>NC_091835.1:77890493-79140493 GCF_037783145.1 Equus przewalskii | reverse complement strand
CGGCACTGAACACACGAAAGTGTAATGGAAAGCAGGACTGAGATGCTCAGTCTTGGAATGTGCTCAGTAATGTTCGTGAATGAGTAAAGCGATGAGTGAATCTATGGCTGCGTACTGCAATGTGGGAGAAATGCTAAGTCGCATCCTCACTGTCTTTAAGGATGTGGAAGGAGAGAGGAGGTGCAGAGTCGCTTCTCACTACATGGCATCCTTCTACCACCTTGTCTCGAAGGTTTTAGGGTCTTCTCCATTTGCATGGGGGGAAAGCAGAGCTATAGACTGGGAAATGTCTTTATTGAAACAAAAACTGCCAGTCTGGCAAATCCTCACAAGTATTCAGAGGAGCAAAAACACTCAGAAATACAAAAGAGCTTCATAAATGGCGTAGAGCTAAATGCACTGAATCCAAAGTCCTAATGATTCTTTTCATAGAGTCATGGAATTGAGCTTAGTGGCAGAGAAGTGTATGTACTCAAATTCTGACGGAAATTTTGCTGTGTTTCCCACTATCACTGTTAGCACAAAGCCTTGGAGAATAGCCTGAGACTTGTAGCAGAGAACACAGCAGAATTTACAAGTGAGAGATGACAATTGTTCTAGCCTCTATCACCAGGTAATCTCACTGTTTCGCCTAGAAATCACGGCAAAGGGACTTGAAAACAATGTCTCCATATGCCATACTTGCTGGAATTACGCCTCCGACAGATTCCCCTCTCATTTTTCATATGTAGGAACTCATTAGACACCTACAGGAAGAACATATGGAGGGAAACAATGATACTACTGGCAGAAAATGCTGTACAATAGTGTATTTATAGTCTGAAAGGTCTTGCTGCAAACACCTTACTAGAAATAGTGATGGCTGCTCTTTTATGCAGTAGGTAGAGGCATAATTCTCTGTCTTAAACACAAGCACGAATATATTCTCAATTGAAACAAAATATTTGCTAGCCTCCTGGCCAAAGGGGTTGTCTTCTGTAATTTTCTCTTTCAATATGGAAAGTCTAGTTAGTCAATTTCAGAAATCTTAATTTTTCTGTGGAAGAGAGGATGCTGCTGAATTTTCTGTAGCTGTAATCTCTCTTTTGAGGGAGGAATGCTTACATTAAACCACCGCTCGTTTAACTTAGGGGTTCAGACTTAGAGTCTGCAATCAGAAAGACCTGGGTTCCAGTTCAGGCTCCATTGCTTGGCATGAATTATTTATTGTCTCTAAGTCCTAATTTCCTCATCTACAAAATGAGGGCAATGGTTTCTAACTCTGGAGTTGTGAGAACTTAGTGAAACAATTAATGTCAAGCAGGTTCTGTCAAGTACATCGTTATAGCTGTCATTATCATTATTATTATTGGGCAGTTTCCCAACTTTTACATTTATTTTAAAAATTCTTTTATCCTACTAGCTAAAGGGTAAAATAGGCGGACATTCAGAGAATGAAAACTTTCACTTCTTCACCAGAGTGACAATTACTACAGTGCACGATATATATCCAAATTCAAAGCAGTCAAACTAGAAGGGTTGAAATAGAATTCACTGTTTCATTGTTACTGAGGGTTGACTCTTCTAACATTTGTAAGCAAGACTTGTTGCATATTATTGTCATCTATTTTTATATATATATATAGTATGAATCACCGTTTCTATCAATTATTGCACCAGGAGATGTTTCCTTTTGGTAACTTGCCATTTTGGTAGTCAAGGTCTTTGCAGTGGCACAATTGGTAAAGATCTACCGTCAAATGTAACACAAGATCCCATCTGGTTTTTGTTGTTCCCGAGTTCTGTTAATTCGAAGCCTTGGCCCTCCCTCTATCACTGATGCTAATGGAAAGTTTTCTTAAGAACAATAATCTCAGTTGAGACATGAGTGACAGTGAAAAATCTAGATTTGAAAAGCAAGCATTCATGTAACTTTTTTATAACAGATTTGTAAATACCAGCTTCCAAGAACACCATCTTCCCTGACTTATACTGGACTTCTTCCAGGGTCCCAGTAAATTGGATGGTAAGTTTTGTTTCCTTTTTAGAATCTGTCTTCAGGAAGCTGAGAAAAGTAGAAGTCTGGGAATTATGTATTCAATATCATAAATATAGGCTTGGATCAGGGATGTGAAAAGTAGCCTATCTTTTTTGACTATGCGTTGATCTTATCATCCAAGCATTTACCGCATTTCCACTTTTTCAAAGCTTTGTTGGGATGGGTTATAAGCAAATATGCCAGGAGACAAAACTCACTCAGTTTTATTCCCTGTCAAGTAGATTGAAAGAATAATTGTTTCTAGTGACTCACCATATGGATGAGTCTTGATAAACTGAGGAAACCAGATTTTTCAATTTGTCAGTCTTGTCTATGGAAAAGATACATACCACCTTAGGCTTAAATATTAACCTGGAATTTCAAATCAATCCAATAGTGGAGTGATAATGACTATATTTGTTACATAGAGACAAGGCAATTGGAAAAAGCATTGGGACTACTTCATCAGAGATCATAAGTCCAAAGAAAGGATGCAATCTAAAGGGAGATGGTTAAACACATACCCAGTGACATATAGAACTGAATTATCCAGGTAGTTTAAGCTAAAGTAGCTTATTGTATCTTTTGCTTTTCAGGTACAAAGCAGCTTGGCAAAGGCAATGTAATAATTGTACAGAATATCAAAACCACTGAGCACTGCTTGCCTGAGAATGAAAGGATTTATAATTTCGTAATATTTAGGCCAAACAATGCTGAAGGCTGATTTTTATGTTAAATACCTTTTTCTATAAAGGGTAGTTATATTTAAAATTTACAGCATTGCTTATGGAAGCAAAAAGAATAATGCAAGGGAAAAAAAAAATGTCAGGATAACCATCGGCTCCATCGTATTATGGCAGCATATAGCTGCTTTATGGATTTGTGTAATAGATTTAAAAGGTCATTTAAATATGAAGACAGTTGTCAGGCTTGGCTCTTTAAGAAGCTGCTTTCAGCAAAGTACATTAAGACTTATGTTAATGGAACTCCCAGGACCAAACCTAGCCCTATAGTTAGACCAAGACCCATTCAATGTTTTTTGCGTGTGTGAGGAAGATTGGCCCTGAGCTAACACCTGTTGCCAATCTTCCTCTTTTCGCTTGATTAAGATTGTCACTGAGCTAACATCCCTGCCAATCTTCCTCTATTTTATGTGGGATGCCACCACAGCATGGCTTGACCAGTGGTGCTAGGCCCATGCCCAGGATCCTAACCTGTGAAGCCCAGGCAGCCAAAGGGGAACACGTGAACTTAACCTCTATGCCACTGGACTGGTCCTCCCATTCAATAGTTTTACCCTTTTATTCTCATCTCCTGGTTTGTGGTGATGACTCCAGTTCAGTCTCGGATCAGCCCTGCCAATGTTCTGCCCAAATGGGCAGCCCCTCTAAGGGCATAATAAGACCCAGGAAACAATATATCTCATTTTCTAAAAGAAATTCTGTTTTAAAAAAATCCTTGTCTATTTTCTTCATAAGTATACTTGTATGTGTTACACTATGCAGCATTATTTTAGGTTTTGGTAAATAAAATCACCACTGATATATACTTGTAAATAAACATTTAAAGTTTAGAAACCAGGAAAATATATAGAATACAAACAAATCTAAAAATTTCGTCTCTCAATGTTTCTAGACTTTCGGTGCTATAGCAAGAGCCTTATGGTGTTAATTTTGTTTTCATTGTGCTTTACAGGAAGGAAGATAGTAAGTCCAAGGAAAATGATATTTAAAAAAAGAAAAATATCCCTATAACCCAGCATGTGAGCATCTGAGAGAGAGTGTGTGTGCACAATTGGAAAGCAGCTGTAAGCATCCAATACTTAGGCAATAAACACTGTATGGGGAAGAACTATGTTGGATGGGGATTCCTAAAATCAGATGGGCCTGACAAGTCCAATGAGATATGAGCAGTCACTTCTGGGTCACCTGTGACAAAGCTTCCTTGGTTTGCATCTAGAATCATTGTGCAGAATTTTACATATTCCCAATTGGCATGGGGCCTGAATTTACTAAAAGGATCTTCAGTTGCTTCCATCAAAACAAGTTATTCTGTAATTATTCCATGAAGTAAGTCAGGCTGCCTAGTGGATCACCACAAGGCATACCCGATGAATTGACCTCGGCATCTTTCCTGATATTTCTACCACTTCTAGAAAAATGTCATGCAGCAACTGAACTGCTCTTGAACTTAGACACTGAGGCCTGCTCATGTTAATTTAATTTTAAGCAATAATCACCATGCCATTGAAAGTGTGATGGGAAATGTTAATGCATCAAAGCAAGAACACATTACATTTTATTAAATTTAGAGAAAATCTGTTTGATAGGCAATAAACATTAAGGTTAAGAATTCTAATTTTTTACGAAAAGCTCTCTAACTTTCATTGTTGGGTCATACAGTATTTCTTACATGAAATTTAAATGTTAATAATACTGAGCTGGCCGCTTAATTTCTGTTCAGATCATTAAAACGGAGTCATTGCCCAAACTAAAAGTTATAACGTATTCTACATATTTGTGACTCAAAGCAGTCTTCTAAAAAATAACTTTTATAATACAAAGCAAAGTGCCGCCATTTCCTGGAATGTGTAAAAAATAATAATGACAATGCTCAAAAATTTTTCTATATCAGTGATGCCAAATGGCAATTTGATACAATTATGTATTTAATTCAGGGGAAACAAGATCCTACTCCAGCGAGTGTTATATTAAAGTGGCATGTTTATTTTTGTAAATTCCTTGTAGTTTTAATTTTTTTCCTGATGTCTACTTTGGTTAGCACAACTCTAAATCTACCAGATTGTCTAATATACCTGCCTTTCTAATACCTATTGTGGGATATTAAACCGTGACCATTACCAAACAAATCCCAAACCTTTAAAGAATGCCAGAATTTGTACGAAGAACCAATAACCAGCACTTCACTTATTTTAGTGTCACTCTTTTGTAAAAGATCCCAAAGTAACATCAATAATTTGCATATTGAGAACTAATGCAAATTAGAGAAACTATGGTTTAATTTTGTTTTAATTTTTGTTTAATTTTATTGTAATTGATAGAGCATTAAAAATTCCAAAAAGAATTTCCAGGATTTGCCTCAAAGCTGGAATATTATTTAAATATATTTTGTTTGGTGAATAGATATAAACTCACTCAACTCATTCACAATAAAAGCTCTGGCACCTTAAGCTGCTTTCCCAGTTGTAGGACTGTCAAGGTGACTTCTCCTTCTGCTTCAATTACTCAGCTTTGCCATCGTTTAACTATTACAGTGATGGAAAGCTTTCACTGCACTTATTTATGGAGGGTGACATTTCAGGAGAGAGCAATCTTCCCCACTGATTGTGGAAGAAAATGTTACATTAATGGATACAAAAAAGATGCTATGAAATAGTGAAATGAGCAGATTCGACTTTGAAAAAAGATGTGAAAATCACAAAACATCCGTTATTCCTAATCAGTGACGAATCTTTACCATCCACGATGCTGCTTAGTTTGCTTTCCACCATCTTGTCAGAGGTGCAACAGACACCCTCCTTTTCACTTTGTAAACTGGTGGCATTTTCTTCATGCCCTTGAAAATAAGCAAATAACGGAGCCTTTTAGATCTGTTTTTGCATGGCGTTTAACTTGAAATACAATAGAGTTTGAGATGACATTTGAAATGGGCTAATATATTTTGTTAAATGGCACTTTCAATAAGCTCTATAAGCTTCATTACCAGCTTCCCAAGCATGGTGAGTCTCAGATGTTTTGACCATCAGTCACCACTGAAACATATAGGAAAACATTATCTTGAAACGCTGTGGAAATGTACATATTTACAACTGATTTAAATACTAATGAAAGACACTGCAGACCTCATACTAATGAGACCACAGCAGTATTTTGCCATAATTTGTAAAAGTGGTCAACATTATTCTTAAACCCAAAGTCAATCAAAGGGTAAACAACAGTAAGCAACTGTCATATGCTCAGTGATTGCTTACCATGTGCCAAGCACTGTCCTAAGAGCTTTCCATACGTTCTCTCAATCCTCAGACTATGCCATGAAATAAACTTCATAGCTGTTTTACAGATGAGGAAACTGAGTCCTAGATTATTTAAATTACGTAGTCAGATTCAAAGCTACCAAGCAGTGGGTGCATATCTACTGGCCTGCCTGCAAAGCCTCTACGTCTAACCAGGGTGTAAGACTACATCCTTTCTTTTCCTTACTGTGTTCCCTGCTGCATGTGAGAAGTCATGATATACAAATAAAAACCACTGGAAGACATTTATTTTTTTAGGGATGAAGGAGCAGTTTCTTGTCAGTGAAATGAGCTCAAAACCCTCAGAAACACTGTGATAGAAACTTCTTTTAAAATGGTGTGATCCTGTTTCTGTGCAAGTTTCTGCAGATGCCGCCAGTGCTCAGGGTTCAGCAGAGTGAAGGAAACGTTCAGTTTTTGAGAATATCCCATTCTCTTTGTTTGGACGTTGCTGAGATCAATGAGATGGGAAACCAAAAGAGTGGTACTTGGATTCTATGCCTCTTAAATGATCTAGTTCAAAAAGGTCAGGCTAAATACACTCTGAACTTTCCTTCTTGATCGACTGCCATAAGACTAATGGTATTTTCCTTCCTCTCCTCAGGAAATCCTCAAATGGTTGTCATAAATCGCCCTCCCACATTTTTATTATCTTATTAGTAGGAAAACAGTAAAAGTGAATCGGTCAGAGACACAAAAGCAGTTGAGAATCTGGCCTTTAAGTATGTGTGCAACTCTGAACATGGATCCCCATAACCTTTGAACTGCTTTGCTCTGACAGAAGACAGGAGTTTTATGGAAAAAATGGTTGGAGCTCATTGAAAAACCTCCGTCTCCCCAAATACTAGTGGTAAGTTTTGTCCCCAGGTCAGTATACAGCACAGTTGTAAAGATATTCTTTATTAAAACTCACATATATTTAAGGTATACAACATGATTATTTAATATCTATAGTGAAATGATTACTACAGTCAACCTAATTAACATATCATCTCATGCGGTTATCTTTTATTTTTGTGATGAGAGAACCTGGAATCTACTTTTCCAGCACAATTCCAGGATTCAGTGTAGTATTATTAACTATAGGCATCATGCTGTACATTAGATCTCTAGTCTTATTCATCCCACGTAACTGCCACTTTCTACATTTTGACCAACATCTTCCCATTTTCCCCAACTCCCTATAGCCCCTGGCAACCACTGTTCTATTCTCTCCTATGAGTTTGACATTTTTTTAATTTCACATATAAGTGATTCTACATACAATATTTGTCTTCTTCTGTCCGGCTTTTTCACTTAGCACAGTGGCCTCCAGTTTCATACCTGTTGCTACAAATGGTAGGATTTCCTTCTTTCTCCTGGCTGAATAATATTCATATACATACATGAATATATATATATTCATATATATATATATATATATAACACATAGACACACATCTTTTTTATATATTTGGCTGTTGATAGATGCTTAGATTCTCTCCATATCTTAGCTATTGTGAATAATGCTGCAATGAACGTGGGAGTTTCAGATACTTCTTTGAGATGCCGATTTCATTTCCTTTGGATATATACCTAGGAGTGGGGTTGCTTGATCATATGGTAGTTCCATTTTAAATTTTTTGAGGAACCTTCCTATACTGTTTTCCATAACGGCTGTACCAATTTACTTTCCCGCCAACAGTGCACACGGGTTCTCTTTTCTCCACCTCCTCATAGCACATTTTATTACTAGTTTTTGGTGTAGTATATTTCTCAATGTTGTGTTATAGATTTGCATATGTATATTGTACCTATCTGTCTTAGCTAACTATATAAAAAGATAGCAAACATTGATGCATCAATAAAGAAAACTGAGGGTGGGGCAAAATGATGTAAATCCTTGGTAATGTAGCAAAGGAAAAGTCTAGAGATATCCTTATTTAGATGTCACTCGGTGATGCTGCTGCTTACCTGCTTTCTTTATTCTCAACACTTTAACCTCTGCAATTTGAGTCTATCCAGATCAATGAGTTTTTTTGAAAACAACAGAAGTGGTTCCTTAAACTCAGGGCATTGTAAAATATAATAAAAAGGATTAGTTAAGAGTCATTACACCAACTAGATCACATAAATTACATAGTATTTATAAAACCATTAATAAATGGCAGTCATCCATCCAACCACTCATCCAACCAACCATCTCTCTCAAACCAAAAATAAAATGCACTCTTATTTATGTGCAGGCCTGCTATGAAGTCCAATCCTGCTGGCTGTCAACCAAATTTTGCTCTCCACTTCTTCCAGTGGAATGGAAGAAGAAGTGAAATGTGTCTCCTTTGCACTGAGCTTTAAGATGGTTTTCTTCATGCTCTAGAAACATGATTCGCTTCATGTCAGCCTCGCTGGAAACTCTCTTCTACCATGCAGATGAAAACAATGCCCAGAGGATGGTAGAGCTGCCCTGCTAGCCTGGCCCCAGACAGCATGATGGCGTGGAGCCTGCCTGCCAGTCTTGGACCGTTACTGGAGAGAAGCAAACTTCTGTCTCATTTAGACCATGGATTTTTGGGTCTCTGTGCAATGGCAATTTGGCTTTCACTCCAATCAATATACTTTCCTGACTTGATAATTTGAGATATGTTTAGTTTAGACTGCACGTGTTAAATGTCTCTATCCTCATCCTTCCATGTATAATATGGAGTTTGGTTGTTTTCTAACCTTTTTTTCTGTCACAGAAGAGTCTGCTCACCACACTGATGCAATCACTTCCTTGAGTCAGCCTTGATACCCAAGGTGCAGATAATTCTATGCCCTCTGTCTGTAAGTGTATACAATTCTGATTTTTAGGAGTGAGGTCTTTATCAGCTATATTTACGTGGAACCAGCTCTATTCTCCTGTTTGCTACTACAGAGATTCACGTGATACTAAAACGAAGGTAATGTCATTCTTCTCAAATCTTCATTCACTCTCCTGCAGCTAAAGGCCGCTCATAAGTTCTCTCTGGGCCTTGGTGGGGATCCTCACGTGAGGGTAACAGGGTTTTGTGAGTTACCGGCTACTCTGGTAACAGGGTTTTGTGAGTTACCGGCTACTTTGGGGGTGGATGCACTAATAATAACTTCAGTGGAGTCTGGCAAAGAACACTACCCCATCATTACTCATAATTCATACTATTTCAACTTCCTTTGCCATACTATTTCCTATTTGACAGGGTCATGGGATATATTTGTTTACAGATATTTTAGTTCTCTTTCCTTTAAACTTTTCCCCAAACCTGTAAGTATCCATACCTTAGGAAAACATAAGCTTATATGATACTAAAGATGAATTGATGAGGTTTGACATGCTTTTAATTAGTATGTGATTATTGTGCCAAAATAATGACAAATAGGAAAGTTTTTGTAAAATTTCTAATCATAATCATGGAGAAAATTAAGATTTGAATATCAAAATCGTGGATAGGCAGAAATCTTGTTTTAAAATGCAATAACCTTACTTCATTGTTCTAAATTCGTGTACCTTTCAAGCTGGGCAGAGAAAATGCACTGAGCATCATGCAGTTAGGGGAAGTGCCATTGTATGAGGGCTCAGTGGATTGTTTGGGGATAGCTGAGAGCTCAAAGTGACTGCTCTACAAGACGGTCAAGGAACGCGACATCTGAACGAAGGGAGGGCGAGGAGGAAAGATGATGACTGAATGCAGGGAGATGGAGTCCATTCCTCAGACATGTCAGGACTATTCAACGTGTGAATCAGGGCTTTGCCATCAGATGAAAGAAGCTGGGTGGGGAGGCGTCTCTGAAGGGAGGAGAACAAGCATCCCTCAGCCATCAGGATTCAGGACGAGGGATGTGTGCCTCAGCTGCAGGAAGCTTGGTTGAAAGAAGTCTAATGTAATAAGCCATATTAAACCAGCTCACAGACACTTTGCAGGAAAACTGGTGCAAGTGAAAAAATGGCACATCAAGCTTTATATATGTACCATTGAATTGACATTTTAATTTACTATAATTCTTAAGGTTCTGTATTATCATTAGTTTTATTTGTTTGTTTGTTATTATCCCAGATAATCCCTAGAGTTGTTGCATGTGAGAGCTGGCCAGAGGCAGCCTGAGGAATCGCTGTGCCCATGGGCAAGCTGAAGTCTGTGGATGTTGCTGCTAGTCGCATGCCAGGGTTAGCAGGGTAAGAGAATGATCTTGTATTCAAAGTGTGTCCTGCAGCCATCTTTGGAGCCAAAAGTGGTGTTATCGCTCTTGGGGAGCTTTGGCTCTTGGTATTAGCCTAAAACATGTGGAAGATGCCAGGGAGTGTGGGTCAGCAGGGACTTCACTGCAGCACAAGCACTGTCAGAGCCTAGAGGTCTCTCCCAAACATGCCTCCATCTTGGGGCTGCAGTCATGAGTCCAGGCTGTTTTCCTTGATGCTGATTTCGCCCTCAGGAGCACTGGTTTTCATTTTCAAGTTTGGTCTCAGTGGGTTTATTCTAGTCCGTCCGAAATATTTTTATATTCATAAACCTCAGAGAGGGTCCTGGGTCCCTTTTTTTCTGGGAGACTTTTCAGCCTCCCAACAAGGGGATATTTGCAAATGCAAACTTTCACAGAACAGCACCAGTCAGCTCCTATCTCAAGCATCCCAGTTCCTAATAAAAATTGTCCAGAGATGGGTAATGATCATGTTAGAAAATAGTAGAACACAAATAGGAAGCTAAAATGTTCTACTGTCTTAAGTAACTGGGGAATTTAGGGGGAAATGCACTGAAAAACGTTTAATAAAACTTGCCACTTTTGGTTCCTTGCTCTAATATTATTAAAAGCCATGTCCGTGTGTTATCATCATAGATATGTATGAAATGCCCGTTTGAGGACATTGTGCTGAGCGTAATACGGAGTCAATTAAAGACCCATCCAAAGCACTCATTACCTTGGAGGAAATATTTTTATGGGCTAAAGTCTGCTTGCATCCATATTTCTTATCTTCACTCATCTTACCTTTATATTTCATTCCCAGTCTGGTTACTACTTAAAGTGTTAATTCTTAATCTCCCCAAAGGCCTCTCTGTGGCTTTGCTGTGACTAAATAGAGAAGAATAACTGAAAAGGAACACATTATATTTGTGCATTAACTAAGAATACTGTAGGAGCAATTTAGGATCATGGGCAATTTACAATCTAGTGTGTACATTAGCATTACCATAGAGTATCTTGAAAGGTTCTTATAAAGTAAAGTTGCTCTTCTCAGGGAGGTCTAGATACATGTGCTTAGGAGAGGGAACTGGAGAAGACAGAGTTTATGGTTTCAAAGCAAAAAAGGTAAGTTAAAGCAATTGTCAATGATGTTTTAAATGAGATTGGGAACATGCTGTAACTTCTGTGGCTCATGCAGGTACAATGAAATATATGTGTTGACATTTCAGAAATTTCGAAATTATGCTGAGACCGTGCATCTCCTTATTAAGGAGGAAATAGTTACTGTCTGCTGTGAAAGGAGACATAGTTCACTTTATGAAGATCCACTGAAAGGTGGCTTCTCCCACTGTTTTCCATTCTGTAGGGATGGCATTGTCACTGCAGAGATTTCTGGTAGCCAGAATGTTGTTTCCTGTTTTTAGAGAGTGAGTTTCAGGGACTATAATACATTAGAATTGTGCACTGTTCATCACAAAATCTTTGGGGAAAAAAACACCAACTCTTTTAGGATAAAGGTTGTTTTTTTCGCTCCCAGTGATTAAAGAAAATGGCAATTTATATGTGGTGTTTATAGGTAACTTGAATGGATTAGTGAGCTAGCAAGTAACATAAGGAAAGAAAACGAACTCCTTTACAAAAATGGCTTTCACGTCAAACAAACTGAGCAAAATATTTTGTCCAATAGGATATTTTACATAGTTTTCATCAAAAAGAAAATGACAAAAAGCCTTTGTGAGTTCCAGCTAGGTCCACCTTAGTCGGATTGTGTTGTTTGTGAGTGACATTTCTCTTTGGTGTGTGATCCTGACAATGTCTCCTTTCTCTGAGGTCTAATGCTCTGCTCATGTGATCAGTGATTCATGCTCTCGTTCTCTCTTTTGACTCTGTGCCCCTCTCCCATTCAAATCTACTCTCACCTGGTTGTCAGAGTGGAACTGAGTGGGATAAATCTGTTACACATCTAGGCCTACTCTAAGGCGTAATTGACATAACAGCTTTAGATGTTCTTTCTTTAGAAGCATTTGTATAAGCTACAGAAATAATCTCTAATGGTGGAAAAAGACATCTATATTAGGCCTGTTAGAGAGAGATTTCAGTCAGGAAGACTTAGTCACCCTCACCTGTCTGAGGCTCTGCTGACAGACAGGCTCTGCTGAGTATGTGTGGGAATAGGGTGACTGACCAATAATATTCTTATAATAGTTTTTATTTTAGTTTACAAAGAATTTTTCTTAATGTGCAAGGCCTTGATCTACACAATAAACCTTTGAATTACATATTATTAGATCCATTTTACTGATGCCACTAAGAAACAGTGAGGTTGAGAGTCTTCTTTATATGCAGCAGGGGTTGGACTCAAAACCAGGTGTATATAGACTCCAGAGTTTATGTTCTTTCCACTATAGCACTGTCTTAATATTACTCCTGCTACTATTCATATTGAAAAAGTTTTTCAGCAAGATGTAGATGACAACTACATCTACTTTTATTATGAGTGGCTTACAATTATTGAGTGGCTCGCATATGCCTGGCATTTTCCTAAGCATTTTGTGCACTTGCACATTTGACACTCACAACAACTCCATGTCATTATTCCAACTGTTTGGAGACAGAACTGAGACCACAGACTTGTGGTAAATGATGGAACTATGGAATTCCCATAGACTTGTGGGAAAACTTGTGGAAATTGTTCCTCTGCTGACCATCAATTTCTAAATCCTTGAAGAAGTGTACTGGAAAAAAAAAAACTATGAATAAACAGAATAAGAAAACAAAATAATATCAAATACATGGAAAGGCTATGCCTTGGGCCACCCTTCTTGAGTTTTTACCTCATGTCTTGTTCTTTCCCCTTACATATTTTTTGAGCTATGTCGTATTTTGACCATAATCATTAGAGGGATTTGCTTATTTATGCCAACCTGACTTTTCCATACAATTCAAAGCAAATAGGAAGGGCTTCAACTTCATTTCACCATCAAAGTTCAATCATTATCTGCACATTTCTGTTGTTAAACTAACTCTTGAATGACCTCCAATGAGGTGGACTGTACAGGACTTTGAAGTGAATTGCATAAGAACATATAATTAGTAACTGCTAATACAACTGGTGTTTACAGGAGACACATCTGGATACTTCATGGTGAAATTGCTCAGTTTGCACTTTCCAGTCTGGTTCCTTGCTATAAATATGCTCTAACCGTCCCCATCCATATATTTCTTGGGAATGCCTGCACATGAGCTGAGCGTAATTATAGGCAGTAGAGAATACAGCAGTACTGGTGTGATGGGGATATCTCTGGTATTTTGTTGTTATTAGAAGTCATCTTTGAGTCCCAGGTTAGCCAGTTGTTAACCTTATAAGTTACAAACTTTGGAAAATGACTTAGTGTTCTAACCTCCTTTTACACATTTGTAAAGTAGGAAAGAAAGTTGCTGTGAAAATCAAATGATGTAGATTACATTACGGTCTTTGAAAACTAACTATAAAATATAAAAATTTGTTTTCATCATCTGGTCTCGAGACGATAAATGTGTGTAGCTTGTGCCAGCACTATTCTACTAGTTTATAGCAAAATTGCTAATTGATTACAGCAGTTTTCAAGAAATATGTGTTTGTGCATTTATATGCTTATTTATGCATTTATATTTATATTCAGAGTCCCTCTCAACATAGCTCCCCAGATGGTCACTGCCAATCGTCCAGAGATGCACACTAGATAAACTTTCTTCCTCATCCTGGTCTAATTCAGCCAATTTCATTTGTATTTGGAAAATTTCTGATTCATTCATTGAGTTAGCACACATTTATTAAGTGCCAGGATAGGTACTGGATGCTGATAGAAATATGAGTAGAGTATATTTCTGATCTTCTAGGACCTCTCAGTCTGATAGAAGAGCTGATGGAGGAGTTAGATATAATTATAGCAGGAACATTAGTATTACAGTGGAGGAGGCAGAGGAGGAAATGCTTATTTATCCCTCTTAGGACTAAAGATTTGATTAAAGCAGCCCTATGGCCTGGGTGTGGGATTTTCAAGGGCTATCTCAGCATTTTCACCCATAGGTGGACAGTGCTAAGGGCAATGTCCAGTGCCATGAGGTAATCTGTACTGAGAATGAGAAAGTCATATCCTTAAATTCCAAGTTTTCTTAAAACTTATACTGTGGAACATGTGCACTTTGAAGTAATGTTTGATAGTGACAAGGTGTTAGGAGAGTGACAGAGAAGTTATTAGAAGAATAGAGATTAAAAACCAAACCAAACCAACAAACAAAACAACCATAAAGAAAAAGCCAATTGCAACCGCAGATTCAGATGACTGTACATTCTGTTGAGCCAAATTTCTCTTTTCAACAAGTGAACAGAGAAATAAGGTCCTTAAAAGACATAAGGGGTCATCCGCATCTGTAAGAAGACCTCTTCTTTTAAGCAGCATATTATACAATAGCTAGACCTGTTCTAAAATTAATTTGTAATGGAAGCCTTGAACTTGGCAAAATTTTCTCAGTTGTTACTTTCAAAAAGGAAGAACAAATTAGCAGAAGGAAGGAAATAATAAAGATCAGAGTAGAAATAAATGAAATAGAGACCAGAAATACAATAGAAAAGATCACTGAAAATAAAGGCTGGTTATTCAAAAGAATAAACAAAATTAACAAACCTTTAGCTAGGCTAAGAAAAAAAGAGGATTCAAAATCACAAATGAAGAGTAGATATTACAACTGATCACACAAAAATGTACAGGATCCTAAGAGAATACTATTAATAATTATACACCAAAAAAATTGGATGGCCTAGAAGATATGGATGATTTCCTAGAAACATACAACCTACCAAGACAAAACCATGAAGCAATAGAACATCTGAACAAACCAATAACTAGTAAGAAGATTGCATCAGTAATCAAAAACCTTATAAAACAGAAAAGTCCAGGATCAAATGGCTTAACTGGTGAATTCTACCAACCATTTAAAGGATTATTACCAATCCCTCTAAAACTCTTTCAGAAAATTGAAGAGCAGGTAACACTCCCAAACTCATTTTGTGAGGTCAGCATTACCTTGATACCAAAATCAGACAAGGATGCCATGAGAAAAGAAAACTACAGGTCAATGTCCCTGATGAATATAGATGAAAATTATCAACAAAATATTAGCAAAATGAATTCAACAGCACATGAAATGGATAAGACACCCATGACCAAGTGGGATTTATCCCTGGGATTCAAGGATGGTTCAAAATATGTTAGTCGATAAATGTGATACACCACATTAATAGAATGAAAAAAAATCATAAGATCATCTCAATAGACACAGAAAAAGCATTTGAGAAAATACAACATTTTGTCATGATAAAAACCATCAACAAATAAGGTATAAAAGAAACATACCTCAACATAAAAAAGGCCATTATAACAAACCCACAGCTAACGTTATACGCAATGATGAAAGACTGAAACCTTTCCCTCAAAGATGAGGAACAAGAAAAGGATGCCCGCTCTCACCACTCCTATTCAACATAGTACTGGAAATCCTAGCTAGAAAAAAGTCAAGAAAAGAGATAAAGTCATTCAAATCGGAAAAAAAGAAGTAAAATTGTGGTTGTTTACAGATGACGTGATCTTGTGCATAGAAAATCCTAAGGACTCAACTAAAAAGCCTTTGGAACTAATAAGTGAATTCAGAAAATATGAAAAAGAACTAGAGACTAGTATGTCATTTACAATAACATCAAAAACAAGAAAATAATTAGGAATAAATGTAACCAAGGAAGTGAAAAACCCATACAATGAAAACCACAAGATTCTCATGAAACAAACTGAAGATGACACAAATGGAAAGATACGCCTTGTTCATGATTCGTAAGAATTAATATTGTTAAAATGTCCATACTGCTCAATGCCATCTATTGATTTAATGCAGTCCATACCAAAATTACAACAGCATTTTTCGCAGAAATGGAGAAAAATAATCCTAAAATTTGTATGGAACCACAAAAGACCTTGAACAGCCAAAGCAATCACGAGGAAGAGGAACAAAGCCAGAGGTGTCATACTTCCCAATTTCAAACTACTACAAAGCTATAGTAGTCAAAACAATATGCACTGGCATAAAACCAGACACAGACCAAAAGGACAGAATAGAGAGTTCAGAAATAAATCCTCACATGTACAGTCCACCAATGTTTGATGAGGGAGCCAAGAATACTCAAGGCGGGAAAGGGTAGACTATTCAATAAATGGTGCTGGGAAAACTGGATAGCCATGTGAAGAATGAAATTGGACCTCTATTGCATACCACTCATAAAGGTTAACTCAAAATGAAATAAAGACTTAAACATAAAACCTGATACTGTAAAACTCCTAGAAAAAAACATAGGGAAAATACTCCTTGACATTAGTGTTGGCAATGATCTTTTGGATATGATACCAAAAGCATGTACACCAACAGCAAAAATCAACAAGTGGGACTGCGTCAAGCTTAAAAGCTTCTGCGCAACAAAAGAAACAATAAAATGAAAAGGCAACCTACAGAATAGGAGAAAATATTTGCAAACCATATATCAGATAAGGGGTTAAAATGCAAAATCTATAAAGAACTCATACAACTCAATAACAAAAAACCAAACAACCCAATTAAAAAATGGGCAGGGGAACTGAACAGACATTTTTCCAAAGACGACATACAAATGGCCGACAGGTACCTGAAAAGGTGCTCAACATCACTGATCATCAGGGAAATGCAAATCAAAACCATAATGAGATACCACCTCACACCCGTTAGAAGGGCTATTATCAAAAAGACAAGAGAGAGCAAGTGTTAGCGAGGATATGGAGAAAAGGGAATCCTTGTGTACTTTGGTGAGAATGTAAATGTGTGCAGCTCCTATGAAAAACAGTATGGAAGTTTCTCAATACAATTAAAAATAGAACTACCCCATGATCCAGCAATCCCACTTCTGGGTGTATACCCAAAGGAAATGAAAACAAGATATCAAAAAGATACCTGCACTCCTATGTTTATTGCAACATTATTCACAATAGCCAAGAACTGGATTAAACAACCTAAGTGTCCATCAATGGATGAATGGATGAATGGGGTATTTATGCACACTTGTATGTGAAATCTAAAAAAGATGAACTTATAGAAACAGAAGAGAGTATTGGTTACCAGGGGCTAGAGGGTGAGAGAATTGGGGAAATACTATTCTTTAATACTTGCAACTGGTACAAAGATGGTACAAACTTGCAACCAGTAGATAATGAGTTCTGGAGATCTGATGTACAGCACGGTGATTATAGTCAACAGTTTGTATTATGTCCGTCAGAACTGGTAATAGACTAGATCTTAAATGTTCTCATCACACAGAAGAAATGATCCTTATGTAATGTGATAGAAGTGTTAGCTAAAGCTACATCGGTAATCACGTTGCAATATATAAATGTACCAAATTAACACGTTGTATACCTTAAACTTCCACAATGTTACGTCAATTGCATATCAATTAAAATATCTATTAGGTGATAACATATGTTAGATATCAAGGATACAAATATGAGTTACAGAGTCTCTTTAATGTTAGTGTGTTTATGGGACAGAGATCATTCAAATCAATAAATGATTTGTCAATTTCTGTAATTCATTGCAATAAACATTGTGTGAGCATTGTCCACTGTGAGTCTTACGTGTCCCTGCATCTCCCCCCCCCACAGCTGTTCCTCCCCATCTCCGTCCACTTTTGCCCAAGATATTGGTCTCCGACCGTGTGATTCTCCCGCCTCCTCACTCTCTCTCAATAAAATCCAAATTGCCTAATGGTTGCTAATCTACAAGAAAAATTCCTCCCTTTTGGGAAAACCATCTTTTGACCTTCTGATGTTGTGAAATAATTAAAAACAAAATCTTCTCCCAACCTAGAAAACCTCTCCATCAGCAAAGCAGAGAAAGAAAAATAGTTTTATTATTCAATGAACATTAAACCAGAATGTGATATGTACCAAAGACAACTTGCTAAGAGATTGCAAAGTCAGGAAGAAATCTCACCCTTTTATGTAGACAAGAAGATACAACCCATTGCATACATTTTCTAAAGATAAATGATAACTAGTCCTCAAGTAAGAGGACTTGAAAGAAGCGTTTGTCATACACAGCTAATCCTAAATTCACCTGGTAATTAGGGTGACTTATCTGTATTAGTTAATTGCTTTTGTACAAAGGGAAAATAAACTTCTCATATCTTTATGACTAGAAGTAGTTTTGCAACTTGGTGCTGGCATTTCCTAAAGCTAGGTTCCTACCCTCCCACTGAAACTGGGAGGCAGTTGCTCAATCTCCCTTGATATTTACATTTCAAAGAGATGGATCCCAGGTCCTTGAGAAAGACATTCCTGCGTCACAAAGCTGGCAAGAAGCCTAATAACTTCTAAAAAGATTTACATGCATTTGAAAGAGACACAGAAAGAACTTACAACTTTTCTGAAATAAATGTTCTAAGGAAAGGGAGAGGGGAGAAGTCTATTTTCAGAAAGGAGAATTAAGCCTCTTACTTTTAATTTATATTTGCCCTTACATTGTTCTTAAAATAAGCTGAAAATTACGTAAACCCTCCTTCTAAAGTCCTATAAAGTTACTGCCCTTATTTCTCAAATTAGAAAGATCCCTTGGCGCCTTTTTCTGTAAGTCTTATGTTAATGGTGCCATGATTGATTTTCCCCCATAGTCACTATCAGGTGGAGTCACACTGTCCTTAAAGTATAGCTTGGATTGACTTAACATGCCTTCCATAGATTGCTGTCAATGCCTAGAATAATATTCCTGCAAATATCAGGGGTTGCTATGTTCTCATGGATATACCTGACTCCAGCTCCTCCTCCACAATTAGGTCAGTTTAGGGATCCTCTCATAGTACCCTTCTCAGTATCTCTGCTCTGTACCTAGACATCCCACAGGTGGAATCCTATCCGTTGGTGCAGAGTATGTATTTGATATTTAGAATGATGGACCAGTGTGTATTACATCAATGAAATCAGCTTAATATTAATCTTAGGATAATTCTGTTTCTAAGTCCCTCGGCAATATTCAAAATTCTAGCTGAAATCTTCTATTACACTCATTTTCCCCCCTCCTCTCTTCTTTCCTTTCCATTTCCTACCAAAAAAATTCCTATTCATTGTTAACGGTGAGCAAATTTGATAATTGCTTTTGTTGTCTTGAAGGCTGCCAACACATGCCTGCAGGGGCTTACCTTTTCCCCAAGGCTCAAAAATGTGCTTTCTAATAAAGGTAATTTTCTCTAAAAGAATTCTGATGCCACTTTTTTAGTTATCACAGCTATATTTATTTACTTGAAAATGTGTTCATATAAGACAACAAGGTAAAAACAAATTAAGTGAAGGAATGAGGTTATAAGAAAAAATAAGTTTAGGTTGAAACAAGCGTACGATTACTGTACAAAATGCACGTTCTGCGGTCCTGTGTGTTTCTTGGAGGAGGATTAAACATTTCTGCTGTGTGGCAACTTTTCCTGCTCTAACTTTTCCTGGGAGAGGTGTGCACAGCTAGCGTAAGAAGAGCATGTGGGAGAGGCGGGCTATAGGCATGAAGTAAGGTAGGAACGCTGATGACTCTCACTGGGAAAAATAATATCTGAGCTCATGAAGTGTAGAAGCCTGGGAAAGCATTTTTAGGCAAAGGCATGAAATAACAGTAGTCATGAGATATAGGTTCAAGGAGCACTAGATAGACCAGACGTGGATCCGAAGGCACGGTGAGGAGGGGTGAGCGACGCGGCTGGAAAACAAGCTTAGGTCTGATGATGAAGGGCCTTGGGTGCAGAATAAGGGGCTTATAATTTATCCTGAAGCCAATGCGAGAATTACTGAAGACTTTATATTTGAAAACGTTTTCTCATTATTCTATAAATTATGAGTCTGTCTATAAATTATTTTTGAATTTTTTCTTAATTCATAGGCACAGTTCTCCACTTGGAAGAAGGAGGGAGAAGGAACTTGTGTTTTCATATGTGTGTAACTCTAAGCAAGAATTGCAGTTATAAACCTTGTTTTTAGATTAAATTTACTTGGGTTAGAGATATGCTTTTTTTTTGGTTATCAACAGAAAGGTGGACCATAAAGATTTTTTCAGTTTAATTCCTATGGTAAAAACAAAAAGTACAGGGTACAAATATCAGGCATCTGTTTTGAAAGCACAGGTACATGAGCTTATAATATTTGAATTGTTGGGGCTAAGTTTTGGACAATTCATTCATAGGTGACTAACATCTTATTTTCTGGAATTTCATAAGAATATGTCTTCTCTTCACTAGGAGACTAAATTGCTAAATGTTCTTAACACAGCAGGTTGAAAGCTTGTAGCCATGAAAAAGCTAATAAACATCTTCTAGTATGAGATACCATATTTGAAAGTTCTATAATCTCTTCCAATCACAGTTCAATTTTATTAAAAACCCATCAAATAAGAGTATTTAATATATTCTGTTCCTACAAATGGTTAATCTTTTCAGCATCTTTGATGAAGTGAATTGATGTGATCTTATTCACGGTAATAGAAAATACTTCAAGAAGATATTAACAATTATCACGTTCAAGTATGAAATAGGATGTTTGTGACTATATGATCTGTTCACATTTACTAGAAATTCCAGACTAGCTAGAGAAAAAGGTTAGCCAAGAGGAAACTGTGAAATTATTTAATTCAAAAAGGCTTAAATCTTATTTATAATGGTGTGATGGGGGTTGGGAAGTGTTATTTGAAGAGACCGAAATCCAATGGGGGAAAAATAGGCTCAAAAGTGACACAGACACAGAAGGAAATTCACTCATGCTGACATGTTATTATGTCTGAGATTCATAGTCCTACTTCCTGACATATTACGCTAAATTTGAGCTAATATATCATTAACAATGTTGCTTTTGTTAGGTAAAGTGAATTATAATACCATGTGAAGGTAAGGATTAATGGTGTGCTAGAAAAAAGCATGATTATATCATAATTCATTTTTCCATACGGGTTTCTATTGATGAGGAGACAACCCATTGAGTGAAAGATCCTAGCCATTTGTGTTCTTCTAAGAGGCAGCTGTTTCTTTAATCTATCCACAGTAATGATTTGGATAGTGTTTGAATTAGTCTTTCTATAATGTTTAAAATATTAGGAAACACGAAGATATTATGTTTATATAGGTAGAACATCTGATGTGAGCAGTATTCATTGTGGTTTTTATTATAAATTTACGTCTTTATTGACATATTAGTGACATTTCCTACCACATTTTAGTGAGGAATGGAGTAAACTGAGAAGTCTCATAACGCTGTACGTGAGGCTCAGCAGATATTCTCAGTCGGTGTCTATAAAACTCTAGTGAGGGTTACTGGTGTGCCAAAGTGTTGATTCTTTTAGCTCTTGTGGCCTGCGAGGGTTTGGGACAGCTGAAGCCCCAGGATACTGAGCAGATCACACCTCTCTTTGCCCCAGGTGGCTGAGCAAATATTGTCACTGTGTTCACAGGTTTGGGAAGCACCGCAAGAACACGTATGGTGATGTTGAGAAAAGCTAAGGTGAAAATGGCTTTTCTGGTAAAGATTAATGGAAAGAATCAGAAAGATCCGAGTTTGAGTCTTGACTTACCTAAATTTGTGGAGCCTCAGTTTTTTCATCTGCAAAATGGTGAATGAAATTTTATTTGCTTCAAAGCCTGTTTCGAGGATGAGATGATGTAGGAAAAACTCTTTCTACAACTCCACAGAGCTTCCTACGTGTGCATACTTGCAGCGTGGGACTTTCCAGGTCTGGTCACCCCTCTGAGCAAAACAGCAGCGGAATGAGTGCTCACCAGGGGCTCACAGATGAATGAACAAGAGCTTCTGTTACTAGATGAGACTGGTGCCGTGCAAAGGCGAGGGGTTTACAGTGGGACAGGCTTGGATTTGGATCTTGGCTCTGTGAGCTATTGGGCAAAATAGGCCATTTAAACTGTCATTATATTTTCTGAAAACTGAAAAAAAATAGGTAATTAAAATATACTTTGTAGGGTTATTTATAATATTTCTATCTATGTGTCTATCTATGTGTCTATGTAACTGTCAATGTGTCTGTGTATCTGTGTGTCTGCTATCTGTGCACACACACATAATGCCTTCTTCATGTATAAAATGGACGTAATAATACCTACATGACAGGATTATTGTGATAGTGAAAATTAAGAATAATAGATGTAACAATGTAAGTGCCTGTGTCACCTGCTCTTGTCTTTCTTTTTGTCCCCTGTGGTCTTCATCCTGGTCATTTTAGCACAGAGTTTTTCAGTCTCAGCACATTGATGTTTTGGGATGGGGGACTCTTTGTTGTGGAGGGCTTTCCTGTGCATTGCAGAATGTAAAATGTCTCCAGACATCATCAAATATCCTCTAGCAGCAAAATTGCCTTCTGTTGGGAACTACTGCTCTAGGCTTTTCCAGCACAAGAAACCATTCCCAAATGGGAGATTGTTAACACCTACTTTGTACCAGCCTTAATGAGCTGCAAAGGATCAAGATCTCAAAAGAGGATCCAAAGATGACACTCCAAAAATAAGCCATCCCCTGCTAGAAAAAGGCAAAAAGCACATGCTATGGAGAAGTAGGATTTTTAATTGTTTTCCCTATTCATCAGAGATGTACTCTGGCGTCATTACTAAACAATGTCTTTATACTTCATCTATTCCTATCAGTATTTGTCTTCAAGGTAGGAAATGATAGGGGGCACTTGAATGCTCTCTGGTGGGTAGTGTGTGACTGATACTGAACTCTATCACTGTTGTTTCCGTATTATTATCATCATTTTTGTTACATTGGGTAAATTAATGTTTTGATTAACTGGTTAATTGATCTCTGAAATTATCTGCATTTAAGAGTACCATTTTTGTGAGACTGAGAATAAATTACAATAACGTTAGATCGTACGCAGCTGAAGTAAAGTACAACATTGTGACATATTTTGCCATTTTGGACAACAATAGTCCTATCTACCATGAAGTGGGTGTAGTTCCCCTTGCTGTCTGCTTCTAACACTGTGATGCAGATTGTGCAGCAACAAGAAAATTGGCAATCAATCCCCTACCGTGCAGTATTGGTTTCTAAAGCAGAATCAGGACAACCTCCTCCCTAGGCCCCATTAGTACATTTTTACATCCTTTGGGGCCTCCATGTACTAGGAAACAATTGAATAGGAAGTTGAAGATGGTGCACAGTAGGATATGGGATTCTGATATATATGATTTTCTTATATCAAGCACTGTAGATGAGATGAAATGATGAAAGATGTGTGTGTAGTATATACTTGAAGATACAGTCTTTCATGTGCTAAACCTATATAAGGAAGAAATGCAGACCATCTTGGACTGAAACAATTTATTTCTGTTTCTGATAGAGAATCAGGAGTGAGGGCAGAGATTTACCTTTGTTCAGCCAAATCATCCCAGATGAATTCCCATGGATCAACACAAGTGGGCTATGCATTTCTTTCTATGTCTGTTTACTTTAAGCTGGACAGGGGTCATTTTATAGTAGTCTAATAAGTGAGGAGCAGATTGAAGGGTAATCTGTATTCTCTTTCTACTGACAATCCTGAGCCAGGTTACTTTTTTCTTACTAAAAAGAAACAACAAGGTGATGTCATCAAGATGGCAGAATAGGTGGTTCCTGACTTCAGTCTCTCTAACAGAAAGACCAACTAGCAACTGTCCATTGACAAGACATCTTTGTGAAAATCCTAGAAGCCAGGGGTTAGGCAGAAGCTGAGACTGGGCCTTGGGCCACAGAGACTGAGAAGGACCACATTAGAAGGGTAAGAAGAGCAGTTTCACTTTGACCTCATTGCCCCTCCCCCAGGCTGGCACAGTGCCACACTGAGAAGACCACCCCCATCAGCCTACGATTTCTCCAGTGGGCAAAAGACAGCCCAAGGTGGACATTCTGTTTCACAGCATTGTGGGATGCTTCCCAGGAGGGCTGCCTGGGTCTTGCCTCATGGGGATCACCAGGGTAATTGCTGTGCCTGGAAAATCAGGGATCATATAGAGACGGAGAAGGGAGGTGTGTGGCTTATAAAGCAACAAGTGCATGGATAATGGCAGACTGTGTTCCTGCTGGAGGTGGTGTCCACCTGGAGATCCCAGTTGGTGGCTCTGTCTGGCCAGGGAACTTGGTTGGAAGTTCTGCCTGGTTTTGGTCCCCAGCCAATGGCATTATCAGCCATGGAGCCCATTCCACAGCCCCACAAGTATAGGAAAGCAAGTGAACAATGCTGTCCAACTGCTGAGCATAGCCTCCGGTCCTGCCTCACCAGGAAGTATGGCCATAGATGCCAGGCACATTCTATGATAGGCACAATCTGCAGAGCACATTTTATGGCATGCCCATGCAGCAAAGCATCTCAGCAGACTCACCCAACTGCTGAGCATTACTCCCTGCCCCGTCTGACCAGGAAGCCCAGTGATCCCAGGCAGCCTTGGAGCACAGCCTCTGGTACTGCCTGGCCTCAGAGCCCAGCTTACAGTCCTGCCCAATAGCAGAGCTCAGGTGATGGCTGTGCCCTATTGCTGAGCACAGCCAGTAGCCCTACTAGATCAGGGAGCCTGGAGAGTGACCCTACCCAACCACAGACCATAACCTTCAGTCCCAACTAACGGCAAGGTACAGCTGGAGGCCCCACCTGACCAGGGAACCTGGCAAGTGACCTCACCCAATAGCAGAGCACAGCCAGTCCCTGCCTGATGGCCAGTCTGTGGCCCTACCCAACTTCAGGGCACAGTCTGAGGCCCTGTTGAATCTTGAAGCTCTACCTGCTGCCCTGCCTAAATGCAGAGTCCAGATAGAAGTACTATCTACCTGGGGAACACAGTCTGTGGCCCCATCTGACCAGGAGCAACTGAGGATCCCAGCTTGCAGCTTTGCCTAATTGCTGACTGCAACCAGTGGCAGCATCTGCCAGGGGACACAGCCTGCAGCTTTGTTCAACCAGAAGTGATTGTGGAGCCCAGCTAGTGGCCCAGCTTAAAATAGGAGGTTATAACTATAAGGCATTCTATATAGTCCCATGGTAACTCAAAGAAAAGCCTGTAGTATATATACTAGGGACTAAGATAAAGGAATCAAAGCAAACCACCACAAAAAGTCATCATATCACAAAGGAAGACAACCAGAGAGGAAGAAAGGAAAAAAGGAACTACAAAATAGTCAGAAAACAATTAGCAAAATAGCAGTAGTAAGTCCATATCTATCAATGATTACTTTAAATGTAATAGATTAAATTTGCCAATCAAAAGACATAGAGTGGCTCAATGGATTAAAAAAAAAAACAAGATATAATGATATACTGACCACAAGAGACTCACTTTAGCCTTAAAGACACACACAGACTCAAAGTAAAGGGGTGGGGAAAAATATTTTGAGCAAATGCTAACCAAAAGAGACCAGAGGTAGCTATATTTATATACCAGACAAAATAGACTTTAAGCTAAAAATGGTCACAAGAGATGAAGAAGGTCATTATAAAATGATAAAGGAGTCAATTCATCAAGAAAATGGAACAATTGTAAATATTTATGCACCCAACGTTGGGTCACTAAATATATAAAGCAATACTAACAGGACTAAAAGCAGAAATTAACAGCCACACAGTGATAGTAGGGGACTTTAATGCCCCTTTCTCAAAAGTGGATAGATCATCCAGACAGAAAATCAACATAGAAATAGCTGATTTGAATAACACTATAGACCAAATGGACCTGACAGACATGTGCAGAATATTCCATCCCACAGAAACAAAATACACATCCTTTTTAAGTGTACATGGAACATTCTCCAGGATAGATTATATGTTAGGTGACAGAAATGTTGAACAAATTTGAGAAGATAGAAATTACACCAAGTATCTATTCTGAACACAATGGTATGAAAATCGAAATCAATAATAGGAAATCTGGAAAATTTACAAATACATGGAAACTAAACAACACACTCCTGAACAACCAATGCTTCAAATAAGAAATCAAAAGTGAAATAAAAAAATATCGTGGGACAAACAAAAATGGAAAAACAACATACCAAAACTTACAGGATGCAGCAAAAGTAGTTCTAAGAGAGAAGTTTATAATTATAAAACCTAAATTAATAAAAAGGGAAAGATTTCAAATAAACAATCTAACATTGCACTGAAGGAACTAGAAAAAGAAGAACAAAGTAAGCCTAAAGCTAGTAGAAAGAAGGAAATAAAGATCAGAGAGAAATAAATGATACAGGGACTACGATGACAGAAAAGATCAATGAAACTAAGACTTCGTTTTTTGAAAAGATAAAATAGAAAAATCTTTCGGTAGACTCACCAAGGAAAAAGAGAGAAGACTTAAATAAAATCAGAAATGAAAGAAGAGATATTACAACTGATAGCACAGAGATACAAAGGATCATAAGAGACTACTATAAACAACTATATGCCAAGAAACTGGACAACCTAGAAAAACAAGTAAGTTCCTAGAAACATACAACCTACCAAAACTGAATCATGAAGAAATAGAAAATCTGAACAGAGCAATAACTAGTAAGGAGATTGAATCAGTAATCAAAAACCTTAAAACAAAGAAAAGCCCAGGTCCAGATGGTTTCATTGGTGAATTTCACCAAGCATTTAAAGAATAATTAATACCAACCCTTCTCAAACTCTTCTGATAAATTGAGAAGGAGGGAATACTCCCAAACTCATTTTACCAGGCTGGCATTACCCTAATACTGAAGCCAGATAAGGACACTACAAGAACACTATTAACCAATATTCCTGATGAACACAGATGCAAAAATTCTCGAGAAAATTCTAGCAAAATAATTCAACAGTACATTAAAAAGATCATAAACCATGATCAAGTGGAATTTACCCCTGGGACGAAAGGATGGTTTAACAGGTGAAAATTGATAAATGTGATGCACCACATTAATATAATGAAAGATAAAAATCATGTGATCTTATCAATAGATGTAAAAAAAGCATTTGACGTAATATAACATCCTTTCATGACAAGAATGCTCAGCAAATTGGGTGCAGAAGGAACCTATCTCAAAATAATAGAAGCCATATACAACCCCACAGCTAACATCATACTCAATGGTGAAAGGTTGAAAGCTTTTCCTCTAATATCAGCATAAGACGAGGGTGCCCATTCTCACCAATCTTATTCAACACAATATTGGAAGTCTTAGCTAACACAATCTGATAAAACAAATAAATAAAAGGTATCCAAATCAGAAAAGAAGAAGCAAAAATTTCTGCAGATGATCTTATAAGTAGAAAATCTAAGGACTCCACCAAAAAACTGTTAGAACTAATAAGCAATTTCATTTAAGTTGCAGGATACAAAATCAACTGTAATGTAAGTGCCTGGCTTTAAGCTTTTGATTGCTGAAACATCCATTTCAAAAGATATCCATCCTGAATAAATATATTGCTAGGTGTATGACAGAGCTACTAGGAGAATAATCAGATAAGCAATGAGGTCACTCCCACCCATGAAGTTCTGTCTTTCAGAAAGCCATGGGAAATGTAGATAACCGACCACTTGTGTGACCCCTCTTCTCCCTTCCTGTACAATAACTCTCCCTCTTATGCTTTAAATTAGCCAGTAAAGAGTTTACCTGTGAAACCCTACACACCTCACCCTTGGACCATAATAAAGGCAGATCTCCAGGTCCATTCTCTCTCTCTGTCTCTCTACCTGTGACCTTGCTGTGTGGCCATTGGGCAAGCCCTGTACCCTCTACGACCTGTGAGTAATAAATCTTGTTCCTCAAATTTCCCTGATGGTTTTTGCTGAAGTGTGTCCTGCAATCATCACAAGACCCATGATGTCCAGCCACAACATTGGCCTCAGTGGGGGTAATGTCTGTGGGGCCCACTAGTGGTAACATGGGCCTGGGTGAGTGCCTCAGGCATTCCTAGCCAATAGCATCACTATCATTAGGCTGGGACCCACACAAGTGGTGTAGCTGGCAGGACTGCATGATCACACTTGCAGTTAACCAAGGGGAATGCCATTTAGCTGTGACTGGCTTACTAACAGGCTAACCCAGGTGGGTAACACCATTTGGGAAGGCAGCACCACTTGCTGGAGGCCCATTGTGCTGCCATGTGCTGCTGCATTTTGCTTCTGCCATGTGTTGCCTGCGGTATGCATCTGGAAGTGTCACTGCTGTTGTAATAATTCAATGATCTTTCCAGAGTGGCATGATCAAGGCCTGTGGTCTAATGAGACAGGCCAATAGTTACACAGGCCATGTTCATGGATTAGAAGAATTAATACTGTTAAAATGTCCATACTATCTAAAGCTATCTACAGATTCAGTGCAATTGCTATGAAAATTCCAATGGCATTTTTCACAGAAATAGAAAAAAGAATCCCAAGATGGGAATGGAAGCACAAAAGACTCTGAACAGCCAAAACAATCCTGAGAAAGGAAAGCAAAGCTGGAGGCATCATACTATCTGTTTTTTAACTATTCTACAAAGTTATGGTAATCAAAATAGTACGTATGGCTATAGAAATAGACACATACACCAATGGAAAAGAGTCAAGAGCCCAGAAATAAAGCCCTGCATATACGGTCAACTAATATTTGACAAGAAAGTCAAGAATACTCGATGGGGAAAGGACAGGCTCTTTGATAAATGGTGCTAGGAAAATTGGATAACCACATGCATAAAAATAAACTTGGATCCCTAATTTATACCACTCACAAAAATTAACTTGAAATGGGTTAAACAATTAAACATAAGACTTGAAACTATAAAACTTCTAGAAGAAAACAGAGAAAAAGCTCCTTGACATTGGTCTTGGCAACGTTATTTTGGATAAGGCACCAAAAGCACAAGAACAAAACCAAAAGTCAACAAGTGAGACAACATCAAACTAAAAAGCCCGGCAAAGGAAATCATCAGCAATATGAAAGACAGCCTAATGACTGGGAGAAAATATTTGTAAACTGCTTATCAGATAAGAGGTTAACATCCAAAATACTAAAAGAACTCACATAAGTCAGTAACACAAAAACAATCTGATTAGAAAACGGGCAAAGGAACTGAATAGACGTTTTTCCGAAGACAATAGTACTTGTGGCCAAGAAAGTACAAATGGCCAACAAGTACTTCAAAAGGAGCTGAACGTCAGTAGTCATCTGGGAAATGCAAATCAAAACCGCAATGATATATCAACTGTTAGAATGGCTATCATCAAAAAGACAAGAGACAGCAAGTGTTGGTGAGGATTTGGAGAAATGGGATCCCTTGTGCACCACTAGTGGGAATGTAAATTGGTGCGGCCACTATGGAAAACAGTATGGAAGTTCCTCAAAAAAATTCAAAATAGAACTACCATGTTATCCAGCAATCTCACTTCTGAGTATATATCCTAAGGAAATAAAAGCAGGATATCGAAGCTATCTGTGCACTCCCTTGTTCACTACAGTATTATTCACAATAGCCGAGATATGGAAACAACCTAAGTGTCTGTCAACGATGAATGGATAAAGAAGATGTCACACTCACACACACACACTGTAATATTATTCAGCTATGAGAAAGAAGGAATCCTGTCATTTGTGACAACATGAATGGGTGTTGAGGGCATCATGCTAAGCAAAATAAGTCAGAAAGAGAAAGACAAATTCAGTTTGGTATTGCTTATATGTGGAATCTGAAAAAGCTGAACTGGTAGAAACAGAGAGCAGAATGGTGATTACCAGGGGCTGGGGGTTGGAGAAATGGGGAGATGTTGGTCAAAGAGTACAAACCTTCAGTTAGAAGTTGAATAAATTCTGGGGATCTAATGCACAGGTTTGTGATTATAGTTAACAATACTGTATTTTATACTTGAAAGTTAAGAGAATAGATCTTACATATTCTCACCACAAAAAAGTAATTGTAAGTATATGATGTGACGGAGTGTTAGCTAACACTAGGGTGGCAGTCATTTTGCAATATATGTTTATCAAATCAACACACTGTACACCTTAAACTTACATAATTTCATATGTCAAGTATATCTCAATAAAGTTGGAAAAAATACAAACATTCCAATAGAAAAATAGACAAGTCATTGAGAAATATTTTCTCAAAAGACTTTATGTAAATATTTGAAAGTATTTTATCTTTAGTGATAGCCAAAGGAAATAATCAAAAATACATACAAAGATTTCTGTTCAAGGATGTTTTGGTAGCATTATTAATAGCTAAAAATGGAAAACAACCTAAATATCTAAAAATACATCAGTGGTTAAATAAATTATGCAACGTTTTAAATCATATTTTATAAAGAATATTTAATAGTATTGAAAATGTCCTTTTATAATGTTTTATGAGGAAGCTAAAAAACACAAAAGAACATAAAGAAACAGATCAAAATGATAACGCTTTGGGTAGTGGGTCATGGGTTATTTTTGTTTTTTCTCCTCAATATTTATACGTATTTTTTTAAATATTCCACAGTGAGCATGTACTATTTTTATAATCAGGAAAAAATACTATTTTTTTTTAATGGAAGATTAGCCCTGAGCTAACATCCACCACCAATCCTCCTCTTTTTGTTGAGGAAGACTGGCCCTGAGCTAACATCTGTGCCATCTTCCTCTACTTTATATGTGGGATGCCTACCACAGCATGGATTGATAAGCGGTGTGTAGGTCCATGCCCAGGATCTGAACTGGTGAGCCCCAGGCCACCAACGTGGAGTGCACAAACTTAACTGCTACACCATTGGGCCGGCCCCCAAAATACTACTTTTAAAAGATGGAAAAAAGACTGTACCAATAGGGGGAAATTATCATGATACATGCAGAATAACGGAGAGCGCAAGGTCACTCACCTGAGCCTGTGGAGAGAGACTCCAAGGTGGCAGAGACATTGTGATCTGAAGGCTGGGCCATAAAGGTTTCCATCTGCTTAATCAGAGTGATGTTAATGTTTGTATATAAAAAGAATAAAATAAAATAAATTTTCTGTAGTTGAAAAGTTTTCGTAATGAAATGTTGGGGAAAATCAGAAAACAATGGTAGCTGTAAAAAAAATCAATGAGGAAACTTTAGAAGGTTCCCAATGCTTAAAGGTCCTATCAACCATTTGAGATACGGGCTTAGGAAAACCATGGATCTGGTAGAGAGAAAGAAAGATCAGTAAGGCGCTAAAAACAGTATCAGTGAAAAATAGAAAATGACCCAGCAAAATATAAATTAGTAATAGAGAATAAAGGTTTTGCCAGATTTTAGAGTCTCTTTAGGCAAGCTAGACAAAAGTGCTTTGTCTGGGCTGATGAATTAGGAAAAAGTTTCCGTCTAAATGACAGAGTGAGAACAAGGTACGCCTCTGAGTAGCTTCAGATTCAGATTCTATGGTTTGGTAAACGAAGTAGGCTAAAATTCAGTCGCAGTTGGACAATAGTGCGCAATTCTGCGTACGGAAGAATTAAGACACCCAATACAGAAGAAAAAGTGACATAAATAACAATGTCATGAGAAAATATGATAGATACGCCTGGCTTCAAAACACAACATAACTATTACTAAGTTGAGAAAATAAGGAAGAGGAACAAAAGCAGAAATCAAAGATAAAGAAAGAAGAAATCTTTCCTGAAGCAACAGAAAGACTTGAGCCTTTGCAAAGATTAAAAAAATTTACCAGGAAAAATTAAAGAGACATCCTGAAGAGAATTTGACACATTAGAAAGGAATTATCTATGCAGTAGCAGGAAAACAAGTGCCAATAAAAACCCATCATGCTGGGTTCAGAATTTCCCTCTGTGTTTGATGATAATAGAGAAGTATCTGCACAGTTTTGAGGGGAAAAGGTAGCAGTATAAAGAATATGCATTTAGTCAAATTGGCATCAATAGAAAGAGATTGGCAGCTGCTCTAGGGCACAAAAACTGTATCACTCAAGTACCTTTTTTTCCAAGTGATATATGAGAAGACTCAGAAAAAAGATAAAATTAAGGTTTTATTAAAGGGGAATAATAGTAAGATGGTAGAAATTTTATTTGATCTTTCCCATCATTTTACCCCTTCCTCCTAGTACAGTGTGACAAATATTACTAAATCACTAACTATTTGTTGAATAAAAGGAGGAACAAATGAGTGGCTTTGAACAAAACCAATTTCTAAATCATTGCTATTAATATATTAAATTAATGCAATATACAAATTATTTCTGAAAGTTAGGAAGAATATTAAAAATATAGCAAATTCCTGTTATACTAACAGAGGCTGGCAGTGGTTATGGGAAGATTGGAAAGAGATTTCTCAATTTACAAGGAGGGAGAGTGTTGGGGAGCTGTGTTCAAAATTTTTTTGAGTTTGAAATTCATTCTTTAAGACATTTATTACACACATGTGAATTCTATGTATCAAGCAGATTTGTGTTAGAACACAATTCTTTCTTCCAAGGAGCAGCACTTTCCAGAACAGTCACATGTGGCTATTGAGCCCTTTTGATGTGCTCTATGTATAAAATATACACTGGATTTCAAAGGCATAGCACAAAAGCAAGTATGTCAAACAGCTCATTAATAATTTTTACTTTGATTACATGTTGAAATAATATTTTAGCTATATTGGATTAAATAAATATACTATTCAATTAGTTTTTACTTTTTTAACATCACTATCAAAACATTTAAAATTACGCATGTCTTGTATTATATTTCTATTGGACAGTGCTGGTCTAGAGCAACACTTCTGAAACTCCTCTTAAGGGAATGTTGCAATAAGGATGACAATTTATACGTGAGAAAAAGACTTGGCTAGAAGAAATAATTTGGTTAGCCATTACACAAGGTTTTCCTTTAATGTGTTCAGGAATAATGTAATTCTACAAGGAAGTTTAGTCAGTCTCTAAAAGACGATCTCTATCAGGTCTTTCGCTTCTTGTATGACAATACTGCTCTTGCCAATAAATGGTGGGACTTATTTTCCCTCCTTTTGAACCTGGGCTGGACTTAATAATGGTTTTGAAGAATGTAACGCATCACAAGTCATTTTCTGGGACTACTGAGGCTTTATAGCTTCTGCTTGAGATTCTTAGAACACATTTTTTTGGATTTTCCATTTTGGAACCCAGCTGCTATCATGTTATGAGAAGCAAAAGTTACATGGAAAAACTGTGTGTAGACAGTCCAATTGGTAAGCTCAGCTCAGTCTCAGCTGACAACCAGGATCAGCTACTAGCTGTCAGAGGGAGTCATCTTGGACATCCATCACAATTGTGAGTTCTAATGACCAGAACCCTGGACCACCTGACTGAAACTCAAAGACCCTAAGCAGAGCCCACTTCACCACAAGAACGGTGAGAGAAAATGCTAACCTGTGGCTGTAAACCATTAAGGTTTGTGGGGATTTGTTACATCCGAAGCTTTCCTGACCATTAGGACTATCTACTAATATCTCCTAAGCTATTGTTTCTCAGATGAGTTTATGAAATAATAATATAGAGAAGCACAGATTTTGTATATTTTTGAAAAACTCTGAGGTAGCCACTATAGAATCAGACATAGCATATACACGTTTATAACAGGACAAGGAAGAACAAAGGAAGACCACACAGTAAAGAGCACAAACCTGAAGGAAACAGCAATCAGTGCAAAAATAAAAATAATAAAATAAGTCTTTAAAATAACATCAAATATTTCAGTTATAATAAAATTATGTAAAAAATAGATTTTGAATAGGCGTGCCTGTTTTTTAATCAGAAAGATAAAAAATAAAAAGGTGAGCAAAGATACATTAAGCCACTGAAAGTAAAACGGGGTGCTAATATTAAGAACAGACAAAAGAATATTTAAGGAAAAAATCATAAAACATAACAAAGAAAGTCTTTTCATATATGTAAAAGCTAAATTCCATAATGAAGTTGTAATAGCCTGAAAATGTATGTGAATTTATGTGAATCAAAACATGGAAATGAATTGTAGGAATTCAAGAAGAACAGAAGCTTAATTATAGTTGGGAAGGTTAACATCACTACCAGTTTTATCATAAATAGTAGTAAAAAATGAAATGAGGACATCTCAGTTTTGAGTAATAGAATTAATAAAGTTGGATTAATAAAAATGTATTAAGCTCTGTACCCAGAAGCAGAAAATATATGTTCTTGTTAAACGTTCCCGTAAGATTTAAAAAATATGTTTCCAGTACTAGGCAAAAAAAAAAAAAAAAAACCCAAAAGTCATCTTGATTCCACAAAGCAGAAATTGCAGTGGTTTTATTTTCAGTTCAGAATAAACAGAGTTGGCAGGTAAAAGTAATAACTATGACAATAACTACCAACTTATAAATTAACAACTACAACAAAATAACGACCCCTCTGTGGAAACCACAATACGTGCATAATTAATTATTGTGTCAACATCAAACAGAAAAGGACAAATGAAAAGTACTACATCAAAAAGAAAATTGTGGGATCTTACTAAAGCTGATCTCATGGGTAAATTTATAGCCCTAAATATTTTTATTACTTAAAAGTTAAAAGAGAAAGTAAAAAGGAGAAGGGATATAAAGTTATAAATATAATGATGAAACATTCCATAAAAAAGCACTAGAAATGCTAATTAAAGATTTTCTTTAAAAAAATGTCTGTTTTCTGGTAAAATGTCACCTTAAACCAAAAAACAAACCTCAAAGATAATTCAGAAAGGAGAACTGTTGCAGATAAGAGATTTTTAAATTTTAAAATGATAAAACACTATTATCTACAGCCATGTTGTTAAAATATTAAAAATTATAACCAATTAGTTAACCTTTTGTAAACATATAAGTAATAGATTAATATTTATTTCATTTTATATTTTAAAGAGTATATAAGGAAATGGGGCTATAAGTCTATGTATGCTAATTTTCATCCATCATTTTTTTTTATATAATAAGCCTGAAAACAATCTAAATGTTCGATCATTAGGAAATCTAATGGCTATAGCAAAGATTCAGTTAGCTACTGTACAAGGTTTTTAAATGGTAAGCACATTTATTGTTTATGTAACAATGGTATCAGGTTAGTCTTGCAGCTCAACAATATGATGAAGATCCTGGGCTCATTTTATCTCTCTGATCCATAGTCTATTGGCATTTCAACTCCACTCTTGTCACTACATAGGTGCAAAAAAATCTGTCTGGCTTGAAACATCATGCTCATGTTCAAGAAGGAAGGAGAAGCAGTAGACAGAAGCAGCTGTCTTCTCCTGTCTGTTCTTTTTATCAGGAAAGCAAATGCCTTAGAAACAGCTCTCCCAGCGGTCTCCCTCCTGACCAGAGCTTGGTCACCTGGTTACCTAACCATAGAGGAAGCTGGGAAATTGTGTGAGTGGCTTGTGCAGCTTTTATAATGAGATGTGACCAAAGGAGAAAGAGGGAATGGCCATTTGAATAGCTACCAGAAGTGTCTGCTACAATGCTCCACATGTAAAAAGAAAATGTTACACTTACCAAGAAAAAAAGAGAGGACTCAAACAACTAAAATTATAAATGAAAGAGAAGACATTACAAATGATACCACAAAAATATAAAGAATCATAAGAGACGACTATGAACAATTATATACCAACAAATTAGACAGCCTAGAAGAAATGGATAAATTCCTAGAAACACACAACCTACCACAACTGAATCATGAAGAAATAGAAAATCTGAACAGATTAGTAACTAGTAAGGAGATTGAATCAGGAATCAAAAATCTCCTATCCCCAGTGGCATAATGGTTAAGTTTGCACACTCTCCTTTGTGGCCTGGGGTTCACCAGTTTGGATCCCGGGTGCAGACTTACACATCGCCTATTAAGCCATGCTATGGCAGATGTCCCACATATAAAGTAGAGGAAGATGGACGCAGATGTTATCTAAGGGCAAACCTTCTTCAGCAAAAAAAAAAGAGGAGAATTGGTGGCAGATGTTAGCTCAGGGCTAATCTTCCTCAAAAAAAAAAAAAAATCTATCAAAAAAAAATGGCTTCACTGGTAAATTCTACCAAACATTTAAAGAATTAATACCAATCTTTCTCAAAGTCTTCCAAGAAACAGAAGAGGAGGGAACTCCTCCAAACTCATTTTATGAGGCCAATGTTACCCTGATACCAAAACCAGACAAGGACACTACAAGAAAATTACAGACCAATATCCCTGATGAACATAGTTGCAAAAATCCTCAACAAAATATTAGCAAGCCAAATTCAACAATACATTGAAAGGATCATACTCAATGATCAAGAGGAATTTATCCCAATGAGAAAAGGATGGTTCAACACAGACAAATCAATGTAATATGCCACATTGACAAAACGTAGGATAAAATTTATATGGTCATCTCAAGAGATGCAGAAGAAGCATTTGACAAAATTCAACATCCTTTCATGATCAAAACTCTCAATAAAGTGGGTAGAGGGGAGAATGTACCTCAACATAAGAGAGGCCATGTTTGACAAGGCCACAGCTAACATCATATTCAACAGTGAAAAACTGAAACCTTTTGCCCTGAGATCAGAAACAAGACAAGGATGCTCACTCCTGCTACATTTATTCAACATAGTACTGGAAGTCCAAGCCAGGGCAATTAGACAAAAAAAAATAAATAAATAGAAGGCATTGAAATCAGAAAGGAAGAAGTAAAACTGTCTCTAGTTTCAGATGAGGTGATATCATATATAGAAAACCCTAAAGATGTCATCAAAAAATGTTAAAACTAATAAATTCAGTAAAGTTGCAGGAGAAAAAGTCAATATGAAAAATCAGTTGCATTTCTATACACTAACAATGAACTATCAGAAAGAGAAATTAAGAAAACAATCTCTACAATAGCATCCAAAAAATAAAATAGGAATAAATTTAATCAAGCAGGTAAAAGTTCTGTACATTGAAAACTATGAGACATTGATGAAAGAAATTGAAGACGACTCAAATAAATGGAAGAATATCCCATATCACAAATTAGAAGAATTCACATCATTAAAATGTCCATATTACTCAAAGCCATCTTTAGATTCAATGCAATTGCTATCAAAATTCCAATGGCATTTCTCATAGAAATAGAAAAAAAATCCTAAAATTTGTGTAGAACCACAAAAGACCCTCACATAGCCAAAGCAATCTCGAAAAAGAACAAACATGGAGGCATCACACCTCCTGATTTCAAAGTTATATGATGAAGCTATCATAATCAAAATAGCGTGGTCCTGGCACAAAAACAGACACATGGATCAGTGGAACAGAACAGAACGCCCAGAAATAAATGCACATATATATTGTCAATTAATTTATGAAAAAGGAGCCAAGAATATACAGTGGGGAAAGGATAATCTCTTCAATAAATGGTATTGGGAAAACTGGGCAGCCACATGCAAAAGAATGAAACTTGACAACCATGTTACACCATATACAAAAATCTATTCAAAATGGATTAAAGACTTCAATGTAAGACCTGAAACCATAAAACTCCTAGAAGAAAATGTACGTGGGTAAACTCTTTTCATCAGTTCTGGAAATGATTTTTTGGATTTGATGTCAAAAGCGAAGGTAACAAAACCAAAAATAAACAAGTAGGACTTCATCAAACCAAAAAGCTTCTGGGTAGCAAAGGTAACCATCAATAAAATGAAAAGTCAACCTAAGGAATGGGAGAAAATATTTGTAAACCACATATCTGATTAGGAATTAATATCCAAAATGTGTAAGGAACTCATACAACTCAATAGCAAAGAAACAAACAATTCAATTTAAAAATAGGCAGAGGAACTGAATAGACATTTTCCAAAGAAGACATACAAATATACAACAGGTACAAGAAACGATGCTCAACATCACTAATCATCTGGGACATGCAAATCAAAGGCACAATGAGATATCAACCTACAGTTGTTAGAATGGCTACCATCAAACAGACAAGAGATAAGTGTTAGGGAGGATGTGGAGAAAAGGGAACTCTTATGCCCTGTTAGTGGAAACGCATATTGATTCAGCCTCTATAGAAAACAATATGGAAGTTCTTCAAAAAATTAAAAATAGGGGCTGGCCCCGTGGCCGAGTGGTTAAGTTCGCGTGCTCTGCTTCAGGCAGCCCACTGCTTCGTTGGCTGGAATCCTGGGCGCAGACATGGCACTGCTCATCAAACCATGCTGAGGCAGCGTCCCACATGCCACAACTAGAAGGACCTACAACGAAGAATATACAACTGTGTACCAGGGGGCTTTGGGGAGAAAAAAGAAAAAAAGAAAATCTTAAAAAAAAAAATTTAGAAATAGAGCTACCATATGATCTGGCAGTGCCACTGTTAGGTATACATCGAAAGGAAATGAAATCAGTATTTCAAAGAGGTAGCTGCAACTCCATGTTCATTGCAGCATTAGTCACAATAGTCAAGACGTGGAAACAATCTGTGTCCGTCAATGAATGAAGGGATAGAGAAAATGTGATGTTATATTTACAATGGAATATCATTCAACCAAAAAAAAGAAGGAAGCCCTGCCATTTGCAACAACCTGGATGGATCTTGGGGGCCTTATGTTGAGTAAAATAAGTCAGGAAAGACAAATACTGTATGATCTCACTTATACCGTAGAATCTAAAAAATCAAACTCACATAAACAGAGAACAGATTGATGCTGCCAGAGGCAGGGGGTGGGGGTGTGGGAAATGGGTGATGGTGGTCAAAATGTTACCAACTTCAAGTTAGAAGGCACATAAGTTCTGTGGATGTAATGTATAGCATGGTAGATATAGTTAACAATACTGTATATTTGAAAGTTGCTAAGACAGTAGATCTTAAAAGTTCTCATCACAAGAAAAAAAACATCTAAACTCTGTTAGGTGAAGGATGTGAGCTAAACTTCTTGTGGCCATCGCTTTGCAATATATACATATATCAATCACTATGCTGTACAACTTAACTGAACAATGTTACATGCCAATTATATCTCAATAAAACTGGAAATATTAAGAATAAAAAGAAATGCAGTATGATAAAATCATCGTTTAAATATTATATAGCCATTAAAATAATTTCTATGAAGTTTTTAATTACACCGAAAATATGATACATTAAGTAAAAATGTAGGCTATATAAAAACAAAATGTTAGTCATATATACCCACAGGAACACACTCATAAACTCATAGAAAAGTGTGAAAATATTCTAAAATGTTGGCAATGGTTCTATACAGGTGGTGACATAATGACCATTTATATTTTTCTTTGATTTCTCATGAGTTTTCCATGTTTAAAAAAATAAAAACATACTAAAAATCATAATTTATTTTTAATTAATGGCTCTTCTCCATGTATAATTTGAATGGAATTTGCCTTTTGCTTTGTGTATGATTTGTAATACTCTGAAAGCCATGGCCACATTTTCACTTCTTTGATATAATTTTAGGAAACCATCAAAAGTGGAAGTCCATCCAGAGCAACTGAGTGCACGTTCTTGGCATGGTGCGATGACATTTGCTTTGAATGTGTTTGTATTGTAATGCCAATCCAGCAGTGTAACACTGCCACTTTGGTGAGCTTGGCTTAAAACAGAGGATTGTAAAGAGAAAAATTATACCAAGAGAAAAATAAACAAAGCATCACTCTCGCACTGTGGACTGAATTTAATCCGCAATGTGGAAGGGGTGCTTCTGATGACCAGCCTTCTCCATTATTGCCCTGTCACCCTCTCTACACACTAAAAATGGTGGTGGTGGCAGTCAGGGGTGACCAAAGACTGAAGTACAGTAGAGTTTAGAGGACTATTCCTGCATGGATTCCTTAAGTTTTCCCCAAAGGGCTGTTTACAGTGGATGTATGAACCCATATGGTCCCACACTGTGATTCAGCTTTGGGGTTTTATACTAACTCTGTAAACTTTGTAGTCAGATTTGGATTGTAATTCAATAGTCCCAAAACTGTAGTTTCTGCATTTTTGAACTTTTTTTTTGAGGAAGATTAGCTCTGAGCTAATATATGCCGCCAATCCTTCTCTTTTTGATGAGGAAGCTTGGCCCTGAGCTAACATCTGTGCCCATCTTTCTCTATTTTATATGTGGGATGCCTGCCACAGCATGGCTTGATAAGCGGTGCATAGGTCCACACCTTGGATCTGAACCTGTGAACCTGGGCCGCTGAAGCAGAGTGCGTGAACTTAACTGCTATGCCACTGGGCAGCCCTGCATTTTTGAACTTTCCTTCACTTAAATGCTGAGTTATTTCAACTCAAAGGATAGATAATGTGTGGGTGGCAGGATGCTGCTTCAGGAAAAATCTAATTGAATTTCTTCTCAGGACCAACCGAAGGTTCTATTCATCACCTCCTATAAGATAACCTTGAAGTTTGAGAGTGAAGGAGGGAATCTTTTTGTAGGGGTACACACTCGGATTTACATCTTAAGTCACATGAACTATGAGGACAGGAGTTAAGATTATGAATAGCTCAGAGACAGCTTCTCGCTTTATTGACCCAGTCCATGTGTTTGTTCGTGTAACTATTGCCTTTGAAAATTCCTAAGGGGATTTCTTCTCTCCCATTATAGTCTTTTTTAGTTGATGCACACACACACACATATATGGGGAATATTGTGTTTCTTCTTTTACTCATCTCATTTTCTGTGGGAAATTATAATTTTGATTGTCCATTACTCATGTCCTTCTTGACATTAAAACGACATGTTTGCTATATTAGTGTGTTATTATTGTTACTATTCTCTACTCTAGTATTTCTCAATGTGTTTCAGTTTTGAATATTATACCACCCCCCACCCCCTTAAATGGAGTGAATCATTCCATTCCTGGAACAATCCTATAAATACCCTAATATGATTGAATGGTTAATCTAAACATTGCCTTAGATTTTAATATTTATGGGAAGCCATGCGGAGTAGTGGAGTGAATCTTGCTTTGAAAGTCAAAGTATCTGGCTTTTAGTATTATCTTTAATTATGACAACAACCAACTAACTTGATGGTATTACCTATTCCAAAAAGTTTGGAAAAGCTAAAAAAAGATAAAATAATTTGATTAATTTTGGGGCACCACTGAAGTTTCTCTTTTAATCACCAATGAAATTTTAGGAATATACAGGTCTTATTATGTTTGTTTTATTATAAGCTGATAATAATGAAAGCTTTAAGGGGCATAAGGAATAAAATCCCCTCTTTTTCTGCTATAACTATCACCTAAGCCCCTCATTGTAATTTTGTAGGCCAACAAAAACATTATAGATACTCCAATTATAACAGAAGGTGATATATATTTATAACCTTTTGGAACATATGTACTTTTCGAGCATTTGATGGTAGTGTAGAAATAACCTCTCCTCATGGAGCCACAAAATAAACATCTAAATCAAATTAAACTCTTACTTTACAAAATGCATGTTTTCTGAAAAATTTGTGCATAAGCAGTTTATGATCCCTAATGACTAAGTTTTAATTAAGTATTTGGAAAAAGTTGCCACCAATACAGAAATGAACATCGGGTCAGGGCCAAAGATTTTCTGATAACTACACTATGTTTTTTAGAATTTGATATTTTAAACACTCCCAGTAATATTTTCGTATAGTATCTGGAGTAAGGAAGCTCTGTCAGTGAAATTACTCTGATTTTCAAGATTCTGCCATCGGTCTCCTGCACACTCATTCACCTTATTACAGATTTTCCAGAGATTTTCCTTCTCTCATTACCTTCTAGAGAGTGATTGATGAATGTACCCTTGCAGTCCCTTCTCTGGAAATGAGGGCGAGCATGTAAACTTGCCCTGCTGTTTTCTTCCAGTGAAAGTAGGAGGAAATATACCCAGAAACAATTTCCATGAGTTAGAAATGTGATGGAGATGTTGGCAAGTGTGAGGAGATTTGAATCTGAACTGAAAACGGGTTTAATGAAGAGATTCCCTAGGATCAACGGAGCTCTTTTCACAATCAGTAGGGCACATTTCCATGATTCTCATATGAATAGTAAAAGGTAACAGAAGAGGGTAGCGATTTTTCATGCCAGCAGAAATAGTACACAGGCAACCTGGTCACAGGACTATTTGTAGAAATCACGTAAACATTTATTGAGTTTTTACCATGTACCAGGTATTATGCTTGGCAATGGAAATAATCATACATAAAATATGGTTGCTGTGCTAAAGAATGTACAAACTTGCTAGAAAAAAATGCAGGTAAAGACATCATAACATGCAGTTGTTGTGCTCCCAGGACATAGAGTGTGAGTATTTTAAATACCATGTTCGTTAGCTCCTCCAAACTGCTAATGATGTTGAACAGGAAGATGTCATTAGTTCAGACAACCATCAGAACAGTCTAATTCCTGGTAACAAGGACAGAACATCCTTCCTTGTTTCTCCCTTCCAGCATATTTGACTAGACTTAAAGCTGCAACAAGGGCAGGAGCTGAGCTTACTTTGTTCACAGCTAGAGCCAAGCACAGTGACTTGCACACAGCAGATGCTTAATAAATATTTGTTGAGTAGTATTATTGAGAAAAAGAGGTTTGAGGTCTAATTCCCAATTTAAAGAGCTTCTCCTTTACTACTCACAGCATTTTGTAAGGACTCTATATCTGGGTCAGGAGAGCTGTGACGCTAGTGCATATGAGAATGGATACTTGTGTGAGAAGATGGCGTAAGAAAGTTACCTACACTTGACAGAATATATAAGCTAACTTGTATAAACTCCCTACCATAACAAGGATGTTAGTAAAACATGTAAAACATGTCTTAAATTCTAAGCACTGAGACAGAGCCCAGAGGAAAAATTTCTGCTATCAACCAAGGCAGAGACCTGAGAGCATAGAGAAGATGAGTGCAGCTCTCCACGGGCAGATGGAGGGGATAGAAACCTACATGGGAGCGGGTCTGATAGCTAAGACTAGCGTTCTAGCCACCATTTCCTATGTCATGACTTTTCCCAACAAGGTAGACAGTCTTCATGTGAGCTACTCTAAGATGGAGCAGCTTCCCAGACCTCTTTACAAATTGGAATTCAGTTTTGAGAGTCTATTTTGTTGCTTATCTGCCTACACATCCAGAGATACTGTGGACCAGTCTAATCACTGCTAAGAGTTGTTTTTCTTCACTGACACAAAGTGAGCTTGTTTGAGAAGTTGTACATCTTTCCTCTTCTTGTTTTCTATCTCCTTGATGCCAGAGAAATAGGAGTAAGAAGAGAATAGATGCATAAATGATCTTTGTTCTTGGATTTTAATTTGACAGGGTAAAATTGTTTACTCCCGAGGAAGAAAGTAATGGAAAATTAATTAGAGCTTTGAAATTTAAGCCCAAGACAGAAATAGATAAAATGCTTAGCAGGTGAGTAGCCAAGCACAGAACACCAAGGCATAATGACAATGAGCAGAATTGTAGCACTTCAGCTATTTCTAGGCTTAAATAATATAGTGCATTATTAAGATAATACTAGTTGCTACAATAGATAAAACCTCAAATTTAAGTGGATTATCACCAGTTTATTTTTCTCTCCCATCATGGCCAAAGAGGTATTCCTGATTGATGGGTGGCTCTTCTCGCAGTGATGTAGAAACATGACCTTTGTTCTTGTGACTTTACCATCTTTAACCCATGGTTCACAAGGCGGCTTTCCAGGTCATCTTTTATAAAGTAACGTTGAGGATAAAGATCCAGTGATAGGGAAGTAACATCTCTGAATAGACTTTTAGAAGACAAGAATTGTGAGTAGTCAACGTGAGATCAGAACAACTTTGACAACACAAGAAAGGAATCCCAGTAGGACTGGTGCCGTAGTAGGCTACAGGCTTTCACCGCTTCATAATGATCTTTCACAGGATTAGTATCATAGCCCCCACTGCATGTGTACTCTTTAAAAAAATGGTTTCATATAATTTTCTAAATAATGTATATATAATTCTTATTCCATAGTGAGGAATGTCACTCTCAGCTAAGTATTTTGCTGTCCTTACGAGGTTCAGCGTTAAACCACCTTTTCAGTTGCCCAAGTATTCTCTTAGGTTGATATCTAGATGGATGAGATCTATAAGACAATTTCATTTAAGATTATGGCATCCAGAATGGGAAAATTTGGGCAAGAAGCCCCTTCATAATTCATGCTTTTTTCATGCTTCCACAGAGGCACAATTGATTTAGTCTTCAAAGAAACAAAAGGAAAGACTGTAGACGACAAACTGTGCCAGAGCTTGGGAATGAAAAAGAAGTTGGCATTTATTATGTGAACAAAGATTGGATAAGCATGTGAATAGGAAATGGTGTGGGAGTCGGAAACCAAGTGACAGGTGAAAGAACATAAGAAACACGGAGTTGTGAAACTGCATGCCCAGCAAGTTCACATAGGAAATTACCAAAGGTGCATGTTACACATAGGGCATTACATAGTTATTTCATTTTCTTTAGGGAGTCTCCCATTTGGGACTGATATCAATACCTGTATATACCGATAACGTAAATATCCCTTGTTTCTTAAGTGACTTGGATAGACCCCGTCACAATGCATGCTAGAAATTTAACAACATGGGCCCATGGGAAGAAGAGGCATTAGAAGTAAGAACTGGCCTGGATTTGGAGGTGACTAACAGGCTTGGCTACAGAGTCTTAATGCTACCAAGGTATTGCAAGAGTTCAATGGACAGTTGTTAAAAGGGTTAGGCTTGATTCAGGAAGGTAAATGTAGTTAGGCAGTTTTGGAATATAAGAGCCAACCTGGAATATATTAGATGCTCAATAAGTATTTGTTGAATCAAAGAATGCATGAATCTGATGAACAAATCATAGTAAGCTGAGTCCAGGGTCGAGATACACTAGAAGTATATTTATAGCCAGGCCAGGCTATGTGCAAAATTCATCTCCAAGGGAAAACACCTGCAAGACCTAGATTGACAGTCAAAATAGTCAAGTGTAGGGGCTGGCCCAGTGGCTTGGTGGTCAAGTTCGCACACTCTGCTCTGGCAGCCTGGGGTTGGCAGGTTCAGATCCCTGGCGTAGATCTATGCACTGCTTTACCAAACCATGCTGTGGTGGCATCCGTTATACAAAATAGAGGAAGATGGGCACAGATGTTCACTCAGGGCTAATCTTCCTAAGCAAAAAGAGTCAGATTGGCAACAGATGTTAGCTCAGGACCAATCTTCCTCATAAAAAAATAAATAAAAAATAAAGTTCAGAGCAGGAGGGCTATGCAGAGAAATTGAGGCAGAAATCCAGCTGCTGTACACAGAGCAAAGGTAAAGTTAGATTTTAATTTAGTGGGCACCCTATGGAATGTGAGAAATTATTTGCAAATGATATATCTGATAAGGGGTTAATGTCCAAAATATTTAAGGAACTCATACAACTCAATGGGAGAAATACAAATAATCCAATTAAAAAGTGAGCAAAGAACCTGAAGAGACAATTTTCCAAAGAAGATATTCAGATGCCCAACCGGTACATGAAAAGGTTCTCAACATCGCTAATCATTACGGAAATGCAAATCCAAACCACAGTGAGAGATCACCTCACTTATGTTAGGAAAGCAATCATCAAAAGATAAGAGATAACAAATGCTGGCGAGGATGTAGTGGAAAGAGAACCCTTGTGCGCTGTTGGCGGGAATGTAAATTGATGCAACTACTGTGGACAACAGTATGGAGCTTCCTCAAAAAACTTAAAAATAGAACTACCATATGAGCTAGGAATTCCACTTCCGGGTATATGTCCAAGGAAATGAAATCACCATCCTGAAGAGATATTTGCATCCCCAGGTTTGTTGCAGCATTATTTGCACTAACCAAGACATGGAAAGAACCTAGGTGTTCATCAACAGATAAACGGATAAAGAAAATGTGTGTATTTATACACAAACACACTGGAATACTACTCAGCTGTAAAAAAGAAGGAAATCCTGCTGTGTACAATGTGGATGAACCTTGGGGACATTATACTAAGTAAAATAAGTCAGACAGAGAAAGACACATACTGTATGATCTCTCTTACATGTGGAAACTAAAATAAATGAACTCACATGGATCAGATTTGTGGTGGACAGAGGCAGACAGTAGGGGAAACAGGTGAAGCTGGTCAAAATATATTAACTTCCTTATAAGATAGGTCAGTTCTGAGGGTGTAATGTACAACATGATGACTATAGCTAATAATACTGTTTGATATATTTGAAAGTTGCTAAGAACATAGATCTTAAAAGTGCTTATCACAAGCAAAAAGAAATTTTGTAATTATCTGAGGTGACGGATATTAACAAAATATCATGGTAATCTTTTCTCAGTGTATACATGTATTGAATCATTATGTTGTACCCCTTAAACATACAATATGTCAATTATATCTTGACAAAACTGGAAAAAATGCAAAAAACACCTTCTCCAAAAAAATTCTGCCAAATATAACATAGTGTACAGAAATTTTGACTTACAAGCATTACAGATCATTTTAAAAATTATTTTTATCTATCAGAGTTTTTTTTACCTGAGAGTAAAGAGGAGTTTGGTGGGACCTATGGCGTAATAGCAATACAGAGCCTCAGGCACAACCCAGACCCACTGCCTTAAAATATGCATATTAACAATGTCCCCAAGTGGAACTTATGCATATTGAAGTATGGTTAGCACTGCATGGAGTCCCATGCTCCATTTGGCTCACATTGGAATTAGTTGGAGTGTTTTGAAAAATACTGATGCCTAAGTCCTATCTCATTCACACCAATTTGCTGCATTCTTTTTCCCCAGCTTTATTAAGACAAAATGGACATATAACAGTGTGTAAGTTTAAGTTGTACGATGTGATGATTCGATACATACGTATTGTGAAATCACCACAATAAGGTTAGTTAACACCTCTATCACCTAATTCCTTTTTTTTTTTTTGTGAGGGGTGAGAACATTTAAGATCTACTCTCTTAGCAACTTTCAAGTATATAATAGAGTATTATTAACTATCGTCACCAAGCTATACATTAGACCCCCAAAACGTATTCATCTCATAACAGAAAATTTGTACTGCTCGACCAACTCTCCCCGTTTCTGCCACCCCTCAGCTCCTGGCAACCACCATTCTACTCTCTATTTCCAGGAATGCAGGCTTTTTATATTCTACATATGGGTGAGAACATACAGTATTTGTCTTTCTCTGACTTGTTTCACTTCTGCTGAATACTTTTTGATTACACACATCAAAACTACTTTTAGGTGCCAGCCCGGTGGTGCAGCAGTTAAGTTTGCCGATTCCACTGCGGTGGCCGGGAGTTCACCAGTTTGGATCCCGGGTGCGGACATGGCACCACTTGGCACACCATGCTGTGGTAGGCATGCCACGTATAAAATAGAGGAAGATGGGCATGGATGTCAGCTTAGGGCCAGTCTTCCTCAGCAAAAAGAGGAGGATTGGCAGCAGTTAGCTCAGGGCTAAGCTTCCTCCAAAAAAAAACGAAAGCTACTTTTATAATGTCATTCCCCACATTAAAGATATATGCACATGTGCTACTTTCTACTTCATCAAATCCAAGCTGCTCTGTTTGAGAGTCTTCAACACAACTTCATCCTTCCCATCTATCTCATTCCCTTCTATTCCTGAACCCATATCCTCTGTGGGTTTAAAAACATCTTACAATTGGGTAGCATCTTAGCGTTTAGAGGAAGCTTCAGAAAACTTCTCTTTCTTCTCACAATAAATAAAGTGGGCATGATTATGTCCACTATATAGAGACCCCAAAAGGCAATGCAGTTTGGCCAAGGTCACATGAAATAGCAAATGACAGAGCTCATTCCTCTAGACTGTAGCTCCTGATATTTGTCTTAGACGTTTCTTCTCTACCTTTCAAAATTTTGCCTCCTTTTTATGCTGATGTCTAATAACTACTTTAGCCTACACTCATCCCTTTGGTGAATTAGTTGAACTTGGTAAATTACATGTATTTTAATTTTATTTTGAAGGCCAGAGCACTTTACAAGCTGGGATTATGTTTCATCTATTTTTTGAAGTCAGTAACATATCTTTTATAGTATGGAACCATATTTTGTGATCAATAATTTTGGTTAGGTTGCATTGTACCGAAGACTGTCACGTACATGGCTGTGCTGAACTTCGCAATTGATGGAAAGGTGATCACTGTCCTTTAGGAAATGTTAGCCTCTTGTGGGTTTGGAGAAATAAAAGAATTACACAAATAACTCTAAATTTAAGGGCCTAAGAAAGGTTTGGAAACAGAAGTACATTTCCAACGCTGTGGGTATTCAAAGGAGGAAGAGATCACAGCAGTTAGAGGAATTAACAAAGACTTCATGGTTTAAGTTAGATTTGAAATGGTCTTTGAAAGATGATTAACAAAATCAAGGGAGATAGTAGATTTGTAATTTAAAATATCTGCAAACGTAAAATAGTATTAATATTAAACACACAGTATCAGTTAGAAATGAGGGGCTCAAATCATTTGAAAAGAAAATGGAAATGTTTAGTATTAATTTATTCACTTACTTATTCATTCATTCATTTGACAAGCATTTGTGAAAACCAAAAATATGCTCCTACTTTTAGGGGACTCATGATCACCAAGGGGGAGAAATTAATCCAAAGAAATAAGTATGATACATTGAAGAAAAGGCTAGAATAGCAGTGTGTACAAAGCATTATAGGAGCACTGTGGTGAGAGCCACTATTTCTGTGTTCCAATTGCTTAAAACTAATGCTATGGTGAAACCTCATGGAATTGGTATAGTCCAGCCATGTTGGTTCATTTGCATTTCAGCTCTCCGGATTGGTGGCTTAAATTAATTTATTCTAAGCAAGTTGAGTTCTCCAGGCAGACAGGCTGATGTATTGCATTTTATTATTTTGTTAGCATCGCATGTTCTCCCTCAAAGTGGAGCAGGAATTGAGTTCAAAGCTCGGCAGAGCTGTTATCTTGGGCTTGTTAACTTCTTGGATGTAGCCCATGAACATTTATGTTTGTGTGAGAGAGGTTACGAAAATATCTGTAAGTGAATTAAGTCACTGGGGCTTTCTCTGAGTGAAGACTTTGGAAGCAAGCATTCACTAAAGGGGTCTCACATGGAAAACACTGTCTGTGAGAGCTCACTGATTTTATCTGAGAGTATAAGCAGTGGGTATAATAAAAGAATACAATTATTGAACACTTTTGTCATTTTGTGTTAATTTAACTGGGGTAATGGAATTTAAATTAAGCTCTGTGCCGATTTTTTTTTATGGCAGGTATGCAATATCTGTTTTATATAAATATACGGTAAACTCAGCAAGAGACTATTAAATTCTTATTGGTTCTACTGTTGACTGGCTTCTATTTTCTTGTTGAATATAGAAACAATTTCAGGCATATTTCTCCCTTACCTGTGAGCAGTTTACCAAATAGTCCAGACCAGTGAAAACACCTTTCATTTCATCTTAGCCCCTAAATAATCAAAGGTAACCACAAGGACTACTGGGAATAGAAAATCCCTGTGTTTACTGGTTAGCAACTATATTAGCAGCCACTGTTCCTTGAGGATCTCTGCAGACTCGCACCGTCCTGGACGCTGTTTTGCCAAGTGACAGCAACTGTTGTTCTTTTACGCGTTGTCAGAAGTAGGTCTGGACTGAAACTAGTAATGTTAGTGTGGAAGTGTGCCTTGAGTGTGCCTCGATACAAGTTTCATTGTTCAGTACAACTTTGGCATGCTGCTCATTCAGCCAACTAACTGCACTGATGAGACTTTGAAACGACGCAAGATAGGAATGAGATTAGAATAACATCTGAAAGAAAACGTTAGAAACACCACCCAAATATTAATTATCCCTTGTAGAAGCAGCTCGGCGAGGTACACCCTCCCACACACTTCCTCCTGGTATTAGGGAGGTGGTGCAGCAAGATCATTACAAGAAAAAGAGCTTAGCCTTTGGTTTCACACTGCTGGCTTGTTAAAAGAAAGGGCCTTAGCCTGTGTTCTATCACAGTGTATAACGAGCTGGTATGTCTACAATCAGGGGAGAGAAAGGGACGAAATGTACCTGTAAAGTTATATTAGCAAGTTATTAGGCATTTGAAATGACTGTGAGGAGCACATTGAGGTACGATCAATAGGATGGCATAGTTAGTGCAAGGCTTTTATATGAAAAGCAATTCTGAAACATAATTGCTCATAAAAGATCTATTAGTACTGTAAAATACACTAAGGTTCATTCTGGGGAGAAGTAAGTAGGTGATAATTAGAAAATTGGAGGTTCAAATGGTATTAGGAACCCTAGCAATACGTGCTGCCTGCCCTGTAGGACGCCCTATGTTACATGTGCTTGGTGATGAATTTCAAGGTAAAAATATATTTTACAGGAAATTTAAATCAATTTTTGTCCTTTTTCAAATGGACCACATGCAGTGTAATTTCAGAACCTCTACTCTGGTGGTCAGGAAAGCAAAACACTGGAGACAGATGGATGGGGATCGCATATAGGGTGCGTGTGTGCGCGTGCCTGGGTTAAAGTGAGGGAGGGTCTTTATGGCGGCATGATTTCTTTCACACCTCCCACTGCTTGTTTTTAGATTGCTTTTTGTATCTGGTTTCTTTGAAAACCCGGCAGGAGCTCTCTCAGTTTGCTTCATGGCTTGGCAGGTCTACTATAGTGCCAGGATTCTAGGAACATGATTTTAACCTCACGACTTCTCAACACGTTCCACCTTTTTATGTCTCCCATCTTCTACCCTATGGAGTAAACCTCCAGCTAAAAAAACAAGAAAAAAAGAAAAGGAGCAAAAAACAAAGTAAAGAGAAAATCTAAAGGGAAAACCAGGGCAAAATGATTGATCATGCTAATTTTAGACAGCTGAGGGTTTAATGCAGATATTCAGTTAAAAACATCTTCTAATTGGCAACAAAAACGCTCCTTTAAAAATTTCCTCCCATGACTTCTTTCATTTTCTCTTTGAGGTATGTGACCCCGTCAGATTTCTTCTCTAGTCTCTGCCCCTGGAATATATCATGTATTTCCACAGCCAAAGATCTGAAGATTAAGTAAATTCTCCTCAGTACTGTTTCCTATACGTCCTGTTGCAGTTACCTTAACTCACATCTCATGTCTAACATAATGAAGATTAAATGTTTATTATTGAATACAATGGCTAATTTTTTCCAGAGATTATCAGAAATATTGAAAATATAAATAGTAATATCTTTGTGAGATTCTTTATACAAGTCATCTCATTTAATCTGCTTAACAACTCTGGGATGTATGTATAACCCTCACTTTTCAAATGATAAAACAGCCTTAGAAAGTTTAGGTATCTTGCTCAAGGTCACCTAGCCAGTAAGCAGATGAGTTAGAGCTTGAACTTGAGTTTGATTAAACTAGTAACTTCTTGATTCAATTTATTAGCTTTGTGACTTTGGATAAGTTACTGTACTTCTCATTGCCTTGTTTTCTCATCTGTTAAGAAAAAAGTGTTGGTGATTATGTAAATTGCTTGACTGTACTGGACACACCATGCTGAATCGCGCTATTACTCTGACTCTGGAGCTTGCTCTGCATGCCAGGGCTTCTCAAACTTTAATGAGATTGGAATCACTTGGGGTCCTTTTTATACTGTAGGTCGGACCCAGAAGGTCTAGGTAGAATCTGAGATTCTGGGCCTCTGAAGGCTCCCAGGTGATGCCAGTGCCATTAGGGTGAAGATTGCCCACTGCTTTTTCTCAAGTCAAGGAGAGTTACACCTGAATTGTTCACAGAAAAAATGGGGGCCAAAGTCTCATTTCTCCTTCAGGAGAATGATTTGGTTGTGCCGTTTTGGAGGATAGCTATTGAGATATCAGTTTGATTTTGTTTTCTGTGCCTCCTCTTTTGTCTCCACCCCTCTCCGCTTCAAGGTGGTAGCCTGACATTTAGCTTTCTTTGCCTCAATGGGCTTTTCAGGGTGGGAAGCAGAACCATGTTGGTGATTTCCTTCATATTAGAATGAAATCAATTTCATTCTCTTTCCTCTGAAAGCCTGAGCTCATTAAAAAGACGAAGTGTCCTTTAGAGAGAGAAATGAGTAATTGTCACTAAGGAAAGAGAGGGAGGAAGGGAGACAGAGAAGAGAATTAGGAGGAGGAGAAAAGGAAGAGAAAGATGGTGTCTCCTACTAGAAGAGTGTAGAGCTTGGTGAGCGCCCAAGTGAAGGGCTCCTGTGCCCCATTCCTTGGCAGAACTGAAGCAGGTGGCAGACCTGCAAAGGCCTAGAAACCTGTCAAGGAAGGATCAGAGACAATAGGACTCTAAGCCTAAACTTTATTCCTTTTTTGGTATAGGAACAGTAGGGTGTTAAAAAAAAAATCTCACTGGACAAGACGGGCAAATGCCAGTTGATTTTATTCCCATATTATTGGCAGCAAGAGGGGAGAGCACACCAAGTCTGGAGACCCAGCTGGGAGGAAGGGAAGGGCAGGAGAGTTTTTAACACCTGTGTGGGCTTGTGTGTGGAATCTTAGGCCACCTGTGTTTGCTAACTGGCCTTACCCCAAAGAAGGGTAAAGTCTCGCCAGGAGGCGATTTGATAACTCGGAGCAAAGCCCCCGCAGAGTTAGGCTCCTGCCCTCCCTCAGAGACTGGGAGATAGGGGCGATGTCTTCTTTGATGACTATATTTCAAAGGCATGGCTCCAGGTCCTTGAGAAAGACATTCCTGGGTGGTAAAACTGGTAAGAGACTTTTAAAAAGATTTACATCTTAAAGAGGCAGAGAAAGAATGTACCAGTTTTCTAAGGTAAATGCTCCAAGAAAAGGGAGACCAAGGGCCTTTAATCAGTCTAAAACCTAAGATTTCATCAAGCCAAGGGAACATAAGGTTGTCTTGGTCAAAGGATGTTGAACCAGATGAGATCCCTTTATTTCCTGTCTGAATTTATAATCTAAGACTCCATCACCTCTTTTCTCCCTCAAAGTCCTGATATAAGAATCTCTAAATATCTCTCCCACATATGACCCAATTCAGCATGTACCATTCACTCACCAAATGTTGTAGTGGTATTGCCCTAGGCTATCGGAAGGATCCTAAGTGGTGTCTGTTGAAGTGTCCATGGAGACAAATCCACATGCCAAGGACGTTTTTTGCAAGAAGTCCCAGCAATATATGATTACATGTCAAGCCAAGTGGGACTCAAGGGCCAGCACAGGCTTTCAGCCATGTTTGTGGGCTTCCTGAAGGATGTGGTGACAGAGTTTGATCTTGTCTAAAGATCCTCTCAGGGCCCACCCTTCTTCTGTGGTCTTTCTTTTTTAATCACTTTATGATGTAAGTGAAGTTTACCTCACTCTAACCGGAGCATACCGCTCACTTCCAGAGTCCCTTTTCTTTTCATTACTTAACCTCTTTGTCTAGGTTGCTCATCATCTTACTTAAAAAAGGAAAAAACAATTCCTTTGGCTGCCTTTTCTTAAAGGAGTGTCTTTACTCTCCTCTATGCTTTCTATAATATCTAAGACAGGTTTTCTCCAAATAGAGCAACAATGTGAACACAGAGCAAAAGATTGGCAGTAACATTAGGCAGGAGAAAACTGGACATATTATGCTTAAATTCCTTTATCTAAGAGAGTGTCTTTTACCTGAAGATTCCAAATCATTAATAAATTGTGTTTTCTTGAATACCAGTAGAATAACATAGTCCATTTATATAATCGTCCAGATCATTCAAATAGTTTTGGTCACCAGGATTTGATTCCAGGAGCAATAGCAACAATAACACCTTTGCATTTTAAGGGCAAGGTGATTTCTCTGTTTTTAAAAAATAAATTTGGATCTAATAGAGAAGATCTTCCCAAATAGTAAATAACATGTAGATTTAGATTGTAAAGCTTTTAATCAATGGCTCTTTCAATTGTGAGGATTTCCAGGAGTCAGGGAGTGATGGCTAACAGGGCCTCTGCCTACCTCCTCTCCACTTCTGCTCACATTTTTAACCATCACCTTCTTAGCAATCCCCTCCCCCACCAACACCCAATTACTTAAACTTAAAACTTTTTAAAGGCAGAAATGATATGTTTTCCAAGCTGTGGTGTTATTAAAACCAACTTGCTAATCTAGCCAAGATTTACTCAACTCCTACTTTGTTCGAGGCAGTGTTGGGTGTTAGGTATTAATATGATCATTCAATATGAAGAGGCCTAAGACAATAAGACATGATCAGTCCTAACGGAAGAATAAACTGAGACTCATGGAAGGAGCCTTATGTTGCAGAGGGGCCCGGCAGGATCGTCCAGAGATTAGTCTGAGCAAAGAAGATGGTAGAATGATTTGAAGAATTGTCCGCTCTACGGGGTGGAGTTACTTCATGGTGTCTGAGGTAACCTGCATTTCGAAACTTTGTATTTGGAGTCAAAGTGAAATACTCCAATCAGGTCAGCCAGCTAGGTTTAAATGTACTCAGACTCAGCTTGCTGATGAGAGGGGTGATTTGGGATAAATATCAACAGAAAATGCTTAAGTACCAGCTTTGTTGGATGGGTGTACCTCACAAAGCATAGGCATTGCCTAAGCTTGCAATTCTTTAAAATTTGGTTTTGTGTTCTTAACTCTTACAATGATTCACCTGATAGTTCTGTGGGGATGGCCCCGCTGTGCTACCATGCCTCTCTCAGTATTCTGAGCTAACCCTAGAAGATGTTGGAAATTAGGCTTGGTTATAGCCCTACTGCCCCAGGACTCTAAATATTCTTCTCCCCATCTCAGATGTAAGGTTAGGATACATTGTGGTACAGCTATTATTAGCATCAATAGGGTGTTGATAAAATGTCAAACCCCACACCTAAGAAAGTTATTTCTACTCAAATGGGGGGTGGTGCTACTGGAAAACAAAAGTCCGAGAAGCTATGATAATGGGAATTTGGGTCAAGGGCTGAAATATAAATAGTGGTCTTGCTGTGTTTTCTTTCAAGGCCAACTCTGGTACTATTTATTTTATAGCTATAAAGACTGAATAAAAATATAAAAAACTATAAAAAATTGGAAGTTAATGTAATCAACGTGATTTACAAGTTGTTTTGCAAACACATCTCCAGCAATCAAAGCCATATACTATATGAGAAGGGATACCCTTTTCCCCATTTTTCTTTAGCTTGAAAATAGGGAATGAGAAGTACTAAAAGGCATTGAGATAATGGCTGAGCTGGAGAATTTTAAATAGGCTTCCAATTTATCAAAGCTGACTTTTCCTATTCTGAATAGATAGGCAGCTTTGTGACACAGAATGAGGAGGAAATGCTCTGTCATAAGCGTTCACTAAGGAAACCTGTGTACGTGAAAGGATTTTTTTTCCTTAGGGAAATTCAAAACTCCTGAGTAATAAATCGCTCTGGGAGGACACATCAGCAGCGTACAGCAGCATGCTGGCTGCTTGTCCACCCCCTGGAAGGTCACTGTCTTCTAGGACAGCCATCAACTTCCACTTGAGCAAGACACTTTGATTACTGCTCCTTCTCTTTCAGGTTAGACAGTAAGACATGAATTCACAGACCTACTGTGCTTTACTTGTCTGAGGGCTTCAAGCAACTGACAGATTAATCTAGTATTAAAGCAATTCTCAGGGGAGTGGAATGTAATGATAAGATAATTATTCATTGTAAAGTCAGACAACAATGTGGGGATATTTTCTGGTCTGTGACAACAGAAGTATTCACTTACAAAGTCAAGTAATTGAACTTCTTAAAAGTTTTAATTTCTTTCAAACACTATTGTTGCTTTTAAATGCTTCACCTTTCTGCCTTCACCTTTCATTTATTCTCTTGCTTTCTATTTCTGCGCTGAATGAGAGCCTCTCTCCTACACTTTCTTCAAGTCTCTACCTCATTTTCTCTCTTTCCCACCAATCCACCCCTCTTAATAGTGCCCATTTTGGTTAAGAGCATGGCCACTTACCCAGTTACTTAGACCCCAAATTCCCATGTCATCATGAGCTCTGCTTATTTTCTCACTTTACGAATCATGTCCGTTAGCAAATTCTGTGAGTCCTTTTTCAGATCATATTCTAAATCTAGCCACTTTCAACCACCTTCACTGCTTCCATGTATCCCAGACACCAAATCCCTGACCTAGATTATTGCTAATTGCCTTTTAACTATTTTCCCTGTTTCTATCATGGTGCCCTACAGTTTTTTCTCAAACCAGGAGTGAGATCCTTTAAAACACAAATCAGATCACGTAACTTTTGTAGTCAACTCTCCTGTTGGTTTCTATGATATTTAGAATACAGTTCAGAGATTTTACCTGGCCTGCAGAGCCGTGCTTGATTACTTTTCCCTCCTTTCCTTCAATTCTTTGCTCACAGCCCCATTTTGCTCCTTGCCGTTTCTCAAACAGGGCAAGTTTCCACCTCGGGGCATTTACACTCGCTTTTCCCTCAGACAGAAGCCCTCCCCTGCCCTCCCACAACCAGATCCTCACGTGGCTCATTCCTCATACCCTTCAGGCCTTTGCTCAAATGTCACCTCTGATGCCATTCCTGTCTGCTCACCCTGTGTGAAATATCCATGCTGCCCACCACCCCCTCCATGCCTCTTTACCCCTGTTCTACTTCTCACAGCGCACATCTCTACTTGCCACTGATTACACAGTAATTTGTTTCTTCTCTTCTTTCACTTCAATGCAAACTCCATAAAAATGGAGAAATTTTCTTTTTTGGTTCCCCGTCTTACACCCAAGATATAGAAGAGAACGCCTGGTATGTAGTACATAGTCAGAGCAAAAGTATTGAACAAATGAATGAATGTTAGTTTTTCTACAATGTTTTTGGAATTTATTTCTCCTGATCAGCTGATAAATTACATCTTTCAAATTCCTCCTCCAAAACACATTTACAAAAAAAATAAAGCATGACATCTGCTTTTGGAAATACTACATTCTAAATGCCCCCAAACCGAAACGAACTATCACGCGGTGGAGCACACCCTGATTAGGTTAAATGATGCTAATACATGGACTGAGGCTTTGCACAAACTCACGGGGCAGCTACACCTGTTTACAGCTTCATTCAGATCACACTCTAGACTGTTATCTAGAATTCCGTTTTTCGTTTTATCCAAAGACATAAATCCCAGTATTCCAGCCATCCCTGTTCCCTTCCTCATCATCTCTCAAATATCTTATCTCACTGCCTTCTCATCATGTCTTCCGTTAGGTCAAGTTCATTTTCCGGTCATTTCCCTTTGAAGGCTTGCTGAGTTGAATATTGGAATATTCTCTCCTCCATTTCCAACCAATTGAAGTTCTATAATTGTCTATACACAGTCAGTCTGGCTGACCATTGTATCCCGTGACTACTGCAGTCCTGGCACAGAAGTGCTCACTGAAGGAATTAGCATAATGACATTTACTAATGTATTTCTCTGTTGTAGATTGTATGTCTTTTCTCTGCCTGTCTCCTTTCTACAGCAAATATTTAAGATCTAATTCTTTCTGAAACTACAGAGAACAAGCTGAAAGAAACTGTACAAGAATATGGTCCATATCTCCCTTGGCTTAGAAGATGCTCTGGAAAGCTTAACAGTATTAATCCCCTACACCATTCTAATAATGATGAGTTAGCTTAGTTACAACTGACGTAGTGATATTTTGTACGTATTAATGCTAATAGATAGTTGCAGAGTAAACTGAAAATGTTGAAAAAGGAAGAACAAGACTTTTTCTCGTAAGCGTAACAATGGACACAGCTTTTATTCATTTATTAACATTTCCTAATAGGGTAAAAATAAATAGCAGAAAAATAGAGGCACCTAGGAAACTCATTTTTCAATTGAGTTCTTTTTCAATTTTAAATAATTCAAATAAACTTTTATCAATTGCTTGAAATAGAATACATTTCCAAGATTTCTAAATTTCACTTTACAACTTTGTTCCAATAGTCTGGATAAAGAATAAATGCAAACACAACTGTGGCTCATCCTTTGGAAACTTACTATGGTCACTATCTTCTGGAAGCTTCACTGTGCAGACACTTAGCTCCAACCTGAGAACACTTGCTTAGATGTCTCATGCTGCCTTTTGGTAATACATTTTGACAAGAATTATTCCTCTTGTCAAAGATATAAATGAAGAATAATTGGAGAAAATAGAATTTGGGTGGTTGCTCACTGCATTGTATAATGGGTGTGACTGCCATTTTATCTTATTATATTTAAGGCGAGGGCCAATTAATTTAACATTTGTCTTTATACTGCCCTGCACCCTACCTTTTGTTGCACGATTTATCATTTTCTTATCTCTATTCTGGTGTTTTCTCCTCAGGACAACATAAACTTTTACAAAATTGTTTTTGGCACACTCTTCAGAATCCAGCATGGTGTTGAAAACAGGTAACAATAACAATAATAAATTAGCTAAGTGAATAAGTGAATGAATAAATGAGTGGGAGGCATAAGAGAAGGTATGTGTCATTTTTAGTAGCCCATAAGAAAACTCACTGCCTAGGACTTTGATTACGAATTTTTCCTTTTTTTCTTTTCCTCTGGGAAAGAGAGTCAATGCGCTAACAGAAATCTCCTGCCAGATGTTCTTATTTGCTTGGGCATCATTCAGGGCCTGGTCTTGTGCTTGTAGCTCATGATGCTTAAGATTGTCTAGTAACTAATGTAATGATATTATCTATAACCAGGTATCCATTTTCTGGGGTTGGCTCCATAAGGCAAATAGTCTGAGTCTCTGTTCCTGTTTTCTGGGTTTGCCAGTGAAGGCTCACAGAAGCTAGTCAGTGTAAGGCTGTCTCATTCCACTTGCACAGACAGAATGCTGTCAACTTGGATTGACTTGAAGATGTGAACTTTATGTCCAGGAATGCATATGCTCATTCTTCCATTGATTCATTCACAGGGAGGTGGACAATTAAATGTCACCATGCTCAGCCAGAATTCTTTTGCCACAGTGAACGTGATATTACACCTCTTCTTAAGGCATTAGCTGTCTTTTGAGGGAAAAAACCTTGTAAATGAATATGGCCACTGAAATTGATGGAATGGGTTCTTTGGATTAAGCCTCCAGGGGAAAGAGCCTCAGCTTTGGAGAGAGAAAACACTAGGTTTGGAAACCGATTGTAACAACTGTTAGTTTGTGGGATTGAGCAAGTTATATCATCTCTCTGAACTCCTGTGTCCTGACTGAGCAACTTTCAGGGATGCTGTGAGGATTAAATGAGATTAAGGGGTAAATCACAGACACACAGATGGTGACTAACAACCTCAGCCTTGCTGAGCTCTCCTTATCTGCTCCTCCCTGGGTCCAGGTGGGGCGAACACAAGAGAAGGAGATTAAAAAAGATAGAGGAAGCAAGGAAGGGAGAAGGATGTGACTTTCCTTTGAAACACACAATACTCACTAATTTTACCTACATTTTTTGTGGCTAAATGAATAATCACTTAAAGTCAAAACTTCTGTGGATCTGGGGACAAGTTCTTGGGGGTTCAAGTTACTGTTGAGGATTGTCGTATAATTACAACGCCTGTATTTACATCTGTGTTTAAGATCATGTTTGCCCGAGGTGAAGGCCAAATACATTGTGATGTGCTGTGTGAAGGAAGGTGTTGAGGTAGCTTAGAGACCATCAGTAGGAAACTGAGTGACCCTGACACACTTATCCTTATAGGCCCACTAAGTGCAAAGAACCTGCACTGAAATCATACCATATGGAAATGTTGTGGTCAGAGGTATAATAGTAAATCTACTTTTATAGACCAATTTATGATATTTCATTAGCAGTAACCATGGTAGTAAATATGAAATGAATATGCTTTTCCGCTTTTCATCAACTATTAGATTATAATTCAGTTTAATACTAATTTGAATGAGAAAGTTTTCATGGTTATCAACAGACTATTAAAACTGGTATTTGAGAATAGGCTTGATGGCTGTGATTTGTGAGGGGTGCTTGTCTGAGTTTTCTGAAATAGCAAACAAAAGTGGGAATTATGAATGTATTTTTACCAATCATGTTTTTGAAAAAATCCACTTTCTGAATTACTATTATTAATTTAAAACTGAGAAATGTATTTGGGTATAGAACTGGACCTGAAGCTCCATCTTTTAAGTTTTAAACCTCAACTTTGGCAATTTAATTCCATTGATATAGCATCATCCATCACAGTAAATAAAATTATAACTTTATTGGTTTTGTAGGTTTTTTAGTGTTTAATATTTAAATCTAGTTCTGTTTTATAGTAGTTAAGATCTATAAACAAAATGGTTTTATGTCTGTATCAATATTTTTGGGTTTTTTTCTTTTGCTGAGGAAGATTAGCCCTGAGCTAACATCTGTGCCAATCTTCCTCCACTTTATATGTGGGTCACTGCCACAGCATGGCTGACCAGTGGTGCAGGTCCACACCTGGGATCCAAACCTGTGAACCCCAGCTGAAAAACCTGAGCACAATGAACCTTAACCACTACGCCACAGGACCAGTCCCATGTTTGCATGAATTTTAAGTCACTTTACCAAACAGTTTAATACCAGTTATCTTCAAGACATTTTGTTTTTTGCAAGTGGTTTGTACATCACTTTAAGTTTTAGGAACATTGACAAAATTGATAATAATCAATAACTAAAAGAATGCAATAACCTCCTTACCTTATAAAAATAGAAAGATGAAGATATTTTCTGTGGCTACCTACATTACTTTATTTGAAAATCTCCAAAGGAAACAGAAAACATCACAGACTATCAGAACTCTTTCAAAGTAATCACCCATGGACAAGACAGAATTAAAAACCATGGTTGAATCTGCAAATGTAATTGAATCAGAAACACAAGGATTAAATTCTTAGCACAAGAATCCAGTACTTTTAAACGTAAGCCCTGGAAGCTTGGCTTAATCAAATGGCACTTTGACAGCAGCAGTGATAATCTTGTTGCTCAGAGGCCTTACCACCCTTCATCTGAGAGAGGAGGAGTTAGAGAGGATCAATGGGATGAAGTTTTAACAGGAGAAATTATCTCTTATCTTTGTAATTCCTGAGCATCTTCATTTCTATTAATACATTTCTTTTGGAGAATATGGACTGTGGGACTTTAAACACTGCCACTCAAGAAGATCAATATCTTTGCCTCAGATATATGATGACTTAGATTTGTCTAAATCAAGCTAGACACATTAGCTGAGACTTCTCTTAAAACCATCAGCAAGTGACCAGGAGATATTGATAGCAGATTGAAAACTGTCTTTATATAGTACAAGGAAGACAACTGTTTTAAATTCATGTCCTTTAAATTGTCTGTGATGTTATAGACATTAACAAGTCATATTAAAGCTGCTTTAATTTATGAAATGAATCTATTTATATAACTGGAGGCAGCACCATATTTTTGTGTGCAATATTAAAAGTGATTAAGAGAATGTGAAAATTAGAGATTACTTACATAGGGTAGAGAACCCAATTATATTTTTTAGGTTCTTAAGTATTGGTAAGCTGTAAATTTACATCATTAAATTTGTAGGCAATTAATCAAAATGTGACCATTTTTGATGTAACCAAGTCCAAATTTGTCTATTGATGTATTTCTTTCAACTAGCCAATAGAAAAACATCATGTATTCTGCATAGCTGAAGTAATTTTAATTATTTCTTAATCTGTTTTATAAAAAGCATTATTTGAAAGTTTCATTACTGAAATTCCTCTTATATTTTATGCAGTTTTGGAAATTTTGAATAATGCTTTCAAGTTTTAATTTTTAAAATCTATTTGAAGATGGAAAGTTTTCATGCCATGAAATTTGAGGCCCTTAGCTAGCCACAAATGTCTTTCATTATCTAGCCTGTCTTTGCTTCCATAGATTTCATGTATTTAACAATTGTTTGTCTACATGTGCCAGGTGTGGTTTTAGGTTTTGGACATATAGGAGTATACAAGAAGGAAAAACTTTCTGCTATTATAGATTTACATTCCAATACAAGGAGACAAAAAAACCCCACAAAACCCAAACATAAATGATGAAGATGTCAGGTGCTGAGTGATGTAAGAAAAAAAATAAGAGAGTGAGATCAGTATCATGGTGGAGTGAGTTGTTCCCTTAGTCTCTACTTCCTAAGATACAACCAAAAGGATGTCCATTAACCAATAGAGGAAACCCACACATCACCACAGGATGTCTGAGAGATCCATGTGGCCATATTTATGAAGGTGGGGGTACTGGATCCCTGAGAAGTGGAAGAAGGTGAATGGATCTACTCCCCCCCCCCCAGTGGCAATGATCTAGGGTGAGGGACCACATGGAGCAGCTGGCACCTGACTCTAAGAGGAGATGGGGGAACAGGCAGGCCTCCGTGGGAATGCTTTTGCTTTTGGAGTTGCATCCCAGATCACAGGAACACTCCACACTGATGTGACTCAGCCACTGCATGGGTGCCTTCACCAAGCCAAGCAGCATGGGTGGGCCACCAGTGAGTGCAGAGCAGGCTTGCATGCATGAAAGAAAGTAACCCTTCCCTCCCCTCCCCTCCCCTCCCATGTGCCTGACCAGCTTGGCAGGTCAGCCAGGGCAGTAGATCTGCACCAGCATGCCTTTGCCTATGTATGTGACCCACCAGGCAGTGGCAGCCAGTGGGCAGGCACAGACAAGCCCTATTGGCCCAACTTCCATTGGACAGGGTGAGTTCAGAAAACACAGCTCCTGCCCCCCACCCTCCAGTGGTGGCAGGTGGAATATGTGAACAGATACCACCGCTATGAGCTGGCAAAGGTCCACTTCATCAGACACTATGAAGAAACACATTAACACTCCAGATCAGAAGGAAAGTGACAAGACAGAAAATCATCCTGAAGTCACAGAAATTTACAATCTAAATGGCAGAGAATTAAAAATAGTTATTATAAAGAAACTCAATGAATTAAAAGAAAACTCAGGAATACAGTTCAATGAACTCAGGAATAAATTAATGATCAGAAGGAATTCTTCACAAAACATATTGAAAGTCCAAAAAAAAAAAAAAAAAGCAAACAGAAATACTGGAGGTGAACAACACAATTTAAGAAACAGAACTGACATTATATAGGACAGAATTAGTAATTTAGAGGACAGAAATATAGAAATGATTCAGGTCGAGGGGGAGAGAGAACTAAGACTTAAAAAAAGAAAAAAGAAGTTCTCCAGGAAATATCTGACTCAATTATGAAATGCAACATAAAGATTATAGGTATTCAAGAAGGAGAAGAGAGGGAGAAAGGAGCAGAGAGCTTATACAAAGAAATAACAGCTGAGAACTTCCCAAACCTGGGGAAATTACTGGAATTACAAGTGAATGAAGTAAACAGAACTCCTAGTTACATCAATGCAAAAAGGGCTTTGCCGAGGCATATATTAGCAAAATTGGCAAAAGTCAATGACAAAGAAAAAATATTAAAGGCAGCAAGCTAGAAGAGAATAATCTACAAAGGAACCTCTATCAGGCTTTCAGTGTATTTCTCAGCAGAAACCTTACAGGCTAGGAGAGAGTGGAATGATATATTCAAAATAACAAAAGACAAAATCTTCCAGCTAAGTATGCTCTATCCATTGAAACTATCCTTCAGATATTATGGAGAAATAAAAAGTTTCCCAGATAAACAAGAGCTGAGGGATTTCATTGCCATAAAACCCCCCTAAAAGAAATTATCAAGAATGCCTTGCCTGAAACAAAAAGGAAAAGGTTTACAACACCTTGAGCAAGGAGATAAATAGACAAAATCAGAAAATTGCAGCTCCCTATTAGAACAGGTTAGCAAACTCTTAATTATAACATTGAAGATAAAGGAAAGGAAAGCATCAAAAATAACCATAAGCAGTTTATTTTAACCACTAACTCACAACAATAAATGGAATAATTTGTGAGAACAATAACTTAGACAGGGAAGGTGAAAGAGATGGAACTTGCTTAGGGTAATGGTAATAAGAGGCTATCAGAAAATGGACAATCTCATCTATGACCTTTATTATACAAACCTAATGGTAATCACTAAGCAACAACAGCAAAACAATCAGAAGAGACACAAATAACAAATAAAGAGAAAACTGAGAAAACCATCATAGAAAAATCATCAACCTGAAATGGCAGTCAGAAATACGCAGGAAGAGAAACGAGATAAATATAGAACCACTGGAAAACAAGATAGAAAATGATAGTATTAGATCCTCATATATCAATAATCACTCTAAATGTAAATGGATTGAATTCTCTAATCAAAAGACACAGAATAGCTAGATGGATTAAAAAAACAAGACCCAACAACATGCTGCCTCCAGGAAACACACCTCGGCTCTAAAGACAAACACAGACTCAGAGTGAAGGCATGAAAGAAAATACTCCAAGCAAATGGCTAACAAAGAAAGCAGATGTTGCCATACTTATATCAGACAAAGCAGATTTCAAGATAAAAAAGACAATGAGAGACAAAGAGGGGCACTATATAATGATAAAAAGGACATTCCACCAAGAGGACGTAACACTTATGAATATATACGCATCTAACAGAGGAGCACAAAGTACATAAAGGAACTATTAACAGACCTAAAGAGAGAAATTAATAGCAACATAATAATAGTAGGGGACCTCAACACCCCACTTACATTAATGGATGGATCGTCCAGACAGAATTTCAACAGAAAAATAATGGATTTAAATGAAAAACTAGACCAGATGAACTTAATAGATATCTAGAGAGCACTCCATCCAAAAACAGAAGAATACACATTCTTCTCAAGTGCACATGGAACATTCCCAAGGGTATGCCATAAGTTGGGAAACAAAGCAAGCCTCAATAAATTTAAAAAGATTGAAATCATATCAAGCACCTTTTCCAACCATAATGCTATGAAACTAGAAATCAGCTATAAGATATATATATATAAGATATATATATAAGATTATAAGATAAAACTTGGAAAATGACAAATACATGGAGACTAAACAACATGTTACTGAACAACCAATGGATCACTGAAGAAATTAAAGGAGAAATGAAAAAATATCTAGAGACTAATGAAAATGAAAATACACCACACCAATTCATATGGGATGCAGCAAAACTAGTCCTAAAAGGAAATTCATAGCAATATGGGCCCACTTTAAAAAACAAGAATAATCTCAAATAAGCAATCTCAAACTACACCCAACAGAATTATAAAAAGAAGAATAAAGCCCAAAGTCACCAGAAGGAGGGAAGTAATAAAAAGTAGAGCAGAAATAAATGAAATAGAGACTAAAAAACAGTAGAAAAGATCAATGAAACTAAGAGCTGGTTCTTTGAGAAGATAAACAAAATTGACAAACCTTTATCCAGACTGACTAAGAAAAAAAGAGAGAAGCCTAAAATAAATGAAATTAGAAATAAAGAGGAGAAATTACAACAGATATCACAGAAATATAAAGGATTATGAGAGAATACTATGAAAAACTATATGCTAACAAATTGGACAATCTAGAAGAAATGGATAAATTCTTAAACTCATACAACCTCCCAAAACTGAACAAATAAGAAATAGAGAATCTGAGTAGACTAATCACAAGAAGATTTAACAGCTATCCTCAAACTATTCCAAAAAATTGAGGAAGATGGAAGACTTCCTAACACATTCTCTGAGGCCAACATCACCCTGATACCAAAGCCAGATAAGGACAACGCAAAGAAGGAAAATTACAGGCAAATATCACTAATGAACATAGACGCAAACATCCTCAACATAATATTGGCAAACTAAATACGGCAAAACATTAAAAAGATCATACACCCATGATCAAGTGGTATTTATACCAGGGACACAGAGACAGTTCAACATCTGCAAGTCAATCAATGTGATACACTGCGTTAACAAAATGAGGAATAAAAACCATATGCTCATCTCAATAGATGCAGAGAAAACATTTGACAAGATCCAACAGCCATTTACAATAAAAACTCTCAATAAAATGGGTATAGAAAGAAAGTACCTCAACATAATAGAGGCCAAATATGACAAATCCACAGGCAACATCATACTCAGTGGGGAAAAACGGGAAGCAATAACTCTGAGAACAAGAACAAGACAAAGGTGTCCACTCTCGCCACTCCTATTAAACATATTACTGGAGGTTTTGGCCAGAGCAATTAGGCAAGGAAAAGAAATAAAAGGAGTCCAAATAAACAATGAAGAAGTGAAATCCTTGCTGTTTGTAGATGACATGATTTTATATATAGAAAATCCTAAAAAATCCGTTGGAAACTATTAGAAATAATCAACATCTACAGCAAAGTTGCAGGGTACAAAATTAACTTACAAAAACCAGTTGCATCTCTGTACTCTAATAACTAACAGAAAGAGAACTCAAGAATACAATCCCACTTACAATCACAAAAAAGAATAAAATACCTAGGAATAAATTTAACCAAGGAGGTGAAAGATCTATAGAATGAAAGCTGTAAGATATTACTGAAAGAAATTGATGATGACATAAAGAAATGGAAAGATATTCCATGCACATGGAGTGGAAAAATAAATACAGTTAAAATGTCCATACTACCTAAAGCAATCTACAGATTCAATGCAATCTCAATTAGAATTGCAATACATTCTTCGTGGGAATAGGACAAAGAATCCTAAAATTCATGTGGGACACAAAACACCCCGAATAGCTAAAGCAATCCCGAGAACAAAGAACAGAGCTGGAGGCATCACAATCCCTGACTTTAAAATAAACTACAAAGCTATAGTAATGAAAACATCATGGTACTGGCACAAAAACAGACCCACAGACCAACGGAACAGAATTGAAAGCCCAGAAATAAAAACCACACATCTATGGACAGCTAATCCTTGACAAAGGAACAATGAACATACAATGGAGAAAGGAAAGTCTCTTCACGAAACGGTGTTGGGTAAACCGGACAGCCACATGCAAAAGAATGAAAGTAGACCATTATCTTTCAACCATACGCAAAAATTAACTCAAAATGGATCAAAGACTTAAAAGTAAGAACAGAAATCCTAAAACTCCTAGAAGAAAATATAGGCAGTACTCTCTATGACCTTGGTCTTAGAAGGATCTTCTCGAATACAAAGTCTACTTGGACGAGGGAAACAAAAGATAAAATAAATAAGTGGGACTTCTTCAGAATGAAGAGCTTCTGCAAGGCAAAGGAAACCAGGATCAAAATAAAAAGACAACCCACGAACTTGGAGAAAACATTTACAATTCATATATCCGACAAGAGGTTAATCTCTAAAATATATAAAGAACTCACACAACTGAACAACAAAAAAACAAACAACCTGATCAAAAAATGGGCAGAGGATATGAACAGACATTTTTCCAAAGAAGATATACAGTTGGCCAAAAGGGACATGAAAAGATATTCAACATCACTAATCATGAGGGAAATGCAAATCAAAACTACACTAAGATATCACCTTACACCTGTTAGAATGGATATAATCACCAAGACAAAAAATAACAAATATTGGAGAGGTTGTGGAGGAAAGGGAAGCCTCATACACTACTGGTGGGAATGCAAACTGGTGCAGCCACTACGGAAAACAGTATGGAGATTTCTCAAAAAATTAAAAATAGAAATGCCATATGACCCAGCTACCCCACTACTGAGTGTTTATCCAAAGAACTTGAAATCAACAATTCAAAGAGACTTATGCATCCCTATGTTCATTGCAGTATTATTCACAATAGTTAAGATGTGGGAGCAACCCAAGTGCCTATCAACTGAGGAATGGATAAAGAAGATGTGGTATATACACATAATGGAGTACTACTTAGCCATATAAAAAGACAAAATCGTCCCATTTTCAACAACATGGATGAAACTTGAGGCTATTACATTAAGTGAAATACACCAGACAGGGAAAGACAAACATCATATGATTTCACTCATAAGTAGAAGGTAAACAAACACATGGACAAAGAGAACAGATTAGTAGTTACCAGAGGAGAAGGGGGTTCGGGGGGTGGGCAAAAGGAGTAAAGGGACTGGTATATATTCTGATCAATAAAAATTAGACTATTGGTGGCGAGTGCAATGCAGTCTATATGGAATGCTGATGAATAATAATGTACACCTGAAATTTCACAATGTTATAAACCATTATGACCTCAATTTTAAAAAAAGCCAGTAAAATTTATTTTATATGAAAGAGAAGGTTCTGCTGATAACGACCCTTGCATTAAACAAGCAGAGCCTTCTGCTGACCCTGGCCCTGTGCTCACACTATGTGTACCTCCCTCAGGAGGGAGGAGAAGAAAGTGAGGATGATGAAAGCCAAGAAAACACCTCAAGGAAGCAGCAAGTCAGCAAATGAATCCCACTTGAAAACCACCTGTAACAAACAGTAGGGGATATTATGCAGCTCTTAAAAATGCTGGCTCTTGATGAACAGATAAACAGAACACAGTCCATCCACACAATGAAATATTATTTGGCCATAAAAAGGAATGCAGTCCTGACACATGCTACAAAGTGATGAACCTTGAAAGCATTATGTCCAATGAAAGAAGCCAGACACAAAAGGCTGCATGTTTTATGAAATATCTATAATAGTTAAATCCATAGAGACAGAAAGTAGATTAGTGGTTGCCAGAGGCTCCAGGAGGGAGGATGGGGAGTGACTGCTCCTGGGGACATGGTTTCTTTTCAGGGTGATGAAAATGTTCTGGAATTAGACAGTGATGATGGTTGCATGATGCTGTGAATATGTCAAAAAATCACTAAATTGTACAGTTTAAAAGATCAATTTTATGGCATGTGAATTATATCTCAATAAGAACAAATAAAACGGGCTGGTCCTGTGGCTGAGTGGTTAAGTTGATGTGCTCTGTTTCGGTGACCCGGGGTCCACCAGTATAGATCCTGGGCACGGACCTACACACTGCCCATCAAGCCATGCTGTGGCAGCATCCCACATAGAAGAAGAAGAATGACTTACAATTAGGATATACAACTATGTACCAAGAGGGCTTACTTTAGACAGGATGAGATGCATCCCTAAACAAGGAGCCAATATGCGAAAATCTCCACCAAGGCCAGGGCTGTTTCTCTGCTTGGCAGATTGCAGACCTATGGACAAGTTGTCTGCAAACTCATAGATCCCAAGGAGAAGGGAGGGGCTGCCATCTGTGTCCAGTTCCTCTCTCAATTTATTGATCCAGTAACTAAAGATACCTCCATGGGGAAGATTTTAACATGGAGCAAAAGCCTAAGAATATTTTGGTAAAACCCATTATGAAACCAGAGAAGTAGAACAGACGTATTTTTCCTCCCCTCAAATAGAGAAAGCACAGATTTTATTCTAAGGACAATGGGAAGCAACTGCAAATATTTAACCAAGAGTGTGACATGTGATTTTCATTTTTAGAGGATTTTAGTTAGGAAGCTGTTGGAATGAACCAAGTGAAAGATATGGTGGCTGGGCCGTGGCGGTAATGATGGAGGTAATGAAAGTGGTTGCACTTTATGCCAGCCATTTTACTAGTCTTATGACCTTGCTCAAGCAACAGAGGCTCAATTTTGAGCCTCTGAAGTGGAAATCTTGAAATTTCTTCCACTTTTCAAAGTTAACTTTAGTAGGGTAGAGAGGAAGAGAAGTGGACAGATAGCTTTTGTTTTGGAAGTTGAATTGGAAGCACTTGCTAAAGTATGTGTTGTGGGGTGGAGGAAAAAAAGAGTTAAGTGTTCCACACACACCTTATGAACCAGCCACTGACTAAACTACGCATCATCTCAGATCATGCTTTGCCTCCTCGTGTTTCCAGGGCTTGTGCATGTTGTTCCTGCTGTCTACATCAACTATTCTCTTTCTGCCTGGTTAATACCTACTGATCCTTCACATTGTAATTAAAATGTCACTTGCTCTCTAAAACCTCCCCAATCTAAATTAGATACTCCTCTTTGACCTTCTAAAGACTTAGTGCATGTGCTCCTCTGAAAGCAATTACCATACAGAATTACAATTTTTGATTTACATTCCAGACTCCTTTAAAGCAGAGTGTGGCAGTATGTGATGGTGAGGAGTGTGCCTCTCCTCTCTGTACCTCTATTTTCTTACATCTTAACTCAAATCTGGTATATAAACCTAACATATTTGTTGTGAGATTTAATAAACTCATTGGTACCTTCTTCCAATCCAGCAGGCTCATCATTTGCTGGTGGTGGTTGTTAGTACTACCTGGAAAACTGCCCCTCTTATTACATTTCTTTCATTGTGAAGGTGGCAGAGAACATGGGTATATTTGGTTAGTAGTAAATTACACAATTGAATGTTTGTCTATGTCAAAGAGAAAATTGCACTGGATCGAGTTGAACAGGAAAGTAAGACTTCATTCAAGACTATTGCACTTGGGGAGAGAGGCCAGAACACAGCCTGAGTTCAACTCAGCCTAAATGCAGGGCTGGGGAATTTTTAAGAGATGAGGTGAAAGGAATCTTAGTCTGCCTGTATTTGCTAATTGGCTTACCCAAAATAAAAGCAAACTTTCTTTTACCTTCATGAAGGAGGTAGTTTTACAACTTGGAACAGGGATCCCGCAGAAGTTAGACACCTACCCTCCCACAGAGGCTGGAAGACAGGGGCTCTACCTTCCGTAATGATTTCATTTCAAGGGATGCTCCCAGGTCCTCCAGAAAGACATTTCTAGGTTGTAACACTGGTAAGAAGCTTTTAAGAAGATTCACATCTCAAAAGGACAGAGAACTAATAACGGCAAATTTTCTAAGTAAATTCTATAAGAAAAGGGAGGTCAGGACCTAGAGTCAAGAAGTCCACGTAAATTTGAGTCAAGCAAAGTTAGTCAAGGGAGACAGTAGGCTGTCTTGGTCATCTGCTATGTATTATTCTTATGTTTATATTTGTTGTGCTATCAGAACACAAGATTTAATTGCTGGTACTCGCTTTATATCCATTTGTCAGATATCAGGAGATACAATAGCCTTTCACTCTTTGGGTGGGTGTTACAGATCTCCAGGTGCTGGGGAGGGGGTAAGATGGTGGCTTTATTTTCTATGAACTGAGCAGGCAGTCTGATTTATAGTTTTCAAAACAATGTTCTAAATGTTCACAAAGTTTCTAAAAGCAAGTTAGCACAAAATTAACTGAGACTGAAAGTCGCCTCTATGGCTACTGGGAGTTGTAGAAAACTATTTGAATTTCATGCATTTCAAGATATCCAGAAAAAAAGATAACTATTGGATTTAAGGATTTTATTTCTTCTGTTGACAAGGCCTTTGGTGAAGATGTTCAAACAAGGTTTCAGGCTTGGTCTTTCTAAATTTTCAAAAAGTAAAACCCCCCTCATAAATTCAGAGCACACCTTCCTGTGATGTTGATAAACAGACTTGTTACTTATGGTGGAGAGCCTCTCTTTGTTTTTCTTCTATGGTGTTTGTATAAGGGAGTGGTTTGGGAAATGCTGCATGTTTGTTTTGAATGTAAAAAATGGGGCATATAGTGAAAGAATATTTGATGTTGAATACCCTTATCTCTCATTCTCGTATTTATCTGTTGGAGACTCAGCACTTTGCAGGCTAATTCTAAAAACATTTTTCACCTCATTACCAAAGCACTGCTGTATCATCATTTTGATACTGGAGGACCAGATTGTGTGACCGTTGGGTGGTCAAGGACAGCAGCACCCAGGCTGTCAAGCACAGTTTCCCATCTCATGTCACAAGAAAGGATGTTTGAGTGAGGCATTCAGATTGGATTTCTAGTCCTCTAGTACATTTTGATAAACTCTTTCTGACTTTGTCTGCCCAGAGGGAGCCCCAGACACCACACGAAAGATTGGGGGCAAGGAGAAATGAAAAACCATGATCACTTCTTTGGCTGGACTCAGATACCTTTCTGGCATCCCTCGCCCCCTAATACAAAGAGGAAAATGGTTATTTTCATTGTTGGTTATCTTCGTTGTTCTTGTTTAATGCTTGCTGGAAGATATACACTATAGCCTTGCGCTGTAAGTGTGGTCCTCACACCACTGGCATTGCTATCACCTGGGAGCTTGTTAGAAATAGAGTCTTGGGCCTTCCTCAAGACACACTACATCAGAAACCCAAGACGTTTATATGCACAGTGAAGTTTGAGAAACACTGCACTGTGCAATATACTTCTTCCCCTTTTTAGCAAAATATGATAAATAGACCATTAAAAATAGCAACAAAACTGGGGCATCAGGATTTCACTTAAACTTTGAGTAACGGAAAAGCTGGCAAACAGATGTTTAAACAAATATGAGGTATGGAAACAAATGAAGACCATCCAAATGAGAACAGAGGCTATTTATTCAGAACTTTCTACAGCAAGAGAGTCAGACACCATCATTTGCACTTGGCAGAGACTCAAAGGTAATTAGAGGAGTGGGAAAGATCTATAATGAAAAAAGGCAAGGTTTGATGTGTGTCCTGATTGGTGTGGGGAAGTTGGAAGTGGGCCAATCAGACGTAGGGCTTCTTATGTGACTGGTTTGGAGGGAAATATTGGGTTTCTTTGGTTGGCCCTGAGCTAGAGGGAGGAGGCGGAACAAAAATAATTGACAATGTCCTGACCATTCCGGGCCCATTGCTGCAGGTTGCAGTTTGACTTCCTGGGCTTTGTATGTGGAACAGAGTTCTGTCTGTATATGCAACATTTCAGACTTAATGTTTCTCACACAAGAAGTCCAACATGGCTACCCAGGGCTGCTATAACCACACAAGGAAAGTCACCAAGGAACCTGGCTCTTTCCATTCTCTTGTTCTATCATTCTTCAGCATGTAGCTTCGGATCTCATCAGGGTACAAAAGGCTGCTTCACCCCTAGGCATCACATCTGAATTCGGGCCAGGGAAACTCAGCAAAGGGTTAAATAACACACCACCCAGGCCTTCTCCCTGTAAGGATTTGTCTTTTGATTTGGGGAGGAAAGCCCTCCCAAGGATTTCTGCACTCTTGTCATTAGCCAGAACTTGGTCTGCTGGCCACTTCTGGCTGCTGGAAAGCTTAGAATCCTAGTAGTCTGCATTTAAGCCTGTATTTTGGGCAAGACAAGGGGAAAAAATAGGAATTGGGTGTCTGAGCCAATCTATGGTATCTTCCACACAAGTACACAGAGTCTTTTTAAAAGGAACATATACGCTAACCAAATATGCAAAACTGCCCCCAAATCATCTGCAATTACAGAATGAAATAATTTATAGTTGTGTCATTCACAAAGTTGACGAACATCTTTCTGCTCACATATAATTATTCCATGGCTGAGTCATGTGCCATGATGTGTGTCAGGTGTATTCCTTCACATGACTCTACGTTTAGAGACATTCATATCCTTAATCCGTGGGCCCACAATCACCTCATCAGGTATGTACTAAATTATCCCATTTTACAGATGAGGAAGCTGAGGATAGTCAAGCAATTTGTCCAAGACCACAGAGCTATGAGTCAGGATTTAAAGCTGGCTGGTCTGGTTTCAGAGCCTGTGTTCTTAATCACTCTCCCATGCTGCCTTTCATTAAATATGCATTTGCATAAATGATGAATTCAATTTAATGGAAATAAATAAGTGCTATGATGGAAAAGCATGCAGAGCCATATGAGTATATAATAGAAAGACATAGCTTAAGTTGCGGTAGGTGGGGAAATCTTCTCCCAGAAGCTATATTTAGCTGACAGTTGAAGGATGAGTTTGAACAAGGCAGACGAAGAGTTGGAAGCACTCCAGATAGAGGGAAAAGAACAAGTGAAAGGCACCAGAATGAATGTGCTGGAAATCAAAAGATGTGTGGCCAGTCCGAGGGCTGCCAAGTAGGCTGCACAGACTGCACTGCATGGCTCCAGGCTGAACTGGAGGCACCATTTTCCTAGACTAGGATGGGAGACACTCCATGGCCCTGGCTTGGGAACAATGATGAAAGCATGATGGGCATGACGTGAGGCTAGAGTCTTGTGGATTTTGGATATAAACATCATCATACAGGGAAATCACAAAGTTAGAGAAATTCAAGAACTGAGATCTGAGGCTCTCCAACATTTAGAGTTTGATAAAAGGAAAGAAAACTTATAGGGACTGAAAAGGAGCAGCCAGTGAGGTGAAAATAAAGCCAAGCTAGTGCAGTGAGGCAGAGACAGCTTGTTCCCTCCAACTCAGTTCTGCCTCCTTTCTCACAGCAACAGAACCCTCAATTTTCACTGAATCCATGGCTCCCCAGAACAAATGCTATACTTCGCAGCTCCCCTAGAAGGAGTGTGCAGTGGGTTGAATAGTGTCCCCTCCAAATTCATGTTGGCCTGAAACCACAGAATATGACCGTTTTTGGAAATGGGGTGTTTGCAGATGTAATTAAGCATCTTGAGATGAAGTCACCCTGGGGTTGGGGGTGTGTGGCCTAAATCCGATGGTTAACATCCTTACAAGAAGAGAACTTGGAGAAACACAGAGACACGCACAAAGAGGGTAGTGTAAAGACGAAGGCAGAGATTGGAGGTATTCTCTCATAACCCGAGGAACACCCAAGGCCACTGCAAGCTAGAAGAAGCAAGAAAGGATTCTTTCCTAGAGCCTTCAGGGCGAGCCCGGCCCTTCTGACAGCTTGATCTCTGAGTTCTAGCCTCCAGAACTGTGAGAGAATAAAGTTCTTGAATTTCTCCTCTCTACTAGATTCACTCATTGGGTGATCTCTTTGTCACGTGTGTATTTTATTTTAATTTTTGGATGGGTAATATATCCAAAAAGCATAACATTTACCAAGTACACAAGAATATACAGTAAAAGGTTCTTTCTAGCCATTCTTTCCAGCCACACAGTTCTCAACCCAGGGGCTGACTGCTATCAGTTATTTTTGTAGACAGTCTATTCATATACAAGCAAATACACACCAGTATATGTTGTAATGTGTGTGCACGCACTTGTGCATATACACCTACATTTTTAATAAATACCAGCTCTGACGTATATGCACTGTTCTGCATGTTGCTTTTTCACTATGTCTATAAAATTAATTATAATTATTATGCCTCATTCATTTCCATTACTGCATAGTATTCCATTTTATAAGCCTGCCCAAATCGACATTTAATCCCAATTAATTGACATTTAGATCATTTCTAATTTTTCTTATTGAAAAGGTAATTGAAATAATATTGTTTCTTGAATAAGTTAGTTTCAAATTTATGTAGGAGCATCCATAGGCTAAATTCTTAAAAGGAGAATTGTTGGGTCAAAGAGTATGTGGATTTTTAATTTTGATAATCATTACCAAATGGCCTTCAAGAAAGGTTGTACCAATTTCAACTTCCAGTAGCAACACATGAGAACATCTGTTTCTCCACATCACTTCAATTTCAATATATTTATATAACTTATACATATTATTATACATAGATTAAAACTGTACATTTGTATATCTTTGATCTTTGGCAATTGGATAGGTAAGATGAATGTTGTGAAGCATATTAGGTTTCAGAGTCATTTGCATTTCTCTATAGTGAGAGCTTTTTGTTTTTCTCATTTTCCATTGCAGTTTTGGTCTTTTACTTAGTGATTTATAGGAGATTTTTCCTTTAGGAAAATTTGCCATTTTCTATGATTTGAATAATAAATATTTCTTTCCGATGTTTTCTTTTGACTTTATCATAATTTTATGATGCATACCTTTAAAAATTATAGCCCTTTTCTACTAATATTCTCTTTTATGGCTTCTGAGTTTTGTTACATTCTTAGAAATGCCATATTCCTATTACATCTAACTCATTCTGAAAATCTAGACAGTAGCGAATAGATCCAGCTGATAAAAGAAAGGAGATGAGGGAGGGAGGAAGGCAGGTTTGCAGTTATCGCCTACGGGTTATTCGTCCAGAAATATCTCACCCGACTCTAATTAAGTCACTGGATCTAATATTTTACAGAAAATATAAGGGAGAGAGAAACAAGTTAAATTAAGTCATGAGGAAATAATCAGATATATCCAGAAACAATAAGACATTCTATTAAGACAACTTGACCTGATTTTTAAAAAAATCAGTGTCATAAAAAAAAGTATATGCTCTTCTAAATAAAAAGATTTAAGAGACATAACAACCAAATGCAATCTGTGATATTTGATGGGCTTCTGTTCCAAATCGAAGAACTGTAAGTATTTATAGCTTGCTGACAAAAATCATAAATTCAAAATTCTGTTGTGCTCAAATCGTTCCCCCTAATATATTAATTATGTTGAAACAAATTCATGTTTTCGGAATAAGCATTATAGCAGAACTGATTGTATTTTCAATTTTGTGAATCGTGATAACAATATTGTAGTTATACAGGAAAGTATCCTTATTTTTTGGAGATGCATGATCAAGTATTTAGTGGTGACGTCAGATCTTATATAACTCACTTTGAAATGATTAAACAAGATAAACAAATAAAGTAATATGACAAAATGTTTAGAATTGTTGAATCTAAGCAGAGGGCATATAGATGTCTATTGCACTTAAATTTTTTTGTTGCTATGGATTAGTTTTCTATTGCTTCTGTAATTTGTCATCTCACAGTATGTAGATCAGAAGACCTGATACGGAGCTGTTCAACTGGGACCTCTGCTGACAGCATCACAAAACCAGATTCAATCAGCCAGCAGGGCAGAGTTCCTTTCTCAAGGTTTAGGGGGGTGAATTTGCTTCCAGGGGCATCAGGTTGTTGGCCAAATTCATTCCTTGCACTTATAGGACTGAGCCCCCAGTTTCCTTGCTGGCTGTCAGCTGAACCGAGGCTTTTCTCCTAGAGGCTGCTGCATTCCTTCGAATGCTTTGCACATGGCCTCCCTTCAGCGAGGGTGGGTCAAATCCCTCTTACACTTTCAATCTCTCCGACTTCTCCTTCTGCCACATCACTCACTCCAGGCAGAGAAAGTTCTCTGCTTTTACAGGCTCATGTGACTAGATTGGGTCCACCTGGATAATCCAAGGTAGTCTCATTTTAAAATCCAATACTTCAGTTATATCTGCAAAATCCCTTTTGCTTTATAAGGTAATATGATCACAGGAGCCAGGAATTAGGGTGCAGATGCCTCTGGGGGACTGTTCTGCCTACCACCCTATATATTTGAAAGTTTTCATTAAAAAAATGTAAAAAACACATAGAAATGCTTCTTCATGACCAAATCACCACCACCACCTCACCACATTCTGTGTTGTTCCTTTCAGAACTTTTATGGTTTCATCTTTTATATTCAAATCATTGACCCAATTATTGTTCACTCCTCTCCCTCTTGCATGGGCTACATAGGGAAGGGTGACACATACTGTCAGCAGTGTCAACATCACCCATTTCTTCGAAGGGAGACTGCCACACTGCTCTGGCTGCTCCTCACTGTAACACTTCATTTTCTTGCTTATCATCTGTGCTTGACTTTTAGCTTCAATTAAAGCTAAAAAAGCGTTTTCCATCCCATGAAGAAATACCTTCTGTTCATGCTTAGTTTAGTTCAAAAGAATGAACACCTTTTAATTTCTTCCCTGTATCTGCATCAATTGCCTTAAAAGGTTTTTTTTAAAAAAATCCAAATCTGACTGCTTTTGGTAAATGGAATTCTTGGGCCATATTGTAAAGGCAACTGGGCTGGGGGCCTCCTTTGGATCCTGGCTTGCTCTTTACTTCCTTCCTTAGGGCCTCCTGAGACTTTAGAACACAGGAGGAGAAACTCTGGGTGATGAGGAAGCTCTGTGGATTACCCATAAGGCTCTGACATAGTGATTATTGAGGCTGGAGCCCGGGATGAGTGGGATGGAGGAGAAATAACGTGTGAAAGGTAACCAGAGATATTAACAGAGAAGGGAACTTTATGGGAGGCAAGATCCCTGTGGATTAGCGTGTCAGCAGGTATAAGGTACTTTTATAAACGTGGTAATGAGCATTGCCTTATTTTTGGCAAATGAGAGTATTCTATCAGAAAAAAATCCAGTGGAAGGAAGAAGGCTTCCCCAAGACAGAACACATGGAGTTGGTGGCATATTTAGCTGGATCAAGGCTGAGGTCCAGCCAGGTCAATACCCAGACTCCTCGCTCTTACCAAGCTGGAGAGTTATGTCACCTACATATTAACTAGTACATGTTTAAACTGCCACTTTTTCTGAATCTAATCTTTGGCTTTGACATATGGAAACTCAAACTACCACATGCTCCCCAAATTATCCCAGCCTGGGGCTTACAAACAATTTAAGAGCTTTCCACGTGGCCTGGAGTTTTCCAACCCAGGGGACTCAAGATAACCTCTTGCAAGATAAAAAAACGCTCCACTCAAAAACTTACTTCAGCTCATTTACAGTTGTGCTTATGCCCTAGAGAAGAGAGAACAAAACTTGGTTGCGTTAGTGGGTTTTAAAATGTATTGATTTGGAATCCAGAACTTGAGAAATACATAGTATTTAACAGATTCAGAGACTTTATTACAGACGTGAAAAAATCAAAATGTCTGGAGATGATAGAAGCAAGCATTTTTGATTGAAAATGGAATAGCGAGTGTGAGCCAAATTTAGAACAGAAGAAAAATGACTGGTGCACATGTGCTTGGTAGGACATAATAGCGGCGGTATATTCAGAAAAACATCCTACAATGCAGAACAGCTGTGGCCATTAGGACACTTCATGATCTTCTTTTCTTAGCTTGGCAGGCCTTGTATTTGTTTATAACATGAAAGCATTAAAATCCTTTCTCAGGCTGTTTACCCCAATGAAATTACACAGAAGTCTCCCCTTCTTTTCTCATCTTTAGTTTCCTCCCATTCCCTTCCAACCTCCTATATTCTTTCTCTTGTTCCTCATCCACATCTCCCTTCTTTCATTTTTCAGTTTTTGATAAAGTTGAAGAACATGATTTACATATGCTTTGGAACCATATCATAAGACAAAATAGCACCCCGATCACTGAATTTAAATAATCATTGAACACTCAAGAATATGTTTTCCCTTTTGAGGAATAGGCCACACTCTACTCAAATGTCATTTGATTTTGTTTTAGTATTTTTGAATGCTTAATAGAAGTTCAAAGTGTGGTTCTCAGACCACCTATGTATTAGTTTCCTGTTGTTGCTGTCACAAATTATCAAAAATTAATGGATTAAAACAACACAAACTGCTTACCTTACAGCTCTGCAGGTTAGCAGTCCAGCACACGCCTCATTGGGCTAAAATCAAGGTGTCAGCAGGGCTGCCTTCCTTTCTGGAGGCTCTAAGGGGAAAAGAAAAATCTGTTCCGTTGCCTTGTATAGCTTCTAGAAGCCACCCACATTTCTTGTTCTGTGGCCTGCCGCCACCATCTTCGAAGCCCACGACACTGCATCTCTCTGGCTGGGCTTCTGCAGCCATGACTCCCTCTGCCGCCAGCTGGGAAAGCTTCTCTACAGCTAAGGACTCGTGATTATACGGGGCCCACCTGGATGATCCAGGCTCTTCTTCCCCATCTCAAAGTCCTTTGCTGTAATCACAGTTCCTTGTTCCGTGTAAGGTAAATAGTCACAGGCCCCAGTGATTAGCGTGCGGGGGTGGGAGGCGTGGGGGTGGGGGTAGTATTCTGCCTACTGCACCCTCTATCAGAATCACCTAATTTTTTTGTAATTAAGAAAAAGGAAAATTCCTGCACTCGATGCCTTTACAAGATGGAACGCTGGGAATTTGTACTTTTAAGAGTTTCCCAGATATTTTCATATCCTTCTTTCCCTCATTTTATGTACCATTCTTTGTCTTTGACCAAGTCTGAATTGAGTCGTCTTGGGACTCCTGAACAAATGCTTTCTGAGGAATTTGACTGTTGCTGGACTAGGTGGTCATGAAACTGTGTCCCAGTTATTTCCAACTCATGAGCATAACTGTGATATCTTTAAAAGAATCCTAAAATTTTCCAGTCTTTTAATTTAGGATAAAAATGTACCATGTTTAAGTGAAACAACACCCACCAGATGCTTTAGCACAATTTTAAACTGTCTACATTGTTTTCAACATGTAGAACTCTATAGATATGGAGAGCTGTCAGGCTCTTTATTCAATTTAGAGTCTGGAATTCACCCCGTAAACCACAGTGGCTATGAAGTGAACCAAGTGAATGGTATGTGACTCACAATATGGAATCAAAAGTAATCTCTGTGTTCCATTAGCTGCACACAGTGGGACATATTAAGGGCTGAATTTCTTCTATAAGTTGGAATGTTTTATAGTAATTGATATCATTTATTTCATTATTGTTACTTTAATTAGCATAGCTATTATTCATTTAAAATTTAATATTATTAATGGCATGTGAGCACATTAGTGTCCATACATTAGTGTCTGATAAGATTTTGATAGTTATATTTTTGGTGAGCTTGTAACCTAAAGTTTTCAATGACCTCAAACCATAATCTTCATTCGGAATTAGAAGATCAAATTTAACTATAGTATTAGAGTAAAAATAAAACTCTGCTATTTATCGTTTAGTTCTATAACATTTAATAAGAACATGGGAAGAATAAAACCACGGCCCAGTGGAAGGATGGAGCAAAGAACTATTGGAACAAAACCAAGAATGAGTGTGCTGCAAGGTTGGTCCTACTGCGAGAGGGACTAGGTGATGCTTAGTAGGATCATTTGCCTTCCTCAGGGAAGTGTGCCTCCTAAGATTCTCCTTTCCTTCATTGAGACATTTACTCAATGAGACTTTATTTAATGAGACATTTATTTCATTTCTAGGCTTAAGTTGAGACCTCTTAAGATTTTCTTTGAAAATGCAAACATTTTTTGGAGAGATACCACACTGAGCATCTACTGGATTAAAATTGAAGAGTTTGTCTCGTTTCCTCCAGATTAAAGAAGCCTAGGAGGAAACAAGTCATCATTACAAGAGTGAGAGGGACACAGAAAATGGAAGCTAGGTATTCCTGACAGCTATTTCACAGTTTTCCCTCTGAACCCAGAACGAGATTCTGGACTTAGACCAGAAACCCAATGGGTGATATCGTCCCTCAATATCCATTTTCCTCCTCCTTCATAGTAATGGACATGTCCCCAAATATTAGTGGTAATAACAGTTTCCCAGAAAAAGGCTAAACTTTTCAGCTTCCTTTGTATCTCTGTGTGGTCATGTGACTATGTTCTTTGTATGTAAGAGGAAGTAACGTGTCCTCAACGAAAGGCAAGACTTTTCTCTTCCTTTTCATTCTCTCAGCTCTGGCATGCTGATATGCTGGAGCTAGGTCAGCCATCTTCGCTGCAGGTGGAATCTTCCTTTTAAGAATAAGAGATCAAAGAACAGAGGGAGCCTGAATTACTGATGCTCATGGAGATATACCACCAGTTCTGAACTGCCTGATTTACGTGAGTGAGAACTAGTCTTTTTTCTCAATTAAGCCACTATTATTTTGGATTTTCTGACACTGGTAGCTGAACTAAATACTATCTAAAACAGATACTTTCATACGTAAAGTTTCCTTCACTACTGGTTTAGGAGCAAACAGTACCTGAAAAGAGAAAAAGTAGCAGGTGAGTCAGAAGAGGTGGGTAAGCATGTTAAAGTGAATGTTTTATTTGCTTGGTTTTTTTCTAATTCTTTTTAGCCACCCGTTATCCCTGCCTCTCTCTTCTATTTTCTTGCATTCCGTTGACTCCTACAGATTCTTCATATGCCTGCTTACAAATAGGCATTCATTTGCTAATTCACCATTTATCGAACATCTATTGAGTTTCACAGCACTGGGTAATATGAAAGGTACACAGACAGGTTTCAGAAGGAGACATAAATGTTATCTAGGTAGACTTTGCATTTCTTCAAATTATAGGGCTGAAATTGATCTTAGCAATCAAAAGGTCCAATGCCCCTATTTCACACGTGGGGAAAAGACTCAGAGACACTCTCTATTGCACGCTAGGTAGGGGAGGACTGCTGAAACCTGAGGCTCTCACATTGTGCTTGGTGTTCTTTCCATGGTACCATTTCATTTCAAGGCTTCCCATGGAAAGGGGGCTTCCTCTACTTTTGATGGGACATTTAATTTTGTAATTTAATGAAGGATAAAGGATTATGCTCTAAAATTTTGCCTTTAGCCAAATACATTTGAAAGCGCCTCATCACTTCTGCCTCCACTAATTATATATTCCTTCCTCATAAAGTGCAGGTATGCACGTGGTGATGGAAACTTTAGAACCCTTGATTTCAATTTGATTTTGAGAAATATGGCAACATTTTATGGTCGAAATAGTAGCAATTTCAATTGGATTTGTGCAACGGTAGGGAAGACATAACCATGTCAATGTAGATTGGTTAAAAATTGAGTTGCCAAATTGGAAACCAGCTCTAAGTTTTCCTGCCCATAGAGCCTGTAGAACTGAGAAGAATCATTTGAAGTGGTAGAGACACCCTGGATTAATTGGGAGGTTTGCATACAGAAATTGGAGCAGAAGCAGATATTTTTTATATCCCATGGCTGTGATTCTCTTGTTCACCTTCTCCCTGCAGTGAAGTGTTAATGAATTTCTATAAAGGGTGAGGTGGTTGGAATCTCAGGAAAGATGAAATCATTGGGCTCCAAGAAAAACAAAACAGATGGCATGCCTTAAAATTTTTGCTTTCATATTTCAATTATTTAAAAATACCTTCTGCAAAGCTGGTGTCTATTTTGCAAAGGGCGTTTACACAGTAAGGAAGTTGCTAAATGAGTTGGGGAAAGCAGGTTAGACTGCTTAAGGCATTTTATTTTTATTACAGCAGAAAGATGTTTTAATTAGTTATTTACAGTGTTTCTGACTTGGAACTGGCTGCTTATGTGGCAGAAAACACCGGTCCTCCCTTAGTAAATATGGGCTGATTTCTATCTTGTTTTGCTATTTTGAATGATATTTTAAATATTTAAAGTTTAGATTTCTACCAGATTTTCAGAGTGACAAACTTTATTCAATATCTTTAATATACTGTATACTCTACTAAATGCCTACAGCTGGGCCACAGCAATTATGAGCATCTCTGCATTTTGTGCAACGCTCTGTGCTAGGTTCTGAGAATAAAGGTTTCATGATCCATGTCTAATGGGAAGACATGGATTACAGGAAGGGGAGGGGACCAACTCTTTCTAGAGGAACAGAAAAGTCTTCTTAAAAGAGTCCCTACTTAAGTCAAGAGCTGAAAGATGACTGGAGGTCTGCAAGGCAGACAAGGTGGGGAGGAGTCTAGGTGGAGAAAAAGCAAGAACGAAATGATGGGGGGCTGGCCCCGTGGCCGAGTGGTTAAGTTCGCGCGCTCCACTGCAGGCGGCCCAGTGTTTCGTCGGTTCGAATCCTGGGCGCGGACATGGCACTGCTCGTCAGTCCACGCTGAGGCAGCGTCCCACATGCCACAACTAGAGGAACCCACAACGAAGAATACACAACTATGTACCGGGGGGCTTTGGGGAGAAAAAGGAAAAAATAAAATCTTTAAAAAAAAAAAAAAAAAGAACAAAATCATGGAACCTGAACCAATATATGGCATATTTGGGTTATGTTAAATATTTTAGGGTGGTTGGAGAGCAGAATATTTGGGGGAAATGACTGAAAATAAGTAAGTTGTCAAGCAAAAGACTTCAGTTCTCCATAGAAACTATTTCGTGTCTTTACCATGCTCCTCAGTCTCCTGGGCTTCCATCCCACCGTGCACCACCCATTGAGTTTCAGTGCACAGCCTTGCTTCCATATTACAAAGACAAAGTAGAAGTCATCAAATGGGCACTTCTTCAACTTTCCATCACCGAATCTATAAATATACCTCAACCAATCTCCATTGCCTCCTTTTATGACAGTAATTCAGCAGATAAAATGTCAGAGGCCAGTTCCTTCCTGTGTGTTTTGGATTCCATCCCCTTCCGCCTTCTCATGGAATTTTGTCTTCTACAATTTTCCTTCTCTGCTGCTTCTACCTCTCTCTCTCTCTTTCCTAGACTATTTTCATCAGATAAAAAATGTGTTCTAATATCTCCCACCTTAAAAACAAACAAAACAAACCAATCAACAGATAAAAATATTCCTTGACACCACATGCTGCTTCAATTTTTGTGGTAAAGTAGTATGGGTGCACCAAATATCTCAAGTTTTCCCTTACAAGTCCTGACTTTTCAGGGCCATCAGACTAGTTCTGGGCCATGGGTTGTGAGTGAAAGTGATATGTAACACTAAGAGCTGGTGTACCTTCTCCCTAGATCCTTCCCCTGCCATAGTGAACTTGAGGCCACATCTTCCAGATGGCCTAACTAAAGGATGGGGACAGGGGGTCATCACCGAACACTGTGTGAGTGAGACAAGAACATTTATTGTGTAGCCCTTGGGTTCGTCTGTTAGAGGCAGCTAGCATAAATTATCCTGACTAATAGAGCCACTACTCTATTCCTCCACAGCATTCCACAAGCAAACTTCTTGAAAGAGTTTTTAAAAACACCTTTTCACTTTCTTCAAATGTATGCCCCTCCTATTTCACTATTCTGTTTCTAAGATTACCAATGACTCCCCTAATACAGAAGAGGCTGGATACTTTTGTATTTATCTTACTAGATGCAGCAGAATATAATATTGTTGATCACTCCTCTTGAAACAGTCTTTCCTCTTGTCTTCTAATGTACTTTCCACTCTTCTGGCTCTTTTTCTCCATCTCCTTAAGTCACTTCAACTCCTTCCCCAGTTTCTCGATGGTAGAGTTCCCCAGAAATTGGCCTGCAATCCTCTTAAATTCCTTTTCTATACTTTTTTTCTAGTTTACTCAAGACATGTCTAACAATGCAATCTATGTGGTGGTAACTCCCAGATTTCTCCAACTCAGACATCTGTTCTGAGTTCTACACTCCTCACTCCTATAGCCAAATATCTTCCATTTTCACTAGCATTTCCTACAGGCACCTCAAATTTAATATACACAGGTAAACTCTTGATATACCTTGACCCCCATCTCCCAAACTGCTCTTCTTATTTTTTCACACAAGAAAATTCCGCTGCCATTGACAAAATTTCTGAAGTTAGGAATATCAGAGACATTCTTGAGAAGTATCTCCACACACTTCCAGTTTACTCATGGTTCCTTATCTGTTCAATTCAAATAAATTTAAAATCTACTCCACTTGCCCTATCTCTGTCAATGCCCTGAATTGTTATTATGATCTTCTGACTGCTTTTCTTCCTCTCAGTCTCATTTCCTAATTCATTTTCCTTTTCATCTATTTGAGGAGAGGGTGTAAATACAAATAACCATTATAAGAAGGATATTTTAAATAAATGAATAAAAAATGCAGGAAATATATAGAGACTATTTGACTAGAATGGTCAGGAAACATGCATTGAGTCTTTAGGCACAAAAATTTATTTAAAGTGCCACGAATATGCTACATTCTCAATAGAAAGACAAAAAATTCATCATTTCCCCTAGATTATTGCTTTATTTTACAAATAGAATAAATCACTTAGTGTCTTATTCAGATACCTAACACATTTCTGTCTATGATACCACAAATTATGGCAATAAAAAGGGGAGCATTTGATCTGACAGTAGTGTATTCTTATTTCTGCATGTTCCAGGTATTGTTCAATGTGCATGGTGAGTGACACAAGTTACCCGACAAGAGTTATCCAACAACATTGAGTGCCAATTGCCACATAGGTAATTTAATAGTTCCCATGGATATTGAACCCAACAAAAAAAGAAATTAATGCATTTTCTAAATTATGGTCCAATTAGTTTTGGTAAATTTTAACTTTTTAGCACTATATCTAAGCAGCAGTTCTCAACTTTTCTGAGGGTCACAGTTCTTTGAATGTGTTCCTCGGAAAAGTGAGCATCCAAACCCATTTTCTGATCGCTTTTGTCAGTATTTTAAAAGATTGCTATTGTTGAAAATAGTTGGTTTTACACAGCAAGTAGTTTTTAAAGAGGAAGTTTGTGCGTGCTGTATTCAACTACTCTTAGGATCGTGCACTTCCTGTTTACTGAAATGACACGTGTGACTCTCATTTTTCCTTATCTCTTAAGGAACATTCTTTTCAGTGATTTTAAGAATTTAAGTATTTTTAAAAACCGCAATGCAGTATCACCTCTCTCCTGTTAGAATGGCTGTTATCAGAAAGATAAGAGATAAATGCTGGCAAGGATGTGGAGAAACGGGAACCCTTGTGACTGTTGGTGGGAATGTAAATTGGTACAACCACTATGCACAACAGTATGAAGGTTCTTCAAAGCATTAAAAATATAACTACCATATGATCCAGCAATCCTACTTCTCAGTGGATTTGGATATATTCAAAGGAAATGAAAGAGCTGTTTCAATGAGATATCAGCAGCCACATGTTCATTGCAACATTATGTGTAGTAACCAAGACATGGAAACAACCTAAGTGTCCACTGACAGATGAATGGATAAAGAAAAAAAATATATATATACAATGGAGTGTTATTGAGACATAAAAAGAAGGAAATCCTGCCATTTGTAGCAACATGGATGGACCTTGAGGGCATTATGCTGAGTGAAATAAGTCAGACAGAGAAAGACAAATATTGTACGATCTTACTTATTTGTGGAATCTAAAAAAAACCTGAACTCATAGATACAAAGATCAGATTTGTGGGGGTGTGAGGGTTGGGGTAATGGGTGATGGAGGTGAAAAGGTACAAACTTCCAGTTATAAGATAAATAAGTCATGGGGATGTAATTTACAGCATCATGTCTACAGTTAACAACACTCTATTGTATGTTTGAAAGTTGCTAAAAGAGTAGATATTAAAAGTTCTCATCAGAAGAAAAAAAATTTTGTAAGTATGTGAGGTCACGTATGTTAACTAAACTTATTGTGGCGATCATTGTGCAATGTTTACATATATCAAATCGTTACATCGTACACCTTGCAGTAAAACAACGTTATATCTCAGTTCTATCTCATTAAAACTGGAAAAGTGGAATTTAAGTCTTTTGTACAAGGGCAAAAGGAAAGAACTCTAAAATATAGAAATCCAGATGCGTTTTCCTAGGAAAAAGGCATTAATCATGAACGCTTGTATGTGTGTTCTCTTCCAGTCTTGCCACCGAGACAGTGACTTGTGCAAGAGCAGACCTTGGAAACCAAATGAATGATAAAAGAGAAAAGCTGCTTTTAGAAACTCTCTCAAATATTAGGGCCACAAATACTGTCATCACATTTCCCCTCCCTTAGCCAGATCATATTTCTGGATTTTGGTTTTAGGAATACAAATGTGATAACTAACTTTCTTCCCGTGAATGGCTCAGGCTGATTAAATTTGTGAGAAACTTACAGTCAGTGTCACATGTGTCAGTTTTGCTGCAACTTCCCAAAAGCTTGATTTTCCTACATTGTTTTCCTGGAACTCCAACCTCGAAAATAGTCCTGAGATGGTTTTGAGGTAGTGGAGCAGATATAAATTAAATTCATCCACCGTGACTGAGAGACAGCTGGGTGGTGGCCAGAGAGACACTGAACTTGTCGTCAGAATGCCTAGATATAAATTATGGTTTGTGTCATTTATAATCAGTGAGAGCTTATTTTTCTACACTCTGAGATTTTTTTTAAATATGTAAAATAGGAACAATAATATCTACTCCCTAGGATTGTTGGGAGGATAAAAGGTCTAATTTTTGGAAAAGTATTTAGCACAGTATCTTTTACTCAGTGGGTTCTCAAAATACGTTTTACTAAATCTGGATCAGGCTCACATGACTGATACTAATAACCATTCAAGTTTGCATTGTGGAGTTAGAAAAACCTTAGCTAGTTTTTACCAATCCTCTTACTTTGTAGGAAACCAAAGCGGGTTGAATTGACTTGCTTTGGATGACACAGCTAAGGGCAGGCCTAGGGCTGAGCCCTGGTTTTCTGGGGGCAGCCTCATGGGCTTTTTACTGGTGGACTCTGTTCTAGAAAAGCGGCAGGGGTCACTGTATACCACCAGACAGCACATGTCGCAGAAAGTGCTTCTGTTAAGAGAAGTAGAACAGGTGGCAATTTTACAGCTGTGGTGTGTGGAGGACGGCGTTCAGAAAGGCCTCTTCTGTTCACGAATAATGATTTCTGATAAGTCGCCTCTTAACCCTGAGAAACAGTCTCCGTAATACCCCTCTCACAGAATTGTTGCCTCAGTTAGATTAGGAAAAGGTATGGGAAGGCACCTAGCACAGTGTTTTGAACACAGAGCATTCAATAAATATTTGTGAAATTTGGACCCAGGTTGTGAATTCATTTAGGGTATTCTGCCAATCTAGCTAATTTCGACAAAAAGAAAAAAAAAGTTTGCCTCAAATGGTCTTTTCCCCAAATTGTCTAAACAATTCTTTTAATCCTCTGGTTCCTAATGCTTATGGAAGCTTAGCCTTCATGAGTTATAATAATAAACTTCCTAAGGTCACACATTTGCAACAGAAATTGAATTGCAGCATCTCAGCAGCTGACACAAGTCTCCTTAGATAATCTATTTGTGATCATGGAACTTTATTTTATTCCTTCTGTCCTGGTTACACATTCCACTGGTAGCCATGGAAGGCCAGAGAGGTGGGTTTTTTTCCCCTCAAACCTTAGCCACAAGATAGGCAGATCTGCCTGCCTGTCTTATTTTAATGCCAAAGTGACCTCCAAAAGGGGATTGCTTTTAATTGGATCTATTTATATTCTTTTTCATTTCAGCTGGGGCAGTGACCCAGGCCAGGAGCACTTCTGCCCAGTGGCCTGCCCCAAATTGATACAGTACTTGACCTGTTCCACTCCATTTCCTGAGCTACAATCCTGATACACTCTATTTCCATAACCCTCAGAACCCCAACATGACTGTGAGGACAGACTTTTTCTTTAATGATTGTCTTCCCCAAACTAGCTTTCAATACCCTACTCCATTACCAGCGATATATTTTTTGTTAGCTGTAAAATCATTTTATACTCCACAGCTATGTGATGGTGGAGTATTTGCTTATGCAGGTCCTTTAAATTCAGGCTGTCATTTCACCCTTAAACCTCTGCAGTGGTGAGTGACTCCAGCTGGAGTTTTTCTTTCCTTCCTCAAACATTAGGCATTGCACTTGTTTTGTTCCCATAGTCTTTGATAACTTTTTCATTAATAGAAAGATTAATAGAAATTTAGTGAAATCTTGAGAAAAATTCAGTTTATGTAATGGCCATATGACCATATAATTTTATGAATGGCTGCGAGTTTAAAAGCAGTTTTCTGTGCTCCTAAATGGATTGTGGTAGACCTGTATGCCACAGAAAGATGTCCAATGCATATTGATATGTTGTTAAATGCAAAAGAAACTGTAGAAGAACATGCTCAGCATAAACCCATATTTGACATAGACATGCATATATAGAATATATAGGAAAATATAAATGAAGAGAGACTGAGAAAAAGACCTGGAAAATAATGTACATACTGTTAACAGTAGTTACTTCCATGGGATGCAATGAACAAGGACCTTCCCTTTCTGTTTCATGTATTTCATAATAGTTTGAATATTTGCAGTGAATTGCTCTTTTAATAACTTTTTGAAGTCAGAATAAAATGAATTTTTAAACATGAAGAATTAGCAAAAGAAACTGGGGAAGGTTTGAGCTGTCACATATTGTTCCCAGAGGATGATTTGCTCTTCTGAGTGACACTGTGGAGGAGACAGTTGACATTCCTTATGAATGCTTCTGAACATTTAAATTTTATTTATTTTTAAACTAAGCTTACCTAATATTGGACTTTCTTTCTTTCTATTATATAATATAATCATTTTTGAACATGTTAATGTGATGCAAAATATTTAATATTGTTTAGTTGGGCATATGAAAATGTGAATTTTTTAGTTTCCTCCAACATTAAATAGTTTATCTACATATACAGGGAGAATAGTAGTGGTTAAATATATGCATTATATCATAACTAAATATACAGTATATAAAGTTTATGTATATAGATTTCTCTTCCTCTTTGATGGTTTGTGATATATGTTATATAGTTCCACAGTGTGGTATTGTTGCATTGTATTCTGCCCAAAGTAAATATTTTGTATACAATCACTTTATCTTTTTTTATAAGTAGGTGTAAGGAGAACTTTTCTGCATTTAGAGTCTGTAGAAGAAAATTTTTGTACTTGTCACTTGTTCAAAATAGTAAGACAGATTTTATTCAAACTACTGCAGTAGGAGAGAGATTCTTTAGTAGAGAACTTTGTTCAACTCCAAACACCGCAAAGCCAGGTGGGGATTTATGGCCAATAATCAGAGAAGCGGGGTCCATGGATGGAAAGTTAGAAAGAGGAACTTGATCAGATATCAAGAGTAGGGCTGTTTTTGCTAAACTGGCTGAACAGGATTCTTGCTAAAGGCAGGCCAAAATGATCAGATATCAAAGGTGGGAGAATTCTTGATAAACTAACTTAGCAGGATTCTTTGCTAAAAGTGGCCTGGCAGGCGAATTTTGAGGCCTCGTTGAGAAGAAGGCTCAGAGTAACCTGACCAAAGTTTGGTCAAGGTGGGAGTCTTTGTCAGGTCTCGTAACTGGGATTTGTGTATCAGGATGTGACCTATTATGATGGCTCCAGGCACAGACTTTCCTAGTAAGAGGCACAGCATGGTAAGCTGAGGGGGTCCAGTGTTTCCTGACCAAGTCTGCTAGAGTTTCTTGCATTCTTTAGTGCACTTCTAGATCACTGCACCTGTGGATGCGGGGAAAGTGTTATCTGAGCCTGCTTGGCCCTTGAGAGAAGTGCAGAAAACAGATTCATTCAAGGGTTTCAAGCAAGGCCCTCCTTTCCTGTGTACAACAGAGCATGTTTCAGAGTGCTGACTCTGCAGCCAGTATCTCAGCTCCAAGCCCTGCTCTGTGACCTTGGGCAAGGAACTGACTATGTCTAGGCCTGTTATTTTGTTGTTAAATGGGGATAATAATGGTAGCTATCTCATTATTATGACTATTAAATGAGTTTAACTATGTAAAGCACCTATGGCCATAATAAATCATCACAAGAATTTAGAGATGTTTAGGGGTGGCCCGGTGGCGTAGCGGTTAAGTTTGCTTGCTCCACTTCTGCAGCCTGGGGTTCACAGGTTCGGATCCCAGGCTCAGACCTAGCACCACTCATCAAGCCATGCTGTGGCAGCATCCCACATGAAATAGAGGAAGATTGGCATGGATGTTGGCTCAGAGACAGTCTTCTGCAGCAAAAAGAGGAAGATCGGCAACAGATTTTAGCTGAGGGCCAACCTTCTTCACACATACACAAAAAGAATTAGATATGTTTACGTAAAGAAGTGCTTATAATATTACCTTGCCCATAGTAAGTGTTCGGTAAGTGTTGGCTCTTGAGTCTGTAATACTCTTTTTCTTCTTACTGATTTTTTCTTAGGATCTATTAGGGCTTCTCCAAACCCCTTAGAACCATCTCTATTCCCCTCTTAACAAGTTTGAGATTATTTCCTTTACTATGTTCCGAAGCTGCTCTTACTTATTTTCTCTTTGGTGGCATATAGAAAGTGTTTATAGGGCTTAAAGTAGTTCGTTATCCTGAGCAAAGGATGTGGGGGAGCTAGGCTCACCATTTAATGATGGAGATACTGGGTTCCCATAGCATATATATTTGATGATTTCATTTTACTATTTATATAAATGTATGTGCAAACACAATCATATTATTCCCCTACTTTAAACCCTCTAATACAACTTATTGTTTGTACTTAAAATTAAACTCAAATTCTTTACCATAGCCTGTAATATCCTGCGTGATTTGAATGCTTTCTATTTTGTGCATGAAACTCTTCACTTTAGACACCTGCCACACAAGGGCTCTTTACAGTTCATTAAATTTTCAAATGTCATTTGACCTCAGAGCCTTTGCACATGCTTTTCTTTCTGCCTGGGATGCCTCTCCTCTCATTCTTTGTATGCAAGGCTCTTTCTCATCATTTTTGTCTTAAAATATGACCTTCCCAGAGAGACAGACCCCAACCACCCTCTATCGTTCTCTGTATCAGCTTGTTTTTTGCTTCTCGTACAAAATTTAATATTTGATATTACTTTATTGGTTTACTTGTTTGTTCTCTGTATATTCATCACTAGAATATAATTTGCATGGTTCAAATTATACATTTGTAGATGATTATTGATGAATTTTCTCCTTTTATATTTTACTATTTTCTTAGACACAATGAAAAGTATAGCTTTTAGTTTCATTTTGCAAATGAATTTCATAAACTTTAGTGTTGGTGGGAAAGCTGTCATTAAATTAATTTTTAAAACCTGTGGAAATTGTTTTCATTTGATCAACAAATTCTCTACCTCATTGTGAACCCATGAAAAGTTATGCTGTGATCAAGAAGTGAAACTGACTGTTTCGAAAATTACAATGGACCTGTCTATCTTCATCTTCTAGTTTGAGATAAAAGGAGGAAAAGTGTTAAATCAAAGTAAACAGAAAGTTTACTCTGCTTTCAGTTTTAATAATTAAATGTACTATTCATAGTTAAGGCATTTTACTGATACACACCTTCCTTCTCTTTTTTTCTATGATCCCGTGTATAGTTTTCCTTTATTTTTCCCCAAACCTCCTTATATCTCCCTCATCTATTTTAAATAAGTGAATCTGTGTAAATTTCTTTGCACATTGAATGGCACTTTGCCCTTCAAGGTCTTACATTTTGTTGATGTATATTTTGACTCACTGACAATTTATATTTGGGTCCTGATTATAATGTTTAGATTTGAAAACAAATTCTCTGTTATATTGTATCACATAGTATCTTTGCTTAAAATTTCAGCAACAATTTTACAAATATTTTTCAGGAATCTATTATAGCCAAAGCACGGTACTGGGTACAGGGTATACGTTGGTGAATTAAAAAGTTTCAAAGTTTGGACATATTCAAACTAGTATTCATCTAACTTAATTACACATCACCTTTAAGTGGTGATTATCATCACTTAAAGGTGATGTGTAACTTACATGAAATTTTGCAAGTGCTCCAAAGGACATTTATTTTCTGCCTCTGTCCAATCGTGGGGCATACAAGAGCTGTCACTATGGCTTTTCCTATAGGATAGTGATATCAGTATTTTTACCTGCCCAGCCTTCCTTTTTCTGGTATAAGAGAACTCATTTCTTTTTTAATCCACATAGTTGGAGTAGGACTGACGCTGCCTCTTGGAATGGGCCCATGACTGAGGCCTGCCCAAAGGGAAGAGAATAACCCAAAGACCCAGTTTTGGGGTTAAAAGTAGACATGTGACCATGCCAGGAAGTCAATGTCAACCCAAGAATTTTGCTAAAAGAACTTGAAAATGAGTGCTTTCTCTTTGCAGTCTTGCTATGCTGGTTGAATGTAAGACAGAGTTGCTGCCAGAGAATGAAGCCAACACAGAGTCAAGTGCAATACAGGTTCCTGACTTCCTCGCCAGCAGCCTCGTATCCAATAGGGGCTGAAGAAAAATTTCCCTTTGAACTTTTCACTTATTTGAGCCAATAGATTCTCTTTTTAATTTAAGCAAGTTTTCTTTTTTAATTTTGTAATCAAACAGCTTAGAAAAATATACATAGTAACTATTGAATTCATATTGAACCAGTATCTCTAGAAGAATGCAAATGAATTGGGAACATGTTCAGAGAAGTTACAACTGTTTCCTATGATGATTGTTTATCATCATCAACCAAATAGGTTGGCCAAGGAAGGAAGATGGAGAGGGAACTGACAAGACACCAACTGGAGTAAACAGCTTTGGAGAACAGCTAGAGAACATTATAATAACAGTTACTCATTTTTGCAGAGAAATAGAATCAGGAAGACAGCCTCAATTACATTGACCATTAGGAGGCAAAACTCAAACGTAACATAATAGTTATTCTGCTTTTAACCGTTAACAGAGAGCCATTTTAACAGATGCATAACAATGTCCAACCAGATAGTTATATTGAAGAGGAATCAGACTTGCTCCGTATGCCTCAAATAGGACAATTGGGATCAATGAGAATGAGCCACAGGAAAGAGACTGCGGTTCCAGATGAGGAAGAATTTTCTAACTAAGTTTCCTGAAGAGTAAATGCACTGTTTTGAGAAGTGAATATCTCATCAGTAGAGCTTTTCATTACAACAGCTAAGATATGGAAGCAACCTAAGTGTCTATGGATAGATGAATGGATAAAGAGGAAGGCGTATGGCTATATATCTATAAATATGATAATGGAATATTACTCAGCCAAAAAGAGGAATGAAATCTTGCCATTTGCAACAACATGGATGGACCTTGAGGACATTATATCAAGTGAAATAAGTCAGAGAAAGATGACGAACACTGTATGATTTCACTTATTTGTGGAATCTAAAAAACAAAACAAATGAACAAACAAAACTAGACTTGTAGATACAGAGAACAGACTGATGGTTTCCAGAGGAGAGGGAAGTTGAGGGGTGGGTGAAATGCATGCAGGGGATTAAGAGGTACACACTTCCAGTTATAAAATAAAAAATCATGGGGATGTAACATACAGCGTGGGGAATATAGACAATAACATTGTATTAAGTTTGTAGGGTGACAGGTGGTAACTAGACTTATTGTGGTGATCATTTTATAATGTATATAGATACTGAATCACTGTTGCACAGCTGAAACTAGTATATTATTGCATGTCAATTATACTTCAATTAAAAACATAGGCTAGTACTTCCCTCGTCTTTGAATGAAAACTTGAATTGTTGCATGAATTTTCTGTTGCTCCTAGGTAATAAAGTTCTTGGGTCTCCTTAAGTTACAAATAAAAGTAGGCCGAACCTGCATCCCTTTTCCATCCTCTCCAATCCTGAGATGTGAAGGCTTAGTGAAGATGGTAGTTCAGGGGCTGGTCTGGTGGTGCAGTGGTTAAGTTTGCACGTTCCACCTTGGTGGCCTGGGGTTCCTGGGTTCAGATCCCCGGTGCAGACCAAGGTACCACTTGTCAAGCCATGCTGTGGCAGGCGTCCCACATAAAATGAAAGATGGGCATGGGTGTTAGTTCAGGACCAGTCTTCCTCAGCAAAAAGAGGAGGATTGGTGGTAGATGTTAGCTCAAGGCTAATCTTCCTCCAAAAAAAAAAAAAAAAAAAAAGGACGATAATCTAGCTTGATTTAGCAGGAAGGAGACATTCAATTAACTATATTTTACATCACTCTCTATTGAAATATGCTAGAATATGGAGACATGGCTCTCATAGAAATATTGTCATAACAGAGATTTTTAATATTGAAACGACCAACAGAACACAAAACCAAACAAAAACCCTGAAAAACTCTCTACCTCAAGTTCAAAAGGGAGTGGGGATTTGGCAATCTTCCAACTATTTTGGTCAATAGAGACTGCTAAACTATAAGATTTAAGTAATTAAGTGATTTGGATTTTTAGATCAATAAAATTAATTATGCAATTAACAAATCCTCATACTCTATCATGTGGATCATTGTTTTTCAATTGCTATGTAGCTTTTAATGTGTGAAACTCTATTTTATAATTAAAATTCTATATTTAGTTATTAAAAGTAATAAGGACATGCTCTTTTAAATGTATAATAGAATAAATGTAGGATTCGTGACTTAAATACATGCTTCTACGTTGTAGAGAGGGCATGAGGAGGCAGCATTACATGGCGGTTCAGAGAATAGATTGGGAGTAAGACAGCGTTGGGTCCAAATCTTTGAATAATAGCTTTATAGACAAGTGATCCTGGACAGGTTATTAATTTTCTTCAGCCTCACTTTCTTCATCTGTAAAATGGAGATAATCTGCTCACCAAATCTATCTACACTTCAGCTTTCTAATCTCAATTCATATTAACACACTAGATCCCATAGTTTTATGCTGTCTTCTCTTCCTCTTATCTGTTTTCTTTTCCTTGCATCCTACTCATCCTTTAGGGTTTGGCCAAAAGATTTCCTGACCTAATCTTGGTTCCTGTTATGTCCATCCCACCACTCTTAACTCTTCCTTTACAGTAATTATTTTAATTGTAGTTTTACTGTTTTTTCTTAAGTTATTATGGTTTTAATCTCTCTCTCTTTTCTGTCCTAATTCCTTCTGTAGCATCATTTCCTCACACCACACCTGGCACAAAGTGGTCAATAAATATTTGCAAAAGAATAAAGAACTCACAAAAATTCAATGAGAGAATGCACACAAAGCGCCTAGAAAACACTGATTTATTGTTAAGAAAAAGCTATTAATTAAAGCTTTGCACCTTTCTCTCCTTTACTGACCTGAATCTTGTCATAGCAACCTTTAAAATAAAAATAATAATTGCTATAAATTCATTTAAATATATATTTATGAAAATTCCTTCATAGAACTTACCAAAATTATAATTATAGAGATATGTAGGTTTTTATGACTTCTCTGTCTCTGTCTGCCACTGGATGTTAAACTCCTTGCAGGCGGGCCCTGTCTGGCTTATTCCTTGCCGTATTCTCTGTTCATCTGCCATCTCAGGAAATTTGAGATTTATCCTAAGGGCAGTGAAGTCCTTGAAGTATTTCAAGCAGGGGAGTAACAATGTCAGGCTTGATAACTTAGACTACTACTCTAGCTGCTGGACGGAGACCTGGTTAATGTGGGTCAAAGCGTGTGTGGCCAGAGCAACTGCAAGGCTATTGCAGTTTCCCGTGCAGGAAATTGGGGCGGCTCAGACAAAGGCGGATGGTAGTGGAGATATGGGCACAGATAGACTTAAGGCGTAGTGTGGAGGTAATCGTGAGTACAGAAGGGAAATAAATATTATTATTACCATTATTATTAACAAAAAGCACAAGTACTTTCATTAGATTGTTGGTAGCATACACGTGCTGGGAAGGAAGGGGTGATCAAAGCAAACGTGATAAAGTAATAAAACACTTCTCTTTAGAGACATCAGAAATGTGAATCGAATCGGTAGCCGGTTTGTAAGTTAGATTTTTGGCAATTTTACCTCGTCCAATATCAGTGGGTAGGAAAAAGCTTCTAACTGAAAGAACAGGATGCACATTAAGGGCAAAGTGACTTTGTTTTCTCCCCTCCCCACAGCTTTATTGAGGCATAATTGACAAATAAAATGTCCGGATATTTACAGCGTACAATGTGATGAACTGACATGTGTACCCCTTATGAAAAGACTCCCCTCAAGTTCGGTAACACATCCATCATCTTACATACTTACCTTTATTTTTAGATTTTTTTTGGTGAGAACATTTAAGTTCTACTCTCAGCAAATTTAAGTTACACAATAGAGTGTTAACAACTACAATCGCCATGTTCTGTGTTTGAGCCTCAGAAGCTTATTTGCCTTGTAACTGGAAGTCCACACTTTGTTTTCGGCGGAGCAGGGGGCATTGTGGGATCGGTCAGTGGATGGCTGTCTCCAATCTAAACCACCAGGGTCTGTCTGTTTCTTCTGCTGTGCGTGGACAGATGAGATGGGGGTCTGATCCGGCAGGTGTACCTGGTGCCTGCACTGTTAGGATCATTGGCATGAGCAGAGTGAAAAAATGAGACCAGTGAGGTAACTGACATCCCTGAGACAACCAGCACTTGGGACAAAGGAGACGGTAAAGGAAAAGCAACAGAGAAGCCTTGTTTGAGAGCCAGCTGACTCAGGGAGCACAGCGTAAGAGACACTGAACTCAGTAAAAGGGACACAACAAAATACGAAGGGGTGAAAGTTAGCATCAGGTTGGGGGAAATGGGAGAAGGACCAACATGTCAGGAGTCCCTGTTCTATAATGGGTGCTGGGCTAGGTGTCTGCAGGTGCTGACGAGTTTAGTCCTCCTTGTAGCCCCATGAGGTGATTTGCATTTCTATTTCCATTTCTCCAGGAAAGACACAGACTCAGGCTCGTTTCGTCACTTGCTTCTCTTCACACATTAGTCAGTGGCAGAGGCTGGACTAGTTCCCAGGTTTGTCTAACTGCAAAGCTTTTTTTTTTTAAACACATTATGCCACAGATCCCAACTCCAAATATTTTGGGGTCCAGGCAGGTAGCAGAAATGAATAAAATTGGCTAGGGCATGAGGCCTAAGGGTGGAGGACACACTGGCACACTGGAGACCGTAGGCTTCGTTTAAAGGGGGCAGTGTCCATCCAGCTCCAGGAAGATATCCCCGCTTGGGGATGTGGGCTGGGTGTTGTCAGATCTTCAAACTTCATAAGACAAACTGAGAATTTATGTTTTTATGTGAAATCTCTTAATTTGTAGATGCTGCTAATTAATTCAGTACTTCAGAAAGCTGTTGACTGATCAAACAAAACTCCTCTGAAGGCTGACTCCAGCCTGGTGACTGCGGGGTGGTGACCTCTGTGTTATGCCTGCTGTCTGGGGCTCACTTGGCAGTTAGCACATTAAAACCTTTGGTGACATAATGGCTAGAGATTGTGTAAATACATGGGCAGTCAAAAGGCTTGAGTCACTGAACCAAACAGCTAATAAAGAGAAAAGCAAAGACGAAGAAAATGCTCTGCCCCCGTCATCAGAGGGGTTCTGATTGGAACAAGAAAAGATGTCCCCACCACTAATTATTAGGGAAATGCAGATCAGAACTACAATATCACCTCATGCCCATCAGAATGGCTATAATTAACAAGACATGAAATAAGTGTTAGAGAGAATGTGGAGAAAAGAGAACCCTCATACAGCGCTGGTGGGAATGCAAGCTGGTGCAGCCACTAAAAACAGTATGAAGGTTCCTCCAAAAAATTAAAAATAGAAACAGCATATGATCCAGATATTCTGCTACTGGGTATTTATCCAAAGAACGTGAAATCAACAATTCAGAGAGACTTATGCACTCCTGTGTTCATTGCAGCACTATTCACAATAGCCAAGTCATGGAAGCAACCTAGGTGCCCATTGACTGATGATTGGATAGAGAAGATGTGGTATATATATATATATATATATATATATATATATATACACAATGGAATACTACTCAGTCATAAAAAAGACAAAATCGTCCCATTTGCAACAGCATGGATGGACCTGGAGGGTATTAGGCTAAGTGAAATAAGTTAGATAAAGACAAATACATGTGATTTCACTCATATGTGGAAGATAAACAAGCATATAGATAAGGAGAATAGATCAGTGGTCACCAGGGGGAAAGGAGGTGGGAGGAGGGTGAAAGGGGAAAATATGTATAGTGACAGATAAAACCTAGACTATTGGTGGTGGGCACGATGCAGTCTGTACAGAGTCTGAAATATAATAATGTACACCTGAAATTATACGATGTTATAAGCCACTGTGACCGCAACAAAATAAGTTTTAAAAAAATGAAGGCAGATAACACACGTATCCCAGGGGTCTGTGGGTCTGGCTCATGTTGACTCATAAGAACCAAACGTTGAATCTCCAGGAATTGTGTCAGTTAGTGTCACGGCATGGCTAGCTTGAAATTCTCCCATGCAGTTTTGGGATAATTTGTGCCACAGAAATATGCAAATACTAAAAGTCAGAGTTTTGTGGTTTTTTCCACAGAATTGGTTTACCACCACATCAGTGCCTGTAACTTATGAAAATGTTTGATTTTTTACTAAACAAAACCACTCACATTTATTTATAATATCATGTGGTTAACCCCTAATCATCCATCCATCTCTGAAGTGATAATTTAGTAGATCTGTACACTGTATGTCCTGTACACTATACTACTCAAATATTAAATAAATAAAAATGTTAGTATCAATATTATTTTTGATTCAAATCACCTGTCACAGGCTTATCAAGATAGTACAAGAGGTAGTAAGGGTTAACTAACAGCCACAGTTCCCGGATCACGGTGGGTGATAAATAAATGTAATTTCTTTCCTTTCTCTTCCTGCCAGCTAGAGACATTTCACAAAATCATTACTGAACAGAATTGCCAAGTTACAACTCCACAGACTTAATATATCTTAATAATAAAAATGAAGCCAATTGTCCAAATTTACAGAATAGCAAACATTCAGGCATTGGGAAACAATTGGGAAATTAAGTTCCTCTTTTTTTAATAAAATATTTACTATGAATGTTATGATTTGAAAGCCCCAACTCCATACCCTTACAAGAATTTTTCCTGTGCTTCCCACCTTCTCTTTGACAGAAAAAGTAAATCATGTAAGTTACTTCTCTGCATAAATTAGTACTGTGGACCATCTGGTATCAGGCATTATAAGTCTCATATATTTTGACACTTGTACTAATGTAGTTATGTGTTAGACGTTGAGATTAGAACACATGTTCAATTGTTATAGGAATCTTGAGAGGTATACTTTTGTTTACTTGTGTGCATGTTGTAGACATTTACTTGTAAAGCTGTTCTGTCACACTACTATAGATAGATTTTTAATTTCTCAGTGTCCCTGAATATAAAATTCTTTTATACTGATCATACAAAAATTGCTATAAATTTATAGTGTTCACATTAATTTTATACTTATCAAAATTATTTTGGGCCTAAGAAAAGAAAATTTCTTTCCCTAATTTGTCAAGTAGCTGAAGACCTAATTATCTTTCTTCCTTTTTTTTTTTTTTTTTTTTTTTGGTGAGGAAGATTGACCCTGAACTAACATCTGTGCCAGTCTTCCTCTGTTTTGTATGTGGGACACCACCACAGCATGGCTTGATGAGCAATCTGTAGGTCTGGGCCTGCCTGGGATCTGAACCTACAAACTGCAGGCTACTGATGCAGAGCACACGAACTCAACCACCACGCCACTGGGATAGCCCCTGAAAATTTTTATTCCATACTAAATAAGTTCTGAGGAATTTGATTTTATTTTAATATCATCTTTGTAAACATCTTTTCCAGATTTAGCCATGTTTAGGGAATCAATCAGTTCCTCATGAGATGGTACGGAACTTGACAAAGTTTATGGTCACCATATAAATTATCCATATCTACTGAATGCTATGAAAGGGCAACATTGAAATACCCCATATCTTTCAGGAGCTTGGGGGATAATATGGGAAAAATAATTGAAAAGCAATATAGGAAAGGATTTACAAGTGTGGAGAGTTGTGGAGGATATAAATCAAGCAGCTGTGCAGATAAGAGAGGGATAACGTCAGTCCGGGCGCTCAGCATAGCCATGGCCCCGCTCCAAGAATGAAGAGATAAGTCAGGACCAGAATTGCTGGGAAAGCTTTGTGGAAGAAGTGAGATTTCCAAGCGAACTTGCTAGAAGGGTAGGGCTGGATTTGCAGAGAAGAGATGGAAGGGCCCTCTAGGTTGCATAAACCAACATACCATGGTAGGGATTAAGCAGGCAGGGCAATGGTGAACGAGTCTGGCTGGAAAGGAGGATTCCTAAAGGGGACAGAAGGCTCTAACCACTTGGACAGGCCAGGTAAGCTATGTTTTCTTTTTTCAGATATGAACGATCCTGGAATTATAATCACATAGACCGTCTGAGCAGGATTATTTATCTATTCTTAAAGTTGTATTCTTAAAAGAAAAGTAGGAAAGCCAGAGCTACGGTCTAATGATTGATTCATTCAATGATATATATTGAGCACATTAGATGTGCCAAGCATCTTTCTATGCCCTGAGACATAAAACAGAGCAAACCATATGCTCTGTCCTTAAGGAACTCACCAGCGAGTGAAGAAAGGGCATAGATAAACCAATAATTAGAGTAACTTTGATATGCGTGTTATAATGTGCACTTTGTTCAAAGGGCCTTGGGGGTATGCAGGGGGGAATGACTCATTTTGAACAAGATAGACTGATTGTCTTCAAAAAGGAATTGGTATTTGAGCTTGACAAAGAGTTTTGCCCAGAGAGAGAGAGAAGAGAGCACAAAGGAATGTGAGTTTAAGGGCAGCAAGACCCTATGTTGTTAGGAACATACCGCTGAGCCTGGGTCAGACAGAGGCACAAAATAATACACAGCTCTTCTGTGTGTATAAGTGTGGGTGCTCACATGCGTTTCGGTTGAACTAACTGCAGAGGAGGGGTTGTAGAGAGAGCCTTGTGATGGTGTTATGCTGTCTTATGATAACCTGCTTGGCCCTGAAGGCTAGGGTTAGATGACAGCTGAACTCATTGTTGGAAGTGAATTGGAGATTGGACACTTCTGTTACATGTCTCTAATCATAAAAGCAATTTATTTGTCTCATATTGGAAAGTGATGCTGTCAGTGGTCTTATTTCCTTCATTGAACTTAAGATTGACTTTATGCTATTCAGTTACAAGTACCATAAACTCTCCTGTGACCTTGTGCTCTAGTTGCATGCAAACCTGCTTGGCTGCAGTCAGGATATTATTGACAATACATAATGCATTGCTAAGTCATTGAAAATATGCCACAAGGCTTTGCTCCAAAGAAGTGTATTACATTGCTCTGTAGAGGACCTTTCATTGCTCAGACTCCATTAGAAGACTTGCGCTGCCCTATTTGTTCCCCATACCCAGAGGGGTAGTGGTTCTGGGACCCTGTGGAGCTTCTTTATGGGCCCTTTGATACAGCAATAAATATTCAGGATTTCTACCATATACCCTCAATGCTATGTAGAGAAGCTATGCCACACGTGATACTGAGCTGCTCATTCACTCACTTATTTTTTCATTAAGCATTTATTAAAAGCCCACTGTATGCCAGACACTTTGCTCAGCATTAGGAAATCAAGGTTGAAGAAGCTGTCCATTCTCAGGGCCTTAGTGTCAAACGGGACTATATATAATATAGTGAGGTATTTGCCATAATGGATCTGCACTAAATGTTCATGGGGATAGAAGTGGGAGCGCTTACCTAAGTCAGCCTTGGGGAGTCAGGGAAGTTTTCCAAGAGGAGGTGATGCTTGAGTTGATGTAGAAGAGCCAGACGAGTGGGCAACTGGTGCACGGGGAACGGCTGGGATGGAGGCTGGGAGGAATACGGGTATCAGATCATGAAGGGCTTTGTGTGGTCGAGAGGTTGAATTTTATATTTAAGACAACCACAACCTAGAAGGACTTAAATAGGAAGAAATATAATCCAACTTGGATTTTTAGGAAGATCATTCTAGCAACCGTATAGAGGCTGGGATAGAGAGAGTGGAGTATTCAAGGCTGCAGTGGTCCAGGCAGGACTAACAGAGCCCTACGAAGGCCAACACAAGTGGTCAAGAAAAAGGGGAGGATAGAGTCAATAGAAATGGGAAACATTAGTGTTAAAATGAATATGATTGGACTAATTAGATATGAAGAACAATAGAGGGATATTGTTTAGATGCTTTTGTAACTCAGATATTACTGAATTGCTTCTCATTAGCCCTGAATGTTCAGATTTAATTCATGTACTCAGTCTTAATGGTTAAATTAGGACAAAATGTTTGGTTTTGCCCGTCTGCCATTCCTTGTCTGTTTCTGTGGATGTGTTTTTGGCAACAGGTGTGAAAAGTCATGCTCAGTTGTTGAGTGGGTAATGGAGAAAGAGGGAGAGAGAGAGGAAGAAAAGTGAGGAAAGAGGGAGAGAGAAGGGGAAAGAGAAGGGGAGAGAGGAATTTTTCCTGTGTTGAGGCTTCCATGGTTTAGTAAAATCGCTTATTTAGAAGTAACAAATTAACAAGTTCTGGTGTGGGGGATGGGAATGACGAAAGATGAGGTTTCCAGTGAGGTTGATTTAGGTCCCTGAGACTAAGCCCACAGCTGTCCTGTGGGCATTAGTGTGAAGCTATCAGAAGATAAACAGGTGTACGAAGAAAAAGTTGCAAGTTGAAACTATAGAGCATAAGAGAGAGAAATGAGGTAGTTTTTAAAATATATAATGAGGAATATGAGAAAATCAAATACAAAAACCTGGGAAATGCTAATTCTTAAAAGGTAGAGTAGAAAAATAGGAACTTGTAGTTATAAAATGGGAGTCAAAAGGGGATATCGTTCCTGTTTATGGAGTTGTGAAAGTTACAAATAAAGGAGTGCCGCTTTGAGGAATATCCATTTTAGAAAATCTATGTCATAACCGATGATGGTTAAGAAAAGTAATGGTAGTCTCCAGAATTGTGCAGATAGAGCTTGTTCTTTAAAAATAAGCATCAAACTATTTTATTATAGCCTCTGTAAGAGGTAGAACTCTTCAGTTGCCAGTGAAAGAAACTCTGGCTCTAACAGGGTTATGGAAACAGGGAAATTTATTAGCTCACATAAGCAAAAATGTTCAGAGTTAGTCCAAACTACAGGTGCCGTTTTAGGTTAGTTTTCCCTAGAAAAAAACCTAGAAGCAGACCTAGAAGTAGACAAAGATTTGAGTGCATGCTGTCTGTGATTTGATTTCTGTAACACCAGCAACGGAGTGTGGATTAAGGTAGGCAAGAGGAAGAAGTCTACACAGGATGGATAAATGAGCATGTTCTCATTGTGGGCAACCTAGACTCCCTCTGGGACACAGCGTAGACAATGCCTAAGAGTTTTTCTACCTAAGAGGAGAAGAAGCTGGGATATTCACGCCCAACCTATTCTATCGTTAGTTCAGGGCTCACAGGCACATCGACTCTCAGGTGCTTCTGCCTGCCACAACTACAGGCTGAACATGCTTTTATGGCCAGAGAGAGCCCATGGACCACGTCGCAGCTTCTTGCAGTTGGACGCTCTGAGCCTGCATAGTGATGTTGATTGCAAAGGGTCTGTGGGAATGGGGGCGCCTCCCCTACAGTCCACTCTTGCCCTGCCTAGACCTACTCCTTCCCTAAGTTAACATGTTCGCTCTGTCTTATCATTGATTCCTCAAGTTGGCAGCTGGCTACAATGTATGGGGAAAAAAATACATCAGGAAGTTAGTGAAACTAGTAGCACTCACCTAGTTAAAGCAATATTCCCAAGTGGTTACAGGCCGTCTCTAAATTCAAAAGGCCTCCCAAACACAGAGATAAGGAGCCTCGTCTTTAATGACAGGAAGTGGGAGATACACAATAATGCCCTTTAACTTTGGTGGGTCCTAGAATGTCCCAGAACTCTGTACCCCTAAAATTTACTAAAGTAGTAGGCCCCTTAATCTTTGTAGGGTTTTTCACCTACGGTCTATTTCACATGTGTCTTACCAGGGCACCTAGAGAACTTGCAGTTTCCTATTTAGCAGTCTGATTGACTTAGTATGATTACTAAAGTAGACCAGCAAGTTGATTTTGGAATATCAAGATAATCAGTGTCTAAGATGATCAAGGTCCCTTTGGACCATGCTGTGACAGACAGCAGGGGAGTTAACCTAGCGCTGGAGTAAGACTATGAATGTATGCATTCCATGTGAATGAGTTCCTGTTGGGTTTGAAGAGATTTCAACTGCCAGATGTGGTTTTTGCAGAAGCCAAAGTGGTGCATTATGGGATATGATGGGGACAGCCACACCTTCATCATTTAGGTGTTTGTATCAATCTAGGATGCCATACTGCTTTGAATTTCTGTCTTGTTGAGAATTGGAACAGTTTTAGGGGCTTCCACTTGGCCTTTACTACTGTCATTGATCTGACTCCACAGGTGCAGAACCTGGTGAGGCTTCTACCAGGTGCCGAGTATATCCATCTTATCTCAGGATCTAAGAAAATGACTACAGAGTGGGCCCACCTGGATAATCCAGGATGATCTCCTCAGCTTAAAATCCTCAACTGAATCGCATCTGCAGTGTAAGGTAACATATTCACAGGTTCTGAGGATTGGTTCATGGACTTCTTGGTGGGGTAGAGGCGTTATTCAACCTGTCACAGACAGGAGTCTCAAGAACCAATCCCAGACATCTTCTCCCAATTCCTGTTGGTGCGTATTAGTCTGCTCCTGCAGCTCTTTCTGTAAATAAATAATGCTTTTCCTCCCACGATACTTTCTTGCTTGACTTACTAATGATTTTGTCCCTCCCTTCTCTTTTCCTCCCTCACCTGGGTCATTTGGCCAAATCTGGAAATGCTTTTGGTTGTCACCATTGGGGCACTACTAGCATCTCGTAGGTAGAGGCCAGGATGCTTCTAAACCATGCACAGGACAGGGGCTCTACCACAAAAAATTATTCTCTTCCAAATGTCACTGATGAGAGACTATGGTCTGAAACCGAGGCATGATGGGGCAGACTTGGACGAGGATCTGCATAACTTTATATCTGCTCAGGTTAAGCCTTTTAGAAATCTCCAAGCAGAAGGCTGTTATCCTCTAACGAGGAAAAAGGAGCCACTTTTCTTGGCCAGAGGGTTCAAGGTCATCTGTATTTCAATTATTTCAAGCTCATCTCCTTCCTCTGCCCTGAATTTCCCCATCCTAAGCCTTAGGGCCTCATTTTTCCCTGTCAGATCTCTGACTTTAGAGTATGAAGACTTGCCAGGGCAATGGATCCATCTTCTTTTGTAACACAACCATTATAATCAAATCTTGGGCCTGATTCTCAGCATAGTCTTCCCTCTGCCTGTGGAAAATGAGAATCTCTTTGAAAGTTGGCTTATTGCCTTCCTTCTGGAATCTTATGGCTAATCACAGCAGCCAAACAAGTCTATAGTGATTGTAATTACCAATGCTTCCACGTCTTTCAAAGGCCAGACTATTGCATAAGCCTGTGCATTGCCTTCCATTGGTACCCCATCCCAATCTTTTACCATTGGTAAGATTCTTAATCTTGATCTTGTCTCATGTCATGGATTCCACTGCACAAACCAGCATGGACACCTTGTTGTCAGTGGGCCAGTGAGTGATCTGATGTAAGAAGTCCCCCTTGAGGGCTGCTTCCCGGGGCTATTCAGGCATCGACTGTCTTAGGTTGGATTCTCCCAGAAGCAGACTCCAAGAGAAAGCTTTGTGTCCTTTTGTACTTTATTTTGGGAGTAATCCCAGGAAGAATTGTAGGAGAGTGGATAAACCAGAGAGGAAAGGAAGAAAGCCAAGTGAAGACATATTAACAGTTTACCTCTGTGGAAAACCAAGGCTCAATTCACCTGCAAATGTTGCAAGATAGTCTCAGGCTTATCCCACCTGCAAGGGGTGAGGAAGCTGGGGTATTGATCCTCCAATTCTTGTCTCTCATTCTTTTATTGCTGTTCCTAGGGGCTATGCCTTCCAAGCATTTCTGACCTCCTGTGCTCTCAGGTTGAGCATCTCCTGCAGCCAAACACAGACTTTAAGCAGAGAACTGCAGCTGCTGGCGGTAGGAAGCCATGGATGTGCAGTGGAAACCATAGGTGCTGAAAACATAAGGGCAGGGCACCAACAATATCTGTCACACATGCTTTTAATTCAGTGCTCAAAGTAGGACACAAGAAAACACGTTTGGTTCCCGTTTCTCTGGAAGAGATCGTTCCCAGGCTCCCCATGAGGGCGAACCCCATCTTCAGGCTTACATTTTTAGCATATTCAGGATAGTGGAAGAGCTTACCTGGAGCTTAAAACTTGTCTCATTGGCTCTGACTGGTCAGACTCAGGACAGATACCATCTCTGAAATGTCCAGTGTGAACACCTGGGGGCGGTGCATTGCCTGATTTAGCCTAGGCCATATGTTCCATCCCTGAGCCCAGAGAAGGCATTCCCTTCACCTTAAAGGCACAGCATGAGAGTGGGGCAGAGCTGGTTCCTGTAAAGCAAAATTTCTATGAGAAGACAGCATGGGAGCTGGGCAGAAAAAAGAACAGTGCACTACAACCCTGTTTAATAATCGCTTAACATTTATAGAGTCTATTTACTCCAATCTGGGCTTACCTAGGTAAACTTGTCAGTTAGCTATTAATGTCTTATCCGCTTCTAAATTTCTCTTCTGTGATGCATTTTAGATGCCATGTTGCTATCAATTATGTCACTCATTTTGGCATAGAACATTTTTTAGTAGGAATGTGTTCTATCATCAGTGAAGAGTAACATACTTAATGTGGACTAGGCGATCAGATGAACTAGTCAGAGCAAGGGCTCCATGGTTTGGAATATCTGGGGGAGTTGATAGGAAATGAGCATTTATCAAGCACCTGCTATTTTCCAGGCTCTGGGTCAGGAACTTTACATAAATCTTCTCTTTAATTCTCACAACAATCCCCTGCAGAGGATGCAAAGATAGCCATCTACAGATGAGAAAACCGAGGCTCATGGGGCTGAGCAACATTGCAAAGGGCCTTGAAGCAGTGTGAGGACACTGATTCCAACCCTGGGGGGTCCACATGCCAGGCAGATTGTGCCACGGACAGGTGAGCAATTGTCTGACATAGCCCATAAACCGTAAATATTAGGCATGTGCCTAATAATGCTTCTTTTAGGAGGCAGGAGGTGTCATTAGGGGAAACTATAATTTGACCATCTTCATGGCAGTGATCCAATAACCTTCAAAATTAAGGAGAGGGATTTCTGGAGTTATTTGCATTTTTTGGCCACTATGAGAATGTGTATTTAGTGCCCCTCAATCCTCAGTATTTCCTTTTAAGGAAAGAAGTTATAAAAGTTTCCTCCTAGATAGCTTCTGTTGATTTAAGAAATGCCTTCCCCAAATACTCTTAGCATGTACGTATTTATGCACCTTGAAGCGTGTAATGCCTTTTCTCTGATAACACACCTGGAGCATTATTTGCATCACGGGCCTCCACGCTACTTTGGAAGATAATGTGGGAGGATATGGAACATATTTGAACAGTTGTGCTGCGTCCTTCATATTTTAGCTTAGAACTTATTAGCTTATTAGCTCTTATATTGGAGTGCTTTTTATATCTGTTTTTTTTTTTGCTGCTATAATTTATTCTCTCTTTATCTTCTCACCCAGAGTATTTTTGGATAAGTGGGAAGGTCACTGAGATGTGACGTCAGAACTGGGTTCTCATCCTGGCTAACACACATGGTAATAGTACAGTGACAAAATAGCAATAGCAATAATAAAAATACCAGATATTTATTAAGCTTTACTATGTGAAAGAGTTTTCATTGTTGGTTCAGTAAGTATTTTTTGAGCACCTATTATGTGACAGTTGTTAGGTGGCTTTCTAATTCCCTGGGATATAGCAGAGAGCAAAACAGCTACAGATCCCTGCTGTTATAGCTTACAATGTTGTGTGTGTGTGTGTATGTGTGTGTGTTGCATGCGTATGTGTGCTGTGAAGGGTGAGGAGACAGACAGTACACAAAATAAGTAAAACATGGAGCAGATCAGATAGTGAAAAGTGTTATGGAGGAAAGTTCAATATGGAAGAGTTTGGGGAGTTCAGGGACTCCTAGGGGTTCCAATTGAAAATTGGGTGGCTAGGCAAGCCACAAAGGTGATTGGAGCAGAGGCCTCAAGGGGGTTCAGAAGGTAGCCAGGCAAATACCTGGGGTGGGTAGGTGGCTGTCTAGGCAGGGAAGAGCAGTGCAAAGGCCTTGAGGTGGCTGCATGTTTGGTGCATCCGTGAACTGCAAGCAGGCCAGTGTGGCAGAGGCAGAGAAGTGAAGGGCAAATATTTGAGATCAAGCAAGGGGTGTAATGGAGGGCCAGAGCAGGCGGAGCTTTATAGGGCACTGTCAGGACTTCAGTTTTGACTTTGAGTGAGATGGGAAACCACTAGAGGATATGAGCTGTGGAGTGATATAATTAAATGATATAATTATATGTTTTACAAATATCACTGGAGCTATTGTGTGAGGCTGAATAATAAACTATGGGGGCACCAATTAAGAGCCTGTTCGAATAATCTGGATAAGAGATTATCATGACTTGGCCAGATGGTGGTGTGGAAGTTGTAGGAAATAGAATTATCTGCTAAACATTTTATAGACAGCATCTCATTTAACTAGCTTGGTGAATTTCCTGAGAAAATATCTAGTCTGAGTGTCAGTTTTGTCACCTTTTAGATGAGAACATAAAATGAGTTTTATTTCTTGATGTTAGCTTAAGGATGGACAGTTATAGTTTCAATGCTTAATCAAGTTGCTGCTGATTAAACTACAGGGAATGTGGCAAGAGAGAAGGCATAGTTCCTTGGAAATGGCAGAGCTGAATGGGGGAGCTTTGTGACAGTCTGTTCTGCCCTGTGAAACTGAATGTCCATGTTGAACAAAGTGAAACAATCTCAGAAACTGGTTCCAAGGTGAGACGTAGGAAAAAAGCCTAAAGAACTGTCAGAATGACAGAATTGCAAAATGATGTAATCTCACTGGTGGCCCTGGAGAAGTATTTCGTATTCTTTTGGGATCAAAGCTTTGGGGCAAGGAAAACAGATGTCTCAATATATACCCCTGGCAGGAGACTTGCAGTAGAAATGGCAAGTTGCTTGTTGTGACAACCCAGCATAGTTCATTCCAAAACAGCAACACAGGTGGCGAAGTAATGTTAGCACCAGACGTTCATATTTTTCTGGAAAGTTTGCACTACCTTACTGGTGAGGAAAGGTGAGAATCCCCAAGAGGATAAGCCACAGTTCCTCAGACGTCACAGAGGTCCGACCTTCCTCTCCATCTTCATCCCTCATGTAGGGGTAGGGGCTTTCCTGCTTGAGCTCTGGGGATCTAGCTGGTGGGGTAAAGCGTGGAATAAAGGGTGTATAGTCAAAGTGAGTCTTGTCTGTACTCCCATATGGCTGTAGCTTGAGAGATGGTTGAAAACACTGAATTAATGATTTGAAAATATAAATATTCTATACATTAATAGCATAATAATTAATCTATAATCAAGAGCAACATCAGAACTAATTGTGAAGGTAGAAAAAGGTGAGCGTCTGGCTTCTTTATCCCACATGCCATCATTTGGCCTCCCTGCTATGCAAAGGCTCTCACTAAAGTCCTCCACACTAGCATAGCCACAGTTTTGCTGAACCCTTCATTCTTCTTTCAAAATTTATCTCACCTACTACATATTTTTCTCCAAATGTCAATCCTTTCAAGATCTTAATAATATCCTGCTTTATAAATCCATCCTTCTAGTGCTCTATTCCATTTTCCTTGACAACAAGCACTCTTAGTTTCCTCTACACGTCTAGTTATTACTGTGACATTTTCTTTATGCTCTCCTGCTTTTCTGTTCATCGGATCATGATCCTGGTATATTAACTTTTCCTTTATTACTTATATATTTAGTTTGAAATGTCTATAAGAAATCTGCAAGGAGACGTCAAATAGGTAGTTGAATATATGGGTCAATGGGTCCCAGACTCAGTCTGAGCTGAAGAAGTACATCTAAGGATCAGAAGAGAAGGAACAGTAAGTGAGGCCGTGGGAGTAGAATGCATCGTCATGCAGAGAGTAGCCTTGGAAGAGAAATGGGCCTCAGAGAGACCCCTGGGGATGTCCAACATTTAAAGCTGACATAGAGGAGACTCAGCCAAGAAAGGAGATTGGAAAGGCACAGCCTTGGAGGTAGAAGGCAAGTTATGGGAATGGTATGTGACAAGAGGCGAGGAGAGAGAATGTAACAAGACTTAGGGGATGGTCATCTAACCAGTGCTGACGAGAAGTCCACGGAATAGTGTCTATTGGATTTAATGACACTGAAGTCTTAGGAAACATTATATGGACACCTTTAATGGAGCTGGCATAGGGCAGAAGCTAGTTGAGAGAGGTGTGAGGATTGAGGGGGAGGCAATGAAAGAGAAAGAACCTGCAATTTGTCTGTGAGGAGGAGGAGGCTGACAGAACAGTAGTTAGGGGGAAATGTAGAATTAAATGAGGTGCAAATTTAGGGGCATATTTAAATGTGGGTGCAGCTTTGTTGAGGGAAGGAAAATTGTTCACACATGATGCTTATCTCCACTCTTTATGAAAAACCAACTAAAATGAGAATAAAGGGATTAAAAAGGTATGTATCCACAATGGTGCTAATGAGAATACAGCACGCTTTTGAAAACCGGAAAGCAGATAGAGAAATGATAAGTCACTTATGGAACATATACATTTAGAAACTAGGACACTGCAGTAGGAGATACCAACATGATGGAATTCCAGTTCCCTAAAAGACTAAGACCCTTCAGAGAGCTTCAGGTCCAGAGTCACCATGTGCCACGGAAAGTGAACTGCAAGCACAGGAAGAAAAGAGAGGGATTTGGAAGGTCTGTGTATGGAGCACATGGGGTGCTGACCCACTGCCCCAGTCAGCAGAGCCAGGAGGGCCACCCTGCCACACAGCAGTCCAGAGGACTTTTCTCCAAAGATATTAAGTCAAAAAGGCTTGGGACATCTGACACAACAGGAGTTGTGTGTGCGTGTGTGTGTGTTTGAGTGTGTAGATGGTGAAACACGGGACTAAAGACAAAGGAATTGAATGAAAGTTAGCACACTGAAGAGTGGGCATCCCAGCCGGCATTCCTCACTCTTCTCCTTAAATGGCAGACGCCAGAAACAAACTCTCCCGAAGGGCACTTAGGGGTGTATATTCATTTGCTAGGGCTGCCATAACAAAGGACCACCAACTGGGTGGCTTCAATAACATAATTTTATTGTCTCACAGTTCTGGAGGCTAGAAGTCTGAGATCAAGGTGTTGGCAGAGTTGGCTCCTTCTGAAGCCTGTGACGGAAAATCTGTTCCACGCCTCTCTCCTAGACTTTGGTGTTTTGCCTGCAATCTTTGGCAATCCTTGACTGCCATTGCAGGACCCCAATCTCTGCCTTAATCTTCACATGATGTTCTTCGTGTGTGCTTGTCTTTGTGACCAAATTTCCCCTTTGTATAAGAACACCAGTCATATTGGATTAGGGGCCCACCCTTATCTTAAGTATGTCTGCAACAAAACTATTTCCAATCAAGTCCATACTCTGAAGTACTGGGGGTTAGGACTCTAACACATGAATTTTGGGGGACTACAGTTCAACTTGTAACACATGTCAAACTTGAGCCAATCCAGATATATTTTGGAGTCCCCAAACAGAAAGCTCAGATCACCCTGCACTGAAGTTCAGACTGGAAAGCTCTTTCTCCAAACACAGTGTTTCCCTTGGGTTGTCAGTGCTTTTTAAGAATGCATCTATAGGCAAAGAGCCTCAATATGCTTTAGAAACCTCGATCATGAAAGACAGATCAAAATAAAGAGATGAAAGGATCATGGATGACACAGAAAGAATGGAGAAAACAAAGGAATCTTCAAAATATTGTAATTAATGTCCTTTGAGAGATAGGAAATGTTTTTGTGCACTTTAAGCAAGAAAAAGGTAAAACTAAGAAAGAAATATCAGGACCAAGACATATCTCTTCGTAGTTAAAAATATGATAGCAAAATAAATAAAATGTTTGGAATATAAAAACAGGACATTCTCCAGAAATTATAATGTTAGGTTTTAGATGCAAAAGAGAGAGAATAATAACCAGAGTAAGATTTCTGAGAAGATGCAGGCGATGGGAATCCAGAGATGAAGACAGGGACTGTTCTAACTAGAGGGATGGAGGGAAGGAGGGAGGGGTGGGGGTGCATACCTGCATTCAGATTTGTTGTTGAGACATTGAGAAAATTTGTATAAAGTGATATGTATATTTTTTGTGTGAAGTTGGATGAAATTAGGGCAGATTCTATAGAGCCAGAGCTGCCTAGATCTGAATCCTGGCTCTATCTCTTACCAGCTGTGTGACCTGGGGAAGTTGCTTCTCCATTGGTGCCTCGGTTTATTTGTCTGTAACATATAACTAATAGTACTTACCTCATACAGTAAATGGGTTTTTGTAAGCAAAACACTTGGAACAGTGCCTGGCATAGAAGCTTTAATATATATATTTAAGATATATTACTATTAATATAATATCTTGATCTTAATATTTAATATATGAATATCACACATATACATATATATGTGATATATACATATTAGCTCTCCAAGTGCAGGTGGGGAAAAAGGCGTGATAATCATCCAGGTTATTGCTATGGTTGGGGCTGAGGATGTTTCGTTTTCAGGTGATCCTAGAGAAGGTCAAAATGGCAAGGAAGTAAGACATACCGACAAGTGGTGGGAATGGAAGACCATGGAATTTAAACTGAAAAGGGAAGGAAGTGAATACACAACAGGGTGCTTTTGAATAGGGAGAGGGTCGATGTGCCAGTGGCCTAGGGGATTAGTTAGGGTTGATGAATAGGTAGAGAAATTAGTTGGAAAACATAAGTTTGTGGTCAGAAGGTGGATGTTGGCCCTGGTGATGTTGGAGGTAGAGCCATTTGGGGTCCGAGTGACTGAAGATGAGTGATGAAGAAGGTATCTGGACAGGAAGAATTATCTTGGTTAAAACTTTCCAAGTAACTCAAGCAAAACAATGAAGAAAATTCATTATCTATCTACCTATTGATAGATAGATATAGATAGATAGACATACATATATATATAGGGATGGTTCATGGAACAAACTCAAAGGCAGCCTGGCACTAAGCCATGCTATAAAGTAAGTACAAAGCGTTAATAATTCAGGAGATATTCTGTATCGTTTTTGCTTCTGCTCTCTGGATCTGCTTCAGTGGTTTCTCTCCGCACACTAGATTTCACTACTTGGCATGTACATGAGTAAACAAGGCTACTTCACAGGTCCAGAGTTTAAACATTTTCTCTGTTCAGTTGACCAGCCCAATTCTAAATTCTTGGGAGAGAGAATCTGATTGGCATAGCTCTGGCCAAGTAATCTTTCCCAATCTAATCAACTGTGTCCATGCAATATGTTACATACTGCTAACGTGAGTTCCAGGGGTCATATCCCTGCCCACAAGAGTCAGTTCTCAGATAAACGGGATCAAGATAAGAGTAGATGTCTATAGAGATGTCTATTGGAGGCTCAGGGAACTGAGATTCTGGAATGTTGGATGGGGCATCCACTTTCCCCCAGGATGATGGCAGGTTTTGAAGGAGAGAGAGACTGTGAGCAAGCTGCCCAATTTGTTACTGAATGAGTGAGGTTCTCCAGGATAGTCCTGTGGAGGTAACATAACATGAACTTATTCATTCACTCATTTTTATCAGTATCTATTCAGTACCTAACAAGGGCTAAGCATTGCCGTAGTCATTGAAGATAGAAGACCAGTCCTGGAAACTGGTGAAGACCGAGAGCTTCGGAGGCAGACTTAGGTTCAAATCTCTGCTCCACTGTTCACTAGTTGTATGGCCTTGAGCAAATCATTTTTTTTTTTTCCTGAGACTGCTTTCCCTTTTGAAAAATAGAGAAAACAATTCCTATCCCTGACTTTTAAGTAATAAATGCTACGACAGAGGTCTGGGCACTTAGCATGAAAGCAGATGTAGAAAGAACTAAAATGGCAACATGCTAATAAATCAATGAGTCAAATTGCTTGAAGGTGACAGACCAGTAAGCAAACAGTGAAAAAGTACCATCGGTTTGTGCACAGTGGATCTTTGGGTCACAGAAGTGAGAGAGACTTGGGGAGGAGGGACATGGGAAAGCTTCCAGGAGATTCTATGCCTGAGTAGAGTTTTGAAGGATGTGCTGAAGTTACCTTTATAAATAGCGAGAAAGAATGTTCTCAGGTACATAGATACGGAACGATCTGCCTCATCTGCAGAACTCTCATTGGAGGGGTTTGACCGCAGCAACGGGCATATATATTTCTTGTTGGAGGGGCAGGAGGGGATGCTGGGCTGGAGACATGGGTGTTGTAGATTATGGGTAGCATTGTGGCTTCAGCTGCTGTTTAACGTTATCGTGAAAAACTAGGACTACATGACGGTCTTTGGCGCAGAGACAGTAGAAGCCCCGTTATCAGACACGGGATGGGCAGGGTGGGGTGGGCCTGGGGAAGGTGTGTGTATAACCACTCGGCCTTGTTACCATATCTAGTGCACAAGATCACAACGAACTAGGAGACAAAGTACTTGCTGCTGAACCTGGAGAGTTGAGCTTGTGAGAGCTCAAGCTTTTAGACATGTTATATGTTTTCCTAGGGCTGGTGATGAAATATACCCACAGGATGGATCAAGTGGCCCAATAATCCTAGTGGTGGGGTGGAGATAAGGTACTTAGGCCAGTGGTATGTGGAAACTTAATCTAAGATGTCCATTCCACCTGCAGCCATCGCTTTTAACAAGGAGGGTGTGCCCAGGGCGTGCAGGAAGAGGCGCTCTGCGGGCTGCCTCAGCATGAGAGAGCAAAGCTGGATGCACTGGTGGCGTCAGGTTGCACAGCAAGTCTTCATAATGAAGTAGCCTCCGACTGTGACAGTAGAGAGCCTGGAACAGTTGCTACTCCATGAATTTTTGCTGAAAGAATATTCTATTTCATTCAAAGTCTTTCACGAGTATTTCAAGGGGAAATATATGAAAAACTTTCAAGAGGTTTCTTTTCTCCTTCAGAAGAAGTTTCTCAATGACTGAAATTTAGACATTAGAGGCTTTACTGTGGAAACTAGAAGACCAGCGAATCTCATTTTAAGCAATAAATGTGATTGAGGAAAGATGTGTAGAAATGTATTTTAGCACAGAGGGCACCATATAAAAACTATTTACAGGGGACCACGTGAGTCTTTTCATGGATACTTTTCTTAAAACAAACCACTCCTTAATTCTTTTGCCTTCGTAGCTTGAGGCAACATCTTGCAGCCACAAAGACTGTAGACGTGGTTAAATGTATTGCGTCCTAAAATCTCTGAGAGAGAGAGATGGATGACGCTCCCACTCTCTTTCCTGGGGTGTTCCTTTTCCTCTGTTCCTCTGAAATTTGGACTCGACTCAGAATCAGGTCTTTCTTTTATGTTCTTTACCTGATTGCACTCAGTCAGGTCACATACTACATAAACAGTTAAAGAGAAGAAAGTTCCCTGATTGTCTGGGAGTACTTAGAATTTAATCTTAAAAGTGCTGATTACTGGTTCCTTGATTTCTCTCTAGGGCCCTAAAAAGACCTGAACATAGACAGGTGTTTGGAGTTATTTTTTTATTTTTTGGAGCTTTTGAAAGTGCACTCGAATTTTGAAAGTGATGATTAACGACTTTTAAACTATTTTTCTCCTAAGTCCTAAATTCTTATTTACAAAGCCCAGTTTAGTTTTGTCCCCGAAGCATTGTGATTTGGGGAAATCTTTTCCCATTCTTTTATACACTAAAGCTGTTTTAAAAGAAGGAGCTCAAATATTCCTTTTCTTCTTTTTTTTTCATTTTTGATTCACGCTGCACAGTCGCATATTCTTCCTCTCCTCCTTTTTCCCCCTTTATGGCCTCTGGCTCCCCCCAAATCATATCTGGAACAAGATTATTGTATCGAGTGATCTCCTTTTATGAGGTTTTCTTGTCAGCGGCTTCAGTGGAAGGGGGGCCTGCAGGGCAGTGATTTACCACCACTCAGCGCTGAGTGATTTAATGTATTCACACATCTTGAAGAGCAAGGCTATTAGATGAATGGAAAAATACCAGGGAATGAGAATGGTCGGTTTGCTCACTGGCCACTGCTGGGGCTGGAAGTTGGCTGCCGAGGTAGCTGAATGGAGCTGGCTTAGTGAGATGAACAGTTTTTGGAATTCAGGCAGGATGTCATTGTACTTGCTGCTGTGTTTGAACACAGTATAAAATACTCTGTCCTGTTTGGAGAGCACTGATTCATCGTTCTTAATGTGAGAGCTCCCTGGGCAGAATCGAGCAAAAGAAAAGTTAAGTGAGGGGGTAATGAGAAGAAACTGACTTTGCTCTTTAGGAATTCCGGGATGGCAAAGCAGGGTAAAAAATACAAGCAATGATGTTTTTGGATAGGAAAACGTATCCTAACATTCAAATATTTTTTAATTTTTTCCTGAAAACTTACTCATTGAGGTTAAATGAGAGTCAATCTTTTAAAATCAAATATTCTTGGTCAAAAGACAACTATTTAATGGTTTGGTCTTAAACCTGAGGTGACTTTGCAGAACGTGGTCTCCAATGTCAGTGACATTTGGATTTCTGAGGAAAATTCTACATTTGGCCCTAGATAATGAACACTTTCCTGTGGAGATTCTGGACCACTCCAGGAAACGAGTCCTTTTTTGTAGTGTATTTTGAGTCAGAACTTGAGTCCTTTTTTGTAGTGGTTACAGGCTTGTCCCTTTGTAGCTGTCTCAGCTTTCTTGTAACACTCTCTCAAATGTAGCCAGTCCGTGTATCAACTGCATCCGTCACCAGGGGTGCTTTGGAATGTACCTTTCTGAGCACTACTCTAGACTAATGAGTTAGAATTACTGGGCAGTGCATACTAGGAACCTACACTGTGACAACGACCCTAGGAGATTTTTATGTACATTAGTCTCGAACCACTCTTAAAAAAAGATGAGGGGAAAGAGCCCAGATTTGATGAGCACCTATATTCTTGCCACTATTCCATGTATTTCTTGTGCATTAGCTTTTTAGTCCTTATACATGTATAAGTCAGTCATTACTGTTTCACAGGTGAAAACGTGGTTCAGCTCTCGTTTCCAAGATCACAAAGCCAGTAAGAGCAATACCTTAGTGCAAAACTAGGTTTATCTTGTCTACTTCCAAAGCCTGTGTTTTTTTCCTCAAAGCACTGATCTCTTTGTCATCCAGGGTGTTATATCCCCAGACCTTTCCCAGGCTGCATCCAGCTCTCTGCAATGAAGACAAATAGACACTCACCTTGGCATTGTCTATTCCTTTAGGGGTATTGCCAGGTGTATCTTCTAGCTCTTTCAGAGATAGTTCAAACTAAAACGAACTCAGAATTATTCTACAATAGTGATTCACACATACGTTGTTCTGCCAATCCATCCGTGTGATTGCTTAGTGCCAAGACAGCAAATCGCGCAACACTACATTGACCTATGGACTCCCAATGTGTTTCAGTTCATAAGATTTGATTCTCTAGTTTTGGGTTTCAGATGGCTGAACCTTCTGATGACCAGCATTATTCTTGAGGTTCAATCGGTGTAGACTCAGTCACTGTCTCTTGACAAAGTGGTTTTTATTCAGACGGCGTACTCGCACATCAAGTTACAGTTGATTAAATGTGACATTTGCGGTCTGGCTTTTAAAATGTTGGATATCAACCTCTTGGTCAGAACACAATTTCCTTTTATGAACATATTTGGGAAATTAGACTTGAATGATGTTATTTTGACGTGTAGCGTCGTTCTGAGAATTATTTTCATTCTGGAATTTTATTAGCAGGAAGGCGGGAGGATTGAGGGAAGACACACATTGGGAGGTGGAATCGTAAAGTAGATTAAGTATATCAACTAAGTCATGTTGCAAGTCATGAACCTCTAACTTGGCCTTTCAAATTCCTTTCTCCTTCTCTGTATTCTTCCCTGATTCATGTGACCAAATCCTCGGTGAGTACCCAAAACTTGGTATAAAAAGATTCTAATTTCTAAGTATTGCTTAAGTCCATCCTCTCCTCTCCAACCCTTCAATCTTAGTGCAGATCTCCATATTCCTGTGGTTTTTGCCATAACCTTTTAACTGGTCTTACTTTGGGCTTGCTATCTTCAAGCTATTATGCAGGTTTCTAATGTGACAAATTTACCCTCTTGTCTCCCCGCCTAAATCCTTTACTGATTCCCAGTGCCAATCACCACCATCCCCTCTCTCCCTCTACCACCATTGTCTTGAACTAATTTAATAGTCTTCTAACTGGTCACTATTAGCTCTGGCCTCATTCCAGACCTTCAGTCACACTGAAGCTAGTCTGATATTTTTAAATCTGATCACGACAGGGCTTACTTAAAACCTGTTAATGCTCTTGAGATCAACACAAAGCTCCTGAGTATGGCCTCTGGGGCAGACATGGTTTGGGACCCCTTCCATTATCTATCCTCATTTAATGCCATGTAGCCTATTACTCTTTGCTCTCCCACAACACTAGACTTCTATCAATGACTCTTTTCTACCATGCTCTGTCTCATCACATGGCCTTTGCACATGCTGTTTCTTTCTTTCTTTTTTTTTTTTGAGGAAGATTAGCTCTGAGCAACATCTGCCACCAATCCTCCTCTTTTTTGCTGAGGAAGATTGGCCCTGAGCTAACATCCATGCCCATCTTCCTCTACTTTATATGTGGGACACCTGCCACAGCATGGCTAAGTGGTGCATAGGTCCGTACCAGGGATCCAAACCGGCAAACCCCAGGCCGCTCCAATAAACCACTGGGTTGGCCCCCATATCCTGTTTCTTTTGTCTGAAAAGTTTTTCTCCTTCTAGTAGTCAAGTTAATTTTTACTCCTCCAGAAAATTTTTATTGTCACTGGCTGATCAGATTTTCCTCTCTCTGGGAGAAGAGCGTGGGCCAAGAGCCTTAGAGTGTCTTTTGAAACTTCTCAGCAGCCTTAGTGGCAGCAGAGTTAATCCTGTGTCAGCTGTCTTGGGAGCTCAGGACTTCCCTGAAACTTCTGGGTTTTGATCCAGCCTTAAGATTTTGGGCTTGGCCAAGAAGCTTAAACTGGGTGCCCAGTTTATATCTGCTCTTTAGATCCTGGGGAGTGCTCATCCTTATATCACTCAGTCATTGTTCTTGAAGAAAGGCTAAGTAAAGATATCAGTTGATGCTATAACTATATATTTATACATATAATTGTGAAATAATGAATATATATGCATATGTATTGAAATAGTTGTGAAATAGTGAATATATACATACACACGCACACTGTACCATTATTTCAGTAAGGCTGAGCATTCATCCCTCTGTGCCTGTTAAACAGCCATATTAAAAGAAAATATGTTAAGAAGCCAGCCCAGTGGCGTAGTGGGTAAGTTCAAGTGCTCTGCTTCAGTGCTCAGTCTTCGCGAGTTCCGATCGCTGGCGAGGACCTAGCACTGCTTGTCAAGCCATGCTGTGGCAGCATCCCACACAAAACAGAGGAAGATTGGCACAGAGGTTAGCTCAGCAACAGTCTTCCTCACCAAAAAAAATAAGTAAAAGAAAATATATTAATTTGTCACTAATTCCCCTCTTCCTGCTTCTTCTTCTAATTCTCTCTTATGTGCCAAGCGCTGTGATGAATGTTTCACACACATTGTCTTATAGAACAACATTCTGATTAGCTTCACAGGTGATATTGTACAGAGAGATGGTTAAATAACACCCTCAAGGTCACACAATCGTTAAATTGCAACCCGGATACAAACCCAGATTATTCAACTCAAGAGCCACTTCCTTAACCACCAGGCTCTTGCTCTTGGAAGTGTGGTACTTGGACCAGCAGCAGCAGCAGCAGCTGGGAGTGTGTTAGAAATCCAGAATCTCAGTCCCACTCCAGACCTACTGAAATGGACTCTCAGGTTCAACAAGATCTCGCAGCAATTCACATGCACTTTAAAGTCCGAGAAGTAACGCAGCGTGCTGTGTTCCTCATCTACCGGGAGAGCAACCTCCTCTTTGACTTTCGTCTCTGAAGAAGACTGTCTTGCTTTGATAGTCAAATATTTGTTTCCTTTCATTCATTGTTACAAAGTGTAAGGAAAATAGGCCTATTAAGTTCTCTTTGGGCAACTGGAAGGTTGTATTTTTAGTTATTGATTACATTATTTTAAATCTCTGATGGATCTAATTCAATGTACCTGAAATAACACTTAATCTGCTTACACAGAACTTCTTAGGAGAAAACTATTTCGGATACGTTTTGGGAGTAGAATTTGGGGAAATCAATGACTGTAAATTGTTTTTCAACTAAGATGTTTGCTATAAAAACAAGATTAAGCTGTCAGAATTCTTGTTGTGGCCTGAAGTGATCTTTTAATAAAATAAAAAGTTATTTTTGTGTGATATTATGTTTGGAACTGGAGGGCATTTTCATAAAGAGAAGGTAAACAGGAGGCTGCAGGCATGGGGCTGCTGAGCGCGAGGCGGGGCAGCAGTGTTGCAGTCCCCTGGAGAGTCTTGGTAGCATCTTCCAGCCAAGGACATGCTCGGCATCCTGGCGCCACGTAGGTGGCTTGAAGAGGGAATGTCGTTCGTTACAGTTTGCGGTAGTCTGACCTTGACGGTGTTTATTCCTTTGGAGTTGAAGCTGTAACCTCCAGGGCCTTTACTTTCCTTGCTTGTGTTTGCATGTGTCCCACATCAGGTACTTCCGTAATGATGGCACTTCACTTGGAGCCCACATGAGGGTCATCTGGGCTGTGGTTTGGGGCTATAACCTCATCTTTAAGGCCTACAAAGGCTGAGCAGGGCTTCAATTTCGGTTCTGCTCTGTACTGCTGTGTCACCTAGGGCTCTAGTTAACCTCTATGAACCTCAATTTCTACATAGTAATACAGGGGTAACAATGACTAGCTCTCAAGGATGTTGGGAGGATAGATGAGGAGACATGGAGTTCTTAGCATGACATTGATCATACAGTTAGTGCTCACAAGTCAACTTACTTTATCCCAAGAACATTGTCTCCTATTTTGCTAGTCATGACTGGAAAAGTTTGTAATTTATTTCATTATATATATAATGTTTGTGTGTGTATACATACATATGCTTACACATACCTACGGACAGAGTATGTGTATACAGAGTGAAAGTCCACTCAGGACGTGGTTTATTGCGCTGCAAACCCTCGCTGTGGTGCAGCTCCCTTTCTAAAAGGACCACATTCTCTACCCATGATGTCTTCTGGAGGGGCAGTAGTGGGCACTCATACAAAAGCCTGGATTTTTAGGTGGCTGGAGCAGCTCCTTCCTTTGGATCTTGATAAAGTTATGGACAGTGTAGTCCTGGGCAGCTGACAAGAAAGTGTTAATTCTGGAGAGAAGTATTCTTTGGAAATGTTACTAGATAGTGTAAAAGACTGAATTAAAAACATAATATGAACCCAAAAGTAGTTGAGCCAGAGCCCACACGGGCACGGCTGCAGCTTATGTGAAGTTGCCAGCTTCTTGGAGGGCAGTTTCCTATGCACACAACACCAAAATTAAGGACTGCCCTGGAAATAGAGATTCTACACTAAACAATGACACGTCTCCTTAAAACATATGAGGCAGAATTTTGTGAATTTAAAATCTAATCACACAAAAACACCTTCATATACAATTTCCATCCACTCCCACAAAGGCCTCCTGACAAAACTGAGCTAAGTTCAGGAAGGGTTTGAGTTGCATCTGGTGTCGATTGCTGTGCCCACCAAGGAGAACATTGTTTGCCTGACCCTGGACACCAAGACTTATCGCATACTTGAGTTTTGATGTGACTGGTTGACCTGCTCTCTGTCTGCCTCTGGAAATGGATTGGGGAGAATCTAACAACTGCCAAACACCTTGCTGATAGACTGGTTATGCTTTGGCGTGAATGAGTTTTAAAATGTTAGCATAGACAGCTTTTGTAAAGTTAAGTGTTTTATCTTTTGCTGTGGAATAAGTGTCTTGTTTCTTTATAAGAAAGTGCAAGGTTTAGCAAGTACATATGGCAAGTTTTTTTTCCCAGAATTTAGATAAGGGTGTCCTAAATAGTCTGGAATATTCCATATTGGAATAATATGCCCTATGGACTTCTCATTCCACCCAATAGATTCCTCCTTCTCTCAGGAAGCTGGGCTGGGGTCTGCTGTTCTCGGGGCCTTTGCACGGGCTACTGAGCCTGCAGGCTCTCTGGAAGGCCAGCTGCTTCTCCTCCTGGCTTGTTTCCTCCCCACCTTGACCTTTCCCTTTGCTCTCTCTCTTCTTCACCTTTTCTCTGAGCATTTCTTTCACTTGACACTGTTAAAATGAAATTTATATTTCATTTTAAACATATCAGACACCATTTTAGCTGATACTTACTATAATGTAATGTGATTATGCTGTCTTCCTAATGAAATATCACAATGTATCTGTATACTGAAAAACTATATTTAATGCCATTTGTTAAGTAATTACTATGTGCCAGGCACTACATACTTTACATGTCTTTTCTCATTTAATTCAGTGACGTCATCCCCATTTTAGTTGAGGAAATGTTAACAAACTTACTAGGAAAATGGAATCCAATGATGAAAAGGCAAATTTAGTTTCATCCTTGCCTTAGTAGATAATTTAGTGGGAGAAATAGACAGCTCAACAAGAATCTTCAATACGACATGATCAGTTCTTTGTCAGAGAAGCACAGACAAAGAAGGGGCATCTAAGCAAGACTGGGAAGATGTTGGGCGGATGCTCTCCCAACTGAGTGGTGTTGAAGGTGCAATCTGGAACCAATAGAAGATAGCCAGCAAGGGCAGAGAGTAGACCAGACCAGAGGTCAAAGAGAGTGTTGCTTTGCAGAAAGTGAAAGAAGTTCAATATGACTGGTGGATGGGTTTCAAGGGGGAAATGGTTATCAAGGGTCCTAGGAGCAACTGATAAGCTGAATTATGCACCAAAGATAATGAGGAAGCATTGCAAGGTTTTAACTATGGAGAACGGTATGATCAAATTTGTCTTTTGGAACAATCAGTTTGATGGCACTGGGGAGAACAGTAGAGGGAGAAGACTGGAGATAAGGGGACTAGTTAGGAGGCTGTTTCAGGACGGAGGCGAGAGACGATGGGGGCTGAACTTAGTTAATATCAATGGTGGAGAGAACTGACGGACTTAGATATTTTTAAACCAGAAGCGCAGGACTGGAGTTCTAATCTGAGGGAGAGTATGGTCTACTTATTAAGAATACGTGATCAGGGGACAGAGTTTTTGGGATCAAAGTCTACCTCCAGTGCTTACCATCTGTGTGGCCCCAGTAGTCACTAAACTGTTATATCCCTCAGGTTCCTTATTCGTAGAATGTGTGGGGGCAAGGGTCACCTAAACTAACGTGTGCAAAGCATTTAGAATAGTATTTAACAATAGGAAGCCCTTAAAATCCATTAGCAATCAGTTTTTGTGATATAATCTAGCCCTCTGACATAACAGCTCATTCATTCACCCAGCTTATATTCAGTGCCTGCTGTGTCCCGTGGTTCGTTCACTCTTTGGACTTCAATTTTCTCATCGATAAAAGGATTGCCTTGGAGAAGTTCTCTGGGTTGCTTCCAGCTGAGATTTGGTTGGACTAATGTTTATTAGCACTGAGACTACGGTGCAGATTAAGTTGCAGTTAAGGGAAAAGTGACTCATTTCACTAACCGGGCCTCTGTGTGTCATTTGTCAATCCTTTTCAGTCGTGGGAAGCAGGGAGCAGGGAAGTAATTGATTCCACAACTCTGAGTGACTCCCTATTAAACCGTAGAGCCGGAAGATTTACTCAAGAGCATTTAATGACATAGCAAGAATGTGCCGCAGGATAACAGAGTTTACCGGGGCTGACGTAAGTTTGCTTTCTGCGATGGTGGGCCGGCACTCTAAAGGACGTGCTGTGAGGGAAGGACAGGGTGCGAGACATCCCCATCACCGGGCGTGGGGTCGGTGACAGAGCCTCCTGGAGGAATCAGACAGCTCTCCCGCTGCTGGGATCCTCCGTGCAGGCGGACAGGTAGCGCCGGGAAACTTTCCAGTGTTAAAGGTGTTTAGTGGACTTCCTGCTGAGACGAATAATCCAGCTCCAGCTTTAGTATGTTAAACATAGTGTCTCTTGCTCTCCAGAGATTCAGAGAAGGATGATTAACAAGTAATGTTGGCTGTCATGCGTTGAGCACCACATTTTGGTGGTTCACAGGCATGTTTCCTCATAGCCCGTTATCGGTACTTCAGGTGAGAAGTATCAGACCTAATTTGTGGATGAGTAAACTGAAGTTCAGAGAGCTCATGTAATTTCCCACGCCCACACGGCTAGTTTGTGGCACAAAACAGCATTCACGCTCAAGACGATCTGCCTCCAACGCGCTCAGTCTCTCCACTATTATGTATTTTGTTTAAATCATCAATTATTTTAATTAAGTACTTTATTTTTATCAATAATAAGAGTAATGTTTAATTATCTGGGAAGAAAACAAAAATATCTGTGCAAAACAAATCGCTGATCATCCCAACACTTGATTTAATATTTTAGGACATTTCTTTCCAGGTCGCATACTGTCTTTCTTTAAAAAAAAAACAACTTTATTGAGGTATGATTCACTCGTAGAAAGCTGTATATATTTAATGTAGGCAACGCCATGAGTTAGGAGATAAGTATATACCTGTGAAATCGCCACATCAACACCATAAACATGTCCATCACTCCCTAAATTTCCACCTGCTCCCATTACCATTGAACTTTTTATTTATTTATTTTTTGTGGTAACAACACTTAACATAGATCAGCCCTCTTAACAAATTTTAAGTGTATAATATGGTTAGCTACAGGCATTACGCTGTTTAGTGGATCTCCAGAACTATTTCTCTGGCATAACTGAGGCTTTGTACCCTTTGACAATCACTTACCTGTTTCCTCCTCCTCTAGTCCCTGGCAGCTACCATTCTACTCTCTGTTTCTATGAGTTTGATTATTTTAGATTCCACGTATAAGTGAGATCATACAGTATTTGTGTGTCTGGCTTATTTCACGTAGCGTAATATCCTTCGGGTCCATCCATGTTGTAGCAATTTTTTATGTTCAGATGTTTTAAATATTATATTTTTCTTTGACTTCTTCCATTATATTTAAGGACATAAATCCTCTCACAAACAAAATTAATAAATATATCTATTTTCTGCTGTATTTTTTTCTGGATATATCCTGAATTACTCTTTTCTTTTGTTTAAGGGAAGAATTAGAGAAGATCAGAATGAATTGGATGGGTGGTATCTTTCTTAGCAGAATCCTGCTCAGAAGTTCTTTCTTTCTGCCTCAAACAATAAAGTGAAAGTCCAAAAACCAGTACCTGGCAGGAAGCCAAGAATCAAGGGTAATTAAAGATGTGGTGGTGAGGATGAGGTACTGATGGTAAAGGAAATTGTGGCCACCTGAAGAGCCTAGGAGAGGAAGACAGGAGGCATGAGCTTACTGGTGCCAGGACAGAATTCCCCTTGTCTCAGAAATGTGACTAAGGACATCACTAAGAGCCTTTAGAGGACTGGTAAATCAGAGATCATACCTAAAGAAAACTCAGTCCAGGGAAACAGGACAAGAAGCACGTAAGGATTAGTTAATACAGAGGAGAGACATTGAACGTTTTGCAAATGAACGCAGGACTACAGAAAAGAAGACTTGTTTTCCCAAGTAGACACTGAGATGTGTCTTTCTCTGTTACATTAATGCACACTTAAGCTAAGACAAAGAGCCCCAAATAGGCAGAAATTAGGAGTAACAGTAGTAGGATGTTAACAGGGATTTGAGCAGAAATTTTCGTCTATTAGAATCAAAGATTTATGAGAACATCCACTGCCAGCATAATTTTTGAGATTATTTCTATTAGCAGCAAACGTGGTCAGTCCAAATTAGGCAGTTGGTCTTCAAGATCAGGAATATGAAAAGGATCAGATAAAAAGGAAAAGGATCAAAAATATAACTTAGTTGCCGGTAAGAATACAAGATAGTGTAACTGATGTGGAAAATAGTATGACGATTACTCAAAAATTAAATATAGAATTGCTATATGATGCAGCAATTTCACTTGTGGGCATATACCCAAAAGAAGTGAAAGCAGAGACTCATTTGTACACCAACGTTCATTGCAGCATTATTCACAATAGCCAAATGGTGGAAGATACTCAAGTGTCCATCAACAGATGAATGGGTAGATAAAAGGTGATACATACACACAAGGGAATATCATTCAGCCTTAAAAAGGAAGGAAATTCTGACACTTCGTATAACATAGATGAACCTTGAGGACATTTTGCTGAGTGAAATAAGCAAGTCACAAAAAGACAAATATTGTATGATTCTACTTCTATGAGGCATCTAGAGTTGTCAAATTCATAGAGTCGGAAGGTAGAATGGTGGTTGTCAGGGGCTGGGGGGAGGGGCTGAGGGATTTGGTGCTTGATGGGTACAGAATTTCATTTGGAAAAGATGAAAAAGTTCTGAAGATGGATGTTGGTGATGGTTGCACAAAAATGTGCATGTCCTTAATGCCACAGACCTGAACACTTAAAAAATGGTTACTATGGTAAATTTTATGTTATATTTTCCAACAATAAAAATGTGTATATGCAAATTTTAAAATCAGAACCTTCATCATAGCAATATATCTCATGTATATATATTGAAAATAATTGTTTAGTCAGTAAAATAACACAAACTATTGAGTTAGGATGCAAAATTTGATATTATTGGTTTGATAGTTTTAGAATTTTATTGTTTGAGTAAAGATTTTATAAATTTAGAATAGCTATCATATATGAAATTTATAACTAGCTGTAGGTTTATATTATAAAAAATAAGTAAAAAATGTAATGGCATTTGTAGCTAAAAAAAATTAAGATAGGAACTTAAGAATTGGTTAAACTAGAGTCAATATTTTATTATTACTATACTTATAATATTTGATTATATGTATCTTTGCTAACTATTTTTTGAAAGACTTTTTTTTTTCAGCAATTTCAGGTTTACAAGAAAATTGAGAGGATCTTTGTTAACCATTTACTGTTTTATTAATTTATATAGTTGTGATATCAATTGTGATGTTTGGGTCATCTTAATTATGTCCTTTGTCCCCCAAATTATATCCAGGGACTTAAGTTGAAATGCCTCATATTTTGGATACAATAGTCCCCTGATTATGGCACGTTTGCCTGGGAAAGTACTGTCCTTCACTGAGTCAGCCAGGTCCCCACAGCACACTGGTGCTGACCAGGCACTAGTTACCCAAATGGTTCTTCATCAGAAGTTGTCCCACCTGTGGCAAACTCATCTAGCAAAATGTCCCCTGCATAGTGCTTGTGACTGATTTGGCTATAGCAAATCGGCTGTTACAACAGTCCACTGCAGGTTGCACCTAGAATTCTGATTGAGGTAAGTGTATTTACTCCCCTAATTCTTTTTCACCCTTGCAACCTGGCCACCAAAATGAGAAGATAAACTTATCCAAGTGTGTGGGCCCCTGTGAGCACTGAAAAGTTTTAGAAGAATCCCCTGCTAGGTGAGAAGAAGAAGGGATTGGAGCAGTTATTTAGACATGAGTTTTTTCGATAGGTCAGTGAAAATGTTGCAGTTTTTTTTAACAGCTTTATTTTAACTGATGACATTGAGTAACAAGTGCAGTCAAGGAATTGCACAAAAAACGCAGGGAAAAACCTAAGTTTAAGTCACTTATTTGTCACTGATTTTCAGTGAAGATAGTGCAGGGGACAACTTTAAATGTAATAGGAAAACTAAGTATTGGCTCTCGAGTGAGTTAATAGATGATATTAATGATTCAAATATTCTTCACGAGGATACGTACCCATTGTATCTGGTTCAAGTCAACCTGTATTTTGGGAGAGTTTGTTATGCTGTGGTCAATAGCTATAGCCATTTAGTTTCAAAACCAAATAAATATCGACTCTCAGCTTTTCAAGAATTGAATTATAAAATCAGGTTTCTCATGAGTCCATTTAGGTGATCAGTATGTTTAACATTGCCAGTTCAAAATAAAATAGATATAAATCCAAAGTATCTCGTAAATGTTTGTTCCTAGTCAAATGTGTGTTTATTCTGTAGTTATTTATAACTAGCCCTCTGTACTTTGTTTCTTCAGTGCAGTGTGTGTGTTTGATGCTATGCTGGAGGTTGTAAATCATACGAGATGGACATATCCCCATGTGTTTTGAAAGTCTGAGATATCATGTGCCTGTCCCTGTACACATTAGCGGCTTGGCTCTGTTAGGCTGGCAATAACTCACAGCTGAAGACCTAGAAAATGGCATCAGGCAGCTACTGCTCCATTGCAGAAAAGGAAGACAGCAATTTGTTTTCCTCAGAACTGAATTCTTTCAGCTGTAGACTGAGTACAAATCGTTTATTTTAAACACTTGTTTTCACCAACTCTAATGAAAATGACTATGAATAAGAGAGTGTGTTATCCACTGGCAGGAGAGGAATAAAGAAAACAGGAAACTTTTCCATTGCGTGAATCACTTAGCAGAAGTAAAGTGTACTAATGCTTTATTACCTGCCATGAGCTTACCTTTATGAAGCCACAAAACCAGAGTGATAATGGATGATCCATTTTCAGTTTAATGCACCCCTCCCTCCCTCTCCCCTTTCTTTCCTACTCTCTCTTTTGTTCTTCCTTTTATTAGAGCAGATTCATCTTTTTGAACTATATTGTCACTTTGGCTGAGACATTCCTACTCTGTAGCAACACTACATGTTGTTGCACAAATTGGGACCTACAACAGTTTGTGGCAGGTGACCTCACACAACAGAATGGAACTGTGTGAAAAGCATCAGCTTAGCAGTTAGACGACACGAGCTTCTACCATTATACATCAGCAAGACCTTGATAATGTCACCTACTCATTCTGAGCCTAAACATAGTTTTATCATCTATAAAATAGTAATATTTGTCGGTATCGATAGAAGCACCTATAAGAGTTTCAAAAGTTATAGTAACAATATAGCAAATATTTACCATGTGTCCTGCATTTTTCTGAGTACTTTGCATACCTTAACTCATTTCAATTGCACATCTTTTCATTTAAGTCCCTTGAAAAGATTAAAGCAGAGGTTTTTCTAAGATCTCGTCTAATTCTAAAATGATATATGGCTCAGGTTGCTGATAAAATACAGGATGTCTGGTTGAGTTTTAATTTCAGATAAACAATGAATACTTTTTAGTATGGTTATGTCTCAAATATTGCAAGCAGCTTATACTAAAAAATTATGCTGAAAAATATTCATCTGAAATTCAAATTTAACTTGGTGTCCTGTATTTTTATTTGCTGAATCTGGCAACCCAGTCTATGGTGATTAAGCATTTTCAGGTAATCTGGATTAGAAGAAAGACATTTAGTCTTAAATACTAGTTTCAACTGAATAAGATGAGATTGAGGTTAGAAGTGTAAGGATGAGAGAGAGAGTAGATATGATGGAGAATAAGTGGACATTACCATGAGGCAATGGGCTCAAGCATAGGGTAGAGGCACCCTTCCAAAGCTCTTTCATTTTGCATCACCACCTCAGTCTTTTGAGGTAGTTATTTTTCCTGCTTTACCATTGAGTAAAACCGAACAGAGACAAGTTGTTAAAGATCATACAGCTAATAAATGATAAAAGCCAGGAATTGAATGCAGGTCTCTTTGACTCTTAAACCTAGGGTATTTTTTTTTAAGTACCTTGAGGTTTTCCTCCTTTCAAAGGTGGATGGAGAGGAAGAGTGAATCTTCTTTCTCTGATGGAAGGAGAAGGATAAGAGGGTGATTGAGATGTTGAGAAAATTTGAGATGAAGAGGCAGCAAGATGACGTACCTCCTATCAGAACTCTGTTTCATCAGCTTATAACGTAGCGTCACTACAGAAAGGGAAGGTGGTGGGATTGGAATCAGGGCTTACAGAAAAAGAAAGTGTTTGGAAAGTGCAGTGTGGATAGTATGTACAAGTCAACTGAGACATTGCATGAGCAATTGGTTTTGAGAAACAGCTGTTAGAAGGTAATTATTAACTTTCCAGGCAGAGAAAAAGACTTCTTGTGATTCTCTTAGGATGGTGTAAAGCTCAGAAGAGGAGCAGTTCTGGTCTATGAGAAGGGAGATGCGGGATGGGTTTCGATGTGCTACCATCAGGCCATCCGTGTGGCAATGTCCAGTGGGCAGTTTTAGAATTAGATAGGAAAGAGCAAGGTTAGAGAAAGACAACTATAAAAGGAGAGAAGGAGAAATAATGGAAGTGAAATAATGAAGGGACAATTTATTGACTCCATACTATGTGCAGATATTTTCTATTTGTTGTCTGTAATCATCCAACAACCGTAGAAGCAGGTGTTATTGTCATTTGGGAAATGAAATCATGTGAAACAATCCGGCCAAATACTATACAACTACTGATTGTCAGAGACAGGATGGAAACCTGGGTGCCTTTGTGTGCCAAGCCAGTGTTCTCTGGAGAAAGTGTATAGAGTTCTCCTCTATACACGTGATATACTGAAGGGAAGGGTGTTTATAGTTAAAGGATCGGTAGAAGAAGGAACAACAAAAGAAATCAGGAATAGAAGGAGAATTAAAAGATGCCACTGACCTGGGTATGTTGATTAGCTTGATTGAGGTGAGTTTTTCACCATGTGTATGTGTATCAAATCAGCAAATTGTACACCTTAGATATATATAATTCTTAATTGTCAAATACGCCTCAATATAAAAAGAGAGAGAGAGAGAGACCACTAAACTGAAGATGTGGAGGAGAGACTTTTCAAGAAGGAATACTGGTCAGTGGAGTCAACTAATGTGTCTGTGTTTCACATAGAAGGAATGAGAAGGAGAGACGTGATTTCTCCACTGAGAAGTTGTTTAACGGCCTTTTAGAGATCAGTTTCGGAGGGTTGGTGTTAGAAGTCATGTAGCAGAAAGTTGTGAATTAAAATATAATAGGAAAGGTGAAAGTTTTAAGTTTGGATTACTCTTTCAAGAGAACAGAAAAATATGTGCACTGGGACGTGGCCTGCATGAGTCTGCTGCTTTAAGAAGAAGCAACGTACACTAGACAGCCTGTGTGTTGGTTTTCTGCTGCCGTGGTAACAAATTCCCACAAACTTAGTGGCTCAGAACAACACAAATCTATTATATTACAGTTCTAGAGGTCAGGAGTCTAAAATAGGTTTGCTAGGCTAAAATACAGTGTCAGTACGACTGTGTTCCTTCTGGAGGTGTGGAGAGAACGTTTCCCTGCCCTTTTCCACCTTCGGGAGGCAGACTATTTCTTAGCTTATGGTCCCTTCTTCCATCTTCAAAGCCAGAAGTATAGCATCTTCATCTCTCTCTCTGGCTCTGACTGTCCTGCCTCCTTCTTTCCTTTATAAAGACCCTGTGATTATATTGATTGTACCCGGGCAATCCAGTATAATCTCCCCCATTTCAAGTCCCTTGATGTAATCACACCTGCAAAGTCCCTTTTACCATACAAGGTAATATATTCACAGATTCTGGGGATGAGGACAATTGGGACGTGGACATCTTTGGGGGACTGTTATTCTACCTCCCACAGTCTGATTTGTTTGTCTGGTGACAACTTTTCTGGGAATAGCTCTCCTTCTTCCTGAAATAGCTCGTCTCCTCACTCCATTCAAATGGGCACTAAGGGAGCTGTTACATTCTTACAGGAACTTCCTCCCCTGGTTACAGTTAATTGATATATACTGGGCACCTGAGCCAAGCTGAGCCACTCTGTTGGAACCTAGAAAGTACAACGAATCTCTCAATGCGAAAGCACTCAAACATACACCTTGAGGGTTATTGGAACCGTATGTTTTGCCACGAACACAGTTTGTAAGTTCAGAACGAGAGACAATAGTGAACTAGTGCGCAGAGGGAAGCGGAGCTGAGGCGTGAGATGGTTTGTGGGGGCCTGAGCTCTTGCTCCCCTGGTCTCCAGGTCCAGCCTGCATGACTGCTGGTACCACAGAAGTTCACTGATTCATTTGGTTTGGTTGTTCAATGCTGTCATGAGGTGCTGGCGTTTCTATTCAATCAAATCCCCTTTTATGTTTAACCTATTTTGAGGTGGGTTTCTTTGTAACCAACACATTCCTTATTCATTCCAGAGCTTGAGTAAGGAAGGCTTTGACAATGGGGGAAGCTATTTGTCAGGATGGTGAAGTCACTGTGGGTGGAGAGATTAGTGTTGAGTCAAATAAGTTGGAAGCCTGTGTATTATCTCAAACTGTTTCTGATTTCCTTTTACTCACAGTAAAAATAAGAGTTTGTTCTTGTAATCCACCCTTATGAGCTTTAGACCTTTCCTACTGTCCTTCTAGTACAAATATATGGCAAAGTTCCCTTAAATGCTTCACAGAAGGCCAATTTTTCTTTCTTTTTGTGAGTAAGATTTGATGGTACGATACATCATAGCGCATCGATAAACTTCATGTCTTTCAGGATCTAATTGTGAATTTACCTCTTCTCGTCTTCCCCCAGAATCTCTTCATAAGTAAGAGATTGGGTTTCCTTTCCCAATTCCCTCTTCTTAAAGATTTCTGAGGCATAGAGATTTTATAGCTTCTTTAATAATAAGAAAAAACAACACTGCCTTATCCTGAGTAAAAAGAGAAGATTTGGATATTTTGAGAATTCTTTTTCAAAGCTTACACACTTAATTATTTATCTTAACCTAACAGCAGCCTAGATGCTCAGGACCTCACACAGTCTTTATTAAGCCCAGTTAATATAGCATAAATCATCAGAAGGGCCTAAGTTTTCAATAAATGCTTATATGGAGATGAAAGTCAATGACAGAATTTTATTAAATATCCTCTTCTCCCCCTCTGTTCTCATAAACAGAAAACTCAGTCATTATCTGGAAATATTGCTCTCTCCACTGCCTCTGAAACTCTTGGTGTACAGAGCTACTGGGTTCTGGATTTTCCAGGTTCCCCGGTTCAGATCAGCTCTGTGACTTTTTAAACTCTCCTCATCACTTTAGCTCATCTCTTCATTTTTTAAATGTTTGGTAAGCTGTAGGTAGTGATGAGTGATTTATGGCTCCTCTTGCTGTGGAATTTATAAATGAACTGGGCAGGCAAACAAGGCAACAGGTGCTAGAGAGAAGTAGATAAAGGTCCCTTCCAAAATCTGAAAATGCCAGGGAGATTTCGAAACAGTAAGGGAGCCACGGATTTGTTATCGTTGAGCTGAGCGTCAAGGATCAAGGGAGGCTGGGAAAAGCAGATACAATGCAAAACTTCAGCTTGTCCTTGCAGAGAGCAAACATTCTGATAGTTATGTGTGTGAGGATCAGGCGGGATCACTCCCACAGACCTGGGACCTGAGGATCCTTCTGGTTCTTGGACATATGCTCAGTTTCCTACTTCATCTTATCTCGTTATCATCTGGAATGATTAGTGTGTGTGTGTGTTGGTGGGGGGGAGTTGTATAACAGACAAGCTGTGGCAAGTTGTATGAGCAATTTTCAGTTAACAATAGGGTGAGCTCTAGAGAGAAATATTACTTATTGGGAGATCTTTGGAAATTTACTAAATCTTTTTGTTCTCATTCCCCTCACTTGTATATGAGAGAATTACTTGCCTCGTTTATGTCCAAGGACACTTATAGCTCTAATCTATATCTATCTTTAGATTTGTCACAGTATTTCTTGCAGAAAACCTATCTCAAAAGCTGGCCGAGAAAGAGGGTGTGGGATTGCACAAGCAGTAAAGATATGTCACTTCCTCCCACTCCACTCCATTGTGGAGAGTTGCAAGAAGTCTGTAATAAAAAGAAAAGCTGTTTAGCATCACCTAACCTGGTGTTTCCCAAATTTATTTGACCAATGAGTCTTTTTATTTCCCATTTAGAATAACTTGAGTGGAAATTATATGGAATTGGCTTTCCACAGATCTCAATGTGAGATCTCTCTGGTGAGAGACAGTGAAAGGAAAGAACAGATATAAATTGAACACCTATCATGTGGCAGCACTCTGATAGGAGCTGGGAACACTGAAATGAAGGCAGTGATCCCTGCCCTCATCAAATTTATAATTACGAGTGAAAGAGTGACATCATAAATTACAAAAACACATTGTAAATTACAATTGTGATAAAATTCCAATACAATGAGATTTCCCTTACTGTATATATGTGGAAACATATATAGGTGTGCTTGAATCACTATATGTATTTGTGTACAATCCTAATTTTATTATCCTTCTACACTACTCATCGGGGGATCTTGTTAGACTCAATTAAACATTCAGACTTACAAGACCATCATAGGGCATATTTGACATTAGAATATTCAGAAGGATATAAAGGATAGGAACACAGAACATCAGTACAAAAGCATCTTACATCTTTCTCCCACAGGAGACCATGCAGCAGTCCAACAGACAGCTCAGGTGTAGGAGATGAGATTCATCAGGAGGATGAAAAATGGGTCTGCCTTAGAAGCCTGATGCTCCACAGAAGCCAATAGTTCTTGAACAACTCCACAGGTATGGTTTCCAGGGCCCTTGCAAGGAAGATGCTGGTTACAAGAGACTTCACATTTAGCAAAGTACATACCTGTGGCTTCCCCATAGGGTATTCGTAGTACGTTTATGGTTCCTCCTGTTCAGATGCAATTTACTAGGCAGGGGTCATTTGGCTAAAGTTAACTAATGGCCAAATTTTCATGCCACAGGGAAAAAGCTTTTGCAAACTCTACCTACAGATGCAAGGCGATTGAGTAATTTCCCTAAAGTCACGCCTCTGGGAATCAGGAAGCAGTGTTATGAAAGTCTGAACCCAGGTCTGTTTATTCCTGAAAGTCGATCTCTTCTGATTCTTACGGTGTCTTCCACTAGAGAAGGACTTCTCTGAAAAAGGCAACAATAGATGAAAGCAGAATAGAGAGACATTAGCCATGAAAAAGACTAGGGATAAATTCTCCTCTGAAACAGGAGGGAAGGAGGAGAAGAGAGATTAATTTTCAGATAATTAAGAATTGACAATGTTATTTTCAAGATTTATGAGTTTTAGAGTGACAGGTATCATAACATCCTAGGATCAGTTTTATTGACGGGTAGAATAATCTCTCAATGGAATGCATTTATTTCTAATTAACTTTAGTGAAAGTTAGTTTCCCAACAGAGGAATAAGTGGCACTAACTTGAAATTAGAAGTTATAAACCTCATTACATAAGTAGTACTTCAACAGGGGCTGGCCCCGTGGCCGAGTGGTTAAGTTCGCGCGCTCCGCTGCAGGCGGCCCAGTGTTTCGTCGGTTCGAATCCTGGGCGCGGACATGGCACTGCTCGTCAGACCACGCTGAGGCAGCGTCCCACATGCCACAACTAGAGGAACCCACAACGAAGAATACACAACTATGTACCGGGGGGCTTTGGGGAGAAAAAGGGAAAAAATAAAATCTTTAAAAAAAAAATAAGTAGTACTTCAACAGTCCCAGTTTCCTAGTTTCTTTCCTGTGTGAATGAATACCACAATCCCATCATATTGCTAGTTGTAAATATTTGGTAAAAAGCTTCTTCACCATAGACATTCTCTGGATGTCCAATATGACTTACAAGATCACTGGACAAAATAAAAATATTTGAGCTCACTCAATTCCTTTGGTTCGGCGCCAAGGAGAAAGGAAACATATGTAAATGATATTTTCCTTTAAAGAGTGGTAATATTATGTAGCCATCTCGAGCTAGTGTAGTGGAGACTGTCTGTTTAGAGGAGTAAGAATCTATTTTGTCAGATTTGGTGCTTTTCTGAGCACTGAGATGGAACGTACCACGAGTACTATTACATCTGTCAGTAGATTGCCCAACGTGCTTGTGCCTTTTTCTGTATATTGTTATCTCGGTGGAGTTTCAATTGAGGAAATTAAATGTATGTAGTGGTTTAATGGGAAACAGAGGTGTTTAAAAATGCTGAAATGGGTGTATTCAAACATGGCTTGGTTTAAAATGAAACTGCAGCAGTTTTCAAAATGGAATTCTTACTCTATTAAAATGCAAACAAACAATGTCTTTTTTCTTTTTTTCTTCCTTCTTCACAGACATTCCAGCCTAGTTGTAAAATACCTTTGAAGTACATTAGGTCTTGTCATTGTGGAGAAGTGAATTTTTTTGTGCTGCAATTTATTAACAAATTGTTTGTAGAAGAAACTGGTCAGATAAAATTTAAGGTCTGATTTTTTTTTATCACAAAAGAAATAGAGGAGATTCCAAGAAGAAATATAAACTGCTAGTGAGAAAAAAGTGAGGCCTCCAAAAATCTAAAAAAGTGGCTTTCTCTGAGAATTGATGGCACTCAATCTGCTGGGTTAGAGTTTCATGTGATTCCCTTCTATGTTTTACTGTATCTCAACTCTCAAAACATTAAGTGTAGGAGAGAAATTCCTCTTTGCTGATTGTACCATTGCACGTGTGTAAGCACCTAAAGTTACTTTCCATCCCTACACTAGTTTTTTTTTTTTTACCTCAAGATATCGTGTTTGTATCTAGATGGCGCACTTCAGTTCATGGAGGTGTTTTGTTCTTGTTTCCAGATGACTAGAAGCACTGAACCGGGTGTTAGAAGGCTGTGGTTGAGGGTGTGTAAGTTTTCTGATTCTAGATTTCACTCGCCTTCTCTCCATCACTCCAGCTGCTATCTGTTTGTGTTCTAAGCTGATGCAGGGACGCTACCTGCTGCCAGTTGTGGCTACTCTGGCTGTCTTTGTAAGATCCCCACCCTTGCCAACATTCTCCTTTTATTCTTCTGTTATGTTTCAACAACTTTGCTAACAGACTTTGAAGCTATGATTCACTGAAATCGTTTCCAAAAAGTTATTCAACAGTGTACTAGATGAACCTTCCAAAATATAACCCCTAATGTTGCCATAACGGTTATCGGAAAGAAAGAATCATAAGTAGATGAGTACAGAGTGCGGTGCAAAAATTTCCTGGACTCATCTGGACTGTTGGTGCATAAGGCATTCACCTCACATGGGCATTTTGGAGTCTTTCTCTCTCTCTTTTCTCTCTCCAGTCCTCTTCCATGTTTCTCTCTGCATTTTCCACCACTCTGCCCTCCTTCCAAGATTCAGACTGCATCCTTTAAGGGATGGGCAAGCTTCTTCTGTTTCTCTGTGTTATTGACACAGCAGAGGCAACGGATCATTGTGGTCCTTACACTGTCTGAGTGCGATGGGGAAATTTACATCCCCACATTTTCTAGAGGGAAATAGCTATAAAAACAACAAAACTTTATTCTGCTAGTTTTGTCTGCCTCTCTTAGCTACTTTGTATCCATTATAAAGCAAACTGAGTCTCTCTCTCTTATTTGTCTCACCAAAGCCTTGCTCCAAGAAAGAAGTGTGGAATAAAACCCTGTCCTCATGTATGTCGAAATTTTGCAGTGTATCTGTTATCTATTACTGTGTAACAAACTACTACAAAACTTAAAGGCACAAAACAACCACTGTTTTCTTATGCTCACAGGTTCTGTGAATCAGGAGTTTAGAAAGGGTACAACGTAGACAGTTTGTATATGCTTGGGACAAGGCTAGGAAGAACCAGATGGCTGGGAGTGACTTGAATGATTGGGGGTTAAAATTATCTGGACTTCTTTGCTAAGATGTCTGGATAATTCTCCTGGTAGCTTGGGTTTCTTTGTGGCATGAAGACTTCAAGGTAGTCAGTCATGAAGTTTGGGGCTCCAAAAGAGAGTATTCCAATAAAACTAGACAGAGTCTGCATGGTTTTATATGAACTGTCCTCAGAAGTCATATGCTCTCAGGTCCATCTTACTCTATGGTTGTGACAATCACAACAGTTATAACTCCATCCAGATTTAAGAGGAAGGAAGGGGCATAGACCTCCTGTCTTGATGGGCAGACTGTTGAAGGATTTGCGTCCATGTTTTAAACTATTACACTCTTATTTTTAACAGAATATTTATTTCTTTGAGCTTGTTCTTTTTTGTTCAAATCAGCTGACCTCTTTTTAGCAATTAGGCAAGGCATAAAGTAAAAATAAAAAAAAATGCCCACGTTAAATTATATGTAATTTCATCTATTCACTCAACTTCCATCCAATTTTCTTTCGGCTAACTTTGAGTATCTTGACTTCAATCTCCCTCTATACTACTTGGAATATTAAAAGGGAGGATATTGTCAAGTAGCAGCTTGGGGAAATTTTCTCCTGGGGGTTGACTGTCAGCCCCTCTAGTTCAGTCGTAATCTCTCTCCTAAGGACCCGGACAGACATGGCTGAATTGACAAGACCTCATCATTTAGGGTCTTGCTTTAGCATCTTCCTCTCTTTTAAAGGGGAACCCTATAGATTTAGTCTTAATAAAATGTAAAAAATGAATGTGAAATTACTTTGTAAATTGTAAGAAACATTACAAACTTAAGTTATAGATAGTGATATGTATTTGCATACTGTCTTGCTAATATATCGTCTGTGAAGATAGGGCCTATATCAGTTGTGGGAAAATCTCTTTGCCCACTCTTTTAGACTGAGCGATGACTGATTTTGTGCATATGGTAACTAACATTGATTTAGTACTTTAATGACTATAAAGAAGGATAGATGGCAAACAAAATAGGATTATCTTCTATTGTTTACACTAACTTTTAGACTAATAGATTAAGGGAAAAAATATACGCTCATGAATTTTGGAAATATGGAATTTCCATATGATTTGAAACTGTATTTGCAGTTGCATTTAGTAAAACAGCAAGACAAGATTTTAATTAGAATACATCGGATAAATACTTGAATCATGGAATATCACAACCATATAAAGTGACTACATTTTTCAAAATAAAAACCAGGACACGTGCTGACAATGAAATATAATATTTAACACCAGGATTGAGCTGGAAAATTTGGGTTGTCTGATTCACATAGCTATGTAGAAACATCACATAATTGTTTAAATATATCTTCAGGCATAATTCAGGCTAAGCTAAATTTAATGTGAGGCTATATTGATCCTGAGCATAGCTAGTGATTAATAATAATACTTAACTATATTCAGCAGGTTTTTTTATGAAGATTCAAAATTATTCCAGCAGAATACTCTTAATTTCTATTATCTTGGGAGGTAAATGATAAGAATATTACACTTGACTATAAAAGGTAAACATACAAAGATGTGCTGTAAATTATTTTTTACCATAAATGAGAAATTTGGAGGAAAAACATACGCCATTTTTGTTCATTTGTATTTTACTTTAAGTCTAAAATCTTGCACTTCCTTTTAAAATACTAGTCTGGCAAATATTTTTACTTTTTTATTATATTATTTCAGGAGAGTATAACTCTAGGATAGGGTGTTCTCAACTATGCAGGATCCTATCTGTGAGCAAAAATAATGAAACTCTTAATCCTGTTTCTCTGTCATCAACAAATAAAATGCATTACTGTATTTTTTAGGTTCTTATCTATTGAAAGATATCCATGAAAACTACATAGGACATAACAGAATTATTCCATGTGTTTTCCCTTGAGTTATTTATTGGTTCTAGGTATATGTTTCTTGGGCCAGCTGACTAGACTGCTAGTTGGACTGATTGTCAAATTGGCCATTCACCCTGGGCTGCATCAGAGTCCTTTTATTTGGCTATATAAAGACAGAGAGTTGATTGATTGGCACTTATTTCACAGAGCTGCAGATTTCTTGCTTAAGCTCAAATTGCCAAGCATAGGGCAAAGTTATCTGTGGGTCAAGAAAAAGAAGAAAATGCTTAAAACACTATACTCTAAGTAGGGTGACTTTCCTTATATTTTATTCACTTCCAAGATGTGTGAGTTGCAGAACAGTATGCACTCCATGTGGTACTCTCATGAGGATAAAAATGTAGTCCTTAGGGACTTACCCATCACTTTATGTGTCATGATTCAGAGGAAAACAAAGGAGGAAGTTGTTGCATATAAAATAGTTAAATCTTTTCTTGAATTAGGATTTGTAATTGTTTTTGCATAACCCTGGGGAGAGTCTGCTTGTGGATTTCTTCTCTTTCACAAAGCCAGGAATTGACTCCAGGCTGAAGTTTGTGTGTGTGTGTGTGTGTGTGGGGGGGGGTCTCTGTGTGTTGAGGATGTAAGTTGTCTGTACGTGAAGAGTACAACACCTAGTAACAGGTAAGAAGTGATAATTTCAATAAGAAAACCAAGAATTTTCCTAAAATTTAAAAATTGTTTTATAATTTGATATGTTATAAAGATGGTCTTATGTGGATGTTTTATAGAAACAAATTATATTGTAAATTTCATGTGTGAATGAATCATATATTTAGATTAGTTGCAAAATTAATATTACACTATTAAAAACATACAGATTGTAGATATATTTTTATATTTTTCAATTATAGTTTTGTGCCTGAATTAATAGACTAGTTCAGGCTGATATGTTTTAATTATATTTATCCTCAACCTGTTGGCACCTGCTCCTGTTGTAAGATCAATCCCATTTCAGATGTTAAAATAAACAAAGAGTTTTTTAAAATAATAAGTTTTGCAGGAGCATGTGCTGCTGGTAATGATAGTGTGTGATTTTGATATGTCTATAGGAAAAAGAAACAAGATATGAAAAGAGTAATATGAAAATATAAATCAGTTATAAGAAAGGATGTTTATTAAGCAGCCACCCTGAGGACCCGGAACAAGGATATTTGATGAATTGTCACCATCTCTTTTTATATCTTTAATCAATACTCTATTAACTAGTGGTACCTCTTATATATTACATTTAAGTCCATCAACTTTATTTTGCATTTCATTTTCACCTTCACTAGCCAGAAAATAATGCTATTTGCTTTTTGTAGATGAAGTTTTTTATGTACTGTCTACATAAAATCCTCATTAATCACAAAATTCATTTCATGTTATAAAAACTCATCAAGGTAATAAATGGAATAATTGGAGCCTTTTCAATTTTCCCTTTCAATTCAGCAGAATGGGCCAAAGAGCCCAGAGCACTGTGCTCTGCATTTGTCATTTGCGTCGAGTAATAGCCTCTACAGAAGAACTTCAGAGTCTGCCTTTCCATTAACATTCTCTGCAATTTCAATCTTTATCAGGGAGTGCTTTTTTAATAGGCAGTGTGTGACACACGCTCTCATCACTCAGCTAGGCAACCAGGGTATGTTTCTGTCCTACAGCTTGTATATGATTTAAGAAAAGAAAATAATGGGGAATCAGTGATTTAAGTTTCTGATATTTTTATAATAAATATTGTTGCCTCTCTAAGATAACTTAAGTTCACTTTTCCATATTATGACATTATCATATTCTCCATTCCTTTCCTAATCAAAGCCTAATATACAGTCAGAGGCATGAGTTATCTTGGATGGTGGAAAGGCATGCTTCTGTGAGGTTGGTAAATTTCCATAGGAAGTCTCACTAGATTAACTATTTTGTTCAAAAAATATATACATATATAGAAGTACACAAATACAGAATATATACTTGCATTTATAAATATAGCTGTTTAATTTTTTTTTCCTTTAGTGAGGAAGATTGTCACTGAGCTAACGTCTGTGCCAATCTTCCTCTATTTTGTATGTGGGGCACCACCACAGCGTGGCTAAATGAGTGGTGTGTATGTCCATGCCTGGGATCCAAACCTGCACACCCAAGGCTGTCTAAGTGGAGCATGTAACCTTAACCACTATGCCACCATGCCAGCCCTGCTGTTTAATTTTTAAAAAGAAAATAATGAGCAATCAGTCATCTAATTTTAATGTATGCCAAGCAAAATGAATTTTAGAAATATAATAGAAATCTTTTTATACATCAAAAGAAGTTTTTCAGACAACAGCAACATGGCAGAGTGAGCTATTCCCTTAATCTCTCCTCCTTTTACTACAATAAAATAGACATTCATTGATCAACAGAGGATACCTACACAGCAAAACAGGCTATCTGAGAGACCCATGCAGATATACATCTGAAAGTGGATGGCCTACCCCCAGGAAGGTGGTCAAGATAGTTGAGCACTCTCTAGCCACTTGGAAGCCCTGTGCAATATGACTGCTCTCCTGACTGGCTCAAGCACCTATAAGAGAGCTGTGGCCCCAAAGATGGGAGTGAGCCTCAGTGTGACTGCAGGAACAGGTGCCAGCAGCCCTGAGCACTCACGTGATCACTTTTCCATCTAGTGTGAAAGCCCACAGGGGTACAGCTGCTACAGTCCCAAGGAGTGGCCCAGGCTTGGATCCAGTGGGGAAGCCCTGTCCACCAAGCACAGGGGCTGGTGCCACCATAAGAAGAGGCAGCAGTGGATCTACACATCCAGGAGGATGATTTCCTGGCTGGCACAAATGCACGTAGTACTGCTACATCACTGAAGGTGGGAGGACACCTCAGTGTGACTGTGGGAGCAGGCAGAAGCAGCCCTGAGCCCCCACATGATTGCATTCCCATCTGGTGGGAGAGCCCACAGTGCCGCTGCGGTTCCAAGGAGTGACCCAGTCTCAAATTCCATGAGGAAGCCCTGCCCACAAAGCACAGCAGCCAGTGAGACTGTAAGAAGAGGCAGCAGCAGATCTATGCACCCGGGTGAATGCTCTCCTGGCTGGTGCAGGCACCGATAATAACCCACAACGTTCAGCAGATAGAGTGGGATCAGAAACACAGCTCCTGCTTCCCCACAGTGGTAGCAGACAGAATCTGCTAACTGATACTACCACAAATGCCCTGGCAGAAGATTAGTTCATCAAACACCATGAAAAACTAAAGCAACAATTCAGAGCAGAAGGAGAATGACAATTTTCCAGAAACCAACCCTGAAGGCATAGAAACGTACAATCTAAATGACAGAAAATCCAAAATAGCTGTCATAAAGAAACTCAACAAGTCACAGGAAAACTCAGAAAGACAGTTCAATGAGCTCAGGAATAAAGTTGATGAGAAGACGGAATACTTCACCAAGGAGATTGAATCTACTTAAAAAAAAAAAAAAAGATAAGCAGAAATTCTGGATACAAAGAACACAATTAATGAAATAAAAAATAATCTAGAATCCTTAAAAAGTAGAGCTGATGTATGGAAGGAAGAATTAGTGATTTAGAGGATAGTAATATAGAATTGCCTCAAGTGGAGGAGGAGAGAGAACAAAGATTTTTTAAAAATGAAGGAATTCTTCAAGAAATATCTGACTCAATTAAGAAAAGCAACATAAAGATTATAGATATTCAAGAAGGAGAAGAGGGGGAGAAAAGAGCAGAGACCTTGTTCAAAGAACTAATAGCCCAAAATTTCCCAAACCTGGGGAAGAAACCAGACTTAAAACTACACTAAGTCAACAGAACTCTTAATTACATCAATGCTAAAAGAGCTTCTCCAAGGCCTATAATAGTAAAACTGGCAAAAGTCAACAACAAAGAAAGGGCAGAAGGTAGAAGAAAATAACCTACAAAGGAACGCCTATCAGGCTTTCAGTGGATTTCTCAGCAGAAACCTTACAAGCTGGGAGACAATGGAATGATATATTCAAAATACTGAAAGGCAAAAACTTTCAGCCAAGAATACTCTATTCAGCAAAACTATCCTTCAGATACAATAAAGAAATAAAAGCTTTCCCAGATAAACAAAAGTTGAGGGAGTTCATTGCCACTAGACCTCCCCTACAAGAAATGATCAAGGAAGCCCTCAAAACTGACATAAAAAAAGGCAAAGGTCTACAAAGCTTTGAGCAAGGAGATAAATAGACAGACAAAATCAGAAAACTGCAGCTGTCTTTCAAAACAGGGAAGCAAATACTTAATTATAACTTAAAAGATAAAGGGAAAGAAGGCATCAAGAGTAACTATAAACACTTCATCTTAGTCACAAACTCAACACAAAACAGAATAATTTGTAACAACAATAACTCAGAAGGGGTGGAGGAAAGGGATGGAACCTGCTTAAGCTACTGGAGATAAGAGACTATCAGAAAAACGGACTATCTCATCTATAAGATCTTTTATACAAACCTCAAGGTAACCACTAAACAAACAAACAAAAAAATCAGAACAGAGGCATGATACATTAAAAAAAGCAAAGACACTGAGAAAATCTCTACAGAAAATCTCCAAAATGAAATGGCAGTCAGAAATACAAAGGAAGAGAAAAAATAGAAACACAGAACAGCCAAAAAACCAGGATAAAATGACAGTATTAAGCCCTCACATATCAATAATCACTCTAAATGTAAATGGATTGAATGCTCCAATCAAAAAGACACAGAGTGGTGGGATGGATTAAAAAACAAGACCCAACAATATGCTGCCTCCAGGAAATACATCTCAGCTCTAAAGACAAACATGGGCACAGAGTGAAAGGATGGAACACAAAACTCCAGCAAATGGCAAACGAAAGAAAGCTTGTGTTGCTATACTTATATCCCTCAAAGCAGACTTCAAGAAAAAAGATGATGAGAGACAAAAAGGGAAAGTATATAATGATAAAACAGACTTTCTATCAAGAGGACATAACACTTATGAATATGTATACACCTAACATAGGAGCACCAAAGTATATAAAGCAACTATTAACAGACCTAAAGGGAGAAATTAACAGCAACAAAAAAAATAGTAGGGGACCTCAACACCCCACTCACATCAATGGATAGATCATACAGACAGAAAGTCAACAAGGAAATAGTGGATTTAAATGAAACACTTGATAAGATGGACTTAATAGATATATACAGAGCACTCCATCCAAAAACAGCAGAATACACATTCTTCTCAAGTGCACATGGAATATTTTCAAAGATAGACCATATGTTGGGGAACAAGGCAAGCCTCAATAAATTTAAGAAGACTGAAATCATATCAAGCATCTTTTCTGCCTGCAATGCTATGAAACTAGAAACTAACTACAAGCAAAAAGCTGGGAAAGTCACAAATATGTGGAGACTAAACAACATGCTACTGAATAACCATTGGGTCAATGAAGCAATAAATTAAAAAATACCTGTAAACAAATGAAAATGAAAATATAACGTAGCAATTCTTATGAGACACAAGAAAAGCAATTATAAGATGGAAATTCATAGCAATACAGACCCACTTCAATGAACAAGAAAAATCTCAAATAAGTAATCTTCAAGTAAACCTAACAGAACTAGAAAAAGAACAAAGCCCAAAGTCAGCAGAAGGAGGGTAATAAAAATTAGAGCACAAATAAATGAATCAGAGACTAAAAAGCAGCATAAAGGATCCATGAAGCTAAGAGGTGGTTCTTTGAGAAGGTAAACAAAATTGACAAACCATTAGCCAGACTTACCAAGGGAAAAAAGAAAGAAGGCTCAAGTAAATGAAATGAGAAATGAAAGAGGAGAAATTATAATGGATACTTCAGAAATACAAAAAATTATAAAAGAATACAATGAAAAACTATATGCTAACAAATTGGATAACCTAGAGGAAATGGATAAACTCTTAGACTCATACAACCTCCCAAAACTGAGTGAAGAAGAAATAGAGAATATTAATAGACAAATAACAAGAGATTGAAATAGTAATCAAAAACTTTCCCAAAACCATAACTCAGGACCAGATGGCTTTTCTGGAGAATTCTACCAAACAATCAAAGAAGATTTAATATCTATCTTTCTCAAACTATTAGGAAAAAATTGAAGAAGATATAATGCTTCCTAACTCATCCTATGAGACCAACATTACCCTGATCCCCAAACCAGATAAGGACAAGAGAAAGAAGGAAAGTTACAGGCCAATATTGCTGATGAACGTAGATGCAAAAATCCTCAGCAAAATACTGGCAAAACGAATACAGCAATACAGTAAAAGGATCACACACTATGACCAAGTAGGGTTTGTACCAGGGGTGCAGAGATGTCTCAATATCTGCAAATCAATCAATGTCACACACCACATTAAAAAAAATGAGTAATAAAAATCACATGATCATCTCAATAGATGAGAGAAAGCATTTGACAAGATCCAATATCCATTTATGATAAAAACTCTCAATAAAATGGGTATAGAAAGAAAATATCTCAACATAATAAAGGCCATATATGCCAAACCCACAACCAACATCATGCTTAATGGTGAAAAACTAAAAGACATCCCTTTGAGAACAGGAGCAAGACAAGGATGCCCACTCTTGCCACTCTTATTCAACAGGATACTGGAGGGTTTGGCCAAAGGAATTAGGCAAGAAAAAGAAATAAAAGCATTAAATTTTGAAAGGAAGAATGAAATTCTTGCTGTTTGTAGATGATGTGATTCTCTGCAGAGAGAACCCTAAAGAATCCATGAGAAAACTATTATAAATAATCAACAACTACAGCAAAATTGCAGGGTACAAAATAAACTTACAAAAATCAGTTGCATTTCTATACTCTGATAATCAACTACTAGAAAGAGAATTCAAGAATATAATCTCATTTACAATCACAACAAAACCAATAAAATATCTAGGAATAGATTTTACCAAAGAAGTGAAAGACCTATACAGTGAAAACTATAGGACGTTACTGAAAGAAACTGAAGAAGACATAAAGAAATGGAAAGATATTCCATGCACATGGATTAGAAGAATAAACATAGTTAACATGTCCATATTACTAAAGCAATCTACGGATTCAATGAAATCCCAATGACATCTTCATGGAAATGGAACAAAGAATCCTAAATTTTATATGGAACAACAAAAGATCCTGGATAGCCAAAGCACTCCTGAGAAAAAATAACAAAGCTGTAGGTATCACAATCCTTGACTTCAAAATATACTACAAAGCTATAGTAGTCAAAACAGCATGGTACTGGCACAAAAACAGACACATGGATCAATGGAACAGAATTCAAAACCCAGAAATAAAATTACACATCTATGGATGGTTAATCTTCAACAAAGGAGCCAAGAGCTTACAATAGAGAAAGGAAAGTCTCTTCAATAAATCATGTTGGGAAAACCAGACAGCTACCTGCAAAAGAATGAAAGTAGACCATTATCTTACACCATATGCAAAAAATTAACTCCAAATGGATTAAAGACTTGAATGTAAGACCTGAAACCATAAAACTCCTAGAGGAAAATATAGTACTCTCTTTGACATTGGTCATAGCAGCATCTTTTTGAATACTATGTCTACTAAGGCAAGGGAAACAAAATAAAAAATTAACAAATGAGACTACAACAGACTAAAAAGCTTCTGCAAGGCAGAGAAAACCAGGAAGAAAGTGAAAAGACAACCCACCAACTGAGAGATAATATTTGCAAATCATATATCCAACAAGGGGTTAGTATCCAAAATATATAAAGAACTCATACAATTCAACAACAACAAAAAAACAAACAACCCCATCAAAAAGTGGACAGAGTATATACACAGACATTTTTCTAAAGATGTATAGGTGGCCAACAGGCACATGAAACGATGTTCAACAGCACTAATTATTAGGGAAATACAAATCAAAACTACAGTGAGATATCATCTTACACTGGTTGGAATGGCTATAATCACCAAGACAAAAAATAACAAATGTTGGTGAGGATGTGGAGAAAAAGGAACCCTCATACACTGCTGGTGGGAATGCAAACAGGTGCAGCTACTATGGAAAACAGTATGGAGATTTCTCAAAAAATTAAATATAGAAATGCCATATGATCCAGCTATACTAATACTGGGTATTTATCCGAAGAACTTGAAATCAACAATCTAAAGAGATTTCTGTACCCCCTTGTTCATTGCAGCGTTATTCACAATAACCAAGATGTGGAAGCACACAGGTACCCATCAACTGATTAATGGATAAAGAAGATGTGGTACATATATATACAATGGAATACTGCTTAGCCATAAACAAAGACAAAATGGTCCCATTTGCAACAATGTAGATAGAACTTAAGGGTATTATGTTAAGTGAAATAAACCAGACAGAGAAAGGCAAACACTGCATGTTCTCACTCATATGTGGAAGATAAACAAACGCATGGACAAAGAGAACCAATTAGCAGTTACAAGAGGGGAAAGGGGGTTGGGGTATGCAAAAGGGATTAAGGGACCCATATATATGGTGATGGCTAAAAATCAGACTATTGGTGGTGAGCACGATGCAGTATATACAGAAACTGATAAATAATAATGTAGACCTGAAATTTCACAATGTTATAAATCATTATGAGCTCAATGAAATAAAATTAAAGTTTTTTTTAAGATCGCTAACTCGAATTTGAATGCATAATGGAACATCCTGAGGATATTTAAATTTGAGAATTGAATACAGTTTTTTTTATTTAGTAATATAAATAATAATTTAATAATTCTGTTTAGTCCAGGGGAATGTGCAGAGCAGTTGTACTGTAACAGTTATTGATAATGTAAGATGGAATGTGGGCAGGAGGAGACATGTTTCACTCATTAGCATTACTTATATGCTTAAATCATTCGTATGTTCCTTTGATATTAAAACTGGTCCAGACATTCAGATCAGCTATAATATGTCATGAACAAAGACAGAGACAGTGTTTCCAACATCTCCAACTGTTGAGAGGTTCTGCTGCAGATGCTATTGTCACATTGTATGTTTAGTGGGTTTGATGGCACAATACTGAAGTGGCTACAGATTTCCACTAGATACTTTCCTCCAGTGGGGATTATGCTGCCATAATGGTACTACTGAATTAATATTTTAGTGAAAGTCATTGCTTTAAACCCCATAGTGATAATCAAGGAGATAGGAAATGAAATATCTTTCCATTCAATTATAATTTTATTGAACTAAAAAATAGAATAGATGAATAGCTAAGCTTGGTGATATTAATTAGCATTGCTGAAACCGTGTTCTACAAAAGAAATACACCTACTCCCAATTTAATGCCTTTAATTTGTTTCCCCTCAAACAGAGCATAAGGCAAAAAAGACATTTCCTGAAATAACTGTTAGCATAAAGCACAGTCTGTTTAAAAGTGCAGCTCTGCTTGTAGCAAATTCAGACCTCAAGTAAGCCTTCTCTCACCGTGCCATGTGCAAAGAAAATGGATGTTCCGGCTGCCTCTCTTTCTTGCTCTGTTTTGCTGAGCTTTTCTGAATCATTTTCAAAGAAGATGTTTCTCTGTGCTCTATCAGAAACACTAGACTCTTTCCAAAATTTCTTTTTAGAACCATTTTCATGGGCGATGGCAAAAATAATATTTGATATAAAGCACCTCACAAATAGACAAGCTCATGTATGTTGACACGCTTAAGCAAGTAAAGAAGGTAATGCTTAGTGGCTGATGCTGAATACTAGCACTGCTGGAAATCTTTCTGTAGAGGGTCAATGCTGGCTAAGCAGAGGGGTGAATATCATGTTTGGATTCAGAACTAAGGTTTTATTTCTGCTTTGTTAGAACAATTTTTTAATGGGTACAAAGTGCAATTATTCAGAAATGCTATTCCCCAAATATCAATGCTTTTTAAGAAAGGGAAATTTATAGAGGTAAATGCCTAGGTACAATCAGACAATTTTTTTTTCACTAACAATTGCCTTTGATTGTGTTAAACAGCTATTTCAGCTTCTGGTTAAAGATAGTCAATTGAACACTCACATTTACCTTTATTCTCTGTAAAATCCCATTAAATATAGCAAAGGGATTTATAACAAGATAGGAAAGCATGTCTGTTGAGAGCATTGGAACCTCGAAAGTTGTGGTTAAGTAGTTACTAACTTACCAGATCAGAGAATATGATTCTCAAGACAGTAATAGGGAAATCTGAAAAATATCCTAAATTAAGAAATTTTTTAAAGAGGAAGTTAGACACCCAGATCTTCTCCTTAATTTAGCTCATCCCTTCCATACTGAACCCTGCAGTTTATTCTCCAGAAATCATAAAGCAGAGTTATGGGTGGAAATACTTTATGGAAAACTTTAAGTAAAAACTTATACTGAAGGTTGAAATTCCCAGCCATCTTCTCTTACCTGGCAGACGGGCATGTACTCTTCAAGCGGGAGATCTGACCAGCCTGATACAAACGTATTGAGATCCAGGGTTCCCAACTAAATGGCCTACAATGAAGCCTGCAGATGGAAAGACCCTTGGCATGCCTCAAGCTTCCAGTCATTTTTTTTTTGGTATTCTAGAAATAGATCTGAGCATACAGTTGGAGATCACAAGATAGTTAGAGAAATGATGTTCAATGAAAGGCAAGGTCTAAAACTAACAAGTGGGAAATAGAACGATCAGCTTCTTGTTTAATAGAACACATTATATTCCCTCACGTTATGCCGGGAATTGTCATAAGCACTTTCCATGTATTAGTCATTTCGTATTCAGAACAACTCTATCATTTATAATTTTTATAGATAAAGAAACGGAGGCCCTGAAAGGTGAGCTAAGCTTCCCAAAGCCACATAACTAATAAGTGGTGGGGCCAGGACTTGAATGCAGGCACTTAGTTACTGGAGTCTATGCCAGTCACCACCATGTGAAATGGCCTCTCAATTTAGAATAAATAGTGGCTTTTAAGAAAGAAGAAAATATTTAAAATATCACTAATATTTTCAGAGCAATAAGAAAATATACTATAGTCATAAAGTAAGGAAAATATGCTATAAAAAGGAGCAGTTAGTTGTAAAAGTGAGCTCTTGGATGTTGAAAATATTATAGAAATGAAAAAGTCAAAAAAGAGTAAGAAGATAATATTGGGGAAATCTCCAGAATATCAGACAGAGAGAAAAAGATATGAAAAGCAAGAGAGGAGAGAGAACAAGCTTCAAGAGCCAGTCCAGGTTGTCCAACATCAGAATAGTATGATTTCCAGAAAGAGAGGAAATGGAAAGCAGTGCATAGAAAGTTGTCGAAGAAACAGCTTAAGAAAAATGGGTAGACATGAACATCGGTTCCAAGAGTGAAAGTCCCCCCACCAGGTGTACAGCGCACTGGAGGAAATAGACTTCCGGGATGCACACCGCTCTAAAATTTCCAAGTAATACAAGATGATCCAAAATTTCAACAATCAGAACGGCATTATATAATCTCAGTAGACACATTGGAAATTGGAAGGTAATAGAGCAATGGCTTAATAATTCGATGGAAAATTATTTCCTATCTAGAATTTTTATTTCCAACTAGGGGAAGATATGGAATGAAAAACACAGGGCTCCAGTATTCCACAGAAGCAAAGGAAATGCCCAAGACATCAGTGAGAGATCTTCCCAAGAAAACAACAGTGCATCAGGTTCAGAGGATCCCAGGAAAATGCAGGGCAAATTGTTCTGGAAAAGATTTCTGTAAAAAAATGAAAGTAATGCAATAACTAATTGTTTGAGTGTATTGAGGAGAGGTTCACACATCTGCAGAAGATTTAGGAGGTTAAATCAATGGTAAGTACATAGAAGCTAAGAAAATGAAGAAAACAATTAACTACAAGGAAAACGAAATATTATTCAGGAAAGTAAAAATAATCATTTAGAGAACATAGTTCAGCTGAGACTATCATTCATATAATAAAGCAAAACCGAGAATATTTATCTTGACCAAATTTAGAAGTTAGAGGGTTGGGAAATGTGAACATGTGTGTGTTTGGGGCGGCATTATCTACTGACATCATGGCATCTAAAAATGGAAATAAAATTTAAAAGTATCACCATGAGTAATTATTTAGTGATAAAGAGGGAAATATGAAAAGATTTACTAAAAAGGAATCCTCTAGAGGGAGGAAATGGGGCAAAAAGAGTGCAGTTTCTTAAAAAAAAAATCCTTGTAAAATTGACTCTTTATGGGTGTGTGTATCTTTGATAAAAATAAAAGCAAAATTAATGAAAAAAATTCACTCATGTTGTGATGCCTAAAAGGTGAGAACCATTTGAGTATTGTCACCATCAGTTCATAACAATAAAAAACCCCTAGGCATATTTACAATGCAGTGACTTGTTTATTTTTCTTGGAATTAATGCAGCTATTTCTTGCAATTTGTTGTGAAAATCCTTCTCTAAGTTTAAAGATGTCTCTGGTGCTTTAGGTCAGTGCAACATCAAAAGCTTTTGCAGTTCCTTGTAGCTGGGGGCGTAGGTACCTTAGCTTAGAGAATAACTTGTGACTATTTTCTTTCACCTACAGATGCTTGAATAATTTCACACACGTTCCAGCTCCCTTGCCTTCATGACTTCATTTAGCCTGTTGTATAGTTAAGTGAGCAGAGAAATGCCATATTGTAAGGTGTTGATGACAGTTTGGGTTTCCCTTAAATGGGAAGAAATCTCACCTTCCTTTCTAGTTCTTTCCAAGACTTTTCTCTCTGTCGATCAAAAATGTAACAGGGTTCAGTGTGAACTACAATTTGAATAAATTTATTTCCATAGCAAACAAAACTTTTATAAGCTTCTTATGACAGTGTTGAGAATGACAAATGATTTACCTCACCAGGAACAAATCTCTAAAAGAACAAAGCAGCTGCTGCTGCTTTTTTGGGGGGCGGGGCAAATCTTAAGAGCAATGTAATATTACTAAAATGTTAGAAAAATAGACCATAATCCCAGCATCCTAACATGAGTTTTAGTTTTAAAAATTAACTGCCAGTCTTTCGAACTGGCTACGATAGCCACAGTGTAAATTCCTTTCTTCATTTATTTTTATTCTTTTTCCATTTACTTGACACAATAAGCTTTGTTTATACTTCTATATAGTCTTCAAAATATAATTTTAATACCTGCAAAATATTTCTTCCGGGGTCTGTGCTGTGTGTGACTTAAAAAATGTAGGGGTCGTGCGTTTGTGTGTGTGTGTACTTATCGTTTGGCAACACTGTGATGAGCTTCTTTCTACCTATGGATCTTTTCCTTCCATTCAATTATTTTTATGATAAATTTCCAGAGATGATGTACCTGGGACAATATGAACACTTTTTGTATTCATTGTATTGCTTGCATAACGGGTTTTGCCAACTCAAAATTCAAGAAGCATTGTGTAAGCATATCTGTTTATCTCCTACATAAACAGCTCTGAGTGGAAGTCCCCTCCCCGTAACTTGGTAGGGTTAAAATGGTATTTTAATTGATTTTTTAATGCTCTTCTAAGTTTAGCAGTGAGGATGAACTCTTTTCACCTTTACATTATTTGTATTTCCTTGCTTGCTAAAGATCTATTCACAATTCTTGCCTGCCTGTCTCTTGGGGATCTTGATATTTTTCTCATAAATGCAAATGCAGTCTACGCATAATATGGTCATCAATTCTTTGTCATACATGAACACTGCTTCTGAAATTTTGAAATTACCAATCTTTCTTTCATGACTTTTTATTTTTCCAAAGTTGGGAAAATTATGACTAGTCTCCAGATCTGTAAAATATGTTGCTGTATTTTTCTGCCAGTTTTTCTATACATTTGTGTTTGTGTTTCAACATTTTAATACATTGGCGACCACTTTTGGCATATAACTAGTAAGAAAATGGGACCGTAGATCCCCTATTGCCTGCAAGTGGGGGAGTGGGCACCACTAGACATTGCCGACAAAGAGAGCATCACCATAGCTGATTTCTGGGGATAGGATATTTGTTCTCTCGGTTGCAGGTAAGGAGAATGTTATAACATGCGTCAATTCATGCAAATATTTATTCAGGTGTGGATAAGTACTTCTCAAAGTACTCTCAGTAAAAATATCTAGTCCATCCAATCATTAAGGTGATGACTATTTGGCTCAAGGGAGAGACCAGAACAAAGATTGCGCTCCATGATCAGAAGAGCTGGAATAGATATATCCAGCTTGAGATAATGGGAGACACTGAGTGTTGGGTAGGGAGGACAGAGAAGAAATTGAGCGGACCTAGCCCATGTCCTCCAGCAAGGGAGATTCAAGTAGCCAAAATCTCCATAACAAGGAAAAGCATGAGTAACTTGTGCCTTTCGAGGACCTGGTGGTCATTGTCATTTCCTTGGCATTTAAAAGAGTATGTTTCTCTAAAAGTCTTATTTGAAGAAGTTTCATCTATGAAACTCTTTCATAGAATTGGGTAATTTCCTGGAATTTCCATTTTCCAATATAAACAAATTAAAATAAATGCAGAAATAATCAAGATTTTAAAAATATCTAACATGGTTTAGCTCCAGATATTTTGAAATATGAAAATTCTCTGCAATGATGCATTTTAAAATTAAGTAGTGTTTGTAGTCATAGATTGTGCCAGTTATCAATTTATTAACTCACAGCTCAAAACCCACCCATTTTCTGCCCTTTGTGATCCAGGAACTGGACTTTGTCAGTGCTTCCAGTGAGAACAATGTTCCCCTTATGGGATAGAGGGTGCTGGAGGAACAGTGCAAGAAGCAGGAGCTTCTCTTCCTCTTTCTCACTTTTCTAGTTTCCTTCTTGGTTGTGTGGCATGGCTGCCTGACACACAGCTGCCACTCATGGCTTGTGGGCTGATAATATGCAGACTCAGTGGCACATACACTCAGGTTTCACTGGCCTCCCATCTGGCTGTTTTCTGCCCTCCAGCCCCCCTTATTAGCTAATGTCCTGTTCCTAGGTAACAATTCTTTTTCTTTGGAGGGAAGGATTTGCCTGGAGCTAACATCTGTAGCCAATCTTCCTCTTCTTTTTTCCTCCCCAAAGATCCCCAGTACAGGTTTGTATATCTTAGTTGTAAGTCCTCCTAGTTCTTCTATGTGAGCTGCTGCCACAGCATGGCTGCTGACAGATGGGTGGTGTGGTTCCACAGCTAGGAAACGAACCTGGGCTGCTGAAGCAGAGGGTGCCAAACTTTAACCACTAGGCCATCAGAGCCGGCTCCCTAGTTAATGATTCTTTATGTTAAACTTTCCTGTTCAAATAACTGCTTCTGTCTCTTAGTTGGTCCTCCCTGACTCATACATAGGTTCCTTCAATTTTCATATACACATATCTGAAACTTCATATATATGTATATGTATATGGCTAGAGAGTCAGTACCTTTTATTGAACCAGTTACAGGTTATTTAAACTTTATGTCTTGGTTTCTTTATTTGTAGATAGAAAAATAATGGCAATTTTGTATCACTATTTTGAAAATCAAATGGAAGAAAGCATGTAAAACACTTGGTGCAGTTCCTTAGCACATACTCAGTAAACTTTAATTGTTGTTGTTATTGTTATGATGATTATTACTGAAGGTAATAAATCCCTCAGGAGTACTTTCAATTCAGATCTTTAGCAAATTCTACCGCTGAATTTCTTTCCTCTCTTTCTCCCTCCCTCCATTTTTAGAAAATGAAGTCTATTATCTATAGTTTTGACAAATTGTAAGCTATTTTCCCATGCTTCCTCTTTCCAGGGCTTTCTTCTGCTTAACTATTTAGCATGAAATTACATTGACATTTGCCAAGGAAGTTTTCGAGATCACTTTCAATGACCATAAAACTCACCTCTCTTGCAATAGATTCCTAGAATAGTATTTGAGACCACTGGGAGAATTTTCTCCTAATTTTAACCTCTTAGCTTTTCAGGAACTCTTCCATGAACCACATGTTGGACATTAAAAGGACATTTTGTTAGCAAAGTGAACGGGAGCATATTCTTTTGCTGGAAGCTATCTTAATTGTGAACGCTTCCTCAGATCTTCAAGGATCACAGCTAAGATAAGAAACTTACACACTCTGTGACTTCAAATTATTTTCTCTTTTTTGAGGAGCATTCCTTCTCTACTGTGGTGAAGACTGTGACTTGAATATGATCATCAATTCTTCGATATATAAACGATGCCCCTAAAAATTAATGATTTAAATCTTTCCTTCTTTTTTTTACTGGGTGGTAATACATGGTGATAGTTTTCCTCTTAACCATTTTGACAGAATGTCAAAGAAAATTTGAATAGACTGGATATTTTTGAGCTTTGAGGTGCCATAAACACACTAGAAGAAATGCCTTTGAAATGTTTATAGCTTATCTGACAGATTAATCAATCAGCTATGTCCTTCTGGGAGAGGAATCATTGACAAAGGTCTGTAGGAATCAATCTTTCCAATGGAAACAATTGGGGTGACCAGATGTCATGTCTGGAAGAGTTTTAGAGTCGTTCTTCTGCCAAACTGACCCACACGTTGTTTTCCCAGCATGTTTTTCTGTTTCACAGTTTATGCTTCCTCATTATTTCCTTTTCTTTCTATCACTTCTTGTAGGTTTGTCTATTTTATGCTTTCCTTATTTTCTGTTCAGAGTTTTGCAAGTTGCTGCAGTGGTTTTATTCTTTCTATGCTGCGTTTTGCATTTAAGCACCATCTCATGTGCAAATATAAAAGAGTTTGTCCCAGGGAGAGAAAAAAGTCCTTATCAATAATACACGGAGGAAATAGATATTTAGGACAGTTTTATAAGTGTAAGGAACTGGCTCTGCCTTAGAGGCCAGCATCGTGGTCCCAGACCTAAGTACATTAAACCAGTTTGCCATTTAATAAACAGAAGCAGTGTAAGTATTCTAAAATACTTGAAGTACTTGAATTGTAAAAATGAAATAACTTGCAATGAAAATTTAATGACTGAGTCCACTTATAAAGTGATGCTCTTTCTCTCTCTTTTTTTTCTCTCTCTCTTTTCCTGACTTTCTCTCTCCTTCCTTACTCCTTTTTCTCTTACTTTGTTTCCATAGGTATGTTATGAATACTAATATACAAAAAAGAGAAAACAAATATATAATGTCATTAATTGGTATCAACTTGCATATTTTCAGAAAGCTGATGTTTCCTTTGAATTATAGTTATTACTGCTTACTAGTAAAAAAAAAAAGAGAGAGAGACCATAAACAGTACTCTCTCTCCTATTTCTTAGCTGAGGCCTACCTTTAATATTAACTTTATAGAATGACAGTATTAGAGAGACATGGAGTCAAAATAAACAAGGTCTATTCAGATTTTTAGAGCTACTGCATCAATAATCTTTAGATGTTTTAGATTTAATACATGTGTTTAATGCATGTCACTACCCAGACTAGACTTCATCAAATAGTATTTTGGTTATACACTTTGGGAGATTTGAGTGATTATTGCATAACTCACCTTGATTTTAATGATTTTCTTTCATTAATTTTTGCTTTTCTCTATTTTCTATTTTGGTTCCTGTGACTCCTTGTTCTGTGTTTTGGGCTCTTATTATCCTTCCCCTTCTCACATAACAGTCTACTCACTTCCCCACATTTCTCTCGCCTTGTTCCTGTTTCTCTCGTCCCTCGGGATTTTTCAGTGGATGAGCATACATCATGGCCCTGTAATATTTAATTGCAAATTTAAGCATGTCTGTCTCTGAGGTATGAGCCAAAAAAATAGAAATCTTGACAGACTTGTCCATGTGGGACTGGTCTCAATGTAGTATTCCCCTATCAGGTCTTTTTAATTAAGGGAATCAATAGCTCCCGATTTTGGTGTGGTGAGTAGAGATGTAGTGATGGGAATTCTGATTTTAATCAGATCTCCTTCATCTCTACTTTCGATGATAGACATTCTTTGTTTGGCTTCAAGGTTAGTTTCTCTTTGAAAGAATTGTGGGATGAGTTTGCCTTTCTTAATGTTTCCAGGACAGATTAAAAAAAAAAAAAAAAAGGAAGAGGAAGAAAAGAAGAATAAGAAAGGCTGCAATTGATTTCCTCCTTGGAGGAGATGTGACACATAAGATGAGAAGACTATAAGGTTAATTTTCTTATGATATTAGGAAATTATGTATATTCTGGAAACAAGAGGAATGAAGCTTTTTTGTCTCCCTTTCATATGCTTACTTTTAGTTTCATTTGGTGCTGATTTAGAAGAGAAGAACATTCCTGCCATTCATCCCACACCTCCTTTTCTGAAGGTAAGTGTTGCCAGTTATCAGATTTTGAGTGTCCTGAAAGTCTTTGGAAGTTCAACATGAGATGTGTGTTCTATAACTTTCAGAAGACATCCTGAGACAGAAGAGTATAGTCTGGACAAATGCAATTAGACAAATGTCGATGAAAATATTCCTAATTTCTGTGCTTGACGTCTTATCAGCACTTGCCAGCTCTGTTCTCTCTTTGTTCCTCTGGGTCTCATATTAGTCCCTTCTCAGACTTGCTGCTATACTTACATGTGATTTCAATGAGTTTAGGCCTTAGATTTTCCTCCAAACCCTAGATTTGAGCATGCTACCTCTGTTTACTCCAGTGTCTGAGATATATCTGATTGTTTTTGGCTCTACTACTCCAGTGTGGGCTCAGAAAATTGTGAAGGAGCTCAATCAAAGACCTGGTACAAAACAAGAAGGGATGTTTTGTTCAATACAGAAAATCATTTCCCCTCTGTGGAAACCTATGGGGAACGTGGTTTATGTAAGGCTGCTCTGCTGTCCAAATATTATACATTTTTAATAACATAGTTCTTCATAAAAAAACCCCTGGTTTTTCCATTCTAGCATCTTCTTTCATTTAGTAAATATTTAATAGGTTCCTAGTAACTGCTATGCACTGTGCGAAGTGATCCATACACGGTGATGAGCTAAACAGGCAAAACTTTCATTAGTGCTCTCTTTTCCATTTTGTGAGCTCTTCCTTCTAACCTAATTGATGATAGTTGAAGAATTACTGGATATATACAGCTGTGTTAGTCAAAACACTGACCACAACTGTAATTAAATAATTCATTTATAATCAGTAGTTTCACATCTCTGTCTCCTGGTAAAATGTTAAGTTTATGTGGATAAGACCAAATCAGTCTTTATGTTCTCTGAATCCCCACTTGTTAGCCATTGTCTTGAAGACAGTAGTATTCAAAAATTCATGTTGAATGGCTAGATTAATCTCTCAGCCTATCATTAATGAGGCTTAAACTCATGCTCAGCATAAAAACCTACTAAAGCAATGCTGCTATCCATCCACTGTACAGATATGCTGTTTGAATTTTCTCAACAGCAATGTCTAGTTAGGATCAGCTTTATCTGATGACCAAGCAGCAAAATCTTTGCCAATACTCCATCATTAAAATTATTAAAATTAAGTTCCGAGAACACTAAAAACAAGTCTTTTGCTTTTGAGCCTTATCACATGCAAGACAGATTCAGCAGATGTACCTCCTGAGATGGTCAGCATCCTCAAGTCAGGGGAGGGCAAAAGTGTTCACTACTCATACCGTTCACAGTGCTGGATTTTCTAGGGGTGGAAAGGGGGTTGACTGTGGTTTCCACTCTCTGTAGGACCCTGAAAAGCTGGTTCTGTCTTGTCTGACAAGAGGAGGGCAGAATTTTATTAGCACTGGGGTAGAGATAGTAATGGTCCCTCAATGACACTTATGTTCTAATCCCTGGAACCTTTTAAGATGTTGGGTTACATGACAAAGGGGAATTAAAGTAGCGGAAGGAATAAAAGTTGCTGACGAGCTGACCAGGAGATGAGGAGATTACCCAGTCGGGTCCAATGCAATCATAGGGTCTTCATTAGTGGAAGAGGGAGGTAGAAGAGAGAGAGCCAGAGAGACGGCAGTGTGAAAAGGAGTCAGTTCAATGTTGCTGGCTTTGAAGGAAGGAGTGGGGCCATGAACCAATGGATGTGGGTGATCTCTAGAAGCTGGAAAAGATAAAGAAACGAATTCTCCCCTAGAGCCACCAGAAGGAACTCAGACCTCCCGACATTTGGGTTTTAGCCCAATAAGACTCATTTTGGGCTTCTGATTTCCTAAACTGTAAGATAATAAATTTGTGTTATTTCAGGCCACTAAATTTGAGGTTATTTGTTATAGCAGCAACAGGCAACTGATATAAGCACATTCTAGCAGGTGCAAAAGAAATGTCATAATGGGAGTATCCTGTTCGCTTGGGTTGCCTCCCTGAAGAACTGTGACTCTCCTTTGTTAAAGAGTCAAACTCACAGGCAGTCAGACATTCAGCGTTTAGGCTCCATGTGCACATGGAGCCAACTGATACCTCCAAGTTGTAATGCTAAAAATGGATACACACTCATTTTTTCAAAATTGGAATTTGTATTCATGTTCAAGCTACTGCATGTTAATCAATTTGCATCATCTTACAGGTTTTAACTAATTTAGAGGAATGTGGGGGAATGTAGACAAAAAAATGCATATAGGGAAGAGGTGATAGGCTCTGAGAAAGTAGTCAAGAAGGGGGAAAATATATGTGGAATGGATGGGAACTTGAGTAATTTACAAATAATACCTCTCTTTAGATAGACATAGTCCTTAGTGTTATTTTTTTTAAATAAACATTCTACTTTAGAACAGTTTTAGATGTACAGAAAAATTGCAAAGATGTTATTTTTTCCTGAAGAAAAATATTTAAACATTCTACTCGATAGACCACTAGATGTTCAGTGTTGTAGTAGTTGCTGTGAGTTTAGGAGGCAAAGAAGAGATATAGAAAAGTCGAGATGTACATGAAAAAACTGACTGAAAATGGAATATGACTAAACGAACCTCTCCAGCCTCCATTCTCATAATGGCGTTTCCTGATGGTGTTTAACACAGCACTTTTGACTGTAATTTTTTCCCGGTCTGCCTCCCTGAGTAGACTGTGAGCGACTGGTGAGAGAGCATCATGCCTTGTTTATTATTGCCTCCCTGGTACCTAACACAGTGCCTGGCACAGGGTGGGCACTCTATCACTATTTGATGAATGATGCCAAAATGCATGGTATTGATAACACTGCTACTTCAGGGAGTGAGGAGATTGATATGGGTTAGAATGCTCACAGAAAGCCTCATGAAGAATAAGACCTTAAAGAGAGTCTTGAATGAAGTGGGTCAGCACTTCATCCACTGAACTTACATAAATAAAGGAAAGGAGGCAGAATGAGCTTGGCCATTTGCAGGAAAGACATAGAGGATAAAAGTGTAACGAGAATTCAGAGTTTATGTTGAGAATACGAATTTGCTACAGAGAGCACAAATGGACTTAACATTATTGATACTATTGAATTACTTAGTATTTCTTGTGCCAAAAAGGCTGTTTTGCTTGCCCTTTCAGACCCTTTTGAAGTCTTGGCGTTTTACTTTTCTGCAAGCTCTGCATATTAAATGTTTTAGTATATGCTCAAATTATAAGTGTATCAGTTCTTTTCGCTTGTCTCTTTGGAAGAAAATATTCCCCATTGAAACCTAACTTAGTTATTCAATTGGGTCATATCCAATTGGTTGTTTTAAGGTGAATTCTTAAAAATTTGGGTAAAACGTAACATTGCTGCAGCATCTTTAAATGCTTTAGGATAAAAAAAGAAAAGTACAAATAGAGGAAATTATAAACCAAAGAGGTTTTGAGGTTCATATAATACCAGTTAAAACTTTTGGTACATTAAGAATCTAGAGCTATAGTTATATCTATTCTGTCAGCAGACATTTCATTAACGAATATTGAAGACTGACTTTTCTAACATTTGCAAGTATTTTATATGTACAGTGAAGGTATTATTGGAATTTGGGTTTTTTTTTTTTTTTTTTACCATTTTCTGGGTTAAAGAAAAGTCAAACAAGCAGTAAATTCATATATACATCTTCCTTAGTCTAGCGCCTATAGATTTCTGAATCTATCACACTCTTCCTCACACTCAGGCATCTAGCCGCAACTCTTTCTTCCTCCCTTCTACACACTAACGCCTATTCCTCCTTAATTCTCAGCTTAGACATCACTTCTTCTCAGAAGCTTTCCCTGAAACACCACATTCCCTGACTCCCTCGAAGCCTGAAGAGCCAAGGAGCCTGTCACACACCCTGGGCTTATGACTCAAGTAGCAAATCTTACCTCCTGTCTTGCAATTGCTGATTTACTTGTATTATGCTTCACTAATATTCATTTTTATATCCTCAGAATTTACTACATTTCCTGGCACATTTAAGCATTCAAAAGTATTATTGAATAAATGATTGAATAAATATTTGTTGAGTAAATTTTGGTGCACAGCATAAAAAGAAAATTCAGATGAATTTATTGATTTGGGATACAATAATATTCCAGTTATACCATACTTGTGTTCTTTGCCTTTAGATTTTTAAAACATTTTTATATTACACATATTTATCTTGAAATTTATCTCAAATATAGACAAAGGTTTTTTTCGTTTTTCTTTTTTTTTGATGAGGAAGATTGGCCCTGAGCTAACATCTGTTGCCAGTCTTCCTCTTTTTGCTTGAGTAAGATTGTTGCTGAGCTAACAGCTGTGCCAATCTTCCTCTGTTTTGTATGTGGGATGCTGCACAGCATGGCTTGATGAGCAGTGTGTAGGTCCACACCCCGGATCTGAACTTGTGAACCCTGGGCTACCAAGGTGGAGCACGTGAACTTAATCACTACACCACTGGGCCAGCCCGACAAAGGCATTTTTAAACGCTTATTATATGTAACACCACAACTCAATAAGTTATAAATTAAGAAATGTACTATATTCATCTATAAATTTTCAAAAGACAACAAAAATTGATTGACTTCAGTTCCATGTTCTTTTCCCTCACATATATTGAAAAATTATTAGCATGAGGCAAGTTAGGATAAAGAATAAGACGAAAAAACACAGAACTTAAAGCATTATTTACAAATTGTAAAGAAATGAAATACATTTTGGCTTAAGAGCCATCTCCAACCACTGAAGCAGTTTTCCAGCCGCTGAAATGTGTTTGGTAATTTCCTGAATGGTTCAGTCGCAAGCTTCAATAATGTACTCAGCCAAGTTTTGTTCACCTAAGGCTGAATCCGATAGTTTATTTCATCCTGCATAACCCATTCTCAGATAAAAAATGGCAGAACTGATAGGAAGAAAACTTTTCCAATGTTGTGAAAGAATACTTGAATAAATACAAGTACTTTTTGGGGAAAGAACTTTTGAATATAGTGAGATATTCATTTTCCCTAAGCAAAATTGTAAATTAGATATAATCCTAATCAAACATCCACGAGAATTTTTTGGAATTTGACAAAATGATACTCAAGTTTATATGGCAAAATTCATGTGATAGTATCTATGAAAATTCTAATAACGAGTAACACTACAGAAATTAAAGCAGTGTGGCAGCAGTACAGAATGAAATAGATCAACATGGGGATTTCATATAAGACAAAGATAACATTTCAAATCAGTGAGTAAAAATAAGACATTCAATAAATGGTGCTCAGATAATTAACTAATCTCTGGGAAAATGAATTAAGGTTTGATTCCAATTTCATTCCATACACTTAAATATAAGATAAAGAAATGTTATGTTTATTTTTATTAAATTTCTATATTTAAGGTTTTACTTTATTAAATTCTTTTCTCAAATAGCAAATGGATTTTGTATTCAAATGCTCATCTTTGTCTTAGACTTACCAGTTTTAAAAGCTTGATCCATACATTATTTTTCTCACACTTGTGTAAATATACACAAACATATAAACCAATGTAAATGTCACTCTCAGTTTTGCAATAGTTTGTTATTATTAAAGTGAGATGATTTAATATACATTATGTTGCAACTTCTTTTTCCTTTTAACAGTATATCCTGGGTATTCTCCCATATGAATAGTTATTGATTAAATACATACTTTTAAATAACTGGTCAATATCCCATTGAATGGATATATATATTCTTATATATTTACTTGTCTTTATACATTTTGAAATTATTATCTTTGTAGGAAGATTTTCCTTATTTGAAATTTACACGAATAATCTCCTAACTTTTCTTCTAACGTACGAGAAGCCCTCCGTGAAGCAAATAATTGCCTCAACAATTAAATAATTACCTCAATCCTTCAATTAAAAAAAATGAAAAAACAAACCAGTCAATTAGTTCAAAGTTCAAATGTCTTCATTTTATTTATTTATTTACTTTTTAAAGATTTTATTTTTTTCCTTTTTCTCCCCAAAGCCCCCTGGTACATAGTTGTATATTCTTTGTTGTGGGTCCTTCTAGTTGTGGCATGTGGGATGCTGCCTCAGCGTGGTTTGATGAGCAGTGCCACGTCCGCGCGCAGGATTTGAACCAATGAAACACTGGGCCTCCTGGAGCGGAGCGCGCGGACTTAACCACTCAGCCACGGGGTCAGCCCCCAAAATGTCTTCATTTTATTTTTAATATATTTGTATTCTGTAAAACATCTTTATTAACAATATTATATATTTAAACGTAATAGTATTATGATAAATGATCATAACAATACCTCAAAAAAATAGCATCTTATTCCTTAAGCCTACTAAAGAATGTTTTCAATAGCGTGCAGAATTTCTACCATGTTAAATTGACCAATTCTGAAATGCAAATTCATAAATTTTGACAATTAATTTATAGGGAGTTACAGAGGGGCACAAAGAAATATCATTGAAGAGCTTGTGGAACGTTTGTTTAAGAGACCAGACTTTGAATTCCTGACACTCGTTGCTCTGTGTATAAAAGAAAGTTCTTTAATTTTATACATAGATATTTAAATATAGCTCCTCTGAGATCTGCCATTCAGGACTTTCACAGAATTCGTTTTAAATTGAGAGCACCACTGTTATAGCTTTTCTAGATCTAGGCCACAGCTGTTCACTCAGCTACAATTTGGCACTCTTCCTTTCCTTTTCATGTTGTGTGTCTCTTGATTCTTGAAATATAATCTGCTTTAAACTGATATAATCAGTGCTAAGCATAAAGTACTCAAGGAGTAGCTTCTACTCAACTTCTAAAGACTATGGAGAATATTATTTTCTGCATAGTTTAAAAATTAGTATATCTGAGGATCTTCAGAGCCCACTAAAAATTAGTATATCTGAGAGTGTTGACATAGCAGAGAATTGGTGGCAGTCGGTTCTGTTTACAGTGAGAAGATGCTCACATTCGGTTTGCTGAGGCAGAGACTAGGGTTTCAGGCTGTGGTAATGGAGTGAGAGACAGAGGTTTAGAAACAAGTAGGCAGAGCTGAGGGAACACATTTTCAGGTCTTGAAGTTCAGTGAGGTTCAGAGTCACAACAGAGAAATCAACCAGCAGTAAAGTATCCACAAGAAGGTTGAGAAAGCATTAGATTGTAAATCTTCCAAAGATTGGAAAAGCCTAATATAAGCACCTAAAGTTAGAGTAGAAATCTAATCTAATTAGTAGAATGCTTAAAACAAAGGAACAAAAATAAAACAATAGTAACAACAACCCTTGGATCCAGGGATACACTACTGATGACAGAGATCATAAATTTAGCCACCGGGGAGGATAAAAGGCAAATAGTTAGAATGCTATTTGTCCAAAGGAAGAGAAATGCTCTACTGTGTTCAGGGGGTGGCGGGGGGAGAGTGGACCAATAGCAAAATGACCTTGCTTAGTGGTAACTAACCTGTTTGCTTCAACTTAGGAGACAGGAATGGGAATTTGTATAATTCCCGGTGGAGCAGAAGCCAGTTTACAAGTGTGGCTTCCCTGGAGCCTAGAACCAGAGGTAAGGAAGTAACAGTAGCTCAGTGGAGAGATGAATAAACAGGTGGAGAACAGCAAGCGACCCATCAATTAATTCTGATAGTCATTCCTTAGAAAGTTATTGCACCCATAGTAAAAATACATCCAATGGGTCCTGCTTTAATGGAAACATCTCCAGAGGATATCTGACTTAAGGACGATGAGGTAAAGTTGGCATTTCTTCCTTTCCTTCCTGAGAATTACCCAAAAGCAACAAGAAATACCAAACACAAAATTAACAAATCCGTTTTTATAAAACTAGGAGACAGCTCAGCCCACAAAATACAAACTAGATGGAAGGGTTGAAAAAGCCTGGGAGGACTGAGCAGGAGAGCATGTGAGAGGAGGAGGAGAAAGGATGCCGCCTCTACAGGTCTCCAGAAGACCTGGTGCATGTGGTTCTGGAAGCCAGGGGTACTCCTGAGCTGTAAAACCAAAATCCTTTGTTTCCAACAGCATGGGCAAGAGGCTTGCTTGCTCATGTGGTTGAAATTCCTCTGAGCCAAGTTAAATTTCTAAAAGCCAGTGAGAAGGGGCTTTTTGAGAAATCATACAAGCCATATCTGTGGGATTCTGTCTGTCTCTTTGGCAGTGGGGGAGAAGAGAGTTTTGGCCTTGTGCACAGCCCGATAGCAGAGGCTACATGAACACACACACACAAAACCCTGGGTCATGAGGGAAAATCTAGCAAGCTAGAAACATCACTATATATTTGGTTGGGGACTATTATGTGCCTTATATTTAGAAATAACCGAAATAAGAGTTCCCAATACTCCATAGACTCAGTTATGATTTTGAACAAGTCAAATACCAAAGCATCTATTATAACTTTTAATCTGGTCTTTTTCAAAATATAGAAACAGCTTCAGGTCAAAAGCATTTATTATCTTTAAGTGAATATAAATATTCACACAATATTACTCAATATGGATTTTACCATAACAAAGAAAATTTTATATATGTATCTGTGTGTGTATGTACGTATATACACACGCATTCTTTGAAAATACCTATATAGTTAAAAATACAAGCACATGACTCCTTACAAAGTATCTGTCATTTATGGAATAAAAATATGAATTAATTGGGAGAAAGAGGAAAAGCGCTTCCTTTTGTAGCTTGTCTCCAAAATCTTATCTCTATTCATTCACAAACATCTAATAAGTGCGTATTCTCCACATGTTTGAGGAAATAGAAGAATATGGCACCATCCTTGGCTTCAAGAAGCTCACAACTTGGTAAATGGTTAAGTGTTTAATCATTTTTAACACATACACATTACGAAAAGCACGATTCTTAGGTGTCCATATAAGACCTAACACAGTGGTATAAGAAAAGAGATCAATATCTGCTCGTATGTTTAACTTCCATCTCTTCGCTCCAGGCAATTTGGTCTACTGGTTCTCATTCAAAAATGCTATTTTAGTAAAGGGAATTAGAATTACTATGTTTCATTGAAGCTAAGATGCTATTCGTTTATTGTAAGAGGTACCGTGATGTCAGAGATGGTAAAATGTGGGGAAAAAACGTGCCTCTTAGAAATACAGCATGAAGGCTCTTGGCGCCTGGGACATCCTGTGTTGGTGCAGTGCCCAGCCCGTGGTGGGCTCTCAGAGCATTTGTTGACTGAGGAGATTATCTGCTTTCTGATCTGATCCTATCTACACTTAACCACGCTGCCTTTAAAAGTTCCAGGTATTGTTATCAACATTTTACATTTGTCACTCAGCCTGTATGGGACGCAGCCCTGACTAACACCTACAGTTTTCTTGACACAGCGCTTAAGAGAGACAAGAATGTTCTTGAATAAGAAATACCTTGTTATATATCTATTGTCCTTTAAATAGACACGTGTATTTGTTGAATGTCTTTTAAAAAGAAGAATAATAATATAATAGCCAAACTCTAATTTCGTAAGTAAATTTTTGACAGCACATGCGATTTCTATGACTTCCCATTGTCTTCAAGTATCATGTAATTTAATACATTCTATCAAGTATATGGTTCAGGGAGATATAAATTATATATATATTACTAGAAACTAATGCAAAAGGAAGAAAACTTTGTAAGGCTTATTTTTAAAATGTCAAAACAGTGGGGAAAATCATACTAGTCCTAAAAGATTTTGTAGTTGGAATTATTCAAAAACCCTAGTAGATAAATTTCCAGTTATTTTACTTGAAGGTCAGATCGTTCAATAGTACTATTTATTTGTTCAAAGTAACAGCCTGGTAATACCTTCCTGAAACAGCTTAAAACTCTGCATAATAAATAGAGCATTGTAATCAAGTTGCTTTCTGTAACTTGTATCTGCAGTTCATTGTTATACAAATAGATAATCATGCTTAAAAAATGAAATAGCTTAAACTTTGAGGCTAACAACTGTTTCTCCATGTAATTATACCTATATAGCTTTATTTTTCTCCCCAAATGCAAAGTGGCTAATTTCTACAGAAACATTGGTAATGGTTGGCTCGAGTACCTACAGAATCACAAGACTGTGATTGAATTAAGTAAAAATTTTGTTTTCTTCTCCTTAATGGTGAGTGTGTGGGCATCAAACAAGATGCAAATTGTTAATAACATGCCTTTGGGTTTTAGGAAATGATGTTTGGGTATTTATATTTTAACTAAAATTCTGCAGCAAGACTAAATGTGACAATTAAGAAGGACAGGAACATTTTTTTAAAGATAAAGAAACCTAAATAAAATGATATTGGTTGAGAGTTATTTCAAACTAATTTTTATTTGTAACAGATAGCTAAGGTCAATCTCTATAACAGCACCTTAGGAGGAATCAGCTCTTTCTGGTTTCTGCTGATTGCATCTTCATTCAAAGATGAATGAAAATTAAGCAACTTGATTATCGCTGTGGAGGACTGGAAACGGCAAAAGGCAAAGATCTTCTTCAGAAGATGCTCATACACGAGGCGTGATACAAATAACAAATGGCGCTTTCTACAGCAGACACTGCCAGTTTTGACCTGAATACGCCTGTGAATGAATTTAGAAGGGAAGAAATTAATATCCTAATTCTATCCTTGGAAAAATTGAGATTAAGAGAAGCTCTCCTTTGCATAAGGTCAAAGTATCAGATGTTATTTTTTTAGACTAAATCCCTAACACTTACCCCACGATAAATTACCTAAGTATATTTTAAGTCATAATAGAGGGAGCCTAAAGAATACTATTCTAATGCTTGAATCTTGTTCTGAAATTGATGATGCCAGATGTCAGAAATAAACAGATGGTAATTTGAGGGAATTTGGGAGGCGAAGTAAAGCTAGTATCTGTCTTCTGTCTCCCTCTTTAGAAGCAGATGAGAGACAGTTGAGGCAGTCAGACAGATGGACATCGAAAGGTCACTTTTGTAACGGATACCTTAAACGTGGCTCCACCTTCAAAATGAGTGCAGAATCCCAGCCCTTCTCACCACCTCTTCTGCAACCACATGGGCCAAGCCGTCAGCATCTCTTGCCTGTGTTATTGTAATAGTCTCCCAAGTGGCCTCACTGCTTCTCCTCTGCTCCCTTGCTGAGCATAACAGCAAGAGCAAGAGCAAGACTCTCATCACGTTATCAGTGGCTTCCTTTCTCGCTTCGCATAAAAGCACAATATCCTTATGATTTCCTGCTATCTTTCCACTACTTCCTTTACTTTTTCTTTCTGCTTTTTCTCCCCAAATATCCCCCCAGTACATAGTTGTATATTTTTTTACTTGTGGGTCCCTCCAGTTGTTTCCACTACTTCTTATTCACTCCCTTCAGTCACCGTGGCCTTATTGTTTCTGGGCCATGCCAAGTATGATTTTGCCCCAGGGTATTTGTATCTGCTGTTCTCAGTGCCTGGAGTACCTTAATTATCCACATAACTTGATCCCTCACCTCCCTCGGATCTTTACTTGCTGTCACCTTTTAAGTAAGGCTTTCCCTGTCATCCTATCTAACATGGGAGCCCTGCTTCCTCCTATTTATGCGCTTTTTCTCCTTACCATTTGCCACCCTTTAACACGCTATTTCACTAATTTATCTTGCTCATTATAATTCACCTGCTTAACTGAAATTCCCTGAGTGCAGAAGGTTTGGTCTGTTTTATTCAATGCTGTGTCCTCAGAGCCCAGAACAGCGCCTGCCATAGAGAAGCTGCTCAGTAAGTATCAGCTGAAAAATATAGATTTTAATGGGGAGCCATTAAAGCTGTATGAATACAAGAATGCGTGGAGGATGAATGAGATAGAAGCTGCAAAATAATTGGGTGTTCGAGCCTAATACTTTTGAAGAAGGGCATTACTGGTCTCCCAACTTCATTCAGCAAAATCCTCAAGGCCATGCGACACTCCGTGTAGTCAGTCATCTCTCCCAAATCGCCATCCTACTCCCTAAACCTTCATCGTGTAGCTGACTTCTTTAATGCCAATTGGTGATCGTCTTCATTTTTTCTTCCTAAAGAAAGTAATAGCTTCTAACAGGAATTGAGCACTTACCAATGTAGTGTCTTAATCACTTGATATATATTATCTCAATTCCATATCACCCCATTTTTCCTAATAAGGAAGCAGGCTTGAAAGAACCTAAGTAACTTTCCCAAGCAATGAGACTGGGATTTGAATCCACATTGTCTTTCTTCAGAGCCCCAGCTCATAATAATGATATTATTCTGCCTCCTAATAGAGGCCACTTGGCAGAAACTCCCAAGTGTCCCTTGATAAGCTTTCTTGTCTTTCCTGCTATCTCAGCAGAAACGTTGTTCATTCTTCTATTCCAGGATAGCAACACCACCCATATTTTAGAAGCCTGCTCATCCTCTAATTATATCTTACATTGTCAAGAACCTTCAACTCTTCTCTGTACACTGACTCCTTGTAAGCAAAATATGCACCTAAGTGTCTCCCATCTAAAAACAAAACAAAACAAAACAAAAGGAAACAAAAACCTTTGTTTCATCCTGCGTCTATGCATCTTGCGTCTCCCTCTGTTTACAGCCTTCATTCTCTACTTCGTTTCACACCAAGTATGAACTACACGCCTAGATCATGTCTGAGCTACATATCTCCCCTCGTCATTGGCATTTCCTTATGAATTCATTCTTATTTAGCCCCGCTTATTTTGTGCCCAACATTCTCCCGAAACTATTTACACTTTGTCATTCTTTTACATATTTTTTTCTGAGCTCTTACCCTCCTTTAGGCCCTTGATCTGAATCTCTCCTAGTCTCCTTTCTCCCTTTTGTCAGTTTGTTCTTCCCTCTTCCATGGCTCCTCTTCCAACACTTGCCTGATTCACAGGGGGGTAACCAGGGTCTGATCCTCAGCTGGAAACTGCTCTCTTCCTAGCTAACCCTCCTTGGCATTCTCTTTGCCACTTCAATAGCTTTAAGTTCAAATTTTATGACTCCTATTTATGACTTCGAATTTTATGACTCAAATTTATGCCTCCAATATCCCTCACTCAGAACTCTTCCCTCAGGCTCACATCTATATTTCTCATTGCCTCTTGGACATCATAAACTAGACAGCAACAGACATCTCAAAATCAACGTGTCTGACAATAAACACATGATCTCTCCTGTCACCCTTCCTCCAGTCAAAAATCTGCTCTTCCCCTGTTGTTCCTGAGTCTGAGAGTGTCCGCCTTTCCTTTCAGCTGCTCAGCTCAGAAATAAAGGATTCACCAGAGACGCCTCCTTCCTGTTATTCACACCCGCATTGAAATTGATCCCCAAACACAATTCTGCCTCTCAAGTAGTTCTTTAATCTCTCACTTCCTCTTTTTCTTTCACATTTTTTTGTGGTAAAAAATATGTAAAATTACCATGTTAACCATTTTTAAGTGCACAGTTCAGTGGCATTAAATATGTTCACACGTTGTGCAACCATCACCACCATTCGTCCCTCTAACTCTTTTCATCTTCTTCTCACTTCCTCTTAATGCTATTCGCAATGCTTAATTGAAGCACAGGTCATCTCTTGATGGAATTATTGCAGTATCCAAGACCTTACTCATCTGTTTAATTTCATTCATATCCCTTCCCAATTCATCTATCCTTCATTCATATGTCAGAGCAAATTTTCCAGAAATCAACATTGTTCCTCCATACTTACTCTTGATTATCCTCTATCTAATCTATAGAATCAAATTCAAATTCCCTAACTGGCCATATAAAGCCAGTTTAATTGGTTACTTCTTTACTTACCTCTGTAGTTTCATGTTTCATCACCTCCCTACTTCCATCCAATGCACACAGCACAAACCCCACCCAGCAACGTGTGTGCAGGCACATGTACACATTTCATATTCCAGTCATACTGAAATGAAATACTTACAGCTATCTGATGCATCAGATTCTGTTTCTTTGCTGCATGTACTTCTGTTAGGTCTGTGATATTTCTTTCGGCCTGTTTCAAATCCTGAACACACAATACATGCACACAATCCAAAGACATAAATTTGCTATTATACATTCCCAGGTTGCTATACCACTCTGCTGTTTGCCCTAGAAAGAGTGAGCATCTGTAGTCATGACAGCCTGGTTTCCAGTACAACCTGACGTTGAGGATGTGCCTCAGCAACTGATAATGGAGCTGTACTGTTTCTATAATCCCTTTGCTCTGGGATAACCTTAATGTGTGGTTTTCCTTTCTCTTCTTTAGAATGTCAACCAATTTTGCAGTGGATACTCCAGTTCCAGACTCTTCCCGCTGACATAAATCCTGTGAGTGACTGAATTCACCATCTGATGATTGCTTGTCAGTAATGGGAAGAAGAGAGGACTTATTATTCAGTAAGTGAAGCAAGGATATGTTGAGTGACTGTCCTCCACTTCTGTAGAAACCATGACACTACTTCAAACAAATAAACAAATAATAAGAGACACAGGGTCAGAGACCATAGATGACTCATGTGTTACCTCAGTGCAAATTCACCAGCCTTCAATTTCTGTTTCTTGTCTAAGCTCCAGAGGGGCCAGATACAAGACCTTAAGTTCCTTGCACAGTGTCAAGGAGGGAGCATGAGCTGGCAGTCTGCTAAGCTTTCCAAACTGAGAATAGCCTTTATTTTTTAATACATGCATGATATTCTCTTGCAACAAGTATCTTATTAGTTAAATGTAAATGTAAATTCTTAATTAAAAGACAGACAGTAGGAGTTGCATTTGCTTCTGGCAAATCCAAAAGAGAAAAATTCAACTCACTTGTTGGTTAAAAGTTGGGAAAGTCAAGTGCGATTCCTTGCCATGGGCCATGGACAGATGCACCTTCTCTCTCCAGACCTACTTGAATGGACTTCTTTCCATAAAGGCTCAGGTTCCATACCACCATCGCTTTCAGAGATCCTTCTCTGCCTCTCTCATCTGAATTAGAAGACATCTTTCTGTGATGCCTTGTACGTATCTATCATAATATTTAACATGTTGTGCCACAACTTTTCATCAACATTTCTCTCTACTCTACCGGGATACAAAAAGGGGAATGGACTTTATTCAACTTGTTCTCCCAGAGTCAAGCAGTATACCTGAGCATAGTGTATAACTGTTAATAAAATTAAAGAGCGAGAACGATATAGGGAAGTCAGGAGGAAAAGAAAGAAAGAGGGAGGACAGGAAAAAAAGTGAGAAGGAAGGAAGTTAGGAAAATGGATTTAATTCATTGAGGGTACAGTAAACCTCACACTTAAACTTCCAAGGCGTCTTGACAGGTAAATTCATTCCTATTGTGACATCTTGATGTTGCAGTGTTGAAAATTACTCCATAGAGCAAGAGTGACCTGTTAATTCTGCTCTCCAGCTGACAATGGTAGTAGTGATTACTTACCTTTCTGTGACAATACAGTGAACTAATAATCGTAGTTTTAAAAAAGTCTTTGGGGCCAGCCCCATGGCCCAGTGGTTAAGTTCGTGCACTCCACTTCTGCGGCCCAGGGTTTCTCCGCTTCAGATCCTGGGCATGGACATGGCACTGCTCATCAGGCCACATTGAGGCAGTGTCCCATGTGCCACAACTAAAAGGACCCACAACTAAAATATACAACTATATACTGGGGGATTTGGGGAGAAAAAGAAGAAGAAAAAAAAAGAAGATTGGCAATGTCTGCTGGCTCAGGTGCCAATCTCTCTAAAAAAAAAAGTCTTTAACTAGATATTAGATCACATATTAGATCACTATACCAAAGCAACTGTTATGGTCAATTAGGTGAATAATTATTGCTTTAAAAAGTCATTAAATAGTTTTAATGATAAACATTAATGGCTCCTTTGGAGATGTTAGGTGGATCAATAATTCATATTTTAAAAACACTCAAAGTACGCATTTTTACATTAGATTATTAGGGATTCCTTAGTCAATATCTTCTGAAAAAATAGATTTGTTATAGTTAGCAGTTTTATAAGTAATTCAATATATGTTTATGCCAATCAAATGGACTATAATAATTAAAATTAAACAACTCACTCCCTCCAGACCTCTCTGATTGATTATGAAAATAGCAAACGTGAAGAAACTGAAAAAGTAGAAAATTCTTATCATTGTATTTTATAAACAATTTTTACTATTTAAATATATTTAAGCAATCATAAGAATTCACAATATTGCTTGTTTTTAGTCAAATGTTTCCTGAAATAGAACTTTTTAACCATCTGAGGGGGAAAAGGTAATCACAGAAAAAGAGAACTTTATATTTTCTTTATAGGAACTTTCAAATAAGTTTTTAGTTATATGTTATTTTATTTAGAAATTCAATAATGTGATTTTTGTGAATAAGAGATGGAATCAAATTAGAGTCAAATAATTTGGGCAATTCTTATTTTACAGACTTGTAAAATCCCTTTGCCTCCTTACTTAGTTCCCTTTGGCTTACACATTTTATTCTGAGTTGTTTCTATTGTGTTTCCAAGAATTATGGTCTTTTGGACTCAGTAAACATTTATTGATTGCTTACTATGTGAAGATATCGTGAGATCCTTTTTTTTCTTCAAAAATTATTTGCTTAATCAGTCCAATAACCCAGAATGTTTGATATTCTTATTTTAAAAAATTTCCTTCTGGAGAAATTTTCATCAGACGGCTTTCAATGGCTCATCATCACTTAGAAGGTGATACCATAACCTGGATTTAGTCCTCTGACCCCGGGTTGAGGGTTTCTCACTGGTCCAGAGCTGCCCATAATTACCCTTTCCATACCCCAGAAAGTTTGACAAGATAATGGGAATCACTACCAAGCGAATACAGGACTTGGGACCAGGCGTTACCCCCGGTTCCCTCTTCTTTTCCACCTGGACTATGGCATTAATGCGAAAGGTAGACTTCACTGAAGATTGTCAGATGTCTGTATTGCGCCTCTTAACACAGACCATTGAAAAATGCCTATTTATTCTCTCTTCCGAACATCTCATCCTAGGTTTCCTTTTAACAGCTCTCTTCTCCCCTTAAATGTACTGTTTCTGCCTTAATGTGAGTCCTTGGCCTACATTCCCCCCACCTTTCTCCATCCCCCTCTCCTGCCTTCCCCCTCCCTCATCTTTCTCTGTCTCTCTTCTCCCTCTTTCCCTTCTGCTTATGCATGCATTCTTTCTCTTTCTCCTTTGCTTTTGCCTTTTCTTCTCACTTTCCTCTTCTGCTCTCCAATCTCTAACTCTCTGAGGATCTCTTAATTCTTTATTCATTCCTATATAGTGCAATCAACTCAGCTTTATCTTTTACTCTCAAATGTCAACACTCAGATTCACCAAGTTTATTAAAAAACATTGAAAAGGATGAGACACCTAAGAAAGCAGCTTAGTGGCACTCTTCTGTTACTGAAATAATCCTGAAGTGGCCAAGCACGGATCTAACAACAAACAGAGAAACAGGGAGAGAGAGAGAAGGAAGGGGAGAGAGGGGAAGGGAAAAGAGAGAGTGGGAGGGAGGAAGGGACAGATTTCCCAAAGGAAGATGTTGCTGAATGAAATTCTTCCAACATATGCGATGTTGGTGAAAGTATGAAGAAATGTTGGTGGCGTGTAAACTGGGATAATATTTCTTGAGGTGACTGTTTTTATACGTATCTAAGGTTTTAAAAAGTATGTATCCTTTGGCCCACTAAAATTCTATTTTAGCCCATCTTCTAAGAAAATTATCAGACAAATCACACAAGTAAGCACATCATCTGGGAAACCACTGAAGCATTGTTTGCAAGTGAAATTGGAAACAACTTAATTATTGATAGGTAATTGATTAAATAAATTATGGTATGACCTACATAATAGGCTACACTATTAATGTGAAAAACTATATTTATTTATTTTTTTGGTATGAATGTATAGGAAATCTATTTCTATACTTTTTTAAAAAAATCCTGTTCCAAAAGAGTTGCTATGGTATGGTCCATTTCCTTTTTGGTAACGCACGCATGAGTACATGAATGCTTGTGTGTGTGTGTATGTGTGTACAAAGCATAGAAAAAGCCTCAAAGAAGTGTTAACTGGAGTTACCTTGGTAATGGTGTTATGGTTATATTCTACTTGCTCTTTTGTGTATCTCTCAATTGCATAAATATATCCAGAGAGTTTGTATTATTCTTTATAATCAGTGAAAAGCTATAAATGCTCAAATAACATAATTGCTTAATTAGTAGAAAAATAAAAATCTAAGAGACTCTTTTAAATGCAATCTTAAACAAAAGAAGCCTGACTGTACACAGAGATACAAATCTATGTCTTAGACAAGATGCCCAAAAACCAAAGCCTGGACCAAAGCTCACTTTCCATATAGTTTATTTGCAAAGTGATCTCAGCAAGTTGAGGGTGAAGGACAGTGGGACTGAATAGAAAAAGAGATAACACAAGGATGCTTTATCACGTTGCCCACCATGACTGGTGCTCAATCCCATAGCACATTCTGAAGAGCCATAGAAAACATGTTGTAGAACTGTCTGCCAAGAGAATGAAAGGACGAAGCTTCATCCATCCGTTCCCAACTCCTATCGTCAAGGGGGGTCCTGCAGGCATTAACTCTTTTACGCTTATGGAATTTGCCCGTGTGAATGCTGACTGGGTCACCCTGGGTGTCCCGTGCTTGGACATCAGAGAAGACCTGGAACAACAGATATCAAGTATAAGCCTGAGGCGAGGCATTGAACGTTGTACTGCACAAGCCAGAATGAAGCTTGCACAGAACTGATCACCCCATACTTGTTCAGTAAGAGTTGGGCCTGATGAGATATGAAGTGGTGCTTCTGTCCTTTATTAAATCCTAAACATCAAGGAGTCCTCGTTAACTTGGTGCCAACCATAAACTCTAGACGGACTTAATAGGAGGTTTACTGGAAGAACAGTTCCCACTGCTGCAGTTGGTCCAGAGACGGTGAATAATCTAACTCATCTCCCTTCTCCATTAGTCATTGTGGACATCCCTCACCACTGATTGGCAAATTGTCTGGTTTAACTGTTTGTCTAGTGAGATAACCCCAAGAGATCTGAGCAAGGAAATGTTCCGTGAGATACTACGCCAACAGATCAGGCATCCTGTAAATTGTGGTGCTGCTGGCAGAACTGTGTGCAGGAAAGGTAAATGCATATCCATGGTAGGTGTCAGTTTTGATAAAGATGTATCAATGTTTCTTCCAGGGTTGAAGGGGTCCATGTAATAAACTTGTTCCCAAGAAGTTGAGTAGTCTCCTTGAGGAATGACAGAATATTGAAGGCTCATTGCTAGCCTCTACTTGGGAGGTTTGGGATTTCATTAGTAGCAGTAGCTAGATCAGCCTGGAAGAAACAGAGCCAATGCTGCTGGTCTCATGCATAGCCTCCTTCTCTGCCACCAATGTCATTCTATTCGTGGGCCAATTGTGCCAGGACTGGAGTGACTGAGGAAGGAAGATGGTTGAGTCATTCTGCCCACTGGGTTTTGCACTGCCTCTTCTGTGTTGCTTGCTCTCTGCTGATATTGACAAGATACGCAATGATCCTAGCACTGTGGGCCTTCTCTCATAGGTCTAACTGCATACCTCTTCCCCAAATTTCCTTATCTTCTAATCTCATTCTGCTAGGCCTCTTAACCAGCCAATCCTTTTGGTACTACCCAGGGAATCTATCTTATTTCAGGCCACTTCTTCCAAACAAATTGAGTGACCAGATGTATGTCTCTCAGTTTTGCCCACTGGGAGGGATTTTCCTTCATCACTGACCTTTAGGTCTGCTTCTGATTGATCGGGCTCTAGTATGGCAGCAGTGCATTTACAGCAATGGCCATACATTGCGCTGCTCCATCCGGAACCAGGCAGGCATTCTCTTAGTCCTGGTGCTGCAGGCAGAAGAACTGTGGAAAGGGAAGGTAAATGCTTATGCATGGTAGGTTTCAGTTTCAATAAAGATTTTTTTTTCTCTCCTCTATCAGTTGGATATAAGAAATCCCTCATAAAGCCAAATGATTAAGTTGAAAAAAACTGTCAGTGCATCAGGTATGGGTGACATGGAAACCTGGGCTATTTGGTCATGTGAGTTATCTACAGTTTCTATACTTACCTGAACCCAATTCTAAGTGTTCAGTTTCCACTGTATGAGGAATTGCTGCTGAGCCCACCTGCCATTATGCTTGGTATCACATGGTATGGTGTAATACCCAGTTCCTAACGTTTTTTCTGATCACATGGTCACTTGTTGTCTCATTACCAAACACTTTGTCTAGAGTTTGCTAGAGATTAACAGCATAACAGGAGCGGTTTTTAAAAATGGTGAGCAGTTCTATGAAAGAGAAGCCTTCGCCTTTCTCCAAAATCCTAGGGGTAGGTCATGAAATTTTCCTGTTCAGGCTTGTCGTGGCTGCCCCTATCACTGTCAGACCAGCTGGCCACATTGCCCAAATGCCAGAGCAGCAGGCAGTGCAGTCTGAAACTGCTTTAGAACCTTCTCTTTCTCTAGGCCCCACTCAAAATTGGCGGGCTTCTGCGTCACCTGAAAAATGGAATAGAGCACTATTCCGGAGTGGCACGTGCTGCCTGCAAAATTCAAGGAGGCCTACTGAATACCTTTTCCTTAGTGGCAGGGTTGTACAAGATGCAACACTTGGTATGCTTGCGTGCTCCTGATTATTGGAGCCCTTAATATTTCACAAGTATGGGAGCTCCCTGAGTATATTTGAGATTTATTTCCTACCTATTGGTATGCATGTGTCTTATTAGGGCATTTAGAGAGATTCCATATCTGCCCAAAAAGTCCTGTTCACATAATCTCACATAAGAGCGGCACGATATTCTGTGTAACATCAAGTTAACTGAGAATTAAATAACGACGGAGCAGGAGCAGGAATATGGCCATGGAACAAAGAAGGATATGTGTTTTCCTATGCAATAACAAAGAACTGCTTTTGATTCTCCTTGTTAATGAAGATTTAGAAGAATGCATTTACCAGCTCAATAGCTGCACACCTAGTACCATGTACCTGTTTATTCTGTCCAGTGAAAATACCTCATTTGACATGGCAGTTGTGATTGGGGCTACCATTTGGCAAAGTTTATGGAGTTCAACATCATCTGCCATTATCCATTTAGTTTTTGGTGCACCCAACAAATCTATTGATTAAGGATATAATGGATATCAGCACCACCATCACCTTTTTAAATCTTTGATGGTGGCATTAATTCCCACACTTCCTTTTGGGATGTATTATTGCTTCTGATTTACTGTCTTGATGGATGAGGGAAGTTTCAGGGACTTCATACTCTTTTCAGGTCAGAGTTCCTGCATTCACAGTTACAATGAAGCAAGAAAATAGCGAGAGACACCCAAGTAGACCACTTTTGTGTATGGCTCATATTCCTTCCTGCCTCCATTGTGTAAAAACTGTCCTATGTCCTCCTCATGGTTAGGGTAAATTACTCCTAAAAAGAAGATGACTTCTCCTCTTGCATGTTGGTTCCTAGACACAAGGAGCACAAAGTATCCTGGTGGCCACCATAGCATATAGTTCAACAGGACCTTCATTGCGTCCCCTGGCAAGACTACACCTCCTGGGGCCAGGTGGCGCAGTGGTTGAATTCGCACGTTCTGCTTCGGCGACCCAGGATTCACCGGTTCGGATCCCGGGTGCGGACATGGCACTGCTTGTCAAGCCATGCTGTGGTAGGCGTCCCATATATAAAGTAGAGGAAAATGGGCAGGGATGTTAGCTCAGGGCCAGTCTTCCTCAGCAAAAAGAGGAGGATTGGCAGCAGATGTTAGCTCAGGGCTAATCTTCCTTAAAAAAAAAAACAAAAAAGACTACACCTCCTTTGGAAACCAGGATGTCTAACCCTGCAGAGCCCAGTGTAGTAGGAATGGTAAATGTTAAGTTCTTCAGTGGGTCACTGAGGATAATGACCCATTCCTGCTTCTATCCTTTTGCTCCTGGACCCATAGTTTCTTCCTAATGGGGAAAGAACATGTATGATGATCTCTAATTTAACGCGTATCTTATATCCTGAGGATAGCATGCCATCCTTTCAGAATGTGCTCTTGAACTGGCACTTCAGCTGTCTATTTGGAAGGGCATTACAGTGCTCTATTAGGCTAGCTTCTAGATGATGCAACAATCACTTGATCCCATGGCAATGAGCTCACTCCTATACTTTCTTTGCTTTACTCCCATACTTTCTTTTCTGTGAAGTATGTCCCCTTGCTTGGGTGCTGTGTTGTGTAGAATTATACTTTTCTGGATCAGGTATTCTGTAAGCCCACAGACAGTGGTGTTGGCTAAGACCAATTTAATCTACCTACCATTTTACCAAATCTCAGTGATAGATTCTGTTCTTGACAGGGTGGACACTTAGAGGCAACAGCATTAGTTAGACAGACCTTGGTACATTGGAGTCCCTGCCATGGGACACATTCATAGCCTCCACATCTGCCACCAAGGATACTCCGTTCATCTACCCATTATGCCAGTCTAGACTGCTTATGATGAAAGCAGACTAATCATTCTTTCCATTTGGTTGTTCAGTGCTTCTTCCAGGATAGCTTCTTTCTGGTTACGTAGAAATATCCACATGTTATGCCATCTTCTATTCGCCCAGCGTTAGTTCTCTATCCAGACTTTCTTATCTCTGATCTTCCAGTTTTTTCCTTCAAGCACCTGCTCAGATGATCAGACCACTGGCCAATTCCCAGGATGATGTATATTTTCACTTCATGTTTCCTCTCCTTCCACACAAAGTGTCCTTTCACATGTATGAATACAATGAAGAATTATAGGGCCTTAGGACAGAAAATGAAAAATACATGGTACAGAGCTGAGGAGAGAACTGTTAGATTTCTCCTGATCAAAGCTTGCCAAATTTCTTAGAACTCATAACTGCTCCAGTGGCTAGAATAAAAGGTGGGGCTGAGAGGATCTGATGTAATACGCAAAAAGTGTCCTGATATATCACATGGAACAACTAATACCCAAAATTGAACTGAAGTCCTATAATGCAAATGCCTTTCTGAGAGATTATATCTTCTGCCATTGTCAGCTGAACTCATCTCAAAATTAACCACTGCCGTGGCTAGTTTACTTTGCTGAGAACAAGGCTTTATTAATGAAATCTAGGGAAGGTACATGGAGAGGGAAGGAGAGCAATAGTATGGGTGAGCACATGCCGTGAAGAAAAAAGTGATAGGATCATTTTGCTAGATGTATCTGTCACTAATTGTAGCCACCATTTTTTATGCTTTGTGTGTTGTTTGTGTGACTGAGGTTGGTTTGGGGATTTGATGATAAAATAGATATGAAAGTCTTTGGAAGAGTTTTATTTGCAATTAAAGTTTTTATCCAGGGAGATTTTTTAAAAAATGTAACAATGGGAGAGAGACGAGTGAGGCCTCCAGGATCTAGTTAATTCATAAACTAACCCTTGAATAGCCAAGAGTAGCTTACATTTCCACCTATTCAAATGGTCATATAATCAATGTGAGAATGTCAGGGTTTTCAGAACGTTTGAGCTGATTGGTCTTGACAATGACTTCCAGACTTCCTACATTGTAAATGGGATGGTGTAAGTGAAATGACAGTTTTCATGGGTTTGGAGAGAATTTTTCTATAATTTAGCTCTGCCCTGGGATGTCATAATTCCCATATCATTTAGGTAACACTGCTTCACAGAAATTCAGTTAATTAATCGTGATTGGTGGGATTTGAGCATTCACTAGAATTTGCATTCTCTTGGCCTTTAGAAGGCAAGATCAGTAGTGGGAAATGGGTACCTTGGGCTTTGTAAAGGGAGAAGAAATATCTCAGAGGAACTCAATCCCAATCAATGTTCATCTACATTCGTTCTACATTTATGTCACTGTTTCAAACAAACTTCCTAGTAGAAGTGCAGTCAGAGATTTTTATAGTGTGTTTGACAGAAAATGGTTCTCAGTGAAGATGGTAGCAAATGTCTCTCTGAGACAAGCACACATGCATCAGTGGTCCCTTAAGATAGCTGCACAGATTCAGGGATTTCGATGCCATTTCCTCACTGTATAAACAGCTCACAGAAGTTTGGCACAAAGTGTGAAAGAAAACCTGACTGGCCTGACCTCTATAAAGTGATCTTCATTAGTGGGTCTAGCTTTACACTGTGCACCCTCATTGGCACTGCACTGAGCCAGCTCACAGCCTTTCCTTCTAAAGGCTTCTGTTAGACAGAAGCATGTTGCTTCATGGGGGCTCCAAGAAGTGGAGATCTGTCCTTTCTCCTGCTTGTTTGGTCTTTTCAGATTTTTCTATTAGGTGGGAACCTGGATTCTGTGGTTCCTCAGTTGAACGAGAGAGTCTATTTGAATGCACTTTGCATTTGGTGAGGGAATACTCTATAAATATCCAAGGTTTTATTTTCTGTAGATTCAAGCATTCCCTGTTTTTTCCTCCTCTTTAGTATGCATACCACATAGAGCCAAACAACGTGAAAGAACAGTGAGCAGTTACATTAAATATAAACAAATAATCTTTATGTTTTACAGTACATTTATATACATGTTTATGTTGGAATTTCTCTATAAATAAGATAGAGTACAGTACTTTGGGCCGTTATAGATTCCATTATCCTCTCAAATACCGAGCAAGGAAATAATTCTCTTTTATTAATTGGGCCAATTGAAAACAAATGGTGTCAACAGGTTCATTTGTTTAGATGCATTTGATGAGTAACAAGAAGGTGTTAAATTGAGTTCAATGGAAAGATTACTAGGAAGGTTGGCTCTTTATTGTGACCTGGGGATTGTGTGCTTTCAGTCGTCCTGTTCTGGCAGAGTTGGGGTAAAGACCTATATTTCTGTATTGCTAGCTATTCATACTTAAGTAGTGTCAGAAACTTCTAGAAAGCATTTCTCTCTTCAGGCATTCAATATCTAAATAAACAGTATTTGCAACTAAAACTTTATAAGAAAAAAATTTAGAAAAATGGCTGATTTTTTCTTTAAATATTATTTTATTCACTGATATTTTAAAAAGAACATTAAACTCATTTTCTGCTTTAAGGATATTTCTCCAAATATTTTGGATGGTAAAAAAGATGATTTTTAACAAGGGTTGTATTTTTTTAGGTTCACATGAGATATATTAAGAATGAAAATGAATTAGTTTTATACAACTTAGTTATATAATGGAAGTTGCTTTGGTAGATGAGAAAAAATGTCTTAATGTTATTAATTTTACTCCTTAATAATGCATTGATACTTAGTTAATAATGGAAGTACTAAGCATACACTAAGTTTTACCTTCAAAGTATACAGGAAATATTAACCATGAATAGATCATTGCTGCTGATGTTTTTGGAAGGCTACTGATGTTCTGGGTTTTTTAGTTTATTAGAAATTGATCTTGAAAGAGAAGTAAGTTACTAGATATAGATCACTTTGTAACAAACTTCTTATCAAAATTAGTCACGGGAATGACATCAGCATCACGGTAGAGTAAGCTCTTCCTTTAGACTGTCCCCCCAAGATACAATGCAAAGACATTCATAAACAAACAGAGCACACCCACACAACACGAAAGATGTCTGAGAAACTCATGCAGCTATGTGTCTGAATGTGGAGGTGCTGCACCCCCTGGGAGAAAGTGGAAGGAGATAAGGGGATCTCCTCTCCCTCCCCAGCAATGACCAAGGGCAAGGGACTGCACATGGCTCTGAGAAAAGAGGAGGGAGGGGCAGCTCTCCATGGGAACCCCTTCATTCTTCAAGTTCCCTCACAGGACATGGGAAAGCCCCACCCAGAGAAGGCTAAGCTATTGTGGAGGTATCTCCTTTAAGCCAGCACCCCAGGAGAGCAGATAGCAAGGGCAGAGCAAGAATACTCCCAGGATCACACTTGCAAAAGAAAACACTGTTTCCCCCACCCAGCGCTCCAGCTGGGACTGACGCAGTCAGTCAGGGAACCTGCACATATGATTAAAAAAAAGCAGCAGCTATGAGCTAGAGAGCTGGAAATTTCAGACATGCCCTGTCAGCATAGACTCCAAAAATAAGCACAGACAACAGGGATCATGGTAGGCTGAAAATACACAGCTCCTGAGCAACTCCCCACACCAATAGTGGCAGGTGGAATCTGCAACCAGATATTATTGCTACGGGAAGTCACAAATTCATGACATCAAACAGGATGAAGAAATATATTAATACTCCAGGCGAGACGGAAAATGACCAGCATCCAGAAATCAATCCTGAAGGCACAGAAATTTACAATCTAAATGACAGAGAATTATCATTAAAAAACTCAGTGAGTTACAAGAAAATTCAGCTAAACAGTTCAATGAAATCAGGAACAAAATAATGAACAGAGAGAATTCTTCACAAAAGACATTGAGACTATAAAGAAAAACCAATCAGAAATGTTGAAGATGAAAAACACAATGGATGAGAAAAATCTTGACTCCCTGAATAATAGAGCTGATATTATGGAGGACAGAATTAGCAATCTGGAGGGCAGAAATATAGAAATGCTTCAGAAGGAGGAAGACAGAGAACTCAGACAAAAAAGAAATGAAGAAATTCTCTGAAAAATATGTTACACATTAGGAAATGCAACATAAGGCTTATAGGTATTCCAGAGGGAGAAGAGAAGGAGAATAGAGTTGAAAGCTTATTCAAAGAAATAATAGCTGAGATCTTCCCAAACTTGGCAAAGGAGCTGGAAATACAAGTAAAAGAAGCCAGTATAACTCTTAATTATATCAATGTAAAAAGACATTCTCCAAGGCATACAGTAGTAAAGCTGGCAAAAGTCAGTGACAAAGAAAAAGTATTAAGAGGGTGAAGACAGAAGAAAATAACTTATAAAAGAACTCTGATCAGGCTTTCAGCAGATTTCTCAGCAAAAACCTTACAGGCTAGGGGAGAGTGGAATGGTATATTCAAAATTCTGAAAGACAAAAACTTTCAGCCAAGAATACTCTATCCAGTGGAAATAGCCTTCAGATATGACGGGGGAAATAAAAACATTCCCACATAAACAAAAGCTAAGGGAATTCCTCACCACAAGACTCCTTCAAGAATAAATGATCAAGAAGGCCCACAAGATTAAGTTTGCATGTTCTGCTTCTTGGCAACCTGGGGTTCACCAGTTTGGATCCTGGGTGCGGACATGGCACCACTTGGCAAAAGCCATGCTTTGGTAGGCGTCCCACATATAAAGCAGAGGAAGATGGGCATGAATGTGAGCTCAGGGCCAGTCTTCCTCAACATAAAGAGGAGGATTGGCAGTGGTTAGCTCAGGGCTAATCTTCCTCAAAAAAATAAAAATAAAAAAATAAGGCCCACATACCTGAAAAAAAAAAAGAAAATGTATAAAAAGCCTTGAGCAAGGAGACAGATAGGTAGACAAAATTGGAAAATTGTACCTCTCTATCAGAACAGGTTAGCAAACAATTATAACATTAAAGATAAAAGGAAGGAAAACATCAAAAATAACTATAATTTTGTCATTTTAACCACAAACTCACAATGCAAGATGGAGTAAGTTGTGACAACAGTAACTTAGAAAGGGGAGAGGAAAGGGATAGAATTGGCTTACACTAAGGAAATAAGAAGCTATCATAAAATGGACTATCTCATCTACGAGTTTTTTTAATACAAACCTCATGGTAATTGATAAACAAATAATCAGAACAGAGACACAATGATAAATAAAGAGAAAACTGAGAAAGCCATCATAGAGAACTACCAACCTGAATTGGTAGTCTGAAATACACAGGACAAGAAACAAGGGGAATACAGAACAACCAAAAAATGAGTAATAAATGGCAGCATTAAGCCCTTTTATTATCAATAATCACCCTAAATGTAAATGGACTAAATTTTCCAGTCAAACAACACAGAGTGGCTCAATGGATTAAAAAACAAGACCCAATAATTTGCTGCCTCCAGGAAACACATCTCAGCTCTAAAGACAAACAGACTCAGAGTGAAGGGATGGAAGACGATACTCCCAGCTAATAGTGAACATAAGAAAGCAGGTGTTGCCATACTTTTATCAGACAAAGTAGACTTCAAGATAAAACAGGTAATAAGAGATAAAGAGGGGCAGTATATGATGATAAAAGGGACACTCCACCAAGAGGACATAACACTTTAAAATATATATGCACCCAACACAGGAGCAACAAAATACATAAAGCAACTATTAACAAAACTAAAGGAGATATTAACTACAACACAATAATAGTAGGGAACATTAACAGCCCACTTACGTCAATGGATAGATCATTCAGACAGAAAGTCAACAGTGAAATAGTAGAATTAAACAAAACCTAGACTAGATGGACACATAGATATATATATATACAGAACACTCCATCCAAAAACAGAAGGATACACATTCTTCTCAAGTGCACATGGGACATTCTCAAGGACAGACCATATGATGGGAACCAAGGCAATCCTCAATAAATTTAAAAAGATTGGAGTCATCTCAAGCACCTTTTCTGAACATAATGTTATGAAACTAGAAATTAACTACAATGTAAAAGCTAGGAAAGTGACAAATACGTGGAGACTAAACAACATGCTACTGAACAACCAATGGATCATTGAAGAAATTAAAGGAAAAATAAAAAAAATATCTGGAGACAAATGAAAATGAAAATACACCATACCAACTCAAAGGAGATTCAGCAAAAGTGGTCCTAAGAGGGAAATTCATAGCAATATAGGCTCAACTTAACCAACAAGAAAAATATTAAAAAAGCAATCTTAGACTACCACCTAACAGAATTAGAGAAAGAAGAACAAACAAAGGCCAAAGTTAGCAGAAGGAGAGAAATAATAAAAATTAGAGCAGAAATAAATGAAATTGAAAACAGTAGAAAGGATCAATGAAAGAGAGCTGTTTCTTTGAGAAGATAAACAAAATTGACAAGCCCTTAGCCAGACTCACTAAGGAAAAAAAAGAGAAGTCTCAAATAAATGAAACTAGGATTGAAAGAGAAGAAATTACGACAGATACCAGAGAAATACAAAGAAGTATAGGAGAATACTATGGAAAACTATATGCTAAAAAAATTGGATAATCTAGAAGAAATGATACATTGTTAGACTCATAAAAACTCCCAAAACTGAGACAAGAAGAAATAGAGAATCTGAATGGGCCAATCACAAGTAAAGAGATTGAAATGATGATCAAAAACCTCCCAAGAAACATAAGTTCAGGACCAGATGGCTTCTCTGGAGAATTCTACCAAATATTCAAAGAAGATTTAAAAGCTATCCTTCTCAAACTATTCCAAAAAATTGAAGAAGATAGAACACTTCCTAACACATTCTATGAGGCCAAAATCACCCTAATCCCAAAGCGAGACAGGGACAACACAAAGAAGGAAAGTTACAGGCCAATATTGCTGATAGACATAGATGCAAAAATCCTCAACAAAATATTGGCAAATCAAATATAGCAATACATTAAAAAGATCATACACCAAGATCATGTGGCATTTATACCAGAGACACAGGGATGGTTCGACATCTGCAAATCTATCTATGTGATACACCACATTAACAAAATGAGGAGTAAAACCCACATGATCATCTCAGTAGATGCACAGAAAACGTTTGACAAGTCCAGCATCTATTTACAATAAAAACTCTCAATAAAATGAATATAGATGGAAAGTACCTCAACATAATAAAGGACATATATTACAAATCCACAGCCAACTTCGTACTCAATGGGGAAAAACTGAAAGCCACCCCACTGAGAACAGGAACGAGACAAGTGTGTCCACTCTTACTCAACGTGGTACAGGAGGTTTTGGTCAAAGCAATTAGGCACAAAAAAGAAATAAAAGGAATCCAAATAGGCAATGAAGAAGTGAAATTCTCGCTGTTTTCAGATGACATGATTCTACATATAGAAAACTCTAAAGAATACATCAGAAAACTATTAGAAATAATCAACAACTACAGCAAAGTTGCAGGGTAAAAAATAAACTTACAAAAATCAGTTGCATTTCTATACTCTAATAACATACTAGCAGAAAGAGAACTCAAGAATACAATCTCATTTGCAACAAAAAGAATAAAATGTCTAAGAATAAATTTAACCAAGGAGGTGAAAGACTTATGCCCTGAAAACTATAAGACATAATTGAAAGAAATCAATGATAATATAAGGAAATGGAAAGATATTCCATGCACATGGATTGGAATAATAAACATAGTTAAAATGTCCACATTACCTAAAGCAATCTATAGATTCAATCTAATCCCAATCATAATGCCAATAATATCTTCACAGAAATAGAACAAAAATCCTAAAATTCATATGGAGAGACAAAAGACCTTGAATAGCTAAAGCAATCCTGAGAAACAAGAACAAAGCTGGAGGCATCACAATCTCTGACTTCAAAATATACTTCAAAGCTATAGTAATCAAAACAGCATGGTACTGCTACAAAAACAGACATGCAGATCAATGGAACAGAATTGAAAGCCCAGAAATAAAACCACACATCTACGGACCGCTAATCTTTGACAAAGGATCCAAGAACATACAACAGAGAAAGGAACTTCTCTTCAATAATTGATGGGAAAACTGGGCAGCCACATGCAAAAGAATGAAAGCAGACCATTGTCTTTCTCCATACACAAAAATTAACTCAAAATGGATCAAAGACTTGAAGGTAAGATCTGAAACCATAAAATTCCCAGAAGAAAATAAAGGCAGTACACTCTGACATCAGTCTTAGGAGGATCTTTTTGAATACCATGTCTACTTAGGGAAGGGAAACAAAAGAAAAAATAAACAAGTGGGACTTTATCTGACTAAAGAGCTTCTGAAAGACAAAGGTAACCAGGAACAAAATAAAATGACAACCCACCAAATGGGAAAAAATATTTGCAAATTGTATATCTGACGAGGGGCTAATCTCCAAAATATATAAAGAACTCACACAAGTCGACAACAAAAAAACAAACAACTCAATCAAAAAATGGGAAGAGGAAATGGACAGACATTTCTCCAAAGAACATATACAGATGACCAACAGGCTCATGAAAAGATGCTCAATGTCACTAATCATTAGGGAAATGCAAATCAAAACTACACTAAGATATCACCTTACACCCCTTAGAATGGCTATAATGACCCAGGCAAAAAACAACAAATGTTAGAGAGGATGTGGAGAAAAGGGAAGCCTCATACACTGCTGGTGGGAATGCAAACTGGTGCAGCCACTGTGGAAATGGTATGGAGATTTCTCAAAACTTTAAAAATAGAAATACTGTATGACCTGGCTATCCCACTGCTGGATATTTATACAAAGAACTTGAAATCAACAATTCAAAGAGACTTTCACATTGCTATATTCATTGCAGCGTTATTAACAATAGTCAATAGTGGAAGCAACCCAAGTGCCCATCGACTGATAATTAGATAAAGAACATGTGGTCTACATATACAATGGAATATTACTCAGCCATAAAAAGGACAAAATCATTCCACTCACAACAACATGGATGGACCTTGAGGGTATTATCTTAAGTGAAATAAACCAGACAGAGACAAACACGGTATGAATTCATTCATATGTGGAAGATTAACACATGGACAAAGAGAACTGATTAGCGGTTATCAGAGCGGAAGGGGGTTGGAGGGTGAGCATAAGGGGTAAAGGGAAACATTTATATGATGACTGAAAAATAATAATATACAACTGAAATTTCTCAATGTTATATGCTATTATGACCTCAGTAAAATTTAAAAAAAAAGTTAGTAATGAAAGACCTTGCAACACAATACTCAGTTATTCAAAAACAGAACTCCAAACTATTGGTAGTTTGACATGAACTGTATTAGAAACTGGGGGGCTGTGTGCCAGTTACCAATTTATTGCTTCTCAGCTCTAAATTTACTTTTCATTGCTCTTCTTGTGATACTGGTATTCCTCCCTAGCTGGCCCACTGTTAAACTTTACCAGTTGAGAGTGTGGGAGGTACAGTGCAGGAGGAGGGCAATTCTCTTACTCTTTCTGCTGTGCTCCTCTTCCTGCCGGCTCCTATGGTGCCAGACTGGCATGCAAAGCACCCCGTGGAAGCAGCATCTCTTGGCAGCTTTCCTGCAGTTTCCTCAGGTACCACACCTGGTCTCCTAGCCAGCATCCCACAAAGGCATCTTCTTGAGTTTCTCACGGTCCCCTTCTTTCACCCCCACCCCATGGTGACTTCCAGGAGTTTCACTGGTATTCCACACAGCTTTCGATGAGTTCGGCAGCATCTTCTCACCCCCGCCACCCCTGCAGCAGGTTCTAGGGAATTCTGTGGGAGTCCAACCAGCTTCCCAGTGAGTTTAACAGCTCCCAGACACAGGAACTTCCCAGTGAATTTCATTGACATCATTGGGAAGTTCTCCACCTACCAGCCTCAGATCACTGGCTATGGACTAGCCCTGGCTCTGGGGAATGCAGGGAATTTCTCCACCCTCCAGTGTGCTTCAACCACATTCTTGGCAACAACTCATCTCCAGCCTTGGGAAGGGGCCTCCTCTCCAAGTCTGTTTTATTCTTGAGACCATTTCTCAGCTCTAGTGTATTCTTTAGAGCTTTCTTTTTATCCCCTGGAGTAGCTAATTCCGTATAAGCAATTTATAGTTCTTCATATTAAACTTTCCCTGTTCAAATTACTGTGTCATTTCTGTCTCCTGATTGAACTTTGATTGGTATGGGTGTTGAAGAGAATTTAGCAGTAATTTTAGAAGTTCATTGAAAGCTTCACTAAGAATGTAATTTAATCATTTTGTTTAAAGACTCCTTCAATTTTGTAGTGTTAAGGCACTATTTGGAAACATGACTACATTTTAAAATGCTTTTGAAAACTAGGGGGAGCTAGATGTATTTACACTAGTAAATTTGGTTATTTCACTATGCTTGAAATCTTATCTTCAGATCTTATTTTCTTATTTTTATACGGTCCATTACTTTATCTTCCTGTTTTCCCACTCCTAATATTTGATGTAAATCTTGTTTATATTTTATGTTTGCTTTATATACTCAGGTGTTACTTGCCTTTCAACATAAAAAATACTCTCCAATAAATACATTTTTTCCTACTAGGAAGACATGTTCCCATTTCCAAAAGTATGTTCTTGCTACTGTGAAAAAACCATGCCCTAATATATGTGCTTTGAAAACAAGAGAGTTTTTTTCTAAGTAAGTATATTAAAAGTTATTCCTAACTTGAAGTCAATTGCCTATTTAATATTAACATTATTTAGATGGAATAAAAAGTGTGAGTAGTTTTTTGGGTTCATTTTAAATACTCTTTTTCGCAATGTCTGATGATCTATACTGATTCTAAATAATAAAAACCAAAGAGTAAAGTCAGGCTAAACAGTCTGCTTAGTGAAATAAAAAATTAATTTCAACATATGTGCACTATGTAAACAAAATAATTAAGTGATGATTTTTTTGTTTTGTTTAGTTTTTCTCCTTTCGCTGCTATAGTTTGTTTTTAAATCTGTCTAAATCAGACGAGTGGAATACAGGGATCATATAGTGGGTCATGTCTGTACCCAAATGAAGTTGCTGATGTGACATTGCCCACATCGTGGCACACAGGGTCTCTCTAGCTTCAGTTTCTCACCTTCGTTTTCAGATCCATATGCTTGATCTTTTTGACTGTCCACTTTCTATGTTACCTTACACTTTAAGCCTGGTTTTGACTTGTTAGCCCAGCCTCAGAATGAAATTTGTTTCCAACTGTTTGGTTGCTTCTTGACCAGGAGATCATCTCAAAAACATTCTTGCATGCTCTGCAACCTGTGGTCTAACCCTAATGCCACCCCTATAGCTGGCACTCGATCTTAGAGTTCCAGCTGAAAAGGAAAGGGTGGTTGGCTAGAGTGCTATTTCTTACAATACTTAAAAAGTCACACAACCATGCAAAGCAAACAAATATCACGGCACTTGGATAAATTATTAACTTATCCACTGCGTGTGCCCCTCTGAACAAGTCCAAAAGTGTGTTTCAAATACTTAGAGTGCATATACACACACACACACACACACACTGACACACTCACTCATTCACTCTCTTATAGACATACACTCACAGATACACACTCATACACTGGCAGATACACACACACTGACACACACTCACAGCCATGTGCTGATAATATAAACGTCTAGGATCATAAGTCTTCCCTGCGCCTTTCCGGGGAGAGTTGATTTTTGAAGCCAGGGAAGTGGCCATAGTTTTTGGCCTGTGAGGACATTGAAGAGAAGCCTCAGCAAAAATCAAAGAATAGGGGCGAAATAATCCTCTATATCAGTGGTTCTCACCCCTAGCTGCACATTACCATCACCTGGGAAACTTTTAAACACAAATGTCTGCACCGAACTCCAGACCAATTAAATTAGATCCTCTGGTGGCAGTATTTTACTTAAAAGCTCTCCAGGTTCTACTGATTTGCAGCCAGGGTTGAAGACTACTGTTGTACTCTCCTGTAATTTTAATTCCATTGCCTCCAATTTTAAGTCCAGCTGGGGCTGCAGCAGCAGCAACCATCCCCCTTGCTGACCGTTGCAAGGCTAATCTTGCCATTGCCTTCTTGCTTGCTAACAATTGGTCAGCAAATATCATTGAGAACCTACATGTTATCGCCTATATGTTTTGGGCTCTGAGGATACAGAGGTGAATGAAGCAGATGAAGACCCTACCTGGTTGAGCAGCGGGAAAAGGCAGACAGACACATGTAGTGTGCAGGTGGAAATCAGTGCCATGAAGAAAAGTCAAGCAAGATAAGGAGATGGAGTGATGGGAGCGGGAAGTAAGTGCGCTGTTAGATAGAGCGTCGTGGGAATGTGTCTTTCATAAGATGATGTTCAACAGAGATCTCAAAAAAGTGGCTGTGTGAATCTTGTTGATATTTTGGGAAAGAACTTTGCATGCAAAGAGAAACAGCAAACTAAAAGACCCTGAGGACACAGAGCATTTTTTTTTAAAGATTATATTTTTTTTCCTTTTTCTCCCCAAAGCCCCCCAGTACATAGTTGTATATTCTTCATTGTTGGTCCTTCTAGTTGTGGCATGTGGGACGCTGCCTCAGCGTGGTTTGATGAGCAGTGCCATGTCTGCGCCCAGGATTCAAACCAACGAAACACTGGGCCGCCTGCAGCGGAGCGCGCGAACTTAACCACTCGGCCACGGGGCCAGACCCAGACACAGAGTATTTTTGAGTGTTTCTCAGTGAAAAATGTTTAAATGCTATGTCTAATGAGAATGTAGAATCTTTGTAGAAAATTTTGCCAATTGTGTTTTCTTTTCTTAATCAACTTTGTGGAAGTATAATTTACATTAATAAAATGAACACATATTTTTTCATTTAGTGCGTATTTTGATAAATTTTGACAAATGTATACACCCATTTAATCATTACCAAAATAAGGATATAGAAAGTTCTCATGTCCCTTTTCACTCAAGTTCCCCACCCCTACCCTAGGCCACCGCTGATCTTAATTCTATTACTGTAGATTCATTTTGTCTGTCTTAGAGCTTCATTGAAATGGAATCATACCATATATACACATTTATGTCTCCAGTTTCTTTCAGTAAGCATATTTATTTTGAAACTTATCCTTGTTAATGCATGTCTAAATACTTGTTTCTTTTTATTGCTGGGTAAGATTCCATTGCATAAGTACATCACAGTTTGTTTACCCATTCACATCTTGACGGACATTTGAGTTCTTTTTGTCTTTGGCTATTATGAATAAAGCTGCTATGGGCATTTGCTTATAAGTTGTTTTGTGGATGTAAGTTTTCATTCTTTTAGGTAAATATGTAGGAGTAGAACAGCTTGGTCATATGGTAAATGTATATTTAACTTGACAAATGACTGTCAAACTTCTGTTCAGGATGGTTGTATTAAATTATACTCCCACTAGCAATGTATGAGTGTACCAGTTGCTCTACATCTGTACCAACAAGTGGTATTGTCATTGTTTTTAATTTTAACCATTGTGACGGATATGAAGTTTTATGTTATTGTGGAGTTTTCTAGACTTCTAGAAACCTTAGTGGGCATCAAGCCCATTTTGGCAGCAGGAGCAGGTGCTTCACCAATACCATAGTACTATGATGGCCTCATTTGCATGGATTGCTTTAAGAAGGCTATTATTTCTGATTGCAATTGTTCCAAGAATAGAGTCAAGTCAGGGTGAGGGTTGGTCACAGTCACAGCATTTCTGAGTGTTCAAGAAGAGATGAGGTCACATGTAGGCTCTGCTATTTACTGGTTGTTAAATCTCAGGCAAGTCACTTAACATTTCTTAGCTTTATTTTCCTAACCTGTAAAATAGACTTAATAAATAGCAACTTGAAATTTGTTTGTTCTGATTACTTGTAATATATATGGCTCACACTTACTGAACAGTTTCTGTGCACCAGGCATTGTACAAAGCGTTTAAAATACATGATCTTGGACCATTTTCAAACCAGCTGTTTGGAGTCTGGTGTATGATCATCTTTGCTTTTGGATGGTGAAACTCATGCTCCAAAGGGTGACCTGATTAAAGCCATTTAGGGTGCAAGTGGTGGAATAGGTCAGAGTTGAAACCAAGCAGTCGAATTCCATAACTTGGGTACTTAATCAGTATATTGACTATCTCAACATCTGGCACAATCATTTTACTTAGGGAAGCAACTGCCTTTGTTTAGAAAAGTAAAGTTGAGAGAGGCTGAAAAATAAAATCTGCAAAGAAAAGGTGTGAATCATGTAAAAAATTAGGAGAAAATTGTTGTCATTTTTATTGTTCCACAGAAGTAGATGGGAAGTGAAGAGTCAGAAGAAGGGAGAAGGGATGATTGGAAGCATGAAGTGATTAAATGAGAACCTTTCTGGGAGTATGTGGGTGATGGGCCAGTGAGACTCCACGGGCTCGATGGCTGAAAGTTATGTTGAAAGCGATGAAGCCTACCTTCTCATCTGAAGTGGTGTTGCCATTAAATACACACATACACAGAGCCTCACTTACTTTGTGAGGCTAAGGGCTAGATAAGATTCAGAGGAAAGTGATTTTATTGGTAATAGCTTACAGGACTTTTGCTGCTAGCCAAGAGGGTGAACAGTGACCACAATTACCCTTCCACTTGAAATAGCTAAAAAATTGGAAAAAAATATTGACGGTCTCTCCGATTGGAGGAGATTTCATTGAGAGTCCAGGAAGGCCAAGGTGGTCAGAATTTACCTAGCAGAGTTGGCGATTCAGAGAGAATAGTCTCAGATCCACAGATAGTCCCCTAGAGTCTTCAGCTGAGCACTGATTAGCACTTGCCTGTGAGGAAGCTACTCAAGGCCAGGGAAAGAACCACCTACAAGGAGCAGAGGGAGCAGCCCCACCAGCTCCCAGAGCCTGGAAGAGAGTGTGTTTCCACTTGCCAAGGTGTGAAATCTGGAATCCAAGGTGCGTTGTGTAGAGTACTCTGAACGGTATCTCCTCAGCAGTGAAGTAAAACTAGCCCTAGGTTAAAGGCCCTGTGGTTCGCAACTATCTTCTCCCATTCAGCAGATTGCCTTTTGAACTTGTTGATGATTTCCTTCCCCCTCGTACACTGTTGGTGGGAATGTAAATTGGTGCAGCCACTATGGAAAACAGTATAGTGGTTCATCAAAAAATTAAAAAGAGGACTACCATGTGACCCAGCAATTCCACTTCTGGGTATATATCCAAAGAAAACAAAAACACTAATTGGAAGAGATATGTGCACCTGTATATTCATTTCAGCATTATTTACAATAGCCAAGATATGGAAGCAATCTAAGTGTTTGTTAATAGATGAATGGATAAAGAAGATGTGGTACATATATACAGTGGAATACTACTCAGCCAGAAAAGAGAATGAAATCTTGCCATCTGTGACAACATGGATGGACCTAGAGGGCAGTAGGCTAAGTGAAATGAGTCAGAGAAAGACAAACACCATATGATTTCACTTATATGTATAATCTAAATAAAACAAACACACAAACAAAACAGAATAGAAACAGACTCGTAGATACAGGAAACAAACTGGTGGTTACCAGAGGGGGAAGAGGTTGGGAGGCGGGTGAAATGGGTACAGGGGACTAAGAGGTACAAGCTTTGGTTTATAAAATTAATAAGTCAAGGGAATGTAATGTACAGCATAGGGAATACAGTCAATAATATTGTAATAACTTTGCGTGATGGCAGATGGTAGCTAGACTTATCATGGTGATCACTTCCTAATGTATATGAATATTGAATCACTATGATGTACACCTGAAACTAATAGGATAGTGTATGTCAATGATACTTCAATTGAGAAAAAGACTCTGAGGGCTGGCCCCATGGCCTGGTGGTTAAGTTTGGTGTGCTCCACTTTGGTGGCCTGGGTTTGGTTCTCAGGTGTGGACCTACACCACTTGTTGGCAGCTGTGCTGTGGTGGAGACCCAAATACAAAATAGAGGAAGACTGGGACAGGTGTTAGCTCAAGGTGAATCTTCCTCAAGCAAAAAGAGGAAGATTGGCAACGAATGTTAGCTCAGGGTGAATCTTCCTCAGCAAAAAACAAACAAACAAAAAACCAGCTTAAGAATATTTATAGAAATAGAACATTTACCCAATAAGTTAAAATTCAGTCAATATTACCAGGCATGAAAAGAAGCAGGAAAATATGACCTGTAATGAGGAAAAAAAGTCAATCAATGAAAACAGGCCCAGAAACGACACAGATTATAGCATCAGTAGACATGGGCATTAACACAGTTTTATTACATGTTCCATATGTTCAAAAAGATGGAGGAAAGATTAATTATATTAAGTAGAAACATGAAAGATATTAAAAAAGATCAATACTGAGTGTCTAGAGATGAAAACTGCAATGTCTGAAATGAAAAATACGCTGGAAGAGATGAGTAGCAGATTAGATGCTGCAAAAGAAGAGATGGGTACACTTGGACACTTAGCAATGGAAACTATCCAAAATGAAATTAAAATTTTCAAAAAAGAGGAAAATCCTATGTTCCAGACACTGTTTTAAGCATTTTACATATATTACCTCATTTAATCATAGAAAAATCCTAGGAAGGCATTTTTATCATCATCATTTTACACATGAACACACTGCGGAGAGAAATTAGTTAATTCGTGGTACAAATTCGTGGAACAACTAAATGCCTGAGCCGGTGTCAAAACACATACAGTTGGTGGCAGAGGTCTGTAGCCCCATATCCTGCTGGAGGCAGAATCAATCAGGGAAGAGTTAGTTTTAAAATAAAATTGGAGTTCTGGAAGCTTCCCTTAAATTCCACAGCTGCTGGGCAATAGAGAAACTCCGTGCAGGACGGTATTGTGGGTTCGGTGTGGATTTTCCCAATTCATAGCAGCTTTCTGAACCATGTTCTGCGTGAATTCTTCACTGCTATATTTCCATTCACGGATTCTTTTGACTGTGCAAGTACAGAGTTTTCCTAACGACTTTTTACATCAATAGCTTTATTTTCATGTCTTTGATTTTCAGAGTCTTTACCATTTCTATTTGCTACTTGTTTATATTGTTCTGATTCTATTATTTTTATGAGTATCTTATTTTTATGATTATCAGTGCTTCTTGATCCTTTTTACTTTTTAAAATTAAATTCCTACAAAAGAATAATTATAATATACGTAAGAAATAATAACAACAGTGACGAAAACAGCAACGATAACACCTAAATGCCTCTCACTATCATTCCACTGGATACCCTTCACTTTTGGAAGGCCAGGACATGTACTGGGCATATGAATTGTTGCCACTGTGGCTGTGTACACGCTTGTACATGTCCCGGTGTGAACATGCACAAGTGCCCAAAAGTGGGATTGCTTGGCATGGTACATGCACCTTCAACTTTACTAGACAATGCCAAAATGTTTTGCAAAGTTGTCATATTAAGCTGCACTCCCCTAGTGCTGGGTAACAAGTCCTGTTGATCCGCATCCTCCACAAAACTTAGTGTTTTTATACTTTTCAATTTTTTCCATTTCGTGAGTGTGAAATATTATCTTCTCATGTTCTTTATTTGCAGGTTGTCTCTTCTTACTGTTATATCCTCAGATCCCAGAAAAGTCCCACCAAGATTCAGCTGGCAATCATTGGGCACTTATTTGTTGAATGAATGAATGAAGTTTGGAATTCAGTACTGGTTGGTTAAGAGAATGGTGACGCTGTTAATAGAAATAAAGAGAAAAGGGGAGAAATATGATGACCTTGCTTCTGTGAAGGACAGGTAAGATTTCAAAAGCAAAATAGCCTGAAAACTTGATTATTAATAGAAAGACAGCAGTGGCCACATCAATTTTAAAAAGTCATATATTACTACTGTCACTTCTTTGTGAGCCAGTAAGTCTGCCAAAATCCAGTCGAGTAAGGAGAAAATTATTTGCTACAGCTTATATTTTTAAAACTAATTGTTTTCTTTGTAGAAGACAAAGGAAGAAAATCATCTTGTCTTACTTTAACATTTGAAAATTTGGGAAGAAATCACATATAAGTTGTGTGTGTGTGTGTGTGTGTGTGTGTGAACATCACTGATATCAAATCAATTTTTTTTGCGATTAAGACTGCATGCTGAGATAAATGAGTCATTTGTAAGACAGCTGTCCTGATGATGAATCACCCATTATTTCAAAGAGAAGATGTAAGCATTGCTATTGCATACTTCAATGTAAGAACGGTTGGCTATTAAAAAAGGAAATGTCTTTAGAAGTAGAAAAAAAATAAAACAAAAAACCTGAAGCCATAGGAAGCTGACCTAGTCATTATGGCTTACAAAGCTACACACGGTTTTCTGATTACCAGTAGGTTACTAAATGCCTGTAGAACTGGATGTTTCAATTCACTGAATGTACTTAAACCGACTATGTGATGAGCTCCATGTTCAATAAATAATTGCTCAGGCTTTTACTTTAATTTGGTTCTGCCTGCCTGAGCACTCCAGCATTTCAGCATGTGATTCAGATTGTCATTTTCACACAGATATACCTGTTTTCTTATTATGGAAATACTTGTTTAAGAGTGATTTGATAATGCACTTTTCAATGCTGGAAGAAGGATTCCTCAAACATACTGTGTTTATTTTTGTATAATCTTGAACCAAAATTATAATCCTTTTAATAGTTAGGTAAGAACTAGAGTCCTGTACAGAGAGAAGTTTGCGTTTGGCACAAAAATGATGGGCATCTATTCCACTGAAAGATGTAGTTCAACTTGAGAAATAAATGACAACTTTGTACAGTTCTTAAAAACTTGTATCTATACGCATTTGTATCCACAGAGTTGGCTTCTTGGGTTCAGTAGAGTTGGCAAGGTGAATCTGACTTTCAGAGGAGAAGCCACAGAATTGGCAAAAAATGGAAAAAGGAAGGAAGAAAGGGAGAATTAGTAGCACTCATGCTTTCATTCACTTAGATATTTCCTTATTTACTCCATAATATCTCTCTTATGAATTTTCTAAATTTCCATTGTATTCGAAGTTCTGTTAGGTAGTGTTATGTGTTGAATTGTGTTCCTCTCCAAATTCATGTGTGAAGTCTTAACCCCCAGTAACTTAGAATGTGACTGTATTTGGAAATAGAGTCATTGCAGATATAATTAGTTAAATTAAAATGAGGTCATACAGGAGTAGAGTGGGCCCCTGGTCCAACATGAGACTATTGTCTTTATAAAATGGGGGAAACTTGGACACAGACATGCACGCTAGGAGAATGCCCTGCACAGACTGGAGTTATGCTGCCGCAAGCCAAGGAACTACCAGAAGCCAGGAGAGAGCACATCCTTCCCTGGCACCTTCGGAGGGAGCCTGACCCAGCTGACACCTTCATTGCAGACTTCTAGCCTCCAGAACCGTGAGGCAGTAAGTTTCTGCCGTTCTAAGCCACCAGGTTTGCTGTATTTGGTTACGGCGGCCCTAGCAAACTCATACAGGTGGAGGCTGCATTATAAAGAAGTAGTCATCTCTTTTAAGGAGCTAAAAAACATATAATTAACTGAAGAACTATATAACACAGATAAACTGCTTAACAGAGTGGCAGAAGAGGTGCTATAGGATTTCAGAGGAAGGAAAGCACACATGGAAGTTACTTCGCCTCCCGAGAAGCCAAGCTAGGGCGGCAGGATGATATGGGCAATGGCCATTTTGTTGTTAGGAATAATTTTGCTTCTTCTGAGAAATTGACTTGATTTTACTTTCGAGATTTTTTTCCATTTTCACTCTATTAGAACTAAATTTGTGGCCCACCTGTAACATGTTTATTGACCTTTATGGCATATGTTTTTGTATTTCCTAACACTTTTAATGTCCTTACCATTTTTCCTTCCTTCTTTCTTTTTCTCCAGCTTTATGTTCATTTTACCTTGATGATTTTTACGTGTCCTTAAAAGCCACTCTTAAATCCACCCCCAAACAGGATGTCAGATTTGGAAACATAAATGAAAGCTAGGAATGCATGAAATGAAATCGGGGCAGGATAAGGATAGATACAAGATGTTTCAGAACAGGGTGGGGAAGAGGAGAACGTGACACCAGGCTTCCAGGGGAAGTATGAAGTGTGCAGGTCAAGAACGGTGAAAGTGTAGCACTGGGATTACATTTCTCTCTTCCATGTCCATAGCAGGTAACTAATCACTTTTTTGCCTCTTAGTCCATCGGAAACTTTATAATTCTTTTCAACATAGAAGTAAGGTCAACTAGAGCCAACAGATCCCAGACGGTACATGAGATGAAACTTTGTTTTCATCTGCAGTGAGACGAAAGGGAAGGGAAGGATGTGGAGGATCTATAGGGTTAGGTTAAGGAGAAACAAGTTACCTAATAAATTCTAGCAGAGTTAATTAATGGGAAAAAACAATTAAATTGTAGAATTAAAAATATGCATAGGTGCCCTGAATATTTTATTTTAACCTGAAACAAATAAAGTACATTTATCAATTTTTTGATGCCTGGCCAAGAGTTTTCTTTTTCACTGATTGATTTCAACATTTCAATTTTGGCATAAATCATACCCATAAGGAAACATCTAATATTTCTAGTGTGAGCATATTTAAAATAGAACAAGAACAGGAATGGAATAGAATATATATATATACACCATACTGAGTGAATAATTCTGAATAGTCATGACATTTTTTCCCTCAGTCTTTTAAAGTTGACAGCCAATAGCAGTGTTTTAAAATATAAATCCCATTTATCAAGTCTTTCCATATTATTCAAATTAGTTTTCACAGAAACAACAGTTTTTCCCTTTCACACTCATATTATATTGATTTACATAATAATAAATTGCTTTATGTAATGACACTGACAAGTCCAACTGGTGGAAACAGATTGGGAACCAATGCATTGATTTACTGGTAGAATAAGTAAATAAGAATGCTGGCAAGTCATCTAACAGCTGTGAAATGTTAGTATTATCTGGACGTCAGAGTTTACAGAGGGAACAAACGGCACTGGTTAATCTGGAAAGTTGAATTAGTAGAAATTTATTAAAAGAGTTTCCATTAGTATTTTAAAAGGGCAGAGGTGTAAGAGAAGAGGAAATTGGTGAGCAGAAGTGTTGAACAAAATCTATAGTCAATTGACAAGTATGAATTAAGTGCATACTATGTTCTATGCCTTGGAGTTACATCAGGGAAGGAAATAAAAAGTCCCTATTCTCAAGGAGCTCATATTCTTAATAAACAAATAACTATATAATTAATCAAGTTGTGATGAAGGCCAAGAAGAAAAATAAACCAGAAAAGGAACAGAGAAAATAAGCATTATTTTAGATGTTTGTAACAAGAGCCTCTCTGATAAGATGAGATTTGAGTAGAGACATTAATAAAGTAACAGAGTAATCTATGAGGATATCTGGAGGATACTATTTCCAGAGAAGGGAAATACTCAGCACAACCATGGACAATTAAGGAGACCACTTGGGCAGAGGAAAGTGAGCAAGGTGGGGAGGGAGAGGAAACTGGAGCAGTGATTGCAGAGCCTGGGAATGAGGACGGAGGATGCAGGTCAGGAGAGGTCATGTAGGAAAATGGGAACTAGTTGGAGGGATTTTAGCAGACAAAAAAGTGTTCTGCTTATATTTCGAAAGGATCATGCTGTCAGCTGTGTGGAAAATAAACCAGGGAAGAGAGTTAGTAATAGCGGAATTTGTGTTTATAAGCTAGACTCTAAGTCCAGATCATGCCCATTTGGTCCCCACCCAGCTCATAGCATCTTTAAGCTTCTCTGCCCCTCTCCTAGAATGCTCCAAACCTGCTTCACTTCTGGAGGGTCCTATGTCACTACTTGGCCTTCTCTATCTCTCCATTGTTGATAACATCAACCTGGAATTCATTCCTGACTTATCCCTCTCTTTTCCCTCATCCAATCAGCCACTAAGTCCTATCTCTTCTGTTTGTTTCCACTGTTACCAACTGGTCTAAACCTACCTCATCTCACGTTCCGACAGTCACTCTTGCCTCACTCTAATACATTTTCAACTCAGCTGCCAAGGTGAACCTTCAAAAGTGTAAATTAGAGAGTTTTCTAAAATGCATTTCATTCTCTTGCTTAAAACCTTTCCCATTTCTCTCCATACAGAGACCAACATCTTTAAGTGATCCACAGGGCCCTTTGTGATCTTGCTCCTGCCTACCCACCTACCTCTGAAGCCTCATAGCTGACCACTCTTCTCTTCTTGTTCCTTATGCAGATACAATTTGGTATTCTCTTCTTTGTTAAACCTTCCAAGATCTTTCCTGAATTAAACCAATCTTCTTTAGCACAAAATCATCCCCTCCTCCTAGTCTCCCCTTCTTTTTTAACTCTTGCTTATTCTCTAAATCTCAGTTTTGTTATTGCAAGACTCCACTGACTTCTTATGTGGACCTGGATGGCACCTGTGTTTCCATCATAGTGTACGGGTTGACCCTTAGGGACTGTAAGCTCTATGAAGACAGGGGCCATATTTCTCTTGTGTTCCCAGAATCTGTCAATGTCCAGAATGTGACAGAGTTTAGTAAACATGTAAATGAATGAATAAATGAATGTATTTCCCTCTCACCCAAGATCAGCAGTGTTTATTGATAATCTATTCTCTCCTCTATGATTATGTCCATGATACTGTTTGGCAGCAACAATTTCTTTCTTCCGTGAAGAGAACAGACTTTATCCGGCATTATTCTTTCTGAAGATCTGCAGTACAAAATGAAAGCCTGAATTAAAGATTAGAGTAGACTAGAGGAAGTAATACAAGTGCGATAATAATTATCATGCAATGGGTTTTCCTACTCCTCCTCAGAAGACTGGAGGAGGAAGGGAAGAAGATATTCTCATTTCTTTCAACTCTTTGCTAAAATGGCACCTTCTAGTGAGTCTTTCCCTACCATGTTATTTAAAATTGCTGCCTTCCACAAATCATCATGTTCTAGTCAAATCTAGACTTTTCTCTAATAGTCCTCTCCTTCATCTAGGTGGACTTCCTAGGGTACTCTGGGCTCTGCCTGACACCCTTTCTGTGTGTTCTACGTACATCTAAACCCTGTTCTTCTCCTACTGTCTTTGATCATCTCTCTCTTCCGACCCAAGAACCAAGCCTGGAATGTAATTCTCTATGTCAGATTCTTTTCCACACGTGATCTTTACCCGTTGATGGTAGGTTAGGGAGAGCATCGTAGCTCTGCCCCACATACTTGTGTTTTTCCTGGCTTCTAGCTAACTCCCTTCTTCTAGTCCTAATGCTTACTAGTCTCTCACTGCATGGTCAGCACATTGATGCTGGGTAGTCTATGCACCAGATGCCCAGTCAGGCTAGATCCTGACAGATATTCGTACACATATTCTATGGTGCCTTTTCTAGCCATTCTTCTTACACCTGTATGTTTAGACTTGAATCTAGTGGTATATACTACTCATTGGATTTATTGTGTGATCCAAGATGTAGGGTTGGGATGCTTAGTTGGAGTTGATTATGGGATGTTTACTGGGATATATTGCGAAGGAATTGTGGAGATGCCTGTCTATGAAAGGTGAGCATCTAGCAGTTAGTCAGAAGCAATTGAGGTCTCTGAAATAGGAGCAGAGGCAAGAGTTACAAGGGTAGTCCTACTGGGAGGATTCAACTCTAGCCTTGAGTGGCTTTTGATGGCCCAGATCTGCAGTGTTATATAATTTCTTAAAGGCATTTTCAGATAATCAGTCATTCCAGCTTAGATTGATCTCTTCCTCTTCTAAATAATCTACTGTTGGTTATTTTAATATTTAACTGTTATTAAAGTTTTTATACACACTAAACTGTGACAATGGTGACTAGAGTGCACACTTAGGGGGCAGTTGGGATTAGCATCTAAAAATGATGTCAAAGATTCAAACTGAACGCTACTACAGTTCATATAATTTGATTCTCACATCTGTATATATTTGTATGTGCTTGCTAAGGAAGGCTATTCAGGAAATGCCACAATGTCACTTAGAAAGCAATTCAGGGCTGGTTAGGGGATAAAATGACTTAATCATTTTAAAGAGGCAGAACTTGATGAGTTCAGTGGTTTCCAGAAGCACAGTCATTTCATGAATTTTTTTTTTAACTTTGCAAGTAGAAAATGATAGAAGGAGCAAAGTTTCATTTTATTGTGGTGTGTCTCATCATTTCAGCCAAAAAATCTAGGCCAAATCTAAATTTAGGATAATATGTAAGCAATTCTAACTTGTCCCACAGTAAATCTCTGACCTCTATGGCAGCCACACTAAGAAATACAGAGCACAGGCTGTTCCAGTTCAAATGAAAGAAGTCGCCTCTTATTGGAAGATTGCAAAGAGGCTTCTGTGGGATGTACAGGTTTTTAAATGAGAGTTTACCACTCATCCTTCTTGATTTTTTCCTCATTGATTTTTTTAATACCATAAATGCCTTCAAACTTCTGCTAGAAAATGAGTTTCTCTAAAGGATCGCAAAGCTCCTTTGAGTAGCCTATATAAGATATTCGACCAAGAAGGTATTAGTGGCTACAGAAGCGTGTTTTTAATTGTATATATGTGCATTTACTTTTTACCATTCTTCCTTATTGTAATATTTCTCTGCTTCCAAGTGCACTTCTTAAGATTTAAAATAATACCAGAAGAGATTTCATTATAAAAGAGCTATTGCCTTACAGGACACTTGAATTCTTAACCTAGAAAATGAGCACTAATTCATACAAACCTGATAACTCCCATTTCAGCAAATGCCTTGACTTCTCTTAAACGTGTTTATATTCCCCCACCTCCTTGGGCAATAGCTTTAATCACTGGCTTGCTACTCTGTTCTCTGTGTATACTCCTGCCCTTAGAGACCTCTTTTACTTACAAAGCTTTGATCTCACTTCTATCCTTGTAACTCCAAAATCTTCATCAATATCAACTTTCTTCAGTACTCCAGACACATAGCTATATTTACTCAGTAGACATTTCTTATTATAAACTTGTTCCTCTCCTCAATTTCAAATCTCAAGAACCAAAGTCAATATTGTATCTACCAATCTTCACTCCCTTTTAAATTTCTTAATTACTGTTGATAACAGTATTGACCTGTTCTGTGGATCAAGATGATAATGGGAGAGAAAGCATACTGGAGCCAGACCAATGTAAGAATCTGGAGTGCAATGAAGGGTGGAAGTTCTAAAAGATGTCCAACTTAGATATTGATTTGTGTCAGGAACATATTCATTCTCTTCATTTGACCTAGGAGTTGGTAATACACTTCCCCAATGACATCACTTCTATTTCTCTCTCCTTTTATCTGAACCCACATGTTACTTGTGGTTTCAACTGTCACTTTCTATATTTTCTAGAAGATAACATTTTCAGTAAGGAAGGTGAAGAACTTAACCAGATAATGTTTTTAGCTGAATAAAACTTCTGATAAGTATCTGAAGAATTAAAGTCCTCCCTCACTCCTGCATAATGCCTCAGAACCCAAGGGCACTGATCCCCAGGTTTGTTTTTCATTTAGGTTGGAATATACTAGCATTTTCTCATAAAACTAGACTTTTTAATAGAGAATGTTCTTCTCAAGACATATTCCAATTCTTTCCCTTCAAGATCAATGATGGAAAATTCACCATATTTTATGATTTCAAATTAAAATTGTGATAATTAATTTTCTGTGACTTATACGTACCTGCTAGGCACCAGCAAGATGTACCGGAAATGAACAGCATAGCTGTCATACTCAGCAGATCTAGCTTTAAATCCTACCTCCACTGAGATCCGAGGTCCGCCACTTATGTGCTGAATTACCTCACTAGTCATTTAACTCTTTTTCTTTATATTTGTAATGAGGATAATAATGCCTATCTTACATATTCATTTTAAGGCTTGAACGTAATTTGTGTCAAGTGGCCTGAATACAAAGGATATTCAAATGAAAGTAGCTATGATGTTCTGACATCACTGGTAATATTTCTGTCTATTTTCCCAATTTATTTTTGGTGAATAATTCTTAGTATTCCTCCTACTATGAGTTTTCATTCTATAGCATACAAAATGTTATCTGTTTTTCATTCATTTATTCATTCAACCAACATTTACTGGGTACAGGTGTGTGACGGGAACTATGTTAGGCAATGGACGAAAAAGACTCAAATTCTTTTCTTAAAAGAGCACCAGGTCTAAGTGGGGAAGCAGATAAGTAAAATAAACATTCAGAATAAATATGAGAAGTACTTTAATAGAGGTATCCACAGGGTTACTACACCATTTACAATAATAGATTTCCCAGCACTACTTGAGTGTCAGGTCTCCTATCAAAGTCCTTATTCCCAGGCCTCAAGAGATGCTTTCCATCCTAGGTCATGATCTTTCTCTTGTAGGTTCTTAAGTAGTGCCTAAGGAATGTCAACTTTGTATTTTTTATTAGTGAGTACCATGACTCGCACAAAGTCTGGGGATGCAGGGCATCTACCATCCAGCACAGTTTGGAGGCTATGTTCAAACTGAAAGAATCACTTGCTGTATTTTTAAAAGCATCTTTATTGAAGTATAATTGACACACAATAAACTGCACATATTTAATGCATACAATTTGATAATTTTGAAATATGTATGTATCTGTGAGACCCTTACTACAATCACGATAATGAACATATTCAGCATCCTTTAAGTTTCCTTCTGCCCCCTTATAATGCCTCCCACCTGCCCCTCCCTGTCCATCTCTCATCCTCAGGCAATCACTGATCTGCTTTCTGTCACTTATGCACTGATTTGTGTTTTCCAGAACATCATATAAATGGAATTAAAGGTATGTACTCTTTTTGCCTGGCTTTTCACTCAGCATGATTATTTTGAGATTCATTGTGTATTTGCATGTATTAATAGTTCACTCATTTTAATTAATGATATTCCATTTTGTGGATGTACCACAATCTGTTTATCCATTCTGGGCTGTTTCCAATTTTTGAAGATTATAAGTGAAGCTGCTATAAATATTCACATAAATACCTTCGTATGGACATATGCTTTTATTTCTTTTGGATAAATATTAGCACATAGGTCATATGGTAGACATATGTTTAATTTTGCAAGATGCTGGCAAACTATTTTCCAAAGTGGTTGTACCACTTTATGTTTCCTCCAGTAGCGCATGAGTGTTCCAGTTGCTCCATGTCCTCAACAACACTTGATATGGTCAGTGTTTGTATTTTAGCTGTTCTAATAGATATCTGTTAGTATCTCATATAGTTTTAATTTGCGTTTCTCTGATGAGTAACGATGTTAAGCATCTTTTCAAGTGATTACTTGCCATGTGTTTCTTTGATGAAGTGTCGTTTAAAATCATTTGCCCATTTTTTATGTTATGTATTATGGATACAAATCCTTTATTAGACATATAATTTTTAATTATTTTGTCCCAATCTGTGGCTTGTATGTGTGCTTTTTGAAAATCAAAATTTCTTATTTTTATTTATTTATTTGTTTATTTTTTTGGTGAGGAAGATTGGCCCTGAGCTAACATCTGTGCCAACTTTCCTCTATTTTGTGTGTGGGACACTGCCACAGCATGGCTTGATGAGTGGTGTGTAGGTCTGTGCTATCTGAACCCACAAACCCTGGGCCATCAAAGCAGAGCACGTGAACTTAACCACTATGTCACCAGGGTGGCTCCCAAAATTTCTTAATTTTGATTAAGTTCAACTCATAATTTTCGGTTGTGTTTTCGCTTTTACTTTCAGTCTTACATATAAAACACTATTTCCTAACCCAGAGTCACAAAGATTTTCTCCCATATTTTCTTTTAGGCATTTTATAATTTCAGATTTTTTTAAATTTAAATTTAGGTCTATGGTCCGTTTTGATTTAATGTTTGTATGCGATGTGTGATATAAGAGCCAGAATTCCTAATACTATGTTCTAGCCATTATAGTTAATGTCATAATATGATGAACAAATTTGGAGAGTATGGGGAAAGGGGAAGGTAAGAAAAATATATGACAGAATCCTGACAGAAAAAATTGTAATATGCTTTACTGATGCCTTATGTGTTGAATCCCATGAATCAGTGCTTAAATTCAGGTTGTGTAAAATATAGCTGAATAGCATAAACAAATATTGACAAAATAAGTTAGTAATTTTAGTGATCTTAAGAGCAACAATAATAAGCCATTGATGGATGGATGTTATTTTGCCACAGTATTAGTATACGACACAGAGTAATTAACAGTCTGTTCTCATCTTCTTTTCCGACTTTGTTTTCTGACTTTGATCTTCATGAGCTCTAAATTGTGTTCATCACTCATGGATTCACAATTTTTCTTTAGCGTGTTGTACTTTTTCTCCAAACTCCGTACACGGAAAGATGTGAACCAATGTCGTTCTCCTCTAACTCAGAAATTTCTAAGCATCCTAGTTCTAACACTCCATTGTGAAGACGTTGTCTTCACAGGAGTCACTCCTGTCTAAACAGAGTGAGACGATAGTTCATCTCTAGCACTTTGAGACGCCTCTCTTCCAGCACCACACGTCCCTAGGTGTCCAGCTTCCCCACACCACGCTAGATTGGGAACACTCTTCAAGTTGAGAGGCCATATATTGAGCTCCACTCTTTAAAATGGGATAGGACAGACCAGAGCTTATAAAGGAAGAACAAGGAGAGTGAGAAGATTGAAAACCTCAGTTTACAAACAATTGAACAGGCTGATGGAACTCTGTAGACAATCTGGGGGCGGGCTGGGTTAGCTGAGGGACTCTGTATGTAAGAAATGGGCCACTGAATGGCATAGATTCGGACACTAGTATTCGGGACACTAGATAGATATGAGCTATTTCAGGTCACTATAATGAGAATTTTGCTCTATACAGTTAAATTTGCCTGAAGTAATGATCTATTTTAAGAGTTTATTCCGCTCAGCAGAGTTTGTTCAATATACGCTCCATAACGACTTGGCAGGAATGCTACAGATGAAATTAAAACATTTGGTGAGTCTAGATGAAAGTCCATCTATAGAAATCTGTGATTATTTAAATTTGGAACCCTGGCCTCTTCTTTCGGACCTTGTCAAAGACTTGCAGATGTTTCACAAGTGTCCCTCCCCGCCCCTTTCCTCTCTTCCCTCTCCTCTCTCCTCTACCTTACTTTATTTTCTTCCCCTTGCTTTCCACTGTATTCCATTTCACTGCCATTACTAGGTCCTAAAGGAAGGACTCCCAGCAATCAATGCAATTTAGCGTCTTAACAAACATTTCTGTATCCAATTCTGTCTTTTATAATTTATTACGTACAACAGAGGCTGTTTTAAAGGCTTATTCTTCAATATTATTCTCTGCTCAAAAGCCTTCGATGATTATCCTTCACCTGTGTAGGACCTCGGTCAATGACTGAAAGTTATTGGGCAGGTACTAATTGCTTCTGCCATCCGTTGTCTCATTCATCACAGTTACTCTTCACAACAATCCTATGAGGTGTTAGTAATATCCTTATTTTATACCCAGGGAAATTTTCCCAAGGCCATTTAACTAGTAAGTGATAAAGATGGGAATCTTGGTCTGATTCCAAAATGAAATTGTTAAGCATTCTTTACATTCTCTCCAAACATTTTATTCTGGCTCTCAAAAACTGTATTTTGTCCAAACCATTTATCCATCCCTTTTTTCCACTGATTATTGCCCTATATTAGCTTATCTCAGATGACTCAGTCTGTTCACTATCTCCTGAATATTTCTCATATATTCTTCACATAACAGGATAAATTTCTTAGCTTTTCTGATCTTTAATTTCCTTTTCTGTAAAATAATAAAAATAATAAGAAGAAGAATACTTACTTCTTAAGGCTTTTGTGAGGGTTAGATGAGAAAAACTTGTATAAAGTCTTTGTATAGGCCAGGCCCATAGTAAGTTTTTAGTAAACATTACCTGCTACCACCTTTACAACTATTATTGTTACACATTCCAGTAACAATTCACAAATGGGCAATGCATGTAAATATAATTTAGAAATATATAATAAGAAAAAAGCACCATGCAAATTCACATTTAAACCTGGCGGGTGTTCATAAAAACATTGTAATCCCGCTGTGAAGGGATCCCTGAATGCAGACCCACTTATTGTTAGTCTCTCTTGCATGGGTGCCTTCCACAAAAAATCCTTTGAGTGGCATTTATTTAAATTCACCTACATTAAAAGATTGTCCTATTACTTTTATCACTTAATGTAGTGTTAGCTTAACTTGTGGTAGATTCACAATATTGTGTACTGAATTTTTAACTAAAAACTCAATTTTGAGATAATCTGGCATTTCTTCCATTTAGTTTTAGAACTAAAGCAAAATTGATGCACCTTATGAAAATAAATGACAAAAATCTAGATAACTTAGAAAAATATTAGTAAATATGTATTCAGAATTAAAAAATATAAGGGAGTTATCTTCTTTATTTTAAATATTGTTTTATATAAAGAAAGCTAGGCTTTGGGGTATAATGAAAGAGAAAAACAGTAACTTTAAGCAGAAGCTTTATGTTCTTGGATCTTTTATATTTTCTCTATTATGAGACTTAAAACATGAAGCGTTAACTTATAAATAACAGGAAACATAAAGATATATCAAGTAGTTACAAAATGCAATGGAGCAAGATGTTAAGATAAAATTGGCTAGAGATTGAAGTGGGAAGGACCAAAAGCAGAAAGATTCAGGCCTTAGCAAGTGCAATCAGAAGACTGTCAAATTTCACTGATATCTCAATGCAGCTCGGAGATTGATGGATGCTGCTAACGATATATCAATGGAAATGTCTATGGCAATGCTGGATATGTTTTTATCAGTGTGAGAGAGAATGTCTGTAAAGATTGATATAAACATTTTGCTGTCTTCTCTCATTGTTCATCAGTGCTTTCGATCATCAATTACAGGGCTATGCCTTATTCCCTTTGTGACTATTATTTGGAAATCGTATATGAGATGATTTATCTGCTCTTCTTCTATTTGCCATGCCTTAGTGTTTCAGATTGTATTTCTGAATAGGTGGTGTGTGAGTGTGTGTGCACATGAATGTATGTGTTTATGCACATGTATGTGGTACATATATGTACATGTATGTGCATTCTTTTCTTGTTCTTATTGACGTCACTGCCCTCAATTTTTGGTTTCTATCCAGGTGACTGAATAGTCTCGAGTCAGATATATGCAAAATCTATTATTATCATTCATGTGCTACATGTTGGAAAAGACCATCTATAATACCTATGTGTCATATAATACCAAGAAAATAACATGCTCACCTGAATACTTAACTAGGAAACAAAATAAGAAAAGACTTTCAAGTCTTGTTTTTTAAAATAAAGTCAGGTTCATAAAAAAATTTTTCTGAATTGGAAGAAATCTTTATTTAAAGCAACACCTGATGTTGTCAAAATCCTGCAGCAATCTGCGGATATATGCATGGGATTTCATGAATTTATAAATTTACTTTTGGTGGACAGACTCAATTCTGAGAAACATTTATCATGTTAACCTATTTCCATTTGGGCCGACAGTAAATTCTTCCTATGAGAACTGTTTGAATGGATGAAATGAGCTCTTTTTTCGCTCTTTATATTTAAGTGATGTGCCCATGACACAACTTATTTTAGATTAAAAATGTTCTTGAATTTGGTGAAAGAAAATATAGGAAGTAGATTGCTATTAAATCTGATTTTCTAATGAAACACAGGACACATTTCTTCTTAGAATGGGCTGTGTAGCTTTGTTGCAGATATAATTTTCCTATACATAGTTATTATTAGGTGAAAAATATTTCATTTAAAATAAATGCTGGTTGAAAGAATGAATAAATATTTTAGCATATTCAATAAACTGGCTTACACATTGTGGCAAAAGTTAAAAATAATGAAGGATAAATTACGTTTAAAAATACTTGAAATTTGCTAGATTAATCTACGAAGTTTTAACTCTCTTGTGGTGCAACAGAGAGTTTAACTCTCGAATAAGGTGCAATAGATAATTCTGAAGATATTTTTTGAGTGAAATGAAAATTATTATAAATGACACATTAGTTTATTCCACCAAACAACTGGCTTAATTCTGCTTTTACTAAACTAAATTAAAGACATCAAATGTGAAAACAGTATGGGCAGAATATAGTAAAATTCCCCCATATAAATAAAATAATGCATGGAAGGCTCCATTTCAAAGTAAAATTCTGCATAAAACATTTTTGAAGTGAGGCTGAAATAGAAATTAATTTGCAAAATTTGAGGAATATTAACTGATTTTTAACCACAGCCATCTGGTCTAGGCTGTGTCTACACTGTGTTTACTAAGCCGAGACCTGCCCACTAGCTGAGAGGCACATGTGGAACTCCATTAGGGAGACTCAGTCAAAAACTTTAGTCCTCATACTTACAAAGGCAGTAATTTCATTGTCAACACTCATCCTGCTCAGAGTGAGCAGAAGAAATAAGATACAACAACCAAACCATTAATATGTGTGTATATCTCCTTTTCTCTCTAACCAAAACTTTAAGAAATGTTTTTGGTAGTTCACTTTTGCTGGTGACGTATTTATTCAGCTTTTGCTTTTCTGAAAAAAAGTCATTTTACCTTAATTTGTGAAGAATATTTTTCCTGGATAAAAATTCTAGGTTTGTGGTTTTCTTCTTTTTTCAGCACTTTAATGATATTATTCCAGTGTTTTTTGGCTAGCCAGCTTCTCATGAGAAGTTTGCGATCATGACCATCCTGCTCCACTGTACACTGTGGGCCTTTTTCTCTGGCTTCTTTCCAAAAATTTTTTTTTAGCAAATTGATTATGCTTTGCTTTAGTAGAATTGTGGTTTTTTGGATCTATGCATTTATACTTTTTATTGAATTAGGAAAGTTTTCAGCCAGTATTTCTTGACATATTTTTTTTTACTCCCTCCCTATCTCCCAAATATGGGACTCCATAAATTAGAATGCTTGATATTGTCACTTACATCACTGAAGCTTTTTAATTTTTTGTCTTTTTCCTCTCTGTGCCTCGTTTGGATAGTTTCTATTGCTATGTCTTCACATTCACTGATCTTTTTCTTGTGCTGCGTCTAGCTGACTGCTAATTCCTTATGGTGAAGTGTTCATTCCAGATATGAACTTTCTAATCTCTAGAAGTTTCATTTAGTTGATTTTTTGATGTTTTTTTTGTTTCTTGTTTGGACATCAGGAAAATGTTGGCATAGGAATTTCTACCACTCGCTCACCACCTCCGGCCCCAGAAACAAGTGTCTGCTCATAAAATTACCTTCCCAAGAGCCGAGGATTCCAGGTGAGGGATGACGGAACCTGAGTGAAGCACAGAAATAAGAAAGGACACATTGAGGAGGGCAGGAAAGACGAATTAGCACTAACCCCACGGCCCCTCGTCAAGCCCACGGAGCCCACTGGGGCGGGAGAGAACGTGAGAGTAAGAGACCCCCGCACACCAGGCTGGCTCCCACAGCTCCTGCGGGCTCCAGGAACCCAGCCCGTCTACACCCTGGTCCGTGCCTACTGCGGCGACTCAGGCAGCTCGCAGGGTCCCGGGCAGGGCTCGTGGGGGCTCTTGGAAAACCAGGTCCACTTCTCACCTTGGCACCTGTTGGCTCCAGAAGCCCGAGAAGCTCCCATGACACCAGGGCCCCAGTCGGTTCTCCTGAATCAAGAAACTGGCTCACCCCAGCGTCTCCCTGCTCCAGGACCTCCCCACCCCGCCCTCTCCACCCCTCCCCGTACCTGCAGCTCCAGCGGCCCCAGGCAGTTCTCGGGAAAGTTAATGCCCCATGGTATAAGCCTCCTAATAGAGAAGACACAGAAGATCTGAGAATATAAAGCTTCTACTAAAAGTTACTGTTTTTCTCTTTCATTTTAACCCAAAGGCTAGCTTTCTTTACATAAAACAATATTTAAAACAAAGAAGATAACTTCTTTATATTCTTTAATTCAGATAGTTGTCATTCATATTCATAATATTAAAATTCATCAATTTTGTTTTAATATGGTTTACAACTAAATGGAAGAAATGCCAAATTATCTTGAAATTGAGTTTTTAGTTAAAATTCAATACACAGTATGGCGACTCAGTTACAAGTTAAGCTACTACTACACTAAGCAATAAACATAACAGGACAATCTTTAAATGTAGGTGAATTTAAATAAATGCCACTCAAAGGATTTTTTGTGGAAGGCACCCATGCAAGATAGACTAACCAAAAGTGCATCTGCACTCGGGGATCTCTTCACAGTGGGATTACAGTGTCCTTATGAACACCCACGAGGTTCAAATGTGAACTTGTGTGGTGCTTTTTTAATTATATATTTCTAAAATATATTTACATACGTTGCCCATTTGTGAATTGTTTCTGGGATGTGTAAAAACGATAATTGTAAGGATGTTTTTTATTGATGATGAGTACAAATCTAAGTCTTATTGAAGTATGCAGGAAAATGCGAGTAATGATTTATTTTCTGAGTATGTTAAATTTACAGAATTTCACAGCATCAGTGTAGAACAGCACATCTTCTAACTGATTCTTCTCTTGAACTCTTTAGGCTACAATGACTGCCTTCCTAAAATGTAATCTTTTTCAAGGTTGAGAGAACTCTTGACCTCTGTGCATTGCCATTGTACACCACTCCGTACTTTGACTTCCATACGTGGGGAGGATGGGTGAAGGATCTGTGGGTTCAATGTTAATAGCAGCGCATTTGCTCAAAGAATAACTGTTCTTCATCTGGAACAGCATAAAAGCAACCCAGAAGAGCACAGCATCACCATAGAGATTAGAATCAAGAGGGCATAATTAGATGAGTCCATTGGCATTTCAGAGCAATGGTGTGAAAAGTCTTGGAGGATGGAGCCTGGCCACCCCTAGAGGACTGCCTGACCCGTGGTCTGGTCCTGTGGATGAGATGGAGTGACTGCCAGAGGTGACGGTAGAATGAACAGAGTAAGAGATCCCTGCTTGTACCTCACTACCCTCAGTTGGTGAAGGCCAGAGGTGGTGGCATGTGGCTGCAAGAGCTGATCCAGCAGCCCACACAAGCGGCTCAGCCCAAGGTTTAGTGGTGGAATTTCATCAGCCTGGAGACTATTGAACTCACCCTGTGTCCAACATGAGTGAGTCACAGCAAATCAGTTTGTATGCACCATTTTTGATGCCCCAATCTTACACAATCTTGTGAAAGAAATACTATGCCGCTATTCAGCAGCACAAGCTTGCCAGACGTCCTTCATGAAATCATGCAGCCTTGGAGAATTCCATAAGTGCTGAGTGCCAGGACTCCTCGGGGGCATTTAGCAGATCCTGTGGACGGGAGGGTTCTGAGATCCCTGAAGGGAAAGATGGGAACTGCGGCCCACACAAATTCTGATCAGGGCTAGGGGGCACCCCACTCATATGTCACTGCTAACCTCAGCTGTTCCCTAGCAAGGGAGGGGGACTTCCTTGAAAAAGCAAAGCATGGGGACCCTCTGAGACAGGGGGCCAGGGCAGGGCCCCTACCCATATCTAAGGACAGTACTTCTTTTATTCTAGTGCAGAGTTTCTGGCCTTGGCACTGTTGACTCTTTGGCTGGATAATTCTTTGCTGTGGGGGACTGCCCCACGCATTGCAGGATGTTTATGAGCATCTCTGACTTCTACTCAATAGATGCCAGCAGTACTCATCTCTCCCAAATGTGACAACCAAAAATGTCTCCGGACATTCCTAGAGGTCTTCTGGGGAAGAGAAATCATCCCTGAGTGAGAACCACTGTTAAGCATTCATTTAGTTGTACTCGTGAAGTACGACCTTTCTAGTGTTGCTACTGAATCCTCCGAGTATTACAAGAGTTCTCCCTTTTAATTGTCGAGAACTTTACTGTTTCCCAGCACTGTATCAGCTCTGGAAATTGATTTCTTGAAGTTCCATGGAAATTCTTTTTCAGTTAACCTTGTGGACTTCCCACCTATGCATCTGCTGTGGCTTGATACTCAGCAGCAGGCTCAAGGAAGGCTCTGTGCAGATTTCTTGAGCTCTTTCCTTGTGTAGCTAATTTGTCCTGCACATTTCACCACCACCCCTTGCTGAACGTTAATTTCTATCTCCTCTTTCTGCCAGAATTCCATGAATATCTTAGGGTATCCCTTCTTGCAAGGAAACTCCAGACGGGAAATCAGGGCAAACAGAGCACACCTCATTCTCTCCTGGGTCACAATGCCGCCTTGCCTGCTGACCAATATCTGGAAATACTTGTTGCATGTGCTTTGTCCAGGGTTCTAGTTGTTTATGTCAGGAGGGTAAATTCAGTTCCAGTTACTTCTTGGTAGCTGGAAGAAAAGCAGCCCCTCCTCCCACCTTCTTCTTAAGATAAACTTCTCGGCCAGGTTTTAAAGTTTTTCCATGTTTATTTCCTCATTTCCCGCTCTGACCTCAACCCACTTTAATCTGCTTTCCACTTTCGTCACTCTGCTGAATGGTTTTGTCTAGGATTATTAAGTGACTTCTGTATCCCCAAAGCCACTTGGCATTTTTTCACTTCTCAATTTTTCTGACCTCCCAGCAGGATTAGGCATTTTTGATTACCATCTCCCTCCTTGAAAATAAACAAAAACAAAAATAAAATTGAACAAAAACAAACGTTCGTTCCCTTTGTTTTCATGACACCCAGTGTCCTGGATTTCCCGCTGCTTTGCTGAGCACATCTTTGCAGGTCTGTTCCTCCCCATCCAGCTGTTAGAAACCTCACCTTGGACCTAGCGCCCTGCACTGGGCTCCAGACCAGCATCTTCATTTGCTCATTTGACATTTCCACCAAGAAATCTCAAAGGAGTACCAAATGTGACATCTCAAAGACAAAGCACTTCAGTTCACTTGCTCCAAACATGGTGTTCTTCCTGAGTTCCCTATCTCAAAAGATGATGCCGTCATTTATCTAGCTGTGCCAAAAAAAGATCTCCTTGACAACTTCCTCACCTTCACTCCCATGCCATCCATCACTAAGCCCCGTCAGTCAATTGAACCTCCTAAATGTCCTGTAAATTCATCAACTTCTCCCCCTTCCAACCCTTGATTAAATCAGCTTCCTATCTTCTAGTCGATTGCGATACCTTACTAAGTGATCTTTCCTCATTTGCTCTGGCTTCTATATAACCTTTTCTCCACCCTGCAGCCAGAGTAATCTCAAAATGCAATCTAGTTATGACAATTCTTGCTTAAGTGGGTTGCTTGATATCCAATTGCTTTTACAATAAAGACCAAAATCTTTAGTATGGCAGACAGAAACCTGCAGTATCTCCCTGCCTATCTATTCCTGCACCGTAACCGTACCAGACTGTCGTCAGTTCCTTGAATTGAGGACTTGAAATATGCCTCTCTCTTATGTTCACGCAGGTGTGCAAACAGTGACTCCTCTCTTTAGAACACAGAACTACTTATGACCAACCTCCCCCTCCCGCCTCCCAAGAAACATATGCAAAAGGCATTTTTTGTTCTCTCATCTGCAGTTCTCAAGTCAAGTGCTATTTCCTAAAAAGTGTTTTCCTTGACCAGGTCAACTTCTTTTGTTTTAAGCTCTCATGGAAACTTCACATATTGTATCTCTGTGATCATTTAGCTTTGTTTGTCTCTGTAACTACACAGTTACCTCTATGACAACGACATCTGTATCGTATTTTAGACATGTTTTCTGGCATAATACTTTGAACATGGTATATACTCAGTTTGTCGAATGGGTGAATTCATGAATGAATGAACAATAGAATCACCTTAACTGACAATAGTGGAAGTCAAAACCATGGAAAAGCACAGGGTTAGCAGATGTTTATTTAAAAGAAGTCTGTCATGGGGGGCTGGCCCCGTGGCCAAGTGGTTAAGTTCGCGTGCTCCGCTGCAGGCGGCCCAGTGTTTCGTTGGTTCGAATCCTGGGCGCAGACATGGCACTGCTCATCAAACCACGCTGAGGCAGCATCCCACATGCCACAAGCAGAAGGACCCACAACGAAGAATATACAACTATGTACCGGGGGGCTTTGGGGAGAAAAAGGAAACAAAAATAAAATCTTAAAAAAAAAAAAAAGAAGTCTGTCATGTAATTATGTCATATTTTAAAAATTGTCTTTAATGCTTTCTATAGAAGAATTGATCTGAATTTCTCCTGCACATTATTTGTTTGCTTCTCATCTACAGAATCAGATCTGATGTCTTGTTTCTATTGATGAACAGGAAAGAAACATGTTTTTAACATTCTGTTACTGAATACCCTCAACACAAAGGCCTCCAGCTTCAATTCCTCAGCTTCATCTAACTTACCTCTAAGGCCCCACTCTGATTTTTCCTTTGACTTCTCCCATTTCATTACCATGCTCAATCAGTTTTCTGCCTGCTTTTGTTGTCCCTGTACTCATCTGCTTTTCTCAGTCTATGACTTTGCCCGCCTTCTTTTGTTTCTATACCTAGCCATGGTAAGGCACTTTTGTGATGAATTTCTTATACATCTTTGAGTTACTTTATGACAGAATAGCCACCATTTCTGCTTTGCGAAAATCCAGCCATGGTACTCATTCTGTTGTTGCCTTCTCTGTCCCTCACATCTTCTTGGCAGGAAAATATAACTAAAAGTCATAAAATCATGACCATTATTTTTATCATATTATGTCCTCACTAGTATTTAAATAATCATCTTATTTATCTCATGCTGCTTATGACCAACATCAGGAATTGATTGTATTCCCTGTGACAGCTCTTCCAGCCTTAGTCTATGTTACTCAAGCCCACACTTACTCCAATCTCAAGCTCTTACTTTAGGAAGTAGGCTCACCTCTCATTCAGCTATACCCCGACCCCACAAAAAGAGATTCAATTAGTCTTACTTTTACCCTTGTTTTCCTAAAATACCTCTAATTTTCTATCATCATCTCAATCTTTTCTTTTTTTTTTTTTTGAGGAAGATTAGCCCTGAGCTAACATCTGCCAATCCTCCTCTTTTTGCTGAGGAAGACTGGCCCTGAGCTAACATCCATGCCCATCTTCCTCTACTTTACACATGGGATGCCTATTACAGCATGGCTTGCCAAGCGGTACCATGTCTGCACCCAGGATCTGAACTGGTGAACCCCGGTCCGCCGAGAAGAGGAACATGTGAACTTAACTACTCTGCCACTGGGCCGGCCCCTCAATCTTTTATTTTTGAGAACAAACAGAGTTTATACTTTCCAAGGCTCATCCTTCTTCACTTGGAATACTTTCTGTGTCTTTCACAAATCTTTATTGTTCATGGTTTCCTGTCATTCATGTCATATATATGTACTGTGTGTGTGTATGTATGTCTATATGTGTGTGTATACATATGTATATATACGTATATATATGATATTATTTCTTCACCACCCATTAAACCCCTAAGCCTATGTTATCTAATTTCCAAATCCTGCTAAAATTGCTCTTGAAAGTTCCCAGTAACCACTCAATTGCTATAATCTTTTCTGAGACTCCACTCTCCTGAAATTCTTAGTGGTCTTTGAGAGTGACGGCCAACCTCTTCTTTGTAAAAATATCTGCCTTTGTTTCTGCGACTCTATACTTACTTACTGTCACCCTTCATTCTTCTCCCCATGATTTATTCCTCTTTACTGATCTCATTCTCTAGGGATATGCCTGACTTCTCCTTTCTCCTCTGTAGGCAAGCAGTACATCCTGTTAATCTGACTTACATAATGTTACTTACATATGCCACCCCCATTCCCATATACATTGTTTTGGTTTTCATTACCTCTCATGTAGACAGATTATTTGTGTACAAGTGGCTTTGTAATTTATTTTCTTACTTTCACTTTTTCATTATTTTAATCAGTCCTAGATCACAAATCAAATAAATCTTTCTAAAATATAGCTTCAATATGCCATTTCTACTGCTCAAAAAAAAAAAATGTCATTCATTAACAATTTCTTCTTGTCACTGAAGAAAACACAGACTCTTCATCCTGGTGGATAAAGCTTCAAGCAAGCGTCCCTTCCTGATTTACCCTCATCCCATTATGCATGCTCTTTTCTTCCAATTACACCACTCTCTGGTCTGTGGACACGCTCTGCCTCATATGCCATCCTCATCAATCTCAGACTTTAAAGTCCATCTTAAGAAGTGTCAGTAAACCCATTTGATCACAGAACTGCATAACCTGCATGAAAAAAATTAATAAAGTCCCCTTTTACGATTCTGGGCCCTTTGTAGCAGGACCTGTAATACTGTATTGAGTTACTGTGTAATTATCCATCTTCCTAACTAAACTGCAAAGTTTTAAAGGCTGAGACTAATATTTACTCATCTATGTATTTCAAATACTATCCAGTTCAATAACTGCCACAAAGAAGGCATTAAATTATTTTTAAACCCTTTACTGTTCTTAGTGCTTTAAATATATTCACTCATTTAATCTTCACAATAACCTGATGAAAGAAGCATTGTTACCTCTGTCACAAATTAGGAACCTGAGGTACAGAGACACTAAAGGACTTATTCATGGGCACAGAGTTAATAAGTAATGAATTCAGGATTCAAAGCCAATTTAATATTAATGCCTTTACTTTAAATCTATATGACTTCTCTCCTTCTTAACCATATTTAGAATGAATAGCATTTCTTACTTGTAAAATAGATCTACCTACAGAACTATTTTCTTGCCATTGAAATATTGATATTAGATTGATTAATTCTTGAAAATATTTGACCAGAACATTTGGGTCATTGGCTCCAGGGGAGCAACAACTTCTCTTAATTGGTATCCTTGATTGCTTAATTAAATCATAAAATTAAGGCTACATGAATTAACACATGCTTTAAGAGCACCAGTTTTATAACAAACACAGTACTGTTATATTTTGGTGATTTGATATTGATCATTCAATGTCTTCATTATAAAGTGTACTTTTCCTGTCGATATTTAGATTATTCACATAAAGATTAATTTACAAACATTTATTTTGTTTGCTTTAAATACTTTTGCATACTTATGTTTAAAACATAGTAGATTATTGTGTATTCTGTTGTTGATTACCTATTCTCCATTAGTTTGATATTGTTTTCCCTTGACCCATTTGCAAACTAACAAGACAATAAAGTCAATATTGATTTAAGACCAGTAATGGCATTAATTTCACATCAATAATATTTTCAGATATAAAAAGAGAAATAAATAATCTATCTACTATGTGAATTCAACCCTTTAAGGACATACATAACCACAATAATGTTATATGGCATATTTCAGATCCTACATGACTTCATGAAGATGGACTAATGACCAAATACAATAATTTTTTGTGGGAGTTGAGTATCATCTTGGGGCACCTAGTTCTCCTTTGGTAGATAGTTCTAGAATCCCCGTTGTACATAGTTTATAGCCTTGTCCTCACACTTCTGTTGATAGAGTGCCCGACACTTAAAATACTGGTTCTTCACACCTGTGATGTTCTCTTTTGTCTTGCTAAGCCAAGCTAGATGATGTGAGAAATGATTCCAAGTTTTAACTCAGATAATTGGTATAAATTACAGGCAAGTCTCACTTTGCACAGATCCGTGATAACTGAGATCAATGTGAAGATATGGTTGCTACACACGTGAGCTTAGTGGATTGAATGGTGACTCCAAAAAAGTATGTCCGTGTCCTAATCTAAGTCTGTGATTGTTACCTTGTTTGGAAAAAGGGCTTTTGCCATTGTAAATTAAAGATCTTCAGATAAGGAAATCATCCTGAATTATCTAAGTGGGCCCTAAATCCAACGACAAAGGTCCTTGTAAGAGAAAGGCAGAGGTAAATTTAAGACAGGCAGAATAGAAGACACAGAGAAGAGGAGTGGGTGATGTGATCGTGGAGGCAGAGATTGGGGTGATGTGCCTGTAAGTCAAGGAATGCAAACAGCCAGCAGAAGCTAGAAGAGGGCAAAGAACAGATTGTCCCCTAGAGCCAGAGAGAGTGAGGCCCTGCTGACAGCTTGATTTCATACTTTTAGCCTCCAGAACTATGAGAAAATAAATTTCTATTATTAACCACCAAGTTTGTAATAAATTTCTCATGGCAGCCACAGGAAACTAATGCAACGAGTGTCAGTCAGAAGGTACCGTGCAAATCAAGGGCTGCCTCTATTTATTATCAGGGAATTTTGTCTTCTGTTCTTTTAATCTACACCTCTATGTTATGTCCATATACTCCTTCATAGAATATTGAATTTGTAATATTTCTCTAAATCATCTCAGTCTATGTGAAAGAAATTCCACAATTCACTAACTAGGTATTTTGATATTGGGAGAATTTTTTTAACTTTCTTTCGAGGCAAGCATTTTGCATTTTGCTTGCTTGTCTGTTTGTTTAGATGGAAGACAGGAGAACTAGTCACAACCTCTGAGCACTAAGTCATCCCTCACTGCCAGCTTATCGCCTCTAGGCTAAATGCTCCCAATTACTTTAAGCCTTTCTAATTGGCAGTATTTTCCAAATATTTACTCATTATTCTGCTCTTCTTTTACCAATTGATTGGGTCTTTTGAGAAAGCACTCTCAAATCCATATTCATGGAAAGACAAGCGTTTCAGAACCCGTCCTAATTGCTATCTTTGGTATGCCCTCAACTAATCTCAGTTTTTGTGTACTGTATAAATATACCATATATCATCCAAAATATGTCGTTTACTGGTTATGTGGATTGACCACATATGTTTCTCATTTAGTTTTTCCAATGCTCACTAAAATATCACTATGGAAAAAATGAAAATCCAGGAAGATAAAAATAGGAGAGACATATGTAGATAAGAGACTTCGTAAACTTTTGTACAAATAAATGTAGCTACAGAGAGGAGGAAAGTGTAGAATACTCTCGCACTGATGCGAATAAGAAGAAACTTGATTAGACTCTGATTCACAGAGATTTTCCTATCTCAAAGGTGCTGCTTAAAAGAGAGGGCAGGGACAAGTTAAATGACATGAAGATTGCTTAGAAGTCAACATGTGGAAGAATCAATGTTTTCTCTCCTTTCTCCCTACTCACAGAGTGACAGGACCAAATGTCTACATCCCCACTCGGAGAAAAATAAAGGAGGCTCTCCAATCAGAGATGCTAAGTAGAGACTAAAGGTAGAATTTGATATATGAAGGTGAAAACAGATAATGAAGTGAAGTTTCTCTATCAAGGGGATAACATCTAAGATCCACACCTTCAACCTTCAAACAAAATGCCAGCAGCCTGGTATAGACTCTTTCCAGAGTTTCTGGAAAAACTGACATCTGAAAAGTTTCCCAGTGAAGCATCAAGCTCTTTTCCCAAACACACTTGATATAGACTTTTCTTCCTTCCCCCAAATTTCTAATTAATTTTTTTTACTGTCTCATTATTAAATATAATGGATGAACCAGTGATGACCAAACATTCGAGTAAATCCTTTAACACGAACAAAGGAGATCACAAAATAAAGAAACAGATAAGTAAGAGCCTGGAAGAAAGGTTGTTATCTTATAGAACAAAAGAAAACTTCTATTTTCTCTACCCCACAAAAATTTAAGAGAATGAATTCTCATATCCCTTAGAGGTATATGAAATAATCTCACACATAGAAAATAAAACAATCTTATTTAAAATAACAAGAAAGAGCTCTTGGATGTTTAAACTGATGGCTGAAAAGAAAAAAGAAATCCCAAAGAAAGATTAGATGAAAATCAAGGAAGTCTCTTAGAAAATAAAATAGAAAGACGGCAACTATGAGAGGAAAAAAGATAAAAAACTCAGAAGATGAAATTCTCTGAAACTTAGCACCAGACAGAAATAACAGAGAAAGTGGAACAAAGGTTATTAGCAAACATGATAGAAAATTTCCCAGAACTGCAGCATGTCAGTCATCTGAATGAATGGACCCATTGAGAGCTCAGTGAAATGAATGAAATACACTCACCATTAAGCACATCCTGTAAAATTTCAAGGCAAATAAAAATTCTAGGAGGAAAAGCTGCATAAAAAAGTACAAGCATATATCATTATTCATGATAGTTTCAAGGGTGATTAATAATTTCAATAAAATGAAATATAACAATATTGGAAGGATAGGGAAGGATATGGGTTGAATGTGAGCCAAATAATTATTTACAATAATGTAAAGTTAATAGATAATGTCTAAAATTTGTAAATCAAGAAATACCATGAGGATATTTGGTAAAAATTTGGGGGAAAGTACCAGGAAAATAAGAAAAAAAGAGTAGAAATGAATTTCCTCTGAGTAGCTGGTCAGAGAATTGCTATCATTGCGTTATAGTATTTCTGTGCTATTTGAATTATCTAATACGTACATTATTTTAGCTTAAAGTTTTCTTTAAATAATGTGGAGAGAGGGAGAATAAGGAACAAAAGTAAGAGAAAATGGGTTATATGAAGAAAATATAAGCGTTCGAGATTGTAACTACTTTCTGAATGACCATAGATTTTTAGATTTCTTATTCCAATATTGCTTCCTCCAATTTCTCATTTGCTCAGGCACGAAACTTGGTTGATGAGTTAGACAGTAATGTGTTCAGTAGCAAACACTAGAAAATCAGTCAAGTATCTTAAATTGACTAGTGACATTTTTCTAATATAAAAAGAATTCTGAAAGGAGGTAAGACAGGTATGGTACACAAACTCAGTGATTCTCTTAGGGAGCCAAGCTTTTTCTGTGTCTCCATTCCACCCTCTTCAGCATATTAGCTGGTTGCCTGGTGATTGAAAGATGGATCTTTATCCCTAGGTACCACATCCATGTTTCAGATAGGAAGAGGAAAGGAAGGGGAGGGGATATAGGTAGACTTCTACATATTTTATCAGCCAGAACTGTGTCACATCGCCACTCCTAGTTTCAGGAGAAGTTAGAAAAGTGAATTTTTTGCTCTTATAGCCTCTAACAAAAAGTCAGACATAAGGGTTGGAAATGGAGATTGGATCAGCTAACTGCTTGTCTGTTACAGATTTCATAATAGAAATATTTTAAGGTGGAGAATGAAAATGATAATGAATAATTTTTTAAAAAGCATTATATTATTGAGGTTAACCAACTGTTATGATGGTTTCCCATTGGAACTTGAAAAGAGACCTGTTGAAAAGGATAAAGAAGACGTAAACTAAATTTTAATTAGTAACATATCAGACACTTTGCTAACAATTTACATGTTGCCTCATGTAAGTCTTCACAATGACCTCTTCTAGGGGGTCGTATCCAAAAAGTAGTGGAAAATGTCACAAGGAACATCAAAACCTCCAAATCCTAAAATTCTTTTACCACTGATGGATGAACACTGATAGTCAAAGAAAATGTGAATATATTTCCAGTAAATTTAAAAGCCTGAGTATAAACTGAAAAAGTTGAAGGTGACGTTTTCATCTGTTTCCAGCTGAAGCTCATAATTTTCAGTAGAAGATGCTTCGTTAGGTAAAGAACTGGTTACAAATATATGAATGATGCAAATAATTAACAGTGGATGCTGTGATTAAGCACTTTTCATTTATTCTTCTCTACTAAACTATTTTGTAGTATACTATTATATTAATATTATATGATAAACTCCAAGTTCTTAAAGGATAAAGGGTTTGCTAAATTGTAAGATTTACCTTAGGTCTCTAATGTCAAAGCCAACGTTTTTAACCATTTTGCTATTTTTATGTCAAAAACTTTCCCTTGACTAGACCACAATGGAAACTAAGTTTGGGAATATATTGTTGGCATATGAAGGAATGTCCAATAATAATATGGTTTAGAATAAGAATAGAAAGAAAAATTAGCCTCTGTGTGCTTGTTTTCTATGAAATGGTGCACCTTTCCTTGTCATCTCAGAAGAATAAGGTCTGAAACCTCTAGAAAACTGGTCAAATTAAAGATAAGCGTCTCTGTCCCACTTTTGGCACCGAAACACAATGTGCCCGTCATGGCTACAGCCAAGGAATGCTCCTCCTGCTGATGGAAACTGCCAGCAGAGGTGTTCACTTAGGGTAGGGGAATGGAGCAAGTCCCATGGATAGAAAGCAAGGGCTAGATTGAGATTGCACTGTTTGTGAAAGATGAAGAAAAAAAAAACTTTGTAACTATCACTGGGGCTACAGCTTATGATGGGAAGAAGCAGACCTAGCCTCCAGGACTGGGCGGGTTGGGTAGAGAAAATTTCAAAATTGCTGGACAACAAAGAATGAACCCTGGAGAGAAAAACAAACCAACAAACTCCCACCTCAAATCAACCTAGAAAGTCATTATTTTGATATCCATGATGAAAATTAACACTAAGAACGGTAATCACCAGTATCAAAAGTCAAGATAAATTCCAGATAAATGAAAAAGAAAATAGGGCAGTCTCAAAGTGGCTGAAAAGTAAATCTGCCAAGGATCACCCAAGAGAAAATGTTAGGAGATGAAACAAAAATGGTCAGAAATAGAATAATAAAAGAAAATTAAGAAGTATCAATTACCATTACTGGAAGTGAAATGAAAATTCTTTAAATGAGGGATGAAATTTCAGTACACAGAAGGAGCAATTTAAATCTAGCATCACTATAGTGAAAAAGATCAAAATACCTTATTTTTGTATGTTTTCATTCTTTAGCACTATAAATACTATGGAGGAAAGACATTTTGTTAATAAACCAAAATAAGCAAGAATAATCAAGGCCTTCATTCATGCAGAATAAAGATAACTAAAATGTTAACCCACCGGTTTTTGCCTCTTTTCAATTCTTTATTAAAAGAGAAAAGTAATGATGTGACATAGTGGTATTTGTGACTTTCTATGGTTAAATGACAGATAGTCAAGATTTCTCTGTAACCCTTTTTTCCATATATTTGAAAACACCACTTTTTATCAGATGTTATAGGAAAAAAAAAAATTTGCTACATTAAATAAAATAACCTATGCCCCACGTCTGGTGTTCTTGTTCTCTCTATTCCACAATATTTTCTGGCTTTATGAAGATAGGATCTTAGTCAGAAATCCAAACAGTGATAATGGAGAGAGGAAGGACTTTTGATATTGGTTAGATTGTAATTATTTTTCCACCTTTTCTTTCTTGCACCGTGAGCATCTAAACAGCAAACCCTAGTGAATGTGTCAACATATTTCTTGGAACACTTGAAACTGTTGTTATTATCTATCCCTGAATTAAACATTTTTCTGTTTGCAATATAAAACATTTTAATTACAATACAAATTATATGGTACAACCATGTAGCAGTAAACAAAGAACTAATTTGTGTTCTTTCTGTACTTATCATTTGTTGACTAATTAGTTTCTCTATGAGACACCAAGTGACTCTTATAAATACAAACCTCCTGAGGATATAAAGGTTAATTTTGAAGTGATTACAACTATTCCAGTAACATTATAATTAATGGTTACATTTGTGATGCTGAAGTCTTCTAAAGCACCAATGAGTAACCTCTGAAAATCAGTTCAGGTAGTTGGCATCATTTAGGATGCCTTTGCATTGTTCCTTTTAGTCAATTGAGTTTCAGCTTGAAGGAGGATCAAATATTAAAACCATCCTTATTCTAAACCATGATCCTATGTGTGTGCATCTCTGTGTATATGTATGTGTGTGTGTGTGTGTGTGTGTGTGAGACACACACACATCCATTGCGTCCACATGCTATTAATTCATACTTTCAGCCTGAACCTGAGCTATGACTGGACATGTTTCGGAATGATTCATTAAGTCATAGCAAAGAAGTCCATTTATATTAGGGAGACAGATGACTTTTACGAGAGAATTTAACCTAAGGAATGAGAGGGAGAGGGTCACACAGCCCCTTTCACAAAACATTAATGGAAGAAAGATTCTGAGAACAAATAAGTATCTACCATTCAGCTATGATTCTGATCTCAGCTTACATGCATTTATAAATAGGTCTTAGGAATTAAAAGTCTATGATGTTAAAACTGGAGTTTGCTTGTTTCCCCACTAAAATTTCTGAAAGGCTTTATGATTCTAAAGTACCAATGGTTGGATTTCATTTTATCTTTTCTATTCTTACTGGTAATTGTTAAAGATGTCACATGGAATATTTTTCTAATAATAGGTAAAGTATTTAAGTTTGGTACTGATTTAGGTCTTAACTATTTTCACACTCATCTAGCTTTGCATATCAATGCCCTCTGTTGCATGGAAAGAAAGGGGTAATTCAGCAATGGTCATCAGAAATTTGATGTAATCTGCAGCCTGTCTTGTCATTGCTGTAGCCCACACTGATGTATCATTAATAGAGGCAATGATTATATAATATTACTGTGCTTTTCAGTTGTGATTCTAGGATTACTTCTCTTTTCTTCTAAGTTTTATCAATGGGTAAATTATAAATAAGAGAGAGCAAAGATTGGTTATCAACACATGATTTAATTAAATCTCTCCTGGGATGTCTAAAGGGCATCTCAAACCTACTAAGTCCAAACTAGCTTCTGATAATCCCCACCAAACCTGCTTCTGCTGTAGTCTTCCCCATCTTAGCGGTTGGCAACTCCACCCTTCTAGGTGTTCAGGTCAAAAACCTGAGACAAATTGGGTTCTCTCTTTGTTTCACCTCCATTTCTAATATGTCAGATAATGCTCTTGGCTCTAACTTAAAAATACATCCAAGAATCCAACCATTACTGCACCCCTTGGTCAAGCTTCCATCACTCTTACCTAGATGATGGCAGTAACCTCCTAACACTGCTCCCTGTTTGTGTGTTTGCCCTTCTCCAATCTACATCCAACCCAGCAGCCAGAGTCACCTTTTAAGTTTGATTATATTTCTTCTTTGCTTGAAATCCTCTATGTCTTTCAGATTCATTTAAGAGTAGAAGCCAAAGCCCTTTGCTTTGACCTACATACATGACACAATCTTACTCCTCATCATTTCCTTGAACTCTTCTCCTTTTCTCCCTCCCTCGTCGGCTCCAAACACGCTAGTCACCTTGCTGATTTAAAAAGTACCCAGGTATGCTCCTGTCTGAAGTTAGTTTTTTCAAGTGACCACCCTATTTAAAATTGCATCCTGCCTCCCTTTCAACCCAATAATTCACATTCACCTTCTCAGCTTTAATTATTTTCCCTTGGCACTTATCCCCAATAGGCTATGTGTTTTATTTATCTTGTTTTCTTCTGTCTGCTCCCATAAAACATAAGACCTATGAGGGTAGGGACTTTTGTTTGTGTTCTTTTTCTGTCAACTGTGCCTGGCACAGAGTGAATGTTGAATACACTTTTGAACTAAAAACAGTGTCTACTTTACACAGGTAAGAATGGTATTAAAGCAATTCCCTTAAATAAGTAAAGAATAGTTACATTGGCTAAATCAAAGCCATCAAATCCATGATACAGGTGAAAGCAGTAAGGATACTGTTAGTTATGCCTGAAAAATCAATGAAATCTATATATTGTAATTTTGGATAATAGTATATTTTTTAATGTTTATTCTTCAATTTCCCATACCTTGTTACTTTACTGGTATTATATGTGGAGTCTTGAAAATATTAAAACTTATTAAAATAAATGTAATACTATTTAAATGAGACTAGCCACACATTTATTTTTATTCACAGGATACCAATTTTTGATCTCTCTAAATCTTTGATTTAATTATTTTCATTTGTATAAATAAAGGCCAAAGGGCTATTTCTTTTTGCTTACTTTCCTACAAAAAGTGTCTCCTTGTTTGAAAAAACTAGATTTATGAGAATCCCAGAGGACAATAGATACCTTTTAGTGCTGGAAAATCCAGGGATCTTTTTCAAAGTGACAAATCCAGGAATTATGTATAGGTTTTCCAAGCATCGAGGGCATGCCCTTCCTAGTGTCTTACACACCTGTTGGTTTCCCTTTAATTAGCTGTCTTTTGTGCAATAGGAAATAAATATTGGGCTATGCCACATTTGGAAATATGATTAAATGTCACTTTGACACTACCTATAATATGAGAGTAACTTGCTTTCTCTTGATTTTATCTTTCTTCTATGCAGAATGGAGCCTTGCTTTCTTTTTCTCATTCCCTTTTGCTATTAGACTGGACACAGTTGTAGTGAGGCTTCAGTAACATATCTATAGCACTTTGAAAATCATGAAATCATACATGAATGCAATGGATCATCTCTGGATTAATTGGGGCTTTAGTGTTTCTTCCAATCAAAGCAACTACGGGGAATGCAATCCTTACATTAGGAAGAAGATTCTGACATATTTTAGACAATCCAAACTCTTGTTCCAAAGAACACCCTCCCTTCCCCCCGCCCCTCAAAAGGCAATTGCAGCTTGTCACAATCCCCTGGAGTTCTGCTGGTCTGTGTAAGGGGAAGGATTATCTAGTGATTGGTTGGCTTTAGAATCCCATCACTAGCAAGCAGACAGTCAGCAGACACGTCTGTATTTTGGAGCTCTTTTATCAACAGACGTCATGTATGCTTTTTGTTGATAACTTCAATTTTTAATTCTGTTTCTAAAATGCTCTGTTAAAATTGTTTGATGTCATAAATTTGCTAGCAAGGCAATTCTCATTTCAGATACTTTAAGTGAAAGTGTTTTCTGAGGAATACTCCCAGTTGTAAGGGAGGAGAATGGGGAAAGGAAATAGAAAGGTTTTATTTTATGAGAATAGATTTGACTTACACTTTCTCTTGATACTTACAGGCCAGTCGGAAGTAGTGATTATCTCCATTAAGTTACATAACATCTCAGAAGTGAAGTTAATCCTAAATGCAAGAGGGCATGAGACAGTCTAACACAAAATCCTGGAGAGGCTGAAAGTGAACATATTACTTTCTCTCAAAGTGGCTGCCAGGGGGACATTTACTTGTGGGACACAGTAAAAACCATGTAGTACAACGATTCTTTGTGATAGAGGAACAGTTTTCTTGTAGATCTCTGGCTTCAAGTTATTTTCTTTTATTTAAAACACAGAAAATCTTACAAATTTGCACGGATTGCAGTGTCTCAGAGAAGTAGACTTTAGCAGAGCGTGTCCATCACAGAGGAGAGCAAACCTCCAGCATTTCATTATTGCCCAGGGTTGAGTGTTTGCTTTTGTGTGTTTGTTCATTTTGGTGACTAATCAGAGCAGACATCACTATAGCCATAGAGATCATACGAATGTAGTCTATATTAATGCCTAAAAATTGAGCCATTCTAGGCAACTAGCTTATGTGTAAAATGGAAGTCAATTTTATATTAATAAATACATTTTGATAACTACAACCACCACAGTTAAAACTTCCAAAACTCAGATGACTTCTTCATCAACCTCTAATAAAATCTCTCTAGAAAATTCTTAGATTCCCTACACAGTGTGTCACGAGTACTTGAAATTAGGTTCCCTCAGGTTCTTCATGCCTGGCCGCCCCTGGAGAGCTACATGATGGCTCTGTGGCTGGTTCCCAGAGGGACTGCTGTCCTGCCATGTGCCGCGTCAGTGATGTGGCTCTGCCTCAGAGTAGTCCTCCTCTTGTGGCCACCCTGAGCCCTCGGTATGCCACAGCTTCCCGGAGACCTCTGTTCGATTTGATAGAAGATGGTTCTCTCTCCAGCCTGTTTCTCTTTGTCTCTTAGACCCCAAAGCAATATTGGGTGTGCAACCATCTCCCTTAGCTTCTTCTCTAACTGGACTTATGGTCGGCAGAATTCTAAGATGACTCCGAAGATTCCTGCCTGCTGGTGAACACACCCTATGTGACCCCCTTCCCTTGAGTGTGAGTGGGACCTGTGAAAAGGATGCGAGAGTCACTCCCATCACCAGATTATGTTATATGGCAAAGGTGAGGGGAGGGGATTTTTGCAGAGGTAATTCAAGTCCACAATCAGTGACTTTTGAGTTAATTGAAACAGTGAATACCCTGAGTATGCTTGACTTAATCAGAGAAGCTGCTTAAGAGAGATTCTAGAAATCAGAGATTCTCCTGCTGGCCTACAAGCCTCCATGAGTTCCAAGGCTGCAAGGAACTGAATTTTAGCAACAATAATGTGATCTTAGAAGACGACCTCAAGCCACATGAGACCCCAGAGCTGGCTAATACCTTGATTTCCACCTTGTGAGACCCTGAGCAGATGACTCTTTTAAGCTGTGCTTGGACATGTGGCCTACAGAAACTGTGAGATAATTAATGAATGTTGTTTAATCTCCTAATTTTGTGGTAATCTGTTATGCAGCAATAGAAAACAAATATACCCCTCTTTATTCATAGGACCTGAAAACCAGGCAAAAGGGCCAGGCCTTCTTCTTGATTTCCCAATTCTCTCAAGACTCCTTTTCAAGTACCTTCACAAAAAAGATTTTCCTTTTTTTTTTAGGCCAAATTAAAACATTAATCCTCAGCAACCGTTATCAAGTAGTCCAGTTTGTGTCAAGGGACCTCGACAACCTCCCCTTTGCCCATGTACTTCTCATCCCTACCTGCACGTGGGTGCATGTGCACACACACACACACAATCCCAAGGTGGAGTCAACCTGCCTAACTTTGCATATTTAGAAAAGGAAACCGAGACTACTTCAGTTCAAGTAAGTGACAAGACTTACGTGCACTGATGTCAACTGGTGTGAAATACAGTGGTTGTCACAGATCCGATGAGGACTCTATTTAAAATTAAGAGAGAGAGAGATCCCTAGTTATTCTGAACAGGGTGGTCAGGGGCACTAAATGAGCGTCACTTGTGCTGCCACTTGCCATTCTTATACTCATGCCAGACATTGGTAATTACTCCATCATTTTTCCCCAGTAAGCCTCAACACAGACTCAGAATCTTTCTCAAAATTTTGGTCCAAGTATCTTCTGCTAATTTATTAGAAAAGTAATAAGGGATACAACTTATATCATATTAAAGTTAAAGATTTCACATGTGTACTAGTAAAGAAAGAGTAGTCATTCATGCCGTGCCTGTGTTTCCCCCTCCCCAAACGTTTATTGAACACCTAGTACCTAGTATGGGATGATGACATACTAAGCACCGAGAGGGCCATGATGAAATGATATCCTGGATAATTCTGTCCTGGGGGGATGCATGTTACTTTATTTGGCCCATATATGAACTTATTTAATACTCAAATATGTTTATTTTACATAGTGTGAATAATCCCTAACTAATATTTTTTCTCCTTAGAATGTGAATCAATAGGAGTCCTTGGGAAATTTTGCCCAAATTCCATAGACTATATGTTATCCGTGGTAAACTATTTGAAAGGGAAACTTATGCTGTTTGAAATCAGATGGGGCCTCAGTTTCAGTGCTCTGAGTGGTTACATCAGGGATCAAACTTTGAGGGCATCTGTTTTTAAGATAGGTCTCTGGTCTGGTCCCTGAAATAAATAGGAGCTATTGAAATATCACTAAGTAACATTTGACTTTACATTGATAAATTGAATCTCAGAGAAGTTAGGTAGCCATGCTGATTTCCAACAGCCTGGTCAGACATAGAGCTGGGATATCTCTACGTTCTGGGCTCAGGGAAGAGAAAAAATTAAATAAGCCATCTCATTGGTAAACTGAAATTCAGCAACGTTTCAAAAAAGCCCTCAGAGGTGGAGTCGAAGCTCATGGGCACGCTGGCAAGCCTATGGTGCAAAAAGTGGGAGTTGAAGGGGCCCAGCTGCAGGAAAGCCTTGACTTGGGCGAGAGCAGGAAGTGATGCAAGTGGATGGAAAGAAATGCAGGGACACAGAGCATAGAGATTATGGTTCAAACTTTCTCATCCTCTGCACCACTGACACTTTGGGCCCGTAATTCTTAGCGGTGGGGAGCTGCTCCTACATTGAGGAGGTGTAGCAACATCCCTGTCCTCTACCCACCAGATACCAATATCATCCCCTACCCCAAACTGTGACAACTATAAATATCTCTAGATGCTGCCAAATGTTCCGTGGGGGGAAAGTCACCTCCATTGAGAATACACCTTAGTTAGCTAAGGTGGAAGTCAGCGTTGTGGGAGACAACACTTGAGAATAAGACGTTTCGTGTTAATTCTTTTGGGAAATATTCATTCATTCCTTCATCTAACAAATATTTGTTGAATGCCTACTATGTGCTAGGAACACTGTTTAGTGATTGGAACTCATCAATCAACAAAAGAGATCAAAATTCCTGTTCTCAATAGACATAATGCTTCAGTAAATCTTACAGTAACACTAGAAGGTGAGAGGAAGAAGGCTAAGGAGAAATAGAGCAGGGGAAAGAGGATTAGGAGTGTGCGAGTGGGGCAGTTGCAGTTTTCTATATGGAGCTGATCAGAGTAAAGGACTTAGATTTTTAAAAACTTGAAGGAAAGAACTATGCTATTTTTCTGTATATCTTTCATAGAGCTAATAGTGTGGATGGCACATAGTAGGGATGCAATATATTTACTTTTTCATTAAACAATTATTTATTAGATAGCAGTTGATTTTTCAGGAACTAAGCTAAATGCTGAGGATGTGATGATGAGTAAAATAGACATGGTTTCTCCCCTCGCAGCGTCTCCATTTATGAGAGAGACACCTCAATAAAACAGTCACAAAATAGATATAAAACTGTAACTTGAATATTTGTATAAAGAAAAGGCACATGGGGTAATGAGATACATATCAATGGTGTCCTGACCTAGTGAGTGAGGGAGGGTGTGTGTAATGAAGGCTTCTGTGAAGCAGTGATATTTTAGTTGAGTTAAATTTGCAATGGGGAAAGAGGCTCAGACAAAGCGATAAGCAGAAAGAAAAGCATATACAAAGAATCAGTGGTGACTGGAGCTCAGAGTATAAGGGAGGATCATGGAATAATATGAGGAATGAGAGGTAAACTTCAGCTACACTGTGTGGAGCATGTTGTAAATTTACCTCCTTATATTAAGAGCAATAAAATGCCAATGGCATGGTTAAGTGGGGATGGGGAGGTGACACGATTACATTTGCGTTTAGAAAAAAGAAAATCTAGCTGTAGGGAAATAACTACCTTGAGGGGGACGAGATGGGATGGGGTATGAATAAAAAAAGCATTTAGGCAACATGAAACATGAGGACTGTCTGCATTAGCGAGTTGGCAATCGTACTCGGGAGAAAATAATAAGAATCATTATAAAATGCATTTCCCCTAATAATTTTGCAAATTCAAGCCAATCCCATACCAATTTCCAGTGGAGATTAAATGGGTCTTACAAATTTGATGCAAATTTCCTCTAGACACAAGGATGTTGAAAAGGAAAAGCAGTGAGAATAGCTTTGCCCTGCCACAAAACCAGCTGATATTTAGTTTCTCTGTTAAATCTCTCTTTAATTCTATCTTACTCTGTCTTTCCACACATAACTTGAGAAATACTTGACAAGTGGTACGAGAATAGAAAAATAAAGTAGATCAGTGGTATGGAAGAGAGAGTCATAAATGACTTAGGTATAAATGGGGAGTTGGAGTATGAGAATGTTGGCATTTAAGGACCCTTAGGGAAATAATGGGCTTTCTATAGATAAATGATGTTGGGATAATTGGCTATCTATTTGGAAAAAAAATGCAATTCTGCCTTAAACCAAATAGAATAAATTACAAGTTGATTAGAAATCTAAACTTAATACCATAAACGGAGAAAATTATCTCTGGGAGTACCCCACAAAGAACTGATAAATGTGTTTTCCTCCAGGCAAGGGAACTGCGGGGCTGTGGGTTGGGGTGTCAGAGAATTTAATTGTCACTTTATAGCTTTTGCATAGTTTAAATTATTTACCATTATTTGTATTGTTAGAACAATAAAATAAACACACGCTCTCAGCAATGCTACTTTGGGGAATTAACCCTATAGAAATAAGACAAACATAGATGGTATGAGCCTATACATGTACTAGAAGAAATTTTGCAACTGTGGAAACAGATAGGACTTTCTAAGCATGCTGTTAATCTCAGAAGTGATAAAATAATAGGCGGGTTTGATTAATAAAAAAATTAGATTTTTTTTTCAGTTGAAAAATGTATCAGCAAAGTTAAAAGTAAAGCAACTGGTTGGGGTAAGACCTTTGCAACTTAAGCAGAGCTCCTTTGTCCTCTTATCTGTGAGAGGACGTTGAACAATCTAGCGAATTGTTCAACACCCATGCTTTGGAAAAGCCAGTTAACCAGGACGTCTCCTCACACTCAGCATCAGGAGTTTGTGGCATTCTTTACATGGTATTAATAACAGAGGAACGTGGTCCTCACTGCCCCAGGGCTCCGTGTGTCTTCATTCAAGTTTCAGACTCCCATTGGCTCCCACTGTGATTGGTTCAGCTTCAAGTCCCGTCTCCCTCTATCCTCGCTGCCCATGAGAACCGTTTGTGATGATCCGATGTGGTAATTACTAGCCACATGTGACTACTGAGCCAAGGAAATGTGGCAAATATAACTGAGGAGCAGAATTTTAAATTTTATGTAACTTTATTAATTTAAGTTTACATAGCCACATGCGACTAGCGGTTGCCATAATGAACAATGCAACTCTAGATTAATTAGCAGTAGCCAGGAAGGCAGTGGTGTAGAGTTTTGTAGAATAGATAAGGCCACTCAGAAAATTCTCAAAAAGGGAAATTACTATGAGGTTAGTCTATTACATACAGATTTATTTGTACTGACGTGGAGAATTAAAATTAATAATAATTACTGCTCATTGAGTGATGCCCTTTGCCAAATACTCAAATAAATGTTTTATGTGGATTAATTTAATTAATCCTTAAAACACCTAGGAGGTAGGAAGCATTATAATAATCTTTATTATAAAACTGAGTGTTTGTGAACCTTAGTGACTTACTCAAGGTAACATAGTTATTAGAATTCATGGTATAGTTGTCAATTTGGGAAAAACAAATTCCAACATCTGTTTATAGTATATAATGCCTTGAATTCTTTATTTGCTTTACTTAAGACACTTTAAAGGAAACTAATTTTTAATCACTGTTATTTTTTGGTTAGAATAAATTCTTTTTTTTTTTTTTGAGGAAGATTAGCCCTGAGCTAACATCTGCTGCCAATCCTCCTCTTTTTGCTAAGGAAGACTGGCCCTGAGCTAACATCCATACCCATCTTCCTCTACTTTATATGTGGGTCGCCTACCACAGCATGGCTTGACAAGCAGTGCCAAGTCCGCACCTGGGATCCAAACTGGCGAACCCCTGGCCACCGAAGTGGAAGGTGCACACTTAACCACTGTGCCACCGGGCCGGCCCCTAGAGCAAATGTTTTAATTATAAAATTCATACCAGATTTAATTTTAATCCATGCTAATGATAGAGATATAGTTATCTAACTACCCTCCATAGGTTGGAAATAAGTGGAGTCAGGGCAGGCAGAAGGAGAACTGGTTACCTGAAGATGTGTTTGGATGAACTAAAGGGGTGTATACATTCATTAATGAGATGGCTGAAGACAGTGAGATAGTGAGATGCCAGAGCCACTGAGGCTGATGACCACATCCAAAGGGGCCATATAAGCAAGTGTCTGTTTGGTTCCTGGGAGATATGATGAAGGAACAGTAGGAAGCAAGAAAGATGTCACCTAGGGAAGCAAGAGAGTAGAAGCGTTTTGTATTGTCAGCACTGTGTTGCCTAAGGACGGGCTGGATCCATATTAAATCTTGGCATAGGGAAGATGGTATGGAAACCCTGGAAAGGTCGCTTGAATAAACATGAACAGAAAGGAATTAGATGATCATCTTATAATAAGAAGCACCCAGATCGCTGTTTTAATCATCACAAGTTGGGTGTGACTTCTTGCCGGTAGGTTTCAAGAGTGTTTAAGGAACAGCAGCTCAATCTGTGTAGGACTCTTAATTTAGGAAGAGGGGTTTTATCCAAGCTCATGCAGTCGAAAGGGTTCAGTTCAGGGTGAATTTGGCCATGGGGGAAACGTTCATATGGTCAGGGAGAGAGTCAAGTCCCGGGGCTCATTTGGCTCAGGTGCTTCTTGCACTTTATGTCTTAAACACTCAAATCTCTGAACACCTGCTGTGGATTTAATGGGACCCATATGACTATAGAACGTCCTTAAAGTCAGATTTAAAAACATTAATATGCGCAATGAAGAAGAATTTTTTTATTCAGATCTTATTAGATATTTTTTTCCTTTTAAGGCACGTAATTATCCTTTTGAAGATCCATGCTTTGAATTTTTGGAAATGTAATTGTATGAATTTTGGTTTTTATATAATATATTTTAACCATCGATATGTCTATTATAGTAAACACTGTCATTAAGAATATTAGTAGAATTTGTAAACTATGATTAATAAGTGGATATTTTGATATGTTGCAGTGACTTCAGGCACTAAACTCGAATTTATCTATGTAAAAACTATACAATTTCCTTTTATTTTTAAACATTCTATAGAAATGTTGGGACCCAGATGCTTTTCTTAGGTATTTATGAAATTATTTTGATAGTAGTGGATAAGTGTAGGGTGGAAGGCCATATGAAACATGTTTTTGCAAATTAAAGAAATGAATAAGTAAAGTTCACTGTTTGGCTTTGTATGTCATTCACCACAACCAAGAGTTAGATATTGCATAGGCCTCCTCTAGTCCATCAACTATGAAGAGACGTTTTGGTGGATGACTATTTATTTTCAATTAATAAAAGATAAAGGAATTCTTGTTTATATTTTGGGAAGATTCCAACACATACAGATATTTCTCCTGACAATCACTTTTATACGGACAAATAAAAAATAAGCAACAATCTAATTTTATCCGGAAGTTTTAACTTTTGACTCCTACCAGTTATTAATTAGCTAAATTGGCTAATTATATTTTTCCATTTTTGTTTTATTTTCCCTGCCCACACTCTGGGAAAGTTCACAGTAACTAAAAAAAAAACAGCTATGTGACAGAGATAAAAAAAGACAGATTACTGGATACGCGATTAAAACTGATGATAGTGGATCCTAGTTTCACATGATGTGCTGAAATAGAACAACTAATGGGTTTTGTGAAATCAGACTTTTAATTTTTTTAATTTTTTCCTCTTAAAACATTTTTTTAATTTGTTTTTTTAATTGAGATTCATAATAAATTACATCATTGTGCAATTTCAGTTGTACATTATTTCTTGTCTGTCACCACATAGGTGCTCCCCTTCAACCCCTGTGCCCACCCCCCAACCCCCTTCTCCTGGTAACCACTGAACTGTTTTCCTTGTCCATGTGTTTGTTTATATTCTGTATATAAGTGAAATCATATAGTGTTTGTCTTTCTCAGTCTGGCTCAGTTTCCCTTAGCATAATACCCTCCAGGTCCATCCATGTTGTTGCAAATGGGATGATTTTGTCTTTTTTGTGGCTGAATAGTAGTCCATTGTATACATATACCACATCTTTATCCAATCATCGGCCAATTGGGCACTTGGATTGTTTCCATGTCTTGGCTATTGTGAATAGTGCTGCAGTGAAGATAGGGGTGCATATGTTACTTTGGATTGTTGATTTCAAGTTGTTTAGGTAGATGTCCAGTAGTGGAATAGCTAGGTCTTCTGGTATTTCTATTGTTAGTTTTTTGAGGACTCTCCATACTGTTTTCCGCAGTGGCTGTACCATTTTGCATTCCCACCAGCAGTGTATGAGCATTTCCTTTTCTCCACATCCTCTCCAACATTTGTTGTTTTCAGTCTTGGTAATTACAGCCATTCTGACTGGTGTAAGGTGATATCTCATTGCAGTTTTGATTTGCAGTTCTCTAATGATTAGTGATGTTGAGCATCTTTTCATGTGCCTAGTGGCCATCAGTATATCTTACTTTGAAAAATGTCTGTTCATGTCCTCTGTCCATTTTTTGATTGGGTTGTTTGCCTATGCTTTTGTTGAGTTGTGCGAGTTCTTTATATACTTTGGAGATGAACTCCTTGTCTGATAAATGATTTTCAAATATTTTCTCCCAGTTGGTGGGTTGTCTTTCCATTTTGTTGATGGTTTCCTTTGCTTTGTAAAAGCTTTTTAGTCTGGAAATCAGACTTTTAATATAAGAATTATGTGTAGGGGATGTAATTGGATGATACTGTATCTGACACTATTAATAAAGATCATTATTAAAATGAGAATGAAATCATGTAACCACTAAATGGCATGTCTATAAAGGTATTATAATTTTATTTTTAATTTACTTCAGTTGAACGGAACCAAAATTATTATGATGCTGATATATATATTTTGGAGTTATTAAAAACATTTCAAATTATTACTTAAACAAAAATAATGTTTGAATTCCAGTAATTAAATTCTATGAAAACATTTTGTGCATTTGTTAATCTTTTCTCTATTAATAACACTCCTTTATAAAGGTAATCCTTTCTTACTTGGCCCTCTCATTTTGTGTGTATGTGTGTATGAGGAAGATTGACCCTGAGCTAACATCTGTGCCAATCTTCCTCTATTTTGTATATGGGATGCAGCAACAGCATGGCTTCATGAGCAGTGCATAGGTCCATGCCTGACATCTGAACCTGCAAATCTCAGGCCACTAAAGTGGAGCATATGAACTTAACAACTATGCCACTGGGCCAGCCCCTGGACATCCCATTTTTCCTCTCAAAGATCAGTGAGAATTTTTGTCCCTATATTTCTTAACCCAGGGTCTTCTCTAATCTCTGGTTGAGATTCTCTTGGCTGCTCCTAAGGCCACCAGGAATGCCTTTCCTCATTCAGTCACAGGGGTCATTGCTTGCCTCAATCCAGTTTTTACTATAGAGGATTCATATGATTTTCTTCTTGTTTCAAGGGTAGAAATTTATAACAGTATTGTAAAGATTGCCATTTGCAAATACTGGTTTATCATGAATTTACTTTCGTTGAATAACACAAAACTGTAAAGAGATATATCTTAGAAATAATTAAAATACATTCTTGTTTGTGTCCAAAGGTTCTGATACTGAAGGGACAAATCTACCCAAAGCAGACAACACTTTTTAAGAATTGAGTCATAAACCTTCCGTATCTTCTAAAGTAATCACATACTTAGAGCAGAGTGCAACAGTTGCTATTTAAATTCACTATGAGTCATCAGTAAAAGTTAATTATACTTGATATATTCTATTTACTAAAGAAGAATTGTGCACTGTTTCTAAGATTTTTATCAGATAACGTGGAAACGAATTTTTGGGAAAGAGAACCTTCGGCAGCTGGAAAATTCTCTCCTCTGAAACAGCTCATTTGGTCACGCCAGACAAAGTTGAAGTTTTGATCTTATTCTTCCATGCATTCTGATGTGAACTACAGAACTCATGCAATACAAGGCATATCATTTAATAAGGTCCTTCAGCCAATCAAAGATAGACCTATCAATACATCAAAGATGCTGTTGGAATTGAAATGTAATGCTCTATTTAGTACTTCCTGGCTGTCAACTTTAGCCATGATGCACTCACTGGTGGTCAAGAATATAAAGTGTATTTTGGTTAACAGCTTTAGTCATTTGTTTAGAAAATATGTGCCTGGTGAAACCACTCCAGCTTTAAATATCAGATTTTAGAAAAAGAAACTAAGATTCAAGACTAAATCTTTACTGAGGCATATCATTAAATATCAAGGAATTTACAATGATTTCTTTTTCTTCTGCTTTTCGTCTCCATTCAGATAGCAGCAATTCAGTGTAATTTAAGAATGAAAACAGAGTTAAAATAGTCTTTCCCTTATGTGCCTGGCTTCTGCTGCAGTATCAGCAGCGGTGCAGTTAGGACATTGAGGGTTCCTTTCTGCCCGGGTCTGTGCCCTCCTAAAATAAACTGTATGTAGGAGAGTTCTTGTTTTTGTTATTGTTAATGATAGTTTTAGAAAAATGGCAAAATGAAACAAGTCATCTAATGTCAGAGTAGGTTGTTTTGGATAATAATTTCAATGTAATTAAAATAAAAGGATAAATATATTATTAAAAACATTTACTCTTAAGGTACAGAATTTTCTTATCAGTGATGACAGGCAAATTAACTCTCAATTATATGTAATGACAGGGAATAGCTTCGTTAGGCGAGGGCACCAAATCAAGGGCCCGGGTTTTATAGCATTTTTAACAGCTATCACTTCTTTGAAAACACCATTAGAAAAATGCAAAACTGTTATATCCATTAAGAAAACTAAAAATCAAGGCTCCCCCAATAGTGGAATATTATCCTCAGTTTAAACAGGGAGGGCTTGGTTATTTCCAGCCAGAAATGCAGACGTTTTGATCCACTCCGTGTTCTCCCAGAGCTTTTTAATAAAAGCTGTGATAAACATGGACTAGTTTGATTTGGATGCCAACTAATTTCCCTTTCCTAAACCATCCTCTGGAAGAAATTTGAAATAAACAAAGGAGAGACCAAGAAATAAGAACAAGAACAGTGAGAAAACGGAGAATCAAAGAGCCTAGCTCGTTTACAAAATATGCAACCTGGCAAAGCCTAGTAATAGAGTAGTGATGACTTTATGCTTCAAGCAGGGTAACAGAGAAAAACCTTTTTAGTTAAGAGCAAAACATTTACAATGAAAACGGTCTAGAAAACATTGAAAAAATATGAGCGCTTGGTCATTGTGGGAGGAAGTTTAAGAAAAGGTTTATAGCAGAGGATATAAAATTATAGATGAAAATTTATATTTTATAGTACATATAGTATAAGTTTAAGATCATAAATATTATATATAGAATGCATATTTGTATATTTTAAATGAGAAGATTGAAAAGTAGAAGAAAAGAAAAAAATGGACTTGGCTTTAGCTTCACGGGACTGCAAATACTGGAGATAAGTTTGAGGAAACGCTAGGTTAAATGATTGGTTCAAAAGAAACAGTGACACCAGAATGGCTGTTCTTTAAAATGAATATGATTAGATAAGTCGCTTCCTTAAGACATCTTTAATATGCATCTCAATGACTAAATAAGGCATAAAAGACTCTGATTTGGTCTACGCTGTAAATTTCACAAGTTCAAATATCTCATTTTTTTCAACATTTTGTTGCAGCAGATAAAAAAATCGTATTTACACATTAAAATCACCTGTAGAGATTCAACAAAATGTCCAGTGCTCCATCTTTGCCTCATCAGTGAAATCAGAAGCCCTGTAAATGGGACCAAGGCGTGGGTATGCTCCACCTTTGTGTTAAAGACAACACACAGACACTGAAAACCTCACCCAAATAGTGTAAATCACTGTATAGATTATTATACTCTTATAACCACCACCCAGGCCAAAAAACAGAACTTCGTCAGTCTCACCTAGGAACCTCTTCCATTTGCTCCGTCCTGATCACAGCCCTTTTGATTCCCCGCAAAGTAGCCACTATTTGATGTGCATATTCATCATTTCTTTTCATTTCTTTATAGTTTTATGGTCCAAGATTGCATTCTGGGCACTATAATTTAGTCATTTTAAAAGCTCATTTTAAAAGCATTGTCATTTCTACTATGCCTTCATCCTTTCTTTTCTCCACAATTTATCTTTAAAGAACCTGAGCTACTAGACACTGAAAAATGGAGATACTCTAATTCAATCATTTCTCTTTATCTATTATTTGGCTATCTAGCAATGGATGAGATTTCCCTTGGAAAGGTACAAGAAGTGCTTGATTCTTTCCCTTTATTTAAAGAATTATTCCCCTGTTATCCTGAATCCTCCTTAAATTAATTTTATGTACTCATAGATTCAAGTAAATTTGGTGAGTTTAAATCAATTGCATTTCCTATAAGAAGGAAGTTCAAATTTTCCCATCTTTGGGAAGGAGGTGAATGTTCAGATTGACTCTAGTCCTATGGACCTAATCTCAGCTTTGATAACTTTGTTGCAATTTGACATTGTTGACCTGAAAATAAGGAGCCAAAAGGAGAGGCAGAGAGGCATTTATTTTGGGATCAAAGAATTGCAGTTCCGGGTACAAGGATTCAGGCAGCAGCCCAAACAGTGTCCCCCTAGGGAGTAAGAGGCAGAGGCTTTTAAAGGCAAAAGAGGGAGGTTTGCATTACCAAGAATGTTAATTGGGGTTGGGGCAGAAAACTAATCTTGGCTGAGCTGAATTGATTGCTGAGGCTAGCTAGAGGGAAGGAAAAGTCCATCCCTGGGAGGAGCTGCAGGTTTCTTGCAGTTAACTCAGTTCAAAAGTTCACGTTCTGCCGGAGGAGGACGAGGACGCTCATAGGATCCCGTTCCTTAATGGCTTCCTGGCTCTATAAAGCCCTTAGACGTAAATGACCCCATTTTGTTTCACATTTCACAAATAAGTTGTTCCAGGTTCACTTTGTACATTTCCTGATCTAGACCTGAAGCAGAGATTTTTCCAAGAAGGCCTTGTTTGGTTTATTGTGTAATAGTATTTTAAGACCGCAGTCTGTCCCCTGGGAGCGCTCAGTGCTACCTGGCTGCTCATTGCTTCTAGGCCTCTTTCGTGGACAGAGCTAGAAGATAGATATAGACATAGACATAGCATATATATACATTACGTGATAAAACACTTCATCAGCTCCTGCTGATTCTTCCAATTCAAATTCTGTAATAGGTCACTTTTTACTTAACTTCCTTTATGTTATATACATATGTCCTTTCTTCCAAACCAAGAATCATCATTCTCAAGGACATAAGAGATTCGAATTTAGAATAATTGCTTATTTACTTTATCATACCTTGTAATCACAATAGTCTCAGAATAGCAGTATTAATAGTAGCACCACTAAAATAATCCATTCTTTGTGCACATTAACCGCTACACACTATGCATGCCTTCTCCTTTTTAATCTCTTTTTTTGTTTGTTTTTTTGAGGAAGATTAGCCCTGAGCTAACTACTGCCAATCTTCCTCTTTTTTTCCCCCCTGAGGAAGACTGGCCCTGAGCTAACATCCATGCCCATCTTCCTCTACTTTATATGTGGGACGCCTGCCACAGCATGGTGTTTGCCAAACAATGCCATGTCCGCAAGTGGGATCTGAACCGCAAACGCTGGGCTGCTGAGAAGCAGAACGTGTGAACTTAACCACTGTGCCACCACGCCAGCCCCTTAATCTCTTTTTAATTGCAGTTCTACAAGTAACTATATGTTTAATGCTCATCACAAGCCTTTGCGCCAATGTCTGTCTAGTTATCTGGCTGACTAAAGCTTGTTCTCTAGTAGATTCCCCAGGAAGTTCTCATGAGAACAAAATTCTCTGAGTTCTTACATGTTGATACCAGTTTATCTATACCTTTTATGCTTGAAAGTCAGTTTCCTTGAATACAAAATTCTTGGCTCACATTTAATTGCTTTGAGTATTTTGAATATCTTACTCCATTTTCTTCTGGCAAAAAACACTGTGATTAAAAAGTCTAATCATGATCTAACTTGCTGAAGTTAAGGACTTTAAATCCAGAGATATCAGCAAACAGCAAGAGCTTTACTCTTGAACAGCGCTATTAATAGAGGGATAGGACCTAGCATTTTAAACACCTGCAGTGAACTATGTGCCTAATGTGTGATATCTTAATATATTTCCACACTTCCAAGGTGTCTGTTAATTAAGTCAATTTGATAAAAGAGGACTTTGAGGCTCATGTAAACATTTTACCGTAAAACTGGAGAAGTGGAATTCAAACACAGGTCTACTTGACACTAGTGCCAAGATCAGTCTATCAGGCTACTCTGTCCTTTGGATAGGGTGACTTGGTGTTCTGTTATGCCTGGGAGAATCCCAGTTTATACCTGTTGTCCTATAATAATTACTGATTGGAGTCTCCTTTGCTCTAAAATTTTCTGTTTTGGAAGATAAATTTCATACGTAGTCACACAATTTCTTGACCATCTAGTGATGGATTCGACTTGAAGCTCTTTAACAGACACACGAGAGCACACATTTTGAAGTCACAAATTGTATTTTCAGTGCTCCCTCCTCCTCTCTTGCTGTGTCTACAAGTTGTGTTTCATTGCCATCCTTGTCATATTTGCTGTATACATTGCTACTCAAACTTCTTATGAATGTAACTCTTCCAGAAAATAACAGCAAAGAAAAACAAAATATCCTTTTGCTTACTTTAGATGTGAAAGCCTTTCTTTTTTATGTGCTCCATGTAATAGCCTTCTGGCTTTCCTTTGTTAGAGGAAACTATTTCTTTTAGTATAGAAATCATGAGATTTGGCTTGGTAAAAAGGTGGTGGTGGGGAGGACCGTTTTGCTGGGATGGTAAACACTTTATCATTTGTGTCCTCCTTGAGGACACTAAAATCTACTGATAATAATGGCAAAACATGCTATGGGTTGAGAGTCTGATGACATGTGATCAATCAATTTAACTTCCTAAGACAAAGATGGTAGGTCTCCAGGGAAGCTGGATACTGCATTAATGCACAGAAGCAGGAGACAAGGAAAGACATTGCCACCTGAGCTCCCAGCCTTGGGAAGCTAACAGAAATTTCAGAAATCTACACTATGCTGTGGTTTTGTGAAATTGCCACACCAAGTAACAAGAAGAAAAGCCCTGAGGAGCTGTTTGTAAGACTGATAACATCAGAGTTCCTCTGCCAGGAGAGATTTTGTCACAAATCTGAAAGGGGCCAAAATAGACACTGGATACCAGCTTCGATTTTCTGAATGGAAGCGCTGTGCTGGGGATGGGCGGCTTGTGTCAGGATCTCACCTGCGGCTGGGGCTGCTGTTGTGTTTATTTTAGGCAGTGTGTGCTAATCATTATATGTATTACTTGAGGATTTACGGGATAAGGTAACAGGGTTATATTATATTATCATCTAATTGTTTTAATACTAAAGTGATACACACTTATTAACATAAATTCAGCATAGAAAGATGTTAAGAAGTGAAACTGTCCCAAATCCATCTCCCCTCAGCATGCCAATCAGTTATGAGATATAACCACTGGTAATAGTTTAAAATGTAGCCTTCTCAAGATTTTTTAAGCATATATAATATATTAACATTTACCATTAACATAAACTTTAAAAATACATTCTTTTCAGCAATTTGCTGTGTTTTTTTCCAGTTGAAATTATACCCAGGACAACTTTCCATGTCAGTATAGACACACCTACTTTTGTGTTTTTTAATGGCTGCACATTATTGCATTGCTTGGATATTCTAGCCTGTACATAACCAGCCCGTTTCCTTTGAGACTTAGATAATTTCCAGTGTTTTACTTACATGAACAGTTCTGTCTTCAACCTCCTGGTGTATGTCTCCGTGCACACATATGGGAGTGCGTTGGATAGTTATTGCCAAATTGCCCTTCAATTTACACTCCAGTCACGGTGTATGGACTACCTACTTATCAACCTTTACAGCTTTGTTAGTTTGTGTTGAAATGTGCTACCCATTTTTGTTTAAGCTGCATTTTTCATTGTGAATAAGGTAGACCACCTTTTCGTGTATTTATTGTTCTTAGAGCAATGAGAATAACGGCTAAATGTTCAGGCTTTGGAGGTAGGCTGTCTGCATCACCATGAAATAGCAGTGTGACCATATCCTGGTAACCTCTCTGTACCTCAGTGTTATCCTATGTAAAACCGAATAATAGTGATATTATCTGCCTCTTGCTGTTGTGAGGATTAAATTGGTTAACATAAGTAAATCATTTTTAATAGTTTTAAGACATAATCAACACGTTATAAATATTTGCCACTATTAAATCTGTTTAAAGGGAATGACATAATTATGTTCTTTGCTTATTTTTTCCTATTCAATTACTTGTCTTTTTATTTATATGTAAAGCTCATTTGAAAGTCCAAACACTAGCCATCTCGCTCCCTTGCTTCTTTAAAATTTTAATTTCCTTAAGCAACATTCATATCTCTCTGATATTAAATAACCAGCATATTTAAGTATTTTTAGAAAATTTTCCATTTATTCATTAATTCAAAATTTCTTGAGCCAAAAATATATTTTATAAAAACATGATAGTATTGAGAACACAGAAGTAACAACAACAACAAAATAGATGATCCTTGCTTTCCTGAATGGGTAGGAGGGGGATCGACTCAAGTTGTTGCTATTTTGATACAATGCAGTGAATGCTACAGTAGAACTAATACAAAATTTAATACAATGTTTGCATGGGCCAAAAAAGAGCCCCTTATGATGTCAATGAAATCAGGGCATGGATGGCATTCCAGCCAGAGTAGAGTATTTTTTAGAGGTATGAATTATTCTCTGATGATGATGGCAGAAAGAATATCATATTGGCCCTCTGGAATAAAATGTTTCAGTAGGACTCTCTTCAGGGTTATTTTTATGTTCAAGTTCCCATGGGCTCAAATTCTCTGAAGCACGAAAACACTGACATCATTGCTTGACGAGACTTGGCCAGAGAAACTAAAACTCCCTTAGGGAAAAGAAGGAGGATGCAGTAACTCCATGAGACTTGAAATCACCAAAATGTGTACAACCCCTACCTGTCATCCTTCAGGTGTGGAGTTGATGGGGTGTCTGTGTGAACAGTGGAATTTTCTTAGTTTTTGGCAGCATTGCTTTGTTGATGATTTTTTATAGCCTATCAGCCCATAACATTTTTTACCATGATTTCCAACAGAATTTAGTTTTCTAAAAAGAAAAATAGCATATCAAAATTGGTGTATGCAGTTTATTTAAATCAATAAAAACTTAAAATTTTGTACTATGTCAGTTAGAGTTGAAATAAACCCACTTTCCTCAATCATGAAAAATTTTTCTTTGGCTTATGGTCTCCATAAGCAGGAAGTACTCTACACGAAGTCAGAAATATATTTATTTTTTTCTACCATTGTCTGAGACCTGTCTAACATAGTTTAGGGTATATGACCAATGGTACTAAATACTCTTCATCTTATGCAACAACGTCATTCAGAATTAAAATATCTTAGAATCAAATCTGCTTACACTTGGAAAGATAAAAGATGATAGATGCGCAGATATACAATTCATGTTTTGATTTACAAAATGTGTAATGAATACTGTACAAATATAGAACTGAACAAAAGGAATTGATACATACATATGTGTATATACATCCATACAAATTTCTACATTGGGACTATTCTTTTGTTGTTGTTGAGAATATTATGTTTTCTTAGTCAAGGAATAAAAAATTCACTTGCAGATTGCTAAATCTCAAAGGGACTCCTGTAAAATTATTTCATTTTATAACATTTCAGGAGACACAACTTATTTGCCTGTCATCAAAGATAATTCCCTAGTAATTTTTCCAGTTAGTCAAAAAAATTCTCCTTTCACACTTTTGTATTCTTTCAAAGCCAGTTTTTTTGAATGTCCTTTACAACTCTTATCTACTAAGGGTAATGAAAAGGAAACCTTATCTCCATAAATTTGCCACAGAAACCAGTAAACTTTTGGTGATGTTCCAATGTACGGCTTTAGCACTTCCGCTTTCGTTAACTTCATTTTTGTACGCAGCATGCCTGTGGACATCTCAATAACTTTTTAATCCCTTTCCTAGGCCCTTACTTCTCCCTTGTCATCATTCTCAATCCTCAACGATACAGCTCCTTGGTTTGAGTTTTGTTGTGTTTAGTTTCTCCTATCTGTTTGGTACCATTATGTACCAGAATTTTCAGCAGTGTATGTTTTCTGTCTGACCACTCAAGGTAGAAGGAGCGGGGAACACAGAGCTTCTCAATGTTGCCTACTCTGTCCTCTGATGAAGTTGTGTTAATAAAAGTTGTGACAAGTTACCAAACAATGCAATTGCAGAAGTATTGACACTTAACATGCTATGGGCTGTGAAATTGTCTCCCTGACTTTGTAAGAATTTTATACAGAAACCATGGTGGAATTTGCTTATATAAGTGACTGTTGGCCCTCCAATACATAAAAATATGAATTCTATATGGATATAAAATATAAACCAATTTATCTTTTAGAAGAAAATCTAAAAGATATTTTTATGTCCTTGTGGATAGGCAAAGACGGATAAAGCGACTGTGGTGTATTTATAGAAAGAGATATTTAACAGCAATACAAAAGAATGAGCTGCTATATGCAACAACATGGATAAGTCTCAAAGACATATTATTGAGCAAAAAGAGAAGCCGGGTACAAAAGAGTATATATTTTATAATTCCAATTATATGAAATTCAAGAATAGGTAAAACTTATCTATGATGATAAAAGTCACAATGGTAGTTACCTGTAGATGCTAGAGACGTGGGGGGACATGAGGGTGGATTTTGAGGTGTTGGCAATGTTCTATTTCTCGATCTGGAGGATGTTACATGGAGCTATCCACTGCATGAAAATTTCCCAAGCAGTGTAGACCCATGCTTTGTGCATTTCCTTTATATGTGTTACAAAAAAAAGAGAGAAAAAAATCACAGAACAAAATATCTGTCTTCAGGCATACAAGTAAGAATGTGTCTGCTGTGTGACCTTCTCTTAGCAACCCATTCCAGATTCCGTGAGACCTATGCGCTTTGGCGACATAAGGCAGTACAATGTCCAGTCCCAAAGACAAATTTACATCCTTCCCCTAAACTTCCTCTTTTTGAAGCTACGTTAAGCCCTTCCACCTGTAATTCTGAGAACCCTACTTAACTTTCTTTTGGGTGATGTGGCGCTGCCCTGCCTGACGAGCAATAAATTTGCTATCTTCCTGTTCCCCTCCAGCTCAAGTGGTCTTCACATTTGGATTCGATAATTCACACATTTAAGTTCCAAAAAGTTCTTGCTGTTGATGCTGTGGATCAGGGATTTTCCTCAAAGCGTTTTCAGTCACTGGCTCAATATACCCAGAATTTTTTGTTTTGCTTTGACTTCATAAGCATAAAATTGATATATTCATTGGCTGAGCTTGTTTTTGTTGAGGCACGGTTTGGAGGAAGTAAATATCTTATCAAAGGATTTTGGTATTGGAAAATATCCAATGGTACCTATTTACAATCTTAGAATGGCTTTAATGTTGTTACATATGCTACTAATAGTCGATATAACATGATTAATATGTACTAGTTTCACCAGTACAAGTCTTACCACTTATACTGCTACAGAGTTAACACAAAATTTAACAATTTCATAAATATTGAGACCTTTTGCTTCTCATGCTAGAGCCACTAAGAAATACATACATCCACACACACATATAGTGTAAGAATAATAGTATTACTGATTGTGACTGCCTTCCTACTCAAAAATGATGCTACATATTAAAAGATTTGAGAATCCTGTTAATGAAAATTCGTAAGGAATGAAAGATTTGCTGAATTGAAAGGCTTTTTCTATAATTTAGATCCAAATGGCACACAAGCTTGCTTCTCTTGATATGTGTACCGGGGACCTGCACTCATGTATCATCTGATCCCAAGCGAAAACTACAAAAGGGAAGAGAAAAAAAAGTCAGTAGAGCAGTTGTTTAATCCTCAAAAAGAATCTATAAGTGAATTTGCGTTTTTATAGAGCCAATTGACTATTTAAAACATCAGTTGATTGATGTCTACATTGACAATCCCTTCTGTTCAACAGCTATTGGCTTAATTCATGGCAGTTAAGAAGAGATGAAACTTCAATCACAATGGTTTATCTTCATTGGAATCAGTTAAGAGATATAAGTTATTTTTAAATACCTTATTATCACTGTGGCATCATATAGCTAAAACAACTCTGATTATTGTATTTGAATGTCACCTAATTTTACAGCTGTAAAACAATTGCACATATCAGTGAGAATTTTTCCAGGTGAAATAATTGCATGTTAATTTGATAGGATACTACACAAAAAAATCTAAATCCAAATAAATAAATTAGTAGGAAATGTTGCAGCATGTAAAGGCATTTAGTTTAGAGAATCAGAGGTTTTTATTTTTAAAAACAGAGATTGCACATTGGAAATATTTATTTCATAAAAAGTGATATTTTGGCCAAAATAATTCTAAAAAATTAAAGAGTCCTTCAATAATTTTCCTAATAGACTCTCATGGAAGTGTTTACATCAAATTTTGGGATCCCTGACCTCTTCTAAAGCAAATACAGCTAATGAAGCTGTGACCCAGTGAGCTTCCTGAAGGCGGTTATTGAAAAAGTCATGCTTCCTGCTTTGTTTTGTAGTTAACATTGCAAATCATTGTCATCTCAGAAATGAATGTTCTCTATATTGTATAAAGGCTATTAATATGATTCCTGGACACATTTCAGAAAAAAATGAACATATTTAATATGACCCATTCCTGTAAAATAGATTAGTCATATTTTCTTCATTAACATAAGTAGAAATTCCTGTTCAATGGACTTCCATGTGTCTTTGAATGTTGCACGACAACTGACTGTTTGGCTAAGACCTTAGAGCTAGCATACAAGCTGAATAACTTACAAGCAATTGCACTTAGAAATATCTTTCTACCTTCTTTCTCCAATGCCCAAATGAGAGTTACTCCTGTGCTGAGAACTATGGAAAAAGTTCAGTGGTCTTAAGATAGTCTGTGTGTGGTCAAAAACAAGGAAAGAGCAGGGCGCCTGGTGGCATAGCGCTTAAATTCACGTGCTCCACTTCCACGGTCTGGAGTTTGCCAGTTCAGATCCTGGGCACCGACCTAGCATCACTTATCAAGCCGTGCTGTGGCAGGCATCCCACATGTAAAATAGAGAAAGATGGGCACAGGTGTTAGCTCAGGGAAAATCTTCCTCAGAAAAAAGGAGAGCCAAGGACAGTTGACCTCAAAATTCTACTCATAGGAAGATGCATACTTTCTAACTCATAACCCCCAAATATATTTTTCTCTCACATTACCTTAAAAATTAAATATCATCTTGTAATTATTTAGGAATCCAATTAATTAATAGTTTATTTATGTTAAAAGAAATCTTCCTGTAAGAATGCAAGTAAATCTTATAGGCTGAGATAATATCAATCATATATACCTTAGTATGAATTTACTCCAATCAGATAATTTTTCTTCTAATATTGATATCAAGCCCACTATATGTTCTTAATGTGGCCATATGGGGGACAAGAATCTTTATTCCTTTTAGCTTCAGTGCCACATGATTCTTTGCTTCTAACATTAAAAACTAGGTTTACAATAATTATTACTGTAGTTAAACTATATCTTTTAGTTAAAAAGGACAGTCGGAACTTTTAGGAAATATTTTAGTTTCTACGCCTTAACTTTATGAAAGAATATTTTGCAGGATTACGTACAGCTTGTCAGAACATAAGGTTACTGACCCTAAGAGACCGGTGACCCACAAGTGGGTCCTTTTGCCCGGAGTTGTTCGCGCCAATAGAATGAGACTGGTTTCGGAAGAGCAGAGCAGGAATTTTTTGGTTGATCAAGGAATGGAGAAGACAGAGCTCATGCTCTAAAACACCTTCTCCCTGAAGGCCGGGAAATGCGGAGCTTTTAAAGGGCAAGGGATCCTGGCGTCATCAGGGTTCCTGGGAAAGGGGCGGAGACTTCCAGGAACAGTTGGAGCATGCGTATTCCTCTGAATGCCTTTGTGTATGGTATCAAATGTGCCCAGAAAGGGACATTTCTTCTTCTGTGCCGGGATCCGAGCATGGTAATGAGGCAAAAGTGACTTCCAGGGCACCTCCAGGCCCTTCTGTGCAGGTGCTGTTCCTGAGGTGGTGCGAGTGGCTTCAGGGCGGTTTGCAGCAGTGGGTCCTTTGACGCTCAGCCGGAAATCAGCTCAAATGGACGTGTCAGGTGTGGGCCAAAGCTCAGTTTTCTGTTAGGAATACATGTGTGTGCTCCAGGGATACGTATGGGTGACAATATCGTATTTTTAAGGAGGGCGCACCTATAGTGTCATAAATATAAGTATTTTATTCAACACTGTTTTGCGGGACACATACACACATAATAAAAAGATAAACATTTTCAAAGATAAGAAAATTATTTTTGTTGAGTGACACTGAATATGTTTACCTAATGATTTTACCTCCTTCTATTTTAAATGAAAATTTGAAGCTACCTGAAGAGAACATTTAGATGCTCATGTTTAATGTAAAAATGTGCTTAAAATTACTAAAGAGTTTGCTGTAGGCATTACTAATGCTTTATGATACTCAATTCTCTATTTTTGGAGAAAGATTACACTTGTTCACTCGTAAAGTTAGGTGTGCCCCATATTCATTTTCAGTTTATGCTTAAGAGTTTCATTTCAAAAGAGCAAAGGGAGCAGCCAAAATTTCCAAAATTTATTAGTCCAATTCCTTAAATAACAAAATATTCTATCTATAACAATCGGGAACAATCCTGTGCTGTAAATCTAATGTCCTAACAAAATTTAATATTAAATATTAAAAAAATATTTCCCTTATAATCAGGAAAATGGCAAGGATGCTCAGTCTCACTATGTTTGTTTAACGTTGAATTGGAGACTTTGCCAGTGGAAAAAGGCGAGTAAAAATAATAAAATACACAAAGATCTTAAAGAAAGAAATAAAACAGTCTTTTACAGATGACATGATTGTTTAAGTAGAAAATTCCCTAGGGTTGAACAAAACAAATACTAGAACTAATGAGAATGGATAGATAAATAGATATGTGATAAATACATGTAGTAAAATGTTAATTGTAGAATCTGGGTGGAAAGCATATGGATATCCAATTGTAAAGTCCTTTCAATTTTTCTGTATGTTCGACTTTTTAGTAATAAAATGATGGAGGATGCTGCACTGAAGCTGGTAAATTTTGGTTTATGTAAATTCTACTTCCCAAGGGGAAAAATATTAACAACATAGTGAACTCTAGATAAAGACAAGCATGCTGAAGTATTTAAGGAGACGTGTTCTGATGTTTATAACCTACTTTGAAATGAAAAAAGAAACCCATGAAATAAAGAAAAATTAATGGAAGGATGAATAGCTCGAGAGATCTGTGCTAAGCATGTGTAGTAAAATTTTAATTGTAGAATCTAGGTGGAGGGCATATGAATATCTACCATAAAGTTCTTTCAATTTTTCTATATTTATCAAGTTTTTTGTAATACAGTGTTGGAAAAAACTGAAGAGATTGGTCCAGTTAAGTGAATTTCAAATTTTTGTTTATGAGAACTTTTATCAATGAAATCTTTTGTAGAATTATTATATATAAGCATTTAAAACATTGTCTTTTTGTCAGATGTGGGAGATGGTTCAGAATAGCTCCCGTTCCTCTATTTCCTTCCACGTGCTACATGCAGGCGTCTCTGAGACATCAAGATTCTGCAAAATATCTTTTGAAAACAATGCTGATGATTATTGTCATTTCAGTGCCTCATTTTCTCCAAAATATACTCTTATATTTTCATTTATCTATGGGAGACCTTTGAAAACTGAGGCTTTATATTTCTATTTTATGCAACTCTGAACATGTAAATTTTCATGTTCAGTAAAAAAACTGCTTAGTGTGTATACATTTGTACACTTTTCATGGATATGGGGAAACAATTGAAATCTGAAATAGTGACATATTACCCACAAAGGATTTTCTAGACACAGTTAACATTACTCTCATCTGTTGACCTCACTTCATAGATTGCAGTCTTGGGAGTTTGGAACAAAACCAGACAGTCCGCATTACGTATTTTTAAAGAATAAATAAAATATGTTGGCGTCCTAAGTACTGCAGGCTTTGGGCTTCTACGGTGGGTCTTCATCAGGGAATACTGTTCATAACCAGATGCTTACGGAAGGTCAACAAATTCTGCACTTCAGTGTCTTGGATATTCTGTTTTCCGTTGAGAAAATAGTTTCATATTCTCCTTATTGCAATTGCCCTGTTCATTTTGTGTCATACCTTTGACAGAAAGAAATCAAAAAGCAATAGCAACTTTAGCTAACTATGGTTCATACATAATTATAAAAGCTGGGGAGCACTTTTCTTTGTTGGAGATTTGTTTTCCTTTGACTTTCTCATGGCATGCAACAAGCAAGCAACTCTAAGGAAATCATCTTATGACTCAGTAATAAGAATCATTTTCAAGTTTAAACAGTGGAACCACATTGTGTATGGTTTCTTCTCTACAATGACAGAATCTCTCATTGTTTAAGATCTCACTTTTCAGAATTACATTTGTCATCCAAGGCTTCCTTAGATCATATTATATGGCTTATGCAAATTGTTGCCTCCCACATCTTAAAATACTAAGATTTCTGCCTATAACAATTTGCCTGTTGGGAGCCGGCCTGCTGGCATAGTGTTTAAATTCACACGTTCTGCTTCAGTGGCCCAGGGTTTTCCAGTTTGGATCCTGGGAGTGGATCTACACACGGCTCATCAAGCCATGCTGTGGCAGCATCCCACATACAAAGTGGAAGAGGATTGGCACAGATGTTAGTTCAGGGCCAATCTTCCTCACCAAAAAAAAAAAAAAAAAAAAAAAAAATTTAGAAAAAAACCAATTTGCCTGTTTTTCTTAAGCTTCCTGATTTCTACCTGAGGTCTTATTCCCAGATCCCCATTGCTGACATTTTTCTGCATTTTCTCTGCCTTTTGCCCTTTCCCAAACAAATGTAAAGCCTTTATATTTTCAGCTTTATGCATTTCCTTTCTCCTAATTAGAAAATTGAAATCTCACTCTTGCACTTAAATCTCACCTTTTTCCGTTTAACTCCCATAGGTTCCCTCTATTCACAAATTTAAACTGTATCTGACTATATTCCCTCTCTTCACAAATGTAAGCCATTGGCAGTCATATTTCTTTTCTCTCTTATTAACAGTTTCCTTTTATTTCTGTTCATCTTCCTCAGAATCCAATTTGCAAATGCTATTAGATGAAAATATAAGGACTACCATGTCCTCCTACTTTGATCTCATTTGCTGATTCTTTTCTTTTGCTATGTAGACAGAATCTTGGAACGTAGAGTTGGAAGTCCATTTAAACATGTCTTTTGCCAGCTTAGCTTCTTAGACAGGGATCAAAGCATGGTGCAGTTAGGCAAGTTGCTCAAGACTTTAGAATTCATATTTCCTGACCCGTAGATCTAAAATCCTCCTAATTTCCAGAAGCGGCAAGACCAGCTATGTCTCATCTAAATTATAATAACTAGAACCTGAGGGAAAACGGGGCATCTGGTTCAGCTAAAAGACTTCTTGGTTCTGCCACTGATTCAGTAGATGACCAAAGGAAACATCATCATTTATTTCTTAAGTTCTAATTTCTTTATCTCTAAAACGGGGACAATGCCTACCTCACCAAAGGTTATAAATATTAAACAAGGTTGTGAATGTGAAAATTCCTCATATGTAAGTTTTCCATAATTCAGCCATCAATGGCACTAGCTGGAAACAAATGATTTCTGAATAATTATAATTAAAATTTCTTGTCATCTTATTAGTTAAATCTAATGTAGTATTTAAATTAACTTGACTCAGTATACTTGAAAACAGGTAGATTGTTAGTTTTCTGCTATCTGGCAGAGAGCATATGCATTCAAGAGCTAGAAATTAAGTTGAGTTTTAGGAAAAAGAAATTTTAGGTTGGTTTGTGCTATTTTTTGTTTAACAGCTGCATTATGAGGACAGTTGTGTCTGTGAAAAATACATCCAGTATGGGTGGCACGTCCCACAATTCTAGAGTGGGTATGCAGTGTATATCTACACCAGGGTCATGCTAAACCAGAATTACAAAGTCAAGTTATCTTGAAGCAATAGCTGTCACCCTGTGAAAAAGAGTTGTGCAGAGATAAGACAAAGTCTTAGAAATCGTTGATTTTGAAAATACCTCTGGACAATTCTAAGAGCGGATTTTGAAGAGTAGAGAAAGGGTGATAAGCTGAAGGTAGGGACATTGAGGAGATTCATCTCAGACTCTGTCTCAAATAACTGATCATCTTCTCTGAGAACTAAGGACAAATCGAGCACAGGTCACCTGGGAACGAGAGAACAGATTGATATATTGGCAGAGACCTGGCTCGAAAGCCAGGCTAGAAAGAACACTGCTTAGGCTGGAAAGGATTAAGGTAACTGCTGGGGGGAGTGTAAGCTTCCTTCTTTCTGTGTTGTTTGTAGCTAAGCCAAAAATTTCACAGTAAAGAATTTCCTGCAAGCAATGTAGAAATTCCGGTAAGCTTGGGAAAACTCAGGAAGCAGAGGAGGCTGGAAGTAGGAAAATGAGTAGGAGGGAAAGGCAATAGCGTACGTACCCTCAAGTTCGGCTCCCTTTTGCTAGATTCGTTCCAGTGAGATGGTGAGAGGAACTCCTGTATTTTGGAGGATCTTAGTGAGTAGAGGAGTCTGTACCCAGCTTCCTGGAGTGTAGCTCAAGGAGACCGTAATACAATAGAGAAACCTCACATTCAACAGAGCGTCTGAAAAGTAGAGTAGCAATGCTTGGATGACATGTTCAAGGGAACGGCCCTAAAGGATGCCTCACTGCTCGGGTAACGGGACAACTGCTAAATGTCTGTGAATCCTCAATTTCAGTGTGACAAGGGCTGAGAGAAGACTGCTGCGCCTCAAGGAGACTGGAGTCAGGACAAGAGAAAAAAACAGAATGCAAGACCTGTCACTTAGAGAACGTGTCAAGATTTAGGCTGCTTCAGCATATGCCAACAGGGATAAATGCCAATGATTACATCATAGAGGTCAAATCCAAACCATTAGGAGGAAAATGAAACATCATCAGATAGCAGAGCAAGAGATGCCCTCCGTCCCAACTTGCACTGTCTGCCCAGCAGGTGCCCAGACTTATGCCAGACCCCTCAGAACTCAGATACCTTCTGCAGGAAGAGGCAGCTCACTGCGTCTGCTGAGACTGAATCTGGAATCGAGTTATTTTAAATGTAACCGAAAGGTTGAATAGCTGCTAATTTCACTGTTTAGCTAAAAATTAATATATTATTTTTTTCCTATCATAGTGGGTTATTGAAATCTAGAGTTTCCGTTGAGTTATAGAAAAAGAAGTACGTTTACTGTATACCTGATTTTTTTTTTCTTTTTGTGACCAAAGTGCCGGGGAAATGTATGAGCTTACATCTGTCGCCAATCCTCCTCTTTCTGCGGAGGAAGACGGTCCCTGAGTTAACATCCGTGCCCATCTCCCTCTTCTTTATCTGTGGGATTCCTCCCACAGCATGGCTTGACAAGCAGTATGTATGTCCACATCCAGGATCTGAACTGGTGAGCCCCGGGCCGCCGAAGCAGACCGTGCAAACTTAACCACTGTTCCACCGGGCAGGCCCCAAGGCTGTTTTGTTTTAAGTGAGTTTAATCTACTTATGTTTTTGTTTCTACGAATACATTTTTATTTATTCTTTTCATGTTATTTTGTGCTTTCTGATTACCACAATTTGCTTTGCTTGCTTTTTCCTTCCTATATCTTGATGAATCAGTAAAGTTTCATATATTCTCCTTTCTGTACTGTGATGATATGGAAGTTATGTACTGCAGTTACATTTTTCATATATATATTTAAAATATAACAGCTAAGGATACAAAGTTTCAGATATGCAGGATGAATAAATTCTGGAGCTCTAATGTAAGGCATGGTGACTATAACTGATAATATTGTATTATATACTGGAAATTTCTAAGAGGTTAGATCCCAGGTACAGCTCTCACCACAAAAAGAAAAGAGAAAAACAGGTAGCTATGTTAGGAGACGACGTGTTAATTAGCTTGGTTGTAGTAATCATTTCACTGCATATATGTATATCAAAACATCATGTTGCACACCTTAAATGTCTACAATTTTTATTAAAAAATAAAAGAATTATATGGTGAAAAAAATAATCCAAAGTAATTCTCAAAAAATACATATCTAATAAAGTCTGAAGTTATTTAGTATCTCTATTTTCTTCCTGACAAATACAGACCTTTTCCCACTTGAGCTACTCAGTGAAAATTTTACTTGTTACAGTTGTTCAGAAAATTAATTTTATCTTTTACAAATCATGTAAGTATTTTATTTTTCAAGATCAATAATTAATTACATTTTCCAGAATATCTCATAAATTAGTTCTTGCTCAGGGCTTAATTTTTGTCTTGGTCAAATTCACTCGAGAATTTTTTTATTTCAGAGAAGGTGTGATGTTGGTAAATCTCTAACTTTTTTTTATCTGTAATATTTCTTATGCTTTTACTCTTACATGATAATTTGTATTAGTTGGTGATTTTATTTAAAGAATAGAGTGGATATCAAAATGTGAACCTGGAAATATCTTGATCAGTAGTCCCCATAATCATGAATATGATGTTCAGTAGACTTTACCCTCAACTATACCGTGAGCTTCTTGCAAACATGGTTGGGAGAAAGGACATATTATGAGTCAAATATTCCTAAAAATAATATTTGGAATACTTTTTTGAGTCAAGATATCAGGTAATGAAAATTGTTCATTGGGATTTGGTTTTTTGTATCAAAGTACAAAGAAAATATGCTTTTGTGTCTTCTTTCAGAAATCCTTCTTCCTCTTCCTTAACTATACGCGGTTTTCCCCCTTGTTTCACAAAACATTCATTTCATATTTGAAATATGTTGGAGAATCTTTTAGAAATAAACTTTTAAAAAACATAGTTTCAGGTAATATGTTAATGGACAAAGAAGAGAAAATGGAGGAAAGCAACATTTAAAAGGATTAGACCTTCAATCATGTGCTAAAAGTGATGAGTCCAAAAAATTCTACAGTGCCTGGAACGATAAATTGAATTTGACTGATAATCCTGATTATTTCAATCAAGATCTTTTGTTTCCTTGATATAAAACAATTTCATGCGGAAAGCAATTGGAATGCTATGATTTGCTCTTTAGGAATGAAATAGAGTTGAGCCACATTAGAATGATTTCAATTGGGGCATTCCTTTGATAACAATTTTAAATTGCCTTTGTTGCTGACAAGTTCAAATGGCAAGTCTGACCAGTTCGTTTTGCGCTGTCACTTTTTAATAGAATCAAGCATCAGGGTTGGAGTTACACTAAATGGTTCTTATCTCAGCTCTTTACTTAATGATGCTTTAAAAAGCCTAAAGCAGATGATATGATTAGATTTTGTGTAGGTGCTATAAAAAGTGAACATACATTTCCATTGCTTGGACAGAGAACAAAAGGAAAACTAAAACATATTTGGATTGATATTTCTATTATTTTTGATTTGACCAAACTATTTAGGTTTTATACTGATAGTAGTTTGAATTTATTTGCTTTTTAATAGCTAATTTTATTTATTATAGAAGAATTAGGAAACCCATGCTTAGAGCCATTTCTGCCAGATTTTATGTTCTTTTCTCCCCAAAGTGCTGTAACTTCATATCAGATCTTGTAAACAACTCGTTTGACAAGTCATATATTATAGTGTCTTTTACCCAAGTATTTTATCATATTAATGTCAGTTTTTTAATTTTGAATAAGGAATCAAATTTGAGAACAGCATGTGGTATATTAAAAAGATTCTTGAAGCTTAGAAATATAAAATATATTGTCCAAGGTTAAAAAGACTGTCTTTGCAGAGCTGGGACAGAAATCCAAATCTTTCTGACTCCATATGCTTACCTTCTACACTCTGGTTTCATAAACATGATCGGTGCCCATAGCTCTTCCACTGTTTTGCAAAATTTCTTTGAAGTCAGGGTTGAGTTTTACTAATCTATTCATCCTCTCTTTATGGACACACAATGCAGAGCACAATGCTTACACATACATGGTACATATGCTCTTTTTCCATCTGTATTTGTGTATTGACTGACAACAACCAAAACCAACAGCAACTATTGCTAGGTGTGCTTATAAGATAAAACATCCTAGGGTTGAATCAGCACAGTTGCGGAGGTACAAAGAAGGAAATTTCTATGATTTTCTGCTGCCTGAATACACCTCATTGAATGGCCTACTTCTCATCACCTTTTCGTTGCCAGCTAGTTTCTCCGGTGGGAATGAGAACTGATATGCTGATGTGAGTATAGCTTTAATAATAATTATAATTCAGGTTTATACAACACATTATGATTTGTAAAGTGCATTGAAATACATTATCTATTCTATTGGAAATATCTAAAGGGTATACAGGGCTATTAATTTTATTCTCATTTTACAAATATGTAAATCAAATTTCAAGAAGATTAAAAACTTAGCAAAGGTTATGTGACTGGAGGACGGCAGACCCTGGATGAGATGTTTCGGGTCTCATGTCAGAATTCTTTTAATTTCTTTAATTCTTCAGAGAAAATTAAAGTTAATGATTTTTGATATGATATTAATATTGGATATTGTATTGGAAACGTTATGAGTTGCCGTAGGGGAAGACATGCTACTTTTTATTTAAAGATTTTCTTCTTCTTCTTTCTTAATAGAAACTCAATTGAGATCCAGCTGACTCTACTCCCTTGTCAGGGCCAAATCCTAACTTAAACTAACTTTTTGAATTGCATTATGTTTAAAGGTGGCCTGTGATAAAATTTTGGTTAATAATTCATGAAAAATTCTATGGTGGGTGGGAGGTATTTGGTGAATAATTCACTCACATCTAAAATCAGACGTACAAGATGAAACAGCTTCTTTAGAATAATTTGTGTCCCAATATAATGCTTCGAACGCCTGCATCTTGTGATGATGAAAGGCAGCCTGACCATTCAGGATAAAACTTAGGTTTTCAAGGTCTTTGAGTCCTCAGATTAACCAGTCCTGTACTAACCTTAGCTCAGGTTCTGTATTATGTGAGATAAGAAATAGCTCTTACTGTTAAACTTAGTTTGTATCACAATTTCTTTCTAGAAACACCTAAACTGATCAAATCAAGTGTTATTGAGGAAAAAAAAGGATGAATGAGCCCTGTGCATGTGGAATAGTTTCTAAAAATAAAGTTTCACTTATTTTAGAGAATATATACATATGTTCAGGAATATGAATTATTGTTATTTATTGACTGAATCTTCAATACTGTTACAATGGCATAAGCTGCCATAAATACCCATAACTTCCCAGATTGGTCATACAATTACTGTATTTAATTTGATTTTGGCATCTTAAAGTGCAAAACTTAGTGGGATCCAAGAATGAGATACTAAGGATCTTTTAAAGGTATTTATTATTTATGTGAACAAAATATCCATATGTCGCCCACATTAGACTGAAAATCACTTGCCTTAAAATACAGTTAACTATGAAAACCTAAGAGTCTTTCAAAGTGAAAATGAAGCATATTTTTAAAATTACATTTGTTTCAACTCTAGAATTTTGGTTAATTTACAGTTTGGTTAGTTCAAATTTGAAAGAATTTTTCAGAGCGATGTCTTCCAATGACAAGTTGTTTTTTTCCTGACACACATGGACTAAATTGGGTTCAACTAGATTGCTAGTTAAAATATTTTTCCATTGATTTTTACTGTGTAGGAATGTATGTGGAAGCAAAACTTCTATTAAAGGAACTGACAGGTGAAGGGGAGTGGGTGGGAAGATAAAAGGAGTTCTTCTCTGTATGCTGAAGTTTGCGTCACTGTGATTAGAGGGTGTGGCTTTTGGTTTCACCTACAGTCTACTACTCAGTAATGTTGCTGGAGATATGCACCCCATTTCCCTATGAACCTTTATATATTTTAACTGTGGGGGATCAGAATTGGCCACCCCAAAATGTGTCTATTGTCATGAGGATTATTTTAGGCTGGTTACTTTTAAGAAACTGTAGACAGAGGAGAAGCTCTGAAAAGTAGAAGTTACCCTTGGCAAGACACATTTACATTTGTAAGGGAAATCTCCACTGTAAAGGTGTCTCCCTGTCTGTACCACGAAGGAGGAGGGATGACCTGATCTCTAGAAACTCTTATCAATGCAGAATGCAAGGACTTAAATCTACATAATAACCTTACTCTTGCATAACTGTGTTTTTCTAGTAATCCCACATAACTGACTCTCCCCATCCCCAACATCTTCCTTGTCTTTAGCTAAAGATGGTATTTAAGATAACAGCCTCCTTCATTTTGGCAAGTTACTCAACTTTCCTGGGTTTCTCCCATGTATACATGTTATAAAGCTTTGTTATATTTCTCCTGTTATTCTGTCTCATGTCAATTTACTTCACAGCCTAGCCAGAAGGACCTAGAGTGGGTAAAGGAAATGATCTTCCACCCCTACATAACCGTTATCTTCTACTTTTTTTTTTGTGAGGAAGATTGGCCCTGAATTGACATCTGTTGCCAATCTTCCTCTTTCTGCTTGAGGAATATGGTCCCTGAGCTAACACTCTTTCTCCACTTTGTATATGGGATGCCACCACAGCATGGCTTGATGAGCGATGTGTCAGTCTGTGCCCAGGATCTGAACCTGTGAACCCCGGGGCCACCAAAGTGGAGCATGAGAACTTAACCACCATGCCACTGGGCTGGCCCCACCTTATACTTTTGTTGAACCCCTTGAATAATTAATACTTTTCATTTCATGCTTTGTTTAATAACAAACCAAAACCAGATTATTTTCAGATTTTGTAGATATAGATATTATTTAGTCTTATGTTATAGCTGTCTGCTTATCTCCTCATTTCATGCCATTTCATCAAATTATTGTGTATACTTATTTGTTTTTCCTTGTATTCATTATGAGCAGTGTGCTAAGATTTTTATCTAGCTTTTATCCATTCTTTTGGAGTTTTTTCATTAAATTATCTAGTTGGTTGTTTCTTTTGCTTTGCAGAAGCTTTTTAGTTTGATATAGTCCCACTTGTCTGTTTTTGCTTTTGTTGCTTTTACTTTTGGTGTCATATCCAAAAAATTGTTGCCAAGACCAATGTCAAGGAGTTTTTCCCTATGTTTTTTTTCCCTAGGAGTTACACAGTTTCAGGTCTTATGTTTAAGTCTTTAATCCAATTTGAGTTAATTTTTGTGGTGGTATAAGACAGGAGGCTAATTTCCATCTTCTGCATGTGATTATCCAGTTTACCAACACTATTTATTGAAAAGACTATTCTTTCTTCATTGAGTATTCTTGGCTTTCTTGTCAAATTATTAGCTGACTGTGTATGTGAGGCAACCTGTGGAATGGGAGAAAATATTTGCAAACCATCTATTTCATAGGGAGTTAATCTTCAAAATATATAAGGAACTCATACAACTCAATAGCAAACAGCAAACAATCTGACTAGAAAATGGGCAGAGGAACTGAATAGGCATTTTTCCAAAGAAGACATACAGATGGCCAACAGGTGTAAGAAAAGATACTCGACATCGGTAACCATCAGGGAAATGCAAATCAAAACCGCCGTGATCTCACACCTGTCAGTATGGGTATTATAAAAAACACAGGAGATAACAAATGTTGGAGAGGATGTAGTCAAAAGGGAACCCTTGTGCACTGTTAGTAGGAATGTAAACTGGTGCAGCCACTATGGAAAACAGTATGGAGCTTGAGATTCCTCAAGAAATTTCAAGTAGAAATACCATGTGATCAGCAATCCCACTTCTTAGTGTACATTGGAAGAAAATGAGATCGGTATCTTGCATTCACATATTCATTGCAGTGTTACTCGCAGCAGCCAATACATGGAAATAGCCTAAGGATGAACAGATAAAGATATGTACATGGACACACCCACACACATACAATGGAATATCATTCAATCACAAACAAGAAAAAAGGAAATCCTGCCATTCGTGTCAACAAGGATGGACTTTGAGGGCATTATGCTAAGTGAAATAAGTCAGAGAAAGACAAATACTGTATGATCTCACTGATATGTGGAATCTTAAAAAACTGAATTCATAGAAATGGAGAGTAGAATGGTGGTTGCCAGGGCCTAGGGAGTGTGGGAAATGAGAAGATGTCAGTCAAAGGGTACCAAGTTCCACTTATAAGATGAATAAGTTCTGGGGATCTAATGTACAGCATGGTGACTATAGTTAACAATATTGTATTGGGTACTTAAAGGTTGCTGAAAGAGTAGATCTTAAATGTTCTCACTCCAAAAGTAATTGGTAATTACATGGCGTGATAGAGGTGTTAACTAATACTATTGTGGTAATCATTTTACAATATACAAGGCTATCAAATTCTCACATTGTACACCTTAAACTTGCACAATGTTCTATGTCAATAATATCTCAGTAAAGCTGGAAGATGGTCTAGCTGTTACTTATTTATACAATAGCTATATGTTTTTGTATATTTTATTGTGTCATCTTTGGTCTAGCTATTACTTATTTATACAATATCTATATTTTTTTGTATATTTTATTGTCATCTCTTATTGAATTCTCTTACTGTTTATAATAATTTTTCAGTTGAATCACCCAGATTGACAATTTTGTCATCTGCCAATACTGATAGATCTGCTTTATCTCCACTATTAAGACTGCAATTAAAATTTCTTGTCTAATATGACTGGATATCACTTCCAATCTTCTTATCAATGGAGACCTTATTCCCTTTATTAACTACATCTTTCAATCCATGCATCCCTGCCACTCCCTCTCTCATTGTTCTTGGCCCTCTGACTAGTGTAGCTGACTCTGCCAGACAGAAGTCTGTTCGTTGCAAGTAAAAATTAACCAAATTGACTCAACCATGTAAGAGCGTTTGCTGCTGGCAGTTACGACACTCTACTCCCAATATCACCCTCAGATTATATTACTTTTCAAAGTCTAAAGTAGCTTTAAATGGAACTCAGAGACCTATTCTGCCTCTGGTCCTTGCTCACTACAACATGAAGTCTATTTGTTTGGTCTAGGATCCTCAGAAATAAATTCTAGCAAAAAGAATGCAACTCACGGGTTTCAGGCTTAGTCTTTTCTGCCTTCTATCTACCAAAACATTATTGAAGTTATACTATTTTGATATCTTTGTAATTTCCATAGCTAGTATGGAGTTTCTCCTATTTTAAAATTTAGCCGGTTGTTGCCTTTGGAGGGTGATTCTGGGAGGGAGTGGAGTGGAGAATCAAATATTTATGTGTGTGCTTATGTTACCACTTTTCCCTAGAAATCTTCCTATGCTTTTTGGAAAATAAAAACTCTTTTCAGCCATAAGATGTTGATTTCTCATATTTTGAATGGTTTAGTAAAATATAGTTTCCCATTTGCTACTAAGCCATTTCATTTATCCTTCCTTTCTCCCTACCTATTGAAAATATAGAGGTTTTTAAAAAAGTTTATGGTATTTTTTTTTCTTGTGGCATAAGCTTAAATTCCATATTCTCAGACAAACATCTGAAAAGCACTCGCTTTTAGGCATGATTTCCAGAAATTCTCTGACTCAACATTTTGAAATACTCTCTCAATACAGAGGCTTCTAAACTCTGAAAAGGCTTTTGGGGGCATCATTATATCTATACTGTACTCTAAACGTTGACTTTTCTTGTTTAAATTCATAAAAAAGAATATATTTAATAACAAAACCGAAAGACTTCAATAAAACGTAATGACATTGTAGCTCCTCCCAATTGCTTCCAGTGCCAGGTAGACAAAACCATAGTTCTGTACTTTCATTTGGTTTAATATATTGAAAAGTCATCTTTACAATTTACAATAGTTTCAATAGAATTGCCATTTGGCTTTTGTAATGGATCCATCATGAGCCTAATAAAATATTATTCGCAATGCTAATCATTATAAAAGAAACTTAGTCACTGCCTACTACCTTGTTCTGAGGTTTAATAGGAGAAAAATTGCAAGGTAATCCATAACTGTGATAGGAAATGGTTGGCATCACTGAATATGCTTATGTGAAGTGAAAACAATGACAGCATTATGTTTTTTTCTCACACTTTGAGTTAGAAAAATATAGAGTGGAAACCATTTGAGGCCTCACTTGATACAGAGCATCTGGCTGTCACTGCAGTAAGGATCCCGTTCTGTTCTCCCCTCCTACAAGGAGGGATGGTATCATAGGGAATACAAAGCACATACATCTGAAACATACATGTGGATAAGTAAATTTTGTAATAAAGGTATAAATACAGATGGATACTATTTTAATATTTGAGGTGTGAGAAGGACACCCAGTTGAAGAGAGGTTGTGCTAAAGTACAACAGTGGGAACGTGAGGTGTGTATTGAAACCACCAAAAGATGTGGCTTAAATGGAACATAAAGAGAATGAAGTGGGGACGTCTGAAAGCGGGTTGAAAGGACGGCTCATAGGGAAAGTGTGAAAGGCTTTGGGAAACTTACATCCTCCCACCAATATGATTTCAATAAAATAATTTAAAAAAAAAAAGCCTCTGACATTCTACCTTCATGGTTTTTCTCCCCTTGCTTTCAGTTTTCTTTAGTATCATGGACGTTTGTTACTCCATTGGCAGCATTTAAACATAAATACCAGCTGGCTGTGATACATGGGGGTGAGCTCTAGATCTGATCTTATCCACTCCAGGCTTTATTGAGGAAAAAAATGGAATGAATAAGTAACAATACTTTTACATAAAAAAAAAAAAAACTTACAGGATTGTAGGTTAATAAATAAGAAGCTTGATAATGCCATTGCTGCGCTGATTTCCAGGGCTTAATCCAGGAGCTGAGTCATTGTGGTTTACTTCTCTGTTAAATTTAGATGTTCCAAAATTTTCTTTAGCGCTAAGTCAAGGAGGTAGTTTTTCACAAATTTTGGAGGAAACTTTGAGGAAGACAAATCAATCTCTAAGTTCTTAAGGCAGAGCATCTACCAGTGTCTGGTCTAAAGGCTGGCCTGTTTTAGGGTTGGCTCTGTCCTTCCTAAGCCTGTGGGAAGCTGCCTTTCCTGATTAAGCATGTAAGTCTTTAGAAAGTGTTCCCAGCAGTCCTTCCATTTGTTTTTACCATTTAATTTAATTTATGTTTTTGGTTTGGCAACATAGTTCATCTAGTTCAAAAAAGCTTTGTAGTGAGATTAATAATAATTTTAAAAGTTAAGATGTTAAGACATTGGCAAGATAATTTGAAATTAATGTATGTGTCTTAAAGTAGCTTGCTGGTGATCAAATATATGAACAAAGCCTCTGGTTATGGGAAATTCTTCTCTGTTCAGAGTGCAGGAGCTTAACAGTCATCTTAAAAGCCCACATCAGGGTCTTTACTCATTGAAGTGTCAGAGGTGCTGTAATAGGACTATCTTCTATAAATTTTAGGTTATAAATATCAAGGGTAATACTCTTGCTCATGCTGAAAATTGTTGAGGAAAATAATTAAAAACAGCCAGAATCCTCTCCACAAAGGTAGCAGAGAAAGAAAACACTTTTATTATTGAATATGCATTAAACCAGAATATGATAACCATCCCAGGCAATCTGCTAAGGGACTGCAAAGACGGAAGGAAACCTCACCCATTTATATAGCCAAGGAGACATAGCCCATTACATACATATTTTCAAGATAGACAGTAACTAGTCCTCAAGTAACAGGAGGGTGACCTCCTGTGTTAGCTAATTGTCTGAATCCAGAGGAGAAACAAACTTCTTTTATCTTTATGACAAGAGGTAGTTTTGCAACTTGGAGAAAGATGTCCCCTGAGTTAGGCTCCTGCCCTCTCACAGACACCGGGAGATAGGGACGCTATCTCCCTTGATGTTTACATTTCGAAGAGATGGCATCTGGGTCTTTGAGAAATCACTCCTGGGTTATACAGCTGGCCAAAGGCCAGCAGACAAAAGGCTGTCTAGTCTTCAAAGGGATTTATATACATTTCGAAGAGATGCGAAAATACTTACAACTGCAAGTTTTCTAAGGTAAAAGCTCTGAGAAAATGAGGGGAGGGAAATCTCTTCCTTCATTTTCACAGGGAGAATTAAGCCTCATTTTTAATTTATATTCATCCTTAAAGTATTCATTCATTCATCCATTCATTTATACATTCTAATAAATAAAACTAATCTTCATTTAAAAATAATTTTAAATAAAAATTAAATTAAAAAAATTATGACCCTACCATAGTCTAGGCATTCTTCCAGGTGGAGAAAATAAATTATGAATTCACTTTACGTAAAGTTAGGAGACCGACAGTGATTAAAATAAAAACAAAGAACTTAATTTAATATTGGCATTTCTGACAATGCTTATTGTGATCTTCTTGCCTTTGGACATCTCAATCATGGTCAACTAAAACGATACATGAAGTGGACGTGAAATGAGTGCTTTGTTTCTCCAAAAGTTAAAAAAAATAATAAAAGGAATCTAAATACACTAGGCAACAATGACTTGTAATACTGGAACTAGGCACTGTTTGAAAAAACTTAAAAGCTAAATGAATGAGGAAAAGTTTGTTAAACTCAAAAGCAGCAATTTCTGTAGCTCTATGAAGCGAGGCTGGCGGTGACACGAGAACATGACTATCTAATGAACACTGCATCAGCAGGTGCATTTCTTTAACTACGCAGTTACATTTTGCTGAGCATACTAAAGCTTACTACCGAGACTCCCCTTTATAGATCAATTATCTTGAAATCTATTACCACATTGCATTTGTAATGCCGTTGTTGAATGTATTTCAATAACCACAAAATTAGATTTCATAAAGGAAAAGATATTTTCTCAGCATAGAATTCAACATAATATTTCTAAAGCATTGGAATCCAAACTGTATTGCAAGCATGTATAATATCTGTCTACATAGTGTGCCTCGAGTACTGAGCAGTGTGACCATCTGTTACTAATTTGTTCAAAATTTATTTACCACTAACTTCAAAAGACATAGTCATAGGCAAGTCTTTTGAAATGTTTCTTTGAGACTGAGTTTATGCTATTGGTACAAGTTTAAAAACATACTGAAAAGAGTTTGGAAATGCAAAAACCATTTTTCATGCCAGAAATTAAGTTCCCTGATGGCCATAACCATGCCTAATTATTTCACTATGATACCTCAGCGCCAAGTTCAGTGCCTTGAACTAACAAACTCTCAATAAATATTATTAAATAATTAAAAAATGAATAAAACACTGAAGTGTAGAATAGATTATTATAATATCTGTGAAATGTTTAGAGTTAAAGAAAAGTTGAAGACATAAACTTACTTATAACAAGATTAGGCTTAGTGCATATGCTAAGTTAGACAAAATATAAATGTGAAAAATAAAACAATCATCTGAGAGTAATATTAATTTTTAATCTGACGAAGTGTATTTTGTGAATTTCAAAAATTACACTATTTTCAATATAATTTCTTCAATGTTAGCGTGATTCTTTAACTTTCGACACAATAAAATACATTATTTTCCAAAAGATAATTATGATGTTATTGTGATCTTTGAGCTAAAAGGATACATGATAATATTAGAAATTCTTTGGATCAAGAGTTGTAGCCTCAAATGTTTGAATTCTTAGAAATTCAATGGGTGGGCTTCAGTAAATTTGTGAAATTGTATGCAATATTTTGTGTGTATATACCTTTTTTTGGAGGTAGGGAATGTCAATAACATTCATAATTTTAAATAAATGTTCTATCACTTTCAAAAGTTTAAGCACTATTGACTCAGTTCTGTGGTCTGCAAAGTGTGGACCCCAGACCAGCAGCATAAGTGCATCTGGGGACATGTTAGAAATGTGACTTCTTGGGCCCCACCTCAGACCTGGTGAATAAAAACCTCTTATGGTGAGGCCCAGCAATGTGCATCATCACCTGCCTTCCAGGTGACTCTGATGCTTACTGATGTTTGAGAACCACTGGTTGGTCCATAATCCAATAATTTGTAAGCCTGGATGCAAATATCTATTACCTGGAAAATTAAAACAGAAATGCCAAATCCCAGAACACATGTCGAACCCATAAAGTTAGAATCCAGCCAGGTGAAGGAAGTAAGGCCCAGTCGCTGGTATTTTTTCTAAATCTCCCCAATGGATTTAAGATGGAGCATGTGTAGAGAACCACAGGTCTAGTTAAATGTCTTTTTTGTTTTAACAGCTAACATTTAAATATTGCTTCCAATTTAGCAAAATGATTTCCACCAACACCCCCACCTACACCCAACATTAGCAGGCTTAGGTTAAGACTATAAATATTCAAATGTCTAAGTATCTAAAAGTTACAAATCACCTTACTGATAAAATATATGCTAGTTTTCTTCTTTGACAAACATAGCTTCATAAAGACAAAACCAAAGTATATAAGAAAACCTATGTTTTTAAGAAAGTTTTACTAACATTTATTGAGCACCTACTTTCTGTCAAGAGCCTACAAATACCATCACAATGACTGTTTCCAACAATTCTGAAGAGTAGATAATAGCCCCATGTAACTTCTAAGGAAGCTGAAGCTCAGGGAAAGTTGGGAAAGTGGCTCAGGGTGAAAGAGCTGCTAATCAAGCCCCCATTGACATGACTGACAGCTCTCCACCTCACCTCCCATCCCTCAATATTAGTAAAATAATAATAGCCAACATTTATTGAAGGCCTAGCTATGACAAGTACCACGTTAAGTTCTTTAAATGTATATTACGTTATCATGTAATAATCCTAATGAGGTTATGAACCACATTTTACGTATGGGAACACTGAGGCACGGAGAAGTTAAATGACTTGCTTAAGGTTACACAGCTGGTTTTCTTTGGGGTCAAATTTGAATCCAGGCAATCTTAACTCTGATCTTGGGAAGAAATTACTGGAGATTTATCACTGTAGGAGGTGAGGGTGCTTTTAAAAAACAGACCTGCACCAGATTCCCCAGAACTGCCAGGGCATTTTTGTCATCCTCTCACACCGCAGCCCTCCACAGGTGACAGCCAAGTGACAGATCCTTTTGAAGCTGGCTGCATGTTTGGCTCTTTGGTACTTGCGTTTGAACTCTCATGTTCTTCTCTTCATCTTCAGTTCAGGGCTTTTCTTGGAATAACAAAAGATACATTAGACTGCCTTCCTGGGCAGTTACAGTCCAACAAGCTTCTGCTGTTTGGGCCAAATTCTCTTCTGACGTGGTTTAGACCAGGCCATTATGACTGCTTCTTCAGAGTTGAATAAAAGATTCATTGGATCCATTCACAGCGTCAGCAGAGTCCAATAGTGGGTGTTTTGGAGAGCTGGATGGTACTTTTAATTGTATTTGTCTTTTGTACCATAACAAGGGCAGTAGTTCCTGCCTTCCAGTTTCTATATTGCTTTTAGGAATTTTTATTTGCTAGTAACATCTTTTGAAATCAGTTTCTTTTTTGTTTTTTTTAAATAAAACATGAGTTAAGCTTTAAATATTTACGTCAACTCTAGGATGTTGCTTTGAAGTGGCTCTGAAGTAACTTAATTTCTCCTTCCAGTGTTTATTGATGCCTGTGGGGTATGAGGTAGAGACGAATGGTGTGGAGTCCCTGCTCTCAGAGTTCCTGGTCTCGTGGGCTGATGATTGAGACATGAGTGGTGAAAATGCAATGTCAGAGCTCCTGCCAGAGTGTTCCGGAAATACAGAGCTCAGCTCCCTTATAGACTTATATTTAGTTTGGGCATTTATTCTTCCTCTTCCATACAGATTTGCCTTCTTAATTAGATTTTGTTTTGTTTTAAGATTAGTTTCTCCTCCTACCCCCACCCCCATCATGCAAATGTTGACTACTAGTAGGAGGAAGATTTGGGCAAGTGATGAGCTGAGCGGAGAAAGGGAAGACTTAAGGAATGAAACATCTGCTTCAGCACAGTCAGCTCCGAGTCTACCCCTTAGTTTCCTTTTCTGTAAGAGATTTTAACCACTTTCTAGTGTTGTTTTCTTGTCTTTTTAACCTTTGTCAGTAGTCTATTTTGTTGGATCTTTGTGTAGCCATCCCTGTTCTCTTTTGGTTGCTATATGCATGGAACCTTTTTCCATCCCTTCACATTCAACATATGCATATCCTTAGATCTAATGTGAGTCCTTGTAGAGAGCATTTAGTTGGGCCATGCTTTGTTTTAATCTCTTAAGCCAATCTGTATCTTTGTTTGGAGAGTTTAATCCATTTACATTTAGAGTAATTACTGATAAGGAGGAACATCTGTCATTTTACTATTTGTTTACTGTATGCTTATAGCTTTCCGTTGTATGTATATATCTCATTTTCTTTATGCATTCTTCTGTTGATGGACATTTGGGTTGCTTCTACCCTACTGGCTACTGTGAATAATGCTGCATTGCACATGGGTATGCAAATAGCCCATTGATATCCTATTTTCAATTCTTTTGGATATTTACCCAGAAGTGAGATTGCTGGATCATATGATAATTCTATTTTCAATTTTTTGAGGAAGCTCCATACTCTTTTCCAGAGTGGCTGCACCATTTTACATTCCCAACAACTCCAAAAACTATCCAATTTCTCCACGTCTTTGCCAACTTAGCTTTTTTTAAAAAGAAAAAATAGTAGCCATCCTATTGGATGTGAGGTGGAATCTTATTGTATTTTGATTGGTATTTCCCTGATGATTAGTGATGATGAGGCTTTATTCATATGCTTTTGGCCATTTGTTTATCTTCTTTGGAGAAATATCTCTTCCAGTCCTTTGCCTAATTTTAATTGTATTATTTATTTTTTTATTGTTGAGTCGTAGGAGTTATTTATGTATTCCGGATATTAACCCTTTATCAGACAGACAGTTTGCAAATATTTTCTTCCATTTCATTGTTTGTGTTTTTCACTCTGCTGATTGCTGGCTATGCAGAAGTTTTAAGGTTTGATGTAGTTCCATTTGTCTCTTTTTGCTTTTGTTGCCTGTGCTTTTGGTGTCACATTGAAGAAATCAATGCCAAATCCAATGTCATGTAATATTTCCCTATGTCTTCTAGAAGTTTTATATTTTCAAATCTTAACATTTACGTCTTTAATCCTTTTAAGTTAATTTTTGTATATGGTATAAGGGAAGGGTCCAATTTCATTCCTCTGCATGTAGATATCCAATTTTCCTTTAAATTAGGGAACCTGTGCAGAAGAAATCGACTTAGAACTTTTGGTGCTATACTAAATGCCATGACAAGTGTTATATATGTTATTTAACTTAATATCCAGAGGTGATCATTTGGACAAGTAATATTTACTTGTTCAGGGTAGTAATACACACCTTCCTCTGGGAGATAATCACTTTCACCATGAAGTCAATGGAAAGGTGTTATTTTGTCACAAAACCCTATCAACTGGGCCACTGAGATTGTCTGGGGAAGGGGGATGCACAGAATCTGACCCAAACTAGACTAGTCAGAGATTTTTGCAGAGATGTTTGAACTTGAGAACAGAGAGGGATGCTCTCAGTTTCCTGTTGGTGGCTGACACTGTGGAATGTAATCAAAGAAGCTGCGTAGTGGAAGGAACAAATGGTCAGTAGCAGCAGAGAATCAAGCAGATACATAAAACAGTGAAAGATGGGGGGCTGCAGGCCTTGCGTCCTTGAGTTTTTTTCAATAAGCCTTCTGGTGTATTCCTCACTTGGGCTACACTTATTCTCCGTGAGTTGTTATGTTTGCCGCCAAAAAGAAACTCTACTAATAAACATTGGTAGTTTTGATCATAATTTTACCATTTATATTTCACAGTAAAATGTAGTGGAGCTGAGGGGCCGGCCCACAGCATAGTGGCTAAGTTTGTGTGCTCTGCTTTGGCAGCCCAGGGTTCACAGGTTGGGATCCTGGGTGCAGACCTACATACCACTCATCAAGCCATGCTGTGGCGGCATCCCACATACAAAATAGAGGAAGATTGGCACAGATGTTAGCTCAGGAACAATCTTCCTCACTAAAAGAAAAATAAAAAAAACAGTGGATCTGAGACTTAGATTAAAAACTAGGTAAGGCAAATTATAAAGATTGTTTTCAACTACACTGCTACAATGCTTCTTAATTTTCTAACATAGCATTTAGCACACTTGATTAAAGATAGATTTAGGTTTGAAACCTGATGCTGTCCCTAAGCACCTTGGTATCTACATCATTTTATAGTTTTAAGTTTACCACTTAGAGTCATAGTTTCATTTTTTTCAACTTTCTTACCTTATAAGATATAGGATGTTTGAAAGGATCAAGACAATTTGAGTAATGTACCCATAACAGTGGATAGGTATTCCATAACCAATAATTGGTGTTTTTATTAAGTATCATTACCATCATCATCATCACTTACGTTTATTATTGTTGTTATTCTGAGAGAAATAACTAATTCTTTATTTTGGAAAATTTATTAAAATATTTAATCTTGTGATCAAAGTTATATTCCTTTGAAAAGGGTGTGTTTGAGAAAGGCTGCCGTATCTTTTGGGCATACTCTTCCTTGCTAATCAAATCTCATTGATATGTAGCTAAGAAAGCCAAGCAATTATTTACCAAGGGAAGAGAAACTTCAAAGGAAAAAGCAATCTGTTAAAAGTGGAGTGAAAACATTTACTGTTACAAAGCATACTTGCCTAAAGATTTTGAAAAAAGCAGAACAGTGAATGTGGTTCACTCTTCCTCTGAATATTTAGAAAACAAACACATAAAGTCAACAGAGAGTGTCATGATGCGTCTGTTAGATGAGATTTTGTTGGAAGAAAGAATGAGCAGTTTTCTCAGTGTGAGGTTAGAGGGAGAGTTCACCACGTCGAGTTTTAATTTGATGTAATTATATAAACAAGTGTATTTTGCCTTTAGCAGCAAAGAAAGATGTATTTTTAAATTGATTAAAGTTATGATGAAGACACTAAATAAATAATTTTAGTGTTAGTTATTTGATTCTATAAAGCAGGCATTATGGCAAAATGAACTAAAAGCTAATAATTACTAGCACTAATTGAGTACTTACGGCAACTTGGGCAAGCCCTGAACCTGTATACCTCTTCTGATTCCCACAACCACCCAGTGGCTTAGTTCCTATTGTTGTTCCTGTTCTACAGAGGAAGAAACTGGCGCAGAGAGAGTGTAGAAACTTGCTAGTAGGTGATGGAGCTGAGCTATGATCCAGAGAGTCTAGCTCAAGAGTCTTGGTTCTTAGCCACTATCCTGGATAATGTAACACTATTTAAGAAACTAAGAATTTTAAGTTGAGCTTAAATCATGATTAGATGGTTTGCCATGACTGTACTCATGTTTTTATCTGAAAAGGGTGATGGTACTGTCAATTATTCATAAATCATTCAAAAAAAATCATTAGAAGAACAGGCACCAGTAAAAAGTATCTAATTTTCATATTCCAAAAATCAGTGTAAAAATACTTTCTGTTTCTCAGATTGTTTCATATACATCACAATCATTTAAATTTAATACACCAAAGGCATGAATAAAAGACAAGGTGTGTAATAGAAGGAGTTATTAACACCAAGGAAACTATTAAACCCAATTCTCAACAAAATCTGTTCTTCATATTCATTCAGGAATTAGAGATCATTGAAGTGACGTTGGAGCTTTTAAATCACACAATGCCCTCAGTTTCAGAACAATTTAGAAAATCTTAGCCACTTGTATTTGATATTCTTATACTTAAGAAAATGTTTGCTAAAGCTAAATTTGCCCTTTTTGGAGAGTAGATGATATGTCAAAGAATCTTAGACATGTGCATAGAATTTCACACCATCATTGTTCTCTGAAGATATAAAATCTCTTTGTTCCACTCCTTCTCTGCCCCTAGCTCATGACTACATGTATTTATCAGTCACTCCATTTTATTTATAGCTCCAATAGTAGTTGCTGGCCTCTGCTGTCATTTCCGTGGCAGAATCCTGTTCCAATTCTCTGTTTTCTTTACCAGCAGTAGCTTCTTGAGATAATCACCCAACAGATTTCCCTATTGAAAGGAAAGCTAGAAACCAAATGTTAGTGCTGTAATCAAAATTATCCTCTATAAAATCAACCTTCTCAGATTTTAGCACAGTAAGACATGTAGCTATCACAATAAAGTAGTTACCAGCAAAAATACCAAAAAAAATCTATCGATGGAACTATTATCTATGTATAGATACAGATAGATATACTTAGTTACAGAAAAATAAAAATCTGTAACACATTTGGTAGTTTTTTATGATTTATAAATTATTTTTCCCTACACTAGTATTAAATGGCATTGCTAAATCTCAGCATTGTGAGGGTTTGTCTATTATATTCTTCTTTCAGCTTTTGTTGGCTTTTTGAGCAGTTATCGATCCCCTGGAGGGTTAATTAAGGCCGTCTTAACACATGTAGTGGATTTTCCATGGGCAGGCAATTGCTAGGAAATGAAAGATATCAGTAAAACACTCTCTTAGAATTAAACTTTTCGCTGAGATATGATCATTTCCCCTGAGCACAGGGGTAATATGCTTTTAGGCAGTTTAAACTCAGTTACTTAGCTAAGTCAAAGTAAGTGTAACTAAGATGTCTTTACTATATTCGAGGCAATTTATGCTAGAATGTTATCCTGATAACTGACATACTTTTGAACTTTCTTCTAATTATAGGGATTTGGGAATCCTTGTTAAGGTGCCAGTAAAATCCAGATCAAGACACAGATCAAGATATTTTGTTTTGGGGTAGGATAGATAGGGATTGCCAACGAATCCTGCTTTAATTTCTTCATGCAGAGAACTTACTCATCTTGAGCACCTCCTATGAGCCAGGCATGGTGCTAGACACTTTTTGGGTATTAACAAAATTACTTCTCAGCAAATTTCTGAGGCCCATTTTCCAGATTAAAAACCTGAGCCTCAAATCCCATAGCGGATAAGTAATAGCAAGGCTTATAATGTTTGACTCCATAGGCTAAGCTCTTTCTACTCCAGGTCCACAAGTTCAATTATCTTTGTCTTTATTATGCTATCATTTTTCTTGGATAGTTTTGATTCGCTACTCCATCTCTTCTGGAATTTCAATCTCTTTTAATAGGCTTGTTCTTTCTCTTTCTTTCTGAAAATATTTGATTCAATTTCTATCATCTCCTTTTTCTTTCTAGACTTCTGTAAGTTATTTATACTCCTCTCCATTCTTTTCATTTCATTTAACTACTCCATTTATTCAAATTTTTCTGTTTCCCATAGAAAATATCTTTTCCTCTTTTTCTTATCAATAGCTCTATAGCTTTCCTTAACATATCATTCCTTTTCTTTTTTTTCCTATTAAAATAGTAGGTTATGCTACAAATAATTATATTATTCTAGCAATGTAAACATAATATCTGCATATAATATCTATGTAAACTATGGCACATGAAAACTCAAAGTACAATTGCTCAGGGCCTATGTAGGCCATAGTTTTTCTTGACCCTTGAATTTGCAGGAAGACAAGATTTTTTAATCTAGAGGAGAATTTTCAGCTGTAAATGACCCTGGTGAAAAGGTGTAGTAACTCCCCCTTGGTCAACTTAACGATTTAATGCATCATCTATCTATCTATCTATCTATCTATCTATCCAGCTATCTATTTATCCTCTATCTTTCTTTCTTTCTATCGAATCTACTGTTTCTTGTTCTATCAATCTAACATCCTATCATCTCTGTAGCTCGAGTCTCAACACCCCTGGACTACCACATATAAACTAATTTGAAATGCGCAGATACTTTTCTTTTTCACATGACTAAGCGGCACAACTGGCATTTACTAAGCAAAGTCCAGGGAGGCCAGAATGCCTTCAACATGTTAGGCTTATTTTTAACTCATATTTCAAAATGTCAGATATCAGAAAAAGTGTTGACATTTTTTGTTAATGTTTAAAATAAAATTTTTAGTCTTTCTCACAAGTAGTCATCACTGTTATAACAATATGTTTTCAAAACAAAACAAATATTAAATGAATATTTCCTAAAGAATTATATGGATAAAACAGTGAAGGTTTACCATATTTTGAAAATTTAAGCAAAATATTGATACCCAGAATTCATCACTAGAAAGTTCATAAAACTTCTTGTAAAACATACACATTATTACTTCTTACAGAAGGTACACATTCTTGCAAAGTGTCATAATCCACACAGTATCCAGAAAAAATCTTATCTTGCCAGGGTTATCAAAACCATTCTAGTATCATTATTAAAAGGAATCAAAATGGAACTTAATGAAAGATGGCAACAAGCACCGAATGGTTTTCAGTAGGTGCTATTAGTAAAATTAAGTGTAATCGCTTGAATAAGAATTTATTTCATACAGTATGCAGTGGCAATGGAGAAGAATTTAAATATCCCATTCCACAATATGAGAGTTTTCCAAAGAAAATTGCTTAAAACTATTTTATTTGCTATCCAGTATTTGGTGACATGTTTAAAATTAAAACAATTAAATTTAAATATCATGATTGAAATATTTCACAACATCATATTTTTTAGTTAAGTATGTTTAAAAATTTAAATGATATCCTTAAAAAATAAAAAACAGATAAACCACATTAAAGTGAAGGGAATGGTGGGGTTAATAAACATATGTACACATTAAAAAAGATTTTCTTGTTCAGAATGTTATTTTCCGATTTGAAAAAGTTAGATAAGAACAGCTTAAAATGTATTTCCAAATGACTTGGAAAAACCTATTGCCCCTAATTGGATCTTATTAAAAAGATCTGAGGAATAATTCTGTAAATCTTTATATTTAAAAATACAAATGAACTTACAACACAGGGTTGTATGATTTCTACATTTGACATGAACATGAAACGTGCTTGTCTACATATCTGTAAATAATGGACTGAAAAGAAGAGAGAAAAAACTTTGATGCCGAAATAAAATGTAATCAAATTATAAAGTTTTTGGAAGCAATTAAAACTTTTATCCCCATTTCTTTTGTACCCACTGAATAACTTGTATCATGTTCAACTACAAAGTTGGAAAGACTTTCAGTGCAGTGGTCAGCTTCTGCAGGCATAACAGTACCACAAATGTTTACGAGAAGAGATTTGATACTCCTTTTAACAGAATAAGAAATATGACTAAGAAATTTGCTGACGTCCTTACAAAAACCGATTACATGAGCAACAAGAAGTGTTTTCTTGAGTTGAAGTCAAAGGCAGTTACTCCTCAAAATATAAAGTAAAATAGGGTACAATATCAATATTAAAATGTTTAATTTTACGTTGTCTTTACCATTTTTGGTCATCTGAACAATCTCATTGAGCAAGATAAAAGATTAAATATATATAGGAAATATTACTAAATGAACAGATACATAAAATTGAAGAATTTCACTAAGAAAAGTTGTTTTAAAAACATTCCTTAATGGGGCTGGCCCCGTGGCCAAGTGGTTAAGTTCGCGTGCTCCACTGCAGGCGGCCCACTGTTTTGTTGGTTCGAATCCTGGGCGCGGACATGGCACTGCTCATCAAGCCACGCTGAGGCAGCATCCCACATGCCACACTAGAAGGACCCACAGTGAAGAATATACAACTATGTACTGGGGGGCTTTGGGGAGAAAAAAGGAAAAAAAATATTCCTTAATGCTGCAAACATATTTTTAAAATGTTGATCAGAATATGTTAGAAAAATTACATGTTGAAACTATTTTTAAAATATTTCAGGGCTGGCCCTGTGGCTCAGTGGTTAAGTGCACATGTTCTGCTTCAGCGGCCCAGGATTCGCCGGTTCGGATCCCGGGTGTGGACATGGCATAGCTTGGCAAGCCATGCTGTGGCAGGTGTCCCACATATAAAGTGGAGGAAGATGGGCAATGATGGTAGCTCAAGGCCAGCCTTCCTCAGCAAAAAGAGGAGGCTTGGCAGCAGATGTTAGCTCAGGGCTAATCTTCCTCAAATAAAATAAAATAAAATAAAATATTTCGTGTTATGTTGCTTTAAATATTTAAAAATTGAGATTAAACTGATGATACGTCTTATGAAAATTGCTTGTTAAAACTATTTTGGAGTTGGCTGATGTTCTCAATTTTATCCCAAAGTCTACTGAAAGACTACTTTCTGAACACTGACACTAGTATTTGTTTTTTTAAAAAATTCATTCTGTATTCCACTTAATGAAGATTGTGGTCTCTAAAGCCTTTTAAGTACTGGAAACTGAATGCACGATTTGATTTCAAGATAGGAGATATGATGAGAGAGATGATGTCTAGGATGCTCTTGTTATCCCATCCCATGTCATAACGCAGGAAATTATTTTACCACTAGACATGTAAATAAGACTCATCTCATTCGTGAAAGTACTTTACTTTCTCATTTTCTCCACTTGTGATTGGTATGTTTTCCTTGGTTAACATAATCTGTCTATTTCACTTACATCCAAATATGTATGTTATTTATTTATCATTAATGCTTATTCAAGTATTTACGTAACCTGTTTCATTTTCTTGTACTTATTTTAAGGAAGGCTACTAATCTTAATTTTTTTGTAGCCAAACTTGTCAAATATAAGTAGATGTAGGCATCTGACTTCTGCATTGTATCTTCTAGTAGTCATATTCAAATATTGATACATTGGAATACATACTATTTTATTATAAATTATTTCTATTTTCTCATTTATTCTAGATTTAGGATTTATATTGCTGTTTTAAAAAGTTATATATGTGTAGGTATTATAAATAAGTTTCATTACATTTTGATATGACCAAGAAGTGCTAATCTATTATCTGTCCAATTTAGTCCTACTCAGCCTTAGAATCTAGCCACAATCTGTCTACACAAGATCCACCACCATATGTTTAAACCCGATCCTTTGGAACTAACGTTGGAAGGTGACCTTCCTGGTAAGCTTTCTCTTGTATTGTCCTGTCTTATGGGTGAAAAATTTACTCAAAGTATATCCATAAGGAGTAGAAGTCAGGAAAATTTATAGGGCGTATGTAAAGGCACCAAAGAATCTGTTAATTTAAAGGAGGTTCAGTATGCCTCAAGAAAGAAAATATCATTAAGAGTTTAAAATTTAACCATTTCTCTGACTCACCTTTTAGCACCCGGCATGTCACGATATTAGGGTTGTATTTGATTATATAAAAGGGAGACCGAGAGCCTTGCCCACGTGGCCTGTGGCTTGGGGAACTGAGTATATGATTCCAGTCATCTGGTTGACATAACTCTCTTCAGGTGAAAGAAGTAAACTGCATCTTTCCTGCTCCCATTGATCTTCACCGACTAGAGCAATTTGGGCGGAGATGCCAGCACTACTTAACTTCTATTTGAAAATGATGATATGACTTGGGTTACTTGGGGAATGCAAGAGCCCATTTGATGAACTTCTGCCCACCTTTCATTAAAATACATCTCAGAGCAAAGGAAAAGAAGAAGAATTTTTTCATCTGTCTAATCGACTGTACAGAAAGAGGCAGAAAGGGAAATTTCTCTTCTTTCACAGTCACAGCCCTTTCACAGTTCTGTGAAATGGTTTTTAGATCATCTTTTATGCCAAGGGGGCTTTGTGTTGTTCCTTTTTGTCCTTTGTGACCCTCAAATAAAATAGGAACTTTCTATGTTCATGCTTTTCTTTTCATGTTGAGCTCATGGGGGCAGGGGGTCACGCTACCAATATATTTTTAAGCTTCACACAATTACCCTCAACCCCAGTAAAGCGCAGAGCAGCAGGACAGTATTTATGAGCTGTCCTCATGAAAACCACCATCTTAGGCAGCCCCACAGGAGACCAAACATTATGCGGTGCTTATAAAAACTATGAAGGGACAACGTAAGGCTAACATATTTAAACATCCCATTACTGCACCTTTCAATATCGCTTCTTCCAGTCTGAGTTCTCTGCTCTGAAGTTAAGCTGCATGGTTCCTCTGCAGGTTACTGTAGGGGAAATTATTTCTCTCTCCATTTGTCTACCACCTATTATTTTCCAAACAAAATTATCATCCTGCATTATATAAAATTGAGGAGGGATGGTTATTAACTTTAACCACACAGATCCAAAGACACTTCACAATATATTGCCACTTTGTTCCACTAAGCCATGCTGTTTAACTTGTCCTGAAGTAAACACAATTGCCTATTATGGCAGTTTTGAAAGGGAATTTTTAGTTTGCAAACCGTTGTTCTCTGCTTTATTTTGTTACAATGAAGTTTCAAACTTTTTGATTTTTCAAAAAAGCAAAACTAATACGACAAGACAAAGATGATTATTAACTGGCACATAATATTAAAAATGTTTGAATTGCAATTTTGAAAATCTATTTCTGGAAAAATTCAATTATTTTGCCAGGATATTATAGCAACTATGGTCTTGGGCAAGATAAATAATATGAACTACACTTTCTCCTCTCCCATTTGTCAGACGTGCTTTCTCAGCTCAGCTCTTACATTAACCCAGGACCTTTCACAGGTGCACTTGGCTAGTATCTGTCAAGTCTGTCAGTATAGATATCATCAAGTCTTATGTGAATAGCAAGCCTCATGTGATACATCAGATGGTTTTTCAGAGTCTCTGAAGCTTGGAGCTTACCTTAGAGTGTCCTCTGAAGCTAAATATTTTCTCTAACATCTAAGATGACACTGGATCTCTTCATGACTTCATCTTTTCTGGCTTACACTTTTGGAGCAATGTCAGCTGATGTTTGATTAATTATGAGTTTGAAGAACTTTCTACATTCCTCTCAGTACTTGTGCATATCCCTCACAATGAGTCAGAGTAATGCTAAGGCCTGATACCAAGAGGTCAGCAGAAAGGGTCTGGAATAGTCAAGAATTTGTGAGAATAAATAGAACAGGGTAGATACATGACAATACAGATTTGGAGCCTAGGTTGTCTCAAACATTTTACTATGTTACTGGAATGAAAACATTATACTTCTTGATAAAATCGAATCACACTTAACAATCACTCTTTTAATGGAAACATACAATTTGATTATAGGATGGACCTGGATTCTATTGTGTGATAGCTTTGACAACAATGGCAATTTTTGATGTTCAGTGTTAAGTGAATTGAGGATTAAATGTAGCATATGAATGATTTCCGTGGAACTTACAGAAGAGTTTTGAATTAAAAAAAATATATACACCCCAGAGAATATTATTCAGAACACATAATAATATTTTCCTTTAACTTCTGGATTTTAAATGTGATTTGAGCTTATTTGGTCATAAATAAATAGTTCAATATTTTACACTAAATAGAAGGATGCATTGTGGCAAAACTAAAGATTTTATATTTAAGTGATTTTCCTATTGTGGGAGCAATGAAACAAAACCAACGAAAATAAAACATATAAGACACACACTATTTCTCTCTCTCTCACTTTTTTTATAATTTGGAACCAGATTGAAAACAAGAAGCATCCTTATATAAAGGAATATCATCATTTGAAAATTGAAATAATCTAATTACAAAATAATAAATGTTTATCTAAAAACTTCTGAAAATATGAAAGAAGCACAAATAAGAAATTGTCACCCTTAATGCCAAACCCAAATACATCCAGCACTAATATGTTGATGTCTTTAGTCCCAATTTTCTACTCAAGTGTATATATATGAACATATTTTAGGAAAATGGGATCATACTTTAGAAACTGATCAAAACTTCAGTTTTCCATGTATACTGTGAGTACATTTTTTGGCTAAATGTAGAAGTAGAATGGCTAAATTGGGAGATTCGTCTTCCAGAAGGATCGTGCCAGTGAAGAATGGACTTCTTTCTCTGCATCATCACAAGAAATGGCTAAGGTGTATGTCATGTGTGTGTGCATGTGTGTGTATGCGCAGGGGGAAGAGCTATATATACGTATGTTTGCCAATTTTGGAGGAGAAAAATACATACATTTGTGTTTTAGTGCACATTTCTGTGATTAAACTTTTGATCGTTCATGAGTTTCTCATTTCTGTATGCTTATTGGTCATTACAGTTCTTTTGTGATTTTCTTTTGACCACTTTTCCCCATTTTTCTTTTGGGACTGCCTGCTTTTTAAAATTGATTCGTGAGAGCATGTTATTTATTAAGGGCATCAGCCTTTCCTCTATCATGCTTTAATTATTTGACACAATTTCTTTTTGTTTTGTTTTGCCTTTAAGCTTGTTTTAAATATAAAAATTTTAAATATTATGCAATACTATTACTTTTTTATTTGTGAATTCTTCTTTTGCATACATATTCTGAGAGATTTTCTCCAGGCTGATAGAAGGTAAATATTCGGAAATATTGGACTCAAAAAATTTTGTTGCTGTTGTTCTTGTCAAATTTAGAGAGATTTCTAGGATAGATGGCATTGAGGATTCATGATTTAAATTCTTTCCTTTGTCCCCAAATGCATGCCTTTGGCAAAGACTAAATTAATTACAATATGGTTTCTACTTAATTATTAATATAGGCATGTAATTTAATGTGTTGTGTGGTATTTCTTCCAACTGTCAACAGAGTTATAGAATAATCCATCTCTTTCCCATTGATTTTAAAATGTAATTTTTATCACATATATTGGTTCTGTTTTTGAACATTTGCTAATGTTCAAGTTTATATTATTATATAGTTTTGATTACTAAACATTTGTAATAGAATTATTATTTTGTACCGCTTGTCCCTCCTCACATTTTTATATGCTTGGATGAAAAAATCAACATGATAATGAAGATAGTAAGTTAGAAAAAATAGTGAATAATTCTTGCGATGTTTTAATGTGTATAATTATTAGGCAATTGGTGTTAGAAAATTGATTTAATTGGCCTAAGGAAACATTTAGAAAGATATCAATACAGTACAACGTCTAAATATTTATAACCATTTCTAATAATTTAATGGCTAAACACTTATCAACGTCTTGGATTGCTAAGGAGTTCGTGGAACTCGTTTGTTAAGAAGGCATTCTTTTTAATTTTTAATATTCATAATTCCTGCTCTGGATTTCCATTGGGCTACATGATCCAATTATTTGACAAAATAATGCAACAGAAACAAAACAATGTAAAAACTTTTTGACTATTAAAGTTGATATATTCTTGTCTTGAGAGTGAATTGAGTCTCAGGTTATTCTATGAATGTATTGTATAAATTTAGAGGGTTGATAGAAGTAATAGTAATTCTTATATTCTTAACTATGGCGCCGTTTCCCAACTCATCAGAGTTCCCGGGCAATGTCTAATTTGAAATATTCTGAATAATCTGTTTTAATTATCAAAAAAACCTAGATATTAGAATATTTCTGCTTGCAGATTCCTTCTCTATAATGTTTTATATACCTGTAAGTGGCACAAAATACTTTCACAAGAACATATCTTCATTGTATATATAGAAATTGTGAATGCCAAAAGCAAACAATGAAACACCTCCCTCCACACAGGGACCCTGTGTGAGTCACTGCAGTGCTCGAGAGTCACGGAGAGTGGACGAGCATCGATGTGTCACTGTTCTTCAGTAAGGGTGACAAGAATTACTAGAGTTCCAAAGTCACAGCTTGCATCATAGTCTAAGAAAGGTTAAGAGTAACAAATGGAAATTACAGTGACAGTGTGAGTTAAACTAAGTCTCTAAAAAATAATTGGGAATTTTAGGCTGATCATTTCCGAGGAGTTTTATGTCCATTTATAGCATTAGTTTGGTAAGGTGCTTAAATGTAGTGATCTTTGACTTAAAGGCTTACAGCTGGCGTATCCGATTGTATGCCTAGCTTGTATCCTAATGATGACCTGACCATGTGAGCCTTATGATGATGGGTTTGTTTGATCAGAGGTGGAGAGCTGAGTGCTATGACACTGAGGCACAAAACAGCTGTGTGATTTAAACACGCAATGTCCTACTAATCGATGCCTAAAGAAGTATACGCTTGCAATAAATGTAACTTTCTGCATTTGTTACCTTTCTTTAAGGACAAAAGAGTAATTTAGAGGACCATTTCAAGTGCATTTTTATCCTACCGGCCACACAGTGCTGTTAATTTATAGGTGTGTGGAAATAACCTTCTGATAATGGAGTATTTTTCTTCTTTTAAAATTTACCCTAGATGTGAAATTTCCAGGCATTTTAATTCAAGCAGTTTCCTTGGCACTGTCTATCAGAACACTTAAAATGCCACTCTTCTAAAAATTGATAATGGAGAGAATAGAGGTGAAAGTGCATTAGGTTAAGATACAGGGAAGAGAACAGATGGGAGCGTTGGGACAGCTGTCTCCTCGCTGTTTTGTTATACAGAATTAGGGTTAAATAAAGCAATAGTAAAAAGCCCAGGAGAATCTCTAAAATACAAACTCTCTGTAAGTCACGAGCCTTATGCTTATAGGGGCTGTGACCTTTCTCTTGTTAGATTACATGTAAAAACACATAGGTTTTGTTACTCATTTTTACAAAAACGATGAGGTATTTATGGTTATGAGTTGTGGCATTTTTGAGTCCAAATCAATGTACTATAATTCTCTTTCATTTTAATCTGTCAAGAGATACTGACTAAGCAGAATATTAAAACAACAATCTGATGATTGACTGATAGAGTATCAGAGAAAGAGACAGCCTGTCTTGTTTTTTTTAGCTGATTTTTAACTTTGTGAAGATAAACAGTAGAGGGACCAAAATCGTGTGTGTGTGTGTGTGTGTGTGTGTGTGTGCGTGTGTGTGTATAGGCAGCTCAGGCATGAAGTTTTATAATTGCATGATAACCTAATTTATGTTCAAAATAAAAAAGTGTTGTTCTACATATAATTAGTTTCATGAGAAGACGTCATTTTGGAATGAAAGATTGAAGCATATTCTTTCTCAGGGATTGAATAGTCAGGAAAATTTTGGAAATGCCTTATTCTTTGACTTGGGTTTCTGCCCTGAACTGCTTTAACACTTTACCCTCCCTTTTCACTTCTTCCACCTATTCATACACTGCCGTGCTGTAAATTACCGCACACAAGTCGATGAGAAAACAAAAAAATTATGCTACAAAACAATTATAAGAATTGATAAAAATAGAAGTACACTGCCAGCAGATATATAAGTACATCTTATTCTAGGATATGGATAGATTTAGTAAATTTCTGGAGTTTGATAGAGTCCTAGTAAATTTTAAATTTTCTAAGTTTTGAATAATGCTAAAATCAGTTGAAAGGTACTATGCCTGAACCTTTCCAGATTGTAAGTGCCACGAAAATAGCATTAGGCAGAATAAACAATACTTTGCATTTGAAAGATTAATGAAGGCTTGCTGGATAAGAACGAAACAAAGGGGAAATCAAAACTTGGAAATAGAAAAAGAGAAAAATCAAACAGTAATAAAAAATACAATCATAGCACAGATAAAACTTGCAGGGCAAAGATAAGGGCAACAAAAATTGATCAAGTTTTTAGATGTTAGAATCAGAGTTAGAAAGACAAGACATTTATTGAGAATAATCTGTAGGGCATTATAGGATATTCCAGGTAAAACTATCTTCTTTCTAAATAATGGATGACAAACAGTTATTTTTGTAATATTCACTATTTCCCTTCTTTGTTGATGTAAAAGAAAAAACACTTACTGCCTAAAGGATTTTCAAAAGGTGGATAGAATAAAAATTAAGATTGATAGAGATGGAATAGTATTTTTAAATTTTTTTTTAACAAAAACCAAGTCCACCTGGCAAAAAATAGCTATGTTTAATTGGATATTAGATGATTTTCCTTAAAAGAGATAGATATGTTTTAATTATCACAATGAAATCAAAAGATAAAGATGAGGAGGGCAGATAAGTAGACATATAAATAATATCTCACGTGTGTGTTTTGAGACTACATTAAGTCCTTTTGAATAGCTAGGCACTGGAACTTTATTTGGGAAAGAAAAATTTTGTGGCCCAAAAGATCTATTTTGAGTGAGTCCATGATGATTTGCAGAAAATGACAGAGGATTTATACATGTTTAATCTACACTTTTCACTTAGATAAATAAGCTTCAGGGATCAAATCGACGTGTGTTGGCCTGTCTTATCTGGACATGTCTCAACAATTCATCCCAATTTCTTTCTGCTTCTTTTTAAAAATCTTTATTGAGATATAGTTCACATACCACACAATTTACCCATTTAAAGTATAGAATGAAATTTTTAAAACATATCCACAGGGCTGTACAATCATCACCATAGTGTAATTTAGAACATTCCTGCCCCTCTAAAAGGAACCCTGTACCCATTAACACTCATTCCTTATTTCCCCCCAATAGCCACTCAACCAGAGGCAGCCATTGATCTGAATTTTGTTCCTGTAGATGTGCCTAATATGGATATTTTTATACAAATTGAATCATACAATATGTGGGGGTTTTTTTTGTGATTGGCTTCTTTCACTTTCTGTAATGTTTTGAAGTTGCACCTATGTTGTGGTATGTATCAGAACTTTATTCCTTTTTATTGTTGAATAGTATTTAATTGTGTTGTAGAGGAGGAAGAACTATTCTTCTACCCTCTGAGTTCTTTGGGTTGGTCTAAGAATTAAGTTTGACCTGAGGCAGAATAACAGGAGAAGATGAGAAGAGTTTAATAACATGTATACATGCGAGAAACTTAGGAAAACTGAGTGACTTGTCAAAATGGCTGAAGCCACTACCTTAAATACCATCTTCAGCTTAGGACAAAGGAGGATCTTGTGGGTAGTGGTTTGGGACTTCAAAAGGGAAGAAGGCAACTTATATGGAGATAGAAAATCAAATGTTTGGTAAACAAATGTTTGCCATGCCTTGCAGAGACAATGAGAGGAGAGGACTCTGATCAAGTGGGCCTTGCTAGGTTCCTTCCTGTCTATCACACATATTTTACCTTATACTATAGTTGTCTTCTGGTATTAGCTCCTGGAATAGGCCTTCTATCTTAAATTCTCTTATGCAGTTAGGGGGAAGGTCAAAGTTCCTTCCTGAGTCTTTTGTTCCTAAAAAACAGTCAAGCCAAAGAGACACATTTTGGGGTGGCAAATTCTGATCTCCCACATTGTGTGTATTCCACTTTTTGTTTACCCATTAATCAGTTGATGGACATTTGGATTATTTCTACTATTTGGATGTTATGAATAATACTTCTATGAACATTTGTGTACAAGTTTTTGCGCATTATTTTTTCATTTCTCTTGGGTGTATACCAAGGAGTGGAATTCATTGGTCACATGGTAAATCTATATTTAACATTTTGAGGAACTTCCAAACTGTTTTCTAAAGTGGACTTACCATTTAATATCCCCACCAACAATGTATGAGGGCTCCAATTCTCTACATCCTTGCCAACATTTGTTATTGTTTGCATATTTGATTACAGCCATCTCAGAGGGTGTTAGCAGTATTTTACTTTGATTTTGATGGCATTTCTCTATGACTAATGATGTTGAACATCTTTCAGTCTCTAGATTTGACTATAATCCCAAGAAGGCTCTTCTTAACTATCTCCTTCCTTCCTCTCTCTATTAAACTTCCAGCTGCTTTGTTTCTACCTAGGAGCTACATCTTTCTTTTACTTGCTTTCACGATGCCCCTAGGCAAGGTGTTCTCCAAACTCTGTTCAAATTAAGTCAGTCCCTTCTGGCAGAGTGTGGAGCTTTTCACTTAAATGGCTTGCTTTCTCCCTTGGGCAGAATCTCTGTGCCCCTGCACCAGAAATAGAGGTGGAGACTCACTTTTCCTGAAGTGATACTCCCATTCTATGAGTGGTCATGGGAGGAAATGGCAAGCCCTGGTCTTCTGGGCTTGTCTTTCCCAGAGTAGAACTTCTACCCTGTGAGCATGCTGGGGCAGGGGCAATTGGAGTCCTTTTATTCTCAGACTTCCATATCTGAGGAGGGAGCCCTGGCCTTCTTGCCTGGACCTACCTGGAACAGAGCATCTGGGACACAGAACTGGAGAAATGAGAAACATTGGTGGTGTGTCATTCCCATAGTGAAAGCAAAGCTCTAGGCTTGGAGCTTGGTTGGTCGGGGGGCCCTGTTTTCTTGGCTGCTCTGGCATAAAGTAGAATGCCCAGAGTGGTTTCCATTAGATGGAACTGTGTAGGGGAGAGGAGGGAGCACGTTGTGACTCAAATGCCACAGATTCTCACTGTTCCTACTGAGATTTAGCCTATCTTCTTCAGTGAATGTGAAGCCAGGTACCTGAGGGTTACTGTAAATATTCAATAAGGTTACCTTTCAACCTTGTTATGAAAGAAGATAATCTTGTCAATTTGCTGTTTTCTTGTTTAACCTGAGGGATAACTCAAGGGACCCAAGAATTTACTAGCCTGTTTTACAGAAGACAAAGAATGCCTTCAAGAATCACCAGATAACCAGCCCCCAGATGCCGTTAATGTCCATAAGTCAGACTGCCCATGGGCTTATCAGGAGAGAAAGAAATGCAGATTACCCCTTTGTTTCCCCTCCTGCCAAACCCCTTAGCTTTACAAAACTGCTTACTTTCTGCTCCTGTTAAGGTGGATTTGAGCGAACCTATCCTCTAGCCTTCTAGTTTTGGCCAATTCAAATAAACTTTTCTCCATTTCCAAGCACTAGAGTCTCAGTGGTTGGCTTGCTGTGCATCAGGCACAGAAACTGAAATTAAGAGGTTTGATATCCTGTTTCTCCATTTGCTGTTTCCTCATAGGACAGTTTCCAGAGACTTAAAATACTATTTTTTAAATAACATTCATCTGTTAAATTGTTGTTTTGCTGGGGAGAGGGTCTACAAATCTTCATATTCTGCCATTCTGGAAGTTCTGCCCCCATTTCAATTTTTGCCTCAAAAATACACTTTCCTCACGTCAGCAGTGAATGTTTACTCTTCTTTCACTGGTAGTCACATAAAGACAATACACTTAATTAATGCTCAAAATGTGTTAGGTGGATCATTGATGGAGGACATTCAAAATTGAAAGAGATTATTATTTTTGTGTGTGTGAGGAAGATTGGCCCTGAGCTAACACCCATTGCCAATCTTCCTCTTTTTTGCTTGAGGAAGATTGTCACCGAGCTAACATCTGTGCCAATCTTCCTCCTATTTATCTGGGATGCCTCTGCAGCATGGCTTGATGAGCTATGCTAGGTCTGTGCCCAGGATCCAAACCTGCAAACCCTGGGCCAGCAAAGCGGAGCATGCGAACTTAACCACTACACCACTAGGCCAGCCCCTGAATGAGATTATTTTTGCTTCATCTCTCAGAGAGCTTAGAACGATCATGGGAGACAGACGTGTATGCATACTATACAAATGCTAATACCACACTTCTTCACCACTCCAATGGCTGAAATAGGGTAGATACAGACCAAAGACTTTCATAAACCCTGGAGTCAAACATGGCATACCTGCAAGTTAGAGTGAGATACTCCCTAGGAGTTATGAAACAAGAAATTAAACTTTCCCTTCATGAGTTAAACTGAAAGCATGAAGCGGATACTGCAAATAGACAGGGATATGCAAAGATACTTTGAACAGAAAATGGACACCCAAACAGAAAACTATATTTTCAGTGTGAATAAATGTATTAACACTTCTATAAAAATGCGTATGCAATAAAAAGAAAGACCATAGGAACATAGGAAAAGTTGTAACTCTTGGTGATGATAATTATTTTATTTTTTTTGGTGGGGAAGATTTGCTTTGAGCTAACATCCATTGCCAATCTTCCTCTTTTTTTACTGGAGGAAGATTAGCCCTGAGCTAATCTCTGTGCCAGTCTTACTATATTTTGTGTGTGGGATTGCTCCATGGCTGATGAGTGGAGCAGGTCCACTCCCAGAATCCAAACCCATGATCCCGGGTCACTGAAGTGAAGTGCACAGAACTCTAACCACTCGGCCACCGGGCAGGCCCCAGTGATGATAATTATTAACAAATGGATTCCATATATATTGACAATGTCATTTCTGGTGTTAACATGTAAAGAAAATATTAGTCACTCATTTAAGTATTTTCATTCCATTGACAAGAGCTTATCTATTGGGAAATGGACACTGTCTTTCTCAGCCCAATTACTTTAGATGTTTGCTTCAGATAAATATCTACTTGTGTTTATTTGTTCATTAAGGTTCTTATGATTATGGTCTAGATCTCTAGACAGTTCTATCTACCAGGTGTGAGCAGTCTTTTCTTGTACATAGATGCTCTGTAATACATGTTAATTTTATTTTTGTTTGATCATTATAGATTTGTATTCAGGTTTTATGTATCACTCAAAATTGTGGATACTGTAGATGTGGCTCTGAAAGATGAAGGTATATTCATTATGATGATAAAATTAGATTTCTGTTCATATAGAGTTGCACACTAGATACTGGATTATGATAAATGAACCAAGTTAATTAAAGGCATTCTGCAAGTTCTCTTGGGAGAAGGTGAACTGTTGGAATTTCCCAGAAAACACACTTCCCCACTTGCCACAAGAGAAGTCTTCAACACATGGTCTTCTTCTCTTCATAAAGATGCTTTATTAGAATAATTTAAAAAATAAAACCTCACGCTTTTGCTTACATTTTCAGGAACCCCTGAAACCAGCCGTGGACTCCAGATAAAGAACCACTGGGTTAGAAGAGAGCTGAAAACTTGTTTTTTTCCTGTGTTCAATACTCTTTTCTCTCTTAAAATTGCTCCCCAAAATAAATTATAAATTAGATGATGATGACGATGACAACCATTATTTTGAATGCTATTGGTATTGTGAGCAAGGCTCAATTATAATTGAGCAAGGATCAATTCTTAGTCTACTGGTTTCTTATATACTCTCCCTGGGTAATCTTATCCATTCCATTCTTCTTTCCTTTACTAAATATTATGATAACCATTTTCTTAATTTTTTACCCTCACAGTCTAACAATGTATACCTAAATAGCTCATTATTTATTTAGAAACTGAATCTGCATTTCTGCCTAATAATGTCACACAGGCTCCATTCTAGCCATTAGGTTGTTACCTCACTGGAAAATTATATGATCAGCTGAAATTTAACGTGTTAATTATTGATTACTTCATATTTTTATATGCTAAGGAAACCTGCCTCCAAGCCTGCGCCCAGGAGATCCTTGTGAATGGGGTTTTCACTGTGAGGAGGAAACGGAGAAAAGAACAAGTGAATGTCCAGAAGCTCCCTTCCCTCTGGCGATCGTGTAAAGTGGCCAGAATGGCGATGAGGCTACATCTTCTCTTTCTGAGAAGAATCTCTCTTTACTGTTCTATCTCATATGGGAAAAACCAGACTCCACTCTGTCGTCTAGCTGCTCTAGATTTCCTAGAGTACTCAGGGAGGTTTGAAGGAGGAAGATCTGGACTAGATGGAGAGAGAAGAATCACAAATTCATGGGAAACAGTGTGGCAAACACATCAATAAGCCCCAGTTTGGATGGCAGATTCCTGGAACATTGCTAAGTTGTAGTAATGGGGGGTTCTCTAACTGCCAGTCCAGATGTTGGCTGCATGTGGCAGTTAGATTTAGCTAAGATTGGTACCGTCCCTGTTAGGTTCTATATTCTGTAGGTAAAGCATGTCTTCTCCACTGAGTTCCTTGTTGACTTTTATTCTTACAATAATCTCTGGATCCATGTTGTAACTCTATCTCAATACTCTTTTTTAACACATTGTTTAGAGGCTCACACTTTTACGAGTGTTTATAAAGAGGATGAGAAGAATATAAATAAAAAATATGCTTTTGTTTTATGAAGCACTGTATATACCTAATAGAAGTTAAATTTTTCTGAAAAACACACCTGTCAAGAAAGAGAAAGTTACCTTAGAGTTGACTCCTTTTAAAAATCTCTACAACTATTGAAAGCCCTATCGATTACTTTATTTTTCCCATATATTTTAATGAAAAAGTGTCACATATAAGTGAATGTATTCAATGTGTATGTGGAACTAAAATATTATAAAGCAAATACCTATGTATCCATGACCCCGGTTAAGAAGTAGAAAGATGCTGGTACAATAAAAACCTCCTGGATATAATGATGGAGAAAGAACAATAACCTTAAGAGAAAGCCCTTCTGGAAAAAGAAATAATTGAAAACACACAGTTGCCAGGGATCCATAGCAGTTATGCCATGCTGATGGGGGCGAATTATGAAGATTCCCCACCCTGACAGTGTAGTGGTGTCCTTGATTGGTCCATTTAGGCACACTTAGTTTTCCTTTCTGGCAGTAACTCTTACTGTTATTGTTAATGACCATATATGCAATGGATGCTGTAAATATTCCCATGGTTTGGATAATACACCCCTTATAAACATTTCCTGCTGGAGCAGATTTGAGGCCCTGAAGGTTGCTTCAGGACATTAACCAAAAAAAAAAACCAAGCAAACATTCTGTAGACTAAGTTTCTGATTTCTTTGCCAATATAAGCCCTGGAAAATGTAGATATCTTCTGGTTATTTACTTATTTATTTATTGCCGAGAAAGATTAGCCCTGAGATAACATCCATGGCCAATCTTCCTCGTTTTTTTCTTGAGGAGTATTAGCCCTGAGCTAACATGTGTGCCAGTCTTCCTCTATTTTATGTGTGGGTCATTGCCATAGTATGGCTGAAGAGTGGTGTAGGTCCATGCCCGGGATCTGAACTCATAAACCCAGGCTGCAGAAGCAGAGCATGCCGAGCATAACCACTAGGCCACGGGATCAGCCCCTGTCTTCTGGTTATTTATTTATTTATTTTGTTTTTCTACTTAAATAGCAATAGTCCTCTTTTTTTTTTTTTTTAGGAGCTTTTATAAAGCTGCAAGAGTCCTAAACACTTCAGTCTTTTTAGCAAATAATTGCAAGAGACTGCATAGCAAATATTTGGTCATACCACAATAAGAATCATCAACTTTCCACACTATAGTATCTAAACACAACAAAATTGCTAATACAATGCGATTTAATATAGCGTAACGTTTCAGGATCATCTCACTGCTGTTATCATTTTCTATCTTATTTAGTTATAGGGACCCAAAAAATATAGTGGCTTAAGTGAGGTACAGGTTTGTTTTCCTCATACGGAATACTCCAGTTGGGAGATCCAGGGCTGGTGGGGAAACTGTCATCTCCAAGGTCATGCACTCACCTCTATTTCCCAGTTGTTGGGAAGCTAGGAAGATAGAATCTCCCTTAAGAGGAGGATGCACAAGGTGTGTACATTGCTATCCATTATATCTCATTTGCGCTCAATAGAATCACATGAGCGTAACTAGCCATGAGTGAGTCTGTGAAATGCATTTTGTCCGTGGATGGGCATGTGTCCAGTCCAAACGCTGGTGTGTCTATGGCTAAGAGTACATTTGGAAGGCCGTTAGCCATCTTCCTCTGAACAAGGAAATGCGGGAGAGTATATCAGGTCAATAGCCAGTCGGGAAAATAGAAATTGTGGCTATTTCCTATGGAGAGGGAATTAATATGGGGAATTCATATAAAATTTTTGAAAAAAATCTGGAGAAACCAAATAGAAAAAGATTTATTACCACAAGATCAGGAAGCTCCTACCCACCCTGGGCTGGAGTGCAAAAGGGAAGGTTCTGTTTAACATCGTCAAAAAAATTGCTATTGTCTTGGACTGGAGATGCAAAATGGGGAGAGAATGCTACCCTGAGAAGAGAAAATTGCCATTGTCCCCGGGGTGGAAACAAGGAGCCCACATTTACTAAAGAAAACATTGGAAAGTGGCACCAGTGCCCCACTGTTGTAATTGCTGGAGCTGCCAGCCACTGCTACTAATGCTCCCGAGCTGCTGTCACCAGAGCTGCTGAAATCACAGACTTGCAGGCTGTTGGAATCTGCCTGTTGCTAATGAGCAGTGGCTGCTCATGTTGCTTTGGCTACTGCTGTCCGTGGAAGCGCCATCAAAAGCAGAATGGTTTCTCCTTTCCCACCTTCTAAGGGGGCAGCAGCTGTCTCCCAGTGGAAGAAACAATCAGCTGGCAGTGGAGTCTGAGCAATGGTTTGGAGTCATCCAGCTGACAGAGGCGTGGAGGAAGATGTGGAAGAGTGACAGCCAGGCTGAGAGTGAACAGGTCACTCTGGCACAGGGCAATCGGCTTCTTCTATGTTCGGTGGCCAGGAAAAGCATCAGCGAGCACTTCCTCACATTTGGGCAGAGACCTGAGTGAAATTAGGGTCAGAACAGTGTGGAGATTAGAGAAGAAAAAGAGCCAGTGAAAGAATGTGAAGCAGAAATGTGTGTGGCATGGGGGACATTGTGGCTGGACCGCAGTGCATAAGTAAGGTCAGAAAGGCAGTCGAGGGCCAGAAGCTTATGGGGTATTATGGTTCACAGCAAGGAGTTTGGATTTTATTCCAAGTCAAACAGAAGCCATTGGAGGGAGGTTGGGGAACTCTTTTCTAATGTGAGGAGGGGAGTCTTCACAGCATCTTGGCTTATCAGGTATTTGAATGTGTTGCAAAGATTCAATGAATGATAATGTTCATATTAGAAAATATCAATATGTAAATAGAATAGAACAAAACATGAAATAAATCCTAGAACAATAGGAACTTAATAGATGACAGATAAAAATTATAGGCTAGTAGCTTGAGATGACTGAGTAATAGGAAGTCATCTCAATATGATTACAATATAAATTTAAATTCCTATCATGGTTAACTTTACATGACACCTTGGCTAGACTCTGGTGCCCAGCTGTTTGGTCAAACACTAGTCTAGATGGTGCCCTGAGGACATTTATGGATGTGATTAACATTTATAATCAATTGACTTTAAATAAAGTAAATTACTTTCTATAATGTGGGTGGGCCTCATCCAATCAGTTGAAGGCCTTAAGAAAAAAGAATGAGGTTTCCTAAAGAAGACGCAATTCTGCCTCAAGACTGTAACATGGAAACTCTGCCTGAGTTTCTAGCCTACTGGTCTACTTTGCGGATTTTGGACTCACGATTACAACATCAACACTTACCTGAATAAATATCCAGCCTGCCAGCTAGCCCTACACTTTCAGACTTGCCAGGCCCCACAATTGTGTGAGCCCATCCTTAAAATAAGTTCTCCCTCTGTCTCACTCTCCTTTCTCTCTCTCTGTATGCATCTTATTAGTTCTATGTCTTTGGAGAACCCCAACTAATACAGTTATCATGTTATACACAAAGCAAAAAAAATTCCCAGATGGATTAAATAGTTAGATATAAAAGCATGAAATTGCAAAACAATTACATAAATGTATTGGTTCATATACATAGGTCTTGATGTGGTTTTAACAAGCAAAAGAAATCACATGTAAAAAGATTAACATATTTGACTAAATTTTAAAAAGAAAAATATTCTGTATGTACGTAATGGTTATAAATATCATAAAGCTAACAACTAGAAATGACAAATAATACCAAAAAATGGTTAATATCTTTAATATATTAAGAACTACTACAAGTCACAATATACTAATATAAAAAAGTTATACTAATAGAAAAAAAAGGCTTATGGGCATAAACAATCTCCAAAAGTATAAAGGTAAATTAATAATAAAGATATGATTAAAAATGGACTGTCCCATAAGCAATTGTATGAATTGTAATATTCCTGACATACACTCTTAGTTGCATTTTAAATGGATGCCAATCTTTTAAAAAGCCATTTGGTAATATGTATTAAGGGCCATTGACACCGTAAATCTGCTTTTAGAAATATATCCTGAGGAAATAAGCAGAGATGTAGACAAAGACTTATGTGCAATGATATTCACGGCAGAATTATTTATAACACTACAAAATTGGAAGCTACTTGAAATAACCAACAACATGGAGAATGTTAAATAAATCATTATACTTTCAAGTAAGGGAATATTATAAAGGCATTAAAAATCATGCCTTAAGGAATATGTAATGACATGGGAAATGCACAAAATGTAATGTTAATTGAATTTCCTTCTTATAAAAAGATTCTAGAAGTGTCTGGGTCAAGATTGTGATTTATGCTAACTCATTTAATTGCCTTTCATGCCAAAGTCTGATTGAAATGGACAAAGAATAAAAAAAGGTAATAACCTATTCCCGTACTGGAAAATAGGGAAGAAAGCAAGAGACTGAACATTATGTAGCAGGACATGAACATTCAGCATGTGAAACTTAAGTTCTTTTTCTTCAGTTTTGCTGTGTTTAGTTCAGATTTCCTACAGGCATGGTGGGTGGGGTTGGAAGTCATATCCTTTGCTAGGATGGAATGTAAACATATCCTCAAAATAAAGAATGGAGTTTCGCAAATGAATGCTCTTTCTGGACTCAAAGAAGGGGGCCTAATTTTTTCCTTATTACATTTCTGGGTGCAAGTTGAGGTATGATTTCCCTCCTCCTGAACATCCACTGTGAATTACTATGAAAGAAAGAAGACAGTAAATAGGGAGAGAGCCCGAAGAGGAGGGGAGAAGTGTGTGTGGGACACAGCCACATTTCAATGCCTTTATACCAGTGTGGACTGAAGTTCCCCCAAAACCCCTTTAACTAGTCCGTGTGTAGGCGGTGGTCATTCAAGTCACCTAAAGTCTTTCAATTTCCTTGGCTCCCTGCTGAGGTCCCAAAGGTGTGGATCTCTATGGATGGGCTTAAACCCATTGTAGAAACCTCAAGAGATAGGCTGTTTGGTGGAAAACTTCTTTGCATTAGTTGTAGTTTAGTGCCTAAACCAAAGAAAGCCAAAATGGTCTATATTTTCTCAGTTATCACCCCTATTCCTTCTCTCTCAAATTCCAAAGGGCAACCTACCATTCACTTATTCAATCATTCAATATTTATTATTATTATTGATGTGTGCCAGACACTTCTAGAGACTGCATGCATACAACAGGGAATAAAACAAGCATGAACCCTGCCCTCCCAGGGCCTACAAGCTAGAGTGAGAAGCGAGTAGAGTGGGGATAACAATATTGTGATATAACTTTGGAGCCACACACAGGACCTATAGGCAATGTTAAGTCATTTGTATTTTATTTTAAATGCAATAGGAAGGTAATTCTTTGATGGAGTTTATTAGTGGAGCATGAAGAGATTTGCATTATCAAATGATCCCTCAGGCTTCTATGTGGAGAATGAATCAGAGTGTGGTGAAATGGAACTTGAGGAACAAGGAGGAAATTACGGTAATCTAGCTGAGAAGTAATAGTGGCTTGATTTAGGAAAGTGACAGTTAAAAATGGAGAGAAACAGAAGCTTTGATATATGTATATTCAATCATCAGGAATTGGTAAAAAGTTTAATGTTGGAAGAAAGAGAAGAAGAATCAAAAGATGTCTTCCAGATTTCTGATTTATATACCAAGGGAGAATGGGGGGATTTTGATCAAAAGAAAAAGGCTAGTGGACGAACAGGATATAGGGAACAGATCAAGACTTGAAGGGAGCCATGTTGAAATGAGATGCTTATGAGATATCTAAGTGTAGACGTCAAGAAGTTATCCCAGGGGCTGGCCCGGTGGTGCAGCGGTTAAGTTCGCACATTTCTTTTCTCAGTGGCCTGGGGTTCGCCGGTTTGAATCCCGGGTGTGGACATGGCACAGCTGGGCACACCATGCTGTGGTAGGCGTCCCACATATAAAGTAAAGGAAGATGGGCACGGATGTTAGCTCAGGGCCAGGCTTCCTCAGCAAAAAAGAGGAGGACTGGCAGTAGTTAGCTCAGAGTAATCTTCCTCAAACAAAACAAAACAAAACAAGAAGTTATCAGAAAAAAGGTTGGAGTTGGAGACAAAAATGTGAGGCTATTGTCATACAACTAGTGTTTAAAGCCCTGAGAATAGATAAGATCATCTAGTGAGAGACTAGATCAAAAGGATGTCCCTGTATCCTCCTAAAAACGCTAGAGGAATCAGCTATCTCCATGTAACAGAGCAGTAGCAATACTCTAATTCTTCGTGATGATGTGAACAGGGTTAAGAGGAATAGGACAGAATGCAATCATCTTTCCTTAGGCAACATCTATTAATTCTGTTTTTTAGATTCTCTCTGTACTTATTTTATCTATTTGATTGCTTCAGAACTGATGGAAATATTTTATAATCTTCTACTACTACAAGGTTTCTATCAATTTTCTTGGTACTTCCAAAAATCTTGATTTTGAAAAAGTATTTTGAGATTATGTTATCTAGCCCAAAAGTAGTCAGAGGTATTTTGTCCTTCCTTCCATCTAATGACAGTCCCTGTATGTATGCCCTAGATTCTTAATTCCTCTTTATATTTCCTCAGGGACCTCTATCTAACATCTGCCTTCTTTTCTTTAGCTTCAATTTCCTCTCTCTACTTCTGTATTTACACACGTTCATATTTCTTATCCTCAGAAACAAGCAAGTTAAAAATAAACTCCTTCCGCCATCCGACATTCCATTCCTGCTGCTGAATGAGCTCTCTTTTCCTTTACAGCCGTAATTCTCCACTGCAACGCCTTTTCTCTCTCTTTTGCCCCTACCACTTTAGTAAGCTATGTTTGCAATGTCACTCCTATTGTTGTTGCTCTAAGTCCACGGGGCATGTATCTTACTTGACATCTCTGCACTGGTTCATAACTCCACTTCCTTGGTTTGAATTCCATTAAAATGCTAATGACTGCCAAGTTTGTTATTCCTGCTTAATCTCTCCTGAGTTGCAGGCCCATATACTTAGGGAAAATGCATAATTTTTCCATTGGATTGGATATTTTAATTAAAATTTGAAAGGGTCATCATCAGAGGCCTGTATTTACACCACCTTCTTGCCTGGAAGTCAACGAAGTCAGTAAGAAAATTCAAAACTTATGCAAATAACATTAGACAGATACTGGTATTGGCTCATTTTGTGTTAGAGATGCTACATAAAACTATAAGTCAGTGTTTATGAATGAAGACGAGCATGAGTTCAGTAACACGCTTGACATAATACATGCTTATGAGGTAGGTCTGGGTTATAGCAACTAATGTTCATTTTCATTATCTTATCTTGATAGAGACGTTTATGTAAAATTAAATTTTACTTGGATTAATGGTTTGGAAGTAGCTGGTTATTGTTGTGCTTCATGGTTAAGTGTACATTATTTGAAGAAGATGACATCGGAGTGTTACGGAATTCAGTACTTACTCCCTGCAGACTGATTGCTGGTTTCTCCTTGCAGTAGTTTGTCTTTGAAAAGCGTATCATGCAGATTGTACGATCATTTCCTTTTATTTTACTCATGAGTTTTAAGTCTGTGCAGTAAGGTTATGTCTCTATTCTAAAGCAAATTGAAAATGTTTCCTAAAAAATACAAGTATTTCCGTTATCACTGTTTGAAAGGGGGCCTGATTTTCCTTCTGAAATTATGAAATTTTGATAAAAAATATGCAAATAATTGTATTTCTTCTCAGTTTTCCATAATGCTTTGCTTTTGATGTTTCATATTTTGACTACACTCTAGTTTACTGTTCTTTACTACTTTACTTTTAACCTTTAATGCTTTCTTAAACTTAACCTCAACATCTTTATATTTTTAATGTAAGAATTTTTATTTTTTCACATTCTGAACTATGATTTTATGAATATTGAACATAATTTTTTATTAAAAACAATAGAATTTAAAATAACATAACTACAGCAGACCTAGATTACCTGCCTACTATCAGAATCCATCACATTCAAACCATAAATATTGCAAAAAAACCCCCAACAAAACAGGACAATATATCCACTTAAATCCTATTTGGAAACAACACATTTTAGAATAGAACTTCTATCACTTGCTATATATTAAAACCACTTGTGAAGATAGAAACATTTTAATAAACTACTATAGCCATTTCTCACACTGCTGAGCCCCAGTCTTTGGTGGGTGAGATTTAGACATTAGGATTAAACTCCCACAGGTAGTTTTAACTTATAGTACTTTTGAGACATGGAAAGCTTGACTTTAATAATAGTAAACTTAAATGTTAAACTCCGGGTCCAGGGCACAGCTATGGTTTAATAAACAGTGAGTGTTATTGTTAATATTGGCATCATTGTCATCATCATCATCATCATCACATTGTCATTTTTAACTTGTAACTTACAAAAAAAAAATCAAATATTAACTATGCCAAGGATATAATCTGTGAATTTATTATAAAAATCAGAATTATATATGGATTTATTTATATATGTGAAAATAATTGTATACTGCGATAGAAAAAATCTGAAATAAACATATATCCATTAGGTGTATATTTTGTTCAGTCCTCTTTTCTTTGAAGAAGAAGATTAGCCTTGAGCTAACATCCATCACCAATCCTCCTCTTTTTGCTGAGGAAGACTGGCCCTGAGCTAGCATCCATGCCCACCTTCCTCTACTTTATATGTGGGAAGCCTGTCACAGCATGGCTTAAAAAGCAGTGCATAGGTCTGCACCCGGGATCCAAACCAGTGAACCCCAGGTCGCCAAAGCATAACGTGCGAACTTAATGGCTATGCCACCTGGCCAGCCCTGTTTGGTCTTCTTTTGATTATTCTGCAGATGTGTATTCTCAGGTCTGATTGTATCAGAATTTTATTTCTCTAGAGTATTTTAGTTTTCAAACTTTATTTGTATTTGTTGTGGCATCAGATATCAAAGTTATACATGATTGGTGAATATAATGACACATACTATAATCTATTATTGTCACATTAGATGTGGGTTTCATTTGGGGGTGGAGCAGATATTAAAACATTCATATCTGAGGATGTGAAACCAAGAAATATATAATGATTGAATAAAATAAACAAATTTCTACTTAGGGAATTCTATTATGCATGGGAGGAAGACAATTCTTTCTCTCTTTAATCCATCATGCACACAAATGACAAGGAAGATTCAATTAACACACCTCCATTAAACCTACAAATTTAACGAGTAGACATTAAATCTGAAGAAGGAATGATGTCATAGTAGTCCCTAACCAGAATGAAACCTTATTTCCAGAAATGAACATTGATTTTTATGTTTACCGGCATAATGATGGAATCTTTAAAACATATGAACTGAAGAGTTCATCTAAATTGTTAAATATTATGTTTTTCAAGAAATGCTTTAGTGTCTGCCAGCTTTATCAGTTATTGCTAGGGGGTCAAAATCAAATATCTTATGATAGATATCAAGAGATAAATTAAAACCAGGATGACACTTATGAATAGTTGTAAAACCTCTTTAATTTGGAACTAGAGGCTGATTGATAGTACAGGTAGGTTTGAAAATGAAGAATTTGGGTAGGTTTTCACTAAAAATCAGTATAATTATGAAAATAATTATTTAAACGATAATTTATGCTCTCATTCTTATATTTAAAGGATTGAAAATATATAAGGCCTATCATAGTGTCTTGCACCCTCTATGCTGTGAAATTATTAATATAATAAATAATGAGTCACCAAATATTTAAGTAAACAAATATTTTTACTGTAGTAATGTGGTTTCAAATCTTGGCTTCCTATCAGTTCACTACATTTTCTTTATTCAAGTTATGTAAATTCATGACCCTGGTTTTCCTTAGTTGTAAAAGGGGTTGAGAATATCTAGTTCATATGATTGTTTAGATGCTTAAATAAATAAAAGAATAACCAATATAGGGTTGAATTCTGTTTTCTTCTTGAGGGTGTTATACAGTCAACAATTATGCTGCCGCCCTTAACATCCTGAAAAGTAGTCAGAATATATGAAACAACTCTCCTCAGAACTGGACATCAGAAAGTACAGGACCAAGTCCAAAGAGAAGACAATCAAAGGAGGCAAGCCCCATGATTGCCCCTACCTTTCTTCTGGAACATTTTTCAGAATAATGTGTAGAGAACAGGAATCAAAACATCCCAATGACCTTGCAGAGTTGACGAGAGAGAGATCCAAAATAGAGAAAGTAGCTAGAAGGGGAGGATACTAGAGGCAACAAAACTACAAAGGAAGATAACCCCAGAGAGCTCAGAGGGTCCCCTGCAACCTTCAGATGAGTACCGATATGTGCAGGCATGGAATGACACTCGATTGGGCTGACTAGATAAACGCCAGAAAGTGACAGGAAGAAGAATTCTTACAGGACTGGGAATAATTCACATTTCCACCAGCCAGAGGAACGTGATCTCACAATAAACAGAACGTCGGGTAGAACTCTCAGAAGTGTATCATCTTTGTATGAGACTAGATTAAGCTGATAGTAAATGTACCCTAATAGTTTTATTTTATAGCGTTCTTTGGTACATAGAGAAAAGATGTATATGCAAAATTGAAGAAAAAAAGACAGATGCATATATCCTAATGTTTGTGTGTGTTTCTACACATTTCAGAGAGAGGAGGAGGAGTTATTTATGGTCCTTCTCAGAGTTAACAGTTAACAAAATTCCTGATCCAGAGTGGTATTTCTCAATGTGATCCGAGGTCCAGGAACCACTTTCACTAGTGTCACTTGAGGCACTGGAGAAAGAAATACGGATTTCTGCACTCCACCTTTGATCTATTGATGCATTGTCTCTTGGAGTAAAGCAAAAGAATATCATTTTTACAAAGGGAAATTATAATGTTCACTAAAATTTTAGAACCCTCTAATTTATCTTACTATTTTTGTTGTACTTTCTATATATCTTCTGTTTCATATAGCTTCCTATTTTTTTAACTTTCTATAATTGTTCTGTAGTTTGCATAGGTTTTCTCATATATTATTTAACGTTATCTTATAACAACGAAATAGGTAGCAGCAGCATTAATGCATTTTATTGATGGAAAACATAAAGCTATTAACCTTATTTTATTCATGCTGTTATTCCAGTAGAGGAGACCATTAGAGCCTGGTGAAGACATTGATTGCCAACAGTTGTCTTTGTCTGACAAATCACAACAAGCTGTGGTTGACCCACTTCCCACCCTGATGTCAAAGATGACAGGAGATTTTACTTGGGACTGTGTCATTTGGGAATAACTAGAGCTAATAGAGTTCTGGAGATTCACTTTTCTTGAGTCATTTCTTTGTACAGTTCTCCAAGTTGTTGTAAATAGACTCATGACTATTTTGGCTCCAAAGAACTGAATATTTCAGATTAGCCCCAAGAATTGCAACTTTATGATACCCTTCAATCTAGCCTATATTTGGTTCATCTGGTGGTTAATCACTTCTCTTGGCTACAGCATATTTGACAACTGATGGTGGCTAATCCACTATAATAACCTTTGATATATATATTCTTTAATCAGCTTTGGTCCCATGAGAGAATTTGGAATTTATAGACTGAAAAAAATTATATCCCAGAATTACACTAAACACAATGATTCTTCTATTGCTTGACAAGTTATATTTGTGTGTGATATTTATTCTATCTTCAATTATTTTTGTGTGGTAGTAATAAAAGTAAAACTAAATTTCATGTAGAATAATGGAGTTTACAAAGAGATACATGTATATATATTAACTCTCTTAACTCTCATAATTATAATAGTCTAGTTGAGTGGTATCATTACGACTACTTTAAGATGAGTAGCTGAGACTCAGAGTTGAAGTGACTTCTCTAAGACCATAGTACAGGTAAGTGGTATGGTTAGGTCTTGAGTCTGCTTTTTTAATGACTATATACTTGAATAATGCTTGTTTCCAACAAGTCTATCATTTAATTTACGTCTTATTTTAGAAATTATGTACCACCCCTGATTTCTGTTGCTCCTAGGAATGGAGAATGTCTTGAGCTGCTATATAATATGGCATACTATCATTTTATAACTTTAAATGGCGTGGCCAGGGCCTAGTATTACAACCTCACTTGGGGGGCTGTACCAAATACAACACGCAACTTAGAAAGTGGGAGAACCTGACTTGTTTCCTGACATCACAATTCTGACATGGATTTCTCTTATTCCACTTTTGCCCCCAGCATAGATAAATTCTGAGGTTGTCCCAAGAAAGAAGTTTTATTTGAGTTCCCAAGCTTGCCAAATTCAAGGATCAATGTTTGTGTCTAATTAAATCCTCAAAATATAAACCAGGTAAATAAATTTATTGGAGTGGAAATATTGTTTCTTAAAAAGTAAGAATTAAAACACAAATAATGAATAAGATAAACTATTAACTGTTAGGGCCTCTGGAAATTTTTTAAAATTTAGTTTTAATATATAGACTTTAGGAAGAAGCAGTTTACCTCGGCTGGTTATTTGTAAAAACAAATTTAACATCGCAGATAGATGTTAATCTGAGCTCGATTTAATTCCTGTCCCTGGGTCATTATAAATGCAGGATTACCAGGTGGCAGTATCAAACTAAGAACCCTTCTCCAACAATGGGTTTGCCGGAAACTATGCTGTGCCCCCTTTGGAGAACTAATTGTAGGAATATAGTAGAAATGGGAAATAACTATCCCTCGTCCCTTACACAAGCATGTGAACACACACATGCGTGTGTGCACTTAGATTAATTTCGAGGCTTGACTTAGTGAGAAATTATCAGACTCTTGGATAATTGAGGAGTAAATTAACTTGAGAAGCCTAATCCTATTAATTGCCAGACAACGTTGAGAGTCAGGAGAAATTCATGTCAGTGGATTTATTATAGTACTTTTCTCTAATTGTGTGATCCACTTTAATTGCACTCATTAATTTGGGCACAGGCATGATGAAGAAAGAGATGGGCTCGTCCATGTTTTGGGATTTTTGTCAGTGGATGTGGTCTGATGACGTTGATAAAGAAAGTTAAATATATTTGTAAGAGAGTGTTTGAAATAATGTAATATTGGCTATAAACTGAAGAGGAGAGAGAGAGAAGACTGAAGGGCCTGATGAATTTTAAAATCTAGAGGAAATGAATGTGGTGGAAGATTCAATGAGGATGAACAACATAGGTATGTAAAGGAAGTTATTTGCAGGGAGTGGCATGCCTCCGTTAGTTATTGTGGAAATGAAGCTGTGTGTGTGTGTTTGTGTGTGTTTGCGATATGCCTATGAGTAGAGATGGTTTAGGTAGGGTGGAGAATTATTCAATGGACTGTGAGTTCACAACATTCCATGAGGTCTGGGTATGGTGAGGCACATTGAGAATGGAGCACAAATACTTTGCTTAATGAATGAGAGAAAAATGAGAAGGACAAGTTAGATGGTGATAGAAACTAGTGGTTTAAGCCTCTAAAAGACAGGAGTTTTCACCAGAAGGTGGAATTTAAACTGAAAACAGAAATTTCCCTAGAAGTCAAGATTTAAAAGAGGCATTGGGGATGCTGATTGAGAACATGATTCCACCTCATGATTTATATGTAGATAGATCTGAGAAAATAAGCCCCTTGTGCTTGAGAAGGGTATAGGAGAAAGGAAGTTTACATTTAAAGTGAGGAGGTGAAGGAATGTTCGCAGAAAATGGTTACAGTCTGTTGAGTAGATCATTTATTCTTCACTCATGTTCCCATGGAGAGGGACATCCTTTAAAATAACAATTCTGACCTCTCTCTCCATCTTATTTACTCTAGGTAGCAGACTGACTTCAGTAAGTGGTGAGCTTGGGAGAATGAGCTGGGCGTGGGTAGCCCCTCCAGCCCTCTTGTTTTGGAGATCTTCACACAGTACGTGCCCTGGCCTTCTTTGTTCCTCTGCATAGTGAGTTTCATGGGGTAGGCCATTGGAGAGAGGCATACAGTTGTCCATTTCAAATCATGGCTAGGGTGTGAGGCTAATTCTGGGGTGAAATATTAGCAAGCTCACTTTCCTGAAGATCTAAGCCCAGTATTCTCTAAACTTGCTCTTGTGAATAATAAAGCTAATATTTGGTCTCTAGCTATGTTACTCTTATGTTTATCTATCAATTTTTCTCAAATTTGGGTATGAGGAGAGTGTTATTTATTACTCTTCTCAAATTCCAAGAAGGACAAGCATTGAGGAAAAAAAGAAGTAACTGAAGACAAATAAACCAATAGGAACCTTATGAAGGAGGGGAGAAAATGAGAGTAAGAGTGGCTTAAATAAAATGGTGAAGCTCACTGAGCTTGTTTTTTTTATTTTTTGCTTTAGTGGAGAAGATTGGCCTTGAGCTAACATCTATGCCAATCTTCCTCTATTTTGTATGTGGGACACCACCACAGTGTGGCTTGATGAGCAACGTGTAGGTCCACTCAGGATCTGAACCTGCAAACCCAGGCTACTGAAACTTAACCACTATGCCACTGGGCCAGCCCCTGAACTTTCTTTGCGAGTTTTAACGTACCCAGCATTAAAAGTTTCAAATGCCTTTGTAAGAAACTCAAAGCAGTTTGGGGATTTGTTCCAGCCTAATTACTAAGGAGCTCTGTTATGCTTTGAATGGTGATTAATTAGAGTTTTATTGAAATAGAATTCACCACCCATACCAACTCAGCATTTTCCTTGAATGTAATGAAACTAAGCTTTCACATAAAATGACAGATGTCAATTATTTGTAAATGTGTATGTGAAAACTGGGACCAAAACTATTTTACTTAGTTACTTATAAAAGCATATTGTGAACAATAATAAAATCACCATAAGTGCATATGAATGTATTTGTTTATATAATATGCATCTGCATATTAAAATAACTTCTTAACTTCATTTTTCTTTACTTCAATTCACAGAGATTGTGCATCTAATATATGGGAAAATTATTTACTCCAAACCAACACATTGTTGAGTTGTGGATCATCTTTCCAATTTTCTGTACCTGCCCACAGCATGATTTCTTTCAGGCTCTGAGCCACGCTAATTTGCATGCTGAATTAAACCACTTTATCACTTTGACTATCTGTCTATAGGAGCAGAGCTGGGGAGGACTGAAAAAAAGTGGACAGTGCCGCCAGGAGCTGGAGGCATATCCTACTGCTTGCCCTGAGTTATGATAGTCTCTAGTGAATCGTGAAATTATAGAACGTTAGAGCTAGGAACAACCTTAGAGATCATCTGGGCCAACTTTTTTCCTTTACGGGAAAATAAGCTGCCTTCAGAATGGATAAGTGAGTTGTTCAGCCTCATATACTCTCCAGTGTCTGACGTTTTCTCTCTTTCCTTTTTGTCTTCACAGAGCAATTTCACAGACCTTTTGTTTGCTGTTCTATGTTTTGAACAACACAATAAGTATATTTTATATCAATTATTCATTTGTTTGACAAATATGCTTTGATATTTTATGAAGCGCAATGCATTTTGGGGGTGATTATGAGTATATACGCACTGCATTGTGACTGGATAACTTGCATTTCAGTAGAAGAGAAAGATACAAACAAATAACAACTGTTCAAAAGCATATGTGACATATGCCCTAAGAAAATTACTTCAGGGGGCTGGCCCCATGGCCGAGTGGTTAAGTTAGTGTGCACTGCTTTGTTGGCCCGGCGTTCACCAGTTTGGATTCTGGGTGTGGACCTACACACTGTTCAGCAAACCGTGCTGTGGCGACATCCCACTTAGAAGAACTAGAATGACTTACAACTAGGATAAACAGCTATGTACTGGGGCTTTGGGGAGAAAAAGCAAAGAGGAAGATTGGCAATAGATGTTAGCTCAGGGACAATCTTCCTCACCAAAAAAAAAAAAAAAGAAAGAAAATTACTTCAAGTTGTTGAAGGGGTTTAGAGAATACTGTGATTATGTTGGGCTAGGAAAATCATAGAGTGCTTCATTGAAAAGGTGACATTTGAGTGAGTCTCTGTGATATGGTGATATAATAGGAACTATATATTTGGTTTTCGTCCCTGATTCCTGTGACAAAAGCTAAAACCTTTAGGATTTCTTGAGTGATAGGCATGAGAGGAGCATTTTTTGTTATAATATTTGGCCTTAGCCCCTGTTTCCTGACACAAGAGCTTCTGAGACCCTTGGAATCTCTGGTGTGGTAAGAGTGTCCTTTGGGGAGATAATGAGATGACTGGTGGCCTGAGGCTTTTGGTAGCTTCAAGATGGGAGCTGGTCACCAAAAAGACCCAGGTATGATTAGAGAGTTGGAACTTTCAGCCATATCCCCCGACCTCTGGGAGGGGAGAGGAGCTAGAGATTGAGTTCATAGACAATGGCCAGTGATTCAATCAATCATGCCTACACAATGAAATGTCCAAAAATCCCTGGAACTACAGGGTCCAAGGAGCTTTTGAGCCGGTGAACTTATCCATGTACTGGGAGGGTAGTGCATCTCAACAATGGGACAGAAGCCCCCTTGCATGGGACCCTTCTGGACTTTGCTCTATATACCTTTTCATCTGGCTGTTCATTTGTATCCTTTATAGTATCTTTTATAATAAACTGGTAAATGTAAGTAAAGTGTTTCCCTGAGTTTTGTGAGCTGTTATAACAAGTTACCAAAACTGAGGAGGGGATTGTGGGAAAACCCAATTTTAGAGCTGGTTGGTCAGAAGTACAGGTGGCAACCTGAGACTTGAGAGTGACATCTGAAATGGGAACAGTCTTGCAGGACTAAGTCCTTAACTTGTGGGGTCTGGGCTAACACTGGGTAATTAGTGTCAGAATTGAATTAAATTATAGAACATGCGGTTGGTGTCTGCAGAGTATTGTTTGGTGTGGAAAAGCCATACATTTGATATCAGAAGTGTTGGTAGTGAAACAGATCATCGTCTCAAAGAATGGCAGGATGTCAATTGGCATGCCAGGAGAAATAAATGTTATGAATAAAGATGAAGAGATAGGGAAGGAAATGACAAGTTTGAGGAATAGTTGGGAACATTTTCTGGATCACATGGGAGTAATGGAATGTAATCCTGGGAAAGACGGATTAGGAGAGATTTTGGGAAAGCTTGGCAGCGTCAGGATGAGGGAATGGTGTGCGAGTGAGCATCGTATAGGAAAGGGAGACTGATCTCTTAGTTTCAAAAGTAGTGAGTTTGGGGACAGGGAGGCGAGTTGGCAGTCTATGGAAAAGTCAAAATTTGAGAAAAATGCCTCCTGATTCAGGATGCTGACAAAGGAGACCAAATGAGACCCAGAAAAGAGGAACATGATGAATATCTACTTGACAGGAGTTGAGGCTTTAGTCTATGTAAGCAGGGAGGTAGAAAGAACACACAGTGTTACTCCAAGGATTTGATCTGGAGACTGGAGAAATAGAAATGGATTTGACAGAGGAGGAAGAGGAAAGTTTTTAAAGAAGAAGATGATTGAATTGGTTCTAGACAAATTGAGTCTAAGAAGTAAATCAGAAATTAAAGTGTTTATGTCTAACAGGCAGATGAAAATGTAAGGCCTTGTGCTTGAGAGAGTTTGGAATTATAGATGTAATTTGCAGTCATCTGCAAAGAAGTGTTGCCTAAAATTCTGAAAAGAGTGGAAGAAGACCGTGCACAGAATCAATGGATGCATTCAAACTCGGTGGGTAGAAGAAAGGAAAAAAGAACAGGGGAGATCAAAATAGAAAAGATCCAGAAAGAGAGCTGGCTTAATAATGACAAAAGAAGGTATGGATTAATTACAAAGGATATTGGTGGTTTGAAAGCCATTGCTGATCTACAAGTGAGCATTTTCACTTCTTTGATTGAGACACTATTCATATATATTTCTACATAATGTGCTACAAACATATTTATTATCACATTGTCAACTAAGGATCAGGGAACAAGTTTAAAATTTTGGTAATCTTATATCTCTAAACCCAGCATCAAACTACCCCTTTAAGTTATATCTGTCTCTAATAAGCATTTATTCAATAAAAACCATATATTGAGCACATACTATGTGCCAGATAGTCTTCTGGGTGCTAGGGATACAGCAGGGCACAAGACACACGAAATCCCTACGCTTTTCTTTATTTAGGTGATGCAAAGAGTACAAACAAAATGTATACCTTATTGTGAGGTAGTAAGAAGTGTTGGGGAGAAATGTTAACTGATTTAATAAATGGACAGGGAGGGTATTTTCACTGCAGTAGAACACTGCGCTTCAATCTACATAAATGAGTCTTTCAACAGATTCTGGATGACTTGAGTGTCTTCAAAATTAGCAAAGCAATTGATAATGATAGAGATTCAGATATTTTTATCTGAGAAATGGTGTAAGGCCAGGGCCTTCCTTGCCTCCCTCTAATTTTACTCTTAGTTTGCGCATTTCTTCACAGTCTGCACAACTGAGTATCAGAAAGTCAAGTATTCTTGAATCCCCCACTGAAATAGACACGGCACCTGACCTTTCTCTATGGGCGACACAGTCAAAGATTTCCAGGAAGTGATTTATTTTGGTAACACTATCAAGGCTGTATCTAATGCCTAAAATGTATAATTTATTCTATCTTTGTTTTTGTTTTTTTTGCTAATTACTCATTGAACCTCTTTACAATAAAGGGAATAGTTTTCTTTTCTGAACATAAGTGTGTATCTAAATAGCATAAAGTACTATATTTTCCATAGGTAATAAATGATTTAATGATTATTTGCCATCAGTAATGAATGATTTATTATTTTCCATTATTATTATGGACAATACAATCACAGTGCTGTCATACGAACATCCTTATATGTCATTCTTATATGTCAACAGTATATATATATGTATATATATATTTTTAGTAGTAATGCGTTTTTCTTGAGAGATATGAATCCTCTCATTTAGTTGCCTTGAAAATGCAGGCATTTGATAGACAAACAAATTATTTATAATATAGGAGATTTGCTTGTGAGTTTCCATCTGTACCCAGCAGGTCTATATAAGGATTAAATCTAACGTTTTAGTTTCATTAGCAAACAAACTAATGATGCCAACTGATTTATATATAAAAGGCTATCCATAACCATGCCATGAAGATTTGGTCCATCCTGCTTACTACTTAAGTTCCCTATTGGTACTTTGCAATATTTTGTATTAGGATCAGATAGACTTTCCACTATTGATCGGTTTGTTACTGTGATACATATATATATAAAATATATATTACATATATATATATATATATATATTTCTTGGAGGAATTATCTTTCAGTGACCACATAAAATAATTTGCAAACTTTAGCCTGTTCTTGTTCTTTGCTCCATGGATAGGAAACAGTATACTGCCAAACAGTATAAGGGTTATATAAACTTAGGATGCCAGTATATTAACGTTGATGCAGACCATTATTATATGATCTTGTGTTTCCAGCATGGCTCTAGTTGGAAAGTCTTTTCTCATCTACAATTTAAAAAAATGAAAACTTGTAAGAAAAATTATCTTGGGTCTCATGCCTGGGAAAATAGTGCATGTCCTATGCAACTAGTTTGTTTTTTATTTTACAGACATTTTGGACCATGTATTGTGGTTTTTATTAAAGTAGAGTATGAGGTAATGTAGCAGGAGACAAGCACAGATAACATGATGAGAATTTTAGTTTGTGTTTCTCTATAGGTAATAATATGAAACAGGTGAAATGTTAAAACTCTATATATTATAAAGGAAAAAAGAAAATTCCTAGGAACCATAAGATAAACATGAGACTTGAAATAATTTTTTTCTTGCTTCTGCCTCTTAGCATCACTGCAACTGTATACAGCTGGCCCTCTGTATCCACATGTTTTACATCCACAGATTCAACCAACTGCAGATCCAAAGGCGTGTGTTGGTCGCGTCTGTACTGAACATGTACAGATTTCTTTTTCCCCATCATTATTCCCTAAATGATACAGTATAACAACTATTTACATATCATTTACATTGTATTAGGTATTATAAGTAATCTAGAGATGATTTAAAGTATACAAGAGGATGTGCACAGATTACATGCAAATGTGACACCGTTTTACATAAGGGACTTGGGCATCCTTGGATTTCGGTATCCGTGGGAGTGCTAGAACCAGTGCTCCTTAGATACGAAGGGACAACTATAATCACTCTTCAGTGGAGCATTATAAGAAGTAGTGAGGAAACTGTTCTGCTTTCTCCTTTCGCTTGACTTAAAAAGCACAGCCCAGAAGTTCAATCTGTGAAAAATTTAGATGGCATGGATTATGATTACTAAATCTTAATCCAGCTTCATCTTATATGTTTCTCACCTTTTCCCCTTTCTCTCCTTTTTTCCTTTCCTAAGATTTTACTCCCATTTTATCTTGTAATAATATACATCTTAGAAACCACTTCAAATACATATTTTAAAAGATGAGATGTAGAGAAGAAAACAAAATATTTACTTTAGTTCTTTAGGAAGGTAAAGCCAAAAAATAACATACAAAGTCAGAAAGAGTTAAAGCATTAGTTCTTAACCATTTTAGCTGATGCTCACAATGTGTAAGAAAAGGTAATGTTGGCTGGGGCAGTACACTTTCATCACTAATACAATTACCATAGTTCGTAAACGGGACGCTGTCCTCTGGGGATTTCAGCGACATGGGTGTTGGCAAGAAGAATGCAGTTACCCTTTCCCCCTCACATTGTTAAACTCAATAAAATGAAATTAAAGTTGAGGGAGGATAAAAAGATTATTGTAGTGTCATCAGTTCTTGCAGCTCGTCTTTTACAAATTTGACCTTTGCTACACTTCATTATTCCAAAATTGATAGATCGTGTTCATAGAACAAAAGGATTTTGAAGATCGGAGGGCTATACTGGTGCTTAAACAAACAGCTGTATATGTTCACTTTTTAAAATATTTTTTTCCTTCTGTGCCAATGTCTTATGAAATTTAGTCCTTGGTATTAATGTCCGCTCTCTGGAATGGATTTAAGTGAATAAATTCCATGCTTTTAACCTACTTTCTATAGGAATTTACAGCGGGGTTTTAGAATTAGATTGGAATAAAGTCCCATGAATAATAATAATGGGAGTTATTAAAGTACCTCATTCTAAATGGGTAAATAAAACACCATCAAAAACAAGTAAATTTATATTTTGTCTTTCTCATTTAAGTTCTGTGAAAAAACTTATTTTAGGCAGAAATATTTTATCTTACATTCTACAAAAGCTCAATCTATTTATTGTCAAAGAACAGATAACTATTGGTATAGTCAAATGTTTGGATTTTAGTTTTGATTTCCATGTGTATGAGGACTAAGGTCTCAGTGTAATCACAGTTAACACTGGATTTATCAAGGAAATTATGGAAACTAATCAGAAACATTAAACCTACACCAAAGTTAACTAATATTTTTATTAGTATTTTATTATTGATGAGACTGCAATCAAGTCAGCTTGCCTTTCATCACGTGTAAAAATAAAAATTTTCCTCCATTCGTAAACTTAAGCTTAAACTGTGGAACCATTTGTCCCACGCTTTGCGTATGCCAATATTGTTGGTTTTCAAAGCCAATTATCTGCCAAAATGTCGGCATCTAGTATTGCTCTGGGTCCATTCTTCTTGCCCTTCCAGTCAGGCTGATTTACTCTGTGTTTTCTTCTAGGTGGTTTATACAAAATAATATAAAAATACCTTTCCTGGAGTCATTTGAGTCTTTCCCCTCCCTCTTTGACAAGTGGTCTCCTGCTTCCTCACTCAGGTTCTCACAAGCTTGCTTTTTAATTGCTGGCTCCCAAAGTTGATGGACTTTATTTGGCCACGTTCAGTTCTGGCAACCTCTCCCTGACTTTGTAATTATTGGCAACCTTGAAATGAATTTGGTGTTGCTCATTATTTTGGTTTTCAGCATCGACCATTGGCTTGGTTATATTCTGTCCTCCTCTAGAAGTTCATTCTTGGTCATACACATCCCCCTTTCCTCTCTCCAGCACTAGCTCCCTCACCCCTACTCCAACCACAAAACATTGGGTAAGGAGAGTGGACTGGTAGGGAAAACCCCACTCCCAGGTTGAAGTCTAAAGATAAACAAACAAAAACCAATTTCTGAAGTGTCATGTGCAATCCAATGTCACCACTTTTAGGAGGAATAATATTTCCCAATACTGTACCGTTTCTTCCAGCTGCCAGATATGCCCAACTCTATAATCTAGGGAGGGAGGTGGATGTTTTTCAATTGAAGTTTGTTCTATGTCTATGTCACAGAGATGAGATCCCTTACCTTGGATAAATATTATTCCATCTTTCTTCCTAATTCCTACCCCTTTACCCTACCAGGCTGTTGCATTAAAAATAAGCAAAAAAAAAAATCCCCTATATAGGTAAAGTATTCTTAAAACTCAAAGATCTTACTAACAAAAACTCAGGAAGTGACCTCAGTCACAAACCTCTTACAGAACCAAACTCCAGTACAAATGGGATCAAAGACATATAGGAATTATAGGCTGAGTCCATACACCTCTTTTAAGGATGTACAAACAGAGGGAAAAATCATAATGTCTTAAGAAAGACCCTGGGGCTCAGAAAGAAGTGAAACACTTTACAAAACTGAAAAAGTAGCCATTTGAACTAAATTTCTCATAAAAAGAATGTGTTAGACGTGTTCTCAGTGAAATTCAAGAAGATATGGCATAAATGAGGCTGAAGTACATATTGTAAATATGAAATATTTTAAGGTCAGAAAAAAATTCAAGTAGAGCAAAACAACGATATGTGGATTAAAAGTCACAACGACAGCATTAGGTAGAAGTTTAGATGGCATAGAAAATCAAATTACAGCAGTGGGAGATACATTAGAAAAATAGTCCAAGAACTTAGAGGACAAGGATAAGGTAACGTTCACAATGAGAGAGAAGATGACTGTCCTGGAGAATAGAGTAGGTAGTAACAGAGAAGAAATGAAAGTTAAGAAATAACAGAAGAAATCATTACTGAGGAAAACAAAAATGACCACAGCATGAAAATGTGGACCCTGAGTCATGTTTCAGGAAATCTTAGTGAAAACAAATCCATAATAAAAACAAAGAACAAAACAAAAAATCAGTGGAGTTTTCAAACTCTACAGATACAGAGAAAAGATTCCACAATAATCCGAGGAATTATAAATAATATTATATAAAGAAAGAGCAAAATTGAATTTGTCTTTGACTTCTACCATGCAGTCTTGAAGGGTATAACATAATGAAATAGCACTTACAGAGTAGTGAAGGAAAAAACTGTGACATTGAATTCTGTATCCATACTACTTGTCATTTGTATACAAAAGCAACAAAATGGTATACAGAGATGCAGACTATACAACGCCCAAAATGCTCTTCATGAAAAATCTACTTGAAACCTTAGGCTAAAAATAAATTCCAAATCAAAACAATATCAAACAAACGGGAATTTTTTGCCTGGAAATGAATGACACTGAAAACAGAAACTGCTAAATTTTAAAGCTTGTAGGAATTGTTCTTATTCTACTACAATTTTTGTCAAGCTCCACTTCTCCCATCTTTTGAGAGTTGTGATACTGGACTTTGATGAAATATGTTTGGATAACTGAAATAGATTTTAAGTCAGACTGGACAACTTATCAAGCTGGGCAGTACTTAGAACCAGATACAGATACGGTCAGGGAGTTCACACCAATTATATACACATCTAGAAGGGGAAGAAAGAGGACGAAGGGATGCTCATCTTTTGGGTTAGAGGCAGATTTAGACAGAAAGAATCTGGATTCTAGATAGCTTCTCTGTGAACACTTGCTTAAATGAGGTCTAGGTCACACTGATGTACCCATCTTTAGAGTTTCCATCCCAGTGATGGGTTCTGATAGCTTGGACGCTGAATTGTTTGAAAGGTCTTAACCTTATGAGAATTAGTTGTTACCATTGTGCTTATGTATTGCTTCTATTCACCTAATTGATTTCATTTTGTGCATTTAATCAAGTTTCATGTCTTTGTTGTGCTAGGTTACCTACCTATTCTTGAGAAGTTCCTATCAGTTGACCCACAGAGAACTCAACTCTGATGATGATGGAAAATGTTTCTTAGGCTCTGTTTTTTCTAAGTAAAGGCCTAGGCCACAACCGAGAGCCTGGTTTGTGATATTTACATTTTTCTTCTCTCTTAAAAGACTATTTTCTTCTCTTTTTTTCCTTCTTATTATTTAATTTAGTAATATTCAATATGATCAGAGGATTATAAGCTCCTTGGGAGCAAGAGCTATGTCTTTATTATTATATCGCTAGATTCCAGTGCCTGGGAACACAGTGAGTATATAATAAATATTTTTTTAAAGTTCTATGGACTGAGCTGTATAATATTAAATAGACAATTAGAGAATAAAAACACTAGCAACTGCATTCAAATATAGAAATCACAGGTGCATGGTTTAATTAGTATATAGCTTAAGAAATGTTTAAAGAATTCAAATTATTAATAAAACCTCTTTACATGGAAGTAGTCAGATAGCAGGACATAGTTTGGGGTTGAAATTCAGCTCAGTATTTCTAAACAAGAGAGACTTCAAAACAGTTCTTCCTGCTTTCTCTGTTTGTAAAAGCAAGGACAAGCTAAGGAGTAGTAAAATAAAACAATATTTATTTTTTTAAATGTAACAATAAGTGATGTTGTGACCTTATTAGCCAATTTAGTATGGGCAGGTATCTGTTTTGTTTATGTTTGAACATTTAAGTTTCTAATTTTTACACTAGAAATGAACATTAAGAACATTAACTCTTACCAAAAATTGATAGCCAAACCCCAGGCATTAAAATAAAACTGCAGGATGTTTTGAACACTAAATGAAGTTTTCTAGAAAGCACAGAAGAGAGGAAGGAATTTCTCCTCTTATTTCGTTATTTTTTTGTTATTGTTTGGTTAATATATCATCACATGTGATGTAATAAAACATGTTTGAACTTTAGACCCAGACAGTACAAATCCTTCATTACCACTTAGTGAATTTGTACAATCCTTCACTATCATTTAGTGGATTTCTCACTTGGGCAAGTCACTTTAATTTTCTCTGACTCAGTTCATTTGACAATAAAATATGGGATGATTATATTCACTTTCCAGTTATTCTAAGGATTTAAGTAAGATAATAAAAGAAAGAGAAGAAGAAAAGAAGGAAGGAGGAAAGGAAGGAAGGAAGAAAGGAAAGAAAGAGAAAGAAAGAAGTGAGCACCTTTTTTTGGTAGGCATCCATGTTATTTTCTTACCGATTTCACTGATTTTCTTAAGAACAAAAATAAACATTTATTCAACAACTATTAAGTGACCTCTATCGTGTTGAACACAATTGTAGATACTGTGAATATAAATAAGAATAAATGTGTGCTGTGTATCAGTCAGTCTAGTCAGCAAACTAGGAACCACATTAGGTTTTTCAACAGGGAGAATTTACTTTAGGGACCCGGGACATGAGTGTTGGAAGGCTAAAAAAGCAAAACAGGAAACTTGAGATAACAAAGAACAGTGAGAAGCAGAGACACCTGCTGGGGCCTAATGAACAAAAGGAAAGTGAAGTCCTAAGGAGGTGATGCTCAGACTTCTGGGGAGGGGATGGAGCCCAGTTTCTGCTGGTACCATAAAGCAGGGGGGCCACAGAGCCGGAGGTGAGATTTGTGAGGAGAGGAGACTGCTTTGCTGCTGCTGATATTTCTGAGGGGTGCGATGGGACTAGCTCTGGGAGTGCCAAAATAAGCTGGTGGCTGGACCAAGAGTGAAGGGTCATTCTTAGGGTGACCAGCTACCAAAACAGGAAGTAGCTGTTCTCCTCCTCTCCCCGTCCCTTCCAATCTTCTAGTGTTCCCTATAAGCAGAGCCTATCTGGAATGTAGCCGAGAAAACAGAAATGTAATTTTCAGGGGAACAGCCATAGCATCACAAAAGTACAGAAAGGTTCCTTTGGAGTTGAGAGACAATAGCCTAATAATTGAAACACATTCTATCCTCAGAATATTCACCATTTACAAAGAATATATAATATAATCACTATCATTGAGCTGTTGTTCAGGATGTTATGTTACCCAGAACCGTAACAGAAGGCAATTGGGTATTTGACCTGAATAATTTACCATGGTGCCAAGCGTTGCTACTCCTAATAAACAATACATAATAATTTTTAAAATTTTGTATGTAAACAAATCCTTTATTTGGTTGTACAACTTTCCTATACTTCAAATACAATTGATTGCATTTGCCTATTTATAACAAGTAAAGTTCAACAGTCAAAATTCAAAGATTAAAAATGATTTGTTTGGGTTAAATTTTGGTTGCATATGAAGTTCTGATAATGACTTTGAAAAATTAACTTTAACTCAAAACCTCTTACTTTTAAATATTAATCAGCCTGAAATCAATTTCCTTATATTGTCTACAAATCATTTCTGCTTAATGTTCCTCCAAATTTTTGCGAATAAACTAAAAATCAGAGATGGATATATTTTTATTACACTAACAATATATGCTATCTGTTTAAAAATCTGACATGCTTCTTGAGTTTATGTATATTGAGTCAGGTTTCAAATTACAGTACTTTGAAAAAGAACACTTTAATATTTCAAATATATTACATTGAGTCTGTAGTGAAAATATAAAAACAAACATCAATTTATCTGTGTTATTTATTAATAAGAATAAAAATACACAAGGTTGACACATTTTTAAAGCTGGTAACTTTGTACATTAATTTTAGTATGTATTGTCAGATTTAATTAGGTTATATATTGCCATGTTATTGAATCTGATTATGTATTATGTGAGAAATAAGAATACCAAGAGTTTGCAGCCTTTTTAGTGATTGATTTCTTATAATATTTCACATTTTATTCTTTGAGTCGTGAATGAAAAATGTCAATGGGCCAGTGAGCCTACGAAAGAAAGAAGAATTAAGTTTGACAATAAACTGTGTAACTAGATTTCTCTTAACACCCACAACCCTTTCAGAAAGCTGGTGGCTCATCTTCCTTCTGACAAAAGCCTGCAGAGGAGAAAGGACACTCTGCCTCTGCCACCTGTTCTAAGTACCAACACAGATTGCTACGTGATTCCCACAGCTCATCCAGAGAGAAAAACATTAGCTATGAAGACAGTTACAAAAGGCTTTTGTTGTTGATGTTTCAACCTCCATTTTCCTGATATTTTAATGACTTTATTTAAGTTTTTATACATAAGGAGGGAGACAATTTTGTGGTAATTCAAACTCCAAGGAAAATACTTGAAAATCAATTAACTGTTTACTCAAGAAAAAAATATGATTTTAAGACAATTTAAATTTCATTTAAAAAATTTTCACCTTGCTATGCAAACAAAGTATACCAAATCAATCTCAGTGAAAGCCAATTTAGCTTTACAACATTGTTTAAAAGTTTAAAACCGAACAGTGGATGAAACTGCTGAGTGGTCAGTCTGATCTGGTTAAGATGGCTGTTGACCATCTGATTGTTTCGGTTCTCCTAGAGCGTATGTTGGCCACAAAGGACATTTATTTCTCTGATCAATAAATCACCCTTCAACCTAGAAAAGGGTCAAGTCAGTTAAGTGTCAAGATACTGCTTTATGAGGGTTTAAGTCTTAGTTAATTCCTACATAGCAAGCTGGAAAATTCTCCTGAGACCAGATCAATTACAGAAGGGCCAATCATGGCTTTTAACTTTGATAAATACAGAGTGTTAGTTTATTACACACTTCACAGAGAAAATGTACAATGGCTGTCTTTATTTGTTCAACTATGACATTTATGTTGATATACAGAATATTTTGATCAGAGATATGTGTGCTTATTTGAAAGTAGATTCAATTCTGAAAAAAAATAAATCTTTAATTCCAAAGTTACATAAATGTGTCTGTTTTGAGAATTATCTAGAAAACTGGAACAAAGGCATAAAGATTTGGTGAAACTGTTTTACTTACTATATATCTACTCTTCTTGCTAGAGTTATACAGCATATTTCTTAATTTATAACTTTAATTTGTGCTTTCATTTGGTGGTGGAAACATGATGCCTCTATCAAATGTTTGCAAAACTTCATAAACTGTTGATATATTTTCACACAAATATTTTATATACATAATGGTTTCATCTGAATGTGCTTACATTGTTTCATAATGCAACTTCCTCTGTGTTAAGATATGTGTTGTAGGTTTATTTCCTTTTTGGAATTAAATCTAACATAATTTCACAATTAAAAATTATCTCCTAAATTAGTAACTCCTTGATTTCTATGTTTGTAGATTAAGACAGGGGGACTCTGGTGTTACGATATACTTGGATCCAAATGTCAGATGTGCCCCTTGTTATTTATTTGATCTTATCAGGTTCTAAACCTCTCATGTAATAAAGGAATCATAATAGAACTACCTCATGGGTGTGCTGTATACACAAAGTGAGATTAAAGTTTGCAAAATGGTCAGCATAATGCCATTAATAAGGGCTCAATAAATAAATAAAATTTTCTTCTTAATAACTTATTAAAAGTAAAGAAACTCAAATGTTTGATTTTTCTGTAGTATTTTACATGTATCATTTCATTTGATTTTTTTCTTATATATGAAAATATACCTTGCATATGATTATAATTTACAAGTAAACTGTGGGGACCTGGAATTGCCCGCCCCAAGATATGTCTCTTTGACTTTATCTCCAGAAACTCTTAATCAATGGGGAAGGCAAGGACTTAAATTTGCATTTGTTTATTGTGCTTGTCTCGTAACCTCCTGTAACTGACGCCCCCCACCCCAAAAATCCTCCTTTGTCTTCAGCTGGATATGATATTTCAGCTGTGGGGGTTTTGGCCATTTTGGCGAGTTGCTCGGCTTGCCTGAGCCTCCCATGTATACATGTTATAAAACTTTGTTTAATTTTCTCCTGCTATTCTGTCTCATGTGAGTTTAATTCATTCTTCCGCCAGACAAACCCACATTGGGTAGAGGAAATATCTTCCTCCACTAAAAAACCAAGCACTTTTTATATATCTGATCTTATTTTAACCCTCAAAGAAACATTGTATAACATAGGACAGACACTGTTGGATATCTTTCATAAATAAATTATAATACTAAGAAATCAAAATTGGTTATGGTTAGGGTTAGGTAAGGTTACATATGAGAAACCAGAAGCTCATAAAAATTAAGTGATTTTCTCAAGGTCTTGCACTTACAGAAAAGCAGATTTGGGAGACAAATTTATATTTTGTAAATACTTAGTATATATTATTTATGACTGTATCTAATTTGGATTTGACCTCTAAACTGTCTCCATTTTTGGTTTATTATAGTTCTTTATCCATTTCAATAGACACATGATGTTTGCCCAGCTCTGTTTTCTTGAGGAATCACTTCAAATTCTGTCCATTGTCAATCACAACATCTGAATCCTCCTCGTGTTCTAACTAAGAAATGGACATATGACCCAAGACTCAGGCATGATCTTACTTGGCTTTTAGTAGATACCCCATGCATTTGTCTACTTAGATTTGTAAAACAGAGAAAGACTCTTGCCTTTCTGTAATTTTGGTTCCTTTAGGACTTCTTGTTCCACAAGTCACTGATGTGTTTACAAAATGTGAGTTAATATTTATTTTCCAGTAACTGCTGCAGTAGGAGCATTGGTCTGCCATATACTACTGCATCCTGGAAATAAATAAATATTATATCATCCTAAGTAAATTTAAACTACTCAAATCAACCAAATAATGGAAAACCAGGCTTTGATACAGCCAGGAAAGAAGAACCATAGCAAGGGTCTCATGGCAAGAATTGTGTGGTTAGAGTGCCCTCCAGCCAATGAACTCCAACTCTGCCATCCATTACCTCTCCCTCAAGATGAAAACATCTGGGAGACTGTGCCCAGTGGGCTGTGCTTCATATATCTAATCTCTAGCTAATAAGTTAGGGAAAAGGGATCTGACAAAAGGAGCCAACAGGGATATTTTTTGTTCTCAGGTGTAGATGGGCTACATGGTTTTATTGTTCTATCAGTTGTATACATTGTGGAGGTACAGTAATACCATGGAAGGAAATTTGGATGCTGGCAGAAAACAGGGATGGATTCTGCACAATTACAAAATACAGTATCTGCTGCAAAGCCTCAATACAATTTAGCATCATGTTCTCTTGAATCTACTTCTATTCTATAGCTCAAAACAACCCATTTTTCCCTATTCTCATTTCTAAGTCACCATAATTTTTCACCCAGTCGACTGCGATGGCGTAATAACTGACTCATTTACTTTCCCTCTTACTTATCTCTCGATTAATTCTCCACCCAGCATGAAAGTGAACTTGTAAAAATCTAAAATGGAATATGCCCCTTCTTAAAACTCTCAGTATCTTCAAATTGCACTCGAAGAGAATCCAGATTTCTTCATATCATCTGTAAGGCATCGAGGAGACCTCTATGAACTCATCTCATTCTAGTCATTGCAACATTCGGACGTTTTAGTCAGTTCTTAAATTCTCTCTGATAAGGTTTTATTCTTGCTTGTGGACTTTGACTTGGTGAAATCTTCTGGCTGAATTGATCTTCCTCATACTCTTCCAGGAGATATCTTTCTTAGCCTTCACTCTAGTTTTTCAGGCATGTAATCTTCGATCAGTCAATCTACAGAAGGTCCACTCTATTATTATCACCCATGGTACTCTAGTTTTTACTTCAAAGTACTTATCACAATTTGTAATAATATGTATTTAGCCTCTTCTCTTGCTTCTTAATAGGAACTCCATATAATAGGAACTCTATAATAATAGGAACTAGATCCATTTTCCTCATTTCTGGCTCTTAGTTTTATGCCTAGCAGGCAGAGATCTTGCAACACTAAACAAATACTTTTGAATGTGTTAGTTTCTTAGGGCTGCCATAACAATGTACCACAAACTATGTGGCTTAAGACAACAGAAATTTATTGCCTCACAGTTCTGGAGGCTGTCTGACACTAAGGTGTCAGCAGAACCATGGCTTCCCTTGAAATCTGTAGGGGAGAATCCTTTTATGCCTCTTCACACCTGTTGTTTACCAGCAATTCTTGGCATTCCTCAGCTTGGAGATGCATGCTCCAATCTTTACCTCTGTTGTCATGTGACCATCTTCCCTCTGTCTTTACATCATCTTCTTATAGGGACACTGATCATACTGAATTAAGGGCCCACCCTAATCTAGTGTGACCTTATTTAAATTAACTAAGTGTATCTTCAATGACTATATTTTCAAACAAGACCACATTCTGATGTACTGGGGATTAGGACTTCAAATTGTCTTCTTTGGGGACACAATTCAACCAATAAAAATGGATGATCAAAGACATATAAACTCATACTGATAACTCTTTTCTAAAGCAGGGTGAGAATTACCTATAATGTGTCTTTGGAGCAAATTTATCCACCCGGAGGGCTGATTAGCAATAAAAAATAGAAAAAGGGAAAAATAAAAGGGAATGATTTCACTGTGTACATTCTCCATCAAAAATAGGAAATTCTGGCCAAAAGGCATGGATGTTCTACTTTCCTAGGAAAAGCTGCTTAAAAGATTTTTAAAACTGGGTGCCATGCACACAAGGGTTTGCTGCATTATTTTCTAAATTATTCCCTTGGTCTGATATATTCTACGATAAAGGAAAAATCTGGAAAAAGTTATAGCTGTGCTAAATGCATGTAAGTGACAGAAGCATAGGATCTGGTAGGAGTAAAGGGTCAAGAAGAAGTTGCCTAAATCAGAATTGTGGAAGTATCAGAAAAATATGACAAATCTATGATACATTTATCATAAATCTATTAGTTGATATGTGTGTTGGTATTAACATTTTCCAATCTGTTAGGATTTTGAATAGCAGGATTTAGCCCTGCTCAATCTAGAATTTGTTTTCTAGTACAAGAAAAGAGTGATGATGAACCTATGGACTGTGACAAATTTCCCCAGTTTATGAAAGAAGCTTATACACTAATTTGCTACTTCAGTTCTCATTATTGCCTGAAAGCTGACTACAGGTTATTCTACCAGAATTGTTTTTTTCAAGATGATCACCATCTTGCAATATTTACCCTAGTCAGTAGAGATGATTCAATATTTGATTTTCTTTGTCTTCTTTGAGACACTTGACATTATTGCTTATTCCCTACTTTAGAAATACTCATCTTCTTTGGATTCCATGAATCTTACTACTCTTTTCTAGTTTCTCCCCTATGTCTCTGACAACTTCTCTTCACTAAGCTTCTTTGACTCTACTGATTTTAAAATGTCTGTGTTTTCTAGTTTTCCATCCTCAAATTTCTTCTCTTCATCTATAAGTTGTCAGCGAGAAAAAGCTTACCCTTTCTCAGGGCTTCAAGACCTGCCCGCATGCCAGTGAGTCCCAATTTTTTGTTCTTAGTCCAGACCTGTGTTCTGAGCTCTAGCTCTACAGAACCAGAGTTTCACTACACTTGGTCTTATCGTCAGTACAGAAAATCCCAAACATCTAAATTAAAATTCACCATTTCTCCTGTAGACTTTGTCATACTGGAATACATTCCATTTCAAGGAAAGGCACAACCAACCAAATGAGAAAACTTGGAATCACTTTCTGTATCATCTTCCCAATCCAATTATTCATAAAATTTTATCAATTTTAAGTCTCTCCCGACTAGCTCTCTTCCTCTCTATTTCCATTGCCTCTATCCTAGCTGTGATTCTTGTTATCCTGAATTATCTCAAAAGGCTTTTTTTTTCATGCTTCCAGAATGGATTGCATCCAACTGACTCACCTGTCCTGTGAGATGCTCTCAGAGTAATTTTTAAAACAGAAATACGAAAGTATCTTTCTTCAGCTACACATATTTCTATATTCCTCCATAGTTTACTTATTAACTATGTGTGTGTGTATAATTTCCTGTACTTAGCATAGGCTGTTTTTCATAGAACAGATATTCAATAATAAGGTGTGTTGTTGACGGTACTATTTTGATGGATGTCTTCATATATTAATTACGTTAATATTTTGGTTGTTTTCTAATTATTTTGCTCCTTCATTTATCCCTTCCCTTTGAAAAGACCTCTTTTTAATGTGTATCTTTTGATTTGCCTACTTACTGGAATATAAATAGTGCCTTGATTCTGTTTCAAGCATGCTCATCTAATGTGAATAATATACTTCCTAGGGAGCTTAAAATAAGTTTCTTCTAAGCATGCTGTTACCAAATTCACCACTAGTATTTTCAATAAAAATTGAATGATGTTTTCCCTTACATTGCAGTTTTGCGCTGTGGATGTATAATTTCTAATTCATAAAATTTAGCTGTAGTCTTTCGGTTTCATCCTTCAGTATTTCTTGGGAAATCCTATTTCTTATTTCACACTTCATCCTATGTTTTTCGTCTTTTTAGAATATTTTTTATTGTTTGATGCTTACCGTCTAAAGAAACGTTTTTGACTCATAGATTATATTTGTAGCTTGCACATTACGTGTTATTTATTGATTATATATGTGTTTTTCACTGATGTCATAGGCTTGCTTCAGCACAATTTATTCCTTTCTTTACTCTTTTTCCTTTTTTATCTTTTCCTTTTTACTTAAAACTCTTTAATCAGTGATCAAATATATACGTGAATATATTTTACTATAATATTTTAACAAAACTATTTATCCTAATATTTGAAAATTGAGGAAGCTTATCTTCATAACAGAGCCATGTCTTTCCTGCAGAATTTTTATTAAAACTGGAATTTGAGTAAAAAATGAATTGCTTATAATTCTGAAAATATTTCTGTGGGCATTTCAAAAACTCTCTAGTCTCTGTTGGGAGATTATGTGAATTCTTTTCAAATGCCCTCATAATCTCTTATACTTTAGTCTTTACGGGGAATAGGATGAAGTACTTATGCAGGAAATATGTTCTAATTAAAATTAGTATTAAAAGTATAAATTAAAATGTCTAAATGTTTGGGTTTTTAAAAATATTAAGTAGCGCCTTAGTCGAAATGGAATCAGTCCATGGGCTGTAACGTATCATGCACAAAAGGTAACAGATCTCACTGGCAATGTTTGTTGATTAACTTTCTTGCCACTGGAATAATTTCCTCAGTCAGCAAAATCAGTTGCCCCAGGATCTGTGCCCTCAAAGGCTTTGTCGGTATCCATTAGCTGACCCTTGCTTTAGAAAGGGGCATTGGGAAGATTCTCCTCATAGTGTCTGTATAGATTTTGTGTCTACATTCAGAGATTATTGCCTTTCTTGTAGCTGGAAATTTGTGATTTCCACATACTCCTTTTTTTTTTGAGCCAATCAGAGTCCCTCCTCTTCAGTCTTCAGTTTTGTTTTATTAGATAGTGATGGGGGTGGAGGTCTCTGCTTTCTATAAAATAATGACCGAGACGTTGACTAATTGGGCTACTCTATAAATCCCTGACAAGCTGAATAGGGAGAATGTGTTGAAGGATAATTTTGGCATCTCCCCATCCTAAATACTCCAAATAGCCTTTGCCTCAGGGTACAAGTAGGGAGAAAATGCCTTTAATGTTCTAGTAGCATTATCCAATTCCTGGGAAGGAACTCATTTTGTAGTGGTAAAGGCGGCGACTCCAGGGCCGTCTTCCTGGCCTTAGCTCTTGGTTCTACCACTTGCTAACTATTGGCAACTGACTGAATCTCTCTGTACTAAAATAGAATAAAAGGAATACCTGCCTCAAAATTGTTCTGAGAATTAAATTAATTTATTCCTATACAATCCTTACAGCAGCATCTGGCACATAATAAGAACTCAATATATGTTAGTTATAATTATTTAAAAAGTGACATTAATGTTTATATGTGTGACCCAATCATTATACTTGAACACACCAAATCAGAACAGGCACCTAGACCAATAAATGACACGAATAGGGCAGCTGTGTCTTATATAAATGTGGCACAGGCTCCATACGACTAACGGAGAACAGACTGTCCATAGAGAAAAAGCATATGGCTGCATAAGGATTCTAAAGAGGGTGCTATGAAATCGAATTAGAGAAATACAGAAAGAGATATATAGATACATGATCAGTGATAGATTAGATAGATAGAAAGATAGACGACTTGGCTTCATTTTATTTCTTTGTTACTTAAAGATTTTAGAGATACTTTCAGAAAGAATGTGTATGTAGTTCACTCAAATTGTTCACCCAGGAGCTTGGGCAAAGAAGGTAAAATATTGAAGAACATTATGCCAGTTACAACAAAATTATACTTTTAGTGATAATCTATCTGTTCCTGATCTGTGCATTGTAGAAAAATACTAAATCCCAAATAACCTGCATTTGCTTATTAAATTCTGATGGACTTTTGCTTGCTCCAGTATGTAGGTTTATGGTAGGGGAAACTGTGCCTTATCACAATATTTTGCATAATATATTTGCAACGGACGGAAAGTTGTGGTTTGTGCCCGCCTCCCTCAAATTCAAATGCTGAAACCCTGGTCTGAGTGTGATGGTTTTGAAGGTGAGGCTATTGGGAGGTAATTAGATCAAAAAGGCGCAGCTCTAACGAATAGGAGTAGCACCTTATAAGAAGACGCCTGAGAGCTAGCTCACTCTCTTTCCACACATGAGCGTTCAAAGGGGATTTTGTAGTCTGCAACCCAGAAGTGGACTCTCACCAGAACCAGCATGGTGTTGGCACCCGCATCTCCAACTTCCAGCCTCCTGAACTGTGAGAAATAAATTTCTGCTGTTTATAAGCCACCAAATCTATGGTACTTTGTTATAGCAGCCAGAACTAAGAAATTTCTTATTATTTGCATATTTTGTTGTGTAACATACTAAATCATAATTTCTTAATTTTTTTCGGGGGGGGGGGTGGTGAGAAAGATTGGCCCTGAGCAAACATCTGTTGCCAGTCTTCCTCTTTTTGCTTGAAGAAGACTGTCCCTGAGCTAAAATCTGTGCCAATCTTCCTCTATTTTGTACGTAGGATGCCACCACAGCATGGCTTGATGGGTGGTGTGTGGGCCTGTGCCTGGGATCCAAACCCACAAAGCCCAGGCCTCCAAAGCACTTAACCGCTATGCCACCAGGCCAGCCCCTTAAATATTTTGCATAATGTATTTATTAACAACACTTAAAAAATGTTGTTAAGGTTGTTTTGATAGACATCATTGACCAGACTATCTCCTTCATTTCTGTCTTATGAAAGTGGTAATAATTGTGGTTTTGGTTTCATATGTACTACGTGATATCTTTCTGCTTTATTCTTTCATGAGTGCAATGAGGCTAAGAAGTTAAAAAAAAGAAAAACTTCAGTTAGAGTGAACTTTAAAAATCTGTGCCTAACTTAAGAACATATTTTAAATTATACTATTTTTCAAACTACTAATGGAAATGATAGTCATTATAGTCTATCAATTTATGTAACAAAATCAAGTCAAAATGCAAAGAAAATAATGAGTTTGAGTTATAAAAATAGGAGAGGGATTGGCTTTAAAAAAAGGGTTTTGATTTCATTCTGGATGTAACATGTAGAACGAAAATACATGCATGTAGTTAATATATCCCATTTTAGATAAGAATAGTTGCATTTTAATTATAGCATTTAAAACAAGATCACATTTTAGAGACTCAGGTTCCCCAAGTAAAGGTTTTAGTAAATGTCTTAGTTTAGAAATGGGTAAACGGAGGTTATTTCTAGGCAGAAGGAAGATCCCAGATGGCCAGCTTTGAAACAAATACAAAATAATATAGGAGTAAATCTTTCAACATCTTTTGTGGTTCAAATTTTATGCTGCTATAAATTTGAGATCAGGTCTTACAAATACATGGAATTATGCATGCAAATCCAAAATATCTCCATGGTTATTGTACCTTCTAGCTATAACCAACAAAATGGCACTATCTAATGTTAGTAAGTCAGGTAGTCTGAACCTCAGGAGCCTGCAGAGAATAAAGAAACTTGTTACCGTACAAAGGGCACGATCTGCTAACCGCAAGACAAAACACAATTGTCGAGAGGCAAGATGGTGGCATAGAAAGGGCATTTTATTAAGTGATAAACTAGCAAATCAGAAGATAGGGGACTAGTGTCCTAAAGAACAATCTTAAGGGGGCCACAGAATCCTGAAGCAGTCATACAGGCCAATGGGCCATAGGGGTGGGGGTCAGGAATGTTGACCCTCTGGTGTTACAGACCGGGAGTCACCACACCAGATCTTTTGGTTGTCATTGATTATGGCTATCAACATAGACTGTCTGTGGTCATCACACCCCTAAGGAACTCAAAAGAACAAAGTTATCATCTTTTCACAGCTGGGAGGTACACACACAAGCAGGGGTTAAAATCTACAGAGCAGATGGATCTCCTGGAGGGTGCATATACAAATGGGTTAGTTGGTCAGAGGCCATTCAAAGTTACAATATAGTTTCTTTTCTACAATATGGCTTCCCTTATGTCAACCTTGCATTGAGCCAGTATCAAACTGATTAAAAATTCTTGTGGAAAAATAGTCTCCACTAAGAAGACATGTAGATGAACCCCAATAGCTTGAGGAAAAACACATCAGTTCTACATGTTTGCGGGGTAGTCTCCAGAGGGACACTGTGGATGAAACAGTCTTTAAAAGAGTCCTTGTGAATTGAGTTCATTCCTGGCTACTCTGCAAGGAGTAGCCTCCTTTTGAATAATAACAATAATAATAATAATAATAATAGTAATAAAACAATGGAAACTTACAAAGAGCTTTTAATGTGCCAGGCAGTATAGTAAGTGATTTACAGCTAATCTTCACAGCAACCTTAGGAGGTGGTAATTATTACTGCTTTAGTTTTGTACATGAGGAAAATATAGTGTGAAAGTAAATTTACCCAGGCACTTACAGCTAACGCATAGCAAGGGCAGCATAGGAACCCGGGCAGTCTGAATCCCAAACTCATAATCACAAGGACTGTGTCTTGCACAGTCCTTTTGAGAGGACAGATTTGAAAGAACTGCTTGGATTTGCATTGGAAGAGGCTGCATCTGAGCTTATCAAAAAACAGAAGGATCAAGAACTCCTGAAAGAGATTGACTTTTGCTAGTCAGTGAACAAAGACCCTAGAGATGCTGAAAGGGAGACAGTGAAGTTGCCAGCAGTATTGCTGTCCTCTTACACTCCTAAGGCAGCTTTTATGATGTTGGTTTATAATATCATTTTCACTGAAATGCAAAGAATCTGCTTGGGGGAAAAAAGTCACAAAAAAGGAAAAGCAAAGAAAAAGAGATGAAAACGAAATGTCTATGCATGCTAAGTTACATATTGGATCCTTTATTAACACAAATTCAATTAAGTTTGTGCTTGTTTTCTGTTTTCACACCACACAGAAATAGCTGTACTGTTGTTCATCAAATTTGGCACATATATTTGAGATAGCATGCTGTACAATATAGAATGCATATTATACATATAATCAATTTTGTGGCTATGTGGGGCACCTCAAAGTGTTAATCACTGGCTAAAGCAGTTTCTCAGCCTTGGTGCTATGGACAGCGTGGATAGGCTAATTCTTTATTGTAGAGGTTGTCTTGTGAATTGTAGGATTTATTTTTTATGGTTCTATTTCTTTTTTTAAAAATTATTTTATTGATCTTATATTGTTTTATAACATTGTGTAATTTCAGTTCTACATTATTATGTATCAGTTACTGTATAGACTGCATCTTGCTCATTCCCAATAGTCTGTTTTCTATCCATCACCACCCACATGTGCCCCTTTACCCTTTTTGCCCTCCCCCACCCCCTTCCCCTCTGGTAGCTACTAACCTGTTCCCCTTATCCATGTGTTTATCTTCCACATACAAGTGAAATCATAAGGTGTTTGTCTTTCTCTGTCTGGCTTATTTCACTTAACGTAATACCCTCAGAGTCCATCATGTTGTTGCAAATGGGACAGTTTTCTCTTTTTTGTGGCTGAGTAGTATGCCATTGTATATATATATATATATATATGTACCATATCTTTTTTACCCATTCATCCATTGATGGCCACTTGAGTTGCTTCCACATCTTGGCTGTTGTGAATAATGCTGCAATGAGCATACGGGTGCATAAATCTCTTTGTCTTGTTGATTTCATGTTCTTTGGATAAATGTCCAGTAGTGGGGTAGTTGGATCATATGCTATTTCTATTTTTAATTTTTTGAGAAATATCTGTATCACTTTCTCTAGTGGCTGCACCAGTTTGCATTCCCACCAACAGTGTATAGGTGTTCCCTTTTCTCCACATCCTCTCCAACATTTGTTATTCATGTGCAAAAGAATGAAAGTAGACCACTACCTTACACCTCACACAAAAATTAACTCAAAATATATTGATTCAAACGTAAGACCTGAAACCATAAAACTCCTGGGAGAAAATATAGGCAGTACACTCTTTGACATCAGTCTTAGCAGGATCTTTTTGAATGCCATGTCTTCTCAAGTAAGGGAAACAAAAGAAAAAATAAACAAATGAAACTAGATCAGACTAAAGCTTCTGCATGGCAAAGGAAACCAAGAACAAAATGAAAAGACAACAACAACTGGAAAAATATTTGCAAATCATATATCCGACAAGGGGTTAATTTCCCAAATACATAAAGAAGTCATCCAACCCAACAACAACAAAAAAACCTGATCAAAAAATGGACAGAGGATATGAATAGACGTTTTTCCAAAGAAGATATACAGATGGTCAATAGGCACCTGAAAAGATGTTCAACATCACTAATTATTAGGGAAATGCAAATCAAAACTGCAACGAGATATCACCTTACACCCATCAGATGGCTGTAATTAACAAGACAGGAAATGACAAATGAATTGTAGGATTCTTGGCAGCATCCATAGATGCCCCCTGGCCATAACAAAATGTCTCAAGAAGTTGACAAGTGTCCCCTCAAGGGCATATTTTCCCCCAGTTGGAAACTGCCATGCTAGAGCAGCTATAAACATAGATTTAAGTCAAACTGCTTCTCACTCGGGCAGCTCCACATAGGCATGATGTAGGGTGACTAACAGTGATTATTTAATAAAGTTTAATAAAATTTCCCTCAGAAAAGATGCGTAATGACAGCTATAATTGTATGTATGTGTGTGTGTGTGTTTCAAGAGAAAGAAAATAAGTTAGTGAATAATTAAAAGTCTATAGGTTTACAGGAGGGAAAGAATTCTCCAGCAAATACCAAATATTAGCCTACAGAATGTCAACAGCCATGTGTATAATTATCCATTGTTAACTTTTTGAAATAATTTCAGACATAGAGAAAATGCTTTACATAGTACGTTATTGAAACAATAAAGTCAACATTGATTCATTACTATTAACTAATCTCTAGAAAACATTGGAATTATCTGCACTGTATTTTCTGAATCTTCTTCAATGTGACAGTTCCTCGGTCTGTCTTTGTTTTTCATGACCTCGACACTGTTGAGGAATACTGGCAAGTTATTTCGTGGAATGTCCCTCAGTTTTGGTTAGTTTGATGTTTTCTCATGATTAAAGTTATAGATTTTTTTTGGCTAGAATATCCTAGGAGTAATTGATACCCGTCTGAGTGCATTATATCAGGAGGTACAGAATATCTTATCACTGGTGATGTTAACATTTATGACTTGCTTAAACGGGTGTCTTCTGAGTTTTTCCATTTTAACGCTACTGTTTTTCGCTTTGGAATTAATAAATGTCTTGAGGAGAAATACTTTGAGACTATGCAAATATCCTGTTTCTTATACTTTAACTAATTCACTAGTTTACTTTCCATTGATGATTCTTGCCTGAGGCAATTAGTACTGTGCGGTTTGCCTAATGGTGATTTGGGAATTCTACTGTAAAAGAGCTCTCTCTTCTTCCACGCTTATGCATTCATTCAATTGTTTATTTACATTGTTTGGACCCATGGATAGTTACTTTAGCCTATGGCTTAAAAATCCATTACTCTCCTTATTTATTTTGTCCCTGGAGTAAGCAAGTAATATAAATCTTAAAACTGAAAGAAGTCAGTTATGACTCAAATACATTTTGAATATTGAAATGAGGTACAAGGCACAGGGTTGTATATGAGAACTGAAGAGGGAGGTTTTTAGATCTGTCACAATGAAAACGTTTGTCTGTTCCAATTGTCAAGGTTAGCAGAGAGATTTAAAGGGGCTTTTTGACCCTTAGGATCACAAAGAGCTTCAGATGTCTCAGAAGCACGGTGATTTGGGGAGGATATCTATTCTAAAGAGCATTGACTTAAAACTTTTTTGTCAAAAAGAAAATTTTGACTAGGAAATTTAATTTCTTTTTGGTTTGCTTCAAAACAATTTCTTTTGAGAATGTTTAAATCTGAAATTTCCTTCTTTAAAATGTGCTGTTGTTAAGAGCATGATCTGGAGCCAGATAATCACAACTGGAATCTAGATTCCACCCATGTATCATCCAAAGCTTCTGCAAATTACTTAACTCCCTTGAAACCTCAGTTTCCTTAGCAGTAAAGGGAGACAAAAATGGTACCCATCTCACATGGGTGTTGCCAGGATCAGGGGAGATGAAGAAGTGTACAGTGCTTGGTGACGTGTTTGGCATATAGTACGACCTTTAGAAATAATAAGTATGATTATTTTAATAACATTTTATTTAAAGGCAAAGTCAATTAAAAATATTAGAAACAAGTAGAAGGCAATTGCTTTTCCCTGAATTCAACATGAATTAGCTTAAAATAATACTTTGATCTATTTTCTCTAAGAAATCACTACTATCATCTTATAAAAATTGCCTAAAGTTCAATCCCTTGATCCCTTGAAATAAGTTTTTGTCCCATCCTTTGTATTCTCTCCTTTATTAACACTTTCTCCTCCTTTCTTCCATGCAGAAATTATCCTTTATAGTATTCATCGCTTTCTCTATGTGAGCTCAAATTGTTTTTACAGTTCATTCATTCTTTATACAACTATAGCTAGTCAACCATTCAAACCATACCTTGAGGTTTTATTTTATCTTATTGTGAATTTCAGTGACTACAGTTTTCATTTCTATAATTTCTATTTGCTTCTTTTTCAAATCTGCCTGCATTTTTCTTCCGCTTTGAACATAGTAAGTTACTTTATTTTAACAAACATTTGTATTATTTAAAACATAATATCTTCCTCATCAGTTCATTCCATCATATTGACTTGTGTTCTATAACCCATTTCTATGATTGGTTATAATAAGGATAAATTTATTTAAGAGTTATGAAAATTAAATTTACAGTAGAAATTTAAGTACTCATTTAACCTACCTGTTAAGTCTTCAAGAAGACTTTTTACTTAGGACTCAAGAAATGAACCTAATACTGATTGAAGAGCTCTGTGAAAAGGGGTGCTTTCTCCTTCTGAAATGTGCAGAATCTCATCCCTGTGCGAATCACTGATCTCAGAATTCATTATAATTCCTATGAATGTTAGAATGGTCTTCTCTCTCTGTCTCTGTCTCTATCTCTGTCTCTCTATATAATTGTATAATATATATTATAAATATGGAGGAATTAGAAAGTTTTTGTGATTATAACTCTACTCTCCTTTGCCAATTTATGAGTTAATTACTTAGTTTTTTTAATGCATTTATTCATGTTCCTTCTTTTTAAAGAACGGCTTTAAGTAAATGGACAGTATTCTTCAGCATTTAAAAGTTCTTTTGTGGGTCTTCCTTCCCCTGGGCGCGGCGGGGGCGGCGGCGGCGGCGGCGGGGACGAGCGCCGGCCTGCAGACCCAACATGAGTGAAGTGTCCTGGAGAAAACGTGATGACTATTTGCAGTGGCCTGAGTATTTCATGGCGGTGGCCTTCCTATCGGCACAGAGAAGCAAAGATCCAAATTCGCAGGTTGCAGCCTGCATCGTGAATGCAGAAAACAAGATTGTCGGGATTGGGTACAATGGAATGCCAAATGGGTGCAGCGATGACCTGTTGCCTTGGAGGAGGACAGCGGAGAATAAGCTGGATACCAAATACCCTTACGTGTGCCATGCCGAGCTCAATGCCATTATGAACAAAAACTCGGCCGACGTGAAGGGCTGTACCATGTACATCGCCTTGTTCCCGTGCAATGAGTGTGCTAAGCTCATCATCCAGACAGGTATCAAAGAAGTTATTTTCATGTCTGATAAATACCATGATAGCGATGAGGCAACCGCTGCCAGGCTCTTGTTTGATATGGCTGGGGTTACCTTCAGGAAATTCACACCAAAGTGCAGCAAGATTGTCATTGACTTTGATTCAATTAACAGCAGACCGACTCAGAAGCCTCAGTGAGTTACATCTCATTAAATCTCCAGAAGATTGGGATTATCCTGTGCTGAAAAGCTGCTAAAGCCTTTCGTCTCGCAGTTACACATAACTTTTTAATAGCTCGTGCCGCAGAGCTAGACATCTGAAGAGTATAAAACAGCCTCCGAATCTTCCTGACTGTCTCCCCTGTCACATGGAATCTGCGTCTGTTTAAAACTGTTGATTTAGAGTTTAAAATAAACGAGCCTGCCGATGGCCTGTCGCAGGGGGCTGGAGTGGGGTCCTCCCGCTCCATCCCCTGGTTTGCTGGGATTCTCGTGGCTCTGCAGAAGGGCGCAGATATCTGTTGTCCGCTGCATCTCAGAGCTGCTCTTCACTGTTACATGTGTTGGCAGGACAAATTAATAATTGTTGTCTTCCTAGCGAGAGGAACAGACACACTGATGTGAACATCTGGCCCAAATGAAGCATAGTAGTAGTGCCCTTGGGGGGAAAAAAAAGGACCCACAGGACAATAGCGTGAAACTATTTGCTTTAAAGAGTTGAGGGAAACCCTCACCCGCCCACCCAAAAAACCAGATAGGATGGCTCATCTGTCTGGACAGATGATGAGCATAACTGAATCCCAGATGCAACACACCATTAACACCAATGGACAGAACATCCAGACAGAAAATCAACAAGGAAATAATAGAATTAAATGAAAAATTAGACCAGATGGACTTAATAGATATATATAGAACACTTCATCCAAAAACAGCAGGTTACACATTCTTCTCAAGTGCACATGGAACATTCTCAAGGATTGACCATATTTTGGGAACCAAAGCAAACATCAATAAATACAAGAGAGTTGAAATAATATCAAGCATCTTTTCTGATCACAATGCTATTAAACTAGAAATCAACTACAAGAAAAAAGCAGAGAAAGGTGCAAAAATGTGGAGTCTAAACAACACGCTTCTCAACAAACAATGGATCATTGAAGAAATTAAAGAAGAAATCAAATTTTATCTGGAGACTAATGAAAATGAGAACACAACATACCAAACCATTTGGGATGCAGCAAAAGCAGTCCTAAGAGGGAAATTCATCGCAATACAGGCTCACCTCACTAAACAAGAAAAAGCTCACATAAGCAACCTCAAAAAACACCTAACAGAACTAGAAAAAGAAGAACAAACAAAGCCCAGAGTCAGTAGAAGGAGGGAAATAATAAAACTAAGAGCAGAAATAAACGATATTGAAACAAAAAAGACAATAGAAAGGATCAATGAAACAAAGAGTTGGTTCTTCGAAAGAATTAACAAAATTGACAAACCCCTAGCCAGACTCACCAAGAAAAGAAGAGAGAAATCGCAAATTAATAAAATTAGGAATGACAGAGGAGAAATCACAACAGATACCAATGAAATACAAGAGATCATAAGAGAATACTATGAAAAACTATATGCCAACAAATTGAACAACCTGGAAGAAATGGACAAATTCCTAGACTCCTACAATCTCCCCAAACTGAATCAGGAAGAAATGGAGAATCTGAATAGGCCAATCACAAGTAAGGAAATAGAAACGGTAATCAAAAACCTCCCCAAAAATAAGAGTCCAGGACCAGACGGCTTCTCTGGAGAATTCTACCAAACATTCAAAGAAGACTTAATACCTATTCTCCTCAAACTGTTCCAGAAAATTGAGAAAGATGGAGAACTCCCTAACACATTCTATGAAGCCAACATCACTCTGATCCCCAAACCTGACAAGGACAACACAAAGAAGGAGAACTACAGGCCGATATCACTGATGAACATAGATGCAAAAATCCTCAACAAAATTTTGGCAAACCGAATACAGCAATACATCAAAAAGATTATACACCATGATCAAGTGGGATTTATACCAGGGACACAGGGATGGTTCAACATCCGCAAGTCAATCAACATGATACACTACATCAACAAAATGAAAAACAAAAACCACATGATCATCTCAATAGATGCAGAGAAAGCATTTGACAAGATCCAACACCCATTTATGATAAAAACCCTCAGTAAAATGGGTATAGAAGGAAAGTACCTCAACATAATAAAGGCCATATATGATAGACCCACAGCCAACATCATACTCAATGGACAAAAACTGAAAGCCATCCCTCTGAGGACAGGAACAAGACAAGGGTGCCCACTTTCACCACTCCTATTCAACATAGTACTGGAGGTGCTGGCCAGAGCAATTCGGCAGGAAAAAGAAATAAAAGGAATCCAAATAGGTAACGAAGTAAAACTCTCGTTGTTTGCAGATGACATGATCTTATATATAGAAAACCCCAAAGAATCCACAGAAAAACTATTAGAGATAATCAACAACTACAGCAAAGTAGCAGGGTATAAAATTAACGTGCATAAATCAGTAGCATTTCTATACACTAACAATGAACTAACAGAAAAAGAACTCAAGAACTCAATCCCATTCACAATCGCAATGAAAAGAATAAAATACCTTGGGATAAACTTAACCAAGGAAGTGAAGGATCTATACAATGAAAACTACAAGACTTTCTTGAAAGAAATTGACGATGACATAAAGAGATGGAAAGACATTTCTTGCACATGGATTGGAAGAATAAACATAGTTAAAATGTCCATACTACCTAAAGCAATATACAGATTCAATGCTATCCCAATCAGAATCCCAAGAACATTCTTCACAGAAATTGAACAAACAATCCTAAAATTCATATGGGGCAACAAAAGACCGTGAATTGCTAAAGCAATCCTGAGCAAGAAAAACAAAGCCGGCGGAATCACAATCCCTGATTTCAAAACATACTACAAAGCTACAGTGATCAAAACAGCATGGTACTGGTACAAAAACAGGTGCACAGATCAATGGAACAGAATTGAAAGCCCAGAGATAAAACCACACATCTATGGACAGCTAATCTTCGACAAAGGAGCAGAGGGCCTACAATGGAGAAAAGAAAGTCTCTTCAACAAATGGTGCTGGGAAAACTGGACAGCTACATGCAAAAGATTGAAAATTGACCATTCTTTTTCACCACACACCAAAATAAACTCAAAATGGATCAAAGACCTAAAGATTAGGCCTGAGACAATAAGTCTTTTGGAAGAGAATATAGGCAGTACACTCTTTGACATCAGTTTCAAAAGAATCTTTTCGGACACTGTAACTCCTCAGTTGAGGGAAACAATAGAAAGAATAAACAAATGGGACTTCATCAGACTAAAGAGCTTCTTCAAGGCAAGGGAAAACAGGATTGAAACAAAAAAACAGCTCACTAATTGGGAAAAAATATTTACAAGCCACTTATCCGACAAAGGGTTAATCTCCATAATATACAAAGAACTCACACTGCTTAACAACAAAAAAACAAACAACCCGATCAAACAATGGGCAGAGGACATGAACAGACATTTCTCAAAAGAAGATATGAATATGGCCAATAGACACATGAAAAGATGTTCATCATCGCTAATCATCAGGGAATTGCAAATCAAAACTACACTAAGATATCACCTTACACCCGTTAGATTGGCAAAAACATCCAAAACCAAGAGCGACAAATGTTGGAGAGGTTGTGGAGAAAAAGGAACCCTCATACACTGTTGGTGGGAATGCAAACTGATACAGCCACTATGGAAAACAGTATGGAGATTTCTCAAAAAGTTAAAAATAGAAATACCCTATGACCCAGCCATCCCATTACTGGGTATCTATCCTAAGAACCTGATATCAGAAATCTCAAGAGTCTGTTGCACCCCTATGTTCATCGCAGCATTATTTACAATAGCCAAGACGTGGAACCAGCCTACATGCCCAGAAACTGATGATTGGATAAAGAAGATGTGGTATATATACACAATGGAATACTACTCAGCCATAAAAAAAGACAAAATCGGCCCATTCACAACAACGTGGATGGACCTCGAGGGTATTATGTTAAGCGAAATAAGCCAGTCAGAGAAAGACGAACTCTATATGACTCCACTCATAGGTGGAAATTAGCATATTGATAAGGAGATCTGATCGGTGGTTACCAGGGAAAAGGGGGAGTGGGGGGAGGGCACAGAGGGGGAAGTGGTGTACCCACAACATGACTAACAAAAGTGTACAACTGAAATCTCACAAGGTTGTAATCTATCATAACATTAATAAAAAAAAAAAAAAAAAGTTCTTTTGTGGGGCTGGCCCCCGTGGCTGAGTGGTTGAGTTCGCGCGCTCCACTGCACGCGGCCCAGGGTTTCGTTGGTTTGAATCCTGGCTGCGGACATGGCACTGCTCATCAAACCACGCTGAGGCAGGGTCCCACATGCCGCAATGAAGAATATACAACTATGTACTGGGGGGCTTTGGGGAGAAAAAGGAAAAAAGTGAAATCTTTTAAAAAAAAAAAAGTTCTTTTGTGATACAGAGAACAGATTGGTGGTTGCCAGAGGTGGGGGTGGGGGAGTGGGCAAAATGGGTGAAGCGGGTCAAAAAGGTACAAACTTCTAGTTATAAATAAATAAGTCATGAGAATGTAATGTATGGCATGGCAATTATAGTTAATAGCACTGTATCGCATATTTGAAAATTGCTAACAGAGGAAATCTTAAAAGTTCTCATCACAAGAAAAAAAATTGCGTAAGTATATATGGTGACAGATGTTAGCTAGACTTACTGTGGTTATGACTTTGCAATATATACACATATTGAATCCTTATGTTGTACACCTGAAACTAACAATGTTGTTTATCTATTATACTTCAATAAAAAAAAGTTCTTATGAGAATTCATTATTATCAAAGGCACAATTGTTTATCTAAAACTGAATGAAAGTTCATGGGATAGAAGTCTCAAAAGAATATTAAGACCTAATTTTACTTTTTAAAAAAATCTACTAATTTATAGTATTCAATTTCTATAGCTAAGTAGTTATAACTTATAAGCCTTAATTAAACCAGTTTCCAATCCCATGAACCTGACCTGCTTAAGGTGATGCGCTCTTAGATGCCATTCAACTTTGCAATGTCAGAGTGGTCAGTGTTCATATCATGCTATCCTCCATCGAATCGAATTACAGATCAAAATTCTTCTTCTGCATAGTTTTATATAATTTTCAATTACACATGAAAGAATATAGGATTTCTCAGCAACCAAAAATATAAGGAGAAAACATACAGAAAAAATGACTTTTCATGCATCCTGGGTATTCTTTATGCCTCCTATTGTGTCCCAAAACAATAAATCTGGAGGTGAAACCATCTTCTAAATCATATTATCTTGAGGAACTATATGCCTCGAGTCTTTTCTGATTCTCATAGTTCCTTACTGTGCTTTGAAAAATTTGTTTCAGTCACCAAAAGTTCAACAAATTTTGGATCTGAGAGCCCTTATGTCCATCATAATTTTATAAACTCTGAAAAATGACAAAAATATGTTTATTCTTTAGCCCAGCATTGCTTTAGGTCCAGAGTTTATTTGATTCTTGTATATTGTATACACTTTAATCTTTGTGCAGTATACGAGTTCAGCTTTTTTTTTTCAAAATTAGCACAGAAAACTGCAGTCTGTCTACCTTTTTTTTTTCCTGCTATAGTAGCAGAAGCTGGGGTGATGGATATTTAAGCAAATAGCCCCTTACAGTGCTATAAGGAGATATTTCTAAAGAGAAAATACTTCACATTGTGAATAGACTAACTATTATCCTTACCAGCTATAAAATCCCATGATACTCTGACCACAGGTATCATAGCACAGCTGTTTATAAACAAAGATACAGTATACACTTCCATTTCACATAACTTCCTTTATATGCTTCATTTCCTTAACATAGTAGGTATAATATTGTAGGAAAATAGCATAAATTAATTACAACAAGGACAAGATGGTAATGAAATTACATTTTATTATTCCATACATCATGCAGGATTGTGTTGGTCAGCTCGTGTGGGTGATGAGTAATTGCTTGTTTTCTTCGCATAGTATCTGCTGCTATATACGGTAAAATGCCTGCACAAGAATGTGGGGTTATTTAAAGCTGTAATCGCATAGCCTGGCTCAGTGCCTGGTAGGCTTTCCATGATGAAGGACTGATTGAGCATTAGAATGTTGATAAGATTACCACCTGACACGTTACCAACTTTTAATAACCAGACCATAGTTTTTAGGAGAATTTGAGATTCTAGATTTGAATATAATCCTTAGCTAACCTCTGCCATCAAGCCCCTGTCCATTATATATATAAACACATGGATAAACAAACTAGCTAAATAACTAAATAACTAGCTAACTAGTTAACTAACTTTTGATCTTCCTAGTTAGGGAATTGCTAACCTTTAACACAGGACCTCGTCTTCAAGAGCTGCAGTGCTGTAGGATTACCCAGAGGGAGTGTGTCTTTGAGAGCTATAAACCCTAAAAGTTAGTCTGTTACCTGTGAAGAGTTAACTGACCTATAACTCTCAGACACACTTCAGGTGACAGGAGAGCAGAGCCAGGAGGTCACAGAGCCTAGGGGAAATTCCAGCTAACATGGTATTTTATTTCATGATGATGACAGAAATTTTTCTCAAAGTGATAGGCATATAGCATTGTGTCTCAAAGTTTTCCATATTGCCCCCCTAAGGAAAATTTTTATTTCACATTTATTTTTCCTAATAGCCTTTTACCTATGAAATTTTAATACCAAAGATATAGCGTGTGTATGCACACATGAATATGTGTGCATGTGTATACTCTAAGCATAGTTGTGCTTTATACATAAACAGGAATAATTTTCTTTTTCACACCACAAGAACCACTTTTTTTCCTCTTTGGAATGAAGTCTTCCCACTTGAGATGGGTGACATCGACTAATATTCCAAAGAGGTGGCTATTAGCAGTGCCAAAATGTTGCAGGGAACATTCTAAGGAAGATGAAAGCTATGGGGGGTGGTCAAGAGCTTCTCTGTAAATGTCTGTGTTTAAACGTAAAGGTTTGTGCATGTGGGGATATGACTGAACACGGAGTTTTAAGGTTCTTAGTGAAACTCTCTCTGGCTGTGGTGGGCGGGATTCTGAAAGCTCAAGCAGAGGGTTGCTCAACGTTTGGGAACAGCTTTCCTTTGCCGGGGTTATCTGGATCTATGTGGCCATATCCTCCCTTGAGCAAACTCGTCATCAGAGTGAAAGAATGACAGTCTCAGTCTGTAACTTGCTCCCGGTGGAAATCCCAAGAAAGAGGGGAAAAGCAGATGAGCAATTAAATGCAGAAATCACACCATGAAGAGAACCAGCATAGAAGGATGATCACATTTTTACAGACAAAATGGAAGAGCAGTCCTCATGAAGGGTGGCCAGGAGTACAACATGGTGACGCGTGTGTCTGGGTCTCGTTGTGTAGTCCAAGAGAAAGATTATGTTTTCATTAATAAGAAATAATGATACCATATTAATTATAAGTAAAACCATTGTTCGTACAAGAAAGTACGATAAAGAAATGAAACGTTTACTAGGTTTCCTAAGGTCTGTATATTTTTGCTAGGTAAAGGACAATTTTAGATAAAAATGAATTACAGATTATGTGTTTAAATTCTTATCATTTTAAAATTAACTTAAGGTAGGATAGATTGAATGAGAGACAAAATTATATTTTAAAAGGCCTTTCTTTCTTTTTCTTTTTCCTTTTTCCTACTTCCCACCCTCCTTCCTTCTTTTCTTTCTTCATTCCATCCTAATTATTCAGTCAAAACCAAAAAAAAATTAGATGGGGGATGAGACAGGTGGAGTGTGGAGGTGGAAGGGTAAAGACTGAGCAAGGCCCAGAATGAGGTTTCAGAGCTCAAGCAGGGAGTAGAGATGCTAACAGGGATGGGGATGGCAATTAGAGAGTGGTTCCACATTCTAGAGACTAATTTCATAAGTAATCCTATTGAGAATAATGGGAGCCAGCTTTATCATTGTCAGAGAAAGGAGATACAAACAGGAAAAGAAAGACACCTGGGGTGAGCCCCGTGGTACTGGATTAGAATTAGAACCGTTGGTGTGGACATATAAATATGTAGAGAGAAATAAATATAAATGTAAAAGTATATGTGTACATATATACACATGCATTCTCTAGCTCTGTCCAAAACTCATGAGCACCTAGCACTGTATTTGGTTTCTACATAGGGTTCCCCATCTTGAAGAGGCTCCTACTGAACAGAGCCTAAAACAATTTGTGCATCAACATAAATGACTTATTGAATAAAATAGCAACTCCTGAGTTCATACTAATATAAATGATCAAACGAATGAAGAGAAGAAAAGAGAAAATATTCCTTGCAATAAAAATGCAACAAATAATTGTAGAAGAAATAACAGAATTATAAATATACTATTAGGTCATTCTCATAATAATGATTAATTCAATTAAGAAAAATCAATGGAGACAAAAGATTTTAAAGAACAGTATATTTCTATAAACTTAATTTACTTCTCATCAAAATTATTGCTCCAATGGAGAAAATACAATAAGCTGACAAAGGAAAAAATTGGCAGAGACTGATTTAATCAAATGAACAAAGTTAACTTTTCAAGTAATGGGAAACTGAAATCACACAGGACCTGATAAGATGCAAGGCAAAGACTAAAGCATCACACTCATGACAAATATGCCAAAAATGCACAACCTGAAACTAGGAATGATACTAGATTAGATAAATCCAAATTGAACAATATTCTACCAAATTACTTATGCAATATGTAATCATCTCATGATCATGAAAGTCAAAGGAAGATTGAAGAAGTGTTTCAGATTGGCGTAAAATAAAGATACATAACAGGTAAATGCACATGACCTGACTTTGGCTCGTTTTTTCCATAAGCAACATTATTGAGACTATTGGCAACACTTGAGTAAGGTTTATGGTTTAGACAGTAATAATATGTCAAAGTTAATTTTCTAATTTTCATGGTTTATTGTCTTTACATAGATTAATATCCTTGTTTGTAGAATTTATACCCTAAAGTATTAGGTGTTGATGGGCCATCATATCAGCAACGTACTCTCAAATGTTTGAGGGGGAAAAAGAGCTATTTGTATTAATTTTGCAGCTTTCCATAGTTGGACACTACTTCAAAATAAAAGTGATCTTTCCTTTAAAAAAAATCTGTAATTTTTACAAATTTTATTTTAGGAAATCCAAATTAACAGCATAAAACATTTTCTTGCAGAGTTTCTTTGGGGACTCACGCCCAGGTCTGTGTGTCACTAATTATATATATAAGATTGACTGTATCCTTTAAACTTGCTGGACCTCATGTTTTGGAGTCCTGACGTAGTTTAATATGCTAAGCTATGACCATTTTAACCCCATTTCAGGTGTTTCCTAGTACCGAACTCAGGATGAATGATTTATAAGAATTGAAGAACACTTCGGAATCAGCAGAATCGCTCTTGTTGCTAACTGACTTGGAGCTTCTGTCCTGATAACTGAATCTACTTCATTTTCCTATACTATTTCCTTTCTTAGAGAACTGTCTAGAATCCCAAGACTTCTGCAACTGAGATGTTGTTATTATCTTTCCAATTTAACTCTCTAACATACCTCATTCTTTTAACCTCATTTTCTATCCAAATTACATTTCTGCTCCTGGACAGCTCCCTCATCTGTAGCTGCTGTTAGACTTCCCCGACACCAAGTGTCCAAATCTTAGAACTTTTGAGGGAACTAGACTTGGACAGATCTTAGTGCTTTCCTCGTTATGTTAATATATCTGTATCTTATATTCAAGACAGTCTGGAATACCAGCAATGTTGCCTTGCTCTTTAGAGACTATGATTTCTTCTGTTTTGAATTTTCTCTCAGCAACCACAGCTGAGAATGTGAAACTCCCCGAGTTTGTCTCAACAATGTATGTATGTCTCAACAATGACACAAATCCAGTTGAAACCGTGGCTTCTCAGTTGTTCCCGTCATATTCAAGTTTAGTATGTGTAGGTGGACTGTAGTAATTCATAAAACAATGCTGTTTCCTGTATTTTAATTTCTAGCAGATGAGTTTCAAAGGAAGAGTAGATCCCCAGATCAAAAGTATATGTTGGTTACTCTGCTACAAGGAAAGCACCTACTATATGTAAGGGACTGTCATCAATATTTATGGAATTAACACAAATGCAACATAATGCATGCTCTTCTGGGCAAAAGTAGGTTAAATGAAGAGGATTAACATGATTTCCAAAGTATTCTGCATTGTTATGCAAAATGTCAAAGTCTTTGACTAGGGATCTAGGTAAAGAAAGCTGTCGATGATTTTGCCAAGAAACTGAATGATAATTTTATTGCCTTGTTCGCTAGAAGCATTCAGGTATGGCTCAGGTGCTTTTTTTTCTGCTTCAATTATTTACCAATCATATGCTTATTGCAATATTATTCACTCATTGATTCACTGAATAGTTATTGAGTGCTGTGCCAAGCCCTTTGCCGGGTGATGAGTATACAAAGACAAGTAAAATAAGTACCTGCATTCTCAGAAGTCAGTCTGACCGGGAGGCAGATCCCCATATATTCTTCCAAAGAAAAGACCTATGAATAGTATGAAAGAAGGGACTGATATTTATTAGGTGCTATGGACTTGATCCTTTACATGCCATTTTGTTTTATTCCCACAACAACCTGTGAAATAAGAATTGATTTATTTGTTCAACAAATATAAATATTGTTCCTTACTATGTGTTAAGTAATATTCTAGGCCCTAGACATAAAGCTGATGGCAAAGCAAACAGAAATACCTTTCCTCTTGGAGTTTACATCTCTTTGGGGAGGAGAAACTAAAAATAAACAAAATAAATGAGCAGCTATATATCAAATGTAGTGAAGATAAGAGCTATGGAGAAAAGAAAGATGAGAAAAGTGATATGGAGTATTCGGTGGGTTATAGTTTTAGCGGAGTGAAAAGAGATATTTTTTGTTATGTATGTAATATTTAATAATTTATTAAATTACTCTTATTGTTAAACATAGAAGCCACAGTCAGAGCGGGTAAGTTAACTTGCTGAAGGTCATACAGAATCTAGAAGAGCCCAGATTTAAATTCAGGCTGCCTGTCCTTGAGAGTTCCTGTTACTGTCAAGTGTTTATTCTTGCTACTACAACAATTTCGCATAGAGCTTCCTTTTAAAAGCATCATTTTCTTCTAAGGAGAATAACTTAGTGAATTGACTTTCCCATCAGCCATGGAAAATCCAGAGATCTTGGGCAGCACCGGGAGGCAAGGGCTCATATACTTTTTTCTGAAGCATGCCGCTCAGTTCAGTGCCTGAGGTTTGGGGGACTTTTGGAAGTCCTCGTGTAGCACTGTGCTTCTGACATTTTGTGACTGTCTGCCTTTTCTAAGTACAGCAGAGCACACTGCAAGGCTTTTCAAGCTTTCTACCTCCCTGTGAGTCAAAACACATCTGGCAGCAAGACCAATAAATTTGACAGTCAGCCAGCAAGTAGACAGCAAGACCCTTTTGCCAGTCAGCCTGGTGGAGCACGAATAAAGGAAGTCACCATTATGCCTTTTTACCTGGCAAACTGTATCACCCTTATGTCCGCTTCTTCAACCCTCCTTATCTTTTCTTTATAAATAGGACAATGATTTCAAGTGGCTTAGGATTTTTCTAGCAGCTCTTATTCAAGCCTAGAGGATTAGCTTTTTACTCTGACCAAAGCTAGTTGCGAAGTCACCAGTTAAGCCCCTCACAGACCTCCCAGCTGATTGTTACTGCCATTTTCTTTATGTTATTGAGAATTTGTACTTTCTTTTTGGCCATGAATCTATTCAGATTGAATAAGATCCGTTGGCCCAGGATCACTCCTGTGAATTTTTCAAGCAGTACGCACTGGCACATTGTTTTGAGTTAGTTAATCCTATAAAACACTTTCAGAAACCATTTGAAAAACAGTTATGTGGAACACTATGTAAAAATAAAAAAATAAAGTGCCCAGAGTCATGTTTTCAGAGGCATCGCTCAAGACCACCTCTGGTATTTCAAATCAAATCGAGAACATTCTAAATGGGGTTATAATGGAAAAGAAAACCCTACTATTCCATTCCATCTTATTTTTTCCCCTGGGACAGCCTATGCTTTCTGTAATTTACTAAAGAACTATCTGTTTTCTGGCACAACTGCTGAACTTTATCTCTAGAGGTTTGTTGCATCTATGTTTTATATATTCTTGCATCTTGCTAATATTAATATACCACTACAAGTATATTTCAATCAAGTTTTATAAACCATTTTATTAGCTTGGAAATACAATTTTATAATATGACAGATTACATAGCAATATAAGCTTGTCATTTTAGATGAGAGGCCATTAAAAATACCTCAACTTTTAGAGTTTTAGTCAATTTTACTGCCTGCTATGTCAAACCTCTCGAATTTGTAAATTTCCGTAATGATTATAATTCAGTGAATACTTTAATATCTCCTGTTATGCTTTGAATCCCATTGCAGCTGAATGAGGAGGTGATAGGCAATAAATGTGTGCCCTGAATTTATTTAAATACCTACTCTTGATGTCTTTATTTGCTTGCTTATCCACAACTTTCTGAATCCAAGGTAAGCTCTTGAACTGTTGCCAGGCAATCAGAGGGCATTGTAAGCTGCCAGAAATCTGTGTGTGTCTATTCCTTACCACTGTTAAATTTTAGATTCTCTCCTCTTCATAGAATTTTAGAACATCAAAGCTAGAAGTTTCCTACAGGGATTGTTTGGTACAATTACCTAACTTTACATATGGGAAGATGGAGGCAAGAGAAGTAAATTGCTCAATTGTACATGGATAAAATATCATGGATATTGAGCTATATGGTAAGCAGAATTCTAGAAGGGTTTTGAAGATTCCTACCTCCTGGTATTCATGTCTTGTGTAATGGCCTCCATTTGAGAGCAGGTGAATCAAATAACGTGATATCACTCCCAATATAAGGCAAAGGTGAAAGACTTTGGGAAATATAATTCAGACCCCCAATAAGTTGACTTTAAATTAATCAAATGGAAGATTAGCCTTGATGGCCAAATCAGATGAGCCCTTTAAAAGAAGATCTACAGGTCAGAGGTAAAATAAGCCAGAGAGATTAGAGGCAATGGAAGTTCTCCTACTGGAAGAAGAAAATGACCACTTTGTAAATTGCCTATGGAGGGATCTGTGTGGCATGAACCCGAAGCTGGTCTCTAGACAGCAATAAAATGGGGATTCAGGCCTATATGGAACTGAATTCTGCCAAGAACCAGTGAGTTTGGAAGAGAACCCTGAGCCCTGGATGAGACTGCAGCCATGACTGACACTTTTATTTCAGCCTAGTGAGACCCTAGGTAGAGGACCCAGCTAATCTATGTCTGGACTCATGAAAGCTGCGAGGTAATAAATTTGAATTATTTTAAGCAACTAAATCTTTGTTACTTACTACAGAGTAACACAAACTATAACTCAGGTTTTCCTATTCCAAAATCAGTGACTTTTTCTATATACTACCATTTGTTAATATCATATGTGTCATAAAATTAAGGACCACATGATACAAATCGAGATATTACGACTTTTGGGTTGACTGACCATTATCTTCATATTTTTGGACATTTACTTCACATGTCCAGACTGTGACAGAAAACAATCTGTGGACCCACACACATTTTTATTCACTCATTCCTTTATAGCAAAAATGATGATATATATTTTTCTTTGTTATTTTTCTAGTACCAGGTGACATAAATACTGAATGCAAAGAAGTCAAAAGAATATTTGGTTTCCACTGAAGAGAGAAATTTGATTTCCTAAGGGTAAATATAAAAAGAAAGAAAGGTATGACAGAGCTAACAAATTGATAAATTGAACTCAGAAAGGGAAATCTTTCTTATTACGCTCAATTTGAAAGCATGATCCTTATTTCCAGCCACACAGATCTGTACTGTTCTTTCAAATTTGCCAGATATACCTTTAGGGAAATCAGTTAAGTCCCTTTTGACTCAGCTGGTTTCCTTCTCTAGATTGGAAAAAACATTTCCTATTATTTTTCCACCAAACAGATAAGCTTCAACACAGATATAAAACTGAAACAACTTTCTGCAGCCATAAACTATGGGTTTTTGAAAACATGAGTAGGCCTAGACCCTGCGCTAATTCATTTAAATATGAAGGAAAAACCATTTTACACAATGCCCATACTTATGTAAAATTCAACAGGTGGATGAATTCATTGTTACCAGAGTTGGCATTCCTGTAGGAAGAAAAACTTAAAAGGAAAGCAAGAGATTAAATCAGAAATAGTGGCCACCATGGATGAAATCTTCAATTTGAGTAAGGAAGGTGCGTGAAATCTCGCTGACTTAAAAATAACTGTATTTTCCTAATGATGGCCATATAATCCCCACCTATGTTCAGAAACTTACTTAATGTTTTTCAAAACTCAAAATCTTATGTACTAGCCTGAGTCAAATAAAAGCAAAAAAAAAAAATAATTCAACAGGCCATTATGTTCAGAAAGATTAATCCTCATGTTTTTATTTTCCTTTTAATATAATTTTTGTATATAATTTGCATATTTCTCCATATAATATAAACATTATTTTAAAAAGAAAAATTTTTGTGTTTCAAGTACATCTATTTGAGACAACATTCAAATGGAGGGGATTATACAAGGCTTGTATACCAGGAAGTAGTAATCTTGGGGACCTTCTGAGAATTCTGCTTACCATATAGTCCAATGCCCATTATGTTTTGTCTAGGTAGCATTGATCAATTTACTTTCTTGCCCTCTGTCTTCCCATCTGTAAAATTAGGTAACTCAGTGATAAGCTTAGGATCAAACTCAGGTCATTAGAAGATGCCGATGTCTCTAAAAACTATAAATTTGCAAGTTCTTCCTAATAATTTGATATCCAGACCTGGAGAGCAGTGTACTAGAACCAGGTTTTGCTGGCTCCTGAGAGCTGGCTGTGCACCCTGCTGTCCAGCTCTGCATTCAGTGACGTCACATTAGTAGCTCACAACAGGCCATAGTGCAAGTATGTAAAACATGGTGTTTTCAAGGGCAAACTGGAGTTCAAGGCATTGAAGATATGTCCTTGATCTGGAATATTTTTGAGAAGTGCAGATATCCAACGTCCACTTATATTAATTGTTATATCATTTAATTTTGAGCATCATTCCTCAGCAATGAGTCCTTTAGGGAAACATCTTTCTAAGATTAAATACAAATAATTAAATATGGAAACTTGTTAAATAAGATACAAAACATAGCTGTGAATATAAACTTCGGAGTTTAGAGTAATTAATATTCATTGCTCCATATTTTAAATGAATGAATGACAGCATTTTAATAAATATTTACTGGATATGTACTATGTATTAGACTGTATTACATTATTAAAGCAAAAAAATATAAATGCTATATACTTCCATGCCTTTGAGGAGTTAACAATTTATTGTTTTTTTCTGGATGAAATTGAACAACAACTTTAATTGTTTCATGAGGCCATGTCTAGAATATGATCGGAAGGCCACGCTCTCAGAATATAAAAGTGTGCTTCTCTCCTCGTTTGCTAAGATGTAAGGACATGCATTTAAATTGTTCACATATGAGGACAAAATAAATAAAATGAGCAAGTCTATCACCTCCCCTATTCTAAAAATGATAATTCTCTTAATGCAGTCTAGGGCCACATTAGCTGGTTTGAGAGGAATATATTACCATGTCTAATCGCTGAGTTTACTGTTGCCTAAAATCCCAAAGGTGATTGTTTTTCTTTTATCTTTACACATGCTGCTGCTAAGCAACTTTTCCCCATTTTCTACTCAGGCAGTTGGATTTCAGCACATTGCTTTCTACCACAGTTTTGTTCTCAGCGAGGAAACCAGAGAGATTACTGAATATGTGATTTCGACGCATGTCCCTAAATGAGTCATACAAATGAATTAGTACTCACAGAAAAGAAAAACAGTGCTATTGCCAACGAAAGGGAAGGCAGCTCTTTATTTATGCATATATCCAATGAAAATAGGAGCACATGAGCTTGACAAAAGGTGCATTCCAATGCCTTTTTCCTGGGATTTTAGGAGTTGATGTGATTTCACTACTTAAACAAAGTTTAAACTAATTCATGTTATATTTTAGGTGAAAGAGCAGTCTTTCTGAAATACATCTGGGGAGCTGATTTTTTCCTTAAAAAATGTACATTATCATTATCCCTGAATATTCTGACATATTGTTAGGCAATTGAGCAAAGCCTAATATTTTGCTAAAGCCTCATACTCAAGAGACTTCTCTCGAGATGTTTCTAACTAATCCTTATATATTGAATCATGTCCATTTCTCAGGCAAAACAATAGTAGTCGTTGCTATAGGTTTAAAAAATAAGACTTTAAAAGGATTTCTAGAACAAAAGTACACTTATATTTCTTTCTACTCATTTAAAAATGGCTTTTAAAGGGAAATTACATCTAGAGAATGTAGGATAAAGAGAATTGACCAACAAAAACTAGAAAATTATTTTTAATTTTTGTTTGGTACAATATGGAGATCTCTCTTGTTTAACATTTCCATTAAAATAAGCAAATGGCACCATCCGGACTGTTAACTCACTATACCCTTTCTTGTGTGGGTGTGTGTACCTCAGTGCATTAGTAAAATTGAACTTACTATGTTTACTGCATGTTTTAGTCTATGCTGCATGTCTCTCCTTTAACATGTGTAGAAGACGTGCATTGCATACACACTCTCAGAGGCCATGGCTATGTAATAAAAGTATGTCCAGAGACAATTCAACATTGTCAGACATGTTAATAATCAAGTTTTCATCCACTGATTAAATGTTTTACATCATAAGTAAACTGCCTATTAAAAGTACAATCATTTCAGATTGGCAACTTAACACTCTAAATACTAACCTTCTATTTCTCCTTGGCCATCATTTGCCCTGAATCTGTGTCACCAGTCCCTCCTATTTGGATCTATAATTTTTCACACCTAAAGGCTCCCTGTCATCCAGTGTTGACTATCCTGTTTGAGGCGTAATATACTTATTTAATTTGCTTTAGCTTCCCCCACTCCAAGTCTTGGTATAATTAGTTGATAAGTATAAGTGAGTCCATCACTTGTTTTAATACTCAAAATACTGATATTCTGAGTTCCTAGCTGCTTGGTTTCCAAGCCTCAGTATGCTCACTCACCCCTGCTGTCATTAAAGTCTCACCTAGTTGTTTCTGGGGAAGGCTGTCTCTCACATTCCCCTCCAGTTCCATAGCAGAGTGTTAGCCTCCTGTTCTGCCTGGTTCTGATCCCTATTCCATCAGTGGAAGCATGCAAAATCCATTTTCTCTATTTCAGGAACCAGATTGTGTTGCTACTCATCTGGTCTCAGGGTGCTTTTGGGTCTTTAATTAAGCCAAGCTGAAGCAGAAATTTTTCTTGAATTCTCTACAGTGTAGCTGAGATCAGAATATATGTTTCAAAATGAATTAAGTAAAAGCTTTTATCCTATTAATTCCTTTTTGGTTCCTTTATTTTATTTTGTCCTTTTTCTTCATTTTGGGTTTGAACAGTTGAGCACTTGATGTAGTATGACTGTCATTATTCTTGTTTTTATATTTGCGCCACTAGATCAATGGTATTGTGGGAGGGAATCTGCATCACGTGTTTTAATCATCTGTTTTTAACCAGAAGTTTCTAGGTTCTATTTAACAGATCTTCAATGTAGAGACGTCCTTATTCACTTCCATCGCTCTTTTGGGTTTTCAACTCCTGTGAGAAATGGCTCGAACAAAACACCTACCTCCACAAGTGCATACAACACTTTGCAGGCTCAGGAAAGTCCAAATCAATGCTTATAAAATAAACAGTTCTCTAAGGGGAACACGATATGCAGAGTTGCATTTCTGCCTTCCGTATCATGGGGAAGATACAGAAGTTCTTGATCTGGCTTTATAAGCCTCAGCCACTCTGTGGGCTTAATAAACGGGAAGGTGCTCATTTGATTGTGCTGACGACGGATGGGGTCAAGAATCTCAGAGCTGTGGGCATGTTATGGCAAGATGGGGACAGGAGGAACTTACACTCCCTGTAATGTTTTGAATGGTCTCACATAATGAAGAAAATGTGAGTATTGTCCCCACTGGAATATACTGTAAGATAGAAACTCTTCACAATTTTGTCACACCCTGTTGGTTTGCTTGCTGGTTTGTTTATTTTTGTGATGGGCTCCATTCGCTTTGCACTCTTCCAGACACCGGGAGTTTTCAAAGACCGAAGCATGAAGTGTCAGTCAGGACATTAGTTACACAATTAGTAAATCCTTCATGTTTGACCCAATAAGAAGTTCTGATGAGCAGGATATTCAGTCCATAAATTTAGGGACACAAGGAATATTCCATTAAAAAAATCTCTCAAGTCAAAATAATCTGACTCTCAACTCAAATCCCGGCAGCTGGCAGAAAAATTAGCCTCAGTTATTTTTGAGCCTGTGTCCCTAGACTAGTGTAAATCTCCCTGGATCTTCTATGTTGCCTAGGGTTTGGCAGAGCCATGCTAGTTAAAGAGTTCAAGGCCAAGCTTGGTACGTCAGCTCTACCCATGACTCCAGGCAGGAGAGTTAGTTCATTACAGACCTGTGGCTCCGATCTGATGTGAAAGGCTGAGGAAAGAGGGTCTCTGAGACTGAGAACTGGGTAGATATTCCACCAGATACGTTGAGTGGGGTTTTTTGTGTGTGTATTTTTGTTTTTCATTCTTCCTGTGTTCTCCACAGCATAGCCAATTACTGTTATTTACTTACAAATATTGTTCATAGGACATGTTTACAACAACATACAACGTAATCAGGTCATACTCCTGGGAATAATGACTTAACAAATGTTAAATTTTTTAATCTTCTGTTTTTTACCAACACCACAACTCATTCAGGATATATGTCTTCTCTAAATAGTACTTTGTTGTTGAAAATAAAGTACTACAGCAGACACAGTGCTTTTTGGTATGGTAAATATTGACTATAAGATAAATTCTATTTTTTTTTCTAAAGTCTAATTTAGTGAGGGGACTAGGCTGGCATTTGGTTATTAAAGTACTGCGTCAGGTACATAGCGGAACAATCTTCTCTTTCAACAAGAGAGAATAAACTGGTGGTGTTGTATTTTTTAAAAGATGCAGCACTAGTCTCCAATGCTTCTCTAAGAGACTTTCAAAAGTAATTTTGATTTTCTGTGATTTTTGGCTGTTTTGGGCTTGTATATTTTCAATATATTGCTTCACAAATGTGTACCGTAATACATTCTACATTTCCTTCCTGTTACTCTTCTTTTAATAATAAAATTATTATGAATAATCATAGGCAACATTTATAAGCACACAAATACTATGTACTAGGCACTAAGGTAAATGCTTTACACATATTCAGTTCTCACAACTACCCTGTGAAGTAAATGTGGTTGTCTTCCCCATTTTATAAATAACGAAACTGAGGCACAGAAAAACATAAGCCATAAAATATTAAATATGAGTTACAGGGAGCCAGATCCACAACTAGGTATTTGAAAAAACTTATATTTGGACCTTTCCATTTCTGTTCCCCTAGTTTTTGTAACTTTGGTTTTACTCGGGTTATTTTGTGGCATCTGCTTCTTCCACTGTGACTACGTCTAGTCCTGTTGGGAGAGTTTCGCTGTGGCCTGAATGTCTCCATTCTCAAGAGCATCCACCATCTTTCTAAACTTTCCTCCCATCCCCACCTCCTTCTTGCCTTTCGTTCTCACCCCCCTGGGTTCCATGTCCTTGGCTTTTGTACTCCGACTAGCTGGGGTACCTTGTGGATATTTGTGGAATACAACCATCTCGATTTCTTTCTGAGGCATCTTTAAAATACAACAAACATTTTGTGATTTCTCACTTTTTGGAATTCCTTAGCAGATCTTGTTGTACATGCTGTATCTACACTCATGGCTCCCTTAAACTTGCCTATCCAATCCGTGAATATCTGAATTAAAAGAAAGATAAGTAAAACTTGTCACAATAGTCCCTTCATTGGTAACTAGCCTATAGTATTAGAAATACTTTTCACATGACTATAACTTTTTCAGATGAAAGTTTATCTGGAAGCCAACAATACAGGAAATAAATTTGCATTTTTATCAGGGCTCTGTTAATCTGCCTGTCATTTAATTCTATTCATTTGTCTACTGAGTTAGTCTTTTTTTTTTTACAATTCTTAGTATGTAGGAGCCTATGATAGCTTAAGCTAGAATTCTCATATTAAATATTTTATATTTTTGTTCCCAGCAGATTTAAGAAACTCTGAATACTGTGACATCATGAAGGTTTAATTAAGACAAAAGTTCTTAGGTTAACAAATGGTGTTTAACTTCTACAAGAGAAACACAAACAAGAACTAAACCAAATTCCAGTTCATGATTTTATAAACTGTTCAGCCCTGCTCCAGACATTGAGCTTTTCTTTACTAAAATATGGTCTTAACTTATTTTTAGTGAAAATAATAAACCTATAATTACAGAATATGATCATATATAAGGGGTCCTTAGTAATGAATAAATTAAAACAACCTAAGGATTTTAAGTACAATAACGATTGGATGAATAATGGATTTTCTGTCTGGAGTATCCCATTTTCTAGGGAATTTTGAATTCGACTGTTGCTTTATGTCTGAGGGACTTTATGGCATGCCATCCTCTGAAAAGTAGAGGGTTAAAAGAATAAACAGGCAAAGCCAGATAGAAGGAAGTTAAGCAACAGTCCAGTAAAGAATAACTTTTGAAAATTTCTCACCCAAGCACTACATACCTAATGTACTCTGGTGTAAACATAGGGTAACTCTTCCTTAAACAGAAGTGCTTTTCTATTTTCATAAAAACTAGCAAGGTGTGTTACCAGATTAAAGACTTTACTAGGTCTTATGTAAAGAGTTTTTAGAATAAATATTCAAAGCAATAGACTATAGCTTATCTCCAGGAATATTTGAATAACACTTTCAAGGAAATTTGCATGCCTAATTATTTATGTTTCTGAAAGCAAATTTATTCCAGAGGAAATTATAATCATTCAGACCTCTTATGCTTTCTTGTTTATATTTCTAATTTCTCTGATGACTTTTTCTTCACACACTTCTTACTTTGAATTAAGGCCAAGTTGTCATAGTTTTCCATGCCTGTGGGCACCTCACTTTGACTCTATATCCTTCCATCTAAGGTGCATTTGAAAATACTCTAAGCCTCTTAAGGAAGTGTCTTCCTTTTGTTTCAGTGTAGTTCTCTGTTTTTGAAGTCGATCCACAGTTTTCTGTAAAATGTTAAATTTACTTAAACAAAGAAACTATTACACTTAGCAAACACGCTAAATGAAGATGACTATATTTCCATAGTGGGATCTTGTTATCTGTAGGAAACATCATTTTGCTTAAATTTAATTATAAACAATTATACTTATGTGAAAGAGAGTTGTTTTTTACATATAACAGCTATATTTTAAGAACATTAATATTTTTTCTGTGAATTATATCAAAGGTATGTGTTAGGGAATAAAATATATCATTCATGAATTATTAAGGTCAACTAATTCACTCTCTCCCTCTGATTTTAAACATAACCTGACTACTACTTTTGGCTTTTTTCTATGCTGTGCAGAAATTATAATGCTTTGTTACTTAAATATCTTAATTGTATTCTTTAAAGATTCTCTGTTAAAAAGGCTTTCCACATCTTAAGATGATACATATTTACTCATAGTTTATACTTATTTATATTCTTATATTATATATTTATTCACAGTGTATTCTTATGTTAGGTTTCATTAGTCACATTTATTTATTCTAGTACATTCATAGAGTTGTGCAGCTGTCACTATAATCTCAGTTTAGAACATTTTCATCGCCGTGATAAGCAATCCTCTGTCCAATAGCAGTCATTCTCTTTCCCCCCCCCTTAGCCCTAGGAAACCACTAGTCTACTTTCAGTCTCTACAAATTTGCCTGTTCTGGATATTTCATACAAATGGAAAAATACAATATGTATTTTCGCACAGTACAGTGCGTGTGTGTGACTGGCTTCTTTCACTTAGCATAATACTTTCAGATACATTGTAGCATGTATTAGTACTTTGATCTTTTTTATTGCCGAATAATATTCAACTATTTCAGCATGCCACTTTTCAAATATCCATTTATCGATTGATGGACATTTTGGTTGTTTTTACTTTTCAGCCCTTATTATTATATTTTGTCATATATTATTTTACTTTTTAGCTATAATTATCCATGTACAAGTTTGTGTGTGTGTGTGTGTTTATTTCTCTTGAATGTATAACTGGGAGTAGAATTGCTGGGTCTCACAGAAACTCTATGTTTCACGTTTGAAGAACCGCCAGACTTTTTCTGCAGCAGTTTCCCCATATCACATTCTCAGCAGCAATGTGTGAGGGTTCCAATTTCTCCACATCCACACCACCACGTTATTATCTGTCTTTTGGAGTCTATCTATCCTAGAGGATATGAAATGATATCTCACTGTGGTTTGATTTACAGTTCTCTGATATGATGTTCGGCATCATACAATGTCCTCATTGGCCGTTTGTGTAACTACTTTAGAGAAATTTCTATTCACAGGCTTTGCCTGTTTTAAAATTGAGTGATTTGTCTTCTTTTTATTGAGTTGTAAGTTGTGAGTTGACAATACTGAGTGAAGTCAGAATAGGACATATTTGTGAGAAAGAATTTTGTCTTTGTATTTATTCTATTTAGAATTTGTTGAGCTTCTTGTATGTATAGATTAATGCTTTTCAGTAAATTTGACACATTTTAGCCATTATTACTTTGAATTATTTTGTGTGTCTCTCTCTCCTTCCTTTCTTTCTGGTATTCACATTACATGCATGCTGGTGTGGCTAATGGTATCTCCCATTTCTCTGAGTCTCCTTTCATTTTTCTTTAGATTGTGTAATCTTTGTTGCTCTGTCTTAAAGTTCAGTAACTCTTTCTTCAGCCACCTCAGATCTATTGTTTAGGCCCTGAGTGAAGTTTTCATTTCAATTATTGTACTTTCGCTCCATATTTTCCATTTTCTCTTCTGAAATTATTTATTTACTTTATTGATAATTTATGTTTGATGTCATCCTACTTTAATTGTTTAGACATGAGCTTCTTTAGTTCTTTGAGCATGTTTATAATGGCTGCCTTGAAATCTCTGCCTGCTAAATCCAACATCTAGGCCCCTTCAAAAGCAGTTTCTATCACCTACTCTTTTTCCTGTGTCTGGGTCACTCTTTATTGTTTCTTTGCATTTAAAGATATGAAAATATATATGATAGACAGAAAGGAACTTTTTCAATAAACTCCATTCTCTCTTTGACAATAAACTCCCTCTTATCCTCTTCTTGTCTTAATTTAAACATCATTTACTCCAAAAGGCTATCCCTGAACACCTTCCCCCTACATCACTCCCAACCAGTCTAACTTATTCATTATATGCTCTCATACTATCTTAAATTTTATATTCATAGCTCTGATCAAAGTTATTTTTCTGTGATGATTTATTGAATGCTATCTTCTGAACTACCATATTATAACTTAGTAAAGAGCTAGACCTCACTTGTGTAATTCGTCTCCGTGTACCCAGTGCGTGAATAGTTCTTGGCATTTATTCTTTCATTCACCACATATTTATTGTTTGTCCCTCTCTTTCAGAAATTGTCAGAGTATTATTTTCTCAACAAATATTGGTAGAATTATGTTTATCTAAATGCAGACATTAATCCAAATTATACCATACCAAGAATGATTGGAAACCCAAATAAATGTAAGATAAAGTTCATGTCACTCCAGAGTTTAAACTTTAATTTGAAATGTAAATACTCACAGAAAACACTTGTGAATCCAATACCCTCAGTATACCATCAGGTGAAAGATATCATGTGAACTACATTCCCTGTGGTGAAACTGGTAAGAGTAATCATTTCTTCCAACCCAGCTCATTCCAACAAGCTCACCACATGACAGAAATACACCGAAAGGCGAGCAAATAAAGCAATCTATAGAAGAGAATAATTTGCATTGCCATATTTTTTCAGGTTAAGTGCACAGCAGGCAAGTTCTATATTTTGATAATATTGCTGAATGTTGCTTCTGCTTACATATGTTTTGGTGCATTTTCCTGTAATGAGCACTTATTACTCTTAGGCACACAAACAATGTCATTGCGATAAATAGTAGGCCTACTTCACTGGTTAGTACGTTATACTGAAGAAGCCATGGGCAAAGATTTGATCCCTTCAACACATCAGGTGAAGCCCTTTTGATTCATCCTCACAGACTGAATATCCAAAATGGGTCACTTTCCTTAAGAATTCATGCCAGAGGTAACTACAGAGATTTGTGGCTTCAGCAACATAATTTGCTTCTTTTTGGCTGGGGAAGGATCTCCCTGAGCTAACATCTGTTGCCAATCTTCCTCTTTTTTTATGTGGACCACTGCCACATTGTGGTTACTGACAGATGAGTTGTGTGGTTCCATACCCGGGAACCAAATCTGGGCTGCTGAAGTACAGCGTGCCAAACTTTAACCACTAGGCCATGTGGGCTGGCTCAATATAATTTGCTTTTATGCAATGATTATATGACAGAGGGAACCAGAGATGAGCATGTAGCTAGACAAATGATCAGTATAAATCCACTATAAATGTAGGAGTAATATCTTAAGATAAAAATTATTTCAAGCAGATTGGTGCAGGAAATGATGCTGTAAGAATGTAACACTACTCTGAATTGGAGTACATCATCTAAAATATATCAAACACATCAGTGATTAAAAGGATATTTCTATTACTAATTAGTGACCATATCATTCTCAATCCAGTTAACTTACAGATTCTAAGAAAAATCCATGAGCAATTTTACCTGATAGCTGCCATTATTGACTTTGTGAATAAGCGTAATGTGTGTAAGTGTGTATGTACGTGTTTGTGGGTGAGTGGGGGGGGGTTGGTACTTGACTATTTAAAATACAACTTTGAAATGAGCATTTTTTGAGTTAACATTCTATGTAGTACACAGAATGGTAGGTGATTCTGAAATATTTCTCTATGTACAACCGTACATTCATTTGACTTCACCCCTCCCAGCCTAAGAGCTGCACTGTCCAAAACGGGCATAGCATTCTCACACTGCTCTAGCATACTTACTATCATTTACTCTTAATGACTCTATCATTTAGTCTTAATGCTGCCTTATTTATAGTCAACGTTTACCATCTGTCCTTATACCATGACTTCTCCCATGACTTTTGGTTCTCCAAAGCTGACTTCTCTAGTAGCTTGTTTTGTAACTTTAGATTGAAGTTTTTTCCTAATTATCCTATTTCTCTGGCATGCCTTTATCATTTAAATAATTTTCTTCCTTTTTTTAAATAACATTTTGCATTAACAATTCTTTTATGTTACTCCTGTTTATGTTTAGCTCCTTGCTTACATGGGAGCTAAAGGAATTCTGGGTGTCTCTCTTAACTACTTACATCACACAGCATTTAAAAATAATGAATATTTGTGCAGCCTCCTCTACTATTCTGAGATCTGTGTCTTCTGAAACTCTGTCTCCATCTTTTTTTTTCAACCACCAATGAGTCTGCCTATTAACGTTGGATTCTACAGTAAATTTTCTTCAGTGCAGTCCTCAGTTGTGAAAATTTACTTTGGTGGCATTTCCACAGCCATCAGAACATTTGTTGTACTCCTGTAGTCTTTCTTACATTCACCCCAAGTTGGACTAATCCAGTTTCACCACTTGTTCTCAGATCCGCTTGCTGAATTTTGCATTCAGAAGGAGGTCTGCTCCGTTGGCAATGAATTGTTTTGATAACTTCTGTGAGCCAATGCTGGATGTACCATCAGAATTCATTTCCCCTCTCTTTTTCAACTCTACTTGGCTGCTAAATATACCAGCTACTCTCTGTTTCCAAACAAAGAGAACTTGCCATTCAATTTAAATAAATTTAATTCAATTACGGCACATTAAAGTCAAACTCTTCACATACGTTTTCCAATTCATTAGTTTTAATGTCAGTTATCTCTAATTATATAATATAATATTTTAAATCATACACAAAACTTTTGTAAAACTTATATCAAGCTCTCTGTAAAGTCTGGTTGTTTTTCACTATAGCTTGGCCTGCTCATTTTTGTGATTTTATTTTTTAAAAATTTCATGCTCAATGTTTTTGTATTCCAGTTATTATTATTAGAACATCCAAAGTGCGTAAGAGTCTACATCTGAACGCTTTTCTTATCCTTGATTGTAAGCTTGTACTTGGTTTATTTAGCAGACATCCTGATTAGTTGCTTCGTCCAAGGCGATTTACATTTGTATTTATTCAGGCCAGAGACATTGCATTCTGAGAACAGTTTAACCGTCTTTCCAGCATTCAGCAAGCATTTTCCGTAGGCATCCCTACCTTTTGAAAATGCGTATAAATCACTGTGCCTCACTTTTCATTTTCAGATCATCTTAATGGAGGATTGATCTCCATGATTCTCCTTATATCCTTAGAGCTCAGCAATAAATTAAAATCTGTGGTTCATTTTTGTCCCTTTTCCTTTTAATGGAAAGCCCTTAAGTCTGTCTAGTGTGCAATACTACTCTATAATCACTCTTTCACTCTTTGTTTCTCTTACTAGATCATTTAACAACCTGTAGTTTATTCATATTTGAGTGAATAAATGAAGGAATTCATATGATAAGTCACATGTCATTTTCCCTACATCCATACATGCAGGTAACTGAAATTCTTTTTTTTACTCCTTTCCCTAAAGCATTGGATGAAATTGAATAGATTTTATTGAACTTGAATTCTCTAACTTTTGTTTTCTATATTAACTGTGACAGAATCCCTGTGATTTACCACGACTTTTTTAAAAAAGCTTTCTAATCATATGTTACTCTAGATTGAAATCCATTCTGTTGAAATTCAATTTTTCTCATCTGTAATTTAATCCATTTTAAATTAATTGAATTTATTTTTAAGAGCGGGTTTTAGGTTTACAGAAAAACTGAGCAGAAAGTACAGAAAGTTCCCATATACTTTCTTCCACCCCCACCCCACACAGGTTACCCCGATTATTAACTTGTTGCATTAGTGTGGTACATTTGTTACATTGATGAATCAATATTGATACATTATTATTAACTCTAATTCATAGTTTAGGGTTCACTTTTTGTGTTGTACCTTCTATGGGTTTTGACAAATGTATAATGTCATGTATCCACCATTATTATATTAATACAGAGCAGTTTCACTGCCCTAAAAATCCTCTGTGCATCGCCTTTTCATTCCTCCCTTCCTCTCCCCAAACTTCTGGCAACCACTGATCTTTTTGCTGTAGCTATAGTTTTGCTCTTTCCAGAATGTCATATACAGCATGTAGCATTTTCAGACTGGCTTCTTTCACTTAGCAATATACATTTAAGGGTCTTTCATGTCACTTCCTGGCTTGACAGTTCATTTCTTTTTACCACTGAGAAAGGGTCCATCCATTACATGGATGTGCCACTATTTGTTTATCCATTCACCTATTGAAGAATATCCGGATTGTTTCCAAGTTTTACAGTTATGAATAAAGCTGACATAAGCATTCATGCGCAGGTTTTTATGAGGACAAAAGTTTTCAACTCATTTGGTTAAATACCAAAGAGCATGATTGCTGGATTGTATGGTAAGATTACATTCAGGTTTGTAAGAAACTGCCAAACTATCTTCCAAAGTGACTGAACCCTCTTGTATTCCCACCAGTGATGAAGAAGAATTTTTGTAGCTCTGTATCCTCACCAGCACTTGATGGTGTCAGTGTTTTGGAGTTTGCTCATTCTAATAGACGTGTAGTGGTATCTCATTGTTTTACTTTGCAATTCCCTAATAAGAGATGATGTTGAGCATCTTTTCATATGCTTATATGCCATCTGTATATTTTCTTTGGTGAGAGGTCTAGTCAAATCTTTTACTAATTTTTTAAATTGGGTTGTTTGTTTTCTAATTGTTGAGTTTTATGAATTCTTTTTCTACTATAGATAAATGCACTTTGTCAGATGTGCTCTTGCAAAATTTTCTCCCAGTCTCTGGCTTGTCTTTTCACTATCTTATCAGTGTCTTTTTCAGAACTGAAGTTTTTAAATTTAATAAAGTCCCATCTATCAATTTTTTTCTTCCATGGATTATGCTTCGGGTGTTGTATCTAAAAACTCATCGCCAAATCCAAGGTCACTTAGATTTTTCTCTTATGCCGTCTTCCAGAAGTTTTATTGTTTCATCATTTACTTTTAGGTCTGTGATCCATTTTGAGATAAGTTTTGTGAAATATGAGAGGTTTGTGTCTAGAGACAATTTTTTTTTGCATGTTGATGTCTAGTTATCCCAGCACCATTTGTGCTATGTATTTATAGATGTCCATTTTTCTACAAACAGCTACTATATTAACTCTTCAAAATAGTTTATTTGTCCAAAGAGATAAAATAAAATAATAGCACCAAGCACCTTTCTCATAATACTACATTTTTTGACGTTAAGATATGTTACCTCATCAAGAAAAGCGCTCACTAAAGTAACTCAAACTACAAAATAGTTTAATCTGTGAGTTTAAGTGAATTTTATCTAGCAAAAAAAATCATGCCTTCTATATTTCAAATTATTTTTCTTAGCCAATAACATTTTCTTTGGGGCTTACCTTCAATTAAGGATTAAGTGACATCTAACATACGAAATTGAAATATCTGCTTTACTGTACTGAATCTTTTTTTCTAAACTGGGCACATTAAAAGGCATGTAAATGTGTAGAATTATATGAAAAATATCACTTAAAGTACTATGTTTTATTTGATTATTCCAGGAAATAAAATACTTTCATTTCTTTCCCTAAACTTTATTATTCTAACTAGTAGACGGAAATAATTGATTCTATCTCTTGGGTCCAATAAAACAATTTATCTCTTTAATGGATCTTGTTAGATTTGAAGACAAGTGCCTTTTTAGGAAATATATATACATATAGATAGATAGATAGATAGATAGATATAGATATATATTGCATTACTGGTATGCTACCTGCTGAGTCATCAGCATGGAAACTAGAGGTTAATTTCCTTCCTACTAAATGAAGCAGATAATCAGCCATCAGAGGATGGCTCCTATGCTGTAAATAAGTCTTGACAAGCTGAGAGATAGTCCAATGTATCACTCAGTCCGATTCATGCCATCTGTCTACAAATTAAGTCAAAGTAAGGATATTAATTTGTTACATTTCAAAAGCTGTACTGACAAGCCCACATGGACATTTTAAATGGCAATGGATAACTGAAACACTTTGTTAATATTCCATTGAGTCATGGGTTATGGTTTTCGTAAACTTCCTTTCCAGCAACCAGCATGTGGAGAGTATTTTTGACCAGATGTGCAGCTAATGACTGTCAAAGCAGATGCTTCTCAAAGCATTACACAAAGGAATTTTTAAAAAATTTAAGTGAGAAGTTGTATCAACTTCATGGTATAAAATTATATCATTTTTATTGAAAGCAAGTTATACAGATTACTTGGGGCTGCTATGAGCTTTCCAAGAAATATTTCTGAAATAATCTTATCTCTCTCAAAGAAATACATGTCACAATCCAGAAATAGGAAACTGCAAGAGTTGTCTCCTACTATACAGGGAAAGCATGTCAGACAACAGAAAGGTAAAGATCCAATTCTTCTTCCTGGAAAGATGAATTCAGTGGATGGTTTACAGGAAACAGTTATGGCCATAGGAAGTTTAACTTCTGTTTGTTTTGGATTAGAAATAAATGTCACTCCAATAGGAATGACTACTACAATTTACATTCTGTGCCTGGTTTACCAACATTGTTTAAGCATCAGCCTGTGTTGTACAGAATGTCAGTCACAACTCAGTAGCCAATGAAGATAAATGTTAATAACACTAAATATGATATCAGTGAAATTCACAGGACTTGTCATTTGGAGGATTAAGTAACCCGAAGCAATTTATACATTTTCCTTCCTCATATGTTCATGTTTTTAACTATCTACAGAGCTTTAGGGGCAGCCAAAAAAGATTTATTCCTGTAATTTTCTTCAAACTGTTCATATATCTTTCTTAAGCAATAACAAGAGCCTACGCTGAAGTTGGTTTTATGAACAAAGCCATATTCTTGTCGTGCTACATTTTATTGTTAATATATAACACTTTAATGAAGATACATTGTAATTTTTTTTGCTAGACTCCGAGATTTACTAGTTTTGTGTTCTGTTTTTGTGGACCTGTGTTTTGTCTGATTGCTTTTTGATATAATGTCATCAAAAAGTAATGAAGAATGTGGCCTCCACTTTGGAAGCAACAGGAGACACTGACATCACATTTTCATCAGCCCTTTAGTCTTTGTTAAATATTTACCCTAAAGTTCCCCCATGATAGCAATATTAAATTTTTTTTTTAAAGATTGGCACATGAGCTAACAACTGTTGCCAATCTTCTTTTCTTTTTTCGGCTTTTTCTCCCCAAATCCCCCCAGTATATAGTTGTACATTTTTTTTTTTTTTAAGTTGTGAGTCCTTCTAGTTGTGGCATGTGGGACGATGCCTCAACATGGCCTGACGAGTGGTGCCATGTCCACGCCCAAGATTCGAACTGATGAAACCCTGGGCCGCTGGAGCGGAGTGCGGGAACTTCACCACTCAGTCATGGGGCCAGCCCCTAAACTGTTAGATTTTTTAAAAAGTAAAAACAAAATATATGTTAGGAACTGTCATTCCAAAGATGATTACTAAAGTATATATATACTAAAAAATATATATATTTATACGTACATTTATATATACATTATATAAATGTATAAATACATATATTTATATATGGAATATATATATGCATATATAATACTTTTTTACTTTATAAAAGAAGTATATATGAGTCTAAAATGTCATAGAAATAAATTCATAATAGAAGCATATGATGTGATTATGTATGGTTTTACTTTCTATTGTATATTTTTGGTGTTTCAAAATTTTCTACACTGTACATATATCATCATATTTATAAATAGAAAATCTATTATGTAAATTAACCATGACATTTTCACCTACAAATCCAGAATTTTACTATCAAAATTGGCTTTTACTTGTTCTGTTTTTTGAATAGGTTTCCGAAGTCAGCTGCACAATATTTCCTGTGTGTCTAGCAGTGTGATGAGCTCTAAAGATGCAGAAAGCACCTACAGGACGTCAATATTATTTTTGACAAGTGTTCTATGGTTCTAGTAAACATGAAATTGTCTCATGTGATATGAGCTCCCTCTCTCTAGATTATAAGTTTCCTGAGTCCAAAGCATCTATAACATGGTACTTTTAATCTATTTCCCAAAAGATCTTAGCCTGCTTGATTTACTGCCTGAAGCAGAAATTCACTAGCTGGGTAGCTGGGAATAAATTGCTTAATCCCTTTTAGTATGTTTGCGCTGTTCAACAGAAAAATTAAGAAAATGAACATACTGACCTAATGCGCTCACACCCTTGAGTGAGATGGTATGGATGAGACATTATTCATAAATCACAGTATTTGGCACATATTTAGAATTCAAATAATTATAGCCACCAAGATTGTTTATCAATATATAATTTTACGGTTCTCTATATTTTATTTTTTGATTGAGATGTACCTGACATTTTGTAAGTTTAAGGTGTACAATGTGTTGATTTGATCCACTTACGTATTGCAATACAATTCCCACTGCAGCATTACCTAAGCGTCTATCATGTCACATAGTTATCATTTATTTTCTCTGGTGAGAACATTTAAGACCAGGTCTCTCAGCAAGTTTGAAGTATATAATATAGTATCGTTGACCATAATCACTATGCTGTGCGTTAGCTCTCCAGAACTTATTCCTCCTCTAGTTGTAAGTTTGAGCCCTTTAACCAGTATCTCCCATTTTCTCCACTCCCCAGCCCCTCAAAACCACCATTCTACGCTGTTTCTGCAAGTTTGGCTTTTGTAGATTCCACATATAAGCGACATCATAGGGTATTTGTCTTTGTCTGACTTAACACAATGTCCTCAAGCTTTAGTCTTGTTGTCACAATGGCAGGATTTCCTTCTTTTTATGGCCAAATAATATTCCTTTATATATATATGTATGTATGTATTTATGTCACATCTTCCTTATCCATTCATACACTGACAGACACTTAGATTGTTTTCATATCTTGGCCACTGCAAACAATGCTGCAGTAAACATGGAAGTGCAGATAGTCTGTTTTCATTGCCTTCGGATACATACCCAGAAGTGAAATTGCTGGATGATATGGTAGTTCTATTTCTAATTTTTTAAAGCAGGTGTCAGAAAAGTACAACCCTCAGATCAAAATTGGTCTGCCACGTGTTTTAATAAATAGAATTTTGTTGGAATTCGGTCACACGTGTTTATTTACTACTGTCAGTAACTGCTTTCCTACTACAACTGCAGAGTTGCGTAGTTGTAACAAAGACCATTTGTTCCTCAAAGCCTAAAATATATACTCTCTGGCCCTGCACAGGAAAAGGTTGCTGATGCCAGGCTTAGAATGTAGAGTCAAACCCGTTAGCTTGGCTTATATGACTCACTATAATGTAGCTACAATTTTAAGTTCTGCCCATCCCCCAAAATACTATGTGCTCTAGTTATAAAGAAAATGTGTTTCCCAGTTTCCTTGTGCCCTTCAGGTGGTAAATTTGCATATTCCTATTACACAGGTTTCTCTCCTATCTTCCCACCTTTCGTATGCTTAGATCACAGTCCTATTTATATCTTTATTCAATGCAACATACTTTTTGAGTTTTCGCTCTCTCACGTGGACTGTGATAAATGCCTGTCGTCCATGCATCCTTGGTTTGCCGTGAGCTTATTCACTCAATGCGTCTCGTGAGAGTCTACAGTGTTCCGGCTACTGAGCTCAGTAGTGGAACTAGAATATTAGTAACACGCATCCCACGCCCTCAAAAGATTACCCGAGCTAAAGTTGAGAATACTTCTCATTATTTATGATAGTGTCTCATGTTATATATCGCAAATGGTTTTTTTGAATATTAAATTAATCAATGCATGAAAAATGCTTAGAACAGCATCTGATACATGGCAAGCACTCAATACTATAACAGCAAGCACTTCATGAGCACTTCTTATGTTCTAGACGCTGTTTCCAGAATCCACATGCTAAATCACTATGATAGACTACTTTTTCAAAATGGTCAGCTATTATTATTTTAGCATATATAGTCGTTCCTGGCACATAGAAGGCATCAATATATGTTCAATAAATGAGTTATTAATGTAATAAATAAATGTAGCTAAGGAAATATGGGTTTTATACAATGTAAATTTGTAAAAGTTGTTTCTACACTTGAAGAGTTTTCCGTGTGCCTAAGATGTAGGATGAATTAAATAACTTGCAAAACTTAAAATGAAAAAAATAATGAATATCTATCAGAATCAAGAGCCAGAAATAAACCTGCACATTTATGGACAGCTAATTTTCAACAAGGGAGCCAAGATCATACAATGGAGAAAGGAAAGTCTCTTTAATAAGTGGTGTTGGGAAAACTGGATGACCGTGTGCAAAAGAATTAAAGTAGACCATTATCTTACATCATACACAAAAATCAACTCAAAATGCATTAAAAACTTGAATGTAGGACCTGAAACCATAAAACTCCTAGAAGGAAACATAGGCAGTATGCTCTTTGATATCAGTCTTAGTGGTATCCTTTTGAATGTCTCCTCAGGGAAGGGAAATAAAAGAAAAACATAAACTAATGAGGCTATGTCAAACTAAAAAGTTTCTGCACAGTAAAGGAAGCCATCAACAAAACAAAATGACAATCTACCAATTGGGAGAAGATATTTACAAATTGCATGTCTGATAAGTGGTTAATATGCAAAATATATAAAGAACTCATACAACTCAACAATGAGAAAATAAACAGCCTCATTAAAAAATGGGCAGAGCATCTGAATGGACATTTTTTCCAAAGAAGATATACAGTTGGCCAAAAGGCACATGAAAAGATGTTCATCACTGATTATCAGGAAAACGCAAATCAACCAAATGAGATATTACCTCTCTCCCATCAGAATGGTTATTATTAAAAAGATAAGAAATAACAAGTGCTGGAGACAATGTGGAAAAAAGGGAACTCCTATATGCTGCTGGTAGGAATGTAAATTGGTGCAGCCACTAAGGAAAACAGTATGGAGATTCCTCAAAAAATTAGTAATAGAACTTCCATATGATCCAGCTGTTCTATTTCTGGGTATTTATGTAAAGAACATGAAAACACTAATTCAAAAAGATATGTGCACCCCAAGTTCATTGCAGCATTATTCACAATAACCAAGACCTGGAAACAACCTAAGTGCCCATCGATGAATGAAAGGATAAAGAAGATGTGGTATATATATATATAAGATGGAATGCTACTCAGCTATAAAAAAAAGATGAAATCTTGCCATTGCAACAACATAGATGGACCTTGAGGGTATTATGCTAAGTGAAATAAGTCAGTCAGAGAAAGATAAATACTGTATGATTTCACTCATATGTGGAAGGTAAAAACAAAACAACCACCATCAAACACACAGATACAGAGACTAGATTGATGATAACTGGAGAGGAATAGAGGAGGGCGGGCGGCGTGAGTGAGAAGGGCCAAAGGCATATTTGCATGCTGACAGATGGCAACTAGACGTTTGGTGGTGAACATGATACGCTCTATACAGAAATTGAAATGTAATGATGTACACCTGAAATTTACATAACGCTATAAACCAGTGTGACCTCAATCAAAAAATAAACTTAAAAAAATGAATATCTAAATATTGAGACAATAGCTCCTGAACCTGGATTATCAACAGAATGACTAGAAGTGATTTTTAGAAATGCAGAATCCTATATTCAAACACTGACCTATTGATTCAGGTTATCTGAGAATGAGACCCTTGAATATAGTAATATATGAAAAACAAAAGCAAGCAAGCAAATAAACAAACAAAACAGGTCCTTCAGAACTGTGGGTCAAGATGATGATACAAATTTATGCATAACTTCCTCTTGACCCCTGTGACGAAATGTTCAATAGATACTAACAATAAGAAAACAAACTACTCTACCTATCAATATATCTATCCCTATAACAAAGATATACATCCATAAAACACACAGTTCAAAGACGCACTTAATTCTCAATAGGAAGTTTTTAGCCTCAGATTATGGGAATCCTGTATGAAAAGGAGACCAAGAATATAGTAACTTCTACAGAGTAAAAAGTGAAATCGTATACCACCTATAGTGGAGGGCTGGAGCCAGGCTCCCTGTGTGAAGCTGTGAGTGAGGCACCCCCAAACAAAGACTGGCAAAAAGTAAGGCTTGATTGTATATATCAGTAGATATACACATACATTTTTCACTCTTTAAAAAAAAGCCTATGAATATTTATCTTCTACATGTGGAAGAGTTTTATTAAGTGACCATATTGACTACTAAGAAATTTCAAGAAATTCCAAAGAATCAATAGCATATGGCCACCTTCTTGACCCACTACATCATTAGGAAGTAATGATACAAATAGCTACACACACTCGTATATTTAGAAACCTAAAAATTGCCATTTAGGGAGTGATGTCAACAAAATTGTGGCATGGGAGCTTTCTACTGTCTTCACCTCAAAGAACACTGATTTTGACAATTGCTAACAGATGAAAGTGCCTCTGCGGAAGTCCAGGAGTCCAGCAGAGAAGTTCCAGTGCACCGTTGGAGCAAAAGATAGTTTGAGATTGGATAAGTTGAAGAGGGTAAGAGGAAGAGTTTTGCTCTACTTACATCACTTCTTCCCCGAGGTAGCATCTCAAGGCCAAGAGAAAACTTCTTGACCCATGATTTAACCCATGGGGGAAAAATGAGAGCATATGAGAAGTGACTGTCTTCCCCAGCTGTGCAGGACACCACCAAAGAGGCCCATTGCAATACTGAGATGTGTGGCATTACTGGGGGGTGGTGGGGGGGGGAGGGGCTGGGAGAACAGCAGTGAGAGCTCTTGGAGGGTGTCAAATGGGTGCAGGTCCTGTTAACTGCTTCATGGACCCCATCATGAAGCTTGCCCATGAGCTACCAAAAGCGAATGATGAAGAACTGGAAAACTTGAACAGATTAATAATGAGAAAGGAGACTGAATCAGTAATCAAAAACTTCCAAATAAAGGAAAGCCCACGACTTGATAGCTTCACTGAAAAATTCAACCAAACGTTTAAAGAAGAATGAATACCAAGCCTCCCCAAAAATATTCCAAACGTTTTAAGAGGAGGGAACACTTCCAAAGTGGTTTTACAAGGCTAGAATTACTCTGATACCAAAGCTGGACAAGGACACTACAAGAAAAGCAAATTACAAGCCAATACCTTTGATGAAAATACATGCAAAAATCCCCAACAAAGTATTAGCGAACAGAATTAAACAGCACATTAAAAGGATCATGTACCATGATCAAGTTGGATTTGTGCCTCGAATGCAAGAATGGTTCAATATATGCAAATTGATAAATGTGATACACCACTAATAGAATGAAGGATAAAAATAGTATGATAATAGATGCAGAAAGAGCATTTGAAAAAAATTCAACATTCTTTCATCATAAAAACTCTCAATGAAATGGATATAGAAGGAAAATACCTCAGTGTAATAAAGGCCATATATGACAAGTCCACAGATAACATCATGCTCAATGGTGAAAAGCTGAAAGTTTTTATTTAGGAACAGATCAGGAACTGTATAGGATGCCCACTTTCATCATTTCCTTTCAACATAGTAGTGGAAGTCCTAGCCAGAGCAATTAGGCAAGAAAAAGAATTAAAAAGTATCCAAATTGGAAATGCAGAAGTAAAATTGCCTCTGTTTTCAGATTACATGATCTATATGAAGAAAACCCTAAAGATGCCACAAAAATATGGTTAGAACTAATCAAACTCAGTGAAGTTTCATGATATCAAATTGATATGCAAAAGTTAATTTTGTTCCTATATTGTAACAACAAACTATTGGAAATAGAAATTAAGAAAACAATAGCATTTACAAAGCATCAAAAACAATAAAATACTCAGGAATAAATTAGCCAAGGTGGTGAAAGTCTTACACACTGAAAACTCTTAAGACATTGATAAAAGAATTGAAGAAACAGAAACGTGGAGATGCTAGTCAAAGGGCACACGCCTTCAGTTATAAGATGAGTAAGCTTTGGAGTCTAACGGACAGCATGATGACTATAGTAAACAATACTGTGCTGAGTACTTTAAATTTGCTAAGAGTGTGGACTCTAAGCACTCTCATCAGAAAAAAAACCCCACAATAACTAGGTGAGGTGATGGATCTGTTAATTAACCTGACAGTGATAACCATTTCACAATGTGTATGTGCGTCAAATCATCATATTCTATACTTTATACTATTTTGTTTACCAATTATGTCCCAATAAAGTTGAAAAAACCTTAAGTTAGAGAGTAAATTAAAAAGTATTTCTAGGGGCCGTCCCGGTGGTGCAGCGGTTAAGTGCGCACATTCTTCTTCAGTGGCCCAGGGTTCGCCGGTTCACATCCTGGGTGCGGACATGGCACTGCATGGTAAGCCATGCTGTGGCAGGCATCCCACATATAAAGTAGAGGAAGATGGGCACGGATGTTAGCTCAGGGCCAGGCTTCCTCAGCAAAACGGGGAGGATTGGCAGCAGTTAGCTCAGGACTGATCTTCCTCAAAAAAAGAGAATTATATCTGAATTGCATTAAAAGTACAACATTTCAAAACTTGTAGGATGCAGCTCAAGCCATACTTAGGGGACATTTTATAGAACTGAATGCAATGATTAAAGCCCAGAAAGAAGTCTAAGTAATGAGCTAAGCATTCAAGTCAAGAAAGTAAAACAAATAAATGCAAGGAAATTGAAAGTAAAGAGATAATAGAGGTAAAAATTAATGCAGAAGAAAACAGAAAAGGAGAAATCGATAATAAGAATGCTAAAACAGAGTTAAAGAACAAATAAACAGTATTAGGAATAAAAATTGAGACATAATTATAGCTACAGTTATACTTTTAAATGGCTTATAAAATTAAAAAAAAGAGTTTACTGATTGATATATTTCAAGCTGGGTAAACTCAGATGGTGGAGAAATATGGAGCTGCTGCCTAGAAATATGCAAATGGACTTAGAAATAGCAAATGATTATAAATGGAACCTGAATGTGTTGCTCATAAGACATACACAACATGTGGAAAGGAAATATTAAATTTTTTTTTTTTTGAGGAAGATTAGCCCTGAGCTAACTGCTGCCAGTTCTCCTCTTTTTTGCTGAGGAAGGCTGGTCCTGAGCTAACATCCATGCCCATCTTCCTCTACTTTATAGAAAGACGCCTACCACAGCATGGCTTTTGCCAAGCGGTGCCATGTCTGCACCTGGGATCTGAACTGGTGAACCCCGGGCCTCCAAGAACCGGAACATGTGAACTTAACCTCTGTGCCACCGGGCCGGCCCTAGAAATAGTAAAATTTTTAAGTTATAAAATAATGAAAACCTTTATGCTAATACATTTAAAAACTTAGATTAAGTGGAAAATATTTAGAAATGTATGAATTATCCAAAGTCATCTAAGACTATTTAGAATATTTGACTAGTCCCCAAAGTATTAAATAAACTACATGTACAAAAATCTCTCTCTGTGTGATCTCCACAAATAACCAAAGGGAACCAACCCAGTCCCTTGGTCTGGAAAATTATATAGAAGATTTTTATTAAATTTATAGGGAATTGATTATTTGTATCATACAAAATAAATAGAGACAACTGCAAAATGTATGGAGATAAAATTACCTCAACACCAAAACTGAACCACAAGGGTATAAGAGATGAAAATTTTAGAATGCACGCTTTGCCATAATCCTATATAAAACATAAGCACATTAATTCAGCAGTGTATTCAAGAAAATTTACTATGAACGTATTGAGCCTAGTGTGAGAATTCTAGGATGCTAGTCATCAAGATATCTATTGCGTCTTTCATCACATTGGATAAAAGGTGAAAATAAAAACCCACAATCATCCTTATATACATAGAGTTATTTTACAAAATTCATATTCAGTTGTGATAAAAATTCCCCAAACTAGGAAAATATGGAAAATTACTTTACCCTGTAAAGTTCCTACATCATATTTAATAGTAAATCTTTAGGAACATTCTCAAATTAGTGGCTGTTTTAGGTGGAATTTTGTCTTTGACAAATTCCTGTCTTGAAGCCCTAGCACCCAGGACCTCAGAATGTTGCTGTTTGGAGATAGGACCTCTAAGAGAGGAGTAGGTTACAGTGAGGCCATTAGGGTGGTCTCCAACCCAATCTGCTTGCTGTCCTTACATCTTATAGGAAGAGGTCATGTGGACACACAGTGAGAAGCTGGGCATGCACACACAGAAGAAAAGACCAGAGAGAAGGCAGCCACCTGCAAGCCCAGGAGAGAGGCCTCAGAGGAAATCAAACATGCTGACACCTTGATCTTGGACTTCTAGCCTCCAGATGGTAAGTTCCTGATGTTTAAGCCGCCTAGTCTGTGGCATTGCTATGGCAGCTCTAGCAAACTAATGTAGTAGAAAACAAGAAAGACCCGAGCCATGCCTGCTCCCTTTTAACAGTATACAAGATGCTGTACCTGATGCAAAGGGTCTAGGTTTTAGAAAGGAAAAAAGCCATTTCTTTTTATCTAGACAAAATGATTATTTAATAAAACCCCAATCTATTGATATTGCTGGCTAAAACGTTGACATATGAATAACATTCCTGCACACAAGCCACGACTTTTAGAAAAACTAATACTAGAATAGATATAATAGAAAGTATATGACACAGAGGAATAGATCTAACCAAAGATTTTTTTATTTAGCTTTAAGGAGAAAATTTCAAAGTATTATTGGCAACGTTACAAGAGTAGACATGAACATATGCAAGAAACACAACCTATTAAAGGAAGAGAAAATAATATATTGAAGACTCTAATTCTCACTGGATGAAAGCATATGTTCAATGTAATCCCAATAAAAGTCCCAACAAGCTTTTTCATAGAAGCTGATTAATGGATTCTAAATTTCATGTGAGATTAAGAGTACAAGAACAAAGGGAATTTTTAAGGCAAGGAACAAATGGGTAAATTTGCTTAAAAGATATAGATTGATTGATTGATTTTATTATTTAAAAAAAATTTTTTTTTTGAGGAAGATTACCCCTGAGCTAACATCTGCTGCCAATCCTCCTCTTTTTGCTGAGGAAGACTGACCCTGAGCTAACATCCATGCCCATCTCCCTTTAACTTTATATGTGGGACACCACAGCATGGCTTGCCAAGCAGTGCCATGTCCGCACCCAGGATCTGAACTGGCGAACCCCGGGCTGCCAAAGTGGAGGTGCAAACTTGACCGTTGTGTCACCAGGCTGGCCCCTGCCCCAATACTAGATTTATTTTCAAGTTGAAGTAATTTAAACACAGCACTGGTAAAATAATATATGAAAATAGTCCAGGAACAGGCCTTAATATACATGTAGAATTGCTGCATAATATAAGCGACATTAAACACAATCAGAAAAGAAACTAGTTAATAGTTGGTATTGGTTCAGTTGGGTTTACATACATAAAAAGTAAATTCTAATTAGAACTGTGGGACAATACTACTTCACATCTTTTCCCAAGAGTATCAGTCTTTCTTATAAAGGATAGAACAGACAAAAAAATCAAAAATTGATGCCTTAGTGAAAATAAGAAAGTACTTTTTTACGCAAACTATGTAAGAGACTACCATTTTAGACAAAAGCTGAATAATTTTTCATTCACATATTCACTCTCCTAGTGCGACTTGACAGTACTACAATGATCTGTTTCAGATGACTACACTTGTCAAAATTAGATTCTCCCATTACATTTTCTAAATCGGGGTTAGATGGAAACGTAAAACGCTTAATTCACTTTTCTATAGGGTTAAAGACTTTCAATTATTATCTGTCTAAGAGAAATAGGTCTAGTTATTGGAAATCTTTTCACTGCTTTCTATTTTCATATTATTTTATTTCACTGGCGTTTCATAGGTCTCCTTGCTGATCCAATTATATTATGGTCTATCTAAAATGAATGGGCAGTGGGGATTCCGTTTTGTTATTAAGATTTGAGCTTCTTTCTGAACCCCTCTCCTCTGTCTTCCAGATGAAGATGGTGAAATAAAATAATTCATCCTCTCAACAATCCGCTGGCATAAACCATTGCTCCTATGGAGTAATTGTCACTATTTTAAAAATGGGTTTAACAACCTATTCTACTGTTAAACTTACAGAAGAAATAGTAAATAAATTGTAATGGGACTTATGAGCTTATTTTTATTTATTTATTTATTTATTTAAGCTGTGAAGAACAAAGTGTTAAATTCAGTGTTAGATACCATGCAGTTAACCAGTTAAAAATATCTGCCATATTTTTTTTTTACCCATACACAACATATAGATACTGTATTTCTGTTGTGAACATAATGTGGTTGATGTGTTCCAGATACTGGCATTTTAAGAGAACAGAAACATCTGGAAACCCAAAGGAGGTAAAGAGTCCTCAAGAGCGCAATGGAGGGTTCTTGGGGGGTTAGGCACTTCTTCTCTGTTAGTTCCTGTAGCAACAAGTGTTTCTAAACACTCAAGGCTCTTCTCTTGGGAACTGTGTCAAGCTCAGTCAGTTGCAACAATTACAGCACTAGGAAAGAAAGAAAAGAAAAGGAGGGAGGTAGAACTGATCTGTGAACGTAATACAAAGGAGTTAAAATTAACAAAATAAAGAAGTAAAAAGTTGTCAATCTCTTGGAAATTCTTTAGATTTTAAACTTTAAAAATATGCTACACTACTACGTAATTGACAAGGGTAAGAAGGGATTATAATTGACTAAAATAAATAAAACTGAATAATATTAAAAATAATGCAAATCATGGGGCCGGTCTGTTGGCATAGCGGTTAGGTTCATATGCTCTGCTTTGGCAGCCAGAGGTTCACAGGTTCGGATCCCAGGCATGGACCTACGTACTGCTCATCAAGCCGTGCTGTGGTGGCATCCCATATACAAAATAGAGTAAGATGGGCACAGATGTTAACTCAGGGACAATCTCCCTCAAGGGAAAAGAGGAAGATTGGCAACAGGTGTTAGCTCAGGGCCAATCTTCCTCACCAACAAAAATAAATAAATAAATAATAATAATACTACAAATCAAAACTTGTGGGATGCAAATTTATAGCCTTAAATACTTCATTTAGAAATAACGAAGTTTGGAAATTAATGAGAAACATTGATGTGACCAGTCTAAGAAGTTTAAGGATAAGCCAAAATATAAACTCAATTAAGAAGATGGGAGGAAATAATACCGATAAAAGCAGAAAAATATAATGTAGTGATGTTCAACAGAATTAAAGGTTGGTTATTTGCAAAAGTTTGTTTAGTAAAGCAGAAAATCACCTCATGACATCTAGCATGAAAATGGAGATATTAAAGCATAATTTTTAAAAAGATAAAAACATTACTCTCGGAACTTTTGTACATGTGCACAAACGAGTATGTATAACTACATTCATTGCAACATTGTTTGTTTTAAAGCAAAGAATCAGAAAGAAATTAAATGGCCTTCAACAGAAGAATGGATAAATTGTGGTATTGTCACAAATGAACGAATGATAGCTACACATACAAAAAAATGTTTCAAAAGCAGGATGCTTAATTTAAAAAAAAGCTGCAGGGTAGTATGAGCATCATGGCAGTATTCAAATATTGCAGACTCTGCATAGCAATAAACTTATAGATTCATGCATATTTAGTAAATATATTAAAATACACATGAGAATGATAAACACAGACACTACAAACCAGCTACTTTTACAGAGAAAGAACAGAAAATGGATCAGGGAAGATAAGGGGCCTCAACTGTATCTGTTGCTTTATGTTTAAAAGGAAAAATTTCTCTTAAACAAATGTAGAACCTCATTAAGATTTGATAGAGTTGCATTCTGGGTACATACCTGTCTCATATTACTCTCGGTTCCAAAAAAATTCACTATTAGGAAATAAAACCAAATAAGAATATGGGATTTCTGGGTGAGAGAAATTGATTCAGAAAAAACAGAGCCCTAGTGTGTAAATCTAAATTGTAAGTATATTTTATGGTGAAATGTTTAAAAAGGTTGATTCAGATTGCAACACAAACTAATTTGGAGTTAAAACATAATACCACTGAGAAGTCAGAAAACGGGTTTTCTGGGTTCAAAACTAGGTAGAGGAGTATAAGAAAAAATTTTAAAATTAGTGTACTTCAGTTGCCTTGTCTGTAACATAGATAATTAAATGGGTCTTGTCTCATGGAGTTTCTGTATGGTTTATATGTGATTAGAAGTGGATGGTCATTTATAAAAAATTTAATGTGGCTAAGTATATTATTAGAATCCTATGCTAATGAAGGTGCTTAAATCACTGGGTTAGTTTGTTCGCTGTGAATTATCTTTACTGTGAGAGGTTCCTTTTTATCCATAGCTATATCTACGCCTATATCTATACCTATACCTATACCTGTATCTATGTCTATGTCTATCTATATCTGCCTTGCCTTCATTATTATCTAAGATACATTTAATAACTGCCATTTATTTGACTTAAACTATCTTGTTCATTTAAATATTTTATACAATTTTTGTTGTACTTAAAATTTAGTTTTTGCTAGCTTGCAGCATTTAAATCAGATCTCTTTATAGATATCTATTTGGCTTTATAATTAAATTAGATCCATTTTTATACCCACTTTGTGACACTGAAGCAAACCAAGTATTAACTTCTGTAGCATATGGCCGTAAAATTATGTGTACACAGTACGTTGGTTTTACATAATCGTGCACTTCTGGGATTCTGTAAACATGATTCAAAATGTGTCCTGAAGTATCTCCAGCAGAATTAACTCAGAATAGAATCCATGGAATGTACAGCAACATCACTATACATTGTTTTGACTAGACAAATACTCAAACCAAAGTAATCTTTGTAAGAGAAACAATTCTACTTAAAAATGAGGAAAGAAAGATAGGAGGCATATGATTACATATATCTTTGAAAGAAAATACTTTTTTTATCAACAAGATTGGAAGACTAATGGAGTTTTTATCAGGATTTTCAAATAATTTTAATCAATTGCCAGTTTTCCTATATTCGTTTTAAAAAACTTCAGACTCTTCAACTAGAATTAATCACGGAGCTGTTTTCAATTTTGAATCATGAATAATTACTATCATTAACAACAAAAATAACAACAGCCAGAGATTTTGATTAAAACAGGCAGCAGCAAGTCCTTGCTCACCTAAATGCCAGATTCCGGGTCACTGGAATTATCTATTTTCACCACAAATGACATCACTCTGTTTTTACATCAAAGTTTTCTATTGACTCCTATTACATCACACGATGTTTTCTTTCTATTTATTTTCAGCCTCACTAACCGTTATTTGTATACCTCTCCCTTAAATGTTATTTAGGTGCTCAGTAAGTATTTCTTCAGCAAATTAATTTTAAATTTGTTATATAAATATAATATGCACACAGGAAAACACACATATCAAACCTATACAGATTGATGATAAATGTATAAAAATGGAATGAATACATGTACCAGCAGCCACATGAAGAAAAGGAACATGATCCCATGACAGTCCACGTTCTGTTTCCTTAGGTCAGTGACCCTTGCCCCATCTTAAGCCATGGGTGACGTCATCCTTCCTTAATAACATAGATTGGTTTTACCTGTCTTGGTATTTTATGTAAATGGATATATAGAGTAAGTAATATTTATGTTTGACTTCTTTCACTTAACATTACATTTGTGAATTCATTCATATGGTTGCATGTAGTTTTAATTAATTCCTACCATCACTATTTAGTAAGCAATTATATAAATATTCCACAAAATTAACCCATTGAATTAATTTATAGACACTTTGATAGTTTCCAGTTTGGGCTGGAATTAAAAAGACAATTGCAAAAAAAAAAAAAGAGAGAGAGAGAGACAGCAAGAGAGAGGGCTGCCATGAACATTCTAGCAAAACGTTTAGGTGAATATATAGTGTTTCTGTTGACCATGTACCTAGAAGTGGAAGTTCTGTGTCATACGCAATGTCTCTTTGTCTGGAATAATTAATGCCCAAGGGTTTTCTAAAGCAGTCATACCAATTCACAGTCTCATCACAATATCTGAGAGCACTGCTTGCTCATCAAAATCTGCAATTTTCTTTGTTGTTTGGGTTGTTCTGCAAGGTGTGTGGTGTATCTAACCATGGTTTCATCTAACTTGCCCTTGGTGAATAATAAAATTCAGTGCTTTTTCATACGTCTAATAGCCATTTGTATATCCTTTTTTGAAGTGATTGTTCAAGGCTTTTGCCCAGTCTTCCCCAAGGTTTTAGTGAGTCCAGCTGAGACCATCAGAGGAGCCTTGCGCCTAAGCCTGGCCCGTGGTGCCAAACCTAGAGAAGAGAACTAAGGTGTAATCATGGTTTTAAGCCCGCAAATTTGGAGGGGTTGCTATATAGCAACAAAGTGTGGTCTAAAACATAGCAATATGTTCTATAATACGTATATAACCTTTACAGTACTTAATATAATGCCTATAAACTAGTAACTACTCAGTCCATTTTAATTATTGCTGCTGCCACTTTTAGTTTCATGTCTCTATGTAACAATTTCTGTGGTGGCTTTTTAAACCAGAAACTTCATGAAGATGAAAAGGATTTGCTGAGAATAATACGGTTCCCATTCTTTAATGACAAATATTTAGTTATTATAGGTACTATATTATGTGGATTATGAAAGTCGCCCTATAGACATCTTTATGGGGGTGTTTGTGTGAGTGTGTGATTATTTATATACATAACTATATAAATGGACATTTTTATCTATCCCTTTACACACTGCACCAAGAGAACTATCCTATGTAGGTAAGAGAATATTTTTGGTGCTGCTTGGATCCTCTTCTATGCACTCAACATTGTTCTATTAAAAAAAGATGCTCCTTTTCAAATTATTTGACTGCAACATCCAGTAATAACCTTCTTCTAACCCCCAGCGATATTAGGGTATTTAATACTGAAGGTCGCTATCTTAAATCTCCATTTCTTACTGACATCTAAAATGCTCATTATCAGCAGTGTAATCTGAATTGTATAATAGCACCTTGTCATAATTTAACTGGCAGAAGATGGTTTTCTTTAATTAGCACAAATTTAATTAGAGATCAAAAGAAAAAATTATTAATTGAATTATATCTTTACCAGTCATAAATTTGTCATGGTAGGCTGGGGCACATCCAAGCTCTCCATTCCAAGGCAAGGTCAATGAAATTTTTACAGAAGAAGTTAAAATTTAGTTGAATTAAAAAATATCAAGAGGTGCAAAGGTGAAGTTCTCACATTCCTCTTTAGGGGCCTGGGGTTCCCCAGTTTGGATCCCAGGTGCAGACCTATGCACTGCTTTCAAGTCATGCTGTGGCAGGTGTCCCACATATCAAGTAGAGGAAGATAGGCACCGATGTTAACTCAGGGCCAGTCTTCCTCAGCAAAAAGAGGAGGATTGGCAGTGGATGTTAGCTCAGGGTTAATCTTCCTCAAAGAACAAAAAATTAAAAATAAATAAATAAATAAATAAAAGATAAATAAATATCAAGAGAATTTTTTATACCACAAAGAGTGGAATCAGTATATTTCAGGCAAAAAAGAAATGTTCTTGCACAAAAGCTGGAATAAAATGGAAAATGATTCAATTTGACCTATTAGTCATTTTTTGTGGTGAATATATTTACTATATTTTAGTATAAATGCATTCCTTTTTTTAAATATGTACATTTTAAGCACTTTATGTATTACTATAGTCCTTCCAAGCCTATTGCTAAAGTTGTACTGAAAAGAAATCTAGTAATGTAGAATTGGAATACGGGGCCTTCAGGGATAAAAATGATGGCAAATATTCTGGCAAATATTCCTGTCTGTTTTTTGGAAGAGTTTGGATTGCAAGTTTGATGGCTCTTGAGCAAGGAAGCTCAGCTCTGCTACCTGGAACGCATTCTTTGAAGCAGCTTGGAGCAGAGAGACCTGCAGGATCTTACAAGCTTCTGCGGCACCACAAAGCAGGTCATTTCATTTGTCCCACTTAGAGATTAATTATAGAATCACTGCTATACTTTTTTTGAAAGAAAAAAATAGCTCAGTATTTCTAAAGCTGAATGTAGAATTTTATGTTACAGTGGTCAAATCTTATTCCTGAAAGTTGCCTCTACAAACTTCTAAAAAGTATTAAATAAAGTGAGCTTGGGTTGATTATACTTTGACAGCTAGAACCAAGAGGCATTATTTCTCAGCTTCTTGAACCATTTCAGTATAGCTGAGTTCATGCTGTCCATGGTGAATTATTAGAAGTCATACCATGTGCTCAGTTTCAAAGAAAAATGTTCATTTCACCCAACCTCAGTACCATTGCTTTGTTTGGTTTTTATAGCATCTAACAGATTTTGTCAACTGGAAATTTATATTGCTGCAAAACTGGCAAGAAAGTACTTAGAAAAGAGTATATGATGCAGTTTAAAGCAACTCTGAATGATGCAAAGCTCAATCAAAGGAGGATACACGAGGCCCCTCTCGTTTACTACCCTCGTCTCAGCTATTTAAAACTTGTAGCCACAGATCCAGGGACAGTGGCACGTCTTATACACACAAAAAGAGAATAAAATGATTAGTTCCTTCTCATAATATTTATAGGAGTGGTAATATATAATTGACATATATATTGAAATATAACATGTACTGTATATAATATTGCAATATATATATATAGTTGGAAAGCAGAATTACTGAATTTACAAAACAGTCCATACTCCAGTAAAGACACACAGTAATGGGTGCAACTTCACTATTATGTGATGATATTAAGGATACTGTTCAAGTAGGCACAATTCATTCTTTCCTTCAACTAATATGATGCATGGAGTAGCTATTTCATGCTAAGTACTGAGCAAAACATGGAAGACATTGCAGTCAATGGAACAGGGGCCTGATCCTTGCACTGCTTATGGTTCAACACAAAGATGAAAGGAATGCCAGATCTGATCAGTAGTCAGTGACGTCTAGAGTGGCAGCACTATCCTATTCCTGGCCTAGTAACTTTTCATGAAAAAGAAAAGAAAAAGGAGGAGGAGGAGCAGGAGAGAAAGGAGAAGAGGAAGAATAAAAGAAGGGTGCTACATGCGAACTGTAGGCAAGCAAATCACTGATAATTTGATGATTCTTAGCTTCTCTCTATCTATAAGGTTGAGAAAAATCATATTGGCCCTGCATAGTACCTTGTTTAAATTATAGAAATTTGGTAGAATTATATGAAATTTGGTAAAATACGTCAAAATTTTGAAATCAAAATTTCTATGCTCCATTTGGCCAGTATTACATTTTACAACTGAACAGAGATGCACGTTGGTTGGTTAGGACGTATTAATTCATATGTTTGATCAAGAATTTATTATCCCCTTTTTTAAACAGTAAATGATATTCTGTGCTTCCCCTGGTTCAAAATTTCACAAAGGGCCAGTTTCCCTATTTTATAGTCCCTAGAGGGCAAAAACATACATGAAAACAAAATGAGGCACAATAAAAATTGTAAATGATTTATTTCCTCTTTATTTTTCAAATTATGAAAGGAAAGCATAATATTTTATGCAATGCTGTGATTTGAATACATGAGACCATTGAGATGCTTGAAATATTTATTCAACCCATTCATTTATTCTTTCATTCATTAAATGAATATTTACTGCAAACCTACTGTTAGTAAGTAAAATTCAAAATAAATTTCAGAAAGGTTCTTGCTGTCCAGGAATCTGCACACCAATCCAGATTTTTACGTCGGTCAGCCAAGGTCAGACTGTGGCCGTGTGATGTAATGGTTGTGATCACAGTTCTGCGTGCAGACGAAAGGCTTTGAGTTATCCTAGCTCGGCAATGCATTAGGCACAATCTCAGGCAGGTTGTTCCATCTCTGTAAGACTCAGACTCTCATAAAGGGAGGATAAATGCAAATGTCAAGGAGAATAATAATAATATATATCTTAAAGAACTGTTGTCAAAATTAAATGAGGTAATAGATATAAAGTACTTTACACAGTATTTGACATACACTAAGTATTTGATAAATGGTAGTTATTATTTTTATATTATGTCAAGCACATATTTAATCTTTTGTTCTTCTGTATAAAATGAAGAATACTAAGTGCAGACAAGGAAAAATTCAGGATAATGTGAAATATTAAAAATACTTTATATAGTTTTATTTGTATGTTTTAGACAGCTGTGAAAACTGGGAAAATTAAAACTATTTTCTTCCTTTTCTAATAAATAGCACAATAAAATCAACTCCTTGCAGTTAGGGAAAATGTCTCTGACCAGAAATGCTCTTAAGAGAAAAACGACCTTTGTTTGGAAAAATGCGTAAATAATTATTTTAAGGTAGGAGATGAGATACCGAGGACGGGAGTCTAAGCCTCGGCCCTCTTCCCCAAATTGTCTTTGTGAGAAAATGAGAACTCATCTTACTCCTGAGAAACATTTGGATTTGCTTCTGAGAAGGAAGAAGAAGCAGGGGGAAAATTGAGGACACAGAACTGATAGACACAAGAAAGGAGCGAGATTAAATATAGTAATACGTTTACGTCGTTAGATAAGACTACAGCCTGCTTTTTGTCATTGTTGCTGTTAAAAAGATTTCAGTTTCCTCAACTCCTTCCATGTTAGTGCTGATGACTATTCACAATTTTGTGGTCCTTTAATTAATTTTAGAGCTCTCAGTATACCATGTTTCCACGTTATGATGTCATATGGCGCAGAAAATGGTGGAAAACAGAAATCTAAAAATTTTGAAATACTAGCTTGATTAATGAATTCTGTCAAGTCTACTTTACGTAATGACAAAATAGTGCCTTGAAAAGGGACGCTCAATCAATTCTCGTTGTGTCTTTATGCTGTCAAGTCAATGCATTTACCTTCCTGGGGCAAGAATCCCCAAATGGAAATATTAATCTTAAAATAGTTCTGTGCATTTGTAAAAAGGCTTATGAAATTATTAAATGACCAATCTCAAGTTGCTGAAATAAAACACTTGCCTAGGACTTTGGATATTAACTTGCTTGAATTTCCCCATCATCTCAAAATGGACCAGTAGAGCTGACCCTCCCTTCTTCTGCCCCAAACATCTTCAAGTAGATTAAAATTTTCTTTACAAAAAGACTATCTCTGTAAACAACCTTCCTCTTAAAACTTACAACTTTTGGCATTCTTCTCTCTCAAACTAAAAATGAAATGAACAATGAAGCTATAATTTGATACATAAACACACAGAGCAAGGAATAAGAACAGAATGCTTTGATAATACATTCTCAAGAGGATTATGACAAAACGTTGCATTGTGTTGAATAGTTTTATTCTTAGCAATAGTATTAGTGTTGTTTAAAATTAAGTTTAGATCATTGGATAAAACAAATTAAGAAATTACATTAATGTTATTAAGAATCAAGATTTTCCATATAGAAAAAATAAGCTATGCTATAAAATCACAGAAATGAAGAAGGAATTCTCTCATTTGAAAAAAATTAGAAACACCAGCATTCACTCACGATTTTAAAATAATAAGAATCTTTCTAGCTCTGCACAATAAAATTATCTACTAAGGATTTCATCCTACGAGGGTAAGCCTGATACAATATCTTTGTTGTGCAGATTATACCTTTCCACCAAAAGGAACCATGACTTTCTCCTTGAGGTAATAGTTGATTCATGTTTGGGGCAAGAAAGATACGAGTATTGCTGGTATATCTCATTTTAGCAGAAAGCAAGGAATTGGTTGTGTCAAGAAACCCAGGAACTAGGTTGAAAAGGCTCATAGCAGTCGGGTTATAATAAGTAATTATCAAAATAAGAATAATGATTGCAGCTAGCAGCCGGCAAAACAAAAACAAAAACAAAAAACATCCAGGGCCACTCTTCTGGGCAAATGATACAATAAAACCTCTTGGTGGGATATTACAAATAGGACATAAATTGTGTTATTTCCTGGCAAACATGACCTTCCAGTTATCTACTGCACTGTGACACAGCACCGCCAAACTTGGCTTAAAACAACAACACTCATTGCACCGTCTCTCCTGGGCTCTGTGGGTCAGGAATGTAGGAAGAGTTGGGTTGGGTGGCTCTAGCTTGGGTTTCTCTTATGGTGGCAGTCAGATGTCAGCTGCAGCTCAGGGACAGGCTGGACTTCTCTCTCTCCACCTCCACGTAGTATCAGGACCTCTCCAAGAGGTCTCTTTAGCTGGGTTAGTTTGGGCTTCCTCACAGCATGACCTTCTCAGAGCGGAAAGACTGTTGACAGTTTCAATACAATATCTGACCCTACTTTCATTCCGAGTAGCATGCAGTAATAATTTGGCATCTGTTCTCCCCTATTCTGTGTATGAAAGCTGTAGGAGCTACAGTTTAAAAATCTTGAATTAGAGTTGTGCAAATTTCTCTGCTACACTAATCAAGAGACCCTCAGCTCAGCTCCAACTTTTCCATTTGTATAAGCTCGTAAAATTTATCTAACCTCATTTGTCCTAAATTTCCTCACTTGTAAATTGTGAATAAAAATAGTGTCTCATAGAGTTATTATGAATAGGGAGCATGTCAGTCTTAAGAATAACATCAAATAACAGATGTCTGAATTTACAGGTGAGAAATCCAAGGTTCGTAGTAATGGTTCATTATATATGAATTTAATAAATGAGGCTCAGAAAGATTAAATAGTTTGACCTAAATCATATAGAGAGCAATGGAAAGAACAAGGAATGAATGGTTCTTTTTGCATTTATTTGCTTATTTATTCACTTTAAAGCTTAGATTCTTAAACTTGGGAAAAACTATTTGTAATTTGGTGCCATAATACTAGGGTTGGGGGAATTGGTGAGATGTTAAAGGGCACAAACTTGCAATCAGGAGATGAATAAGTTTTGGAGATCCTTTGCACAGCAGAGTGATTATTGTCAACAACACCGTATTATGTATTTCAAAATTGCTGAGACTAGATCTTAAATGTTCTCACCACAAAAACGAAATGACAATTATAAGATGTGATGGTGGTGTGCACTAAAGCATAAATGTATCAAATCAACAGGTTGTGAACTTTAAACTTATACAATGTTGTATGTCAATCATAGCTCAATAAACAACATAGCAGGAGGGGCCAGCCTGGTGGAGTGGTGGTTAAGTTTGCACACTCTGCTTCAGTGGCCCAGGGTTCGCTGTTTCAGATCCTGGGCACTGGCATACACCCTGCTCATCAAGCCATGCTGTGATGGCATCCCACATACAAAATAGAGGAAGATTGGCACAGATGTTAGCTCAGCGACAATCCTCCTCAAGCAAAAAGAGGAAGACTGGTAATTGATGTTAGCTCAGGGCTAGTCTTCCTCACCAAAAAAATTAAAAAACAAATAAAAATAAAATAATAGGGCTGGGAATGGGAAATAAACCATAAATGGAGGATTTTGGGAATACATTAGTCTTCAGCACTTTTGAAAAGATGGGCAATATGTATAATATGTAATAATCTATGAATACACTCTTGGTCAAGCCGAATAGTGAAACAACCTGACCATATCTTTGAGTTTCAGCATCTCTACGTTATTTAGGCAACACTAATTAGATCAAAATCACACAGAGATGAGTCTCAGGAAGAACAACAATAGTAACAGTTAAGAGTCACTGAACGTTTTCCATGGTACTCTCTCCCAGGCATTATTCCCATAGTATCGCATGTTAGGACTCGCTAAGTTTTACCACAACTCTTTGAAATAGGTTACCACAATTATTCAAATTTTATGGGTGAGGGAACTGAAATCCAGATCTTTTAAGTAATGTACGACTGTCACAAAGTTAGTAAGTGAGGAATGTGTTCCAAGTCCAAACCATTCAGCTCTCATTCCCGCTCTGAACCCTTCCGTAACAAATTACTCCAGATACAACAGCAATATCCTCAAGCACGAACAAGGGAGAAAACTCCTCTTTAGTCTTCCATTCCATCCCTTGGGGCACAGTTTAATGAAAGAATCGCTCCTTATGCATTTGGAGGTGACGAACACAGTGCCTCGCGCCTGTCTGTGCCTGAGCCGCTTCACAGTGTGCTTCACCCGGGTGCGTTGTACCAATCTCCCCTCATCACTGACGGGGAGCGTTCTTACTGATTCCATGCACGTGCCTTCTTTATCTGAAATCTCCCAGTTTCTGTGGAGGCTCAAGGTAAATCTTCGGTCTCTCTAAATGGATGACCATGGTTAGAAAAATGAGCTTAAAATGTGCGTCCAGACAAGTTTGTAGATTTAAGACTCATAATACAATGAGATCAGTATTTCCGGGTGATGGTGTAACTGCCTGCTTGATTGCATAATTACTCCAGCAGACACCTAACAGATTCCCAAATTAACTACATCCACAAAATACCTAGGATGGAGATGTGAATCCACATGCTTCCACATTTAGTGTCCAGCTACTCTGTAATTGCACAAGGACAATTAATGACGGTGAGTAGTGCACTACACATAAGCCTGCATAATAATACATTATTTCAGCAGTTGAAAGTGGCCAAAAATAATGACATTAGGTCAGAGTAATAGGTTAAAAAATGAGAGTAGGAAGATTTCCCCACGAGTAACATGGAATAAAAAAGTCATCTGTAATGAAAATTTAGTTTAAATGTGAGTTTAGTTCCTCAGAACAGCATTAGTGAAAATGCTTTTTATATGATCTGATTTTAGCCATTCCTCCCACATACTTAAAATCCCTCTAGGGGGCGGGCCAGGCCAAGTGGTTAAGTTCCTGCTCTCTACTTGGGTGGCTCAGGTTTCCTGCTTCGGATCCTGGGAGCGCACATGGCACTGCTCATCAGGCCATGCTGAGGCAGTGTCCCACATGCCACAACTAGAAGGACCCACAACTAAAATATACAACTATGTACTAGGGGATTTGGGGAGAAAAAGCAATTAAAAAAAAAATAGCGACAGTTGTTAGCTCAGGTGCCAATCTTTAAAAGAAAAAATTCCTTTAGGGAATTAGCAATCTAAATCCAAAATGTCAATGATAAGACGAAAAATATGTAGTGATGTTTTCTTTTTGTACTCTTAGAGATCAAAACCTTTTCTTCTTTTTTTTTTTGCTACAGAGAATACTTGCTTTGAGAAACCATGAAACACTGGATTTTTGAAGCTACAAGTTTTCTATAAATTTTTTACTTGAATACTAAAAGTTAAAAGAGCTGAGAATTTTTCAATTGATTGGGAGGAAAATGAGGAAAATATGATAATACAGGTTTTCCCCAGTATCTGAAAGCTCACTTTACACCGCTTCGCTTTTAAGAAAGACATACATTAGTACCTGTTTCAATAATCAATAGAAACTCGAAGAGGATTTTCACGTTTATTAAAAAAAACAAAAAAGCGAAATTCGCGTTCAGCGTTTCTGTCGCAGCGAGCTGTCACAGAAGGAGGGCGCACCCAGAGCGGGAAGAGAGGCGCCTCCAAGCTCCCTCCCCGGGAGCCACACTCCGTGTCAGCATCGGGTCCCCCAGAGCTCTGACCCATCTGCGCATCTGTGCTTTATCTCGATTTATTTGGGTAGGTTATTTTCGGGTCTGGGAATGCTCAAACATTTTCCCATGTGAATTACTGGTGCTTCTTCACTTCACGCTGTTTCAGCCTACCAGAGGTTTCATAGGAACCCGCTACTTTCAGATAGCAGGGGAAACCTGGACTATGAGTAGTATGTGGAGGGTCCTAAAAGAAGGTTTTACAGTCTCCACGGAGGTCTAAATGAGAGGAATATACCGTGCACAATGGCCGAAGTCCTTGAAAGTTAATACCATTTGAGTGATGTTAAATATGGGAATGGATGCCAGAAACAGTCTGCAGTATTTTCCTTTTTGGAGAATGTAAAAAAAAAAAAAAAAAAAAAATTAACTAGATCGTGTTAACACTCAGTTCAGATTCCCTCTAACCACCTCTATTTGGGGTTCACGGTCATATTGCCAGTATATTGTCAGTATAACTATGACTAATTGATGCTAACTTCATCAACTACATTTCCTTTGGCAGAGTGAGGTGTTCTTTTTTTTTGTTTTGTTTTGAGGAAGATTAGCTCTGAACTAACTGCTGCCAATCCTCCTCTTTTTGCTGAGGAAGGCTGGCCCTGAGCTGACATCCATGCCCATCTTCCTCTACTTTATATGTGGGATGCCTACCACAGCGTGGCATGCCAAGCAGTGCTATGTCTGCACCCGGGATCCAAACTAAACATCCATTGCCAATCCTCCTCTTTTTTTTTTTTTTGCTTGAGGAAGATTAGCCCTGAGCTAACATCTGTGCCAATCTTCCCCTACTTTGTATGTGGATGCCTCCACAGCATGACTGATGGGTGGAGTAGGTCCGCACCCAGGATCCAAACCTGAGAACCCTGGGCCACCAAAGCAGAGAGTGCGGAACTTTACCTGGCCACAGGGCCTGCCCCAGGATTGTTGGGGTTGTTTTGCTATTGAGTTTTATAAGCTTTTTATATATTTTGGACATTAACCTTTTATCAGATGTATGATTTGCAAGTATTTTCTCTTATTCTGTAGGTTGCCTTTTCATTTTGTTGATAGCTTCTTTTTCTGTGCAGAAGCTTTATGTCAACAAAGAAAAGTCCAGGACCAAATGGATTCATGTTGAAATCTACAAACACTTAGGGGAGAATTAACATCAATCCTTCTCAAACTCCTCCAAGAATTCAAAGAGGAGAGAACATTTCCAAACTCATTTCATGAGAGCAGCGTTATCCTGATACTGAAGCTGGACAAGGACACGACAGGAAAAGAAAATTACAGGGCAGTATCCCTGATGAAAGTAAATGTAAACGCTTTCAAGAAAATATTAGCAAACTGAATTAAACAATACATTAAAAGGATAGTACATTGTGATCGAGTGGGATTAAATTCAAGTCCTCTAAATTCTCACAGTTCTTACAAAGAGGCCAAGGGTCTTTGCAGGGCATTTGTTGTGGCTTTGTCTTCCAGTGAAGGGACTCTATCACCCATCCATCTCACATTTATAAGGTGGGAATATCTGTGACAGTGAAGAAATAAACAGACTACTTGGTGCTCACTTGTCAGGATTTGGGGTATCAACTGCATAATTGATTTGCTTGGGAAATACAGCTGCTCAGCCCCTGAGGATATTGGTGCCAACAGTGCCCTGTTCTCTAAGGGAAATTATGTACCCCTCCATGGGAGACCACAAACTTCGCTCATTATCTCGCAGATGCTATGTTTTCCTTCTTCATCTCTCTCCTAAATATATCCCTTCCCAAATAATTATTTTTTCTCCATTATCTATCCCTATTTGTCACATCCTAGAAATTCTCTTTCTGGATATTCTCTCAGGTCTGTCTGTGTTTTCATAAGAATGTATTAGCTTTCCGTAGCTGCAGCTTCTGGCAAAGTTCCTAGAAATATGGCCTGCTAATCTCCCTGAAAAACACTGTGTTGAAAAGAGAGATTTTCCTATTAGAGTAGATGGTAGCCTCCATTGGAAAGTTGTGTTTTGAATTTAGCCATTATCCACACATCCATTTTATGAATGTAGTAGGCATCTCTTCCCTCTCCAGGTTAACCAGTATAGTACTTTCTTGTGAAATAATAGGCCTTACTTAACCTTTCCTTAATGCCTTACATTAGGCCTCGCTTAGTTATGTGGAGGGAAACAAACAAATAGCGAAGCCTGCTGTAATATTCCCAACCAAGGAAGTATCAATAGACAGAGACTTATTCCCTTTCTAGACATTGTGATATTCTATCTCTACCTAATTAGAAACAAGTTCCTACACAGTACATGAGTCAATCCAGTCAATCAAAGGGGTGCTCTTTAATGTCCTTTGAAGTCTTAGTCATCAGGGCACAGCAAGACTTATGGATTCATAAGGAGAAGTCAAGAGGTCAAAGTAGGAGCAGCCTCGCCCTTCCTCCATGAAGGTAGACAGCTCTGGAAGGTCAGTTACTGCTCTAAAACAGAGGCAACCTGTCTCGATCTCCCCCTGAGAAGGGATAAAAACTTTCTGCTGATTATCTATAGACCCCATAGCAAGAAGGGGGTGCAAATAATCACTCTTTAACAATCACTCCCTCTTTTGTGTTTCATATATGGACAAGATAATTCTCCAGATGAAACTGATTGCATTGGATAAGTGCTGAGCATCAGGGAATTCATGGTGACACAACACTGGATTGAAAGTGACCTTGCGATCTCACTCTGTAGCTCAGTGATGAGCCACTTGGGACTAGGAATTCTGCCTCCCCAGCAGGATCAGTTTTGTTCCAGCTTAGCTTCCCACAAGACTGGTGGCTTTATCTCCCTAACAGGAAGACACTTGCTGATTCTAACTTTCCATTGACCCTGAGTTCTTCAGGTACTTGACAGCTAGCTTACCTATATACTCTTGCAAATCGTTTGGTGCCAAGCAGTCTGCCCATTGACCAATGACAAAGTTGTAGTTACTCTTGCTTCTTGAAATTAGAAAGCAACATGGGATATATACACAGTCTTTCCTTAGAAAGATAACCCACAGTACGTGCAGAAGTGTGCACTAGGCCCAGCAAAAATCACTGGGGAGATGACCGTAGGATTACCCAGCTATCTCATTAAGTTTATTTTCAGCACTCATTCACACTGCCCCTCTCATTGTTCTTCCTCTGACACCCTCAACGAACAGCAATCACTTTGCTAAATACTCTCTTCAGATTGCTGTGCCGATGAAGTTCACCAGAAACTGCACATCAAGAGCTGAGCTGAGGATTACAATTAAGGACTTACCTAAACCTCAGGAAGACAACAATTTGCTGCAGGATTCAGATACTGGTTAAGATTTGTTAAATACTTAGTGAGGGATGTAAGATTCTTCTCAGCCTGACCCGGTCCGTCTCTCCGGCCCAGTTTCCTGTCACTGATGTTCCTCAGTCTTCCCAGACTTCTTAACTTTACTGAATAAAGCCATTGCTTTGATTATTGGAACTATTCGTGTGTGTTATTTCCTCTTTCTAATCTTAGGAAACAACCCATTTATTTTTTAAGCCCTAGTTCAAGATTGACTTTGTAAAATGTGTTTTCAACCATATCTCATCAGCCGCTCCAGTATCTGAGCTGTAAACACGCTTGTTTCTCGTATTTTTATAACACGAGGCTTATTGGATTATAATTATGCCTTTATATGTTCATCTTCTAAAATGATCTAGAATCTCCTTAGAGAAGTACCTTATTCAACAGTGCATCCCTCAAGCCTATGCCTGAAATATTTCAATAAGTGTATGTCGAAGGGATAAGAAATGACTACTCTTCCAAACATGGGAAATGCCGGTGGTGTTTGGCTGCAGAAGAAACCCTGCAGATGGTAGAAAGTAAATAAGTGCTGCTGACCTTGGATCATCCCTGCAGAGAGTTAAAGATGGTCAAGTTTTCATTCATGTCTTATTTCAGATGTTTTCCAGCTGTTTCCTGCCTCCCAGACTATGTTTATCAAGGCAATTCCAATGAATGTTAATGTAAAAAAATATATATAGTTATATGGATAAGCCCACTGGAAAAACATCTAAATAACCTTTGGATTGTCCAGATGTCTGATCCCATCTGTTGACATAGAAAATTGGAAGTTTTGCCTGTTTTAAGCTTTAACAAAAATATGCAAAGTTTTTAAAAAATAAATATAAAATTGAAAAATATATATTGCTCTTTTCCTTTATCTTTCTCAAGAGAATGTGTATGTATATATGTATACATTATATGTATATGTATGTATGTACATGTACATGTGTGTATACTTGCACATATATACACACGTGCATATTATTGTGTGTATGTATTTTTCTGTTCTAGAAAATTCTTATCAAATGTTCTGAGATTTTTACATTATATAAAGGAAGCAGGAACTGTGGGTAGGCTTTCCTCCCCTGGAAAGTGCCCTAAGGATGTCTGCTGTATATGGAACTATTAAGTATCTTAATTATTGTGTGCTCAACATTCATGTGACAGAATATAACGGAGTTAGGTCCTAGATGTTTCCAGAGTAATGATTTTACTTTCTTAGCTATTATCTATTTTCAAGTAATTTGGGTCAGTTATTTTAACACTTTTATTTAAAAATGAACATTATTGATATGGACTTAAATAATACATTACAGTATCAAGTATGTCTTTAATTTTGAAAATAGATTTTCCAAAATCACAATTTTCTTAGAGGCTTTGAGAAACATTTATAGATGCTTTTGGCCCACACAAAGAGAATGCCAGTGTTGCCTAATTCCACTCTGACAAAAAAAACCAAATCATTAGTGTCCCTGAAAGACCTTTATTTTGAATCCTTTCCACCCAAAACAATCTCTGCAGTCTACAAATTCCAGCTTTAAATTAGACAGTTGTTCATTCATTTGTCTCTTGAAGTATTGGTGTTACTTCAAGAATACTATCTGGATTTCCAAGATATTTGCAAATTAGAAGATTGAATAGTGCTTGTAAGAAACCACCACCAATACAAAGGTTATATATCTTTCCCATCTTCTTCCTTCTCTTCTGTATTTTGCAAATTCTGGGTGATTGCTTTTTTTGTTTTTAGTCCTGGTTATGCCATCAATCAATTCTGTGACCTTGTAGAGATTAGCTATTTTTGTTTGGCTTTAATATCCTCAACAATAATTTGATGCTTCTGTATTAGAGAATACTAACAAAGATACAAACATTGTTTTGAGTCGGTGTTATGTGCCAGCCACTAGCCTAAATACTTTACCTTTACAAACGTAAGAGGTAAGTAATTTTATAATTCCCAATTTACAGAGAGGAACCTGGGGCAGAGGTTAAGTAATTTGTCCATGGTTAACACGGTGTAAGAACTGGGAATCCTAAGCTGTCTGAATCCAGGGTCTGTGCGCTTCACCAATGCCCGAGAGGAGAATGTCCTCTTCATCCTTGACATGTAGTCTTTCTAGATTCACCACTTAATCTACTAGAATCTAAACCTAAGTTCATACCACAAAGTAAAAGTGGAACATTATTTTGTCCAGAGACCAAATAGGCAAAATAAGACTTATGCTGATCAGCATATTGAAAAGAAAAGTCACAGAGACCACCCAGAGACTTTTATTTTAGTGAAGGAAAGTAAATAGTAATAAGATTATATTGAAATAAAATGACGTAAATTGCAAATTAGGAACATTATGTTAACTCTGATGGCTCCTATAATTCTATTCATTGTTTGCTAAAATTTATTTACATGGATTTTTCTGTGTGTGTGAGTGTAGTTATTACCTCACAATAGAAGCTAAGAAGACAAGAAATCACTAAAGATGTTTGAAACTCATTTTCTTGTTTACTCCCTCATTAAATTCAATAAAAGCCATACCTTAATTATTTTGTTTTTCTGCTTTTCAAATCTACAGATAGCATTGGCACTCGCCCAGTTAATGGCATGCCCTGTTAAATGGAAATATAGACTGCACACTCTGTATGGGATTTACTATAAGATAGATGTGGGCTTTTCTGCTGTGACCTTTTTTCCATACAAACTCCTTAGACATTTCCAGATGGAAAGAAGTGACAGATTTCTCTGGAATGAGTAATAATCACTTAAAAGCAGGTCTTAAGATGACTGAGTTTACAGCACTTCAGCGTCTTCCTTCTTGACTCTTTCTCGTCTTCTCTTCTTGCTTCCTTCATCCGCTATTGTGCTCACTTTCTTATTTTACATTCTTCCTTTTCTTTCCCTTCTTCTCCTTGTTTTCCTGTACTTCCCCTGGCCAATGCCTTTGGCTTCTTTAAGGAAATAAGGAAGCTGCTAGTGACGTGGAGGGTCAAAGAAGGAACTGAACTCTGGTGTGGTAAAGCTTATAGTCAGCTGAGAGGGTACTGCACTCTGCTGCTGACTCATTTTGTCTAAGGGAGCCCTATGGACCTTATTTTCTTGCCCAGAAAGGGACATGACTTGTCTCATGAGATTGCTATTGGGGAAGGTGAATAATTATGGTACACAAATCTGAATACAAATACAAAATTCAAAATTCAAAAAACCCTACATATCCAAAATTACATTACTCATTTTTCACATTTCATCAAAACACCTACTATATGATGTATTGGGGGCTGTTAGGGGCTGAATATACAAATATAAACTATAAAAAGTCCTTTATTCAGAAGGTCTTAAAACCTAATGGGAGGGGTGACAATTACATGAGGAAACATTTCAATGCAATGTGGTAGGTATGATAGTTCTGATGGAATATAACAATATTTATAAGAAAACAATATTGTACTTAAACGCCAGCACTATAACTGGTAGCAGATGCTTCTCCATATTATTTGGATCATTCTTTAAAAACTATGGTACAATCGCAATGACAATTATCCACTGAAAGACTCTATCATTAGTTGGAGTGAAAATTTTAGGATTGTTAATTAGGTTCTGGATACAAATCAACATTTTATATATATTCTGTTTCATGTGAAATAAAGCTCTAAAATCTTTGGGGTAAGAAATGGGGTAGATGTTCTATATCTTGGTTTCCTAGTTATCTATCTTGTCTGTGGTCATCCATTTCTCTCAAGTCAGAGTTTAGGGGTTAATTTTGTGAAAAAGCTTACTGGAATGAGTAATTCCGTATCACATATAAATTTCCAATATTAAAAAATAAATATAAGATACAAAAGTCTTCAGTATAGTAAAATTCTGAAAGATATGAACGTAAGTAAATTAGAGATTTACATCTCCCCCAGCAACCGTACCCGGTGTACAGATGGAGCATTTTGGCAGTGCATAAGCACTATAACGCGCATGTCTTTTATATATGCTGTATGTAGCCTGCCAGAGATATTTTCACTCTGGGAACCATGAACTGAAGTTTTCTGACCCATGTGTATTAATAATCGAAGTCTTAAAATCATTGCAATATAGTTTTTGGCAAATGCTTCCTTTATCTTGCTCTATTTGCAACATATATGAAGAAAATAGTGGTATTGATTCTCAGAGAAATAAAGGCATAAGATAGTTTTCAATAAATGTAGATTCATGAACTTACATTTTATAACTGCCTGACACAAGACAAATAGGTTCAATCGGGGGCCAGTAACTTGTTTTAATAAAACGATAGTAACACTACATGCTTTACGACAATAGCACCTTGTTCTCTTATATTTGGAGCCCAAACTGGAGGAGTAATAATGATCCTTATTCTCTAGCTAAGAGAGAAGTGGTAAAATTTGATCTACACAAATATTCATTCCCAAAATTTGTCTACTCTTCTGTTTTTTTTAATCTTCATGAATATGAAGTCGATAGGGTATTTATCAAACTCAAGGAGAACAAAAGAGACACTTTTATTGAGAATTCCTTTTCCTGAAAACCCAGGTTGATTTTCTAGAGTGTAATATACACCCAATATATAATTTGGATGGTGTTGTGATCCTTTGTTCTCCTGGACTGACAACTATTAGCCTTTTAGCTGGCCAGGGTTATAGTCTTACCACGCAACACAAGAAAGTCACATGATACTGAGTGTGATACCAGAATGGCTCTATCTTATTTGGTCACAAATGTAAGACTAGAAGCATTGCTTTAGTGGTGTTCTGGCAGCTGTTTAACAAGCAGCTCTCTGTGGTGAATTTTAAAAATTCTTGATTTGTAGCACTTGTCAATTTCCATGGTATAAATACCCCCACCACTATTGATTTCACCGTTGACACTGAAGCAATGTCAACCGACTTGCAAAGTTCCCAAAAATCCAGCAATTACTTCTCGTGACCCAGTACATGCTGGTTCTAGCATGCCGCTGCATTGCTATCCCTTAAGACTGCATACAATGGTCTGTTTTGAATAACATAATTTTAAATCAACCTGATGCTGTAAAGAACATCTTCTGAGAGCAAAAGACAACATTTAATTTGGTCTAGTAGGTCTGACGCATCCAAAATTAATGAATCATTGGTTCCTTCATTTCACATACCAGAATATTTAAAGCTCTAAGAAAATGTCAGTTAAATGTCTATTTGGACTTTCAGGGTGCCACTGTGTCTGGGGAAGACTTTTATTTATATTTTACCTGAGGAAGGCTTTTAATAAAAATAAATAAATAAGTAATGAATTCCCTTATGGACATTGTTTGTAAGAGTGTAGACTTTTTTTTTTTTTTTAAAGATTTTATTTTTTCCTTTTTCTCCCCAAAGCCCCCCAGTACATAGTTGTATATTTCTCATTGTGGGTTCTTCTAGTTGTGGTATGTGGGACGCTGCCTCAGCGTGGTTTGATGAGCAGTGCCATGCCCGCACCCAGGATTCGAACCAACGAAACACTGGGCCGCCTGCAGCGGAGCGCGGGAACTTAACCACTCGGCCACGGGGCCAGCCCCAAGAGTGTAGACCTTTAGAGGGCAGGATCCAGATCAGATTCATCTCTGTAAACTAGTTGGGATTTAACATATGTTTTTAAAATTAGTTAGTGTGCTCAAAAACTTTATTCAATTCTGAATAAATGAATAAATAAAGGAATGAATAAAAGTGATTGTGCTCTCTGGCATTCTGACAAGAAAACATATAATAAGGAATAAGACTATGTTACTTGTACAATAAATCTGAAATAATTGATTTTTTGTTTCATCATTCTGACATAGGAAAATAAATTTAATTTCAGATCTTTTATTTGTTTTAAAAATGAAGAATAATTTGAAGTCTGTAGACACTGCAGTGGTAAAGACGTTTGTAAATAGAATTTGAACAGGCTAAGGACTTATCGATTTAATAATTCCAGCTTTGTTACAGTAGGTGGAATTGAAGGTCTCCACACTAATGCTGTTTGATGAAGAACAGTGGAAAGTAGACGCAAACATTGCTGTAAAGGAGTGTATCTTTCAGCCCTTTATGTATAGGGTGTTCTGGTAAAAATTCAGTGAGCTATGTACATAATTAGACATTCCTGCTGTCACAATGAATCACCTTTATGAACACTCTGATGCACCTTGACGTGGAGAGCTCAAGCTGGCTGGCTTGCCTCTGAATCAGGATCTGCTGACTAATTCACATAAACTTGCCTTGCATTTCTAATGGGTTTAGACAGACTCCTTTTTAACAAGCAGACTCTGACATTAAAAGATGCCCCTATTTCAGATATTGGTTCTCACTGGAGGAATTTTGGAAATATCAGGGGGAATTTCTTGTTTTCAAAATGGCCGCACCTACTTCTATAGGGTGGGGCACAGAGATAGGGTAGGTAGGAATGCTAAACATCCTTGAACACACAGGATATTCCTGCTCAGTAAATAACTGTCCTCCCCAAAAAGTAGATAATACCACAGTCGCCAGCCTTCAAGATGGCGTCAGAGACCCCCACCTTATGGTATCCACAGGCTTATACATTCCCACCCCACGCTATACCAGGATTGATCTGTGTTATCAATAGACTATGGCAGAAGAGATGGCTTGTCACTTCCAAGATTAGATTATAGAAAATACTGCCTTCTGTTTTGGTTGCACGTTCTTTTTCTCTCTCTCCCTCAGAAAACTCACTCTGGAGGACGCCGGTTGTCCTAGCATAGGATATTCAGGTTGCCTAAGGAGAGGTCCACAAGTCAAGGAACGCATGTCTCTAGCCAGTAGCCAATGAGGAGCTAAGATCTGCCAACAGCAATGTGAGTGAGCTGGGAAGACTACCCCCTTGTCCCACTCGAGCGTTCATGTAACTACAGTCCTACCCAAGAACTTTATTGCGGTTTCCTGAGAGACCTGAAGCTGAACCACATCAGCTGAGCTGCTCTGATTCCTGACCCTGAGAGGCTGTGTGAGATAATAAGCGATTCTTTTTTTAAGCTGATAAAGTTTGAGGTAATTTGTTATGCAACATCAGATAACTAATACAGTGTTCTTTTTCTTTTAAGATTTTATTTTTTTCCTTTTTCTCCCCAAAGCCCCCTGGTACATAGTTGTATATTCTTAGTTGTGGGTCCTTCTAGTTGTGGCATGTGGGACGCTGCCTCAGCATGGCTTGATGAGCAGTGCCATGTCCGTTCCCAGGATTCGAACCGACGAAACACTGGGCCGCCTGCAGCAGAGCGCGAACCTAACCACTCGGCCACAGGGCCAGCCCCCTAACACAGTGTTCTTCTTGACAGAATCTGGCAGCAAATATTTTACTGAGTTACTTGAAAAATCCCATAAGTATGGATAATTACTCTAGTTGTCTTCTGTACAAACCCTGAAATACTTCCTCCTGACCAGTAAAACTTCACTCTTTTAATGTGGTCTTATCTTTAGCATAGTTTAGAAATTATGTCATATGAAATATTTTATAGTCTACTTTTCTTAACCGTGCTGTAATATTTTATAAAATATACACATTATACACCATCTTTTGAAATATTAAACTTCCTGTGTGATTATTTGGATGAATTATTGGATATTTGCAATATGTGAATTGTGACTCTCCCAAATATCCAATTTAAAACCTTTCTCATTGACGATGTAAATTGCCATGGCTTGGATGTTTAAAACTAATTGAATTTCTGGCGAGACAGGGAAAAGTTAGAGTATGAAGACATACCACCTCATATAGACCTTAAAGTCATTTTTTTAGTGTTAAATAAATGGTCAAAAAATATCACTTGCGTTTGAAAAATCTGTTTTCCTCATTTATCCTATTGAAATATTCATGTATCATTTCACAGGATGTTGATAACCACATTGATTAAAATTAGGGTCATGGAGATGACAGGGGAAACTTCTCCTGTATTTAGAATATCTTTTTCAGACAGTAGCATGAGGGGATACATGGTAATCTGTGTTTTCATATTTCCCTCCATGACTTAGACATGTAGAAATTTACATGGCCTGTTTTGTGGATGAAATTAAACTTCACTTTTAGTCTTTGGATCATTCTTGTTCCAGGCTGATCCTCGGAAAAGATGGGATATGAGAGATTTTTCAGAATTAAAAAAAGAAAAAAAGAGTCACAAATAAAGGAAGAAAGAACTGGTATAATAAGAGTTACAGCAAAGGTCCTATGAATAATTATATTTAACAACTAAGATAATCCTCCATGAGCATTGGCCAGCACAGTGTAATCAGGAAAATGTTGATAATTTGAAGTCTCCTGCTGACGTCCTTAGCCCTGTCAGTATCAGTTTTGCTTTCATGAAACCTATTCACAAACAGAACAGCATTCCTAAATAATTTTTGGGCTGTAGGATTAAAATGCTAAGTATTTTAAAACAACAACAGTTTACTGTATACTTACTCTACATCAGACACTATTGTAAGCACTGGGGGAAGCGTCAAAGAACAAAGAAAAAAAAGTCCCTGTCCTTGGGCACGTATTCTAGTGTGATAAGATAGTCAATGAATAAATATATAAAATACTCCATGGGTCAGGTGGTGTAGAGGTTTGAACCGTCTCCCCAAAATTCAGATCCTACCAGAACCTTAGGATGTGACCTTTGTTTGGAAACGGGACCTTATAGATTAAGTACAGATGAGATCGTACTGGATTAGGGTTGGCCCTAAATCCCATGATGTGTGTCCTTAGAAGAAGGGAAGAGGACACACAGAGACATAGAGAAGGGACAATGTGACGATGGAGAGAGAGACTGGAATGTTGCATCTACAAGCCAAGGAACACCAGGGATTGCCAGGAGCCACCAGAAGCTAGGAAGAAGCGAGGAAGGATTTTTCCCTAGAACCTTCAGAGGGAGCATGGCCTGGCTGATACCTGGATTCCATATGTCTAGCCTCCAGAGCTGTGGGAGAGTAAATTTCTGTGGCTTTAAGCTGTCCAGCTAGTAGTAGTTTAAGACTGCCCTAGGAAACTCACACAGGAGCAGTGAGAACTACAGAGGAGAATAAAGCAGGGACTGTGGGTAGGGAGTGACAGGTGGGGGAGCGTGCTATTTTGATAGAGTAGCCTCAGTGATGAGGTAACTTTGAGTGAAATTATTATTTTATTTGTCTTCTTCATAAAGCTGGGTGTTAAGTGCTCAATTCTCTAATAAGGCCCTTTTCTCCCTCTAGTGGCAAGGACAATCTGAGGAGACAGTAGTAACACAGGCAGATCTCTTATCTGCTGTCTGGGCTTCTAATTATCACAATTATGTAGAACGCAAGAGAAAATGTAAATGAGTTATAAAATATGTAATATTTAAAAATAGTTACTGAAGACATATGCTTTTATAGCAAAAGAGATTCAGTCTGACAAAGTGGAATTATATGCTAGTTTAACAAATTTTGTGATCTTGTACATGGTGTTTTTAAAAAAAAACAATCTGGAGACTAGAGGGAGAGCCTGTGCAAAGTTGATGGAAGGATAATGAGGGTGCACAGAGGCAAGCAGAAAGCAGCCGCTGCCCACGGAGTGCAGGTGCGAGTACTCCCCGTGTCCAGGTAGAGCCTGAGACATTAAATTGATTAATTGATTAAATACCACATATATTTTCAAATTGATCACTTCTTTATTTCCTTCTTTCGTTTCCTCCTCACTTTCTTCATTCATTCAAAGACGACCCTAGCAAATGTCTAATGTATGCTACCCTGTAGTACACAAGGTTTTGTCCTGGGCTGACTGGATTACAGACATGGGCAGGAGTGATTGGGATACTGTACTATGTGCTTTATTATTTGGGTCAAGTGCCATGAGAAAAGAAAAGAGAGAGTAATCAGCGTGGCCTGTATTCTCCTTGGAGGGTGTTTCAGGCGCTGGTATTTGACCTGAATGTCTCAGGATGTGTGATTAGCCTACAGGACTGGGTATACACAAATCAAAAACAAAAACAGAAAATACAAGGGTTCAAAGAATCCTATGATGTATTTCAAAAACAAAGTTTTCCTGATTAACTAGAGCCTTTGTATTCAATCTGGCTGTACATTAGAACTTCCAGGGGACCACTTCAAAGCAATTTATGTCGAGTCCTCCTTGTGACAATTATTTTTTAAGTCTCTAGGTGATTTGAATGGAAAGCCAGCACTAAACTGGAGAAGTCGTGGGAGTCGATGAGGAAAGCTGAGTCGAGGGGGCTGGTGAATAACCCAGTGTTGCCTATGTAATAAGGCATCTGGACATGACGTTTGTAATCATAAGTCCAGGCCCTCAGATAAATTACTTATATTGCTAATTCTAAGTCAATTGTAAAATAAAGTAATTATTTGAATAAAATTGGTAAGAATCAGTTATCAAAAAATTTCACTTGCATTACATTTCTCATTTCTTCATGGTAATATTTTGTTGAAATGGGATCTGTGGGCGTATGAAGTCCCTTGATTTATTTTCTGGAGTCTGAGAACCCTCGGGATTTGTTTTCTACCTTTGTGCTTTCATTTTAGTTATAATTACAAAAAAATACACATTTTGAATCATCAGGATGACTATGCGGTAAATAAATATCACACAATTATTTCTACTTAGAATCATATTGGAACCAAGTAGAACCATTTCTGTTATCAGGGGCTAATATGAGAGGAAAAGACGCAGACGTGCTAAGATGAATTAAAGGCCTTTGGTGGCATGGCACAACAGCACATAGAAATACAGGTTTTGTGTGGTTCGAAAGGATGAAAGGTGGAAAATTGAGGCATCACACAGTCAAACATGGATTTAGGCATCCAGAACCCATATGAATCTGTGCTGCCAGCAGCCAGCTGCACATTCACATTGTGAGCGATGATTGTTAGAACTAAGTGACATCTCATCATGTTAACTGGAGCTCCATTTTAATTTTGTATTTTTCTTTGCATATATTCTTATTTGCTTTGTTCCTTTTATGATATTTAAAAGCTATAGCACACAGGATGCCTTTATATTACATTGTACTTAATGAATACGTCAACACTCACTTTTCAGGAAAGAAACTTATTTAAATTTATATATAACAGGTTTTAAAAATTTTAGGGGCCGGCGCTGTGGCCGAGTGGTTAAATTTTCACGCTCCACTTGGGCGGCCCAGGGTTCAGATCCTGGGCGTGGACATGGCACCGCTCATTAGGCCATGTTGAGGCGGCATCCCACATGCTACAACTAGAAGGACCCACAACTAAAATATACCACTATGTACTGGGGGGATTTGGGGAGAAAAAAGTGGGAAAAAAAAAAGGTTGGCAACAAATTGTTAGCTCAGGTGCCAATCTTTAAAAAAAAAACAATTTAAATATATATGTAACAGGCTTTTAAAACATTGCTTTAGAGGTAGAGAAGTAGAATGAAAGGAAGTAACACAGAAGATAAAATTGAAGATTCTGAACTGTAATCCCGCACCATCATTTGTTAGTTTTATAAATTTTGTGAAACACTTAACTCCTATGAGGCTTGGTATTTGGTCTGCAATACGAGATTAAGAATACATTTCCTGCAGGGTTATACTTAGGACTCTGTGAATATTAAATGAGATCGCTTACATTAAAGAAGCCAGAAATTAGTAGATGTTAGATAAACATTACTGACTTGCTGATGATGGAAAAATGATACGATTGTTGAGGCAAATCTTATAAGTACTATGAAACCATTTGCAGTGACTTTCTTTCTCTGCAGGCGTGTGAGTGTGTTTACCGTGGGAAAATGGCGTGCTAGGAAAGCCCCCAAAGACTTAAAGCACTTACCTTCTGTAATCTACAGCCTATAAATCTCCTGACAATACCAGGAAGAAGAAAGGAGAGGGGTGGTGATTGATTGGGGAATACTCAGGCAAGAGGGCCCTGAGCTGGGGCCAAAGCCTGCAGCTGGCCGGGTCTTAATAACTTTCCATCACACACTTCCTTTGGCACCAGTGAAACAAGGTTTGATTTATTTTTGATGGATCTTCTCCACACCGGAACTCTATTGCTTTCAGAGCTGTTGCTGCAGCAACACCTGAAGTGATTTTTATCACTGCCATAAAAACATTAAATGATTTCGAGTGCCAGAGACCTTTTTCAGTTTCTGCTGTTTGATAAGTAAAGTCACTTGTTAAAAATGTTTTTCTGCTGCTTTAACTTTTGACATGCCCCTAGAAAATCTATATTCTGTACCCAACAGTATGTCTGTTGCTTTATAAATGTGGGAAACAGACAGGCTGAGATTTGTGAGGTATTTGTGATATTCTTCATAGAATAACAAAGACATCTAAGCAAAATTATATGACACGTGGTTATTGTTGTTGGTTGTCGTTGTGGTTTGCTTGGGTTTTGTTTGGTTTAGTTGGGTTTCATGTGGTTTTAGCAGGCAGAGTCTGTAGGTAAGGAAGCTGCGGAGGATCACATGCTCTCTTCTTACTCCCAAATTAGAGAATGAAAGGCTAATTGTTCAAGTACATCCCTCACTCATTAGGCAATTTAACTAAACCAGCCAGGCAGAGGAGTTTCCATTTGACTCAATGTTCATGTCCTCTGCCACTGATTGTTCAGTGTCCTACTGTGGTGGATTACAGTGTCTCTGCGAATCAGGTCAACTTCTAGGGTGAGAGTACAAATGAGTAGTTAGAGAAAGTCATCTCTATAAGGAGCATGAAGAATTGCTGGAGTCACCTGACCTCATGGAAGGCTCAGATTTAAGACATTGAGGTCTAATATTTAAAGGATGTGTCTAGAATGGAATTAAATAATCAACTTTGCATTAATGGCAGCTTTCTCAGAAGATGGAATATCTCTTTATCCTTCCTGCAACACATAAATGCTACTCTGAAGTTTACAGGCTTCCACAGATAATTATATCTTACTACTCCAATAATTTAAAAAAGGAACGTAGGGTAAGTAACTAAAAAATTATATTATATCCATATGCCTATATCTGCCTGTTTTCTGCTCTCAAATCCCCAACTCTAAAAGTTAACTAATATAAACAAAGAATCTGGACAGCCATGATACCTTGGCCCAAGTATTTTACAGTAATTCCTTGGGAATTTGTGTGGGATCATTGTTGGTGTTGTGCATGTGTGTGTGTGTGTGTGTGTGAGAGTCAAAAAAGGAAATTAAGGTAATAATCACAGACTATTTAGGGCAGAGCAACCATGTCAACCATACATTTCAAAACTTAGAGAGGTTGCTAAAACGGAATCCAGTGAAAAATATAGATGACTAGCTTTAATTTATTTTATTTTTAAATCATAAAAAATAAAAACGAGTGAACCAAATAAACAAGTGGGACTAAATCAAACTAAAAGGTGTCTTACCATCAACAAAATGAAAAGGTAACCTATGGAATGGGAGAAAATATCTGTAAATCATGTAGCTGATAAGGAGTTAATATGCAAAATATATAAGGAACTTTTACAACTCATCAGCAAAGACAAAAATAAAAATAGACCAATTAAAAATGGCCAAGAAGTACGTGAAAAATGCTGAACACCACTAATCATCAAGAAAATGCAAATCAAAACCACTATGAGATACCACCTCACACCTGTTAGAATGACTGTCAACAAAATATCAAAAGATAACTAGGGTCAGCAGGGATGTGGAGAAAAGGGAAGCCGTGTGTACTGTTGGTGGGAAGGTGAGCTGCTACGTCCATTATGGAAAACAGTATGGAGGTTCTTCCAAAAATCAAAAATAGAACTCCCATATGATCCAGCTATCTCACTTCTGGGTGTATATCTGAAAGAATTGAAATCACTCTCTCAAAGAGGCATCTGCATTCCCATGTTCATTGCAGCATTATTCACAGTAGCCAAAATGTGGAAACAACCTAAGTGTCCATTGACAGATGAATGGATAAAGAAGATGTGATACACACCCCCCCCAACACACACACAATGGAATACTATTCATCTATGAGAAAGAAGGAAATCCTGCCATTTGTAATAATACAGATGAATCTGAAGTACATTAGACTAGGTGAAATAGCCTGACACAGAAAGACAAATACTTCATAATCTTGCTTATACTTGGAAGCTAAAAAAAATGTCAAACTCATAATAACAGAAAGAAGAATGGTGATTACCGGGGCTGAAGAGTGAGGGAAAAGGGGAGATATTAGTCAAAGAATATAAACTTTCAGCTACAAGACGAGTAAGTTTTGTAGACTAATGTACATCATGGTGACTATAGTTAATAATAATGTATTTATACTTGAAATTTGCTAAAAGAGTAGATTGTAAGTGTTCTTGCCAAAAAGAAGAAAAAAAGCGTGTAACCATGTGAGGTGATGGCTATGTTAATTAACTTGATTGTGGTAATTATTTCATGATGTATACATCTATCAAAACATCAGGTTGAACAACCTAAACAAATGTAATTTTTATTTGTCAATCATACCTCAATAAAACTGGAGAAACAAAAAAGAAATAGAAAAGTCTCTATCCAAATAAAAGAAAATTATTCCTGTAAAATATCTCAAGAACTGGATAATTTTACTGGTCTCTTTATTTCTTTTAAACATTCATTTCCATACCCTATAGATTGTTCCAGGGCAAACGTAATACAAAAATCTCCAACATCGCTTTATGAATATCGTAAGTATACCAGATCCTGATAGAACTTAAACACAGAATCTTACTCATAAATATGTATATAGGCGTCGGCCCGGTGGCCTACTGGTTTAGTTTGTTGTGCTCCACTTCGCAGCCCCGGTTCAGTTCCTGGGTGTGGACCCACACCACCCTTCAGCGGCCCTGCTGTAGCAGCGACCTACCTACAAAAGAGAGGAAGATTGGCATAGATGTTAGCTCAGGGCGAGTCTTCCTCAAGCAAAAAGAAGATTGGCAACAGATGTTAGCTCAGGGCGAGTCTTCCCCAAGCAAAAAGAGGAAGATTGGCATAGATGTTAGCTCAGGGCGAGTCTTCCCCAAGCAAAAAGAGGAAGATTGGCAACAGATGTTAGCTCAGGGCGAGTCTTCCTCAAGCAAAAAGAGGAAGATTGGCAACAGATGTTCACTCAGGGAAAATCCTTCTCAGCAAAAAAAAAAAGTTTTTGTAAATATGTCATGAAATAATGACAGTCAAGTCCAGTTTCAGTTACAACAACTTTATACTCAAGAGGAAATAATAATAACAGGGAGAAAATGGGAATTTCCTCATTATAATACATTTATTGTAGACTTATCTTGGTGTTCCTGGGAAAAAAATTCTATAGTACATTAATATTTCTAAAAGGTAAGGCAGCTCACTGAATTGAGACTACTTTAGCTATTTGGAGCAAAAATAAAACCGAGATAGTGGCAATTTGTCAAATAAGCTTTGAACTTTCCCCACTCTGCTCTTTGCTCAAACTGAACTTTGTGCATTCCCCTTGATATCCTCTCATCAAAATTGTAGCTATTCTTCTACTCACAAACACTTTGTGCTACTTACACAGCTTTTTCATATACTGCTCCAGATTACAGCTATTTGCGAACATACTTCGCCTCACTTTCTGACTCTGAGAAGACAAGTAGCCTCTTCTATTCATCACTACGTCTCTCATAGCAACATCCAGCACAGTGCCTGGCATTTCCCAAGTGCTTGATAAATATGTGACAAATAAATAAATGTTCACTAAATTGAGTCTCTTATCAGGATCTTGGCTCATTTTTCTTTTACTTTTTTTTTAATTCCAGTCTTCTAACATCTTCAGAGAACTCAGTAATTCCATTGCAGTGAAAGGATTAGAATTTGTGGGGCTGAGAGCCTGTCACAGATATTGCTAACTGACTCTGCACCATACATAGATGCTGTACTTAATTTACTCTGCTAATCCCTTTATTTGCCTATTTCCCATCTGTTCCATTTCTGGCATGCCGGCTTCAACTCCGTGTTGCAGAGGCTAGAATGCTGCATGCTCTATTTCCACACTCCCGTTTCTGTTCTGCCAATGGGAGTCACTGGGAACAAATTGAAATTGTGGAGAAAAATAATTTTTTTTCTATTATTTTTCTGTTTTAGCAACAGTTCTGATAGGAGTGGAGTCCTAAGCATAGCAGCAGGAGGCTTAGGAATCCAGCAGCATCAGTGTTCGAGGCTGTGCTAATAGTGCTAGCTAGCTGTGGGCTGCCAGTGGCTATTGGTGATTCTGGCAGAAGCACTGGTAGTTTCTTTGGTAGCATGGTGTCCATTCTATTATCTCAAGATCAATGTAGAAGCCTATCTTAATCTATTCAGGCTGCTATAACAAAATACCATAGACTGGGTGGCTTATAAAGAACAGAAATTTATTTCTTACCGTTCTGGAGGCTGGCAAGTCCAAGATCAAGGCAATGGCAGATTTGGAGTCCAGCAAAGGTCTGCTTCCTGGTTCATAGACAGCTGTATTTTCTCTGTGTCCTCACATGCCTGAAGGGGCAAAGGAATTCTCTGTGCTCTCTCTTATAAGGGCACTTATCCCGTTCATAAGGGCTGTACCCTCTTGACCTAATTACCTCTCACAACCACACCTCCTAATACCAATGTATTGGGGATTAGGTTTCAACTTATGAATTTTAGGGAGACACAGATATTCAGCTACAGCAAAACCTAAGATCTGGGATGTCAGAAAGTAGGCAATGCCAAGAAAAGTTACTGATGACCCAAACATACTTGGTCAGTGCAATACCGTCATGTATTTCCATCACCAGGCTAAGTAGAAAGTGACCTAGTGGATCTGAGGAAGGGTGACAACCATACACCACCTAATTGGGTTCAGTGTGTCTCTCTTGCTCCATCTCAGCTGCCACTGACTCACAGTTGGTCTGTCTCTGACCTTTGTCAGCAAGATATCTTCTCATCTGCCCACAGAAGTTGATGTTGCCTCACAGTGGACTGTGTGGTCCATAAACAAAACGTTTCAGTGTTTTCCAGAGCTATGCAGGAGGATCAATGCTCAGAAATATATAGCAAGCTGGGCTTTCACACTAAAATTATTATTCAAGGGTTAGGAGTACATCAGCCAAGGGTGTTAGTAAACATGGTTGCCTCAATAGACTTTCTCTCAAACACAAGCAGCATGTTTGTTACTTGTTTTCGGGGGTAGAGATATATTTTCTTTTTTCAGAAAATAATGCTCAAAAACAACATGTTCAAAGACAAGTTTCACATAAATATCTTTGTAGCATTTCTTAATAAGAATGTGTTTACAACTTGACAATGCTGGGCAGAAACACTCCATCAAAACAAGTTTACCTTTGGGGTGAGTGAAGCAAATGTTTTACACACCGCACACATCACACGATGGTTCCCACAACAGGAGAATGACTCCAATCGTGTCCCTGAGGAGAGGTCTCTCTTAAGACTGTCTGCTCTCTGTTTTCCTCCCATGAGAAAGCTGAGAGCTGCTTTCTGCAGTTACTGGTCTCTGGGCTACCTCTCTCTTGTACAGCCCATCTTCTCTTTTAGCCACTCTATCATTTTTATACCTAAATCCTCATATTAAATTCTCTCTGCTGTTTGACCTTAGAATGCTTCCTTCTTTCCTTCCTTTCTTCTTTCCTTCCGTTCTTTCTTTTTTATTGAACTATGGTGCACATAAGTTAGTATGAAATATCTCACAGATTTAAAATTCTTCTCTGTAATAACTATGAGGAAATAAGGAAAAGCAAACTAATACAGTGAGATGATTGAAGAGTTTTATAGACAATGGATTAAATATCGAGTTAATATTTGAGACATTTCCACGAATTAGGCACTGAGATGCGCATCTGTCATAAACTTTACCATACCCCTGGGATGGTGGTACTCACAAAATACTTATTTCACATATACTGATACTGAGAAGGTAATAGGCCAGGTAAGTTCCCCAAAGTCACACAGTTGGAGAGTTACATAACCAAGACTCAAATCTTTCATATTTATTCATGTATATGCATCTTCATAAATTGATAATCATAAATATTAATATATAATAAACTAATGGTTATTGATAAATGCATATTTATTAGTTAACAAATATTTATTAAATGTGTATGAGACATCAGGGCTGTATATATTACAACTCCTGATGGAACGAAGAAGAAACCTGAACATACTATACCCTGAAGAACAGTTTTATACTACCTTTCACAGTATGACAAAGCAAAGGCAGAATTGTTCCTACCTCAGTCCTAATAGCATATTCTTCAGAGTTTTGTTAGCAATGGAAAAAAAACATTTATCAAATTAACATTCCTTAAACACAACTGAGGGCATTTCATATTTGATTGTTCACCGGGGCCTACTGCACCTTTAGAATTTTATTTCACTTTGATATCAGTCCTCAAAGGGTGGCTTGCAGACTCCTGGTGGTTCCCATAACACTTTCAGAGTGTCTACAAGGTCAAAATATTTTGATAGTAATATTATGACCTCATCTTACCTTTCCACTGTGCCTTTTTCACTGTGTGATATTTTCCTTGATGGTGCAACCGCAGTGGTTGAAAAGTCTGCTGGGAAATTAGCCCAGAGCAAGGCAACAGCCCCCAAATGCACAGTATTGTTGATTCTTCATCACCATAAGTTTTCTATAAAAAATAAAATAAAAAACTCAACTATACTTAGGATTGCCCTTGAAGATGCAATAAAAATTAATTATAGTAAATCTCAATGTTTGAGTCCCATGCCTTTTTAATATTTTGTGTGACAAAATGAGAAATATGCATGAATCATTTCTACTGTATACTGAAAGTATGGTGACTGTCTCCAGGAAAAGCACTTGTGCGACAGTGGGTGCTACTAGCTGATCCAGCCCATTTTTTCATGGAAAATAATTTTTACTTGAAAGAAAACTAACAGACAACCTATGGTTAACCAAACTTGAGTATCTGACACCCATTTTCTCAAAAATGAACAAGAACCTGTAATTTCAGGAAAAGTAACTGACAGTAGTTTTGTCAATGATAAAATTTGGGCCTTCAAGTAAAAATCAGAATTTTGGAAAATGTGTATTAGTCTCTGGGGGCTTGAAAGCTTCCAGATACTTAAATACTTTACTGATGAGATCGATTGTAATATTAAAAATATTGCTTTTTGTTATTGAATAATGAAATGTGTCAAATATAGAGAATCTGCATAACTCAATGAACTAATATTTCTCAAATAACCAATGCTTGATGTTACAAAAATCATGTATAAATAAAAGATCTGTGCAAAGTGCTAGACACATCAATCAGTTTTATGCAGTAAAATGAGAGCACTGACTGTTTCAGATTGACTTTTCTGTGGTGTCAAACAATGATCACATATCCACAATTATCACATCTCTAATTAAATGTCTGTGTGAGGCTGGATTTTCTTTATTTACCTCAACCAAAACAATGTACAGCTGCAGATTGAATGTAGAAGCAGATACAAGAAAGCTACTGTCTTCTCTTAAGCCATAATTACAGAGATTTGCAAGTATTTAATACAATGCCATTCTCCTCATTAAAGTTTTTTGTTTGGGAGGTAGTTATTTTTTATTAGATTACTTTTGCTAGCATGTAATAAGTTTACTATTTTATAAGTATTTTCCTCAATTTTAATTTCTAATATGATAAATATTAATAGATATAGCCCACATGAATAATAATTCCTTATAGTCCTCAATAATTTTTAAAAAGTTTAAAGGGATGTTGTTTCACAACCTTGAGAGTTACCCAGGTGCAATTCGAAACTGGCCCCATACACTGGGGACAGGGAGAGACTAAAGAAAGAAGCAGCTCACTCTAGACAACTAGGTGACAGGTTTAAAAAGCAAGGGAACTTACATAGAGGCTTGTCTTGGGCACCACAAGATGAGTAGACCTCTGGCCCCTACTCACCAGAATATTACGCTTATGTAGAGACCTTTATGGGGTTCAGTCATGTACACTGTCCAGGTGCTTTCAACAATGCATTACTCTCTTAAAGTTTAAGCCATGAAATGCCTCTGGCTATGGGAACCATGAGAAGAAGGAACATTCTAAGGATAGGGTAGGAGGTAAGGAGTCTCTGCTTGCCCAGATCCAGCTCAGCATCAACAGGCAGTCACATCCTCTTGGTGACCTCCTCCAACAAGGGGTCCTGAGACCAAAAGGTTTGAGAGTGATGTCAGCATCATGGTGGATTGAATTGTTCCCTTTGTCTCTCCCCTCTAAGTTACAACTAAAAGGACATTCATTAACCAGCAGAGGATTCACTGCACAATACAATGGGATGCCTGAGAGATCCACACAGCTACACAACTGAAGGTAGGTGGACTGGATCCACAGGCAGCAGTGGAACAAGGTGAGTGGATCCTCCCTTCCCAGAGGCAGTGATATAGGTCATGGGTCCTCAAACAGTGGCCAGTACGACTGTGAGTGTAAGTGGAGCCAGCCTGCACATGACTGCTTTTGGTGTGATAGCCTGGCCAGTGGGAGCACCCAACTACTGAGGTGGCCCACCTGTGTGAATGCCCTCCACTGAGTAGTGGCCGCTCAGCCTGTGCAAAAGCACCCAGTCCATGAGCACACCACCAACCCACAGAAAAGTGCCCCTCTCACCTAACATGGCAGCTCAGCCAGACCCACCTGCTGAATGCAGTGTCCCTGCCTGCATGAGCATGAGCCATCCATGAGCACAAAGGCCCTGCCTGCATGAGCACAACCTGCTGAGTGGCTGTGGCCAGCCTGCATGGACACAGAGCAGCCTGACTGGTACAACTATCAGCAGATGGGATGGGACCAGAAAACACAGCTCCTGCGCCCCTCAAGTGGTGGCAGGTGGAATCCATGACCTAATACTGCCATAAAAGTGCCAGAAGAGGATCAATTCATGAAACACCAGGAAGACCTACGGTAACACTGCAGAACAATGAAAACAAGTCTCCAGAAACCAATCCTGAAGTCAGAGGAGACTAAAATCTAAATGACAGAGAATTCACAAGAGTTATCATAAAGAAACTCAATGAGGCACAAGAAAACACAGAAAAACAGCTCAATGAGCTCAGGAATAAAATTAATAAGCAGAAGGAATACTTCACCAAAGAGGTTGAAGCCCTTTAAAAAAAACTATACAAAAAATCTTGATATGAAGAACACAATGAATGAGATAAAAAATAATGTAGAAACCATAAAAAATGTTCAGACCTTATGGAGGATAGAATTAGTGAATCAGAAGATAGAAATATAGAAATGCTTCAAGTGGAGGAGGAGAGAGAACTAAGACTTAAAAAAAAATGAAGAAATTCTTCAAGAAATATCTGACTCAATTTGGAAAAGTAACATAAGAATTATAGGTATTCCAAAGAAAGAAGAGGGTGAGAAAGGAGCAGAGAGCTTGTTCAAAGAAATAATAGCTGAGAACTTCCCAAACATGGAGAAATAAGTGGGCTTACAAGTACATGAATACAATAGAACTCCTAATTACATCAATGGAAAAAGATCTTCTCCAAGGCTTATAATATTAAAACTGTCAAAAGTCAATGACAAAGAAAAAATATTAAAGGCAGCAAAGCAGAAGAAAATAATCTCAAAAGGAACCGCTATCAGGTTTTCAGCAGATTTCTCAGCAGAAACTTTATAGGCTAGAAGAGAATGGAATGATCTAACCAAAATACTGAAAGACAAAAACTTTCAGCCAAGAATATTCTATCCAGTGAAATTATCCTTCAGGTATGATGGAGAAATAAAAGCTTCCCCAGACAAACAAAAGCTGAGAGAGTTCATTGCCTCTAGATCTCCCTTACAAGAAATGATGAATGGAGCCCTCCTACCTGAGACAAAAAGGCAAAGGCTTACAAAGTTTTGAGCAAGGAGATAAATAGAAAGATAAAATTGAAATTGCAGCTCTTTATCAGAATAGGTTAGCAAACACTTAATTATAACATAAAAGGTAAATGGAAAGAAAACATCAAAAATAACTATAAACGCTTCAATTTAGTCACAAATCCACAACACAAAAAGAATAAGTTGTCACAACAATAACTCAGAAGGGGAGGAAGAAAGACATGGAACCTGCTTAGGCTAATGCAGAGAAGATGCTATTGGAAAATGAAATAAGATCTTTTATATAAACCTCATGGTAACCACTCAACAAAAAAATGAGAACAGAGCCACAAATCATAAATAAAGAGAAAACTGAGCAAACCATCACAGAAAACCACCAAACTGAAATGACAGTCAGAAATATAAGGGAAGAGAAACAAAGAAAATAATAGAACAATCAGAAAAGAGAGAAAATGGCAATATTAAGCCTTTATATATCAATAATCACTCTAAATGTAAATAGATTGAATTCTCCAATCAAAAGACACAGAGAGTAGCCAGAGGGATTAAAACACAGGACCCAGCAATGTGCTGTCTCCAGGAAACATATCTCAACTCTAAAGACAAACATAGGTTCAGAGCGAAGGTGTGGAAGATGATACTCCAAGAAAATGGCAAGCAAAAGAAAGCAGATGATGTTATACTTATATCAGACAAAGCAGATTTCAGGATAAAAAAGACAGTGAGAGACAAAGAGCGCCAGTATATGATGATGAATGAGATAGTCCACCAAGAGGACATAACACTTATGAAGAAATATACACCTAACACAGGACTGCCAAAGTATATAAAGCAACTATTAACAGACTTAAAGGGGGAAATTGTTGGCAGCACAATGATATTAGAGGACCTCAACACCTCACTTACATAAATGGATAGATCATCCAGCTAGAAAGTCAACGAGGAAATGGTAGCCTTAAATGAGACATTAGACCAAATATACTTAATAGATACATATAGAACATTCCATCCAAAAACAGCAGAATATGCATTCTTTGCAAGTAAACATGGAAGATTCTCAAAGATTGACTATACATTGGGAAACCAGGCAAGCCTCAATAAATTTAAGAAGATTGAAGTCATATCAAGCATCTTTCCCAACCACAATGCTGTGAAACTAGAAATCAACTACAAGAAAAAAAGCTGGGAATGTGACAAATATGGGGAGACTAAACAACATGCTACTGAACAACCATTGGATCAATGAATAAATCAAAGGAGAAATAAAACAATAACTGGAGACAAATGAAAATGAAAACACAACATACCACTCTTATGGGATGCAGCAAAAGTGGTACTAAGAGGGAAATTTATAGCAATCCAAGCCTACCTCAACAAACAAGAAAAATCTCAAATAAGTAATCTTCAACTACACCAAAAAAACTTGAAAAAGAAGAACAAACAAAGCCCTATGTCAGCAGAAGGAGGCAAATAATAAAAATTAGAGCAGAAATAAATGAAATAGAGACTAAAAACATAGTCACTGAAACTAAGAGCTGATTCTTTGAGAAGATAAACAAAATTGACAAACTCTTAGCCAGACACACTAAAAAAATGAGACAGAAGGTTCAAATAAATAAAATTATAAATGAAAGAGGAGAAATTACAATGGATACCACAGAAATACAAAGGATTATAAGAGAATACTATAGAAAACTATATGCCAACAAATTGGATAACCTAGAGGAAACGGATGAAGTCTTAGAATCATACAACCTCCCAAGAATAAATCAAGAAGAAATAGAGAATCTGAATAGACTGATCACAAGTAAAGAAATTGAAACAGTAATCAAAAACCTCTCCCCAAATCCAATACCAGAAAGCTTCTCTGGAGAATCCTACCAAACGTTCAAAGATTTAATACTGATCCTTCTCAAACTACTCCTAAAAATTGAATAAGAGGGGACACTTGGTAATTCACTTTACAAGGCCAACGTTACCCTGATACCAAAACCAGACAAGAACAACACGAGGAAGGAAAATTAAAGGCCAATATCACTGATGAACATAGATGCAAAAATATTCAACAAAATCTAGAAAATCTAATACAGTAATATTTTAAAAGGATCAGACACTATGATCAAACGCGATTTATACCATAGATGCAGGGATGGTTCAGTATCCACAAATCAATCAACAGGATCCACTACATTAACAAAATGATGAATAAAAATCACATGATCATATCAATAGAGACAGAGGCAGTATTTGACAAGATCCAACATCCATTTATGAGAAAAACTCTCAATAAAATGGGTATGGAAGGAAAGTATACATAATAAAGGCCATATATGACAAACCCACAGCCAATATCATACTTAACGGTGAAAAACTGAAAGCCATGTCTCTAGAACAGGAACAAGACAAGGGTGCCCACTTTCACCACTTGTATTCAAAATGGTACAGGAGGTTTTGGCCAGAGCAACTAGGCAAGAAAAAGAAATAAAAGGAATCCAAATTGGAAACAAAGAAGTAAAACTCTCACTGTTTGCAGATGAGATGACTCTCTATATAGAAAGCCCTAAAGACTTCACCAGAAAACTATCAGAAATAATCAACAACTACAGCAAAGTTGCAGGGTACAAAATCAGCTTACAAAAATCCGTTGTTTTTCTATACACTAATAATGAACTAGCAGAAAGAGAAGTCAATAGTACAACCCCGTTTACATTTGTAACAAAAAGAATAAAATGGCTAGGAATAAACTTAACCAAGGAGGTGAAAAGTGGAAAACCTATACACTGAAAACTAAAAGACTTTATTGAAAGCAATCCAAGAAAACACAAGGAAATGGAAAGATATTCCATGCTCATGGATTGGAAAAATAATTATAGTTAAAATGTCCATATTACCAAAAGCAATCTACAGATTCAATGCAATCCCAGTCAGAATCCCAATGACGTTCTTCATGGAAATAGGACAAAGAATCCTAAAATGTATATGGAACAACAAAAGACCCCAAATAGCCAAAGCAATCCTGAGAAAAAAGAACAAAGCTGGAGGCATCACAATCCATGACTTCAAAATATACTACAAAGCTATAGTAATCAAGATAGCATGGTACTGGCAGAAAAACAGACACACAGATCAATGGAACAGAATTCAAATCCCAGAAATAAAACCACACATCTATGGACAGCTAATCTTCAACAAGGGAGCCAAGAAAATACAATGGAAAAATGAAAGTCTCTTCGACAAACAGTGTTGAGCAAACTGGATAGGCACAGGCAAAAGAATGAAAGTAGGCCACTATCATATATCATACCCAAAAATTAACTCAAAAGGATTAAAGACTTGAATGTAAGACCTGAAACCATAAAACTCCTAGAAGAAAATATAGGCAGTACACTCTCTGACATCAGTCTTAGCAGTATCTTTTTGAATTCCATGTCTACTCAGGCAAGGGAAACAAAAGAAAAAATAAACAAATGGAACAACATCAGAGTACAACGCTTCTGCAAGGCAAAGGACACCGAGAACAAAAGGAAAACACAACCCACCAACTGGGAGAAAATATTTGCAAGTCGTATATCCAACAAGGGGTTAATTTCCAAAATGTATAAAGAACTCACACAATTCAACACAAAAAACTAACAACCTGATCAAAAAATGGGCAGAGGATATGAACAGACATTTTTCCAAAGAAGATATACAGATGGTCAATAGGCACATGAAAAGATATTCAACATCACTAATTATTAGGGAAATGAAAATCAAAACTGCAGTGAGACATCACCTTACTGTAATTATGGCTGTAATTATCAAGACAAGAAATAACAAATGTTGGAGAGGATGTGGAGAAAAGAGAACCCTCATACACTGCTAGTAGGAATGTAAACAGGTGCAGCCACTATGGAAAACAGTATGGAGATTTCTCAAAAATTAAAAATAGAAATACCTTATGATCCAGCTATCCTACTACTGGGTATTTATCCAAAGAACATGAAATCAATAATACAAAGAGATTTATGCACCCCCATGTTCACTGCAGCATTATTCACAATAGCCAAGACGTGGAAGCAACCAAGTGCCTATCAACCGATGAGTAGATAAAGACGTGGTATTTATATACAATGGAATACTACTCAGCCATTAAAAAAAGACAGAATCGTTCCCTTTGCAACATGGATGGACCTTGAGGGTATTATGTTAAGCAAAATAAGCCAGACAGAGAAAGACAAATACCGTATGATTTTACTCATATATGGAAGATAAACACATGAATAAGGAGAAAAGATTAGTGGCTACCAGAGGGGTAGGGGTAAGGCGAGGGCAAAAGGGGTGAAGAGGAACATTGTATGGTGACAGATAAAAACTAGACTATTGGGAGTGAGCAAGATGCAGTCTATATAGAAACTGCTATATAATAATGTACACCTGAAATTACATAACATTATAAACCAATATGACCTCAATAAAATAAAATTTTAAAAAAAGTTTTGAAAATTGCTTCACTAAGTGTTTATTAATAAAGTAATTAGTAGATTATAGAGTTAACGTTTACCAGGATTAGGAGAAGTTTCCCTCAGTTTAGTTAGTGTAGTTATTCTTGGGAGAGAACCACTTCTCCTCTATGTGTCTTTGCTAAGTAGTGGAGCCATAGTCCCTCTTTCCACGGGTAGAATGAAGTGTGTCCTCTGTGTGCTTATTGAAAAGTAACAGTATAATGAGTTTTGCATGGCTTCAAGGAATGGGTGACATCTAAATCAGGAATTCTTATTTTCCTGTGGAATTGGACCTATCTCTATTCAGGCTCACCTCTAAGACCTATTTCTGTTTGCCCTGACATATCCCTTTCATCTACTTTTTAAAAAATTGTATTTGCCACAATTCTCTCCCTTCTTACTTCCCTCCCTCTCTCCATCCTTCCTCCTCTTTCTAATCTTGTTGAAACATTGGTGGTCCCGGTGTAAAATGGCTTATGTGCATGATCAGGCTCTTAGGGTAGCTGGATCTTTGAAGAATATTTTACTTGTATTATCTCCATGCTTATCTTCAATTTTAACCAATCCCATTTAATGGTGGAATAGGCAACTCAAGTTGCAATAGCTGTGTCATATAATGAGTATTTGACAGGAAAATCGCATAATCCTTTTGAAGCACATGGTAGACTCCCGGATGTAGAAAATCAAGAGACAAGAATATTTTTCTAAGCCTAATTTATAACAGAACAATATGCAATTAGAGATTGGTCCAAAAAATGCATTCATGTAATGGAATTCAATGTGACCACGAAAGATCTTTATATGCAAAGAATGTCCAAGACTAAAGTAACATTTGCATGATATGCAAGTGGCAAAATGGTATGAATATTCAGAATGTACATGCATACATTTAAAAAGGCACTAAAAAGTGAAGAAAATATACTCAAATGTGGGGATCTAGGATTTGAATATTTATAAATGTGATAAATCTCTTGCTTTTGAAACCTAAGTGAAAAGTGATAAATACTTGTAAAAGAGAGCAAGCGACATAGCAGGATCCTTCACTGCTCAGCTGGCTCTGAGGCAGTGTTCGATCTGAAACAAAACTGGGAAACTGACCCCTTACTGTGCAGGATGTCAGAGTTCCAGGTTTATCTTGTACAAGCCAAAATCATGTCTCAAGAAGCCCCATCTTTACTTAACAGGGAATGATACTTCAAGTCATAATCTTCAAATCACAAATGCTTGTTGCTATGTGTTGGCTATTGTTTCTAGTCTTTCTACGTCATCTGTTCTTTTTGCCTAGAGACACAAAGGAATTTTTTCTTTTCCTTTCGTGTTCAGGAGTTTTGCTAGAATATGTCTTGTTGCTAACTCCGAATTTTTATTTTCAGGTACAAGGTGTGCTCTTTCAATATGTACTTTTTAAATCTTTAGTATTTCAAGAAAGTTTAGTTTTTTGAATTATAATATTTAGTGTTGACTCTGGTCCTTGCATTGGATCTCTTCTTTAGGGCCTCTTTTTATCTCCATATTGTCTATATCCAATATTTCCCTTTCTCTCTATTTTTATCTCTGTCTTCTTGATTTTTTATGTATTTTTTCCTTTCTATCTTCTGGTTCTCTCAAGACATTGACTTTTTTGGTTGTATTTATTCACTCCTCTGTTGCTTCTATTTCAGTTTTCACTTATAAAATGATTTTTCTATTATTTCTGATCATCTCTTGAGTCCCCTCTCTGGCCCTCCTTTGTCTCTGTGTCTCCCACCCTCATTAGGTTTGATTCTCCTCATAGAAGTTTCTCCTCAGTGTTGCGGCTGGTCCTGGAAGGAGCCCTGGAAGCTTAGTTTAAGTGACACTAACGATTAGATTGCTCCCCAGTCCTGCTGTAATCACCAGAAGCTGTCACACTCTCCCTCTAACAGGGCGGGAGAAACCCTCCCAGTTGCAGCTGCCGCTCTCAAATCCGCCTGCCATGTTTTAAAACCAACGAATACTTGTTGCCCATTTTCCAACTCCAGTTCTCAGGTGTGTCGGATGTCAGCTTGCCTCTTGGGGCTTCTTCCTGCACAGGGTCTGATAACACTGCATCTTGCTGCCATGGGTGCTTCTCCCTTCTCCCTCCCTGCGTTTTGGAGTTTGTATGACTCATTGTCATCTAGTTCTGTTTTAAATGTTCCATGGATTTTGGTTTTTCTATGTAGCTTCTCTGTCTGATTTTAGGTGAAGATTCAGGAAGTCTCAAAAACGATGCTGCCACTACCATTTTTCCCCAAATCCACTACATATGGTTTAGAGTAACAGTTACTTGAGAAATAAAGTTTTAACCCCTGACCCTTACTCAGAACATTTCTTTTTATAGAGACAACATATGAAAATAATTCTTTTATTCAAATTCTATCAATCATATTCAACTGACTTTGTGTAATTTCTGTTGTACACAAAGTAACTCAGTATTCGTTTCACAATGAGAAATGAATTTGAATCATTGTGAAAGTGGATCCTATGTTTGTCTTTCCTTTTGTAAACAATATAAAGAATTAGTGTGGACATATTCCAGGATCAAGTATGAAATATATGTTTTCTGTCTAAAATTAGTGCATGCTGCCCAGCTCTATGAAAGTTTTCTCTAGATGAATAACTTCTATACAGAGCAAAACATTTTCTCATAAATAGAAAGAGAGAGGGAAGCATGGTTGCTAATGGTTTCGTGTTTCTAGCCACTATAACAGTGATGTTCTGATCCTTTCATTAGTCAATGAGAAGGCTGTCATGGTGTTTGGGTCCACATACAATATGTAAAGTCAGTGTCATTTAGCTTCCCTTGATGTGCAGAAATAGAGAAATATTCACAATGATAAAACTTATAGCAGTCTTTATTTCTGATATGCTTTTTGAAGTAAGTCGTTACTTATTTTCTACGTATTTCAACTTCTTTTTTCCCTTGGCACTTTAAAGAATCTCAGCAAACTATTAATACTCTTTTTTTTTAATTGAAGTATAACTGACATACAATAGCTACAATATCCCATTAGTTTCAGATGTACATCGTAGTGATTCGATATTTATATACATTAAGAAGTGATCACCACAATAAATCTAGTTACCATCTGTCACCATACAAAGTTATTATAATATTATTGGCTGTACTCTCTATGCTGTACATTACATCCCCATGACTTATTAATTATATAACTGGAAGTTTGTTCCTCTTAATCTCCTTTATCTATTTCACCCCCACACAATCCCTTCCCCTTCCAGTAGCCACCAATTTGTTTTCTGTATTTATGAGTCTGTCTCGTTTTTGTTTGTTTGTTTGTTTTGCTTTTTAGATTCTACATGTAAGTGAAATCATATGTTATTTGTCTTTTGCTATCTGACTTTTTTCACTTAGCATAATGCCCTCAAGATATGTCCATGTTGTTGCAAATGGCAAGATTTCATTCTTTTTTACGGGTGAGTAATATTTCACCATGTGTATATATACCACATCTTCTTTATCCATTCCTCTATCAATGGACACAGATTGTTTCCATATCTTGGCTATTGTAAATAATGTTGCAGTGAACATAGGGGTGCATATATCTCTTCCAATTAGTGTCTTAATTTTCTTTGGATAAATACCCAGAAGTGGGATTGCTGGATCATATGGTAGTTCTATTTTTAATTTTTTGCAGAACCTCCATACTGTTTTCCATAGCGGCTGCCCCAGTTTACATTCCCACTGACAGTGTATGAGGGTTCTGCTTTCTCTACATCCTCACCAACACTTGTTATTTTTTTTGTCTTTTTGATAACAGCCATTCTGATAGGTGTGAGGTGGTATCTCATTGTGGTTTTAATACTACTATGCTTTTTCCACTTTTTAAGTTGTATTTTTAAAAATGATATAAAGGATAGTGGTTTAGAAAAATTGCCTCCTCCAAAATATCTTAATTTTTTTCTTAATGTTTGGAAGTCTCCGTACTTGTTGCTTTCTACATTCATTTGTTTTCTTCCTCTTCTGAGTCATCTTCTTCCTCAGCATCAGAGCTCATCTTTTTGCATAACCTCTTTAATGTATAAAATAGCACCAGGAATTATGAGAACAATGCATTACATTTATGGACCAACTGTAATCAGTTGAACATAGATTAATCTGGTATTTACAGACAAACTGTGAATGAATAAAAAAGGAAATAAAATGAGCAAAATCTCGATAGTCACTGGAAGCCTACAGTCAAGGAAGAAGCAAAGATATAGAACTAAGTGATCAGTCTGCTGATGGCAAAACGAGAACCAGGATCCAGAAAATTATTAGATTGAATTTTAGGAGAGGGAACAAGGCAAGCAAGAGACCAGAAATAAGGTAGACCGAACCAAAAGAATAGAAATACCAGACCATATGATAAGGTAGATTATCAGAAGTTCAAGGCAATCATTCAGGAATCTGATAAGTTATAAGAACCAAAGATGAAACCAGTTGTTCAAAACAGTGGGAGTGCAAACCGATTTATGATTAAGGAGACTTTGTGCTAACATATGGACAGGAGAGTGTACCTCTGTAAGATAGAGTATGATGTTCAATCCTGCTTGGCTTCTTCACAAGGGCATGTTTACCTCTGTGAGATGAAGCATACCATTCGCAAAATCGATTTTGACCTCCTAACTCCATTTGTATTTTTTTGGTTAAATATGACTTGACTCTATGAATATGAATTTGTTTAAATCACATGCAGCACTTGTCATGTGAGAAGCACTGCCATAAATGCTTTTAAACATAAAGTCAGATTTATGTTTAGAACATAATTATCCCATAAAATGAGACATGCAATAATCATGTGTGCGTTTATCTCACTCACTAGTTTCCAATCATTTCCTAAGTTGTGTAGTTTCCAGTCTTATTTGATTATTTATTTAAGCCTTCACCTCAAAATATGGAAATGATATTTTTATTGCTACTATAACTTGGACCTATGGCTTCCACGTTCAGTCTTAATCTATACCTCTCCTTTGAGCACTCCACAGTGGACTGCGCTTGGTAAATCTTTCTCCCTGTCCTTGATACTAAGCGATGTGTGGCTTGGCACTGTGTCTCATGACTGCCGAACTGCTCTGCACCTAAGACTAAGATCAAGTCAATAACCAACGGCTCTTCAAGGAAACGTGCTATTTTGGTTTTATCCTGAAATAAAAGTGAACAAAAGAATCATACCAACAACCAACATTTTTCTGGAAACTTTCAACACATTCAATCTTATACCATGAATATTTATTAGGCTTATAGTATTTATGAGAAATTGTGACAAACTATGAGTTATACTGTAAAATAAAGGCCTCACTGTTAAAATAATCCTATAATCTTGCAAAACTAAAACAGAAACACTGCTCTGGTAAAATAGGAAAACAGTTTTAGGGGAAGTCTATAGGACTTAATTCATTTCTTTCTTTCTTTATCTGTTTATTTGTTTTTAGAATTTTTGAAGCTAGTAAAGTAGCTCTCAAGCTGTAAACCATGTTTTGTGTTTTACTATATATATTGAACTTTTAAACATAGAGCTTTATCACAATTTTATTTAAAAATTATTTATTTAAATCCTTATTGAATGTCCTTGGGAATTCATGAGCACAGTAACTACGTCTGTCTGTCTCATTACTTATCTTTTCCTTTTTGGAGTATCTAACAGTGCATGAATCAATAAGTACGTGTGAATAAATAAGTTTATGAGTCAAGGATATCTAACAAAAGTTTGGAGGTTCTGCAATTCCAAGCATACATATAATGTTTTGGAAATCTAATGCACATTTCTGTAACAGGCAAAAACAAGTTTTGGTAAAGTGTTTTTAAAACCTCTAAGTAAGGAGTTATCTGAATTTATCAATATCAACTGGATAAGATAATCATTATAGGAGAATTTTACTTTGCTGTTCCTCGAGAAATCGAGCTTCCCAGAATGAAGCCCCTTATGTTGTGTCTTCCCATGTTGACTCTGGCCTTGGTCAAGTGACTAGTTTTGGCCAAATTTCCTCACATTTACTAACTGCATGAACTAGGATAAATTACCTAAGTTTGCTGATGCTCAGTTACTCAACTGTTGAAAATAAGAAACAGTATTTACGTTAGAAGTTTGGCATAATGACTGCACATGGTAACTCCTAAAATAGTTTAATGCTTTTGACCTTAGTGCCTAAGTAACTGGTCAGTTTGATGTAGACAGTGGGAGAAATTGAGTCCAAACCATTAAAATAGTTAAATGGTCTTTGTTTAGCTAGAAAATAATTAACTTAATATACAAATATTAAGAGATTCAAATATTTAATTTGAATACATAAAATAGTATGATTGTAACTTTTATGTAATTGGGCAGTATTGAGCTCAGCTAAGTTGGTTCTCATGCATAAAGGTTTCCTGAATGTATACAGTGTCTCAGAAATGTATCTCCATTCTCTTGTTTTGTAACTCCACAGAGAATTACAATATTTGATAACATCGTTGGTTTGAAATAAGCCTGAAAGAGTGACCTTGTCTCAATGACCTTTTTTAATGAATTCGGAGTTTCTGATCGAAGCCATGGTGTCTTTGTGAAAATGGCAGGGTTACAGAAGACGACTGCCACGGTGAGGAAGAAGGAAGACAACGTGTTCATCAAAGACAGCCTGGCTAGGTTTTCACGGGAGCTAATTGTCAGGAATCCAGTATCATTTTACACTGACATTGGTGATTTGACGGGGCTTTCACTAAAACTGTCACGCTATCCTGAACCCACTATTAAAAATAAAACAAGCGTTCTTAGGATAGATAATTGGAAAGACACATCCTCTTTTAAGGCACTTACCACTTTCTACCTGTGATATAGCTATTTATGCATCTACTTCTATATCATCTTCTGTTGTAGTTCAGGCCACTATAACAGAATACCATAGACTAGGTGGCTTATGAACAACAGAGATTTACTTCTCACAGTCCTGAGGCCTGAAGTCCCAGATCAGGGTGCCAGCATGTTGGGGTTCTGGTGAGACTTCACCCTCATGACCTAATTACCTCCTGAAGGCCCCACCTGCTCATACCATCACATTGGGGGTTAGCATTTAAGTGTATGAATTTTGGGAGGCATAACCATTCAGTCCATACGACCAGTTTTTCACATATCAGACAAGAGCAGTTTGAAGGCAGAGGTTATTCATTTTGTAATCTTCTAAAGAATTGCAAATATTATAGAAATTCAGTAAATATTACAAAATATTATGAAAGTAAAACTGTAAAGAACTAGAAAAGGAAAGTTATAGAGCAGGGAGGGATAGAAGAATGGAGGAAAGGAGGAATATAGATTTTTTATATGTCAAAATATACCTAGGATAAAAAGAGATACATATAGTATCTTATCCAGTTCACTGAAACTTTGAGATGCTCTCTGTAGTCAAGCAATTAGGGCCGAAACACTTAAATTTAAATTTATGCATATTTTCTGAAAAACTTGTCTCTATTAAAAAAAACACAAAACCTTACCATATCCATATCTGTTAATCTTGTAATGGCACTTCTAGAAATTTACTCTAAGAAAAGTGTATAATATGTATCTAAAGATGCAAGTTCAATAATGTTTATCTTAACATTGCTAAATGGTGGGAAAAAATAAAGTAGACACAATAATAAGGAGTCAATCTAATATTAAAGGGCAGAAAGTAGACACTTGGGTTGTATGTGGCCATAAAATCATGTCTTAGAAGAACATTTAATAACACGGTAAAATAAAAAGATTTGCGACATAGCAATTGAGCTAAAGCCCAGTAAGGTTGAGTACTTTTAGGTCGACAATGTGTACGTGAAGAACTGAGAATGCTATCAGAGTTATTTAACTACACACGTACATATGAAACCAGAATTCCATTGCTAGTATTTTCTACCTGCTTGTTTTCAAGCTCATGACTCTTAAAGTTCAAAATGCCCTACGGTACATGTATATCAAATCACCACGCTGTACACTTTAAATACATACCATTCTATTTGTCAATTATTCATCAATAAACTAAAAAATACAAAAAATAAAGAATGTAAGAGAAATCAAGCCAGCACACTGTCAAAATTAAATAATGTGTGAATAAGGGCATTTAAGCATATAAATTACTCAAATAAATATTTTAGATATTACAAATTTTGCATAATAAACTTGCCTTAACAACCTTTAAAAAGAAAAAGCCCCTCTGAAGTAAAAGTTAGAAATATAAGATGCTAATGAAAATGGCTGTTGATGTCATTAGAAAGAAATTGAGTTGACTGAACAAAATCTTCCACATTCCCTACATAATAAGTCATGTACCTTTAGATGAAAAGTGATGGGGCCGGCTCCCTGGCCGAGTGGTTAAGTTCGCGCACTCCACGGTGGCCCAGGGTTCCAATCCTGGGCGCGGACATGGCACCGCTCATCAGGCCACATTGAGGCAGCGTCCCACATCCCACAACTAGAAGGACAAGCAACTAAGATATACAACTATGTACAGGGTGTGTGTGTGGGGGGGGGGGGGGGTGGGAAATAAAGCAGAAAAAAAAAAAAAAAGATTGGCAACAGTTGTTAGCCCAGGTGCCAATCCCTGAAAAAAAAAAAAAAGAAAGAAAACTGATGAGGAAAAAGCAGTAGAGTTGATTTCCTTTTGGGTTACAGCCATTCTTTGAGACAAATGAAGGACATTTCTCTCTTACCTGATGTCTCTGTTGTTAGCACTGTTGATCCTGACTACTAGGAACCCCGTGGACAGCAGAGTGGACCTGGTCTTTTCGCACGGTCCTCTCCCCTTCCGGTGCTCTATCAGACAATGCTTCACTGCCATTCACAGGGTTTTCATGGCTAATTTTTTTGGAAGTGGATGGCCAGGTCCTTCTTCCTACCCTGTCTAGTCGGGAAGCTCCACTGAAACCTGTCCATCATGGGTGACCCGCTGGTATTTGAAGTACTGGTGGCATAGCTTTCAACATCCCAGCAACATGCAACTGCTAGAGTATGACAACTGAGAGGTGGATGGTGTGGTTCCCTGACTGGGACAGGAACCCAGAACCCAGGCCCCATGGGAGGAAGAGGGACTCGGAGGGGAGCTGTTGAGAGTGCTAGACCTTAACCACTAGACCACTGGGGCCGGTGCCTGACGTCTCTACATCACCAGATGTCTCAATGTAGGGCTTCCTGCCACGACAACATCACGGTCATCCTGAAATCAAGCCCCTACCTTGTTCTGCAGGTGAATTTTAGATTGGAACTTGCTCACAGACGTGCAGAGGCAACATCTTGTTGTCTTGTTGAAGCTGTGCCCGTGTCTGGCCTGGGTGGTAAAGGCTGATGTCCTAATTGCCTGTTTGTGTTTCTTCTTATCCTAATGCCATTATCTGCATTTACTTAGGCTTTATTTAGGGTAAACCTGCATTGTGCTGTAATTGTGTCAATATTTTTGATATTTTCCAATCTTCCAACAAAGTTATTGACCTCCTGCCAGCTGTCACAGCTTTAGACCCAAGTAATCTAATGTTATGTTTCTCTTTTTCCTCTTTGAAAGTCAAATGATGTAAGAATCTTTAGGAATGCTCTGCAGACTCAGTGTCCCCGGCATGACAATCTGATATAAAACATTAATTCAAGTCAGTTTTGGACTAGTCAGCTCCTGAATATCGTGAGGGAAGACATAAGCTCCTGGCAATCTTTATTTAGTGCCATTCCACATTGTCATCGTGCCGGTTCCTTGTTCAGGGCCTAGCTGTCAGCAATAAATAAATTACTCCCCAGCTAGTAAATCACAAACCTCTCCTGAGTTTCTCAGAGAAACAAAGCAAAATGATGAATCTGTAGCCCTAAGAGGTTTATTCATAAATATCCATTTTGTTTAAGGCACTTTGGGCCTATTCGGCGGAAGATCAGCTTTCTTCCATAAAGCACTGGAAAAGCGTTTATCTAGAAAGAAACAAATGAAATAGTGTTCATTCTCTGATTTCCATCAAATCTCAGGATTTCCTTGTGGAATTAACAGTTTGGAAAAAAAATTTGACTTGTTTTTGAGTGGATATTTTAAGTGAAGGTAGGTATTTAAAAATCAGAGCCGAAGAAATGACTTCCTCCTCCAACAGAAATTGAGTGATCATTGATTTTCTTTCTAATTCAGCTTTTCCTACATTTAAGAAGCATTCCCAGATTTTCTGGGAAGGGAATAGCTTTCATTTGTTCATATTTGAAGTGAAAAATAGAGAAAGTACTGGGAGTCAGGGCCATATATCTTAAGTGACTCAGATAATAGTTTTAGTAAGTGCCTTTTTCTTTAGAGATTCAAGCCCAGACTGGGAGCAACGAAAAGCCTTTCCTCACTGACAATGTCTGGGCTCACAAGGGAAATATATTGTCACTGTGAACTTATTCCTAAGTGGGATAAAATTTTCTGACTAGCATTCAGTCGCTTAAAATTCAGTTGACTGGACACAATATTTTATGATTGCGAAGCATAAATCATGTCAGTGAGGCAGCCTAGCTATTACTGTGTTAACTATTTTCTAAAGTTTTAGGGAGGAGAGACTGGTGGGAAACCTTACAGAAAATAGTTTTATAAACAGTTTGTTCTAAGTCCATGCTCTCTATAAATACGAATACTTAGAAAGAAATAGCTACCTCCAGTGTCACATCAAGACGATATGAATTATTTTGTATATTATATAGCATAGTGACAATCTAGAGCTAACTAGCTTTATCCTGAGCACTTTTTTTCAAGAATTAAAATCAATGCATCTTTCATGAGTGATTTTTTAAAAATCTCAAATATTAATATTTTATCTCAACTCAGGTTAAAATTGGTATTTTATTTAGCTCAGTCAAAAAGCTTACTGAGATGGGACACAAAGAACGACATGTGACTTTTCTTGTGCATGTTGAAAGTAGTCTAAGAATGAAGAACACAGGAATTAAGGACAAAGAGAATCCGGCTTTGGGAGCTGGTAAATAAATAGCACTGCATATTTTAGTTTCTATTTTCTGTGGTCAGAATATACTTTGTTCTGTGGAACAGCACTGATGAGGTAGTAGTTTTGTTCTTACATAAAAAGCACTTTATATTTGCAGAACTCTTGGTTGTTTTTGTTTGACTTCACCTCGTAAGGTGAGTGACAAAAGCTATTATTTTCATAAAGAAAAAGCCACTGTCAGCTTTAACTCAAGGTCAACGTGCTTTATTCATGGTCACTGGGGCTTATGTATCCATTTTAGCATCTGCCTTACAACATACTGAGGAAAGCATTTCAGAATTGACATCTCCAAATTCAGTTAACCACTTGTAATTCATGTTGTATCAAATCATATCTTTGGAGTGTAGGACATGCCATTCTGGTTCTGACACAGACCCATTAATACACACCAAGACATTTTACTGGATCCTTGAGGAAGTCATAAAATTAACTAACACATGGTCTTGCCCTCAAGGGGTTTACCTGCAGTGCGTTCACACCCTGCAAAATTATTTCACAATTTTATCAGTGAATTCTCTTAATTTTTTGAGAGTTAAGCCATCTTCTTTGGAAAAGATATCCTCATTTATATTCATTTTTCCTATTTCAATTTTTAGCTGGTCTCATCATCAGATCTTCATTTGCCAAAATCTCTGTAGTATAATCTGTTCTCTGAGACCATTAGAGCAAATTTCAAGATATCCCCAAAACTTTTTCAGGTATTTGCAATTTTCTTGTGCAGTTGTTTTCTGTTGGTATACGTTTTTTTTCTGTTTATATATTTATTTATTTATTTTGAGGAAGATTAGCCCTGAGCTAACACCTGCTACCAATCCTCCTCTTTTTGCTGAGGAAGACTGGCCCTGAGCTAACATCCGTTCCCGTCTTCCTTTAATTTATATGTGGGACGCCTACCACAGCATGGCTTTCCAAGCAGTGCCATGTCTGCACCGGGGATCCGAACAGGTGAACCCCAGGCCGCCCGAAGCGGAATGTGCGAACTTAACCACCGAGCCACCGGGCCGGCCCCATTTTTTTCCTTTTTCTATAGTTTCTCCAAAGCGTATGGAAAATGAGCTCTACATAAATTATTTGGAAAGTGAGGGTGTATTTCAATGTTAAGTGAGAGTAGAAATGATTGAGAAGTGATTGATTTCATAAGCGGTCCGGTTTTTAGTGAATATGTTAGTGTTACGACAGCTTTGGTTCATCTGCACGCTGGCATCTGCATATGACCATTTATGTAAGGAAGCCTCCTCCGCTCCTGAGCTCCCTTATTCACCTTGACCATTAACCCAGCTGCACTGTGACTCTACTTACAGCATTGAGCCAAGTGGAAGGAACCAGTGCATCGAGACTCTGCCAGGTAACAGAAGCTTAAGGATAAAAAAGAAGAGGCTCTCTCTGGCCCGGACTAAAGATCTTTGCTCCTATTTCATCCACCTACCCTATGTTGGCTCTCCTTATGACATCAGGCCTATGTTAGAAACTCTTTGTCCTTGCTGTCCAATCTTTATTGATGTCTTTGCGACTGGGTAAGCTTTAGCCTCTGTTCTATGGGTTATTCACCCCACTCTGACAGTGTGTGGATGCCCCAAAGGCTACTGCTGCGCAGAGTGAGAGAAATGTTATAGCTAATCCCTAATGTACTCAGCTAGGCTCCCAGGACCTCCACACCTGCCTTTTTGCATAACTGACCGTTGCCATGTGCTGTGTACTTCCTTAAAAGGTGAAGATCATGGATACTGCAGCTCGTCCATCCCTGGACTAGAAATATTTGCACTTTCCCATCTAACTGTCTATGCCGTACATTCCATTTCATGATCTCGTGCATGTTCATAGCTTGAGGACATTTACCGATGCTCCCTAAATAGCCTAAATTTCTAGTGGAATCAGACAGGGAACAAAGTCCAAAGTATAGCGAAATTGTTCTTATTTATTTTTTATTTTCTAACCAATGTATGTGTCTTTATGTCACTGAACCAATTATTTTCATCTTTCTTGTCACCTTTAAATGTTGTGAAGACCAACAAAGTTATGTACTGAAGCACTTTGTGTAAACACAGCAGGCTGTTTATAAATGCATTTCTGGAAGAAAATGTACTTAGCTATACATCTTAATTTCTCTTCATTGTTCCGGGATTTTGGAAAGTAGGTTCAGCAGATGTTTACATAACTCTGGATTTAAATTATAGAAGGGATTTAGTAAGATAAATGGTACTGCTATTAGAAAATATTCCACATATCTCAAGTTTCATAATGGGTTTGGTTTTCACTAACTAGTTTAAACAAACAAAACATTTTCTTCTAATTACCCTGAACATTTCCCTGTATCTTTATTTGTACAAAATATCAAGAGTATATTATAAATTTTAGAAGGAATAAATGCATTCTAGAATTTCAGAACAGTATAGATAATCTTCATCTTAGGATACAATAATAAGAATGAAGTGTTCTGAAGAAAGCAGAAAGACTAGAAACTATCTATAGCCATGTTTAGCCCTAAAGCTCAATTTTATAACGTACCAGGAGTAATAAATAAGTAGTATCTTAATAAATCTTTACTAAATGAAGAGTTATATGCATTCACATGCAAAACCAAAATAATTATGCAATGTTAAAATACTGGTTACTTTTTTGAGTCCTTTGCATGTTACACAACACTTTGATTTTTTTTTTCATTTAATTAGGAAGAATGCTATCCCTTTAAGAATATTTATAACTTTTTTCCAAGTTTTACATAGGAGGATTAATTTTTCTAATTTTTTTACTCTTACAATTATATTATTTATGAAAAGCATTCTTATTTGTAGAAATTCCATATTAATTTTGATATCTATATTCGTCTTTTGTTATTAGTTGAGATGACTGGAAAAGTTTCTAAGCCCATGATTTGGGCATATTTCCATTTTATTAGCTGTTAGTCATTTATTTAAGAAAAATCCCCATATCTAAAGCTTGTAAGTTTTTCTAACACTTTGTTTAATTATTACCCGGAGTTGTCTTCTGATTATAACTCTTACCTCTTACTGAATAGCTCGAATTTTTAATCCCTCTGTCTTCTGTTTTCTTGTTTTGTAATTTAAAGAGATTAAATTTTGGATCCTAAACAGTTCCTGGGTTCTCAGAAACCCATCAACAAGCAAGGGCATCTGCAGACAATAAACCGCCTGTCGATTGAATCTCAGGAGTGTCTCTTCATCTGCTGGACCTGTCTGTGAGGCCTGCATTTGTTTTTAAGCCATCAATTATATATGTGGTTCTCAATCTTTAAAATTGCAGGAGATGGACTTAGAGCCTGAGAGCCATGATTAGATTCAGAAGTTGGGAGGCAGAGGGCCAGAACAGAGCTCTTATAACGGTGAAAGGCTGAAAGGCATCTGCTGACTCAGCCATAATCCATCCACTTTCTCCGCATGGTTTCATCGAATGCCATTTGGTTTGGGCACAAAGGGGTTCCCTTTAGGTGGACTAAGGGAGTATTGAAGTCTCTTTATTCTTTTCAACCAGGCCAAATATTAGGAAATAAACCAAGATGATAGGAGTGATATTTCATTTCAAGCCTTTAATAACTAAAACCATATTGTTTTCAATTTCTGTGTCTGCAGTTATATTTGAACTATGTATGATCAAGTGAAAGAGTCTAGATAGATTTGTGCTGTTGGTTTCCATTTTTTCCATAGTCTTCTGCATTAAAATAGGGCTAAGATTAAAATTATTGACAAGCAGGATATTAGAACTTAAATGTAGCTCAATATTATTGTAAGAAATATTGATGTCAATATTAAAAAGGCTGAGTCTTAATCCCAATAACAAAATGAATCTTTACTCAGTGAAAAAGTAATCAATTGACTTTAAAGTAATCATTGCCTGAAACACAATTAGAAAATTTGGGGGAGAAATGGCAGCAATGACTCTGATAACGGTCAAGTTTCTATTAGTAAGTTTTTGGATGGAACCTCAAATTATTTATTGGATGACAATATGATGGCTCACTTTCTTCCAGCACTGAAGTAAAAACCAAGTACTATGATTCCACAATTGGATAAAACTGAGAACTATAAAAAATTACTTTTTAATCTGTGCAGATTGATTGAAGTTTTTAAAAAAGTGCCTTCCTCAAATTCTGTATTTTTTGATAGGACCTAAATTTTTAATGTAAATTTTCTAGTTTAAAGATAGTTTTCCCCCAACATTAAGTTTTCACAAAAAGACAAAGTTGATTAAGATTAGGTTTAGGTGTTATTATTAAACATACTATTTGATAAATTACTACATACTGATATTTTGGCTAAGGCTGTGATCTATAGTAATTATTTATGTAAAATCTGGGTAAACAGGGGCTGGCCCCGTGACCGAGTGGTTAAGTTCGCGCGCTCCCCTGCAGGTGGCCCAGTGTTTCGTTGGTTCGAATCCTGGGCAAGGACATGGCACTGCTCATCGGACCACACTGAGGCAGCGTCCCACATGCCACAACTAGAAGAACCCACAACGAAGAATACACAACTATGTACTGGGGGGCTTCGGGGAGAAAAAGGAAAAAATAAAATCTAAAAAAAAAAAAAAAATCTGGGTAAACAAAAGTGCAACTCATTTCTAATGTTATCTGTACATTTTGTTTCAAAATATTAACATATTTTGTACTGTCTTTTATGCTATATTGAAAGACCTTAAGCAATCCTAAATGCTCGTCAATTTCTTCTTAGGAATGGGATTATTTTCTCTGAGAAGATATTCTACCAACTGTCCCCAAAACTGATTCAATGCAGAAAACTTTATGGTTCTTATAGAGAACTGCTTTTAAGGTTGTCATGTCGAGATGCCATTTTAGCTAAGGGTTAGGGAAGTGGTCAAGGGTAGGGTTAAGGTCAAGTTCAGGTTCAGGTTTAGGACAGAAGGGAGTAGTTCACTGAAGACCCCGTGTTAAGAGTATTCTATGAGTCTTGTTCACATCACCCTACATCTTTGGGCATCATTTTCTTTCTGTGAAAAATAAGAGTGGGACACAATTGTTTATCTCCAACTTATATAATAAAGTGAATTTTAGGAGCACATGCTCTTATCAGCATTACAAAAATCTCAGTGCATAGGATTTAGAGTAAAGAAAAATCTGCATCTATGTCCTGATTTCACTGCTTAATCACTGTAAGAACCAGACTGAGGTCTCTGCTTCTATGAGTCTCCCTCCCTTGCCCTTTAAAATGAGGATAATAAGTGAACCCTCGTGAATAATTGTGACATTATACACAATAACGTATTTGGATGTATTTTGCACAATTTTAAGTATTAGTCTATTTTGGTCCCATTTGGCCTTATTGTGATGTTATCATATGGATAAATTTCACCATTTTTTTTAAAGAAATAATGTTGGTGTTTCATGTATTAGATAAAAAGCCTTCCTAATTCAGTTTAAAATTATAAAAACAAAAAATTAATAATAAAGGATGTGTGAGGAATCAGGGTATAAATACAAGATGTTGTGATAATATCTTAAGGCTTCATTTCTATGTCAGTTTTAATGTTACATTTTTCACCAGCTCCTCAAATGGTGGGAAATTAGATATTAAAGTAACCTAACATAGTGGAAATTTGTAGTTGAAGCATATCCCTTTTTGTTTTATGTATTTGAGCATCTTGTAAGTATCAGGATGATATTACTTTCAATACGTGTTGGTCACAGCCAGATAGATCTGGACCAAAACTTATCTTTACAAACAAAATAAATTAATATTAGTTTAGCATTAACCACTAGAACTGCACATATATTTACATACATAAAATATATACTATTAATATATTACTATGATATTTATATTAATAAATACCTTTAAATATATGCAAATATATAATATTAATATATATTTATAGTCCTAGTGGTTAACACTAAACTAATATTATTTATTAAACATAGATAATATGTGTGTATACATATTACACACAAACACGTTTGTGTAAATATGATATAACAAAAACTAGCATTTATGGGACATTTATTAATGTCAAATAGATTTGACTTCTATGAGGTTCTTTCCCCATCCGTCTACCAGAAGCATAAGATGAAGCAAATGACTTCTGGGATCTCAGGAATAACAGAGCCACTAGATGGAGAATATATGAATATTCACATGAAAAGTGCCCCGCCCCCCACCAGGAACGTCTGTATCGGAATTTGTATGATCCAAAATAAAATGGTATTGTGTTAAACCACTGATAGTTGAGACTCTGTTATATGTTACAAATTCCCTTTTTATTTCAGTTGGCTGTCAGAAGGGAGCAGAGATTAATAGATGTGCTCAAGTCCTCTCTCCAAATCCCAGACCTTTTCACTTTGAGAAAATATTTCCCTGAGCTTCAGTTTCTTTAGCCATAAGAAAGGATGGTTATATTAGATGATATAAATGGCTCCTTCTAGAACTAATATTCTGCGATTCTATTGTTTAGATACAAACAAAATTATTTCAACAGATGGAATCTGTGGACAAAAGAATCTTGTTGAGCATTATTATCCATTTTCCACATTCAAATTCCCTATTTTAATATGGGGTTGGTTGGGTTTAGAGTCTACTAAGGTATTAGCCGAACGCTTATTATTGGAAAAATATTTGTGATGGATAGCTACCACTATAGAAAAGAAAATCCAAATCTATAGATAAAAGAAAGCAATAAAAATAAAATGTTACTGAAGGTAGATAAGCAACATTTCTTGCATGCCCCTTACTTGACCTACTGAATGTTTAAATTTTTCAACAGAGGTGGTAAGTCTGATTTGCTTCAAGTGTTGGTAAATAGATTGTAGTTTTATTATTAAATTATTATTATATTATTTAAAAATTATTAAAAAATTATTATTAAATGTTTCCACTTTTATTATTTAAATTATTAAATTTATTAAATTATTAAAAAATGTTTCTACTTTAAATGAGTTCTAAATGTCAAAAAGCTATATCTTTAACAAAGGCAGCCTATACAATCTTAGCAGAATTTTTTTTTTTAACAAATTACATGACTACTTTATTATTATAGCATTTTAATGCTGGCAGCATAGACTAAACTATAAAGTGAGGACCTCAATGTCCTATCATTATATTGAAAGCCAGAAACAATGAAAATGGATTACAAGGCTTCATACATACTGTGCACATTTTGCTCGTTTATTGTGAGAGGAAGAAAGGAAAGAAACAAAAGAATAGAGGAAAGGAAGGAGGAGAACAAAAAGGAAACAGAAAAAAAGATTGAAAGGGTTTTTTTGGTACCAACTTCAGGGCTTCCTACTCTGTTTTGTCATGCTGCTATTGCAAGGCAACATTCAAATTACAGAATTTAAAAAAACCAAGTTGTTTAGATAACTTTGTATTTCATCTTATTTTTTAAGAATGACATCGAGTCATAGAAAATTTGCCCTCTGTTCCAGTTGTTAATTTATTGGTGTCAGCTCCAAATTCACCCTCATTGCCTGCTCTGAGAAAATTCAGCTGATCCCTTTAACTACTTTTTCTTTTCCAGTTTGCGCAATGTTAAGCTTTCTCAGCAGAGGTCACTGAAGAGACACCACAGAAGCAATCGTTTTCTCCTTCCTGGTTTTAGTGGGCTCTTTTAGCTTTTCCAGCACTTACTTCTGCAGAATGTACAGCTTCTCCACTACCTAGCTCCTGCACTGCCCCTGTCTGCCCGTGACTCTTCCAGCACAGAGAGCTTCAGTGCCAAGCTCCTATAGTGTAGGCAGCTTCTCCAGCTTCCATCTCCTGCAATGTGTATACCTTCAAAATAGCCTATTCCTGCAGCACAGGCAGCCTTTCCAGCAACCAGTTCTTGTAGTGTATGGAAGTCAGCTGCCATAGTGGACGGCACCTTCCCCCAGCTCCCTTCTTGGATAATTACATTGTTACATAGTGGTGTACTTCTAGCAAGATATCTCCCCATGAACAGATTTCCACCACACCCAAGAAGATAGAGTTCCAGAATATTCTGGATGCAGATTTCCAGCAAGGCCATCAGTGAAGCACCACAGTGACTTCTCTGCCGTTCAATACACCAAAATCATGCCTTCTACAATAAGATCTAGATTTCAGCCTTGGTGGGTGGGGGAGGGGGACTCTTCTTCGTGTTTACTATCTGAGCCCTAGAGACAGGGGTTGCTCCTTATAACTGCTGTTCTCAAATTCTTTAGTGTCTCTTGTTCTCTTTACTTCTTTGTAGCCAATTCTTCATTGCTCCAATCTCATACTAGAATTAATAATTATTTATATTACACTTTCCCTGTCCAAATTACTTTGCGGTTTCTCTCTCTTGATGTACCCTGACTTATAGACACTTCTGGTAAATATTTGAACAAATTTTATTTTAAAAAATGTCTTAATCGTGATTTTTAGAATGACATCCGGTGAAGAGTATTCCAAAGACTTCAAAGCATAAAATATATATGGCAGAAACTCACAAATTGAAGAAATTTTAATATATAATGGACTCAGCTTCCATTTTTAGTTAAGAAAGTAATGCTACGTGGTTAAATGAAATTTTTAGAAATCTCCAAAGCATAACCTCTTGCTAGTTCTGCTAATGAAAAGAAAAATGGGAATATGAGAGTGTAATTTTTTTCAGTATATCTTGGAGCATGTGCTTGTTGGAGTATTTAACACTTATTTTGCATCAACTATGTGGTGGACATGAAAAGTTAGACAATAGTTAATCTATAGAAGCTAATTTATTTTTCATTGAGCACGCATTAATCCATAATTCCAGCTATTTTTGTATGAACTTTGTTGGTAGACATATCTTAGTTCTGAGGCCAAAGTGAGCCTTTATATTATTCTTTTTAAAATATAAACTTTGGAACTAAAGAAATTGCCAGAATTTAATATTATGAGACATTAAACTAAAGATGAAACTGGTGAAAGTGTGCTCATTTTTAATTGGTGAGAGAATGAGAACTTCCAAAGATACATGATATCCTGATAACTTCTCTTACTGTCTCATGGTCCTCCCCTAAATGCCTTTTGATCATAGTCATAACCATACTACCAACATTTTACTTTTAAAATATGTTGAAAATAATAACTTTAAGAGAATGAGCTCAGGAATAGCTCTCCTTATTTCCCAATAGTAAGTTGGATTTTGGAGCCAATAGTGGCTAAAGTTTGTTTTTAGTATTAATCCTAATTCATTGAGCCAGTTGTGTGGTAAACAGATAATAGCCAATCTCACAAAACCAGTTGTTGGCAGACCATTGAATATCAAAGAGAAAGGGCAGAGATGGTGTCTCCAGGCCTGGCTTTAGAAGGTAGAACCTATGTCCTAATCGAAGTGTGCTTACTCTAGTTAAACAATTACTCTCAGACCAATGCAGGTCAAGTGGGAAAATGTAGGTAAGAACATAGAAGAACAAAACTACATAATCAAGATGTTAGATTTTAAACATATCTACCAAATTTGCTCATTAAGAATTTTAAAAAACCCTCCTCAAGTAAATATGGAAAATTTATAAATACTGACAATATATTATGGAATGTAAAACTAAAATATGATGCATAAAATATGAGTGATACAAAATATCAAAATATTTTTATCATAATTAAGTAAAAGTAAAAATAATTTTAAAAATGTGCCCCAGAATCAGAATTAGTAACAAAAGTACTTTGTAAAATATGGTAAAAAAGAAATAAAATTAAAGTTGCAAAAATTCTAAAATATAATGAAAGATAATACATAACAGAATTTATGAAATATAATTAAAGCAGAGATGCAAGACACAGACTTTAGAAAGAGTGCTTAGGGAAGCCTTAAGAGGAAATATAAACAGGGAAAACAGAGGAATGAAAAGCCCCGGGTACCCATAGCTGCAAGAAACAATAAATACACCTCAACTCCTAGCCAGGTTAATGTAAATCCTCACATTGAGGACTATTTACCCAGATTTTATTACCCTAAACAACATGACCACCTTTTAACAAAAAGTTATGTCATAACAAAAAATACATGGCATGAGGAGAAAAACCAATCATCAGAACCAGAATTACACAAGACTCGGATGTTAGAATTATTGAAAAGGGAATCTAAAATAACTGTGATAAATATGTTAAGGACCCTAATGAAAAAGGTAGATAGATAGCATTCAGGAAGAGATGAATCATCTAAGCAGAAAGTCGAAAACTCCAAAAAAGAATGAAAGGAAATTTTAGAAATCAAAAACAGCCCCAGAAATGAGAACGCCTCCAATGAGCTCTTCAGGAAACTCAACATGGCCAAGGAAAGAAGGAGTAGCCTTGAAAATGTGCCAATAGAAACTTCCAAAACTGAAATGGAAAGATAAAAAAGAATTAAAAACACAAAGAATATCCAAGAACAGGGGGGCAATTTCAAAAGATGTAACATATGCATATTGGAATACAGGAAAGAGAGAATAGAGAGGAAATGTTTGCAAAAATAACGCGCAAGAACATGCCAAAATTAACAACAAAAAACACCAAGTAGAATAAATACCAATATACCACACCTAAGAATATCAATTATCCTATAGAAAAATAAAGACAAAGAGAAAATATTGAAAGAAGTTAGAAGAATAAAAACACCCATAGAAGAAAAAGTATAAGAATTACAATTGGCTTCACATTAGAAATCGTGCAGACCAATGATGGTGGAGTGAAAGTGTTGAATGAAAACACACACATACACACACTGATCTAAGATTCTAAATTCAGTGAAATTATGCTTAAAGAGTGAAAGAGATAAGCCAACAAAAATGGATGAAATTTATCACCAGCAGGTATGGCCTGCAATAGATATTTACAATTCTTCAGGCAAAAGGAAAAGGATATAGGTCAGAAACTTGAGTCTACTTGAAGAAAGGAAGAGAATCAGAAAAAGAAAAGCACAAAGGTAAAGATAAAATTATTTTTCTTATTCCTAATTGACCTAAAATATTACTGGTTTTTGTTTTAGGAAGATTAACCCTGAGCTTATATCTGCCACCAATCCTCCGCGTTTTTGTTGAAGAAGACTGGTCCTGAGCTAACATCCATGCCCATCTTCCTCAACTTTATATGTGGGACGTCTACCACAGCATGGCTTGACGAGCGGTGCATATGTCTGCACCCGGGATCACAAACCGGCGAACCCCAGGCCACTGAAGGGGAACGTGTGAACTTAACTGCTGTGCCACCAGGCCGGCCCCAAATATAACCGGTTTTTAAAGCAATAAGAGTAACAGTAGTTATTATATCATATGGATATATGAAATGAAAGGCAGCAATGTCACAGGGATGGGATGTAGGAATTGTGAATACACTGTTGTAAGATACCTGCACTGTATTTAAAGTGGTACAGTTATTTGAGTTGTGGACTCAGATTAGCTGAACAAATGTAAATAGTAAACTCTAGAGTAGCCATTAATTTTTTAAAAATAAATGTAATTGATATGCTAACAGAGGAGATAACCTGGAATTACACAAAAATCTCAAAACTAGAGAAGAGTCTATATTAGTTGAATTATATCAGTAATTAATTGTGAATGGTCTAAATACATCAAGCAAAACAGAAATTTTCAGAGTAGATAAAAAAACAAGGACCAGTTATATGTTGTCTACAAGAACCTCATTTTTTAAAATATAAGACTCAGATTGGTTAAAAGTAAAGGGATGGAGGAAGATATGCTATACTAGCATTAATCAAAAGAAGCTGGAGTGGCTACATTAATTTCAGACAAATCAGACCTCAGAACAAATAGGAATATCACTTTATAATACATGAATAATGTTAAAGGATTCAATTCTCCAAGAAGATAGAACTTCTGCAAAACCTCTATGCACCTAAAGAATGTCAAATTCATGTGGCAAAGACTGACCTGAAATAGACTGACCACAGCTGAAAGAGAAATAGACAAATTCACTATTATTATTGGAGGCTTCAATACCCCTGTCTAAGTAACTGACAGATCAAACAGGGAAAAAATCAGTATGGATATAGATGACTAGGACAACACAATCAATAAACTTGATCTAATTGAGACTTATAGAATACTCCATCCAACAACAACAGAATATACATTTTTCCAAAGCTCTAAAAGCACTTCAATAGTCACCAAGACAGACAACACTGTGGGCCAAAAAATAAAAAACACACCTTAACAAAGTTAAAAAGATAGAAAATACACAAAATATGTTCTCAGCCCTCAATGGAATTAAACTAGAAATAATGACAGATAGATAAATGGAATACCCCCAAATATTTAAAAATTTAAAAACATGCTTCAATATATACTATGAGTAGGGGCTGGCCTGGTGGCATAGTGGTTAGGTTTGAACGTTCTGCTTCGGCAGCCCGGGGTTTGCCATTTCAGATCCTGGGTGCAGACCTCTGCACTGCTTGTCAAGTGATGGCTGAGGCAGGCATCCCACATATAAAGTAGAGGAAGATGGGCACGGATGTTAGCTCAGGGCCAGTCTCCCTCAGTAAAAAGAGGAGGATTGGCAGCAGATGTTAGCTCAGGGCTAATCTTCCTCAAAAAGAAAATATATATATATATATATATATATATATATATATATATATAATATTTATATATTTATATACATATATACTATGAGTAAAATAACAAGTATAAGGAAAAATTAATAAAATATATTTATGACTAAATGAAAATTAAAATACAACTTAGAGGGACCAGCCCCATTGGTCTAGTGGTTAAGTTCAGCAAGCTCTGCTTCAGAAGCCCAGGTTTGGTTCCCAGGCACAGACCTAAACCACTCATCTGTCAGCGGCCATGCTGTGGCAGTGGTTCAAATACAAAAGAGGAAATTGGCAGCAGATGTTAGATCAGGGTGAATCTTCCTCAGCACACATATACAAAAAAAACCCTTAAAATTTGTATGATGCAGCTAAAGCAGTGATTAGAGGGAAATTATAGCATGAAATGCATATGTTAGAAAAAAATATTTAAAGTGAATAACCTAAATTTCCAACATAGGAAACTAAAGGAAAAGGAGCAAATTAAGCCTCAAGCAAGCAGAAGGAAAAAAATAAAAATTAATGCATAAATAAATAAAATTGAAAGCAGCAAATCAATAAAGAAAATAAATGAGCCCAAAGGCAGTTCTTTAAAAATATCAATAAAACTAATAAGTCTCTAGTCAGGCTAACTAAGAATTAAAGAGAGAAGGCACATTGCCATTATTAGAAAGTAAAGATTGTGCATACTATTGAGTCCAAGGACATTAATAGCACAATAAAGGAATGCTATGAACAACTCTTTGCCTACAAATTTGATAACTTGGATGATATGGATTAACTTCTTGATAGACACAATCTACCAAAAATTACACAGAGGAAAAAGATAACTTGAATAGCCCTATACTTTTAAAAGAATTGTGATCAGTAATTAATAACCTTCCGAAAACAAAAACACAAGTACCAGATGGTTTCACTCTTGAATTCCAGCAAACGTTTAAGGAAGAAATAACACCACTTGTCAATATCTCTTCCAGAAAACAGAAGGAGAGGGAACACATTCTAATTCTTATTATGAAGCCAGCATTACCTTAATATCAAAATTAGATAACAATATTATAAGAAAAGAAAATCACAAACAAATATCTCTCATAAACAGACATGCAAAAATCCTCAACAGAATATTAGCAAGCCAAATCCAAAAATGTATAAAAAATTGTACATTACAACCAAGACAAATTTATTGCAGATGTGCAATTGTTCAATATTTGACCAATCAATCAATATAAGCCACCATATCAATAGGCTAAAGAAAAAAAATCATGTGATCATATCAATGGATGCAGGAAAAGTATTTGACAGAATCCAACACCCATTCATGATAAAAACTCTCATCAAACTAGGAATAGAGGGTGAATAGCGTCCCCCAAATATTTATATCCACTTGGAACCTCAGAATGTGACTTTATGTGGAAATACAGTCTTTGCAGATATATTCAATTAAGTTAAAATGAGGTCATAGTGGATTAGGGTAGTGCTAAATCCAATGGCTAGAGTCTTTATAAGGGGAAGGAAATCTGAGCAGAAGGAAGAAGGCCGCATAATGACAGAGACAGAGATTGGAGTGATGTGGCTACAAACCAAGGAATGCCAAGGATTGCCTGCAACCACTGAAGCTAGAGAGGCAAGGGGAGATTCTCTCCTGGAGTCTTTAGAGGGAGGCTAGCCTTACCAACCTTGATCTTGGACTTCTAGCCTCCAGAACTGTGAGAGAATAAATTACTGTTTTGTAAGCCACTCAGTTTGTGATAATTTGTTAAAGCAGCTCAAGGAAATTAATACAGAGGAGAACTTCCTTAACTTTTGTAGATAAATCTACAAAAAATCTACAGCTAACACGCTACATACTGATGAAAAACTAAATGCTTTATTATAAAATCAAGAATAGTCAATAATATCCTTTCTTAACACTCCTGTTCGACATTGTACTGTAATTCTGAGCTAATGCAATGAGACAATAAAAATAAATATGATGCATACAGATTTAAAAGGAATAAATGAAAATGTACAAGTTGACTGAATATCTTTGCCTAAAATTCTGCCAAAACAAAACCAAAAACCTCTACAGCTAATAAACAGTACAGCAAGGTTGCAGGATATCAGGGCAATATGCAAAAGTCTATTGCTTTTCTATATATCAGTAAAGAAAATCGGAATTAGAAATTAAAATGGCAATGTCATTTGTAATAACCGTCACCTAGACCCCATGAAATACATATAAGTATAAATATACCAAAAAAAATATACAAAATTCCTACGTAGGAAATTAAAAAGAAACAAACGGGTAAAAGAACTAAAAAATGCTAGTAAATTGATATCCTATGTTCATGGATTGGAAGACTCAATATCATTATGATATTAATTCTTCCCAAATTGATCTGTAGATTCAACACAAACCCAATCAAAATCTCAGCAAGCTATCTTGTAGATATCAAGTAAACAATTATAAAGTCTTTATGGAAAGACAAAAACCGAGAATAGTCATCACAATATTGAGGAAAACAAAATTGGAGAATGTATACTATCTGATTTCAAGATTTACTAAAGCTACAGTATCATGAAATCAAAACAGTATAGGACTGGCAAAACAATAGACATTTAAATCAATGGAAATGAATAGAGACCCTAGAAATAGACCCACTGAAATGCAGTCAACTAGTTTTTAACAAGGCTGCAAAAGCAATTCAACTGAAGGATAGCCTTTTCAACAAATGGTGCTGGTGCTGGAAGAATTGGATGTCCATACGCCAAAAACAAAAACCAAAAAAGAATGTAAACACAGACCCCACACTTTACACAAAAATTAACTCAAAATGGATTTTACAGCTAAATGTAAACTGCAAAATCATAAAATGTCTAGAAGAAAACATCAGAGAAAACCTATGTGACCTTGAGTAGCCCTCCGCATGTACAGTGGAACTGAATAATTAGGTAAACATATGGCAGATGGTAGGAAGCATATTTACACGGTTGGTGTGGGAGGTTATAGACAAGAAGAGGAGAAGGTGGGAATAATGTGGTAATGGATTAGAGTTGGAGACATCGGTGTGAAATGAAGTATAGTTTAATGTACACACAGATGGATATATATGTATATATTTGTGTGTATACATATATTTCCTCATTTCATCAGCTGAGAGTGCCTAGAAGTAACAAGACATAAGCAGCGATGAACACACCTTGCATTCAGGTCTTGGCTCATGCTGATAGTACGTGCATTTGGTATGATGAGATGAGAATGGCATTTTACCTATGTGATCTTCCTCCCCAGAACTCATAAGCCCAGGCTAACCATGATAAAAATATCAGATAGTTCCCAATAGAGGGATATTCTACAAAATACTCAACCAGCACTCCTCAAAACTGTCAAAGTCATCAAAAACAAGGAAAGTCTGAGAAAATATCACAGCTAAGAGGAGCCTAAGGAGGCACAGTGACTAAATGCAATATGGTATCCTGGGTGGGATCCTGGAGCAGAAAAAAGAAAATGACGTAAAAATAAGTAAATCTAAATAAAGTTTCAAATTTAATAATTTTCAAAAGACAAATCTGGACTTAAGTAAGGAGAGACTTTATTCAAAAAGACTATTGGAATAAAGAGACTGCTCCAACTACAAAATCTGCCAGCCTCTCAAAGGCAGAAATGGAGTTTTCTTTTATAGGGGTGGCAATCAAGGCAATGAAGAACCAGGATCAGATGGTTGATCAGGGAATGTCTCTGTGTGCAGCTGATTTTCAGGAGTGGTCATTAAGAAGGAGTTGCTCTGATTTCTTTTTTTTTTTTTTAAAGATTGGCACCTGGGCTAACAACTGCTGCCAATCTTCCTTTTTTTATTTTTAAGGATTGGCACCTGGGCTAACGACTGTTGCCAATCTTTTTTTTTTTTTTTTTCTGCTTTATCTCCCCAGCCTCCCCCTCATACACAGTTGTATATCTTAGTTGCCAGTCCTTCTAGTTGTAGGATGTGGGATGCTGCCTCAACGTGGCCTGATGAGCGGTGCCATGTCCGCGCCCAGGATCCAAACCCTGGGCAGCCGCAGCGGAGCGCGCGAACTTAGCCACTCGGCCACGGAGCTGGCCACGGAGCCGGCCACGGAGCCGTCCCCAGAGTTGTTCTGATTTCTGATGCCAGCCCAGACAGGATGGGTCAAAGTTCAGAGTCCTGTGGGGAGGAAAGAAGCTCAGATTAAGTTTGGTCAAGACAAGCACTTTGTTCAGATTGATTAGTGGGGACAAATAATTCAGTTAGTCATTTATGAGGTGAGTAACGAGAATCTGGAGTCTGTGTCAGGCCTGGCCCTAGGTACAAAAGGACTGATCCACAAGTCTTATCTAAGTCATGTGAGCATGAGTGGTTCTTTCAAGTAAGCGCTTTCTCAGAACACAAAGTTGGGGAGGGTTCGTTAACAGAAGCTGCTTCCAGAGTTACAGGGCTCAGGTAAACTTCACATTGTCATAATGTATCACATTTAGTTCTAGATTGTGACAAATGTGCCACTTTAATGTAAGGCGTTAATAACAGGGGAAACAGGGTCTAGAGGACATGGGCACTCTGCTATATTTTAGTAACTTTTTTATAAACCTAAATCTAATCTAAAATTTAAACTTTATTAAAAACAAACACCCCACTCACACTGATTGTCTGAAGGAGATTAAACGTTTGATCGCATAAAAGCAAAAAGGAAAACAAAAACATAATGTCTCTCCATATAGGCATGTAAGCCTCTGAATTACCGGCACAAGGGTGCATTCTCTGTTCTCTGGTAACTTCTGTTTCCCGAGTCTACATGGTTCATCATAAACATTTAAATGGATGTTTGATGGGTCATAGCTATTAATGCATTGGTTTATGATTTGCAAACTTTTAAAAAGTGCAGTTTTAAATTTATTAGATTAACAATTCATCTTAATAGCCAAAGAAAACCCAGAAAGGAAGTGGAGTACAATGGATTGACAGTAGAGGATTGACTGGCAGGAGCGCTGAAAGGTTTACAGTTGTCTCAAACTTCAAAAGAAGGGTGTGTCACTTCGGTCCAAATTACAGATCTACACACACTGATGGTCCATGATAATTTCTTTCAAGTTACGGAATCAACCTACTGGTTTGCTGGTTGCTGATGTGTCTGAGGATTAAATTCATTATCTACACAAATATATTTCAATGAGAGTAAACATAGTATAAACCTTTGTCACAAACTTCAGATGAAATGCTAGAAATCCCATTCCTAAATCCCAGTATTCACATTTCTGAATCCTTCTTAAGGTCTTTGAGAGGAAACAGAGCTCTGTTCAGGGACCAACTGTTTAACTAACTTGTTCCTTTAAAAGGGACTTCTTCCATATTTCCAAAATATTTTCAAATTAGAATGCAATAACATCAAGTCAATAAAAAGTACTTAAAAAGTAAAGGGGATCAAGATATGCCATCCCAAAATATGGCACTTTAGTTCTGAGTTTCTGAGGAGCCTCCATACTGTTTTCCAAGGTGGCTGTACCAATTTATATTCCCATCAATAATGCACAAGCGTTCCCATTTCTCCACATCTTTGTCAACACTTGTTATCTCTTCTTGGTATATATCCAAAGGAAATGAAATCAGAATCTTGAAGAAATATTTGCACTCTCATGTTGATTGCAGCCTCATTCACAATAGCCACAATATGGAAATGATCTAAGTGTCCGTTGATGGATGAATGGATAAAGAAGATGTGGCGTATGTATATACAATGGAGTATTATTCAACCATGAGAAAGAAGGAAATCTTGCTTTTTGTGACAACATAAATGGACTTTGAGGGCATTATGCTAAGTGAAATAAGTCAGACAGAAAGACAAATACTATATGATCTCACTTACATGTGGAATCTAAAAAAGCTGAACTCACAGAAACAGAGAGTAGAATGGTGGTTACAGGGGCTGGGGGTGGAGAAAATAGATGTTGGTCAAAGGGCACAAACTTTGAATTATAAGATGAATAAGTTTGGGGATCTAATGCACAGTATGGTGACCATAGTTAACAATACTGTATTATATACTTGAAAGTTGCTAAGAGAGTAAATCTTAAATGCTCTCAGTACAAAAACGAAGTGGTAATTATGTGAGGTGATGGAGGTGTTACCTAAGGCTGCAGTGGTAATCATTTCACAATACAGTCATGCACCACATAATGACATTTTGGTCAGTGATGGACCACATATACGATGGTTGTCCCATAAGTACCATATAGCCTAGGTGTGTAGTAGGCTATACCATCTAGGTTTGTGTAAGTACCTTCTATGATGTTCACACCATGACAAAATCACCTAACAATGCATTTCTCAGAATGTATTGAAGCCGGGTACCTGAGTGATACTGTAGGTATTCCACAAGAACATGATTGCTTTTGGACCTTGTTCCTAACACAGACATCGATGAATCTTGTCAATTTGCTTTTTTCTTATTTAACTTGAGGGCTTACTCAGGTCTCAAAGTTTTGTGAGTTTGTTTTGCAGAAGAAAGAGAATGCATTCAGGGAGGTTAGGGGTCACAGGATGGCCACCCCTTCAGAAGCCACTGCAGATTGCCCAGGGGCTTATCAGGAGAGACCCTCTGTTTCTCTGAAGCTCCTCCTGCCAAGCCCCTTAGCTCTATAAACCCCCCTGCTTGCTGTTCTTGGGAAGGCGGATTTGACTGGACCCATGCTCCCACCTTCTCATCTTGGCCAGCTCGAATGGGGCCTTTCTCCATCTCCAAGCACCGATGTCTCAGTTTTTGTTTGCTGTGCATCAGGCACACGGACTTGAGATTAAGAGGTTCAGAATCAGTATCTTTGTCATTAAGCAACACATGACTGTATAAAAGCGTGTCAAATCAACACGTTGTTCACCTTAAACTCACACAGTTATATGTCCATTATATCTCAATAAAGCTGAGAAAAAAACCAATTTGCATTAAAATAGATATGTGTCACTTTGGCATAAGAACTATTTTGAGCTAAAGACATTTGAGTTCCTAAAATCCCTTATCTGCCTAAAAGCAGAGCTTCCCAAAAGAACTCAACTGTCATAAATTAGAACAACGCTGACCTTCTCAGAGACAAGAAGTCTGCACCACCCAGACAGACAGTGTCCCAAACTATCATATCTCCCATCTGTTCTCGTAAGGGCCCGTTTATATTTCCCAAAGTCATTTGCTTTTCCATCAGTGCCCTTTCTCTCTCCCTTTCCTCTCCGAAGTTAGGTATATAGACCCTAAATTCTAACCATTCTTTTGAGTTACTTATCTCTGGGTACTCTCATATGTATGTCTGATGCACATGCTAATAAACTTCTTTATTTTCCTCTTGCTAATCTGTCTTTTGTCAGTGTAATTTAGATGGTCTCAGCCAATGAACAAGCATATCTGACATATTGTCTCTTTCTAAACTTGAGAAGTGGGCACTCTGATGGAAAATTGAGGTAAGAAGTTGTATTAGTTTCCTAGAGCTGCAGTAACAATATACCACAAATTGGTTGGCTTAAAAAAACAGAAATTTATTCTCTCACAGTTTTGGAGGCTAGAAGTCCAAAATCAACGTATCTGCAAGGCCATGCTCTCTCTCAAGCTCCCGGAGAAGATCCTTCCTTGCCTTTCCTAGCTTCTAGTATTTATCAGCAATCCTTGGCCTGTATTGGCATGTAAAGGCATCACTCCAATCCCTGCCTCAGTTATTACATGGTCTTCTCCCTGAGTCTCTGTGTCTTTGTGTCTTTTCCTCTTCTTATAAGGACAACAGTCATATTGGATTAGGATCCACTTTAATAACCTCATCTTAACATGATTACGTGTGCAAAGACCCTATATTCAAATAAGGTCACATTCATAGATATTGGGGTTGGGACTTCATTATACATTTTGGGCGAACACAATTCAACCAATAGCAGAGATCATAGCTATAATGTGTTGGAAGTTCCAAAAGAGAGGGCAGGCTTTTCTCTCCTGTTGTGGGAGCAAAATAATCAGCTTGAGAGACGCCTGGAGTAAGGACTCTGTTCCCATGGTTCCCTGAAAATGCTGACTTTGAAGACTTTTGAATCCCTTTGGGGAAGTGAAGCATTTGGTTGTGAGGACCCTTGGATAACACAGAGGAGGACAGTACTGGTGGACTAAGTTATTTCTGGTCTCTAGGGTTGGAAGAAGGTAATTTTAGTACCTGGAGCGACTCTGAGGGCAAAAAAGCTTGCTGGCAAGCCATAAAAATGGGTTCAGTGATTTTCAGTCTGTTCATTGCATAAAAAGGAAATAACTTTTCCAATCATCACTAGCTGATTTGAAGTTATTTGAAACACCCTAACACATTGACTTAAGTATTGATCCTAAAAAGCAATGATCAGGAAGCCCATTAGTAATGACTAACTTAAGGAGACACTTATTAAAGAGAAATGGAGTAACACTTAAAGTAGGTGCATTTCCACAGAAGCAAAATTGTTGAAAGGGTTAGAAGTAAAATGCCTGATTTTGGAGTAATGCAAAACTCAACAGAGAAACTGAACATGTTGATAATGGTTGTTGAAAAACTAATTTGTTTCCCAGAAGATAAAATGAAAGGAATGTTTCAAAAACACAGAGCAAAGATAGACAAGACAATCACACTGGAAAAGATTGAAGAGCATATGCAAGAGATAAAACATAAAAATTATAGAAATTGCAGAAGAAGAAAAAAAGAATTACATGGAAGAAATGGTAATACTAAATGAGAATTTGAGGAAAGTTTACCTAATCAAAGAAAGAATAAAGTGGAATTTAATTAGTAAATATTATGGGCACAGTTGACTCTCCACCTAAAAGATAACAAATTCAGAGTTTAATCGCATATGAAATTCAAAATTAAATCCCAATTGAAATACACATTAAATGTAAAATAAATTTTAAAAAGTTAGAGATAAAATTAAATTATAACTTCAGGGTGAGCAAGATGTTTTGAAGAGACATTGAAACTATGAAGAAAAATATACATATATTTGAATGCGTAAAAAATAAACATTTTTATGACAAAAATCAAAAGACATGCAAAAGTCACATTCAAAAATATTTTGTAATTAATGAAACAAAGTTAACGTTTATAAATATAGAAATTGATAAGAAAACATTTCCCTGAGAATTAAGATTTTACCTTTTGAAATTATATTTAATATAAATAATAGGAAAAAAATTATATTCAGTAGTAGTCAGCAAAATGTAAATTTGCAAAATTGAGGTTTAATTTTAAGCCACCAATTAAGTAATTTCCATTTGTTGTTGTTGTTTCAGTGATAAAAATCCAGTGTTAATGTTAATGTGGGAAAAAATTGTTTTGAAAAAATGCTAATGGAATATAAAGTGGTATAGTTTCCTGGGGAAATAACCTGGCAAAACCAATTAAAATTTAAAAGCCATGTCTCCTAACCCAATTCAGCATAATTCTGTATATTCTATGCAATTATGTATAATATGCACACATTCTACATAATAATAGCATTCTGTGTAGGAGTGCACAGAGACACATGCACATATGAGTGTAGGGGAGCGGAATTTGCTACCCCAAAACATGTCTTTTGGCTTGATTATTTTTAAGAACAAAAGACTCAGGAAGAAATTTTGACCTTCTTCCTAATGGTCTAAAAGAATTTAAGATAGAAGGCCTGTTCCAGGAAGGAGCTATCACCATAGATAATACAGTGTAAAATGAACTAGGTGTGGTAGACAGGGAGGAATCTAGCAAGGCCCCTTTCACCAAAACCCTCTCTGTGTCCCATTGTCCCTAGAAGGCATGGCAAACATTTGTTTACCAAACAGTTGCTTTTCCATCTCTGTATGAATTGCCTTTCTCCCCTGTGACGTCCCAAACCACTACCCCCAACATCCTCCTTTGTCTTTAGCTGAAGATAGTATTTAAGGTGGTGGCTTAGGCCATTTTGGTGAGTTACTCAGTTTTCCTGGGTTTCTCCCATGTATGCATGTTATTAAACTTTGTTTGATTTTCTCCTGTTTTTCTGTCTCATTTCAATTTAATTCTTTGAGCAGCCACAAGGACCTAGAAGGGTGGAGGAAAATTTCTTGTGTAGAAAATACTTCTACACAAGTATACTAACACAAACAGGAAGTAGTTCATTGTATACTTGTTTACAGGGTTAAAATTAAAAAGCCAGAAACCTGAGGAAATGAATGTGTCAGAGTAATAAAAAACAGGAAAACAAAGAAATAAAAAAAATTCCTGAATAAAACAAATTGCAAAAATATTACAGAATTAATTGAAAATATGGAAGATCATTTTTCAGAATATCATAGGAAATAAAATATACTATTCTTATGCACAAATATTAAAAGATATCATGAACAATGGAAAGACATGTTTTGATTAGGTAATGGTTTAAGAGTACCTTTGATACCAGCCTAACAGAAGGTTGACATGAGGGAAGACACATTGTAGAAAAGAAAAACCATATTGTAACTTTGAATGACCTCTGATTAACTAGACCAGACACACTCTGCAGATTTTGTGGGCCCCTCCCAGCTGCTTTAAAGTGATAACTTTGTTCTTTTGAGTTCTCTAGGAACGTGATGACCCCCAGGCAGAGAGCCTATGCTGATAGCCATCATCAGTGACAACTGAAAGATCAGGATATAGGGCATTGCTCCAGTCTCTGCTGCATGTCCAGTAAAACAAAGGACTATCAGGAACTGGGACCAGATGTCTGCCGCCACCCACAGATCAGATGGAGGCCCCATCCAGAGACCAGCCACCCTATACAGCTGGCCTGTGTTTTTTGTTCTGTTAGATGGTTCTTTTGGACATTAGTTGGCCATCTTCCATCTCCCTAGCAAGCTGTCATAAACAAACCCTTTCTCTCCTACCACCTTGCCTCCTGACTATTGGCATGTCTTCTAGGAAGCAGACAACCCCTTTTGGGCAGTAACAACTTGTTCTTGGGTTTTGAGGGAGGAGAGCATTTTAATGTTAATTGTGCCATAGCGTTGCACTAAATATTAGACTTTCTAAATGTTTATTTCTAATCACATTTACCAAATCCATAGAAAGTATGAAAGAGAATGTTGCTTTCTTATAAAAATTTAAATCAGGTCTTATGTATTTATAAGTAGCTATATAAATTTTAGAGAGAATAGTGTATGATTTTATAATCATATGACTAGAAATATTAAGTAAAAAAGGAAATGTAGACTTTTTGCTGGAGACATGCCTGTCTCTGAAAAAGTCAAGCACTCCAATTGACATGTCAAAGAAATTTTTCTATGTCAAAGAAAAATTTCATTGGACAGAGTTAAACAGGCAAAGAAGATTTTATTCAAGACTATTGAAATAGGGATCAAAATTATTATAATAGGGGAAAGAGATTGAATTTAACTCCATATGCAAAAGGGCATGTGAGGATTTATGACCAACATGCAGGGTGGGATTACAAGTTAAAATAATTCCTGATACCTTTGACCCACTTAGCAATCCTTTTCAGAACAGTATGTACAAGGGTGCTCCCATGGGGTTAAGAAGTTGACAAGAGATTTTCACATATTGAGGTATATGTGGTAACTACTCGAGTTCAAAATTGTGTGGGGACCTGGAATTGGCCACCCCAAGATATGTCTCTTTGGCATCAGGATTATTTGAGGCTGATTGCTTTTGATAAACTGGGACAGGGAAGGAGGCTCTGAGGAATGGAACTTGCCCTTTGTTAGGACACATTTACATTTGTAAGGTAAATCTCTATCTGTAAAGGTGCCTCCCTCTCTGTACCAGGAAGAAGAAAGGAGATGACCTTCTCTCTGAAAACTCTTAATACCAAAGGCAAGGACTTAAAATCTGCATTTTATTGTGCTTCTCTGGTAACCTCCTGTAACTGACTTCCCTCCCCCTCCCAACGTTGGCATTTCTTTAAGGATTAAGCATCTTTCCTTAGGCTAGAAACTGATTGCTGTGCTCACCTGTGACCGCCCAGCTCCAGACAATCGACTAGCCTCCTGCTACGCCCACGGAGATAGCCGACCACTACCTGCTGCGTCCATCAAGCCCTGTGCTGACAGGGCAATCTTGTGACTTTTGTGGGAGGGACATTTCAATCATATGTGAAACACCCTGTTTGGGGGTATATAACCACTATGTGCACCTCACTTCTTCGGTGCCCTTTCTTCCTTCGGGAGGAAAGGCCCCAGGTCATGGTTCCTCATAAAGCTTTGGTTAATTTTCTCTTGCTATTCTGTCTCACGTGAATTTAATTCGTTCTCCGGCCAGACGAACCCACATTTGGGAAGAGGAAATGTCTTCTTCCCCTAGAATTGATTCAACTAGAAGTAAAAAGCCTGACTTATGGCTTATCAAACATACACTGTACATTTGCTTAGCCCTTAAAGTAAAGAATGCACTCTCTTAAGATAAGAATACATACTTGCCCTCCTACACCCTATTGGTAATGCCCAGATTAGTCCCTTTTTGACATCAGGGTCATGTTGACCTCATAATCTGCAACTACATACCTCTTTGAAATTTTGAAAATGTATCCTGGGTGTGTTTGATATTTGCTGTTTGTTCAAAAAAGATATAAAACTGTAATGAAAATCATGCTTCTCTGGAAGGGTTTCTAAGTCCTTCCCAGGTTATAATCCTCAATCTGGCTCAAGTAAAACTCACCTTATTTCTCATATCTACACAATGGATATTGGTTACTTTGTGTCAACAGAGAGTGAAACCAGCTCAACACAAGGTTGACATAAGGGAAGTCATATTGTAGAAAAGAGACCACGTCGTAACTTTGAATGACCTCTGACTAACTCAGCTGGATTTGCACGCTGTAGGAGATCTACCTCTTCTGTAGATTTTATGGCCCTGCTAGTGCATATACCTCCCAGCTGTGATAAGACAATAACTTCATTCTTCTGAGTTCCTTAGGAATATGATGACTCCCAAAACAGAGAGTCTATGCCGATAGCCATCAGCAATGAAAACCGAAAGATCTGGTGTGGCAACTGCCAGTCTGTAACACCAGAGGGTCAACATTCCTAACCTCCTCCCCTATAACCCACTAGCCTATATAACTGCTTCAAGATTCTATGCCCCCTTAAGATGCTTCTTTTGGACATTAGTCGGCCATCTTCCCTCTTGCTAGAAACCTGTAATAAAATGCCCTTTCTCTGCCACCCTCCTGCCCCTTGAAGATTGGCTTTTGTCTCGCTGAGAGAAGATCATGCCCTTTGTGCGGTAACAAGAGCACCATAAGAAAATTTAATTCCTCTTTCTAATTTAGTTGTTGTTAAATTCCATGAAGCCTATGAGATTGAGATGTTTTTGTTTTCCATAAGCATTGGTTATACCATATAGTAGCATTTTATCAGCTGTTTAATCATAAAGCTTTTATTTAAAAAGTCTCTGCGTGGGTGCATAATTTTAAATGATTGGCCAACAAGTTATAATGTAAATAAGTTTTTACACTTACAAAAGTTTCCTCATTCGTTTGTTCCTTGTTTTGATTAGATCTGTCTGTTTTTAAATATAGAAGCACTCAGAACAGCTATGCTACTTCCAGGAGAGCCTTTATCATCGGGGAAATCTAGGGAGCAAATTCACAAATGGCGTTCATAGAAATGTGGTGGGGGGTACTGGGATTAGAGGCAGGAGGCTTACTTTTATCACTGGCAATTAGTAGGCATTGTGAATTGGGACCACCCAGTTAATGCCTTTTTGTTCTCGGGAAATTATAGCTCAGAAGGAAGGCTGGCACTTTGGTTTGCTAATCTGCATGGGCTTTGCGTGCTCCAGTCTTTCAGCCACAATCAAATAATCATTTTCTCCTGTTTGTCTTCGTTCATTTCCTGCCTCCTCCTTGGATTTAACTACCAAATGTCCTTTGCTTTTGACCAGAGGCTCTTCAACAAAAGCCCTGTAGTTCCCGACATCATTATTCTTTTGTAAAAAGAAGTGCTTGGTCATCTACTAGTGTAAATACTTTCTTTTTCACGGTCAAGGCTAGTGCTCAGCTTATTGTACTGGTATTCTTATACGCCATATATCAGACTTCATTCATTATAATAGAAAGGAATTTAGGAAAACAGGAGCTGAGAACAGGCAATAATATTGTGAATAATATCCTTTGATGTCTTATCAATTCTGAAACCTTCATTTGGTTTTAGTTTTTTTGGTTTATTTGTTTCAGAACAACTTATGAAGTATAAAGGTATTTCTCTCTCTCTCTATCATCATTTAAAAATTACCATTTTTGTTAAGGCTTTGTGTTGTTAGCAAGGTTTTTGTTCTACAAATACTCACCCCTTACCCAGCCACAGTCGCCCCCAAGACAACAATCTCTAAAGCAGAGAGGGGTGCATTTTACCAGTGGTGTGTGGGAGGTATTAGAACAAACCCTGTTCTACATGAACAGAAGTTTTGCACATAACTCCCTCGCAGTTCCTTAAAAATGTACCCTTTCATGTAAAAATATCTGCTTGGAAGCTAACAAAGCAGAACAAACTTTCTTGTCATTTTAGGTGTTATCTCGTCTATGCAACTCAAACTAAACTTTCAAGTTACTCACCTCAGGAAAATCTGCAAGAGTCCCAAGACTGTGTGTATGTGTTAAGGGATTTGGCATATGCCACCCCAAAATATACCACTTTGGCATGTTAATAATTCTGAGCTGAACACATTTGAGAAACAACAGATGCAGGAAGGACCCCCTGACCTCCCCTTTTCTACCTAAAATTAGGTCATAAAAATCTCCCAGGAGAAAGTTTCTCTTCCCGCACTAGGGAGAAAAGAATATTCTTATCACTGGAGACTGGGAGTCAATGCTGAAATGGATATGTACAAACAAACCTACTAAAATAAGCCTTATCTTCCATTAGTTTTCCCTGTATATTTTCTAATAACTTTCCTACAATTTATCACCCCTAGAAGCTTAACCCCTTTTCCTTTGTCCTGTCACTTCTCCACAATTTTATCAATCTTTGTTAAAAAGGTATATAAGCTGTTGTTGCTAATTGCTTCTTTGAGTTTTCATTTTTCCTGTAAAGGTTCTATAGTACATATAAAAATATTAAATAGAATGTATACGCTTCTCTCCCGTTAATCTGTCTCATCAGTTCAATCCATAGATCCCAGTCACAGAATCTAAGGAGGTAAAGGAAATTTCTTTCTCATCTCCTGGAATTATGATGACAAGGGTAGGATATCATTGGCTAGGATGCCATACTCAATTTGGAGGTTGCAGCTGAGATTTTGGGACACCTGAAAAAGCCAGCAAAAACTAAAGGACTCTTGTGCTTTTCATTTTGTGTAGCTTTTGTTTAAATTGATCCTTTCCCTCCCAGAGATGGGCATTGTTTTCCTTTGTTCCTGTCTTTTGTATCGTTGTTCATGACAAGCAGAGGGTAGAACAGAGGCATGTGTCTTATAAGCCTGCTGTTTGAGATGGCCTCAGATATGAGTTTACGGTTCTTACCAACCTGGAGTCTGTTTGGACAAACTCTGCTGTGGTTCACCAATAAAATAACTGAGTGAAATTCTCCTTTCCCCTCATTCTGTTTTCTGAAAGCTTAGCTTGTAACCTGCTTCCTGCCAGCAGGGGTTGCGGGTTGTTGAGAATGCATCAGGTAGCTAGACACCAGACTGGGAACCCAAAGCACTAAGGGTGCTGGCAGTATTTTCTTTGTCTGACTTGCAAGCTCTCATGGAGTTTGTCTTAATAAGGAGCCTCAGTCCATAAAGGGCCTTTGTCTTCTCTACCCTTATTGCCTCGTCAGTGCTGGGAAAGTCCCGTATCAGTACAGGCTACCTGGTATGGCAGATTATCAGGTCTGTGATTGGAGGCGTCTTATTTCTGTGGGAGACTGTAGACACAAGTTCTTACATCACTTTTCTTACCATTGGTGACAATGAGGGTCTTTGCTTTCTTCAGCTCTCTTGTGAGTAACTTTTTGGATCATGGGGGTACACCCATTTCAGGGATATCTCTTACATCCATGATAAAAATTTATTCCAAGCCTAGAAAGTTACCTCTAGGTCTTTCCATGGAAAAGTTAATTGGTTTGAGCCACTATTGGAATGAGTGTACCTTTGACAATTCTATTTGTCAATGGTCAGATGATAGATATTTTGGTTTGAAAAAAAATTTTATATTTGAAAAAACTTTTAGAGAGCTCTCACAGTAAACAAATGTCCTATTTGTACCTATGAGGAGATCAAATTGAAAAAAGGCAACAAAATAGCATTATGGCTAGCATTATGGGCCCTTTAAACAAGATTAAAGAATAGAAATCAGATTTAGAACAAAAGTTAAATTTCATGTCTGCAGTAAATTCGCCTTCTCCATGCTCCTCTGCTCTTGTTTATCCCCAACTCCCTGTCCACGACCCTCCAGAAGAGCTTTTGGATCTCTGGAACCCTGGCTCACATCCCCTTCCCCTAAATCCAGCTTCATCTCCTCAACAAATTCCTTTAATCCTTAGACTCCTTCCACTTTCCCAGAAAATCCTTTAAATACCAAACAGACCTCTTTCTTCTCTTTCCCTGCAAAAGTTACAGGCAGCACTCCAGCCTGATCTCCAGGCCTGGATATACAGATTACTTATGTAAATGCTGATGACCAGGAAATAAGTTTGGCAGCGGCCCTGGGGCCACGCAATAGGCCTCACTTTCCTGTCCCTTATAATTCCACCTACTTTCCAGGTAACTATAATCAGACCCCACAGGCTTCAGGCCTTCTTATGCGATGTCCTTTGTGGATGCATCCTGGACCTCCATCACAAAACTTCATGTCTCTTGGACAGCAGCAGATCTTTTAAATTACAAAGCCCTTTACCGCTACTTGTGAAAGATCCTACAAAATGTAGAGAGGAGTTGGAATATCAGTCGCCATTCACAACCCCACTCATAGGGACCTCAAATGGCTACTAAGGGATGTTCTTTCCACCCATGATTATATTATAGTTTTAAGACAAGCCAGACAGCCCTCGAGGGAAACTCCTCTCCCCTAACAGAGAAAACAGATGGTCAGAACTTCTCCCAGGGCCTCCTCCACCTGATGAGGAAGAGGATCAGCTGGCTGATATTCAAGGCCTGATAGAAGCAATAGTAGATGCCTTTCTGCCAAGGAGAATTGATCTAAGGTTCAATTGTGCACTTGGAAAAAAGGGAAACATCCCAAGGTCTTTGTGGAATGCTTTATACAGACTTTCCAAAGGCACATCGCACTAAACCCAGAAGCCCCAGAACACGGAAATCTTTTAATTTCCACCTCAGTAAGAAATCTTCTTTCCCTGATATAAAAAGACAAATCCAAAACGGTGTGGTTGGCTGTGCAGGACAATCTCTCAGTGTTTTTACTGAAGCTGCTATCTAATTCTTTGAAAATAGCTTGCAGGAAAGCAAGAGAAAAAGGGAATTGAAATCAACAGTCCTTGCCTTGAAAATTGAGCCTTTAAAACACAGAAGTATGACTCTAAGAGTAACTCAACACCCACTCATTTTTCTTGCCAACCACAGAGCCTGCCCTACTCATCTCAAGATGTTTGCAGATATTATAAAAGGCCAGGACTTTGGAAAAACAACTGTTCTACACTTAAAAGAAACTTAAATAATCTCCCTAGATCCCAGCACCCTCCAAGGATCTGTTTTCCCTTTTCTGTGGGACAATTTCCCATCATTTGATAGGGTCAGTCAATCCTTAGTCGCACCCCAAAACCCACTGTTACACTTAAAACAGATGATCAGGAACTACGCTTCTCGACAGTAGTGCCACTTTCCCTACCATTTGCTTAGAAGATTTATCTCTGCCTATTACCTCTAATTCTGTCCAAGCTATCAGGGTCTCTGGGCAACCTCCTTTATTGTCCACATCCCAGGCCACCTCAATATCCTTAGGTCCTCTTATCACTCATCATGACTTTCTAGTGTCTGACTCCTCATCAGCCAACCTTTTAGTAGAGACTTGTTATGTAAATTTAATGCCACCGTACAGTGTAACGAGACAGGTGTTTTTATTTCCCTGCCCTCAGACCTCATCTCATCTCAAACTTCCTGCTTTCCCTGATGGGGAGCTATCTTGATTTAAAATCCTCTGAAAAGGATCCAACCTTCAAAGACATCCTCATTAGTCCCTGGGCCTCACATGCAAATAAGTTTGGATTGCTACTGAGTGCAGAGCCCATGCACGTTTTCTGGAAAAGGAATAAACCCGTTCAATCAGTAGCTCAATACTGAAGCAGAATGAGGAATTGAACCTGTGGTTGAGCCAAGTGGTATCATCTTTACTTCCTCACTCTGAAATACCTAATCCTGCCAGAATAAAAGAAGGGAAATTTGCTTCAGATGGGAATCAAGTCTATTGATTTGTATAAGATCTAAGAGCCACGTATGCTTTTGTAATTCCTCGTCACACAGTAGTCCCTAACCCAACTATTGTTCTTACCTCCATTCCCGCTGAGGTAGCATGATTTGCAGTAATTGACTCCTGCTCGGCTTTCTAATTCCATTGCACCTGACTCACAATTTCTCTTTGCGTTTACATTTAGAGGAAAACAACATGGACTTACACACCTCAGAGATATTGTGAGTCCCCCTTAATATTTTCCCAACTCCTTATAGCCGACTTAGACTCTGTAGTCTTTACCCAAGGCTCCACTCTCGGGCAGGATGTTGGTGACCTCTTGCTTTATAACCAGACTAAGTAGGGTGCTTGTATAGACTCTCTTGTTCCCTACAGGGACTAGCTGAACAAGGCCAACATGCCTCCCAATATAAACTTCAATGGATGCAGACAACTCTTACCGACTTAGAATGTGAGACATTGCAGGAGCTCAAAACTCACACCAAAATGCTTTGAGTCAATTTTGTCCATCCTGCTCCCAAAACCAAAAAGCAGTTTCGTAAATTTCTAGGAGCAGCTGCTATTGTTGCTAGTGGATTCCTAATTTTGCCGCCCTTGGCAAACCTCTATATGCCCTCCTCCCAGATACTACCCCAGAGTCTGTTGCCTAGCCCTCAGAATTGACACTGACCTCCTTTGAAGACTTAAAATTAGCACTGTCCACACTCCCAGATCTCAGCTTGCCCAATTATGACAAACACTTTCGCCTATATTGCCACGAAAATAGTGGAATTGCTGCAGGCATTCCAGGACGACCTTTTACTTCTCCGATATGTCCTATGGCATGTTTTTCACATCAGGTAGACTCTGTGGCATCAGGCAAGACCCCTGTCTGCGTGCCGTAGCCACAGCTGAAACCCTAGTTAACAAAGCCAACTCTTACATTAGGCTCCATTCACCTCTATGTTCCTCATGCTGTTTCTTCTCCTACAAGTTCATAAGACACGGCCCCTCTCTACACAGAGGCATACTGCCTATGAACAAGCCCTGTTAACCAATCCTTCCATCATCTTCCATCATTGTAACATGTCCAAATCCAGCTACTCTACTACCCTCCCTGATGATGGACAGCCCCACTCCATTCCACATGATTCCCCTGCAACTACAGAAATGGTTTCAAAGCTGCTTTCAGAAGATCTCTCAGTAAAAATAGATCTACTGTATGATCCAGCTATTCCACTGCTGGGTATTTATCCAAAGAACATGAAAACACGAATGCGTAAAGATATATGTACCCCCATGTTCATTGTGACATTATTCACAGTAGCCAAGACTTGCAAGCAACCTAGGTGCCCATCAAGGGACGAATGGACAAAGAAGATACGGTGTATATATACATATATATATACACAATGGAATACTACTCAGCCATGAGAAATGATGAAATATGGCCATTTGTGACAACATGGATGGACCGTGAGGGTATTATACTAAGTGAAATAAGTCAGAGGGAGAAAGTCAAATACCGCATGATCTTACTCATAAGTAGAAGATAAAAACGATAATAAACAAACACATTGAAACAGAGATTGGATTGGTGGTTACCAGAGGGCAGGGAGGAGGGTGAAAGGGGCGATTGGGCACATGTGTGTGGTGAGGGATTGTAACTAGTCTTTGGGTGGTGAACATGACGTAATCTACACAGAATTCAAAATATATTTCTATGTACACTTGAAATTTATATAATGTTATAAAAGAATGTTACTGCAACATAAAAAGAATAAAAAATCAGAAGATCTTTCAGATATCCCCTTAGACAACCTAGACTTACTTTAATTTTGTGATGGCTTTTTGAAAGAAAATTCCCAGGAAAACATAACTGTTTATACCACAGTTTTCCCATGTGAAACACTTGAGTCATACTCTACCCACTGCAAAATCAGCCCAAGTTGTTGAACTCATTGCTTTTATTAGAGTTCGCACATTGACAAAAGACAAAACTGCCACTATTTACACAAGCTCCAGATATGCTTTTGGAGTCTATCATGCTGTTGGTACAATCTCGAAATCCTGTGGATTCTCAACCTCTGGTGGTACTACTATTGCCAATGGGCATATAATTGTTGTATGATTACAGGCTGTTCATCTCTCTACTAAAATAACTACTGTTCACAGTCCAGCCCATGCTAAGGAGACTGATATTATATCTCTAGGGAACAACAGGGCTGACAAGACTGTGAAAGACACAACTGGAAATGGGCCCACCTACATCTTCTCTACCCAATTTATAAACCTGCCTTTATCCTTGAGTGACAGTACTGATTATCAGGCAAATACCTCAAAATCTGAAAAAGACAAATGGATACAAAAGCATGCAAAATAATTATCAGGCTGAGTATAATATCAGGCTAGATGGACTTCCTGTAGCCTCTCTCGTTTGATCTTTTTGCTTGTTCTTACCTTACAGATGGGACATAGGTACAGACCAGGTATAGTTAAGGACCTAAAAGTCATTTAGTCTTCCAAGGCCCATACTGCCCCTAGAGGCACTCCTAAAGGATTTTATAGGTTTACAACCAGGTTTAGGCTATTTCCACTGTTTGGTTATTGTCTGCATGGTTAGTAGATGGATTGAATGCTACCCCAACTAGACATGCTGAGGCTACAACGTTGCTATAGAAATTAATAAAGAGATTGTTCTTTGTTTTGTCATTACTTTAAGGATTAAACCAGACCAAAGAACTCATTTTATGTAGAAATAAATCAGTTGCTCACAAAAACTCTGGGGTACTCGTTACAATTTCATACCTTGTACCATCTTCAATCATCATCAAGGCAAGTGGAATGTAAAAATCTAGACATAAGAAGGACTTTTGGAAAAAATCTGTCAAGAGATGACTTAAGTGGTCCCTTATTAAATGTCTGTCCCTTATGAAAACGTGGAATTCTCCAAATAAGGGACAAGGATTAACCCTGTTTGAAATCGTTTTAGGCCATCCCATGCCTACTGGTACCTCTAAATGTTCCCTGCCTGGATTGAGTGAAATTCATGGAGACTTAAGGGAACAATCTGCTGCTGTGATTAGCTATCTACGAGAACTAACCAGTGTATTTGGAGCATGTCATCAACAGGTGAAAAAGACGTGCCTCCGCCGACTGACAAACCATGCTATCCCTTTCCACCAGGAGCCTGGGTTACACTGAGGTTTTTAAAAGAAAGCATGCACTGCTGTCCCACTGGGAAGGACCTTATGAAGGACTGTGAACCTACACAGGCATCAAAACAAAAGGAAAATTCTCGTGGATTCACGTGAGCCACACCCAACTAGAGCCAGGTAATTACTCCCAGGAGAACTGGAAGACTATCCCTACAGGTGGCCTCAAAGTAAGGACTTCCAGAGCCGATTTCGAGGCTCCAGAAGCAGACAGCACCAAAAAGTGGACAGTTTTTCCTAAGATCACAGACCAAGAAATTTGCCTCCACCTATTTTTTGTCCTTTTAAGTCTCTCTTCTTCCTGAGAAAGAGAGAAAAAAAAACACTTCTTTTAAAATGAATCTCCCTTTTCTCCCTTTATTGAAAGGTAGGATGGAGATTATTTGTGTCAATCTTTCTTACTCCTTCTACGATCCTCCACCATGACCTCTCGTTCAAACTGTATCTCACTCCTATTAACCCTTATTGTTTACTCAGCAAGTCAGGCACAGACCTGACACCCCATGACACCAGTTTTTTAAACTCTTGGCCACGTTAACTAATCAGTCCGATTGCTGGTTATGTCAACATCTAGATAGCATGAAAGAACTTGAATTAATTTTCTTCCCTGACAATGTAAGCACCTGATAGACAAACTATGGAAGATGGAGGAATGAAAGGGTATGGCATCCATGACCAGAAAAAAAAAATGTCACTTTATGTCTCCTTCTTGTGAGTTAATTGGTCCCAGCAAAACTTCTATGGAAGCACAAGGACTGTCTCTTGCTCAGCTAAAGATATTGGAAGGGAATTTTTACCTTTGCATTAAAAACAGACATAGCACTGGACCCTTCCTAGGTGACATACCAAGGCAATATGACAATCAAACCCTCTGGTTTGATTCCACAGGTGGCATCTTCAGAACCACCATGGACATCACAAGGGTTCATGCACTGCTTTTTATGGCACAAACATTTGCCAAATTATCAAACGTTTCAGTTGGTTCACAGGCTATCCTTGTGTGACCTGGGGTAGATTAGCTGCTCCACCGATTAGGCTGCCCAACACTAGAAATTATTTTTGGATAGATCAAAAATCTGGACTAACCTGGTTGGGTGATAAAATCAAACATTATAGCTGTCAAAGTCAGATTTTAGTCTTCCTATATCAGATATTTTTCAACCTGCTCCTCTCTTACAAACTGAAAGGGGCACCTGGAAAATAGAAATGTGTGGATACCAACATGACCAATGACAAAGGTAGCAAATTGTAGATTTACTTGGGGAATTGTAGATTTCACTCTGACCTTGACAGTGAGCAATCTTAATCTTTTTATTTTACGTAGAGACAAGGTATATGAAGGATTCCTACCTAAATGGTGAGGGTGATGTGGTTTTAGATACTCAGTTCTTTTTGTCACCAAGTAAACCACCTTAAATACTAGCCAAATTATAAACCTGGGCTCCTTTGATCTTAAGATAGTGCCATGTATGTGCATCAGATGAGATGACATAGAAAACCATGTGCATTGCCACTCCTGGTTCTTTTCAGTGCTGAAGACCCTACTCCCAAGTTTTGGAACTTATGATTTGGAAAAGGTGATCCTAAGTCTTTCCATGGTAATAGAAGAAGAGTTCAATTCCTCTATATGAACACTGGAAGCACTTCAGTCAGAAGTTAATAGTTTAGCTTCTGTTTTATTCCCAAATCATCGTGCCCTGGATTCAGTGACTGCACCACAAGGGGGAGCTTGTGAAATCATTGGTGAAAATGCTGCTTCCATGTGAACTGGACACAACAAATAGTGTCTAATTTACACCTTAACAAAAAAAGATTAACACTCTACATCAGATAAATGAGGCTCCACCATTTTCTTGGATTGACCTACTCCCAGGGTTGAAAGACTGGTTTAATGGGATTTGGGGAGGTACGCTTAGATCTATTTTTTTCTGCTTATTTGTTCTTATTCTAATCCAAGTTCTTCTCTCTCTTTGCAGAACTCTTACAACTCAGCTACTAACTCGATTTTTCTCTCCAGAGACACCAACCAGCTTTTGATACATGCAATTTCCAGTGAAGTTTCAGATGGGGAAATAAAGAGGTCCTTAACATGCTACCCAAAAACATGCCACCTGAGCATATTGACAATTTTGAGCTGCAGACTCTTGAGAAGCAAGATGCAGGATGCAGGATGGGTTCCCTGACCTCCCCTTTTCTAACTAAAGGCAGGTCACATAATTTCCCCTGGGAAAGGCGCTCCTCCCGCACCAGGAAGAAAAGAACCTTCTTATCACTGGTAACTGCAGTCAATGCTGAAATGATCTGTACAAACCAACCAACTAAGATAACCCTTCTCTTCCATCAGTTATCCATAGATTTTTTATTCACTTTCTCACAATTTTTCACAAGAAACTTAACCCCCTTTTCCTTTGTCTTGTCACTTCTCTATCAACTTATCATTCTTTGTTAAAAAGGTATATAAGCTCTCAATCCTGATCATTTCTTTGATTTTAATTTTTACTATGAATGCTCTTGTGTGCATGTCAGAATATTAAATAAAATTTGCATACTTTCCTCCTATTAATTTGTCTTTTGTCAGTTCAGTCCATAGATCCCGGCCACAGAAACTACGAGGGTAGAGGAAAATTCTTTTTCATCTCCATACATATGCTTGCTTATTTATATCATATTTTATTAGATACAAAATGAAAGTTAGATTTGAAAAAGCACAAATATATAGTCTTTTATTCACATAAAGAGATTTCCGTGGTATTTTCTTATATCATATCTTGTAGTATTTTGTAAAATAAATAAGCAAGTAAATAGCATTCACAGTATTTCACATATTTTAGAACATGAGAACATTTATTTTCTTCCTTTTGAAATTCTTTTGGGCAATTAAGACATTTAAACTTGACGTTAATCGCTTTAATCTTTTGCATGCTGTCAGAATCTCAAAGGGAAACATATTTGGAAATGTTTGCCAAAAGTATTTTAGTTTTTAATAAGAAGGAAGATTAGAATAACAGAGGACATTTGTAGGAGAGCCTACAGGCCACGGTGGATGCATCCAGGACAGCAGGTTTTAGCATTGTAAAAGAATGATCTAAATTAGATCTTAATACTCTGTGTAACATTACTAATGTGAAAGAATAATCCAGTTGATATGAACAGTAAATGAACAGGTATCTTCCATGTAAATAACACAGGGGAAAAATATTCCTATTACAATACAACTAATGGTAGTGACTTGTGTGACTAACAGTTAATCCATATCTAGAACTGTATGAGCCATATTATAAATCGAAACTAGTTTTGCTATGATTAAATGACATGTATAGAATCTTTTAAAAACTAATATTCAAAATGAAAGAAAATCTCAAATGATCAGTGTGGTAAGGTGCAAAATGACTCTCCAAAAGACACCCACGTCAAATCTCTGCAATCTATGAATGTTACTTTATTTGGAAAAAGACTATTTGAAGATGTAGTTAAATTAAGGATCTTCAGAAAAAAATCATCCTGGATTATCAGAGTGGGTCTTAAATCTAACGATATGTATCCTTACAGGAGACATATAGAGAACAGATGCACAGAGAAAGGTGATATGAATATCAAGGCAGAGATAGGCAGAGATTGGGGTCATGTGGCCACAAGCAGAATGGATACTGACAGCCACCAGAAGCTGGAAGAGGCAGAGAAAGATTCTGCCCCGGCGTCTCCAGAGGTAGTTCAGCTCCACTGATGTCTTGATTTCAGACTTCTGGTCTCTAGAATGATGTAAGAATAAATTTCTGCTTTAAGCCACCCAGCTGTGGGTGCTTGTTAAAGTCATAAGAAACTAATACAATCAGGGAAGCTGACTTAGAATCATAAGGATGACTAAAATCCATTTAAAAATATTCCATACGTATTTCTGGCAAGGCTTCTAGTCTCATGGGACTCTTCACTATATAATTCCTTGATATTTATTAGCTGGAAAGGATAAACTCTTGTTTATTTTTACTGGTTAATTTGATGATGAATAAATAGTAACCATAATTTATAAATTAATGGCTCTCACAACACAAAAGTACGCTTGTTAGTTTTGTTCTTTCTATTATTCTTGACTTGCTGGATAGGAAAGAGGACTTGGGCAGGCTTTCTATGGACAGAAAAGGTGCTCAGTTTGTCTTGAACAGAGGTTCCCAAATGCAGGCAACTAGATACAAGGAAGTGTTTACCAGGTCATGAAATGCCCAATGCCATTCTGACTAATTACTTCGTGCTCCAATTTCATGAAAGTTGTGTCTATCTTTTCACCACTCTCTCTAGACATTTCTTTAGCATAAAATAGGTAATATAGAAAATTAAATTAATAATAATGTAAATGTTGTTAATGGAAAAGACAATAAAAATGATTGGAGACAATTTTCTTGAAAGTAAAATTTGCACACCATAAAATATAGTCATTTTGAGCGCACAGCTCAATGATTTCTAGTAAATTTATGCAGACTTCAATTATAAAAATATTGACAGGCTTGATATTTTCCCACAGATGTCTCAGGCTCTGTTCATTTTTCTTTCTTCTTTTTTTCTGTCTTTCAAATGGTATACTTTCTACTGCTCTGTCTTCAGTTCATTGATTCTTTGTTTTGCCCTCTCAAGTCTGCCTTTGAGCCAATCTAGTGAAATTTTCATTTATTATTATACTTTTCAATTCTATTTATCGAATTCAATTTGATTTTACTGGTTTATTGAGATTCCCTATTTTTGGTGTCATGATATTTTCTTTCCAAGTGTATAAACCGTTGCTATAATTCTTTGAATAGATTAGTAGCTTCTTTGAAGTCCTTGTTTGTTAAATCCAACATCTGGACTCAGAATCAATTTATATGGACTGCTTTTTTTCCTGACTATAAGTCACAATTTCATGGAGTTCTTTGTTTGATTGTTTGTATGCATTTCTTGTAATTTTTTGCTGACATTTGGATATTCTAAATTGGATTGAAATTGACTTGAGAAGAATGTGGAATTATTGGTATACTTTCTCTTTCCAAGAATAACCAGCTGTTTTGGGGCAAATATGAAGAAACTGCCTATTCCCCCAGGGCTTTATTTTGCCAGGAGAATCAGATGGAGAGAGAAAAGGGAAAGAGATTGAGTATATTCCAATGTGTTGAACTATAATAATAACCACAAGATATCCTGCAATTCCAGTTGGACAAATAAACATTCACCAGAAAGAGGCTATGGATAATGAGAACTTGGTGGTTTCAATGGATTAAAGGTTTTGATGTTATGGCAATCAGTTACTGGAGTAAGAGTTCCAAGTATGGAACACTGAATCAGGAGAGCAGAGTTTTCAAATCGTTATTTACATTCTGCTGTTTCTGGTGAGTAGACGCAAGATTCAACCACATAAATAGATATGTAAGATAAATTAGAAGGAAGGGTCACTACAATAGAAGAAGTGAAGAAGCTGGAAGCTAAGATATCCATCTGAAGACTGAGGTTACCAAGAATGATAACATTAAGGGCTAGGACTTATATAATGAGTCAGCATGACCAGGAGGTAAATACTTGAGAATAATGAATTGGAATTTTGGTTACATGCATCATAATATTCAAATTGGGTTATATTAATCATGCTCTCTAAGTTTGAGCCCACTTATTAAAAGCTGATAGCAAACATTAGGTGATATTTATGGTTACACTAAGAAACTAATTAGAAGTTGTAAGTAAATGTGTGATTACTAATACCATAGGTAATTATTTAATTGAAATTTAATAATTATGCCAGGGTAAGCATTGTATTGAGTAAGAAAGCTGTTCAGAGCACTCTTAAACTAATAGGAAAACAAAAATATTCCTGGAAGATTAATAGGTCATTTTCTTGGTATTAGAAATTAGAATCACTCATGTAGTACTCAAAGAAACTTTTGCTTACTGGATGAAAAAACAAATACATTCAAGGGCTCTAGATAAAAATTCAAAGGAAAATACTAACTTTTATCCAGTTATTATAGATATACAAAATAGGCCATTCAGGAATGAGTGCGTATATGAGGCAGACTATTAAAAAGTAATCAGTTGATAGTGCATGACGAGGTGGGTAAATCTTCCCCAAAACAAATATGCAAGACAAAACTGTCCCTCAAAATCATTTCGAGACTCTGGATATTGACGAAAGAAATCAACAAGCATTTATTCATGAAAAACTGCTAGAACTTTGTGGGAAAAAGTGAGTCTGCAGCCTTCTTGCCTCTGCTGCTCCAGTTTACCCACACTCAATTGTGAGAGTTTCATGGTTTTGCTGTGAAAAACAGTGTCTCTGCCAGAGGGATTTGATTTAGGATAGAGGGCAAAAACCCATGACTGGCATTATTTTCAGTAAAAGTAGAAAATACTGCAGAAAATGATGGGCAAAATTTGCAGCTCTGTTAGCCTAAATTTGCTGTCTATATTGGGGTGTAGAGTAAAATCAGCCAAATGGGAGATCCCGAAAATGAGAGAGCCCCAAAAGCGTTGGCTTTCTCAGCTCTCCACACATCTCTGTCCCCATAGGAAATTGGCTTCATGCGCAGGGAGCCCTGAGAGGGTCCAGGGGAAAGGAAAAGTCAAGGCGTGTGAGAGATCTGGCCGAGGTTTGAATAGCTTCCCAGCCCACAGACAGATCCGTCAGAGAAGGCGGAAGCTTTTCAGGCTCGTGATATTTGAGCACAGCCTCTGCCCAAATCATTGGCTCAAGACTAATCCATGCAGGCACAGGACACTCTTTAGGATACTAAACTGAAAAAACAGAAATTAGAAATATAAATCTGAGTATAGACATCAAGGACAATGACAGAGGAAACATTCCAGAGATCAACACCAGGCAAGTTAAAGAGGAATCATAATCCAGAATGCGAGATCCTCAACATCAGATATTTATCTGTCTCACTCACATTTTATGCCCATCATCTGGTACATGTAGGGTCTAGCATGAGTGAGACCAAGTAAACTCTAAATTCATGCCATTCCGCACCAATCTCCACATTTTCTATTTTTAAAGATAGTGGTCTTTGTTCAATTCCTTGAACCTGCCAAGGTTTTGCTATATTATGATTTTTATATAGACTGTCCCTTCTGTGCTGAATACTCTTCTGTTTCTCCTAAAGGGTATCCCCTTCTCTACTTTTAGGATCCTTTCATATATTACCATCCCGGAGAGAGCTGGTCACCTCACCCCACGCTGAGCTCTTCTCCAAGCCTTCTCTGTTTATCCCCTCCTTGTTGCGACTACATCAGGTCCTTGTCTGCTTGTAATTCATTTTTTTTGTACAGCCCTAAACCTCAGTTATTTGAGATTATCCAATAAGAATAAATCAGCCAGTTTGTCTAATCCTTTTTGGATCCTTGAATCCAGTCCCTGGGTCTGTCTGCGTCCATCTATTCTGTTATTGTCGAAAACTCCTTGGATTCCATTGCTCTCTGTTTTCTAGGGCAGTGTTAGCTCTGAAAAGACAAAAGTTTCATGGGGTTTGTTTACCTTCATTTTAAAATAAATTCTCTCTAGGGGTGAATTCATTTTGTCTTGTGTGCCTCAAAATTGATTTGAATCTGAAATAGAGAAAATAATGACTACTTTTTGTGAATATTTTCTAAGTCCCATTCCATAGACCTTATGAGCTAGAGACTATTAATTCAGCCATTGATCCAATGCATATACTGATCTCTTACTATGGAATAGGCTCTGGGTGTATGTTGCTGAATGAGATGCATTACCTGGAAACAGGAGTATTTATTCTGGTAGTAGATGCAGAGAAACAAATGAGTAACTACATAGCAGTGAGGAACATTTCATGAGAAAAAGTAAACACAGACTACTTTGAAGCACATAGGAGAAAAAGTTACTGAGTGGCATGACTCCATTGTACAGATGAGGAAACTGAGGCTTGGAGAAGTTAAATAATACGTTGGATGAATTAAAATTTCTAAAAGAGGGGCTGGCCCCGTGGCCGAGTGGTTAAGTTCGCGCACTCCGCTGCAAGTGGCCCAGCGTTTCGTTGGTTCGAATCCTGGGCGTGGACATGGCACTGCTCATCAAACCACGCTGAGGCAGCGTCCCACATGCCACAACTAGAAGGACCCACAACGAAGAATATACAACTATGTACTGGGGGGCTTTGGGGAGAAAAAGGAAAAAAATAAAATCTTTAAAAAAAAAAATTTCTAAAAGATGGCAAAGCCAGAATTTAAATTTCACTTTGTCTGATTCCACAATTTAATTTCTTAATAATGCCGTCATATTGCCCTTCCATATATATTGAGTACCTATTACAGATACTATATTTTACATACATTATCTTATTTAAATCTCACAAAACCCTTTGAAATAGGCAGGGTTTTGGTTTCCATCAACTTTTATAAGAGAGTCCTTACCTTTAGGGAGGACTCATAATTGCTCAAAGTGATAAAATGCAGGAATGACTGGAACCCAGATTTCTCTGACTTCAAAGCACATGATTTAAAAAATTTGCTGTTAAATCAAAATATTTCATTATACTTGCTATTTTCTCAAGATCAGTTACAATACTAATTCACTACCTCTTGAAATGCAGTGACTTTTTGTTCGGAAGCGTTCAGCAAAGTGTGCAAGTACTATGGGATAAGATAGTCAACAGATGCATACAGTCCGTATTTACACATTTATTGATGTCCGTATTCATTTCATATATACATGTTAACTGGCATTTTTCTCATCTTTCTACTTAACTTGGAGTTTTCTTGGTGGTAAGACCATATCACTCTGGCTCATCTTTCTCTCTTTGGCATTGCTCAATACCACGTTTTATACTCGGCAGGTGATCTAGAATATGGGTGAGAAAAATGAATATCTTTGTATGTGTGCCCATTTATCACACATATTCAACGATATTGAGGCTGTCTGTGAAAATGGGTATAATTTAGGCAGGGAATTCAGGCTGCATGCTAATTCACTCATCTGTTATCAAGGAATTTTACTCAAAAAGATTCGTAAAGAGGTCCGTGTGCTTTACCATTTCATCCACAGTTTCCCTCACGTGAGTGACGGGGCATCTGTCCAGGCCCAGCCTTGGTCTCTCTGGGATCAGTATGAGGACATACTAACTGAATGCAGGAGGAGATGAAAAGAATTTTGTTTCTGAGGAGCTGGTAACCATAGTATATTTTTACTACCTGAGGCATATTGCAGCACCCACGAAACAGGACACTAATGAGACTGAGCACCTCCAGACATGTGCTCGTATTTGCTTTCTTTCCTCAGAAGACAGTGGGTACATTTTTATTCTTAATGTGAGAAAAAAATCTCAAGGGAGGGGAGAAAACTGTGCTGGAATAGCAATGAAGAAGTAGTTGCTTTACATGACACTTTCCTTCTGGATGGCTAGAAAGATCAATGTACTTGCCTGGAGCTCATGAATTAATATCCTCAGCCATCAAGGAAGAAGACATTGTGCACAGCAACTTGTTCTTCATTGCTAACTTCTTGTCATAAGTAAAGTAATAATAAGGTGGCTTCAGAGTAGGTGTTACCCTTGGGATATAGTATTACTTTATCTTAAAAATCACCAATCACTGTAATGCATGGACTTGACATATTTTCTGTACAAATGAGACAATTTCTATTAGACATATTGAAAGCAGAGGCTCTGGGTAATTCAGCCTTTAAGAGATGTATTTTTATATCTCCAGAAGTCATCATAGTTCCATCTGGTTCAGTGAGGACTGAGCTGGGGTTCTTGAATTTGAATTCCAGTATTACCTTACTCTGGGCAACAATTAACTGGCACTTCTGATGAGTCACTTACAAAATGTCAACAGAGATATCTTCACCAACTATAAATGTCTGTTCTAAGGACAAACCTATTAATGCATGTATTTATTTAGTCAATAAATATTTATTAAATATTTACTAAGGGGCAAAAGTTGTGCTGGACATTATGTATGTACATATAACTCCATCATTTTAGAGTTTAGTAGGTAGGATGGCAATAAAAATATTTCTGTGACAAGTGTAACGAGAAAATACAATAACAAATTGGAGAAAGCAGAGATTTTTGGTTTCACAAAAGTAAAACCAGATGCATAGAACAGAAGACAGCAAAGGGAGATACACAATTTGTAACTCATATGAGAAGTCTAAGGTTTGTGGGACCTCAAATAGAGGATTGTACTGTAGGTATATGAATTCATCTAAAATCCTTTCTGAAACCCCAATGATATAATTGATGTAAAATGAAATAAACAAAGGAAGAATGGGGTCCATTTTCTGGCAGAAGTGGGTGGTACAAAAGGCTGCTGGAGATTTCAATAAAGTTGTAGAGGGAGGAACTGTAAGAGGGTTGGAGGAAGCAGGTGGAGCGGTAATAGTCTTCAATATGGTATGAAGGTGCCTCGGAGGAAAATTCAGTCACTCTGCTCTTTACAGAAGAACATACCTGAATAGTTTTCCTATTATTGTCTTCTTAAATATTCACAGTGAGCTTGTAAGGTGAGTAGAATTGTTTTCACTTTAAAAGTGGGAAACCTGAGCATCTGAGATTTAAGGCCATCTAAATTAATAAGAAGGGAAACTCAACGATGAGTGGAAATGACCTTTCTCTGATTTAACTTTTCCTTCATTCAATAAACGTTTATTGAGCACTTACCACATCACAGACACTGCGCTCACAGAGGGGATGTTATGGTGAGGAAGGTAAATACGATTTTTCCTCTTATTGAGTTTATGATTTTCCAACTTTAATATTTGTTAGAAAGCTGAAGCAAACAAAAAAGACAAGAAACCATGAGGATAAGTTAACATCTGTAAATGTCTACAGTATAAACAGTTATAGTATAAAATCCACAGATATTCCTGTGAAAACAGACGAAGAGATCTACACCATGATATCACTAGGAATTATTTCACCCCACCTAGCCCAACTGACTACCTTGTAGCGCAATTATATTGGAAATGAAGGAAACACCATGCCCAATACATACTAGATTTGCACCATGCCCTATGTGGGTTAAAGACATTACGTATTGGTCAATTATGCATGGTCAATTTTATTTGTACATGATATCATCATATACAGTTATTCTCAGCTTCATCTCATTTATGGATTAGATTAAAATCAGTAACTAAAAGAGGAAATCCATGTAATTTTAAATGTTATTTGTATTTGTGGACTATATTTGTGCTCTTTAGTTTCTTTCCTTCCATTTTCTCTTGAATCCAGTCTCATCAGATATTTGTTCCCACCGTTCCACTGAAACTATTCTTAAAAAGTCTGTCAATGATCTTCTCATGGTGAAAAGCAAATCACTCCACCCTCATGTTAACCTGTCTTAAGGTTTTGATACAGTTGATCTTACGGTGCTCCTTAAAACATTTTCTTCACTGACTTCCAGGGCACCATTCTTGCCTGATTTCCCTCTTACCATTGAGACCACTCTTTTCCCAGCCTTCTTTCTGGCTCCTTCTTGTATCCATAATCTCTAACGCTAGAGGGGTTCAGAGCTCCATGATTTGACTGTCTCTTTTTTCTGAAGATCTCAGTCATCTGGTCCCATGGATTCACTACAGTCTACATGCTAATAATCCCCACATTTATCTGGACAGCCCAGACCTCTTCCCTGAATATCTCCTGACCTGCTCCTCCACAACCCCACTAGGATGTTTGTAGACGTCTCAAACTTAACATATCCAAACGATGGCTCTTGGCATTTCCCCTACAAGCCTTCTCTGCCCCCAGAGGTCTGCATTATTTGCATCCTTACCCCCGTATTAATTCCCTAGGGCTGCTCTAACAAATTTAGCAGCTTAACAATACAAATTTACTTTTTCACAGTTCTGGAGGCCAGAAGTCTGAAGCCAGTATCACTGGGCTGAAATCAAGCGTCAATAGGACTGCACTCCCTCTGGAGGTTCGAAGAGAAAATCCCTTCCTTGCCTCTTCCTGCTTCTGGTGTCTACTGGCATTCCTTGGCTTCTGGCCCCCTACAGCAGGCTCTGCTTTTGTGATTACATGGCTTTCTCCTCTTCTATTTATGGGTAAAATCTCTTCCACTCCCACTTTAAAGGGATGCATGATGACATTTAGCATTTAGGGCCCAACTAGATAATCCAGGAAAATCTCCCCAGCTCAAAATCCTTAATTTAATCATATCTGCAAAGACCTTTTTCTTTCTTTTGCCATTTAGGTAACATTCATGGTTTCCAGGGATTAGGGCATCAATACCTTTTGGGAAATTTTTCAGCCTACCACAATCTCCTTCAAGTCTTTACTAAAATACCAATGCCTGAGCAATTCCTTCTTTGACCACCTTATTTAAAATCTCCCACTCACTACCACCAATGTCTCTATACTCACTATCTCCCTTTCCTTTATTTTTTATCTTCATAGCCCTTATCATCATCTAAAATACTATTATATATATCAAAGAATTAAAATTACGTATAATAATATATGTTAGATTTATATATATATATATCTATATCTATATTTTTTTTTTTGAGGAAGATTAGCCCTGAGCTAACATCTGCTGCCAATCCTCCTCTTTTTGCTGAGGAAGACTGGCCCTGAGCTAACATCCCTGCCCATCTTCCTCTACTTTATATGTGGGATGCCTGCCACAGTGTGGTGTGCCAATCAGTGCCATGTCTGCACCCGGGATCCCAACCAGTGAACCCTGGGCTGCTGAAGCGTAATGTGTGAACTTAACTTCTGAGCCACCAGGCCTGCCCTAGATTTATATAATTTTTATGTGTATACTATTACATATATAATTTTAATTCTTTGATATTCATCTCTCTTTTATTAGCATTGTATACTCAATGGGCATAGGCATTTTTGTACTGATCTTAGCTGGTAGAGATTAATACCTTGTACATTGTAGCTTAATAAATATTTGGAGAATTAATTTGTTGAATGACTTGATGTTATCAACTAGTTTATACAAATAAGGTACTGTACTACTGTTACATTCCCATGAGGGGCAATTTCATTCTTCAATTTTCAGATAAATGAATTAGATAGATCCCTAGCAGTATTAGAAAATCTTTGTGATACCCACAGAAGTGCTCTCACTGGGATACTTACCTGAATAATAAGGGAGGGTTACTCTTTATTTCTAGCCGTTTTTCTGATTTATCTTGAAATAAATAATAGTAAAAGAAACCTTTATATTTACATTAGTGGGCATGGATAATATTTGAGAAAACATTATTTCGCTATAATTTTTCCAACTGATTACATTATAGTAAGATGGAAATAAATTTCAAACGTTTATAAACTAGTGAAAATTAAAAACTCGTCTTCTCTAAGAGCGCTTCCTTGGGCAATACAGCTGAACAAATAATAGATTAAATTACAACTTTGTACGTATAATTATTTTCTTTTTTCTTGATCTTAATTAAATATATATATTATATCTAACTCCAAATTCATCCTTGAAACTGTCACTATTAGTGTTCATTCAACAACAAACTTGTAAGATGTGCTCTTTTAAATTTTAATTGGTACTGCCAGACTACTTTCCTAGATGGCTGTGTCAATTCATATTCCCCCCAGCAACGCGTAAAAGCAAGTTTTCACCCACATTATCATGACGTTTTATTACCCTTTTCAATTTGAGCCATATGAAAATTTTGCGCACTGTGTTTTCCGTTTTAGTCTTTGTTCTTGCTCCCCAAAGACGTTCTAAGTTCTCTGCGTTTCTTGTTCATTGTAGTGTCCCACAGCAGAAAGAACAGTCCTGGTAGCTTTCAATTATTGCTACAATTTGGATGCTTATTTCATAGATCTTCATTACCAGTCTTAAATTGCTATTGTCTGTTTATTATTTCCAAGAGTTTTTTGCAGACTGTGCTGGTTAAAAAGTTTATTGCTTTGCTTTCTACTTCATTCTGCAGAATACTACCAGAACCAATATTATTTTTAATTGAGTTTCAGACTGCAACGATCTGACCTCTCCGTTATCTGTTACCACCGTCTTATATTATCTTTTATCACTATCATCAAAAGATTGCTGAACATGTACTTTAAAACATTTCTTGAGGGGCCTGCCCAGTGGTATGGTGGTTAAGCTTGCACACTCTGCTTCGGCGGCCCACAGCCAGACCTAGCACTGCTTGTCAAACCATGCTGTGGGGGCATCCTACATAGACTAGAGGAAGACTGGCACAGATGTTAGCTCAGAGACAATCTTCCTCATGCAAAAAGAGAAAGATTGGCAACAGATATTAGCTCAGGGCCAATCTTCCACACAAAGAAAAAGAAAAAAACCACATTTCTTGAAAACCCTAACAACCAAGCTACAATATCTTGCATGACTGACACTAAACCAGAAATAATGTAACAAACCTCCATCAATTATAGACTAATCCAGTTGCAATCATTTTATTGTCTATTATTGCTTATCATTGTTCAGGTGACAGTAGACTAAATTTCTTCTATACTTTCTATAACTTGTCTCCTAACAGATAGGAAATGTGTGGGTGGAAAGTATGAAATAAAAATGAAGAGAGATGAAACTGCATGCCAAATCTGAGATTTTCTTTAAGGAAAAGAAAATTAGCGATGGATCTAAAAGCAATAAGGAAATTCTCATCTAAAAGTTTCAAAATTCTTTGTTCTGCATTTATAGGTCTATAACATCTTGCCTGATTCTAAACTGATGGAAAATTGAGCCTTACAAATCAAATCTTTTCTATTCTAAATTTATACTCCCTTTGTCTTTTGGTACTGATTTCATTTTTCTGCTAAGAACTGGTTAATAAAATTCCTCTTGTTAGCAAATATAGAGAAATTCTCATTTGAAAAATAACAATATTTAAGAAACCATTTATATATACTCACAGAAAATGAGTAGGAGAGTGTTTTTGCTGGATCTTAGCTTTCACATAAACATAGAAGGAACATTATCAGTCACCATATTCTTATGTATACACTAAAAAAAGACCGTCAAATGGAATAAGGCAAAGTCTGATGCATAAAGAATGTTATTTAATCTTCACAATCTGCCACCCATCAGGATATAATCACATAAATGCGTTAAGCTAAGTAAATTTGGCTTTTACAGCTTACGTTTTAAACCAATACTATAAGTCAGGACTTCTCAACCTTGGCACTATTGATATTTCTGGCCAGATAGTTCTTTGCTAGGGGAGAGGGGTGTTGTGCTTGGCATTGTCGGATGGTTAGCAGCCTAAACCTCCTGGCCTCAGCCCACCAGCTGCTAGTAGCAATCTCCATCCTCTCCACCATAAGGACAACTGAAAATGGGTAGACATTGCCAACTGTCTCCTGGGCTGGGGTGGAGAGCAGGGAGAGAGAAATATTGCCCCCAGTTGAGAACCACTGCCATAAGTTAAGGAATATTACTATGTAATATTATGCCTTATATCTGGGTTCTTTTAGACTAGATTTTTAAATTACTATCTGAGGTCACATTAGTTCCTTATGTACCACTAGATCATTCAGATATGGAAATTATTAAAACCCTGCACCTCATACTAACTGCCAGAATTAGGGATAAATATATCTGCAGTAGGTACCATAAACTGTGGAGTACTTTAATAATCCTGTCAAACAACATCTAACAAGCATTATTTCACTCTATCTTATGTTTCCATATAGCATAGCTTGCCTCTTATTTAAATATGAATAACATTAAAGTAATAGGTTACTTGTACAATCCCTGATCCCTCATTAATGCTTGTAAATACTAAATGAGTCCAGAACAAGTGTTACATATGTTTCATGACTGGTTACATGGTTAAATGAGGATGCCACTCTCTAATAACATTTCATTCTTCTACTCTTCACATTCATCAAACAGGAAAAAAGTATTTTATCTGCTGTGTTCATTTTAAATTTGGTTATTTGTATCTTCATCAGAGTTCCATTTTAATATCTTGGTTATTAATAATTTAAATAACATTGCTTCTGGATACACTGCTGTAGATTATGAAGCAAGTCCATAGTGAAAAAACTAGTGCACACTTTAGCAAAAGACTATGTAAAGAGCTATATTATGAGTAACGTGTAGCTGATCTGATTCAGAAGAAGTGAACAATTCATAATGGAATGAAATTGTAATTTAATATCAATTTCAAGTTCTTGTTTATTTCTATGTCAAGATCTTTCTCCTCAAACTGAACACAACTGCTTCTTTTACATTATTTTACTTATAAGACCTTCTGTTTTGCCCACTTCCTGCCTCTTTATTCCAGTCCATTCTGTTGTGACCAGAGTGAATCCCTTCAGGTCTGTTTGATCATAGTAGAAACTCTTTAGTAGATCCCGGTTGTCTACCATATTGACTTTCAAACTTGAACCTTTAGAGCGGCAAGTGTTCTTAGTAGAATACTAGGTCATAGTGGTAAATTAGACTTTTAAAAAGCTTAGACCCATGCCCCGGCTGGTGGTGTATCGGTTGTTTGCATGCTCTGCTTCTGGGGGCCGAGTTTCACTGGTTCGGATCCCGGGTGCGGATCTACGCACCGCTTCTTGAGCCATGCTGTGGCAGGCATCCCATATACAAAGTAGAGGAAGATGGGTGCTGATGGTACCTCACGGCCAGTCTCCCTCAGCAAAAAGAGGAGGATTGGCAACAGATGTTAGCTCAGTGCTAATCTTCCTAAAAAAACCTTAAAGACAGGCCTTCGTGTATGAGATTCTTTGCATGGCTACTGAAAGCAAACACAAAAAAGCAGGATAAAAAATAAAACTGAGATGATCTCATTTTTTGCACTTCAGAGAGAACTGATAAAATATCTTCTTTGTTCCCTGTAAGCGGTAAGACACACTAGTCTGATTTTCTACAGCAACACAGAACCTTTAAGATGAAGCAAAAACTGTGCCAACTTTAGCTTTTCATGTAGAATTCATCTTAGTCTTCTTTGTAAATGGCTAATATTCTCAAGTCACATATCTGGAATTCCTAGGAAATTTCTTTTTGACTTTCCATGCTTTGCTCTTGAAGCATTAGTTATTAGAGACTTTTGAAGTTATTAGAGACTTTTCCCTCCTTGCTCTAGTACCCCTTTCTGCCAGCTTTCTTAGGATACTGCTCACAATGTTTCATGCAGTCATCCCTCCATAACCACAGAGAATTGGTTCCAGGACCCTCCACAAATACCAAAATCCGTGAATGCTCCAGTCTCTTTCTGGCCCTCCGTATCCACGGTTCCACATCCATGGATTCAACCAACTGGGATTGCGCAGTACAATGATTTAGATCCGCGATTGGTTGAATCCACGAATGAGGCACCCGCGGATACGCAGGGCCGACCGGATATGTAACCAAATGTTTTCATTCATCATCTAGATCATAAACTTCTTAGTATGAAAAGCATGTTTGTCCTTATTTTCAACCTTCTCTTACTACTCTGCACGTAGTACGTGTTCAATAAATATTTGCTGACTGAAGAAACAACCTTACTTAACAATTGGATCATTTTATTTTCTGAACAAATAATTAGAACGTGTTTCATAAAGCATATTTTTCTAAGTTGTGAATGTCATTACATAAAAGTGTCTGACAAAGATTTTAAATATGTCTGTTAGAGAAAATCAGCTTAAATAAAAAAATAACATTCTATGAAATCACAACCATCTTAGAAAACGCTAAATATATATTATTCTGCTAGCTGTGGGAAGTTGATATCTCTTTTCTGTGTTGTCAATTCTCACACATCAAAAAATTATATTTCATTTAATCTAAAACTTTTCATTGTCTCAGATGAAAACAAAATATATATTTAAAAAGAGGCTATTATCAGTTATGCTAATAAAGCTTCATTCTTACGGGAGTGAACCGTCCTCAGCAAAGGAAGGAATTAAAATCTTAAGAAAAAAGTACCCAAAACAAGGAAAAAGGATGCTTATGTGTCGCTTCAATGCCATTCTAGAATATTGTCTAAGAGGCTCACTTAAAGATTTTTGTCTAGGAGAATTTAGCTTTCTTTGACTTGCTATTTACTATTGATTAGTGGCCAGATACTACGCATTTGTAGATTTTTGTCCGGTCAATATTCAAAAGATTTTTGTCTGGAAGGAAAAATAACCCCAAGGGTTATGGTTATATTTCCCTGAGGTTATTAACTGATTCTTAATCTAACTTACTGATCTCCTTCCAACATTTCTTTCTTGAGTAAATATCCTTCAAATGATCTTTGATCAAGTTTTGCCATGCTTTAGCTTCAGCTTTGAAAATTAGACTTTCATAATAGTTACCTTTGTCATAAGACGCTAAGAATGTTTCAAAAACACTGATACTCCTCACTATACTGGTCTGTAAACAGGGTTGATGCTAGATTAATCTTGGTTGTAAATGATATTCTTGGAGAAGGCACTAACAGAACATTTTTAAAAGGATTCTTAGTTCCTGAGATGAATGGGGGCCAATTAATATCAATTTGCACAGGGAGAGGGAGAGGAGTGGATGTGGGAGGAACGAGAAGAGCAGATACTAGGGTTTATTTTATGAGTTTCATGTGGATAGATTCTGATAAAATTAAACTTTAAAAAGCAAAAGAGAAATCACCAGAATGTATGTGGCTTTAATTTGCGCATGCAGTTTAGGTCAAGATTTAGAAAAAATAATCAAGATTCAAGAGATATAAAAATCTTCTTACACTTCTGTGGGAAGAAATTACTTGTAAGTGTGAGAAAAAATATTCATACTTAGAACATTTATCTATTTACAGCTGTCACTTTTGAGAGTATCTCACTTAAACAAGAGAAAATATTTATGTACTCAATTTAAGATTTCAAGGACATATTTTTGCCTCGTATTTGTGAAAGAAATGTTATTTCTCCAGTAGCATTGAAAGCAAACCAAGTTAAGCATTGTTATACACAACAATTTAGAGCTATTATGAGAGGAAACTACTGGGGAAAAAAGGAAGCAAGAATCAAAAGACATCTAGTTGAAAAATTCTCCCTTGTGCAAGGAGTCTGGGTAATTTAGAGATCTTATAATGGCTTAATAGAACTCTAAAAAATCACCTCTGAGCTTAGAAATTCAAACCTTATATTTTGTATTTGGAGACCCATTAATGAATAAAAGAACCACTTTATGCTGATTTCGTTATTTATTAAATGATCTATATTCAACTAGCTAATTCAGGCTCTGGATGGGCTATGAATATAGTGAGGTTGATACTAGAAATAAAAAAATCATATTCTTCCACACCCATAGAGTTTGCATTAAAACTGGTTGAATGATGGTGAAATGTCATGGTATAGTAGCTACTGGAGTTTAATATGGTATAGAGTCATCTAGATAAGTCTCATCCTCCATTATTTTATTTCCACCATAATATAAAGAGAAAATAAAAAGACGTTAATCACAGATTTAAATCCTCATTTCCCTACTTTTTCTAACAAAACCGTTGTGAATTTGGATCGCAACATAATCAAGCATATACAAATGATCAAATTACAAAAATAACCCTTCTATTCGTGGAAAAATGGACATGGAGAAGCAGCAGATCAGGACACTGAAGAGTACAGATCCCAGAACGATACGACCTCTTTTAGAGTCCTAGGTCACTGTTTACTAAGGACCTTTGCACAAGTCACTAAATCTCTGTTTTGATTCTGTCATCTGTAAAGTAGCGATAAGAACAGTATACACATCACAGAGTGGTCATGAGAGTTGAATGCGTTAATGTACGTATACAAAATATTTAGAGCACAACTTGGCACAATTTAAGTCTTTTTTGAATTTTTGATATCATTATTATTGTCATTATGCATTTGGTTTGCATACTGAGGGACGCTACATTTCAACGTAAGTACGTCTTCTTTCTCTCTCTCCCACTCTCTCTTTTTTGCAGAGACTGACAATTTCCCTCTAGTACCTGTTTTCCCTGTCTTTCTTCTAGTAATAGGCCTTCTCTCCTGACCAACCAAGTTTTGGCAGAGAACAAGCTGCTAATGACCTTTTTCAGATCCCCTTTGCCAGTAGGTAATGTCTGAAACTGTTAGGTCACTTTCTTTAAGGCTCGCCTTCCTCCCAGTATTTCCCCATCTCCTTGGGCTGCAAGATAGATATGGCACTGGTGAGCTAGCTTCAACCATGTGAATAAATCATCACTGGGGGACTGCAGAGAAATGAGAGGAACTGCCTCCCTCAATGGCGGTGTGAATCTGAGCCCTCTACTGACCCTTGATCGCCCACCTACATTGTGCCTGTGACATAAAGGAGAATAGACTATCTTGTTGGAGCCACTGCGTTTTGGACTTTTCTTCACAGCAACTTAGCCTATATCCTAATAGAGCAAGTCATCTCTCTCTGTCTCCATTTTCCCAATAGTAGAGTAAGGATAATTCATTTACTTGTAGAACTGTTATCAAAAGAGAATACGTAAGAAAAATGCTTAACCTAGAAACTGGCATATTATGTCACCTTTCTTTTATGAATGTGAAAACATTTATATTATCACTATGTTATTTATTTGACTCTTTCTCTACATAAAAGATGATGCCCATTGGCTTTGTTTCCTGTAAGCTTTCCAGTCTTTCAAATCCAATCTCTGAAAACAGGGTAATCAAACTGTCAGCTCTCCCATATGTAATATGACGTAGTCCATTTCTCATAAATGATTTTTGAAAGAAACTTTTTTGGTCAAATCAGCTTAGAATACTTTATAAACGCTTTGCCCCATCCTCATCCTTTTGAAATTTGCAGTTCTCATTAACATATTAAAGTCTGGAAAATTCCTACAAAAAGAAACCTCCTTTTATTATTTGATATGTTAGACGGCAAACATAATGTTCGACCTATGAACACATTTTCTTTTTGTAAAACAAATTAATGCCACATACAAGAGTATTATTAGGAGCATAGTTTAAGAAATGCTTATCTAGTCCAATTGACATTTGGCAATGTGCAGAAACATTTCATTTTTCTGTTTGTCACAAGGACCAGGTAGTTGCAATGACATTTAGTGCGTGACAGTCAGGGACCCTGAATACACTGTAAGAGCAACATTCCCAGACAACAACCCCCTCATCCCCAACTGCCAATATGGTGTCCATTGGGAAACAGATTTCTAGTCTACTTCTTTTAAGGAATTTGCGGACAGTTGAAGGGCATGTTATTGATAAAAGGCATGTGTTGAACCCAGATGAGACTCCTTCTCTAGTACTCTCTCTGGGGTGAGATTTCCTGATTTAGATGTTGTGATGCTAAGTCACCATGAGCAAATTCAAAGATTCCTGGTGAGACGCATTCACATTGTACAAAGTTCTGATTTTCCCGTTAAGATTTTCCTTAATGTTCATTTTGAGATAAAATATTAAGCACAGGATCTGATATTAGATAAAGTAGAAATGAAGTCAGAGGAAGCAGAAAATGTCAAATGTTCTTCCATTGTTTGTTCACTGCTAGAGACATTTCAACCCAAAATGATTTTGAATGGTCAGACATCCGAATTTTCTTTGTTTTTTGACTGTAGCTAACTGAGTTCCAATGCCTCAGTTTATCTAAGTGTCACTGGACTTTGAAAACTTACAGTGCACTGCAAACATGAAAGAATTCAGCATTCTTGAGTTTCAGGGTTGAGGGTCAGAAAGTCTATGAGGCCAGAGTGTTCGGTATTTAGGGAGACGTTGAAGAGCTCATAGTACTGAGAAACTACAAATGTATGACGAGATCCTGGACCCTCTCAGCCCTGAGCAAAGGTGGCAACAGAAAAGTGTCATCCACTGTTCTTCTTGCCTGAATGTTTTCCCTAGTGTCTGCTGGGCTTTTTCTATGCCCATTATTCAAGTTTCAACTAAATGTTACATTGGAAAGATCTTCCATGAACGCAGTCCCATACTTCCCACTCACTTTCTATGTCAGGATCCTATTTCATTTCTTTCTCATGACACTTGACCCTAGCTATAACTTATCTGACTAAAGTAGTACTTAAATGCGTGGGTTTTTTGTCATTACCTACTATAATGTGATAAGATAGCTCAGTGAAAGCTGTCTTTTTCATAGCCATTTCCACTGAAGTGATTAATCTCTCCTCGATACGTTTTTTTTGAAAGAATGAACATCTCACATGACAGGTTTTCATGTAATATTAGTAAACACGATAAATTAGCTTATGACATTAGAACTCATAAAATCTGGGTGAAATCATCTCTTGCTATTTCATGTTTGTTTAGGGGATTTGCTTCCAAAGGCATGCTATGCAAATATTTTAATATTTATGATTCTGTGTCCAACAGTTTCTATGTCCCGATTCTTTGTTGTTGTGTAATGTTCCTTTGGATTCTAGAAGTTTTACCACCTGCTTAGAGGAGACAGGATTTGAGTAGGGAGAGGGAAGAATATGTTCAGTGTAGCTGTAACAGTTTTCACCAATCAGCAGTAACGTCAAGCAATGAAAAATTTGACCATAATTCCCTAATTTTTCAAACAAAAGTAAAATTTATGTGTACATTTTAATTTTAAAAAATGAAACACAATACTTTAAATATTTGCATCTAAATTTGTATGATGTGATTATCGAAACTGATATTAACATTTATATGTAAATAGTTTTATAAAGCCCAAGATGGCAAATGATGATTTTACAATAATTCCTTAGATAGCAATGACTTTGCTATGACTCGATGACAAAATGAAATGGCTTGTCTCCTGAAGCATCATAGATTCTTCGTCTTCCATAATGTTATACGTGCCTGCAAGCTTGGTTCACCCCATCGGCCTCCTCCTTATAACATAAAACCAACTGACAGGTTAAAGGAGTGATGCTCCCATAAAAGGTCCTGAAATCCTGCTTACCATTATTAATAGCAAATGATTCCTTTTGAAATAAAAGAGCATGTCAGGCTATTATTAGCCATCCTTAAGTCTTTTCAAGACTCTTCTAGAAAGATGGTTTTCCAGGGCAGGTTATTAATTAAAGAGCGTGAGTTTTTCCCCTTTCATAAAACATATTAGAGAAAATTTCGATGAGCTATACTCTCTAAAATTATGAATTAGTGACATTTTTACACTGCTATCATTTATAAATCACAATTTCAGGTAATGAGGCAATATCATAATTTTAAGCAAGGATTAAACATTAGTAATGAGACCTATAAAGTAGCTAACATTAATGGAGACTGTTCTTTTGACCCAGGGCCTCGAGCCATTCCAAAGTCAAAATGCTAATCAGTTTTCTCTAGAGTTGAATGAATGAAAATATTTATTATACAAAGTGGAGAGTTGGAGATGCTTCCCTTGCTGTATAGCTTAGCTCTCTAATGAGGTCCTATTTTGCCCTAAAATAACAGCCCTGTAAGGAAGAACACAGTTGTAAACGTTGACACGTGCGTGCCCCTTACCCCGGCTGCATCATCTCTGCAGCCCTTCGTAAGCTTTGCTGTCGGTCCTCACACCATTTTCCTATCTCAGTTGCATTGATGGGGTTCAAGTTTGTGGTGCATTATCTCCTAAACTAAAGCATAATTTCTTATTAGGTGGAAAAATTCAGGCTCTCATCAAGTGTAGAAGCGATGGTATAATTGGAGAGGTGTGAGGAAAAATGAAAATACAACTAAATCCCTCATTTTCTCATTCTAAGAAATCTGTTTTTTTTTATCCAAAACCAAAACCTTGCTTTTCTGTCCTCTTTAAATGTCTGTCATTAAGGTGGAAAATAAATACTTATAGTTTCATTTATGATTCTTTCATTTGTAGAGCCTAATGACAGATGGAAAAAATTTTACATATAAAATGAAGCTTTAACTATGATTAAGAGAATCAAGAAGAAGAATTTGCCACTTCTACCTTCTCTTATTATGGCCATTCATTCTCATGTCCTCTTTGTTCATAATCTGTCATTATGTTGGATGTATGCCTCTAAATGACACACAAGAACTATTATAAAACTGACAGCATTGGAAAAAAATAAATCCTTTTCCACAAAATGAAGCTATTAAAGGATGCTAGAAAATAGCATTCCACTAAATATGAGTGCATAATTTATTATAGGCGAGTTTATAAAACTGCAATGTGTATACTAAGCACAAGTGTCCATAAATTTCTTCGGTTCAGAAAACTGAAAGATCAAAAATACTTGATATTAAGTAATATATTCCTTGTCTTCATATATCTTTTAATAAGTTATTTGTTTAGAGTTTCTAAGTTGGATATGTTAAATATTGGAATAAAGAACAGTAGGAAGGGCAGTAGAGCTAGAAGCATTCAATTATTTAAATGGTTTATTAAATGGTTAACGTTGGTTACATAGTTTATTTAAATCATTATGAGGAGTGAGGGGGTCTGAATAAACTCATAATAAAGAATTTAAAGAGCATGAAAAGCCTCTCATCTGTCGTAATTCGGAACTTCATAGGAATTTACGGCAGACGTAAGCAACGGAGGAAGTAAGCTTTGGCCAAGAATCGTCTGCTTCACTGCTTTATAAACAAAGGCAGCCCGTGCAGTAAAATGTTTATAAGTAGAGATACCACTTTTGTTTCAAATGCAGTGAAAATTGTTACTGAAACCTTTTGAGGAAAAACACAGTTACTCATTTATTAAAAAAAAAAACTAAAGGAAAAATGCAATTCACTTTAAAAGAAAGCTACATTGTCCTAAGGATATGATTTATAATTTAAGAATTCCGGGGCCGGCCCTGTGGCTGAGTGGTTAAGCTCCTGAGCTCTGTTGCGGTGGCCCAGTGTTTTGCTGGTTGGGATCCTGGGCGCAGACATGGCACTGCTCATCAGGCCACGCTGAGGCGGCATCCCACGTGCCACAACTAGAAGGACCCACAACTAAAACGTACAACTATATACTGGGGGGATTTGAGGAGGAAAACCAGAAAGAAAATAAAAAAAAGAAAGAAAGAAATAAGAAGACTGGCAACAGTTATTAGCTCAGGTGACTATCTTAAAAATAATAAAAAATAAAAAAAGAATTCCATTGAACAATTTCATTGATAAATATATATATTTAAAGATTATATATATGGTTTAAAGACTATCTATATAGTTTAAAGCCTATATCTATACATGCAAAGACTATAGTAGTCCTCAAATCTCAAATAACCTGTGAATGATCTTGAAAGCATTTGTTTCATACAAATATACTTCTAAAGCCATAGTTCATTCATTAAGTGTTAATTGTTCTGTAGGCTTTGTGTCACGGAGGTGTCTGCTTGTCTCCACACGGGGTTGAAGTCTATGGCTCCAGCTCATTGCTTCCTGGTTTGGCCGTTTTCCACTAGTACTCAATTTCTGACTCTCAAGTGTTCTCGTTGCACTCGGGGCCGTCAGTGACTTGTTTCCCAGTGATGCATATGTTAAAGCACATAGCTTTATAAAGCGGGATGATATCTCAAACTCCTACATTTACATAAACAGATACGCTTGAAAGATGTCCAAATCAATCAGTGAATCCATCAACACCTATGAATCTAGAACTAGTTACATGCTTGACATTCTGTTAGGCAAAACAGAGTGAAGGTAAGAACTGAAGAAAAGAAGACATTCACTCAGTTTGCTTATGTATTCTATCTTCTATATATCTTCCTGCTTACAACAAATATCCTTACAGTACATAATGTGTGGCAGGTACTGTCTTAGTTACAGGGATAAGGTAATGAACACCAGAGCTTCCCTATATTTAGGGACACACTTTCAGCAATTGAAACTAACAGTAGCAGAGGTTATTCTAAATGACTGTCAAGGAAGGACACAGTAGTAAGTTGCCATTTGAATGACCAGAAAGAAGTGAGATTATAAGCTGTATGTCTACCTGGGGGATGAGCATCTCAGGAAGAAAGTACAGCAATCCTCTCAGGTAGAATAAGGGAGAAACAAAAGAAGCAAAAAAAAAAAGAAAAAAATGAGTGAAGCTGGAGCCAGCTAAGCCAGTGGGAAAGCAGAAGGAAATGAGATTAGAGAGTTAAGAGGGGCTCACACCCGGCACAGCCTTTGAAGCCATTTTGAAGACTTTGGTTTTTACCAAAGTAAAAAACCCAAAGAGAACTGAGAGACTTTGCAAAGTCTGAGCAGAGTCGGATCTTTATCCGACTTACGTTTTAACAGTTTTAGTCTCACGGCTCTGTCAGGCAAAGGCTGCGGTGGGAGGGAAAGGGGCAGGGGCAGGGGATCAGTGGGGAGACTATGACAGCAACTCAGGAGAAAGCTGACTGTGGCTTTTATCAGAGTGGGAGCAGTGAGATGGGAGAGTTGACCAGAGCAATGAAAAAGCCTGATGGCAAGAGACAGCTCGACTTGTGAAAATTTGAAAGAGCCTTAAATAAACGGCTCCTATGCAGCAAAAGAGAAGCTGTTAAGAAAGAAGCCTGGAAGGCTGGAGCGAGGGGCCAAGCCCACATCGTGGAGAGCCTTGTAAGCCAGGCTAAAGATTTTAATCTGAGGGCCCTGGGAACCCAGTGAAACATTTTAAACAAAAGAGTTAAATAACTTAGCCTCCTAAAACAACATGTCTTTATTATCTGACACCTTCGCTGAGTCAGGAGTGCAGACACTGCTTAACTGGTTCCTCTGATCAGGGTCTCACAAGACTGAAATGCAAATATTGGTCAGGCTGTGACCCTTTCTGAAGCTAGGAATCTTCTAAGTTCATTCGGGTTGTAGGCAGAACTGAGCTCCTTACAGGTGTAGACCTGAGGCCATCAACTCCTAGAGTCTGCCCCTCTCCATTGGAGTTCACACTACAGCTGTTTGCTTCTTCTTGGCCAGTAAGAGAGGGTCTTTCTTCTAAAGGCATCTGAGTAGGTCGGGCCTGTCCAAGATAACATTCCTTTTATTAATCTATAGTAAACTGATTAAGGACATTAGTTACAACTGCTAAATCCTCTCATCTTTGCCATATAATGTAACATAATCGTGTAGTGATACCCATTACTTTTATCATATTCAAAAGAAAGTTACAGGTATCATTCACACTCAAAGGCAGAAAATGATACAAAGAATATATACAAGGGTGTAGGAATCTCGGGGGCCATGTTAGAATTCTGCCTACTGGATAGGTAGATAGATAGATAGATAGATAGATAGATAGATAGATAGATAGTTTGTATATTGCGCAGAATATCATGGCCCATTTCAGCCATTCTGGTCTCTTAGCATTTTATCTAGAGTAGCTTGAAGGGGAGCAGAGGGGAAAAAAGACAAGCTAAGCAGTAGTATGTCAGTTGGGACTGATCTGTGTTAGAAATTGAAATCTATTTAGAAGGACCATTGATGAGGCTTGCAGGGTAAAGAGGGAGCAGAATAAAAAATGATGCCTAGACTTCTGAAATGGAAACTAAGTGAGTATACAGAGTCATTGATCAACCTATAAAATACATAGGAAATGTAGAAACAACTGTATGGAGGGAAGGGGAGACAATAATGAGTTGCTTTCTGTACAGGTTGAGTTTAAGGATTCGGTGAGATGTAAAAGTGAAAATGCCCTTCAGGCGGTTATGTGTCTAGAGTAAAACTGTAGATAATAAATGGATATAGGAGAGTTAATAAAGTTGCCCAGAAATAACACATGGCATGGAAAATCAGAGACTGAGACCATGCCCATTCAAGTGATGGGAGAGAAAGGAGAAAGTGCCAATTATAAAGGAACAGGCAGAAGGATAGGAGGAAAACCAGGAGAGTTCGTTGCCACTGGAAAAAAAAAAAAGAGGGAGTGTTTCAAGAATGTAGAGTTGATTAGTACTGTTAACTGTTGCTGAAAGTTAAGCAAGTTTAAACGTTGCTCATTTGATTTAGTGACTTGTAGAAAGTAGATGGTTTCTTCCAGAAGAGTATGAGTGAGATCATATAAGTAGAGGAAGTCTTAGCTCACTGAAGTGTGAGGAGCAGCTGAGGATTTGAGATCAAGATATTTGTCCCTGAAGGATGACTGGAGGGGTAGCATGGTTAGAGCTGGCCTAGAAGGACATTTTTGCCCCAAAGATGAAAGATACTTGAACATTTCAGGATAGAGAAAAAAGAGAAGTGTTGAAGATATAGGGGAGAGAGAAAATAATGAATGAACATAGTTCCGAGTGGGAGAGAGGGCACTGGATCCAGAGCATAAACGGAAGATTTGGATTTAGATAAGATAGAGGGCCCTTCTTCAAAGGAGAATAGCAAAGACAAAATGATTAATTAAGTTGCATGCACATTTGAAGATTTTCTGCTGAGAAGCTGAGGTGGTTTCCTTCTAATGGCTTCACTCTCTTTACCCCCTCAGGGAAGTCAGAGATGAGGTCAGATGCCAAGAATAATTGTCCTTTGCGTTAACTAATGTTCTCCTAGGTTTCACTAATTATTTTACTCATGCATTCATTCAACTATGTTTGCATTATTCCTGTTTGACAGGCCAGGTGTTGTGAGAAGTTCTGAGGATAGTGCTATAAATAAGACATAGTACTCCCCTTCAGCTGCATAGTTTGGTGGAGGACGTTAAATTGTATCAGAAGGTGATAAAACAACGTGGCATGTATTAACAGTGATAGCAGCTTAATTTTATGGGTGGGGCATAGTCTAGGTGGGATCATGGAAGGAAAGAAGTGAGATTTGTGCAATGCAGTGCACAGAGATGAGTAAGTGGCCATGAAGTTATAATGGACTGAATTGTGTTCCCTCAAATTCCTATGTTGACGTCCGGATCCCCATAACCTCAGAATGTGACTGTATTTGGAGATAGGGCCTTTAGAGAGGGCATCGAGTTAAAATGAGGTCAGAGGGGTAGACCCTAATCCAATATGGCTGGTGTCCTTATAAGAAGAGGAAGATACACCAGAGGGGTGTGCGCACAGAGGAAAGCCCACATGAGGATGCAGTAAGAAGGCGAGGCCATCTGCCAGGCAAGCAGAGCGGCCTCAGGAGAAACCAACCCTCCTGTCACCTTGATCTTGGACTTCTAGCCTCCAGAACTGTGAGGAAATAAATTTCTGTTGTTTAAGCCACGAGTTTGCAGTATTTTGTTAGCACAGCCTTAGCAAACTAACAGAGAGGGGAAGCCCAGTCCACGTAGAAGAAGTGGCTTGAGCAATGGTGTTCACTTCTTAGACTTTAGTGTCACCTGGATATCTCATTAAAATGCAGATTTTCATTCCAAAGGGCTTACGTGGAGCCTCAAATTCTGCATTTCTTTTCTTTTCTTTTTTTTTTTGAGGAAGATTAGCCCTGAGCTAATATCTGCCACCAATCCTCCTCTTTTTGCTAAGGAAGGCTGGCCCTGAGCTAACATCTGGGCCCATCTTCCTCTACTTCATACGTGGGACGCCTGCCACAGCATGGTCTGAGAAGCGGCGCGTATGTCCACACCTGGGATCCGAACCGGCAAACCCCAGGCTGCCAAAGCGGAACGTGGGAACTTAACGGTTGTTCCACAGGACCAGCCCCGAAGTTCTGCATTTCTCACAAGATTGCAGGCAATGCCAAAGCTGCTGCTTTGAAGATCGCTTCAGTAGCAAGAGTCTAGAACTTCAACGAGCATTTTAATTATGGCAAGATTGAATGAAGACGTGCTGTGAGTGTATAATATACTCTGGATTTCAAGGGCTTTGTACGTAAAGAGTAAAGTATTTCCTTTAAAATTTTTTTATACAGATTACACATTGAAAGGACAGCACTCTTGAAAATATTGAGTTAAATAAAATATTATTTAAATTAATTTAACGTGTTTCTTTTTATGTTCCTTTAATGTGGCCACTAGAAAAATTTTAATTACATATGGGGCTCATACTATATTTCTGCTAGACAGTGTACTAATCTGAGGAAAGAAAGTTCATCTTTTTATTGCCTTTCTCATGGATTCAGTTCTTTAGATTTTTGTAATGTGAGATATGTGTAATGTTCTCTATCCTGACCTGTTACGTGATATATACATGCAATAGAATATTACTCAGCCTTTAAAAAGAAGGAAATCCTACTATTTTTTTTACAGCATTAATGAACCTGGAAGATATTATGCAAAATGAAAGAAGGCAGACAGAAGGACAAATGCTACACGATGCCGCTTATATGAGGAATGTAAAATCGCCAAACTTACAGAAGCAGAGAGTAGAATGGTGCTCGCCAGGGCCCGGGGGAAGGGGGAAATGGGGCAGTATTAGAAAAGCATATAAAATTTCAGTTTTACAAGATGAATAAGCCCTAGGGATCTATTGTACAGAATAGTGGCAAGAGTTAAAAACTGCATTGTATACTTAAAAATTTGCTAGGAGGGTAGATCTTATGTTAAATATTCTTATCACAAAATAATAATAAAATAATAATAATAATAAAGAAATAGGGCAGGAGGAAAGTTTTGGAAGGAATGGATATGTTTATGGCATAGATTGTAGTGATGGTTTCGCTAGGCTATACACATCTCCCAGCTTACTTTGTTATATACATTAAGCATACATATCTTTTTGTATGTCAAATACACTTCAATAAAATAGCTTAAAAAGATAAAAAATAAGTAAAAATACACAAATAATTTGGTTCATGTTGGAAAGCAACATATTTTTCCCCCCTTTCCAGTCTCTTCAATTCATTCAGTGACACGCGAGGCAGGCTATATAATGTTCTCCACTTTATGCAGCTCCAGTTAGCGCACACTTTTTACCGTGTCAAAGAGATGCAACATATTACAGCATGGCCTTTTTTAAATCCATTTTTCTCTAGCTTCTCTGGTAACTCAAAGATTTTTCTTTCCTATTCCTCCCATTGAAAGATGGAGTCTAATTCCCTTTGCCTTGAATCATGTTGGCCTTAGTGACTTGCTTGACCAGTAGAATGTGGCGGAAGTCATTTTCTTGGATTTTTGAGGCTGGGTCATAGGAAGTCTTGCAGCTTTCTCTCGACACTCTAGAAACACTTAGTGTTGAAGCCTTGAGTTGCCATGTGAGGAGATGACTCCCCAGCTAGACAGACCATATGAAGAGGCCCTGTGTCCATATGGGGAGGAGGAGGATCCCAGCAAGGCCTGGCTTTCCAGCCATCACCCCTGATGAGTCACATATGCAAGCAAAGACTTCCTGAACCCTTCAGACTAGACCAGTCACCAGCTGAATACCACTAAGTCACCTCAAGTTGACACAACATGAAACTCAAGAATCACCTCGACAATCCCTGCCCGAAATATTCATCCACACAATATATAATTGTGATGTATAATTAAGTGTATAATTTAATGTATAACTAAATGGTTGTTGTTTTAATCTACTAAATTTTGGGGAGATTAATTACATGGTAATAGCAACAGAATATCATTTTCCCAGGAGGATACCTTTTATTCTGCTGAGTTACTAAGCTTTTATTTCACTGGGCAGCATAATAGGTAGATACACAGAATTCAAGTAACAGTGAGAGATTATTTTTGTATATGAGAAAAAGTGATAAAGAAATAGAGGCAAAGGCATGGAAGGAGCAAGGAGATCGGAAATAAAGTGCTAGACAATAAGTAAGGTTGAGTGAGCAGGGCAGACAGAGAAGAGAGAGAGAGATTTATGAGGCTGCCATGATGAGCAGAACTCTAGTGAGAAGGAATGTTTAAGGATATTTTTAAAGAAGTTATGCACTGTGATATCTTATGCCATCCCCTTCTTGATGGTCTGACAAAAGCTTCAGTAAAGATTTCCATAGCTTTTCAATGCTTTTGGAAGAGGGCACTTTTTTTTAATGTGAAGATATGCTGAGACTAGATTTAATACCAGAGGAAGAAGACAGTTTTATTTGGGTTACCCTTAAAATCATGAACCAGGGTCATAAATAATCAGAAACTCAACACTGTCATGGAACATAGAATTGTAAAGTGATGTTAGAACTTAGAGTCAGAGCCCTTTATAACAATAATAATTTACATTTAATTGACTCACTAACAGTTCTTAGCTTACTGCCTCATATATGTAAAATATACATATTTTTTATTTGCATATGCATATATATATGTTACATATATACACTTTCTTTTTTTTTTTGGTGAGGAAGATTGGCCCTGAGCTAACATCTGGGCCAATCTCCATTTCATATGTGGGACGTCTAGACAGCACGGCTTGATGAGTGATGTATAGGTCTGTGCCTGGGATCCAAACCTGAGAACCCTAGGCCACTGAAGCAGAGTATGTGAAGTCAATCATTATGCCACCAGGCCGGCCCCACATATATACACATTTTCAGTTGCATTTTGTTATTTTTTTCTTTAAAAATTTCCTCTTTTCCCTACTTATGTTCCTACTGAGATTTGAATTACGATTTTAAACAGAATAATACTTCCAAAATATTATATGAAAAGAGCTTTTATGTTTTAAGATTTGTCTTTAGCTTGATCATTTCTCTGTCTTCTAAATTTTCAACATCGTCTTCACTTTACTTTTGCCCCTCTTTATTTTCGACCTACCTCATCCTTCTTTTCATGAACACATAAAGCGAATCATGGCATTTGAGCACAGGAAAATAGATTCCTCTCAGTTTCTCACTGGTTAAAACCTTGTTTCGCTCGTTCATCTCTCCTGTTCAGCTGTCATGATACATCCTTCTTCTTCTAACACACATTTATCTCCTGCCAGCTTATCTCCCAGAACACCTTAACCCTCCTTATCTCACCTATAAACCTGCCTTTGGGCTCTCTTTCTCCCCCATCCCCATTTAGTTATATGTCTAATCATCAAGAAGGGCATAGATTTAAGTAATTATTTTAAAGAATAAGTAATTCATATACACATGCAACCTGACAAAGATAGCTCGAGCCATGAGAATCACGATGAGGCACACACACACACACACACACACACACACACACACACAATTTCTGCATGTTGCTGTTTTCATGTAACAGTTTTTATTTTCTGGATTTAATTTCCTCCAGTTTTAAAACTTGGATATCCATTTATTCAGACGGTTGTTATCTTATGCCTTTTCACCCATCAAAACAGGAAATAGAGTGTTTCCAACACAGTAAGTAGCTGCTTATTAGCCTACCTGATGATGGATAGATTGATTAAGATTTATGCTTTGAGAAAAAGCAGATCTATTGAGAATTCCTCAAAATAAAGTCTGCACAAAAATATTTTATGGGATTTATGGTAGAATATTCTAATTTTGGAGAACAAAATGACACTACTATGTCATGTATTACCAGTGCTGAATATCTCCCGGCAAGGACGTTATCCATGCGTGTCTCAAATATATATAAAACTCTGTACCAGAAAACCATCTGGAGGGTCTATTTCCTGAGGCTATTCTGGCACCAGCCATTATTCCAGTCAGGATCTAGGCCACTTCAATGATGGGAGAGACTACTTGGCAGAGATGTGGGCAGGGTTAAGAGAACAGCAAGAATTACCACACCTCGGATTGAAGGAGCAAGAGGGGAAAATTGCACACCAAAGTCCGCTGAGAGCTGTAGCAGTGAAAAGGGGGCCCCCAGGTGGAAGCCGTGGTTCTTTGGGAATATAGCTACTATTTCAAAAAAGGCGTTGAAACGAGATATGTTGGAATGTTTGATTTTGTTTTCCTTTTCACCCCTCCTTAAATTGAGTTACAAATTTCATTTGGTTTTATGCCATAACTAGCTTTATTTAACACATTTCATTCATTTTGGTATATGACATAACTAGATGAGATAGAGATTTAGATATAACTAATTTAGACTTAAACATAACTGAAAGATATAGTTTTGTTGTTGTTGTTTGTTTTGTTTTGTTTTGCTGAGGATGATTTGCCCTGAGCTAACATCTGTGCCAATCTTCTTCCACTTTGTATGTGGGTCACTGCCACAGCATGGCTTGATGAGTGGTGTAGGTCTGTGCTTGGGATCTGAACCTGCGAACCCAGAATGCTGAAGTGGAATGCATGGAACTTTAACCACTCGGCCATGAGGCTGGCCCCTGAAAGACACAGATTCTGATATAACTAATTGTCATTTCATGCAATTCCTAAAGCAACCTATAATAATTAATAACTAAGGGAGGTTCTTTTTCCTTTCCTGGAAAATATTGATAAAAATTTGAAAGATATGCAAATTTTTTGGATAATAGGATTGTGTTATAATTTTATCAAAACATTAGAAAAGAGGACAGCATAGTATTTTAATTAACACATCAAATGAAATACAATCTTTAGCTTGACCCCATATTGATTTCTAAAATTATTAACCATTAGAAAGAAATGAACATTCTTTCCAAAGACTTTTCTTTTAATTCCTTTTACACAGAGGGCTTTAAAAACGAAGAGCACAATAATTGTCCCCATCATCTCTTTTCTCTTTTAGAACACAGTCGGTACATTGGAGGAGAAATAAGAAATACTTAGAGGAGGCAAAGTATAGCATATACTTTGTCTTGACTCTCAAAGTCCAAATATCTCAATCGTCTTACCTTTTCATATTAATTAACTTCACACTGTTTTTTTAAATGCAAGTGCCTATAAACATTTTTCCATTAATTAAATTAAAAAAGGAAAGCATTTCTTTTTGAGCTGTGAAATAAATGTACAATATGTTCTAGAAAAGTAGTATTGATCTTGGAAAAATCCAAGTTGAATTTTAGTAAACCTACGTTAACTCACTTAAGGATGAGAAGGAAAAACGCAACTATTCTAGTCAATAGGCAGACTTGTTAAACAGAGAACTTGCTAGCTGATAATTAGGGGAGAGAATTTTAAACAACCTCAAAAATTAACTTCCTTACTCATCCTTCTCTTCAGTCATTTTATAACACACACACACACACACAATTTAATTCACACATCTTATTCAATCTAATTACTTGCTGATTTAACCAATATTTCACAAGGAAGACAAGGATCATATTTGTTTTAATTAACAAATATTTCTGAGCAGTTTTTATATACAAAGCACTGAGCTGGCCATAAAAAAAGTCTATCATCTAGAGGTTAGTTTAATTATAAATAAATTTGGGTTTGGGTGTGTAGTGTCTCCTTGTGTACTGAAATCTGCAGAATAATCATTTTCTTACATGTTTACATTCTCTTGGTAATCTATCTACACTTCCAGAAGTTCACCTATAGGTAAAAGGACTTTGCTCATATTCTAGCACCCTATGTTTATCAGAGTCTGTGGACATGCCTCTTGACAAAAACAGACGTTTCAGGTAAGTGTATGTTTCTAAGAAACTTTCTTATACCAGCATCTTAACAGTCCTGAGAGCCACAGGAATAAAATCATGTTTGATTTCTTACTCTCTCCTTTGACTTTGTCATTCAGTCCATCACTATCTTGTCACTTTGCCCTTTGGGACATTACTGAGACCCACTCATTATTCACACTGCCGCAATCTTTATCTAGAATCCATTTACCTTGTGCACGGCTACTGAGACAGCCGTCAAGGGAGAGATGTGTCTTCAACCTCTTTCCTATCCAATTTATTCAACCCTCAGCCACTGGAATTATTTCCCTCAAAGCAATATGACCTTCCTTCTCATTTATCCAGAAGTAGCTGCCAATCGTGTTTCTCCTCAAGTCTAATCTTTTGATCTTTGCCTTCAAGGTGCCTGACCTTTTAGTCCACGATGACCTTATCTATTTCCCTCTTGCTTATGTGGTCAGCTCTTCCGGACAGATCAATGTATGACCCCCTAGGCACCTACCCCACTTAGTAAGCTGTTTTGGGTACTCTTTTTCCTTTTGAATTAGCTCATGACTATCACACTCCATCTTCTCTGCTTTCAAAATTCTGCCCTGGGCTCATTTTCTTCATATTGCTTTCCTCCAAAACGTTTGGGTAGTTTAATAGTTTATTTTTCAAATTTTTATTTTATGTGTCTCTAAAAACCTAATTACTAAATTCCTTTTATATATACCAAAGAAATCAATCAATCAATGGATGGGCGATCTAACCATATTTGCAGGTTCAAAACAGCTACCCATATTGCCCCACAAAATGATCTGTATGGTCCCAAACACCTTTAAATTGGATCTGTACCTAGTACTGTTTGAATATTTGATCTAAGTTTTCTCCTTCTATCCGTTGTTTGTGAAACTATTCTTAAATTTTAGGGTTTCAATGCTAATATATTACCTAGTACAAATCCATGTATTTTGATCAGGACGGCATCTACTGAGTTCTTTAGTTTGAATATTAAGCAGTGGACATAAGGTTCTTTTGAGAACACTCATCTGCCTAGCTTTTCACAGGAATGGAACAAGTAACAATTATGCAGTGTTTTCCTGGCCTACTTCTGTCTTCCTATTTTTATGTACTGGGTTGGGCTCAAATCCTCTAGAACTGCCACGACTCAGGTTAGATATTGAAAGGCGTCTCCAAATTTGAGGATATTACTTGGCAACCCATCACTCCCTCAACTCAGACTCTGATTTTAGGTTTCTGAAGCAGCCTATCGATTAAATAAGAACCCTTTCATTTTCTCTGTAGTATAAGGTGATCCTGCAGTCTCAAGAAAAACTTGAGAAATGTTCTTCCTGAAGAATTGTATGCTATGTCTGGCTGTGAGCAGCTGAGCAGAGTGTTTTGAATAATAATTACGATGATGATAAGAACAATAGCTACCATTTATCACATACTTTCTGTACACTGCTGAACTCCCATTAAGTTTTACAATGAAGGTTTCTGGCATTGCACTATGTGCTTTGCACAGATTACAACGTTTAATCCTTATAAAACTCCTAACGAGACCATTTAACAGGCAAAAACACTAGAGTGCTGGAAGGTTAAATAACTTAGAAAAGATCACAAAGTAAGTGATTGAACCGGGTGTAACAGATTCCCTAGGTTCCTAAATGGTATACAAGAAAGCCAAAATATTGGAATTGTCTGGACATGATGATTTATGAACAGACTAGAAAAAATTCTTGGGATTTATCTCCACTGGAAATCTGAGCATTTGGTAACATTATCTGAATAGCACAGCAATAAATATTCAAATTAGTCATGGAATAATCATGAGTTCAAGAGGGAAATACGGTAGAATAAAGCAAAACTAAACTAATGGTTTAACTGATCATCTTTCTTAGGAGTGAGATTATCCTTATGCTGACATAGATACACACATATAGCCAACAAAATATCTAAAGTTGCTATCACACACTCAAAGAAAATGCCTTTCTTTGGGGAAAGTAGCTATATATAATGCTTCTTTGAAACAACGGACATTATTTCTGCCACATGTTGAGTACTCCGCCACACTCTGCAAGAGTGATAATGACTGATGCCAGATATATAGTTCAGAAGAATGTGAGAATATTTTATATCCACATGAATGTTTTACTAAATATCCACTGCCAACAGTTAATGATGGAATAATCAGTGTGCTTAATTATTTGGAAGACTGTACTTTAAGTCTTTTATTAAAACCAGTAGATTAAATAAGTATCTCATAGGAATGGCTGAGAAGTAGTGGTAAAGGAAAAAGAGTAAAAATACTTACTCTATTATTACTTTTTATATCCTGTTATGAGAAAGAAACTAATCATTGAATTTAATTAGTAATCACTCTAAAGTCAATTACCATATGATCTATGCACAAGTAGAGCACAGTTTCTGTGCTATGTTTCATTTTCTTATGTCAAACTTTTAAAATGAACCAAAACCCGTAAGAGCAGAATCAATGATTCTGTATTCCCGGACTCTGAAGCTTAGAGGTGAAGTAGCACAAAATTATTTGCAAGCTTGAAATATCACTCTTTTCCTTTCATCTCTATGAGTACTCATTCACACGTAGACATATAAAACACGTATATTCATTCAAAAATTAGCTCATGCATCATGGTAATGGAACTTGAGCTGGTTTCATATCCATTAGTTGGGCACTGTTTCTATTTCTTGCTAGCTAAATAAAAGTTTTAAAGTTTAATGAGAAAAAAAGTCTATCTGATAATTGTTAACCTCCTTTCCATTTCCTGGTTAAAAGACATCTACCTATTGTAATAAAAAATACCTCCTTGTGTTTGTCTCTCTTTCCATTTGTGTGTGCTTAAACAAGAACAAGACCTGTATAATATAGTCATAAAAATCATTTCTTGAAAGATATATTGATGGAGGTGTGTCAAAGGGAAACAGGAGCCAACTGAAAGAGTTCCCAATAGTCAAAACTAGAATAATTTGAGCAAATAAATAAATACAGACATATTGCTTTACAACCCATAGTATAAAATAAATGCCACAAGTCCATTCTGATACAAGTTATTGAATAAATTAATAAACAAGGGAGAAGAGACAAATCTCCAGTGCAAAAGAATTCCAAATAAATATGTCACTACATCGTCCTAATTGAGAGGCAGTATAACTCCCCATTCCTTAAGTATGGGCCTCACATATGACTTTCTTCCAAAGAGTACAGAATGGAAAGGAGGGAAAATGTAACTTTACAGTGAAGAAAACAGATAACTACTACTTCAGCAAGACATCAAGGGCAGCATTAACAGTCACAAATTGTATTGATACCAAGTATCCTTGTCACGGTATGATGAAAATGGTACTTCACCTCTGTGATCCTCCACTCCCAAACCCATACCCCCGGTCTAATCATGAGACAAATTCCAAAAGGGGGTCTTGCTCCATATACCTGACCCAATATTCCTCAAAACTGTCAAGGTCAACAATGAAAATCTGAGAAAGTATCCAGCCAAAGAAGCCTAAGGAAATATGATAACTAAATATGATGTCATATCCAGGATGGGCTCCTGGAACAGAAAAAAGAGATTTGAATAAACTATGATCTTTAGTTAATAAAAATATATCCATATTGGTTCATTAATCATAACAAATGTGCCCTGCCAATGTAACATATTACTGCTGGAGGAAGCAGTGTGCAGGATGAGGGGTTACATGGGAACTCTGTACTATCTGCCTAATTTTTCTGTAAATATTAAACTGTCCTAAAAAAATAAAGTCTATTAATATAAAAAAGATATTTCTTAGTGAATTAAGGCTACATTTGAATTCAAATTTTATTCGCATTTTAACTTTTATTGCCTTATATTTTGCCACTAATAAGAAAAAATATTTTTAACCAATGTGAAATTTACATAATTCGTAAGCTCAGATCACCAGAGTCTGAGGACACCTACTGTATCATTCACCTCAGCTAAAGTTTCTTAATGTGGATCCATTTGTACGTACATAGCTTTCAGTAGATCCTTAAAGGTTTTATTGGCCTATAAACTGTTAGGAACTATTGAATTAACCAGTATTCCTAAGATTTTCTTCCATATTTTTCTGATGAGTTATTAAGCAACCTAAACTTGAATAAAAGCACCAAATCTCCCAAGGCAATTCATGTAATTTATAGACCATTCCAGTCATTATAAAATAATGTGGAGATAATGTTCTTTTTAAACCTGGAGCTAGCTATCCTCTTACTGAGAAAACACTTAGCAGTAGGAAGCATCTTTGACATAGCTCTTCAGAATGGGTGTTGGTATGGAAAATGAGATATCCTCACTCCCACTGAGGACGTGGACTTGAAAGAAGCAAAGAAACAGGTATCAAATTCCTCTGAACACCCATTTACTGAAACATTGGCATTAAGAGAATGAACAGCAAAATGGGGAAAAAAGAGGAAGTCAGAGCAGAGCAAGAGCGAGAGAAAGAAAAAGAGAGAGAGAGAGCCTAGCATCCTGGACTCTAGCCTATGTTAAATGCTGACTGAGAAGTTTCCAGGGCAGGTAGACAAAGATTGTTCAAGAAAGGCAACATATTTATGCTGCCATGGACCATATCTTCTGTTTTCATGAACCTTCAGCACAGGTCTTGTATTACCAGAAGGGTAGAAATTGGGATGTTATCTAGTAGTAGGCAATCTGTAATGGCAAGTGGACAGCATACTGACTAATTCAGCAGAAATGGCACTCAGAGTAACAGAATTACAAATTCACCCCGAAAATCATTCATTGTGAGACGGAGTGAAGCTGATTCTCCCAAAGTTTGGGGTAGGATTTAAGATATTTTCATTTGACTATCATAGAGACCGCAACTCCAGATGACAGGACATCTAGGCTACATTTACAAAATTCTTTTTGATGTCAGCCGGTATCTGCTTCCCTTTAACTTCTACACCCTGTTCCTAGTTAGGTACTAGATGAAGTTCAACCCTAAAAGCTTTCCTAATCTAATGTTGTGTGGTAGATATTGTTCTGAGTATTGTGTTTACAAGTGAATAAAGTTTCCAACTTCCAAGAATGTAAAAAATGTTGTGAAATTATTTTAAAACTCGAAGTCGCCTTTTGCTTTGTTGTGACTCCTGAGAGCAAGATGGATCAGCAGCATCTGCACTGCAGCCACACGCTAAAATTCGACCACGGTTCTCTCTCTTGTTTTGTCTACTGAAACCTGTTGGGTCCAATCCAGCAACACCGCCTCAGTTTGTGCTGCTAATGCGAGCATGTGAAGGATATAGGCTTCATCGGGTTGGACTAAGAGATCTTTCTTGAATGAATTATCTAAGACAGCTACCTGACTAAAGAAACAATGCTAGCTCTTTGTATTTAAAATTAAAAATCTTCAATTAAAAAAATTTAAGCAATATACACATTTTTTAAAGAAAAAGTAAAATAAAATCATTGTGAACTCTCAGTGTTGACATAATTTTTATCCCAATGTCACTTTAGTGTATAGAAATATAAAGCAAGGCATAAGCTTCCATATTTAGAATTCTTCCATGCAGCTATAAACCAAAACAAATTTACGAATTAAAAACAAAGTACTGAAATCAATGTATTCAAATTTGTCATACTGATTGTGTCATTGATGTTTTGCTGAAATTTAGTTGCCACCTGTCACAAAGATATGGTTTGGATCCAAAGGGATAAGTGCCTTTGGAACTTAGTTATGTCTATAGTTGTATAATTTGAATCAGTTATATGACTGCTCTCTGCATTCAAATTACCATAAATTTTTTATTCATCTGAGACACCATGCTGTCATTAGCCTTCCCCGACTTAACTGCGCTGGTATTTGTAGGTTAAGTCCACTTTTGTTCCTTGCTCATTTCCCACAACAATGAAAACAGCACTAATTGGTGTCAGGGTAAAGCTGGGAGTGGAAATTGCATGGATCAATTACATGGTGGTCATACAGATCTTTTTCAAGACTATTATTAAAATGAAAAAAGAAAAGGAAAAGTTCTGATGAAACTACCAAACACATGAGAATTGACTTTAGAAACTTTATCACTTCTCAACTTTGAATGTTATCAAACTCCTAATATAATTGGAGATTTTTTTCCAGCTCTTTTTGCTCACATTTGGTGGTTAATGAGATGCCAAGAAGTTATATTTTTCACTTATGCAAAACATATTTTGTTCAATGACAATTTAGTCTGAACTGTTTTAATCTGAAACACCATTAGTCTTCAGTTTAAAAGCACTAACCAAATAACCCATGGAGAAAACACTTCTTTAACGACTATTATTTAGTTCAGATTTCCCTATTTGCAACGCAGTGTGGTGGTCCTGCATTGCCCACAGAGTTTGTATTTTGTAGAATGCAATTGAAAATATTTCTTTGTAATCTCAGAATTGAGTACAAATATAATTCTTAACATTGTTTAATTGCAACGCCATACAAACCTCTAAAGATAAAAGGATTGAATATTTAACTTTAGAACATGTAAGCCATACTCTACAAACATAATTTCCCAATGGTATACAACATACTTGTATCTGTTAGACATTCTTTTAAAATTCAACTCATTTTAACAACATGGGTTGAAGATAACTAAAGGAATTTTCAGATTATTTGTATGTTCTCTGTGCTTCTTCAGGAAGTAGATTAACATTTTTCTGCATACCTTTAAATTGTATGATATTTATTGTTATGCTGCTGTTACTTTAAGAATTTTTAGACTGTGGTTATTTTAACAAACTTGAGATTCTTTAAAATTGAAAATACTTGTTACAAAAACAATATTGATACATTTTTTTCTGATTATATTCTTTCACTTTTTAGAATTTTGTATGACATTCAGAAACCTGGATAGTTAGAAACCATAAAAAGGGCAGGGGGACCCCTTAACTCCTCTTTCTGAGATTTTCCTTGCACTACTGACCTTTTGATGAAAGAACATGTAACAATTTCTAATGATGTATCCATTTCAAATGTGCTAACTCCATGATCAGTAACCATTGTAAAAATGTAGGAAGTTCAACATGCTCTTTATGGGAGAAGAAAATGCATGCTAAGACTGTGTATTCCTGTCTTAGTCTTGTATGTAATTTTTTCTACTGGAATCGCAACTGCTATTGCAAAGGCATGAAATCACATACATCTAGCTTATATGTAATGATGAAAATAATTCAACTGTCTTCTTGATGAGCCCTGTGTAAAAACAGAACTTTCAGTTAAATAACCTTTTTATTTGTGAAAATTTCAGTGTAAAATGTGATACTTTATTAGCATCCAAATTCCATTCAGTGTCTTTAAATCATGACATGGCACTAAGAACAAGTTTCTAGGAAGTTTTTTCTACAGGCATATTCAAAATTACATACTTAGACATATGTGAAGTCTCATAAACAAAGTGCCAGAATGACACAAATTCACAAGCCGTCTGCCATTCCTTTACTTATGATAGGAGCCAAGTCTTGTTTTATGTCTTTAATATAATTTTTCAACAATTCAGAATCTGATGTTTTGCAAAATGCTGATGGAATGTTCAACTTTACTATGAGTCAAGGATTTGCTATACTCATATTTTAATATATCTGTAATTTCTGTGCATTTAATTAATTTTTAAAGTCCTTTTTAAAATCATGATAACATACATACAAAAAAGGACATAAATTTCAAGTGTGGAGCTTGATGAATTTTCTCAACTCGAAAACAGTGCTGTAACCAGCACCCAGATCAAGACAGCAAACATTATCAGAAAAGCCCTTTCACATTCCTTCCCAATTCAGGAGGAAGTACTATTCTAACTTACCTCGCCATGCTTGTTTTCTAACTTTATTAAAAATATATTCACACAGGAGGTACACATTTGAGTATGGATCTTTTCTTTTAGATTTTATGGGTGGATTTCATTCATGTTGTTGTCTAAAGCAATAGTTTGTTCTTTATTAGTTATATGCGATTTCATTTACAAATAAACCATAACTTACACATCCATTCTACTATTGACGGATGTTGAGGTTGGGCTATTAAATAATGTTATGAAAATTCTTGCATGTATCTTTTGTCTTTTGGTTCACATACGTGTACATTTTTCTAGGATGTATATCTAAGAATGGGAATTCTGGTTCATACAGGATGCAAAGATTCTGCTTTATAGATACGACCAAAAACTTCTTCAAAGTGATTGCACCAGTTTAGTCTGATGAATAGTATGTAAGACTTTCAATTGTTCCACAACCTCACCAACACTTGGTATTGTTTATTTTAATTTTTGCCAGTTGGGTACATATTTTGAATATCTCATTGTTTTGTTTTATATTTTTTCTAATGACTAAACAGATTCACAATATTTTCATGTTCTTATTGGACATTAGAACATCCTCTGTAATAAAATGCCTGTTCAAGTATTTTGTTCACTTTTTGCGTGTGTAAGGAAAATTGGCCTTTAGCCAACATCTGTTGCCAATCTTCCTTTATTTTGCTTGAGGAAGATTGTCCCTGACCTAACATCTGTGTCAGTCTTCCTCTGTTTTATACGTGGGATGCTGCCATAGCATGGCTGGATGAGCAGCGTGTAGCTCCATGCCAGAGATCTGAACCCATGAACACTGGGCCGCCAAAGCGGAGTGTAAGAACTTAACCACTGCACCACCAGCCGGTCCCATTTTGCTCATTTTTTATAGAGTTTTATAGCATTGTTTGACATTTTCTTATTGATGTGTAGGAGTTGCTTAGATATTCTTGATATTTGTCTTTTGTCATATATACATATTGCAAATATTTTCTTCTCTGAAATATCATCTCTTAATGAGTCTTTTGATGAACAGAAGTTCTTAAATTCAATAACGTTAAATTAATCAATATGTTCCCTTATAGTCAGTGCATCTTATGTTATTTTTAAGAAATATTTTCTTACCCTAAGAACATGAAAATATTCTCCTATTTCTTTTAGAAGATTTTTCCTACCTTTTATGTCTAGATTTATGATTCATCTGGGTTGATTATGTTTATGGATATTAGGGATCAAGATTTTTCCCCCCCTTTGGATATCCAATTGATGCATCAACACTTACTCAAATATCATATTTTTCCCACTGCATTGCTATGTCTTATAGTCATAAATCAAGTAACCATATGGGTGTGGGTTGGCTTTTATATTCTCTATATGTTCATATGCCCACTTGTTTATTTTTGACCACTACTAAATTGTCTTTATTACTGTAGCTTTACAGTGTAAATCTTCTGAATTTGTTATACTTCTCTAAGACTAACTTGTCTGTTTTTATCCTACTGTGTTATACAAATATTCAGAAGTTTGTCAGTTTCCACACACCACAAAATCTGAAAAGACTTTGATTGGGAGTGTATTTATTATATAGTTCAATTTGAGATAAATGGACATTTTTGTAATAGGATCTTTCAGTGCAAAGACACAGAGTATACACTTCTCAGTTGGATCTATTTTAGTGTTAATATGACATGTAGTTTACTATTCAGAAGTCTTGTGGAATGTTTGTTAATAAGATTAAGAAGATATTTTAACCTAAAAGGTAATAAAATATAGTTCATATGAAACCATCTTGGATGCTGAGCAACATGGAGTCGATTGCAACAGATCTACCATCCCATTGAGAACTAAGAAGAAGATCTGGGATAATTCTAAAATCTCATATTTAAAGGCAAGATATTGCTGAAGAAGTATTGAGAACTAAATTAGGGGGTTTTACTCTCTAGAGGCGATAAACTTTCAGAGATGAGTTGACGTCTGCAGCTGTCTTTGGAAGTGTTCTGCCTACGCTGGTTGCATTTTCTGGCTGTGAGCTACAAGCTCTGAATCTAAGTTTGACTCGGGCACAGGGCCACTGAAGGGACAGAGAAACCAGCCGAAGTTTTGGTGGTAACGCAAGGCTGGAGCGATATACTGAAAACTCAAGCAACCTAAACCACTTGATTGATTTCCATCTCGATTAGGGTTGCTGGGAAACAAGGCGGGATACTCAGTTAAATTGAAGTTTAGATAAACAGTGAATAGTTTTATAAATATAAGTTTTTAAATATTTAAATATATCAAATATCAAATGGGACAATATTTGTCCCATTTAGCACTAGTACTAAAAACTTATTCCTTATTTATCTGAAATTCCAATGTAACTGGGTGTCCTGTTATGTTTTTCATCTTTTGCTTAATCTGGGAAGCTTAATCTTAAAATACTTGTTGAATCCCAAAGAATGGGGGAGATGGAAACAAGTAGACAAATAGGAAGCACCAAATAATACACTAGGGGTAAGATAACTATTTGTAATGTGGAAATCTGAAATTACTTCAAAAGTAAGTTAAAAAAAATAGTGCAAGAAGAAGAGATCATTAATCCTTTCACAAGTCAAAAATTTAACACAAAGTATCCATCTGAATAAACACATCCCAGGTAATGTCAAGATTAAGGACAACAAAGAAAGAAAATAGAATGAATATTGCTTAAGGAAAAAGTCCTCTGTTTTACCAATAATAAGGCTGTTGAACTAAAACAAATACTTAACATTTCATTCGCATTTTTGTAGAATATGATTGAGATGCAAATAAAAGGAGGAATATTTTGCTATGTACATAATCCTAATTATCAAAGATGTCTTCACTGCAACTTGTATATAAACAAAAACTTAAATAATCAGATATTTTTATTTGAATATAATTTTTAGGATAGAAAAAACTAAAAGGACATTAACATATATTTGGAATCAGAAAACACCTGACTTTTACTATCAGAAAAATAAGTTATCTTTATAACACTTGATTTTTCTCACTCTCTAAACACCCAAAATGTAGGAATCTTTTTCTGTTAGTAATAAACACAAGAGTATCATATTCAAGTCCTTATAATAATCCTTGCATGCTATCTGGCATCTTCTTGCGCACACACACACACGGCAAAAAAATTACTACTGCACAGAAATTTCCAAGTAGGAATGGCTAACTCAACTGACTTTTGAACTACCCTTTAACTGTGACTGTAGTCACGGATTTACACAGATGGAATATTAAAATGTCCGGTGACACTTCTGGGAAAAACAACATAGTTTCATATATATAAGCTAAATTCGAACAAGGGAGGTCACACTTTACTGGCTTCTTGGTATTTTATGTGGTTTTATACCTTGGATAAAAAACAGGTATGTAGCAAACATCAGGTACTAATTAGATTTAGAAGGACCATTTTATAATATTTGGCACCAGAAGCTGATGAGTAAGACATAAAGCCAAGGAGGAAGGAAAATGGACAGATTAGATGGGACGCTGGTGGACAGCCAAAGAACAAGAGGTGAGGAAAAGATCAAATTGCATACAAATTCCCTCTGAGTATAGTGTGACTAAGGGTCTGACATTTGTAACATACAGTGTGTAACTATAAGAAAATGACATTGATATCAATTACCCCTGATTAATGAAATCTAAGACAAATTGCCTATAATATTAAGAATATTCTATAATAACAAATTTCACTTATTTGTTTCTTTTTGTAGAACTATTTTTGAGCTCCTCTCCTAAACCAGGTCCTATTGTGAGCTTTGAGGTCACAACAGTGAATAAGTCTGAGAGCACCCCTGCCTCCGTTGGGGCCCCTTCCCAATGGAGAGATACGTACATTTAACATTTTATTTCTGAAGTAAAGAACCCCAAGAGGAAAATAAAGAGCCTAATGAGAAAACCTTGAGAAGGGGCAGATGTGGGACATCACTTTAGATAGTGTGTTCAGGAAAAGTCTCTCTGAAGAAGTAATCTGGTAGCGGAGTCGTGAATGATAACAGTTACTCAACCACGAAAAAATCAAAGGTAGAACTTTGAGAGACAGGAAAAACGACTGGTCCTTAGGCACCAAAGTAGGAACTATCTTGATATCAAACCACAACTGTTCTACCTTTACACTAGGATTTTCGCTTAAGAATATTCACCATGATAGTTATTACTACTTGATTCCATATAAATTTTGTGGACTTGTGACTCCAGAAATGCAATTATAACTCTTACAGTGACAGCTGCCTTGTCTGTCCCGCTATCCATCAGCCAGCATGTCTTGACTTGACGACTGGTCCCACTGAACAATCTTGGGAAAGATTTTCTGTACTAAAGAATCACTGAATATCAAAATTCATTTTTATGTTCCTTATAAAAACATTTGAAATTTGAGACAAAAGAGGAAATATTTGGATATACAAAAATGAGAGAGATGGTAAACTAATTAAAACATAATTTTCATTTTGTCTTTCTTTCATGTTTCGTTTCTCAAATATTGCTACTTTTAAATGTACTTCTTATTTAAAATAAATATAATCCCCATTTCTCATGGAAATGACTACTTAATGCTTATAATTAATTTCTATTTCCTTTCATTTATAAGTCTAATGGACAATTCATTTACAGAGATAATGGAAAAATCTAGGTAAAAGCCACTTTATTTTTTTAATAGAAGCACGTTTAAGGATTCAAAATATTGACAATGATTTTTTTAAAATCTCAAGATCCTCACATTCTATGCATTTTCTAATTTCCTCTTTAGTCAACAAATTTATTTATGTCTCCAGCTTCAATGTTTCTAAGACAAATACTATAATTGAAATAAAATAGAAAAGTATAGTTAGAAGCATAGCAAAATCTAGAAAAAAAATCTCAGATATAATTACATAATATAAAATGTGGAAAAATCTCTCTAAACATTTCTCACTGCCACACGGTCTCACACATGCACGTGTTCACACACACCAACAATCAGCAATCAATGAGGTAGGATTTCTCTTTTTGTCAGTATAATTCAGGAAGTTGTCGGTCTTGACTTTTTTTATCTCTTACTTTTCACGTATGGTTAGTCTCCAGTTACCTAATATTTTTATCTCCTATATATGTTTGCTTTCTGCCACTTTCTTCAATCCTTATTTCAATCTTCTTTATTTAGGAATTTACCATCTCTCGTCTATCACCATATCTCATCTATTCGGGTGTTATCATCTTAATTCCCTCCCCCAAATCTATTCTCCATAGCACTATCAGAGGAGCCCCTCCATAGGAAAAATGGCTGTGTCCCATTCTTGCTTAAATTCCTTTAATAGTTTCACAAACTCTACAAATTAAAATCCAGGCCCTTTAACGTGACTACAAGGCTGTCCCAGGATCTGTAAGAAAGCATCATGTAGACAAGTTATGTTTTTCCTCAAATTAAGGCCTAAGATCCCCTAAACATTCACAGGTAAATACTCAGAGATCTCCAAGTTCAAGCCAAGTTATGAATTTTCTAGTTGGCAGCTTAAAATTATATATTGACTAGAAAATTCAGTATCATTATCTGTGTGCTAGAGGATATAACTAATACATCAATGATAGGGTTGATAAAAGCATTATGAGAACACACTTCTTGAATTAATACTTCAGATTTAAGAGGTCAGAGAAGGCTTTTGGAGAAGTCATATTTAAACTGTAATCAAAAATATACATAGGAAGTACTTAGGAAGACTTGAGAAATGGTGGTATGATAGAGCCAATTCTAGGAAAAGGAAAGCCTATTTTCAAATAAATAAAAATTTAATACTGACGTATATGTACAAGTCATTGTTATACTTACCTCCACAAACTTTTTACCTTGCAATAATTCATATTACTCTCTGCATAATTATAGATTTAATGTTAAAAATTCAAGCATTGTTTAGAGAAAAGATAGAGATTCCATTTCAAGTCCAATAGGTCTTTATAGATTAGGATAACATTATTGAGCCTTCCTAAATTGTTCATGTTATGTAATATATTTCTAAATAAAATTCCCTGATAATAAAATAATATTTTTGAAAATATTTGAATATTAAGACAAATTTTTAAGATATATTAATAAGCATGATAACATTTAAGAATATATCAAAACTGACAATATTTTCTAATAGCTTATTAAATAAATACTCCTTCATCTTTGATTTTTATTCTCTTATTTTTGCTTATTAAATAATACTCCTTCATCTTGATTTTTATTCTCTTATTTTTCTGTCTTTGAATTTTCAAAACTTCATTGCAGTTGAGTAGCAAAATTATTCATAAATATTTAGAAAGAAAGGCAACTTAGGGAAAAGAAATGAAAATATTTGGTGGTGGGAAGTATGTTCTAAAATAGAAAATGAACAAAAGTTAAAAAAAAAAAAATTCTCATAAGGAGACCCTACCTTTGAAGAGACAGAGAGTTTGATGGAGATGGCAAACACACAGAGAAGTACAAATGGAGAAAAAAAAGAAAAGAGATTTGTAAATCAAGGAATTTACTTTTCAAATGGAAACTAATTTATTTTATTTAAAGTTCTCAGGCACCTTCCTTCCACTGGTATTTGTTTTTCCAGCTCATTAAGTTTCTGAATGATTAATCTTTGCTCTGTAAGGAAAGAGAATGGGATTATTCGGTGAAGGGTGGGAGAGCCGAGCCCCTCAGGACGCAGCTTAATCCAACATGAGGGAACTCAGAGCTAAGGCTGTGATGACATTCTTAATGACAGAAACAATGATAACATTTCTCGCTTATTTTAGGTGCACTATAAACATAGAATGAGATGCACCATTTATCCAGTGGTCTGGAATATATCGACTTTTTTTCAATATAGTATGCTCTATTGGTTCATTTTGGAATTGGAAAACCAATGCAAATTTCTCAAACAAAAGACACCAGAGTGAGGATAACTTATTACAGTTAAGTCTCATTTGTAGGGAAAAATCAGAAAGTTAGGTTTTCCCTATAAAGGACATGTTCAGATAATTAAGGTCTACAAATGCCATATAAAAATGCAATTTTTTAAAAGTTATTCCTAACATATTATAAATTAGAATGCCTTCTTTGATAAATCATAGTGAACAAGTTTAAAATGTATGAATTATCAGAAGTTAAGACATAGTTAAAGCCCACGTACACCTAGTGCTTTTCTTACCGCTGACGGTATGGGGGTGTGCAACTACGGAGAAACCCTTAGCTAAATACGTCTGTAACTGCCACCTTCAGGGTGTTCAAGCTGAGTGCTTTTATTTTTCCTTGCTCTACTAATTCTCCGCAGACAACAAAATTCTTTGAGATCTCTCTCTCTCTCTCTCTAATAGCTACACATCATAGAATAGCTCTAAGTAGATTTTCTTGCTTTCTTCTCTCTGGACTCCATGTGATTACTATCAGTTTTTTAAACCAAAGGCATCTCTCGAGTAAACAGGACATTCTGTCTAAAATTTTCTACCTAAAATGTTTTGGCTCTGGCACCTTGATGGCATTCTTTTCTCTAAGCTAAGACTCAACAGAACCTCAATTCCTTGAGATTTATAATAGACTATGTATTTTTTGAAAAATCAATGTGTCAGACACTGAATCAATTGTTTTATGTGATTAACTTATCTAGTAACCACAAAAACTCTATGATATAGGTGTAAGTGACTCCAAAATATTTACAATTGGTATGACATCAGATTAATGCATCTGAATGAGGCAAAGACTACTCAGAATGGACAGTGGCTGTAAATGACTGGTGAGAACACACTGGTTTACTGGCTGGATGTCAGCTTCATGATAGTTACTACTTTTTTCTCCATTTTATAGACGATAAGGCTGAAGCATAGGTGATATATTTTGTCCAAAATCAGAAATCTGGCAAATGGTGGAGCAGGAATTCAAATGAGGCAGAAGGACACCAGAGCCTGGACTGTAAATCCCATATCAGCCCTTTATTCATCCTCTAGACCTGGCCAGCAGAAACAGAGACCAGAGCTGGGCTCTGTTTAACATCCTAACATGTATGAAAAGCCTTGTTTATATCAGTTCTGCCGCCTGATGGCACTTTTCCTGAAGAAATTGACTTAAAGAACATAGAGAATAAATCAGGGACGAGATTATACAATTTATTGCTTGTACAGTGTAAACTGATGTTTTCTTGAATTACTGAAACAAACAATAAATAATTATTGAAATGGCTAAAGAGTGCAAGTATACACAAGAGTACAAGTACACAAAATCTACGTTGCTATGTATTTTTTAATCTCTTCTGACTTTTTTCCTCTAAAAAAGCTTATTTATGCATCTTCAACAATCAAAGAAAAAGAAGTGATATACTTCAGTTATCCTTTCCCCCATCCTTTGGGCCAATGGTAGGAAGTTGCTCATGAATGAAATCCCCCAGACTGGTAAATCCATTTCATCCAAAAAAGAGGGGATGCATTGAGATGGGATTTAGGTAGTATTCCATCTATTAGATCATCACTGTGTCACCATAGTGTAATTTAAATGCACAAAGAAGGCATTTAAAGTCATGTTGAGACCCACGAGGTGACTCTGGGACATTAAAAAAATTCCCTCTACGATGAAGCCTGTTTCGCGACTTGCTGTGGATGATTTATTATTTTTTATGTTCTATTTTTTGATACTTGACACATGGCATTGTTGTCATTAACAATGTTTCAATTAGCAAAAAGATAGAGCATATCATAATCTGAGAGACAAGATAAGAGTGACTTTAAACTTTCCCCATAGAGGAAAGTAGCAGTTAAAGTGTTCAGAGGAGTCCACAAATATTTTTAGGTTTTTGACAACGTTTTGATGCTTTAAAATTTACAAATGTAAGTTGGGTTTCCTTTTGTGACTGTGTTCATAAATTCTAGGCTTTTCTATCTTACCCTTGATGAACACAGATCCTTTATTTTCTTAATAAAGCATAAAACTAGAGTCAAGATTCACTGAAACATTTCACAAGAATCACTGGAATTTAGGATTAAGACAAAATCAATGCCATATTGGGTTTGATCGAAGTCTCTTCTGTTGTCTTTAAAGGACATGATCATTTTTCATGATCTTGACCTTACAAAAATGAAGAAAGAGCCAGTACTCTTTCCATTATGCTACCAGATGAATGCAAAAGTTTTGACCTGATGGCCAAAGAATTATAGAATTGAGAAAAACTTGGGAAAGATCTAGTCAAGAGCTTTCTGATCAGTGCCTTGGCAGAATACCTCATTTGGATGCAACTGGGTTACAGACATGCCTGAAATGCTGATTGCCCCCAAATTTGACATCACAGGATACCCACGGTAGCTGGGGGCTCTTGACCAGGTCTGTCTCACAGAGAACAACAGCCTTGTCTGATTATCTCATTTTGCTGTGCAAATATTCTTGTTTGCTAAACGTGTCATGAGGCAAAAAAAGATTGGGAAACATTGTCTAGGTAATTCCCTATTTATGTGGTGAAATTTCTCTGTTCTCTTAATGTTCCTTAAAAAGCTATACTGTGCATACATCATGGATGCGTGAATTCATATAAATCCTTTTGAATGCATTTGTATTTTAATGTTTTTATATACATTTATTTTTGACTTCTCAATATTCATTCCATTTCTCTCTCTTTCTAAAAATCACATTTGGTGTCTGCCAAGCTCATCCTTATTCCCTATTATATTTGTTTGGGATTGTCCCCACAAGCATCTCTGAGATTGGGTTCTTACTGGCTTCAAGCCGATTAGGTAGTCACATCTGCATAGTCACAGCAATAGGTCCACAGGGGGTATGCAAACGAAGTCCTCCAATGAGGATGAACTTGAGAATTTTGCTGGAAATGGTGGTGTGTGGATCTCTCAGATTCTGTGTCAAAGATGTCTAAAGCCAAGTGTGCTACCATTAGAGAAGATAGCCTGAGGAGCAGAAGACAGATTTGAAGCAATGACAAAGATATGAAGCTTGAGCCCTAACTTCATAAACTTGTAGATCAAACAATAACATAAAGCCAGTCCCATCTTGCAATTTTCAGTTACTTCTATTGCTGTTTTCTCTTCTCTGTCACTTTGTTTTATATTTCAGTTCTTTACAACCCAAATATATTAAAATATGTAATTGTGTGTGTGTGTGTGTGAGCAAGATTGGCCCTGAGCTAACATCTGTGCCAATCTTCCTCCATTTTGCATGTGGGATACCACCACAGCACGGCTCCATGAGCATTGTGTAAGTCTATGCCCAGGATCTGAACCTGTGAACCCCAGGCCGCCAAAGTGGAGTGTGAAAACTTAAGCACTATGCTGCTGGGCTGACCCCTAAAGTATGTAATTTTTATTTTCTACAATTTAAAACAAAATTTTCCTTTCTTTATTCTAAAGATAGCTGTTGTAAGATTAATGAAAGATAGCATGATAAAAGCTTGGTTTTAAAATAATAGTGGGCCAGTATTCCCAGGAATAGGAATCTCGTACCCGGAACAGTTACTCTTTCTGAGCAGTCCGGGGAGGAACTGTATACACTAAGACTCTTCCAAGGTGAGCTGGATCCAGTAAAGAATTCCTTTATATAATTTATATTGCCTAACAAGCTCAGAGCCAGAGTAAGCCATTGTGTATTTTCCACAACAAGTAACTCTGAATAAAACTAAAAAAAAAACAAAAAAGTAAGGTAAGGTGGAAGACTCCCGTCAATTACAGAAAGGATCTACGAACAGCCCTGTTTAACCTGACTTGGCAACTATCAGGCTGGGGAGCTTTGGAGCAATATGTCAGTAAGGAGGATGACTAAGTGTCACTTCAAGCACAGAGAGGAAGGGCATAAAGAAAGAGATGGCTGGGGATTCCCGCAGGCTCTTTTCTCTCTCTCTTTCATATTGAATGAAGAGAAGAGAGTTCAAATAACCAAAGAATTGAAAAGAAACTTCTGAATTGGTCAATTAGAAAGTCACTGATAGTAAGAGTAGTTTCAAAAGTAAGAACATATCATAGTGAGTGACTCAGATTACTGTCCATACAATCATGAGTAAGCATATGTTCCGTATTTTCTGGAATAGAATGCAGAGTGATATGAAATACCTTTGTCTGTGGAAGACTGAAGGAGACTTTTCAGGATGGGTGAGTAGCATGTTTGCAAGCTTCAGATTGGTAAAGTGGAGGAAGAAATCATTGCAAAACATTTTAGATACAAAAGTGGGGAGATTGTAATTAAAAGATAAAAAATCAAGAGAAAGCAGAAACGGATATAATCCAGATCATAAGGGGAGGATATTTTCACCGTCCTTGAAAAGAGCTGAGAACAGTTTTATCTTTCTTTTGTGACAGTAGTTAAGTTTAAGTACTAGTAACCATGATTTTTTTAAGTTTTACATTTTTGGGAAATAATGCAAATGTAATACAGTTTCTATACCCCTCACATCTAGCTTCCCTATTCTTAACGTCTTACATTAATATAGCACAATTGTTGCAATTGCATCAGCTGTAATTGATACGTTACTATTAACAAAGGTCCATTCTTTATTCATATTTCCTTAGTTTTCACCTAATGTGCTTTTTCTCTTCCAGGATTCCATCCAGAATTCCACATTACATTTAGACATCAGATATCCCTGGGCTTCTCTTGGCTGTGACAATTTTTCAGATTTTCCTTGTTTTCGATGACATTTACAGTTTTGAGGACTGATGGTCAAGTATTTTGTAGAATGACTTTCAATTGAGATTTTCTGGTATTTTTTCGTGGTTCAACCGGGGTTATGGATTTTTCAAAAGAAGACGGTAGCGGCAAAGCTCCATTTTCATCACATAACAAGGGAACGTACTATCAACGTGACTTATCACTGTTGATGTGAAACTTGATCGCCTGGGTTGTTTCTCTAGGTAAGATTTATTCCATTTCTTTATCGTAAAGGTAGATTTTTTTTCCCCCTTTCTGTATCGTACTTTTTTCGAAGGAAGTGACTATAGAAGGAAGCCTGCCCCTAACGAGGAGAGGTGGGCTCTGCTTCATCTCACTGAAGGACCAGCATCTACGTAATTTATTTAAAATTCTTTTTCATGAGAGATTTGCCCATTTTCCCTCATTATTTATTTATTCAATCATTCATTTATATCAGTAGGGACTCAAGGAAATTTATTTTATATTTTGGGTTATAATTAATATTATTTATGGTTTTCTCAAATTGTTCCCACTTTGGCCACTGGGATTTATTTCGGTTGTCTCATATGCCCTTTTGAAATACCCTTATTATTATTCTTTTCATTTTTGTTTTGATTTTTTTCTTTTAATATTTCCATATATTCTGGCACTAAATGTGATCCAGGCTCATCTTATATATTTCCTGCCCAGAGCTAAAATCAGCCATAGGACTAAGGAGCTCTGGTTTCTTCTATTTGAATGGTATTTAAAGTCAAGATCTGGGCACTAGGTATATCCATTCCTTCTAGGCTCTCCCAGCTAAGAACAAGGAAATGTGCGTGCATACTAACTTGTGTATACACATATCTATAAATATGACTATATGTCAGTCTGTATCTATACTAAGGTAAATATGAGTTCACACTGATGTCTTTTTCTCTAATCCGTTACCATAGACATCATTAAGGCCACCTTCCCATGCTTGTATGTAAATCCACACTCTAACCTTGTTCCAGCCATCCTCCGTTCATTTACATAATTATTCAATTCCAATATATAGGTGCCAGAATTGTTAACTGACATCACTATGAAAAAAGTTTACCATCTAGAAGACAGCGCTTATATACAGTCTTTTTTGCCCTTAGTCTTATAGACCACTCATTTCAAAAATTACTTAGGCAGCACCTTTTTACCTCACATCCTTCAGTGGAGTTGTTTTATACATTTGTACAACAGTAGCATTGTTTTATCACCTTCTGCACATCATGCTGGAACTCATCTACCTGCTAAATGATTATTAAAGTATGTACATAGATTAGGTCCACTCTTTGTACCATGAATGGGTTCTGGATTTTTTCAGATGTTTTTTTCTCCATGTACTGGTATGATCACGTGACTTTTCTTCTTCAGCCTGTTGATATGATGAATTACATTAACTAATTTTTGAATATTGAAACAGACCTGCATACCTGGAATAAAATACCACTTGGCTGAGGTGTATAGTTCTTTTTATGCAATGTTACATTCAATGTTGTGCAACCATTGCCACCACCCATCTCCATAATTCTTTCATTTTGTAAAATTAAACTCTATACCCATTAAACAATAATTCCCCCTTCTCCCTTTCCCAAGCCCCTGACAACCACCATTTTACTTCCTGTCTGAAGCTTTTGTCTTGTTTTTTTCTAAGACTTATTGTTTTAAGTCTTACATTTAAGTGTTTTACCCATTTTGAGCTAATTTTTGTAGATGGCGTTAAGTCAGGGTCTAACTTCATTCTCTTGCATGTGGATATCCAGTTTTCCCAGCACCACTTGTTAAAAACACTGTCCTTTCCCTATTGAATGGTTTTGGCACCCTTATCAAAGATCATTTGATCATATGCATAAGGGATTATTTCTGAGATCTTTATTCTATTCCATTGGTCCATATGTCTGTCTTTATGCCAATTCCTCACTGTTTTGATTACTGCATCTTTGAAGTAAGTTTTGAAATCACGAAGTGTGAGTTTTACAGTTCTGTTCTTTTGCAAGATTGTTTTAGCTGTACAGGGTCTGTTGAGAACCCATATGAATTTTAGGATGGATTTTTTCTATTTCTGCAAAAAAAAAGTCATTGGGGTCTTGACAGGCATTGCAATGAATACGATAATAATTTGGTAGTATTGCAAAGTTGGTCTAGCATGTCTATTTCTAGAGGCAACAAAGGAGCATTAATTGTGGCAGCATCCAGCACCCAATAATTTTTCTGGTGGTGTGACTATGTCATATCTATACTCAAGCAAGTGTCAACCACTGGACCAATTTTGCATTCTGATTTCAGGCCCTGTTATTTTCAGAGTGTGCTCCAAACCAGTTTCTCTGAGACTTGAAATAATTCTGAGACTCTCTCCAAACCCTCTAAAACACTTCTTTCTACTGGAGTTGCTTTCTATTGTTTGAACCTGTGTTCCTAGATTGACACAGAAAATGTCACCTAGATTCTTTGTGGACAGCAGTGGGAGGGATTCTGAGATTGATTTTCTCAGCATTTTAGGGCTGAGGGCAGTGAAAATATAGCTACTCTTAAGGGTTAAAACTTTGTAAAGACCTTCAATCAATAGGATAAAAACGAATCCTTTTTTCCTGTGGTCGTTTGGAAGGAAACACCCACTAAATGCAAAGCTTTGGGGGCAAGCAGGAACTGTTGCTACAGAATAAATGAAGATCTAGATAAATTTTAATAAATATGAAGATCTTTGTTTTTTCCCTCCTCTGAAAGCTGTGGAGAGCTTGAACAAATAAAATTACAAGTCCAAATTTCCATAGTCATGGCTCAAGTCATATACTGAGAATCAGAAACTTCATATTACTGCTATATTTTTTTTTCTTGAAGCCACATTCTTAGACAGATTAAAATCAAACTCACATTTGATCCTATGCATTGTTAAATTTAAAGGACGTTTATGTCCACAGAATTTCCAGGTTCAGTAATATGATATGTTCATATTGATTGGAAAAAAACAGAATTGAGATACTTTCATAATTTAAGTCCTGAACCCTCAAACTTCACTGAATCTTATTTGGCAGCTGGAGCAGTCCTTCTTTCCTTATTTGATAAAACTTCCCTTCCCAGGTTGAAGAGGCTGATATTTTGAAAGGAGAGGTCAATTCTCTTCATAACTGAAAGTGGCCATCTTTTATAATCTCCATTTAATTAAAATAATGTTATATTTGTGCTACCTGGGAGAAGTGGGAGGGATAATTACAATGTGAAACCTTGGACAAAATAGTGTACACCTGAAAAGATAAAATGTTTTTTGATAAAGTATATAGAAATTAAAATCGTGAGAACACATGAGGAAATTGATGCTGAGGATGTTCACCCAAATATGAAAAAGTACAACTTTAGAAAAAAGTGAATTTATCAGCATGGGATTTCTATCAGATATTCTGGATTCAGTGTGCTATCAGGAGTAGCTGGAAGAGCATGCACTTTATTCCAGTTGTTTGATTGATGGAAAACTGGATCTACAGTAGATAAAATTAAGTCAAGCAGCCGGGATTTTTTTTGGCAAACATACAGGATGGAATTTAGAGACTTAGATAAAGAAAGTCTTAGTAGGTTGTTAAATACAGTCAGTGTACCTCCTTTCAAACTTTATTGCAAGAGGGTCCACAGTCATACTCTCCAACTAAACAATGAGAAACATATTGGTGAGAGTAGAAGCTACATCTTTGAAAAGCAGGGGCGAATATTGATAGACCAGAGATGCTGATGAGAGATGCTTTAAATAGATTCTTGATTCCTGGGGGAATGCTGGGTTCACATTGAGGCATACACCAAGTAACGACATTTCAGTGTTGAATGCAAAGTGAGTTTGGTTTCCCTAATTAGAGGTAGGATTTGTTTGTTGATCAGCATGGTCTATCTTGCAGAAGTTTTTGTTCCTGTTCTTAGGGATGATATACTCAAGCAATTCACTAAGTTACTACTAAGTTTTGCATAGGAAATAGCAAAATTTAAGTGTAAAAATGTAGGCCTGAGTTAAGCAACTACAATAGAGAACTACAGCTTCTCAACCAATTTCAAAATACGTCAGTTCACAGACCTAATACATTTTAGATTAAGGAAAGCTCAAGTACTGTCCTTTTTTTTGAGGAAGATTAGCCCTGAGCTAGCTACTGCCAGTCCTCCTCTTTTTGCTGAGGAAGCCTGGCCCTGAGCTAACATCGTGCCCATCTTCCTCTACTTTCTATGTGGGACGCCTGCCACAGCATGGCTTGCCAAGCGGTGCCATCTCCGCACCCAGGATGCGAACTGGTGAACTCCGGGCCGCGGAGAAGTGGAACGTGCGAACTTAACTGCTGCGCCACCAGCCCGGCCCCTCAAGTACTTTTAAGATATGACCTCAAAATAATATGACAAACGTATCATGCGAATCTTTTCCTCAACAGTTTCAAAAGGGAATCTATAACAGGCAACTGCACTTCGGAGAGGCAAATTGGGATATCCCCAGTGGTTGTCCAGTACTGCATCGAAGCTAATGCTAATCCCTGGAAACTGTGGTTTGACAATCAAATTGTTGTCGGTGATTAATGACATTTTAATCTGAGTCTGCCTCAAAATGGTCTGAGTAGAAATCCTGATGTCTTCTCACAATTACTTTCCAAGTTTCTGGATATTGAATGTAAAATTCAATGTATCTATATATCTATACATGTACATATGCATGTACGTATGTTTCTATCTACCTATCTGTCTATCTATCTACCTTTCTATCTACCTATATAACAAGTGGCAGAAGTCACAAGCTCTACTTTGACACCCTGACCCATGAAACATGAGTTGCTACGGTAAAAATGACTCAGTAGAAAGTTCTAGAATGCCTCCTGACCAAAGGAGTAAATCAAAAGTAACAACGACTCTGAAAACATCACAGAGATTAGTGCTTACATCTAAGAACTGAAGCTACCATAGTGGAATTTCAACTCTTTGTCAGGCTGAAAAGATATAGGATCTTGGTTAACATACACTTAATATGCTGGTTACTTCTATTGCAATTGCTTTTCCTTATATGTTCTCTGTACTAAAGTTAGTCGGCATAGCTGAGTGCACCTGGTATACAATTACAGTTATGGTAAGTTGTCCCTTTCTCCCCATCCCAGTTAATAAAGAACATCAGATTGTTATAACTTTTCAGGGAAAGAGCACACTTGAAGCATCTTGAATTATGATGACATAATCTCTCTTTGTCTGTGTCACGCTTTGGTTCCATTGTCTTAGATTTTCTCACCTTATTATAGGACATCAAGCTGAAAGGATCTCTGGAGCCAAAAATAGCAATAACACCAAGTAAACTCGAGAAGACAAAAATCTGCCTGTGAGTGGGAAAGGAATTTCACAAAAATACAGGAACCAGACAACTAATTGAAATCCTGAGGACCAATATACTTGGAAATGATGACATATACTCTTCACAGTAAAAGATAAATCTTTGCATGATCTATCCCCATGCTATCAAGAAAAACCTACAAATCTCACATATGTCACACTGGATGCTGTGGTCCAATTAATCCAAATGACTTCCCCTCTTTAGGTGGACTTGAACAAAGAAATCACCTTTTAGGTGATCCAAAACTGCAATTCAAGCTACCTTGCCCCTTGATTTTTACAATCCAGAAAATTCAATAATTTGGTAATCATTGGGTTTTTATAGTCAATGATATTTTTGACTGGTGAGAAAATCTTTCAAGGATCAATATGTGGATTGACTTCTTGGAATGGATCTACAGTATAAGAATACTCAGGTCCCACGTGAATGTGCAAAAAAGTGCCTCCACTTTGAGGAGGCTTTCGATAGTCGGGTGAATTGTATGATCCATCTTGTGAATATCAATCAATTTCTATTCCAAACTGCCCGAGTATTTGCTTAATGGACTCATGAATAACAAGTGTCAATCAACACAAATGAAAGTTATGCACGGGCTCAATAAATTACTTCTCAAGACAGGAGATTATATTCAAAAACAACTCATAAGTCAGATAACACAAAAAAGACATGTTGGAGTACGTTTCAGGCTTAAAGACAAAGGAACTACTCTCAATTGTGAAGTCTAGTTTATGTAATATCCTTCATAATTAATTACTCCTCTCTTAGAAAGAAATTAGCAAGAAGATGAGAAATGGCTGAAGTTCATTTCATTGGATGAACTATGAATGTTTCCTTATTTATGTGTTTTGGTAGGAAGAGAGTAAAAAGGAGAAAAGAGGTCTTCTACACAGCTCTCAGATGTTGGGACCAGGATAAGCCAAGTCAAAATACCAAGGAAATGTAAGTATAAGGCATTTGTATATATTTTATTGACATAATATCTTTAGTTTTCATAGAGTGTTTCTTCAGATATTGTGAAATAGGAGACACCAATTCACCAATATTATGCCAATTCAGACGTATTGTATGTATTTTCTTTATTACTTGATGTCACAAACAACTCTTCTAATTCTGAAAATCTGAAAAGTTGTTTGAGTTTCTTCCAAAGTGGCTTCTCCACTGATTCATCTTGTATTTATGGACTTCCTTTTTTGGGGGACGGGAGGCTTATGGATATCCTGGTCATCGTATAAGTAGTTTTCCACAGATGCCAAAAGAGAAGTCTTGTGGTATAGGTGATGGCCATTCCTGCCAGTAAATTGGAGGTGGTAGCTGATCAACAGTAAATACCATTTGCACTGATGGACGACTCAACTGATTCAGGCCTTGGGCACAGATTATTATATCCATGGAAGGTGGGAGTCAGTGCAAATTTCTCAGCACATATAAGCTACTTGTTTTCAGATTTTTCTTGCATTGGTCCTTTAGTAAATTGTTTATCTGGCTAATACTGGGTCATTGGCTGCCTCTATTCCTGGACAGCTTTTCCAGGGACTGCTCACAATTCCAATAAGTCTACAGCTAAAATTGCAAGTGAGAAATCAGAGCCAATTTCTTGAAAGTTGTGGAAGCCTTAACCTTCAAAGCCTCCTAGGAGTATGGGGAAAATATTTGCATTTGATTTTACTGATACAACAAAGTGAAAAAAATATATAATTGGTAAGTTTTCATATTAGAACATTCATTTTTTGCCACATGTCTATATCATTTTCTTAGTCTATCCAGGTTGCTTTAACAAAATACCACAGACTGGGTAGCTTATAAACAGCAAAATTTTTATTGTTTACAGTTCTGGAGGCTGGAAAGTCCAAGATGAAGGTGCCAACATGATCACCAGCTGGTGAGGGTCCCCTTTCTGGTTCATAGGCAGCACCTTCCCCTTATGTCTTCCATAGGTGGAAGGGATTAGAGATATCTTTGGAGCATCTTTTATAAGGTGCTATTCCCATTCATGAGGACTCCACCCTGACGACCGAAGCACCCCCGCAAGCCCAGCTCCTGATACCACCGTCTTTGGGGGCTAGGAGTTCCACATAAGAATTTTGAGAGGACACAAACATGCAGCCCATAGCAATCATTAACCATAAATCCTCCTAGAGTATCCCTTCTCAAGTGTAATGTGACTATAGCTGTTAATTTTTCATGTGCATAGTACTTTTTCTAAGCTATATAAATTGAAGAAACCATTGCAATCTTCATGCTTTTGTTGTTACAATATAAAGCAGTGATAGTTTTATTTTTCCTTGACACTTTTCAAGCACAGAGACCATTCTTGTGTACAGGAAAAAGACTGGAAATGCAATTTTAATTTCACTGCATTGTAAAGAATGACTTTGTTCAACCTTCCTATGAGTGAACGTACAAAAATGTCCATCTGCTACTAAAGAATTAAAGCCCCCTAATTGTAAAAATATTTTATGAGGTTATCATAGGTATTAAAAAATAAACATATACTGTTTCCACATGCAAATGCAGAAAAACAAAACAGAATAAAATAACAAAGAGGACACTTAGTACACCTAAATTGTTTAAACATATTTCTATAACTATTTGTAAATTAAGGAAATATAATAAAATTATAAACATGCGTGATTTAGACCTACCTAGGGGAAACAGCTACCAGACCAGTAGTTATGGCTTAATTGACCATTTTTGTGGCCGTTTACGTGAAAGTTTACTTCTCTGTTGAAAATGTTAGTCAAGGCTGAAGCAGGTTATCCATAATTTAGCAGAGAATTTGCCTTGTTTATGTGTCTGGATAGACTGTGAGGCTAATAAAGCCAATGTGAGTTCTTTTGTCCTGTGATGCCTCACATATTTATTTTGCTCACACGCACCTATAGGAATAGAGAGCAGCCTTCCTAGTACATTGGTTTCAGGCGTGAAGCTGAGGAATTTTTTTAGGCATGTCACATCGTAAGTAGCCAGGCAGCTGGCAACTGGATGCTTAGAAATGAAGGAAGAGTGTATTCCCACCAAAACGAGTACATCTATTATCTTTTGAAATTCTGTTCCCTATTAAAATGGATTCATTTTTAAAATTACAAGCAAAACTGATATATTTTTTGACTTGATTTCCAGCCTTTGTAGATAAAATAAGTGGTGTCTGATCATAATTGCTTCTTTCCTGAGGGTCGCAGGGCATCTTTGTGATTAATATGTTGCAGAGAATGTATACAAGTCATATAAGCCACACTTGAACTATGAAGTATATGTGTGTGTAGGAACTATATATATAGCAAGGCAACACATATATGACAGGCCATCAAATGATCAGTAACTTTTTGAACCTGTCAAGTAAAAAATAATTTTTTAAAAAGTGAAAAATAAATCAAAAATGTCTTATCATCCTTACTGATCTGATTTTGTAAACACAAATGCTTGAATACTGCTAAAGAATGAAAAGGTTAAAATGGTAATATTGTGACTCTTGTAACAATGTAAAATAAACACATGTAAAAAATGTTATTTTACCCAAGTAAGAGAGGATCCATAAAACATTTCAACTGGTCAAAGGAAAATTAAAATATTACATACATGTAGGCAGAAAATGAATTTACATGTAGGTGCAAAGAAGTCTATCCATAGGGAAATAATTAATATTCTGGACGCAATCAACTTACTATTCTGTGAACACAACTAATTTGCATTATTTTCAGTTTTCTGTAATCTACAGAGTTGTAAAAGAGATCAAAGACAAGGAAAGGTGGACGTAATCCAGAGAGATATCCTAGAAAGCACCTAGTTTTCCAATGAAAGATACCAAATAATCTTTTTGGACTATTCCAAAGTCTTTCACAATTATTTTCCAACAATAGACCAAAAACAATTACTTCATTAAAAAATACCATGCTTTTGTAGAATTATGTTGCACTAAGAAACATCTTTTTCTCTAAATCTTTTTATCCCTGGTCTTAATAATACGACTTTTTCATCTATTCCTCATGGATCTGGATTTGAATCTCTACATCATTATGTCAGATTATTCTGATATTTTTTAGTGTTTTCTTAAACTACCAAATCATGTCGACAGATAAAATTCTGATGAAGACAACTTAAACTAGATACCTCAAATTATAAACACAAAAATGCCTTTCTCTTGAATACACCTCAATTGCAAATGCTACAGCAGTCACCAGGCTTGCTGTCCAATAAGTGCAAGAAAGTGGATGTTTGAAAGGAATAAGAACCCAAGCAGGAATCATAGATTTATCTCAGAATCAAGGCAAGACTTTGATTTGTATACATAGTCTGCAGGATGCCATGATCTTTTTATGCAATTTCAGTACTTTGAATGGCATTTGTTATGCCCACAATTGAGGAGTAACTCATTAGTAATTCTGTCCTCTCCTCTTTTTTGGGTTCTTTGTAATCACTCTACTGGAGCAAATCTGCCTTCACAATTTCTTGATTTCTGCTTGTGTGCATGTCTTAAGGAAACCACTTGTTAAATTTAGCTTGATAGTCAGATATGGCATACAGGGATGGTGTCAAGATGGCAGCATAGGTGGACTTTGAACTCACCTCCTCCCACAGACATAGAAAATTTACAACTGCTTTTGGAACACTTACCCCTGAGAGGGAACTGAAACCTGGATAAAAAGAACCCCCACAGGCAAGGACAGTAATGACTGAGGCGAAAGTGGCAGAAATTCCTTTCTGGAGAGAAAAAAGCCACCTTCGAGCTGCAGCACCTCAGGGCCCCAAGGGAGCAATTCCAAAGAACGAAGCCTTCCCTGGAAGAGTGGGGGATCTGAGCAGGAGAGATTTATCACAAAAAGGAACTTTTGGACTCAGTGTAACTGAGGTAAGTGTCATAATATCTGACTTTGCTGGCTATTAACTACAAAGGGGAATACCCTCAGAAAAGCTATCAGACATAAGGGATAAATTTAGCTTGAAGTGGTTCATTTTGGGGATTTTTAGGTAATCAAATTTAGGGTGCTCCAATACAAGATGCCCAGAGTTAGAGCTGTTTCATCATAATAGTTTCAGGTTTGATTTGGGAAAGGATCTTACCTATCACCTACTCTAGTGGTCTTATTTAATAGAGGAAAAGCCAAGGCCAGGATAACATAAATGTCTTATCTCAAGTTTCCTAAAATTTAGTTTAATATCTGCTAGATGAAGCCAAATCAGAAGAATTTTCATTTGAATAACCATAGAAAATTCTACAAACCATATGTAAAAAGAACATTCAGAAGCAATACTGTTTGCTCAGTTTAACGATAACTTAGATCTCGTAGAATACTTGTCTTCATGAGACTTAAAAAATATTCATTTTAAAGTCAACAATTGAAATGTGCAAGTTAATATTTGAAGTGAAAAAGATATATGAAGTGACTCATGACAAAATTTTCTAGGTGAAGAAAAATCATATTACTGGAGTTAATGCAAAAGTATATATACGTTTTTCAGATATAGTTGTACAGATTGAATAAATCCCTTATTGAAATAAATCTATAAAGTATCTAAAATGAAAGAATCTCATTTGGTGGAATTTGATTGAATGCCTGGGTCTCCATGATTTCATTAATTCTACTCTTGTTTTTCACCATAAAACTTTGCTGTGAAACTTATTTACTTGAGTATGTTTGGTTATAATTTTGAAAGTTAAAAGTATAATTAAACTTTGCCGATGAAAATCAACAAACATAGAGAACCCTGGGAATAATGAAATTGCAGTAATTATTTTGTCTGTTTATTTTCTGTCTTTTTAGAATCTAAACTCCTTTTAAAGCAGGAATTTTTGTCAAGTTAATTCACAGTTCTATTCACACACACAGAAAATTTCCTAGCCTGTTCCAGTGCTCAATAAGATTTTGTTGAATTAGTAACTGGATTTATAAATGATTTGATCAATCAATTGACTTATCTTTACCTGCATTTCTTTACTTCTATATAACTGCTTTTAAAATATCAAACAGTGTTGAAAATCTGAGAGACTATAAAACATTTGAGTTTCTCAAAATAAAAGCAATATGCAATTCTCAGTTGTTATAAATGAAATCTTGTAGTGTCACACTCTGTCAAATAAATTGATTTAAATTAATTTTAAATAGAGACAATCTGATATAGTTCAAAAATTGTGTCAAGAGACCTCAACCTATTTTCATCAAACAAAATAGTAAATAGCTTTCCATGCCAGTATTTCCCCTGGAAACATGATGAACATTTCTAAAACACACCAAACTTTCTGTCCAAATGTAGCAAACACCGTCTCATAACATGACATGGAACAAGAAGTGCAATGATTTCCGTAAAGGAAAGCAGCATTACGACAGAAGGAGCAGTTATGGTGAAGAAGGTCAAACTAGACGGGATTCTTCTGTGGTTTACTGGCCATTAATAGATATGAAAGTTTTGAAGTAGAAGGAGACAAGAAGTGAAAAGGCCAAATCATTGAATTCTAAGCTTCATTTTTTTTTTTTAGGATAATAAAACTTTGAGATTTTGTTTAAAAAATACAGTATATAAATTTTATTCAATAACTATTTGAAGGCCTCTTTTCTTCTAAAAGGAGAAATATTCTCAAAAATCACAACAAACTAGTACCCGATATTCAGAAAAAAAAATCAGGTTGATTAAGCTATCTTGGTAGCCAGCAGCGTCTGGCGCAGAGGGTATGTTTACATGTTTTCCCACTGGGCAACTACATCCTTGATTTACTCACGCATGCGAGAACACATACTCACTGGGGGTGGGGGGGGGGGTGTCATACATATATGTACTTTAATTTTTTTATTTTGATTTTTAGTATATAGCTTATCTCCCACTGAAAAGAACAGCTTTCTGCCATCATTAGAAATGCTCGCTACACAGCCAAGAACATTCTTTCCATTAATCAAGGACAGTGTATTAGAACCCTGTGCATTTAAAGCAGAGGAAATAAGAACAAGTAAGAATATTAGTGATAACACAATATTCAAGAAAAGAGACGATGCACTTATGACTTCATAAATTGAAGAGAAAAAAATGGTAAGCGGCAAAGTAATAAATGTCAAAAGTTGCTATTACACAAAGGCTGCCCTTTATGGGGCTCATAAGATTACAAAAAAGAGTCAGTGGTGGATCTACCAGCATCTCTGGAGTGATTACTGTAACGTAATTTCTACCTACAGACTTCATTATATTTGGTTGGATACCTACTTTTATTCCTATAATGGAATTTGAGGTAAAATAATACTACAATAACAGATAAAGAGAAAAATTCATTCCAAGTAATCTGGAAAACTCATACCAATCAAATTTCTCTTCCTCCTTTCAGATTCTTTCCTTTAGAAAATTCAATTGCAATACCTGATATTTGGAATGAACATACAAACTACACATCAATATAGCAATCTCTTTTCAGCAAAATATATCTCAAATATTCATGTGGAAAAATAAAAACAAATTATTTTTTGCTATGATTTTGTTTTATATTAAATGATAAAGTTGCTTAAGACAGGCTGGCCAAATGCAAGTGTATCTTCGCCTCAAAGGGAATCAGATTAAAACTTCATTTCCAGGTATGTATTCAAACTTTCTTTAAGTTTAAGTGTGGGTATACATTCAGCTTTATGAAATAAGAGAACTTAGTTGCACATTGGTGAGTTCTTGTAAGGAAAAGGGTATTAGAGTATATGCTTTCATTCCTGATTCATAGAATTATCAAAAGGAGTAATGAGATATTTGGGCTAAAAATGCAATTTAAAAAGTTATTGACATTCTAGTCTGTTTATGTCTTGATTTTCATTTGACATAGGCAGTGATAGAAAATTGTGTAACTAATGAAGCCATTAGAATTGTTAATACTAAATTTATTTTTAAATTATTAAAATTTCTCAGGAATATTTGTATTAATATCTAATCTTCAAATTTTTATTTTAAACATCTGGAGACATGATCACAATATTGCTTAGATTTATAATCAGATTTGGCATATGGATTTCTTCTTTGTGACATTTCTGTAAGTATTTTACTTAAAGAAATTGTCAAAATTTTGCTCAGTATAGAATGGATCATCCCATTTTGCCTGTGATCATGAATTACATTAGACTTGGCACTATGTCCAGTGAAGATCACTGCTGTTTCTCTATTTCTCCATTTCATTAATTAAAATATCCATTTCTAATAGACAAATGAAATAAATAATAAACTCTTTAGTAGTGTGCAGACTTGACAAAATTGTTAATTAAATGATAACCGGCTAATATCTGCCATTCTGCAAATTTGATCATTTGGAGCCCGAATTATATGAATGTTTGTTTTCAAATTAAGCAACATTAATTTGAAAATTTTATTAAAAACATTCCCAATTTTTGAGGTATTGTGGCCATGACTTAATTTTCCAGTTTGCTGGAATAATATTTTGATTATGAGACATTAAATTTCACGTCATTTTTATTTGAATTCCTAGGCAGAGTCATTAATCAGTTAAAATAATAATTCCATAAAAATGTTTATAGAACTCTAGTACTTGTTACAACACAATCCTGGGCTCTATTAAGAAGCCGGTTGATTTCTTTTCCTTATAGTAAATATTGTCTATAAACACAGTATGAAATACCGTCTAAACACCAATAATGAAGAGTTGCTAAGGGAAAATGACCCATGGATGACTTATCGCTACACACAAAATAATTAGATACTAAATTCGTTCCTAAGGGGCCTTGAAAATATTACAGACTAACAGAAAATGTGAGAGCTAAAACAACGTAATTGCAAAAAATATAGAAAATTGAAAAAAGTTCAAAGCTGATGATACTCCTGTGCCTCAGAAGTCTGCCAATCTCTCTCTCTCTCTGAGGATGCTTAGCAACTGTTTTGTCTACATAAACATTTTATTTAGAATAGTTTTAGGTTTACAGAAAAATTGTGAAGATAGTACAGAGTTCCCATACTCACACCCACACACAATTTCCCTGATAATTAATTAGTGTGGTTTATATTTGTCACAATTGTGCCAATGTCGATACATTATTATTAAAGTTCATACTTTAGTTTGTACTTAATGTCCTTTTCCATCCTAGGATCTCATCCAGTGTATCACATTACATTTGGTTGTGTTTCCTTAGATTCTCTGGGCTGTGATAATTTCTCAGACTTTCCTTGTTTTTGATGACCTTGACAGTTTTTGAGGTGTACTGGTTAAATGTTTTGTAGAATGTCCCTCTATTGGAATTTGTCTGATATTTTTCTCTGCAATAGAGTTTACATGCTTCTCATGATTAGAATTTATAATCTCATGATTAGGATTATGTGTTTCTGGGAGGAAGATCACAGAGGTAAAGATTCATTTTCATGATATCACATCAAAAGAACGTGTTATCAACATGACTATCACTGTGGCTTTGACTTTAATCACCTGGCTGAGATGGTGATCGCCAGTTTCCTTCACTGTAGAGATACCCCCTCCCTCCCCAATACTGTAATCTTTGGAAGGAAGTCGCTATGCATAGCCCACACTTCCGGAGTGGGCAGTTATATTCCCCTTCCTTGAGGGTAGAGTATCGACATAAATTATTGGAATAGTCTATACTATCTATTTATTCAGGCATATATTTATATCATATGGACTCAACTTTTATTTTAAACTTTGAGTTATAGTCCAATACTACATTATTTTGATGTTCAACTTGTTCCACCTTTGGCTTTTGGGAGCCCTTTCCATCAGTCTTTGTGTCCCTTGTTTTCATTATTTCATTGTCATAATGGTTTATAATGTTGTGTAATTTCAGGAGTACATTATTATTAATCAGTTTCTGTAAGACTGCATCGTACTCACCACCAAATAGTCTAAGTTTTATGCGTCACCATATGTATGTACCCCTCTACCCCTTTCACCCACCCCCAACCCCCTTCCCTCTGGTAACCACTAATCTGTTCTCCTTATCCATGTGTTAATTGTTCTTCCACATATGAGTGAAATCATGTGGTGTCTGTCTTTCCCTGTCTGGCTTATTTCGCTTAACATAATACCCTCAAGGTCCATCCACATTGTTGTGAATGGGATCATTTTGGGGTTTTTTATGATGGAGTAGTATTCCATTGTATATACATATATATATATATATATATAATATATACACCATATCTTCTTTATCCATTCATCAATTGATGGACCCTTGGGTTGCTTCCACATCTTGGCTATTGTGAATAATGCTGCAATGAACATAAGAGTGCATATTATTATAGAAAATATAAAAATGACTAATAAGTACATGGGAAGATATTCAAAGAATTATTTGTTAATGTAAATCCAATTAGAACCACAATGAAACCCCACTACGTATCAAATAGAATGAATAAAATACAAAGGTTGGCAAGGGTGTGATTCAGGTTTAACTCTCATACACTGCTGGGGGGAGGATAAAATTGTGAAACTGCTTGGAAAATATTTTGGTAGATTCTTATAAGACTAAACATGCATTTACTCTATGACCCAGCAATCCCATACCTAGAATTTTACCCAAGAGAAACTAAAGTATAAGTCTATACAAATTTTCATGGTTTTATCAATAAGAGCCAAACCTGAAAACAATACAAATGTCCATCAAGAGGTATGGTTAAGCAAACTGTTTTCTATTCATAGGAGAGAATATCATTCAGCAATAAAAGACAATAAACTACTGATGCATGCAATAACATGCATGAATCTCAACCACATTATTTGTTCAAAAGAAACCAGATACAAAAGAGAACATACAGAATAATTCCATTTATATGGCATTTGTTTCACAGAACAGGCAAATCTTGTTCGTGCTGTGCTGGAGCCGGCTCTTATCAATTCACAACAGCCTGCTGTGAAATTTTCAGGATTTCTGTGAGCCAGCTGAACGTAGCAACTTTAAAAATTGAATTACATAAACTTATAATTAAGTAATATGTAATAAATACTCAACATTCATTACTTCTGATGTTTATGCTGAGTTTATTTATTTATGCTACATTTGAAAGGTGCATAATGGTATGCTAACACTTGTTTCTTCCCAGCTCTACATTCAGTGATATCATCTTGGTAGCTTAAAATTAACCACGGCACCACAGTAGAAGTACTTACACAATCACAATTGGCAAACTTTACAAAATAGGGTTGTTGGGTGGTTTTTAGACAGTTTTTAAACATTTACCAACACACCACTGCCCCTAGTCCATGATGCTAGAAATCAGAGGGATGGCTGTCTGAGAAAGTGATAGGTGAGAATTAACTGGTAAGGGATACAAGAGAACATTAGGGATTTATGGAAATGTCCTCAATCTGACTTGGGACATGATTAAATGTATGCATAAATTTGTCAACATTGATTTAAACAAAGAGAGGGGATGGATAAGATTTGTGATAGAGCAATAAAATAAGTGACAAAGGAAGTGTAGGTTTCTGTAGATTTATCCAGATGAGCTTAGACAGACACTGAAAGTGCAGGAAGTTTGGCAACGCACAGAATCTAGGAAACACACAAATATTAATATTTGTTTTAGAAAAATCTTTGTGGCTAGTCAGATCCCCCATTAGACAATGGGACACTCTAGAGCTGGTTAGGCACATAAACGTAAGACTGTAGTTTTGCTGGAATTCTACTAAAGCAAATATCCATCACTTTTTACAGAGGTCAGCACTTAGGTAACCGGACTTAGGTCCCAGAATGAGTCTTGAGTCCAAGAGAGGGAATGAATTTTAAGGTAATCTGATGACATGTCAGAAGAGAGTAAAAGCAATATCCTAGTCAATTCACACAACGAATAGGGAATTTAGTTAGATTCCAAGGGAAATTGAGGAGTTCCATGTTCATCCCTAAAATACAATATGCAAGAGATTCAATGAGAAAAATAATAGCCCGCAGTATTCTCATACTGAAGCTGTCCATATAATGCTAGTTTTGAGCTTGCAAAGATGGTAGGGGCTAGATATTCAGTTGACCTAGCCAGTGCTTGGAATAGAAATGACAAACTAGTGGGGACTAATGTTGCTTTTTTTAATTGAATGTGGTAGTTATTACTTTAATGGCACTCAACGAACCATACTGCTCTATATTCACACCCGTTTGTAGTCCCCATCCACATTGATTCTGAGTTTAGCCATGTGACTACCTTTGGCCAAGGAATATGAGGAAGTCTGATGAATGTGAAGGCTGGATAAGAGCTTACATGTTAGTGTTTGCACACTTGGAATGCTCCTTCTTAGAACTAAACCATTATGCTATAAGGAAGTCCAAGAAGTCTTGCAGAGATGCCCGTGTGCAGGAGTACTGGGGCCAGTGAACAGTGATCCAGATAATCTCCCACCTGGAGGCCAGACGCAACTGCCAACCATGTGAGTAAGGCCACGTTCAACTTTTCGGCTATCCTGACATCCCCTGTGAACCCAGGCAACACACCAAAATCTGAGCAATAAAGAATTTCTGTTGTTTAAAGCCACTAAGTTTTTGATGATATGTTATGCAGCAGTACAAAACAGAGATGGTATATCCCTATTTAAGGACTATTTTAATTCTTATTTCTATTATTGATATCATCATTACAGGATATCATTCAGATAGTGTACAGTATAGCAGATAATAAGAAATGGTTTACCTAAGACTGCAAGCAATATTTTAATATTTACTCCACTTTAGTTTGTACTTTAGAAAAAAATATTTACTCCAAGGGCAAGCAGTGGATAATTTCCTACAAGAATTTCCTTCGAGTAAAAAATATGTTCCTCTAAAAAAGAATATTGCATGATTTCCTACAGGTTTAGTAGTAGTTTTATTTAAAGGCATACTAATAAATGTTTTCCAGTTGAAAGAAACATTTGTTATGGATTAGCGTTTAGTTTATGAGAAGATGCAAACATTTAAAAAAGAAGTCTCCCTTGATGCTTAATGTATTTGGAGACAACCAAAATAAACTAAAATCTCTCATATGCTTGATTCGTGTAATTTCCATAGAGCTGTATTATAGAGTACTGATTGAGTGCATATTGCCTTGAACTACGACCTCGGTTTGAATCTTGGCTCCGCTCTGACTAGTTGAGTGGCCTCAAATTGTGTAACCTCTCTGTATCTCAGTTTTCTCATTTATAAAATGGTAATAAGACTTGTGCATATTATATACAGTTATTATGAAGGCAAAAAGAGTTAATATGAGTAAACTGCTTACAATGGTAAGCACATAATATGTACTATAAAAGTATTTATTATTGCACATATTAATATTATGTATATTTAAAAATTATAATTTAAAGATATTGCACGCATTTTGATCACTTTAGGACTGCTAAGGCTCAAATGCTGAAATTGACTCATTTACAAATTCAACCGTCCATTAGGAAATTGGGAGAGAAAACCTTCTCGAATACAAAGGAAAATTAATTCAGGACCTCATAAGCAATAATATTAATCATACATAGTTTTTAAAATGCAAATAACCTGATAACCATTAATCATATAAGTATCACTTAGTATCACTTAGTATCACTTGTAATTATTCAGAAATATATTTTTGATCATGAAAATGAGTTTGTCTACTAGTTAACATGCTTTTAAATTAAATAATTTGTTTTTAACAAAATTTAATTCATTAGCATATCCAAGTGAAATATGTGGAATTTAAAATTTTGATTTCACTTTGCTTTACCCTCATAGGTCTTATCTGTGGGCTGATTTCTTCAGATCACCCTTAATAAGTATATAGCATCTCCCCAAACAACTTGAATAAGTTGATTACAATATACTATAAAAATTATATATCATGTAGTGTATATTGGCAATTATTTAATAATAAAGTTGACGTTGTAATTTGCATATTCCTATAACAATGGGCCCAGTTGCATTTACTGTAATCTACAGCTACAAATACAAACTTGTACATATGAAAGGTTATTTAACATACTTCCCTCTAGAAGGGGTTCCTTGAACATCCGGCTTTTGAACTTCAGAGGAATACCCCTTGAATTATTTCATGTACCTCTTAGGGTCTGATCTTTTTTCATACGTACAGGAAAAATATTAGAAAACAGCTGGAAATTATGAAAGCAGAAAACAGAAACCTGAGATGGAAAAGAACTATTCAAGCAAGTGCTTTGTTCCCCTGCCACTGCAGGGAATGTAACCGGTCAAGAAAGAGAAGCAGGGCAGGGTGGAGATAATAAAGGTTTACACGAATCCCAGTCAGCTGGTAAAGCACTCAAGATGGTATGCTCCAGACCTGAAACCCATGTTCACAGAGCTTGATTGGCATGACAGACTTTAGGGATCTCAGCCACCACTTGAGACAAGATCAGAGAACATTTTTAGCTTGAGGTTTTAAGACATGCTGGTTTCACTCACAGGCAGAAATGAGCCCTGTGGAACTCTACTGGAGAAAATGATCAGTGTGCTAATTCATTTGGATATATCTAAGTATTTACTTTCAAACATCTGGCCAAAGAAGGGACTAGAAACTCACTAAATCTTTATTGTTCAGAAATTTTACTGAAATGGAGGCATTTTACCAATGACTTTCTTGTTTTAATTCTTTAAAATTATTCAAGTTGCACACGTTTTAAAGGGTCACCACAGGGATGCATTTATACCATCTAATTATTTTCTTTAACTTAGAGTTCTTGAAGAAGAATGTACTAATCTTCTAACAGCTGATTCAAACCTGCCTTTATTATATAACCCAAGAAATATTTTCAAATATCTCTTACGAGTACAGCAATGTGTCACGAGCTGGGAATGCATGATGATTAGAACAGACACTGCACACACTCACATTGTATTCAAAACATAGGGGTAAAGGAAATCAAACCAGTGATGACAACAAAATGTTGTGACTATAATGACATGAAGGGAGTGAGAAAACTCTAGGTAGGGGAACCTAGTCTGGTCAAGAGTAGGTCTCCACAATTGTCTTTAACCATCACTTACGCTTATTTTTAAGGTTAAATTTGATAAGTAAAGTACTTAAAACAGTTCCTGCAACATAATAAGAGCTCAATAAATATTCATTTATATTAGTATTACTCTTTGTCAAGCTCTGAAGTATTTATAAAGATAGAAGTTTTGGTGGGCCATGTTAGAATAGTGTTAAGAAGGAGAAATCATCTAATATTTTCACTTGGTTCCCAGAGGTAGTATTTAAGGAAACATATGATTGGGGCAGGCCTGGTGGCGCAGCGGTTAAGTTCCCACATTCTGCTTTGGTGGCCTGGGGTTTGCTGATTCGGATCCTGGGTGCTTCCAGCAAAAAGAGGAAGATTGGCAGCAGATGTTAGCTGAGGGCTAATCTTCCTCAAAAAAAGGAAAAAAAAGAAAACATATGATATCTTTACTTAGGAAGTTGGAAGGGCATAGGCATTTTTTCAGTCCCCAACTTACCGCTTTGGAATATATAGGAATGCCACAGATTCCTCAGTTCAAATCTGTTACTGGGGTTCCTGAGTTATAGTTTTTAATGTGATGTTCTCACACATCTTTGGTCACTTCCTACAGGTCTCCTTGAATATTTATAGATGAAGCTCTTCAGTAAACCATCTCCTGCATTCCTCACTACTCTTCTTGGTGAATTGACTCAACATTTCATTTCAAAGAGCATGACTAAAACCTTCAGAGACGTTGAATCTGGCCAGGCAGCTTCTAATAAGTGTTTTGCCTTAATTCCAGCAGTCAGAAAACTGCACACACAAATCTGAAATTACCAGAGCTAGCAGAACTAATATTGCATTTTAGAAATTAAATTTTAAAATATCACATTTTTAGAGAGCTATAACCTGATTTTATTAACTTAATATCCATGTGAAGAGAAATATCTATCTTCTTTGTTTTTTTCTTAAAAGACCAAAACCCCAAAGGTAGACAGAGCTGAACTGTTTAGGAATGCCACAGGCAAAAATGTGTATGACAGGCATGGATCAGTAATTAAAATTAAGGAGGGGGTCCACTGGGTTTGATCTCAGGGATAAATGGAGTCCAATGGTTAAATTTCACCATAATTCTACTTCTCATATCTAATTCAAAAAGCTTATTCTGCAAAAATGAAACAGCTATGTTTTTAAAAGAGAAAAATGATAAGTTAAATAGTGTATCTCCAATTATGGAAATGAGTCAATTAAATCTCATATCTTACACTTGAATGCCCAATCATGTTTGTTATCTAAGACTGATTATATTAATGAGACTATTAAAACATAATTTAAATTATCACAATATATTCTTTGATGATTTAATTGAATTATTATTATTTTATGATTTAATGGAATGTTCAGCAATGAACTATAAAATTATATTGCTCTGTACTACAAAAAGAAATACTTCTAAATTGGTACCAAAATATCTGCATGAAATGAAATGGTTCAACCCAATCTGCTTTGCATGTTGCATACATTTGATTTTATCATTAAAATATCAAAATAGATTTTCCGTATTCATATGCATGAATGATTAAACATGGAGAATAAGAAGGGTTTTGTTCATTAGATTAAATTAGAGATATGGAAAAAAGTTTCATTGAAAGGAGTTAGTTGTGAAAGTCATATCTTGCTGGTAGTTTTCTTGTAAACTATTTTATATATATAAACTATACTACACAAACTAATTTGCTTGAAAATATTGTGTTTTTTATAGTATTAAGAGTTTCTGGATTAACATTTTTGGTCATTTTAAATTAATTCAATTAATCTCCTTTTTCAATCAATCTCCTGCAAGAGATCCTAGAGACCATGTGATTGAATGCTAGTACTTCACTTTCTCACTTCGTAGTTCAGCTTCCCAGCACCCTCACTGAGGTTCTAGTATGTCTTGCTCTGGTAGGCTTAATAACTACCCTCTGGTATTCATGAATCTTGCCATTTATAAGCCTGCTTCTTCTTGCTCCACAAATTCTGTCATCAGATGCCATCGGTGTAGTTTGGTGGCCATTTTGCCATTTGGTGTTTGGTGGCCTTTCTGTTATGAAATTGGCAATTATTCAGGGTCATCGTAAATATTTAGAACCTTGATAAAGAAAGGAAGAGTGTTCTATACCGATATAAATAAATGATTGAATAATTAATAAATGGAGAGAGACAATCTTTAGTGCAGAAGAATTACAGATAATTTATAAGACACTCTGCCCTAAAGGAGAGGGAACATGACTGCTAACTTATCAAGCAAGGGGCTGTGCTTAGGGACCTCCATCCAAAGTGTACAGTATGGAAAATGGGGATGAGTGACTTTAAAGTGGAGAAACCTGACAAATATTTCCTCAGCCAGGTGATCAAGGTCAACATCATTTAGTTATAAATCATGTTGACAGTATGTTCTCTTGATTTTATGTGATACCAGTGGCACTTTTTCTCTGTGATCCTCCCCCTTAAATCCCATAAACCAAGCCTAATTATGAGAGCATCACAAAATTCCAATAGAAGATCTTCTTACAAAATTCCTGACCACTAATCCTCAAAACTGTCAAAATCATGAAAAACAAGGGAAATTTGTGTAATATATCACAGCCTAAAGTAGCCTAAGGAGACATGAAAACTAAATACACCATGAATTCCTGAAAGGGGCCCTGGACGTTAGGTGAAAACAAAGGAAATCTGAATATAGAATGAGCTTTGGTACATAATGTTGGTTCATTAATTATAATGTTGGTTCATTAATTGTGATAAATGTACCACGCTAATAATAATAGAGGAAACTGGGTGTTGGTAGATGGGACCCATCTGTACCACCTTCACGGCTTTTTCTGCAAATATAAAACAGTTCTAAAAATAAATTCTTTTAGAAATAAAACTCAGTTCTGACCATGTCATTTCTGTTTAAAATCTTCATTTGAAATAAAAGTTTGTAAGTTATTGGATACTCAATAAATATTGACATAATGTTAATAAATTAATTTAATAAAATTTTATTAAATGTTAATGAACTAAAATTAATTTTAATAAATTGACAATACTAAATTTTAATAAATTGACAATAAATTAAACAAATTGACCAATTAAAATTAACAAATTGACAAAGAAATAACCGTTGACCGTGGTTGTCAGGAGCTCTGGTCTACGTTTTCAGGAAGAAGCTGTTTTTGAGTGACTCCTAGAGCTAGTTCAAATTTTGGGAGAGATGATAAAATACCAGTTTGACAACATCTGAAGAAACTTGAGGTCTGTAGAAATTCTGATTGTCACCAGTCTCTGCTGAAATATCCAGCTTTCCAGAAGCCTAGTAGCACAGTGAATGATCTCACTTTCATCCTCATGAGGAAGAACACATTCATCATTTTCAGTTTCCAAATTCATTCTCTTCCTTTAACAGCCACCAATGGGGAAATCATGTCTCAAACAACTAACATTAAACTATAATTTTATGGTTAGTGTCAACATCACATGAGAGTTACGGTCCTTATAAGTTAAAAGACTAAAACATATCCAAGAATTTTTGTGCCCTAAATCCAAAACATGTTGTGGTGTTGATGGGAACATAGGAAGCAAAAGATCAACAGACACCTGGAAATAGGAGCAATATTAGGGAAGCTCTGAAAACGGGCGGATGCTACAAAGACAAGTTTCGCTCAAATCTAATCTTCTCAAAAGGCTTGGTGAGCCATGTTCTTGACCTTAAAATAAATTCCAATATTATCAGAGTCTTAAATTTCCCACATCTCAAGAACTTTTATTAAGCATTAATTTTTTAATCATTTCATGAGTAAGTCTTTTTCCAGGCTAACCTATGGGTTACTTATACGAAGAGATTGTCTTAGGACCCAGAATTTTTCATAATGCCTAATATGCCAAGTGATAAAGAAATTTAAAAATATCATCACATTGCAGGAACTGCTTTTTGTTTTCTGCCCCTGCATCCTTCATCCTATCCAGATGTTTTCAAATAATGCTTTTATTCACAGAATCCAACTATTTCAGTATCTGGGTCATTTTGCCTATGAATACATTTCCTGAGAGATGTATAATTTAACTAACAAACTCCGTACCTGGTAATCTATCTAGCATCTCCATCACTGTACCCTTACTGCCCATGCTTGCTCCCATCTGAGTGCCCTTCTCACAACTGTACAAATTTATGGTTAAAACTCCTAGCATCCTCGTCTCAACCAATTCTTCTGGCTACATTTTTTCCCAAAGATGGCTCAACTAAATTCTAGGTTATGAGGAGGTCAGATTTCAAAATGGTCAAGATTCTAATCTCTAGATTCAAATTGCCTGCATTTAAATTCTGGCCCCACCTCTGGCTATAGGACTGGAATAGATTGCTGAATGTATCTGAGCCTTCTTTCCTAATCTGGACAATGGGGGTAATAACAGTGCCTTCTTCACAGGCTGATGGGATTGAATAGCATTTAGAACTGTTCCTGGAACACAGAAATTTGATTTTACTTATGAACATCATCCTCATCACATGTCTTCTGAGAACTGTACCTAAGGCATTTCAAATTGGTAAATGTCCCTTCTCACTACACTTTCCTTCAAACACTTGGACTATGACTACCCAAGACCCCAAATCTCTATGTTTTTGAACTCTTTCTGTGTTGCTTATTGCTGAACGGCTATCATGCCAGATAATGGTATTTACCTTTTGTTTTCTTATATAGTTAGCTTTTGGCTTCTGTCACTGTTTTACAACTCACAATACTATCCTGGGCTCTGGTGACAACACATTCAACAAATAAAGTCTCAACAATATGTCAGGCACTGTATTAGATATTTAACTGTATGTGTCTTATGTCATTAAACAAACAATTCATGACCTGAGGACAAGGTTGATCCCATTCATCATCCACTTTTCTCATGAATAGACTACTTCATAGGCAGTGAGCTTATAAAATCTCGTCAGTCAATATTTTACATTTAAATTCACAGAGAGTGTTTGTGATATGAACAGTAGGTTCGTTGCGCACTACTTTTTAGTATTTTGGCATAACTCTAGAAAGAAATATTCTTATGGTATATGATATGTTCTTTAATAATATATATTCTCCAATATCACTTATATACGGCATCTAAAAGAGTCAAACTCATAGAAGCAGAAAGTAGAATGATGGTTTCCAGGGCCTGGGAAGAGAGGAAATGTGGAGCTGTTGTTCAAAAAGAATAAAATTCTAGTTATGAAATATGAATAAGTTGTAGAAATCTGCACTATTACATAGTATCTATAGTTAATAATACTGTTGTGCACTTAAAAAATTTGTTAAGAGGATAAGTCTCAAGTTAAGTGCTCTTACCACAAAAACAAAAACAACAACAAAGGGGCCAGCCCGGTGGCGCAGCAGTTAAATGTGCATGTTCCACTTTTCAGCAGCTGGGGGTTCGCCAGTTCGGATCCCGGGTGCAGAAATGGCACGTCTTGGAAAAAAGCCATGCTGTGGTAGGCGTCTCATGTATAAAGTAGAGGAAGATGGGCACGGATGTTAGCTCAGGGCCAGTCTTCCTCAGCAAAAAGAGGAGGATTGGCAGTAGTTAGCTCAGGGCTAACCTTCTTCTTCAAAAAAACAAAAGTGCATGAGGATATTTTGGAGGTGACAGATATATTTATTTCCCTGATCGTAGTGATGGTTTCACAGCTATATGCGTACATCCAAACTTGTCAAATTGCATACATTAAATATGTGTAGGTTTGTGTATATCAATTATACCTCGATAAGGCTGTTAAAAAAAAAAAGAAGATACAATCCTTTCCTTAGACAACACTTTTATCAGGACATTATATTATCTAATTGTATTAGTCCTCCTATATTCACACATTTCAGATCTTGAATCATCAGCACTACAGTCATGATTTTTAGTCCTCTAGTCTCCTATAGAGGGATTTTGGGTAGGTTGTGAGTGATGACACTACTTTCATTATTTCATTATTGTGACACTGAGGTAATGAGAGGAAACCTAAAAACCAGTCTAACTTTGTTTCTGAATGGTCAATTCAATCTTCCCATAAGGATACATTAGGGACCACCAAAATTCAAAATCCAATTCCTCAGTGAATAATTTTTATTTTCTTTATGTTACTTTGCTGATTCCAGGTAATTTTTAGAGCTTAAAGTGAAATATAGTGTACAAATGGGACAGATATAATCAATCCAATGTTTTAAATATACAAACTAGAACGTAAAGCTGTCTGGTATTTAATATTATATGTTAGTCTATTTGGGTTCCTATAACAAAATGCCAAAGACGGGGTAACTTACAAACAACAGAAATTTATTTCTCCCAGTTCTGGAGGTTGAGAAATAAAAGATCAAGTTTCCAGCATGGTTGTGTTCTGGTGAAGACCCTCTTCCTGGTTCATAGCCAGCACCTCTCTGCTGCCTCACATGTAGAAGGGGCCAGGGATCCCCCTGGAGACGCTTTTATAGACAGTCCCATTCATGAGGGCAACACCTTTGGGATTTAAGCACATCCCCCATCTACTAATACCATCACCTTTGGGGATGAGAATTTCAACAGTTAGAACAACAAACTTTCTAACCCTGGCATACGAGTTAGAAAAATAAAAGAAAATGAGATAGCATGGATAGTGGTTTAAACCTCAGAGATAAGCTCTTGCTTCCTTCTTATCAGTGTGCTTGGTGCCAAAGTACTAACATCTGGCTCAAGGTGAGTTCTAAAGAATTTCATCGGTCCGCACTGGTCTATGTTTGATTCATTTCTTTGTTGTATTTTTTCCAGCTGTGCAATTCTCCCCAGAAACTGAAAGTCTCCTAGTTGACTAATGGCTATACCCCTTGAGATCTGGAAATAATTTTGAAACCCACACTGTCAATGCATCTACATCACATAGAAAGTTAGGGGCAGGGGTAACACAGACCGAATTGTACTTGAATACGTGGTTTCTACAATGCATAATATATGTAAATAGTCATAAAATTCTGAAAAAAAACATAGCCGTATTCTCTTGGGCCCTCAAAACACCTTATAGCCAGCACTGCATCAATCCATATAAAGAATAAGCCTCTGTAACAAGAAGAGACAAAAATTAGCATTCCCTGGGAACTGAAGCTAACCATGTCAAACTGCTTTGCAGATAATAGGTTGAACTAGAGACGGAGGCGGGGACCCTCAATGTGTTTACTGTTATTAGTGTGCTTCTATGGGTAAAACCTACATTTTTTTCCAGGATGGTTATCATTATAGCCTTAGAAAACTTAAAGTGATAACATGAATATAACTCATTTTAGAAACATTTGGAATTGTTTGGTCTTATTACATTACAATATTCTTTGTATATTTAAAATACATATATTATTTTCTTGGTCCAAGTCAGCTTATTAACTCCACATTGAGAAAAGGAACCAATATTTTTACATATTTTATTAAATTTCTCTAACATGCTTGTTACTTTTAACTAATTATTTAATATTTAGATTTCCATAAAATAGCTTAATGTTTTAAACTTTGTAACACGATTCTGCTTCTACAAATGAGGAAAAGATAGGTTCCAGGAAAATGTGATTAAAATACCATATCCAAAAGTCAATAGAAGTGCAAAAACAGAGCTAGCATTTATGATTATAATCCTATTCAATAGATTTGACTTTAAACCTACACATGAATTGTTTCTATTACTGAATTATTTTACAGTAATACGAAATACTTTAACTTTCAAGAGTAAGATGAAATAGGTCACTATTAGTTTCATGGTGATTCTTCATATCATAAAATTTTTAGAAAATGTTCATCAGAAGCTCCACTTCATAGCACTTTCCAAATTTAAATAAGAAAAGAAAGCATGGAGAGAGAGAGATCAATAGATACTGTGCTTTTATATTTAAAAAAATGTTCTAAGGGACTTTGTGGCAGGGCAATTTGCTTGGTTAACTTAAATTTTTTTTTTTTGCTCTCCATATTCACTGTTATAATATTAAATACGGTAGCACATGAATAAGTGTTTTAAGGTTGTTTAAGGGCCATTTTATAGGGCAAAAGCTGTAGACCAAATTGGAAACTTATTGCACTGTGTTTTAGCAAGCTGGTAATTATCATTCCACAGTGTGTGTGTGTTAACATTTTGCAGTGCCCTATCTGCTCTGTGAGCTGGTTTCACAATATCATGGAAAACTCTGGTGATCTTATGTTTAGTGAAGAAAAAAGTAAATAAACTAAAGGTTAAAATTTATTTGGAATCTGTATGCATGCTCTTTTCATAATTAAATCAGTCTGATATTTTATCATTTTACTTGTTACCCACGTTATCACTCACAATTTGAATGTGATAGTGAATTAAAAAGGCATTAAATAAACAAATATATGCAAAAATTTTCACCAAATCAAACTTAGATTTTGAAATATAACTTTAGTTTTCAGACAAAGATTAGAATAGACTCATTTTGTTAAGGGCTGTGAAACAGCCATTTAATTCCTGTATAAAAAATATATATACATATCTCTCTTTTTTTTTGATGAGGGAGATTCACCCTGATCTAACATCTGTTGTCTATCTTCTTCTTGTTTTTTGGTTGAGGAAGATTAGCCCTGAACTAACAACTGTGCCAGTCTTCCTTTTTTTTTTTTTTTTTTTTGAGGAAGATTAGCCCTGAGCTAACATCTGCTGCCAATCCTCCTCTTTTTGTTGAGGAAGACAGACCCTGAGCTAACATCCATGCCCATCTTCCTCTGCTTTATATGTGGGATGCTGCCTGCCACAGCATTGCTCAACAAGCAGTGTGTAGGTCCACACCCAGGACCTGAACTGGCGAACCCCAGGCCGCCAAAGTGGAACATGAGAACTTAACTACTGCACCACCAGGCCAACCCCCTAAAAATATTTTATATCTAAAAAACCTACGAGTGACATCATCATCATGGCAGAATGAGTTATTCCCTTTGTCTCTCCCCTCTAAGTTACAGCTAATTGGACATCCATTGAGTGACAGAGGAGTCCCTACAAAGTACAATAAGACACCTAAGAGATCCATGCGTCTATACATCTGAGGGTGGGTAGATTGGATCCCCAGGAGGCTGTGGAACTAGGGGAGCAGCGCCCTCTCCCTCCCCTGGCAGCAGTGATCCAAGGATTGGATGCTCATACTGGCACATGCCACTGTGAGTGGACACTGCAAGAGCAGGAACAATAGGTGTCTTGCCCGTCCCCCAGGAGATCCAGCCCATGCACCTGTGAGAAGACACTGCGGGGGCAGAAAACAGATGTGGCTTACTCCCTGCCAGTCCCCTGGTGCATCCAGTGCGTGCTCCTGGGAATAAAGACTGTGGGAGCTGAGACAGCAGGCAATGCTTGGTCCCTACACCTCCCCCAGGGGATCCAGCAAATGGACACTGAGGGAGCAAAAACAATAGGTGTCCCTGTTTTCCCCCAGCAGATCCAGCTTGGGCACCTATAAGCCAACACTGCAGGGGCAGAAAAAACAGATGTGGCTTGCTCCCTGCCCATCCACCAGCAGACCCAGCACGTGTGCCCCATTCCCTGGCAGTGGCCAGGTCTTTTCAACAGTGGGGACAGTAAACAAAACTCAATTTTTTCCCCAGCAGGGTGGGCCACCCTGACCCGAGTTTTCTTTTTTTTTTTTTAAAGATTGGAACCTAAGCTAACTGTTGCTAATCTTTTTTCTTTTTCACCCCAAATCCCCCCAGTACATAGTTGTATATTTTAGTTGTGGGTCCTTCTAGTTGTGGCATGTGGGACACCACCTCAGCATGGCCTCACAAGCAGGGCCATGTCCATGCCCAGGATCTGAACCAGCAAAACCCTGGGCCTCTGAAGCGGAGCACGTGAACTTAACCACTCAGCCATGGGGCTGGCCCCCTGACCTGAGTTTTCAAAACACACCAGCCAGTGCCAGAGACCCAAGGCTGCACCAGCAAGAAGCAACAACAACTTCTCCCTGCTTAGCCCCAGCTCTTCTCCAGCAGTGGCAGGTGGAACCTGCAACCAGAGGCTTCAGGAACCACAGCGGAACCAGTGACCCAGCTCCCATTGGTGGTACCCCCTAGACCCTCTCCACCAGAAGTAGGGGTATACAAGTCCCTGGGTCTCCAGGCGCCCAGCAGCAACAGCAGCATCCATGAACCCAACACCCTTGGCAGCAGCGCAGCCAGCATCCCTAGATAACCGGGAAGCAGCAGTGCAGGTGGTGAACAGGGCAGTGGCATCCAAGCCTGTGGAGAGACAGTGAAGGAAAATGAGACCCAGGTGACCCCGGAAGCAGCAGAAGTGTTCACAGCCTGGTGACCCCAGTGGTGACACCTGAGACTGCAGTGGCATTGTAAGCAACAAGGCACCAGCAACCTCGGAGGCACAAGTGGCACAAGGAGGGTACTGAAAACACCTCTAGGAGAGTCAGTTGGGGGTGGAAAGTGCAGGCTCTGAAATACAAGAAGTAGCTCAAAAGCAGAATAACTGAAGCCTTGCCCAAATAAGGAACGTGGTTACCACCACAAGTGCACTGGCAGAGGATCAATTCATCAATTACCATGAAGAACTACAGTAACATGGCAGAACAGAAAGAGAGTGACAACTCTCCAGAAACCAAACTAGAAGTCACAGGAGATTACAATCTAACTGACAGAGAATTTAAAACAGCTGTCATAAAGAAACTCAATGAGCTGCAAGAAAACTCAGAAAAACAGTTCAGTGAGCTCAGGAATAAAATTAACGAAAAGATGGAGTACTTCACCAAAGAGACTGAAACTCTGAAAAAAAAACAAGCAAAAATTCTGGAGAAGAACACAATCAATGAAAAATAATGTAGAAACCATTAAAAATAGAGCAGACCACACGGAAGAGAGAATTAGTGAGCTTGAAGATAGAAATCTAGAAATGACTTAAGTGGAGGAGAGAGAACTGAGATTTAAAAGAACAATGAGGAAATTATTTGAGAAATATCCAACTCAATTAGGAAAAGTAACATAAGGATAATAGGTATTCCAGAAGGAGAAGAGAAGGCAAAAGGAGTGGAGGGTTCATTCTCAGAAATAAATAGCTGAAAACTTTCTAAACCTGGGGAAAAACTGGACATACAAGTACACTAAGCTAACAGAACTCCTAATTACCTCAATGCAAAAAGATTGTCTCCAAGCCATATTATATTGAAAGCCAAAAGTCAATGACAGAGAAAAAACATTAATGGCAGCAAGAGAGAAGGAAATATTTTATATTTAAAAGGCAAGTCCACATAAATCGATAAATTGCTAATAGTGGTAATTAACACAAACTCGAAATAAAATTCATTTTGCATCTTTATTCCAAGTGCTCATTATTTTTATTTTTATTTGGAGTATCATTTCCTCCATCCATATTGGTAGGCTTACTTTATAATTTACTAAGACATAACAATCTTTTTATAGACAGACTGGATCAAGTTCCGTCATCCTCTTTTTCTCCAGCTTACTGCTTAGTGGCTTCTCTGGGAACTAATGCTTACACCACTAGTTGCACTTTTTATTTTATTTTACTTTACATTTACAATACTCAATCTTTTTCTGTGGCTTTCTGTTCTTAGGAACAAAAATTAAACAAGACAACTCATAAACAAACAGGAGGCAAAGTCATGAACAGTTTATGAAACAAATTACATAACAATTGTTTTTGACCAGTGTCTGAAGTTCCTGATTTCTTATATACTATTAGTACCGTTTATGCTAAAATCCAGAAATAAGCGTTTGTTGTGAAAACCATTATCCCATTCCAGTTTTAATGTATATTCCATGAGAATTAAGTTATTTTTTAAAAAGTTCAGCAGTTGAAAATTTCTAGGTGGCACTGAATACTTTTTTTAACTTTTTAAGTCAATTGGAGTTATAATTGATATAAAACACATTTTTTTTAGTACAAAGTTTGATGAGTTTTGACAAAAGTACACTCCCAAGTAACCATCACTCTTATGAAGAGGTAAAATATTTCTATTATCTCCCAAATTACCTTGTTCTCCATTGCAGTTAAATAGCTTCAGGTAATAATCTGTTTTCCGTCACTATGTATTAGTTTGCTTGTCTGAGAATTTTAGGTTTATTCTATTTCATGTATCAATAGTTTATTTCTTTTATTTTTGATTAGTATACTATTCTATGGAGGTATCATTATTTATTTATCCAATTGCCTATTGATGAGTGTTTAGGTTGTCATGAATAAATCCACTATGAACATTCATACAGAAGTGTTATGTCAATATATGCTTTCATTTCTCTTGGCTAAATACCAAGAAATGGTATTGCTAGATCATACGGTAAATATGTATTTAATTTTACAAAATATAAGCAAACTATTTTCTAAGGTGATTGTGCCATTTTATCTCCACACCAGTGATATATGAAAGTTTAAGTCGACTTACCCACATCTCTGCCAAAACTTAGTATTGTCCATCACTTGTATTTTGCCATTTTGGTAGGTTTATATCTAGTTGTAGTTTTAGTTTGCATTTCCCTAATAACTAACTATACTTAACATGACTTTATTTGCTTACTGGTCATTTGCATATTTTCTTTGTAAAGTGTTTTTGCAAATATTTTGTACCTTTGTAATTGGGTTTTTGAATTGAGACTGAGTTGTAGAAGGCCTTAATATATCCTGGATATAAATCCCTTGTCAGATATATGTATTTGAATATTTTATCCAAGTCTGAGGATTGCCTTTTCATGTTTATAAATGTCTTTGAAGAACAGAGGTACTTTATTTGATTAAGTTTAATGTATCAATTTTGTCTTTCTTGAACTTTGTTTTTCTCTTTATCTTGTCTAAGAAATCTGTCTACTCCAAGCCCATGAAGATTTTCTTCTATATTATTTTTCAATATATTTATATGTTTGATTTTTTATGTAGGTCTATGAATAATTTAGAGATTCTTTGTGTTTGTTAAGAGTCAAGATTTATTTATCTTTTCTTACAGATAGCTAATTGTTCCAGCACTACCTGATAAAGAGACATTATTTTCCCCATTCAATTGCCTTGGTGTGTTTGTAGAAGAAAAGAATTAAGCATATTTACATGAGTTTATTTCTGGGGTCTATTCTGTTGCCCTGATCTGTGTATATATATATATATCTTTATGCCAACAGTACACTGTCTTGATTACTGTAGCTTTATAATAAGTTTAGAAATCATGAAATTATCTTCTTACTTTGTTCCTCTTTTCCAAAATACTTTTAGCCATTCTAGATACTTTGTAATTCCAGATATATTGTCATTCCATATAACTTTAGAATTAGCTTGTTAATTAATCCAAGAAAATAAAACTGGTAAGATTTTCATTAAGATTGCATTGAATTTATAGATAAATTTGGGCATAATTGACACCTTAAGATTGAATTTTTCAATTCGTTAACAGGGAACATCTCTTACCATATTTAGGTCTTCCTTATTCTCTCAGCAATGTTTTATAATTTCAGTGTACATATCTTCCATGTGTTTTGCTAAATGAGTTCCTAAATATTTTTTTACATTTTTGATACTATTGAAATTGGAATTTCTGTAAAATTATTTTCCAATTCTCTGTTGCTGTTTTATGGATATATAGCTAAATTCCCTCATTAGGCTTGGTAGTTTTCTTTGAGTTTCCTTGTGATAGTCAATGTTAATAACTGCAAATAGAGAAAATCTGCTTCTTCCTAACCAATCTGTAGAGATCTTACTTCCTTTTCTTGATTCATTGCCTTCTTTAGGACTTTCCAGCACGGTGATGAATAGAAATGGTCACAATAAACATCTTATCTTGTTTGTGATCTTGGAAGAACAATATTTTATCTTCATTGTTAAGTATGATGTTAGCTGCATGTTTTTTGTAGATGCTCTTCATTAGGTTGAGGAAGCTTCTCATAAACAGGTCTTGAATTTTGATGAAATGCCTGTCCTGTATCTATTGATATATGATTTTTCTCCTTTATTCTGTTAATATAAGAGATCACATTGATTATTTCTTGAATATTAAACAAACCTGGCATTCTTTCTGCTCTGGATGATCAGAACTCAAATGTCTCCCAGGTCTTTATGAGCTCCAGAAATTGCTTCTCTTATATCTACCTGCTCTTTGTCCGATCTTGTGGAGTCTCAACCTACCCATATGCAGTTATTATCTAAAAGCTCAAGGAGTTCTGTATAAAGAATTTCCTCTTGATGTGGCTTCTTCCTCTCTAGTACTCTGCCTACAAATTCCAGCTTCCTCAGGATCCCCAAGTTCTGAACTTTGTCTCCTCAAGTCAGCGAGAGCACCATGGGTTCTCTCTTCCTCTCTTTAAAAGAAAGGAAACCACATATGTTTCCCTTCTATCAAGAATAACAATCTCGTGCTTCCTGCTCATCATTGTATAAAATACTTTGCTCATTTACTTTATCCGTGTTTTCAGTAGGGTGTGATTGGAGTGCAAACGCAGTACTAGTTATTTCATCACATCCAGAAGCCTAATTTCATTTTAACCTTTAAAGAAACTATGTTTAAATGGAAAATGAATTTCTTTGGGCATACTTTTTCTCATCCTTTGGATAAAAGTACAGACTAATAAATAAGTTACAATTAGAGTAACTATTCTGATCCACGAAATCTATTCTGATTTTTCAGAAAGTGTAGGTGAGAAAATTTACATATGCATAACTGGTTTCTACAAAGCTAGGTTTTTATTTTGAGCATTGTTTCAACTCTGGTTTGGCTAAAACAAGACAAAAGTGTACCATATCAAACTACTAGATATCCCCCCAAAACACTTAGAATTTTAACTGTACTTTATGAGATGTGTATTTATTGGCTTTTTCCTTCATAATTGATGTGTGTGTGTCAAGACATGTCATTCATGCAACACATGCTCACGTCTGTCTTTTTCTTTAAAAAAAAAATGTAGAAGATACACCTTGTAATGTAGATATTTACTGGAGGGAAATGAGAGTAAGATTTGTTTTTCACAAAACTATGCATGCTTATTTTTTTTTTGTAGAAATGACTATAATTTCGATAGTAGAAAAAGCAATTCTATGTTTTTACCTGTCTCCAACAGGAAAAAGAATTCTATCTTATCACTGTAAAAAAAATAAATAGGATGCAAATGAAAGCGAATTATTTAGGCAACACCGTTTTCAAAACAATAGGTCACCTAAAAATTAATATATTTTAGCAGAAAGACATAATTTAGTGAAGAAAGAATTCATCCTTTGATGGAATTAGTAAATCTACCAATTATTTGTGATTTCTATTCAAGAAGACTCCATCAGAGCTAACAAAAACTTCCCTATCTAAATATAGTCATTTCTAATTTTTAAGGAAAAAAGCCCTTCTCATTTATTATTGGAATGTGATTTTCTTTGGGGACATAGATGTCATTTTATTCTACATAAAATTTCACAAAATGTTAGAAGTAGATGTGCTTAATGATGTTCATTTTAGCATTTTTTGGATTTGTGAAAAATTACAGAAACATTTAAAAATTTCACAATGTAATTTAATAAGAAAAATTAAAAATTACTAAATATTTTCAGTAGAAATTCGTTACGCAGAACGTAGTATAATATATAGCAATGAAAATTGATGCATCTCTGAGAATAAATTTTCAAAAATAATATTAAGTGAAAAGGGGGTTGCAAACAGATGTTCGCAGTGTAATATAATGATATAACTTAGATATCATAGAACCATCTTATATATTGGTATGTATTCATACATATATTATACATGTGTATTACATATAACCATGCTTTTATATGTATACATATATATATATATGTATATATATATCTCAACAAATTATTGGTTGTGGTTGCCTCTTGGGAGACATAAGTGTGTGTGGATGAATATAAAAGCAACCACATCTCTATCAGTTATATTTTATTTCTCAACAATTATTAAACATAGACCTTAAAATTATGGTGATGGATATACAAATGTTTATTATAAAAATTCTCTGCTTTTCCGATTTTTCACAAATGTTCCCCAAATAAATAACTAAATATTTTAAATAAGTAGATATTTCTTATGTAAATCAACTCATTTATTTCAAAACTACTTTAAATTAAAATTTGAGATTGTCATACTTATCATTTTATGAAATGCCTTTACTGCATCAAAATTGTTGATAGTTATTGTCATTATTTTTTACACTATTATGAGATAAATTTCTATGACAATATATTTGAAATTCCATAAATACATAGTAAAGATATTAATTATACTGGTGAAAATAAATATTTTGATGGGGAAGACTCAGTCAACATACCAGAAGATATGTGTAATTTGAGAAGACTTTAAATTAAAACAAGGAATAAATACATAACTTGAAATATAGTCTACAAAAGAGATACTTATGATTAAAATTTCCTAATAATTATCAGAAATTACCAATAATATCAGTTTACCATCAAAAAGTCATTTCTTTGCGCCATGTTTCAATACCTATATCTAGAATATATCATTATTTCATTCTCCTAATAATTCCATGAAATATTCTCAATTGACAGCCAGGTAAGGAAGCTGATGCTGATTTTAAGTAATTAGCAGAATTGACAAGCTAACATAGAGTAGAACCAGTATTTTAACTAAGTCTCTTTAAAATTGATATCAAGCTCTCAAACTCCATATTACCCATCAAAACTCTACTGCCCATCAAAATACATCCAAACAAAGAAACAACACGTACTCAACAGGGACCCAGCTTACAGGAGAGAAACAATCTGTTCTTTTACAGTCTTCCGTGTTTCCTCCTCCCATCACAGTCCTCTCCCAAATTTCAGGAGGGAAATACTTTCATTAACTTTGGTCACCATTTTTGATTTTCTTTATGGTATGATTGCATTTATTTTTATCCCTAAACCTTCTGTAGCTTAGTTTTAGTTGACATTTTTGTATGAATTAAGCCATTCCTTATGTATTCCTCTATGACTTTTTTATATAGAGTTCAAATTTATGTTCATCCACAATGATGCATGAATCTACAATTCATTTACAGTGGACAAAAATTACATATTTTCACTTTTAAAAACTTTGCTCATGGGGCCGGCCTGGTGGCACAGCAGTTAAGTTAGCACCTTCCACTTCAGCGAGTGGGGGTTCTTTGGTTCAGATCCTGGGTGCAGCATGACACCGCTTGGCAAGCCATGCAGTGGTAGGGGTCCCACATATAAAGTAGAGGAAGACGGGCATGGATGTTAGCTCAGGGCCAGTCTTCCTCAGCAAAAGAGGAGGATTGGTGGCAGATGTTAGGTCAGGGATAATCTTCCTCAAAAAAAAAAAAAAACTTTTCTCATGCTAAGATCACTTTTATACACATCTTATGTTCACATGTACAATTTTTTTTTAGTGTATTTATCCAAGAGTAAAGTTGCTGGTCACAGGATATGGATATTTCAAATTTAAAGGATAATGCTGAACTATTTTCCATGAGAGTAGAATCATTTTTACTCAAAACACAATTTTTCACCTTATGGTTGGTCTTCATCAAAATCATGAATGTAAAGAATTTTATTCAAACATCTTATCCACTGACATATTATTTACTGCTGTTTCTCTTGTCTTGATCCTTCACTTTAGTTAAACCATAATTTATTGCAGTTTTTATATGATGTGTGTTTAATTCTTCTGAATTACCTTTTATTCCAGGCTGCCCATTATCCTGTAATAGTCATTCTTTATTTACCTCAATGTGTGAGTTGAGTAAGTAATTCTCCATAAAGAACGACTTCAGCGATCCAAGAAACATCCTCTATAGACTCCCTCTATTCCAACAGCTGAAGTCTAAAATTATGCAATCATACTTAATATCTATGACTGAAACTTTCATATTAGAACAAAAACCCAGAGATGTTGAACAAAATATAAAATTAAGTTTAAGGGGACAAAGTTGTAAGTGTATGGCCTGGCAGATGTAAGTAGAAGAAAATTTGTGCCCATGGAAGGGAAATGTACAACAGCTTAAGCATGAATTTGGGGTGCTTTAAAGAACTTAGCTTATTATTAAGCTCAATATTTGTTCTGAGGTTGAAGGTATTAAAAATCAATATTTGTCCCTGTATTTTATTACATACCTTGTCTTATTACTAAAATTTATGTATTTTTCCCGTATTCTCTCCATTGTTAGTCTGTTCAGGAAGCAGCAGGATGCATAATCTTTCAAAATGCCAAAAATTGCTAAAAAGGATTTCCTGCATTATTTTTCATGTATGTAGCAATTTGACTGAAATATGTTACAGCTTGCAATGCTTTAAGCCAAAATAATGGCTTAAATGTGAATAGCTTAGGAACAGAAGCTGACAAGAAAAGGGCATTTTTTGAGGGGAAGAGAGACTTGCCCATTTTTCTCAAATAATGTAAAAACACTTTTTTTTATTACTTATGCTCACAGAAATATAATTATATTACAATATCTTTATAAATTATCATTGCTTGGTTTCTTATGGGAACACAGTGTTCATCCTTGTTATTGTTTCCTGGAATGAATGCAATGTCATTTTCTTTTTCCTGTTTGCCTTTAAGGTTTTCTTTATATTATTGATTTTCAGCAATTTGATTATAGTGTGCTTTGCATTACTTTTTGTCTGTATTCTGCTCGAGGTTCAGAGAACTTCTTGAACCTTTGGCCTTAGACTTTTTATGAAGAGAATTTTAACTATTAGGTCTTCATGTTTTTATGACCCAATCTCCCTATTCACATATTCTAATACTTTAATTACATGCACGTTCAACTGCTTAATATTCTTCCATGAATCTTGTTAATGTTTTTCAACCCCTTTTCTCTTTACGTTCAACTGGTATAATTTCTGTTACACTCTCATCAAGTTTACTTATCTTTTCATTTGTAATGTCTAATCTACTAGGTGCATCTGGTGAATTTGTCATTTAAGAGATTATATTTTTCATCTCTAGAATTTCCCATTGACTATTATATCTTCCATTTCTCTGTTTATATATATTCCTGTTAGTTTCCTCATTATGTTCAGGTTTTCCTTTAAATCTTTGAATATATTCTTAATAGATATTTTAAAGAATTTAATGATTCTAAAACTCTGACATTTCTGGCCTATTTCTACTATTGATTTTTATCCTGTTTATAGGTCATACTTTCTGCTTCTTCCATTGTTTGATAATTTGTTATGGACATTACGGACGTAATAATTTTTGTTTTTCAAAATTTTGCTTTCTTGCTAAACTAGAGTATTAAATTAATTTACTTGCAGATCAACCTGATCTTCTCCAGGCTTGTTTTTAAGCTCTGTTAGAATGGATGTGGAGTAGTCTTTACCCTGGGTCTAGACTAGCTCTATTCTCAAGGTATTGCCTTTCTGGAGCAGATACAGAATTCTTGGCACGCTCAGGCGGTCTCCCTACACTCATTAGTTGAAAATCAAATATCTCACAACCACATGTGAGCCCTAGTAGTTGTTCAGTTTACAGATTTCTAAGAGTTGTTCTTTCTGTGGCGAATGTTGCTTATATGGTAAGTTGTTCTTGGTTTGGCTTCTTGGATTCTTTTCCTGAGCATTAGAAGCTTAGTATATGATGGAAGATTCAAGGGAATCCCTAGGAAGTTTCTGGAACTCTTTTTAAAGAAATCTTCCCTCTCTCTGATACTCTATTCCACAAATCCCAGCTAATTCAATAGCCTCAAACTCTAAGATCTTTCTCTTATGATAAAACCATCATGCCCTGGACTTACTTTCCCTGTACCACAGTCAGGACAGGACTTTGACAGAAAGCCAGAACAATTGTCTAACTTGTTGTTAAAAACAATGATGAGTCTGAGATTCACCCTGCTTGCAAGCTAATCAGTTAACCTGCTGTAGTTTCATGGTTGTTGGTAGAAGACACTAGACTCCTAAGTTAGAGACAAAAGACTTTATTACTCATGGCACAGCAGGCATAATGAACTTTATGTTTATGTGAGTTCCCCTTATACCCCAAGTCTTATGGGTATGACCTAGAGGTGGGCCAAGGTAGATGCTATATATGCAGTGAGTTTGTGTTACAGCTGAAGAACCCTGAGCCTAGCAAACCCCAATCTTTTACATGAGGTTTGTAAGCAAACCTGCTCAACCTTTGCCCAGAAGGGACATACTATCTCTCTCTGTTCCCAGGCTATTTGTTATACAAATGTACTTGAAAAGAAGGATTGGGACAAAAGCTGTCAATATCTCTGCTGACAATTTGTGCAAAAACGTGAGACACTCATGGAGGATTGACTCCCAACACTTGCCTCATTTATTTCCCTTCTATTAGGGATCACCATCCTGTGCTGCTTCTCGTTCAGAAAACAGTTATTTCATAACTTATCACTGATTCACTTTTATAGTTGTTTACACAGGGAAAACTAGTCAGGTGACAGTCACATCAAAGAGGAAGTCCCAGTTAATACTGTTTTGAGGTTAACAATTTAAAATAAGGTAAAATGTAGGTCAGGGAATAATATATTTTTTGAAAAATAGGACGTGTTGCAAGATGTTCCCAGATACAGTTAGTCTTCTTGCATGAATTAAAGAATTTAAATATACTTCTTTCAATTTCTTATTTTATAAATATATATGTATATGTATGCATATATATATACATATACACACATATTTATTATGCTTTATTAGATATTTACTAATTATGGTTCGAAGAAAGAAATCTTTTATATGACCTATTAAAATTCTAATTTTTAAAAAATCGCTTTCTTTTCACAGAATATGTTTTATGCCTAGAATATCCTTTCCTGCTTTTTCTACCCAGCTCACATCTATCCTTTAAAATCAAATGTAAATGTGACTTTGTTTAGGCAATATGTAGTATTGAGTCTTTAGTCTCAGCCAGAGTATAAGATTCTTTGGTTAATCTCATGGACACTAGCATTTGAGAATTACTGATCTTAATGATGAAGACTCTCTCAGATGTTAATGAACAATATTGCATGTTGGGGGCAACATGGAGAATGGTTTGGAGAGAGGATTAGAGGCAGAGAGATAAGTTTGGAGGCAAGAGGTGATAAGGAAGTGTAGCAGCGGGAACGAGGTCAGCAGTCCTGGGAATGTATCTGGAGGCGAGTGACAAGATGAATGGATATTTGAGAAAGAGAATCAACTGAGTGTAGGGATTGCTTAGATGTGGGCACTAAATGAGAGAAAGGACTAAAGGGTGACTATTTATCAGGTTTACTTAGTTCCCTGGACAGAATACTACTTTGTGCAGAAGTAACATTTTCCCAACATCTATTACAAAATACTACTTTAAGTTAATTTATTTTATTTTTTCCTGTTCTGATTTAATTTTAAGATGATGATAATCCTAGGGTCATGCTGATGCAACCTCTACACATCACTGAGTGGGAGTAAATAGGCCAGAGACACCTTAGTGACACATTAACTCCCTCTTTATTCCCAATGAGTAATCACGCCAGCTGAAGGAACTTGATATGGGCAGGCCCCACGGAGTCACTCACAAATACAGTGGAGCTATCAGTTTTCATACTGTTGCCCTCATTTATGACTCCCTAAAACCCAGCCCTATATCCTTTCCTCTTTTTTCTTTTTGTCCCTCAATCTTCACTTCTCTGCATTTCTCCGATTAACAGCCACAAGATAACAGACTCAATTAAATTGTTTTAGTCCTGCTCTCAATAAAACATGAATCTTATTTGCGTTCCTTCCACTGGTGGTAGAGATTCTCAATTGATGCTGCCTATTGGAAATTTCTGGTAGCCTCATATAGCGTATATGAAATCACGAAGATCGGGGTCACAAGCAATCTCTTATAATGCCAGATTGGTGAACATAATTTCCAGGAAGTTAAATATTTCCCTACACCTTATATCACTTCTATTCTCCCTAAAACACCCACCATATTTCTCATATTCTTTTGCCCTCAAACCATGGAAAAAATAACAATATTCATAGTCACCCCAAAGATTTTGGTCAAGTGGCTAGTTTTCCCTCAAACCTAGCATATAATGTAAAGACCAAACTTGTGCCTGAAGTTGGTGATTTTCAAAATATTTTAAGTCATAAAAAACCTATTTGAATTAAGTAAAATATGAAAGCCCCAAACAAAAAATATTAAATAGGTAATTGCAGACCAATACTCGGAATAGTTCTGAAAACCCCAGGTCTTAATTATCACCCAGGTTGTGCCAACTATCCAAGTTCCACTGTAAGGTAGGATATCTAGGCAGCATTAGGAAAACCATTTCCTGAATTCCTAGAGGAAAGACTAGATGTGTATGAACTCTGCAGCCCAGCTCCCTGCAAAGTGTGTTTTCAAGAAAGACAGTACCAAAGCACGTTGGGGCAGAGAGACTTTCCTGAAACCTATAATCAGTAGGCTTTTTGGCCACAGGGCCCCCACATCAATTTTCTGAGTCAAAAATTCTCTGTGCTTAGTAGAAAAAAGAGGCAACTGTTAGGTTTTTCCCTTGTTGTAAAGATAATAGTGTTAAAAACTGCATTAAAATTTAAAATAAACATAATTGCATGCATAAATGTTATGTCTTGTCTTAGGAAAAAACCACCGGTTTCTTCAACAGTGTTACAGCATGATGGGAAAAAGTCTGAGGATGACTAATAAATAACAACAAACAAAGAAATAAACAATAAAAGCGGCACTAAACTTTCGACAAGCTAAACGATAGTCTTTAGTTGTATGACCTGCATAGCTCATTTGACAGTTCTGATCCTCCTTTTCCTCAATGCTTCAGTCAAGGGTTTATCCAGATGACCACTTAGTTTTCTCTTAAAGCACTAAAATGCTTGACACTGCATGACTAGATCATTTTCAGCTAGGAAATAAATTCAGATTAAGGCTTAGTTTTAGCTACAACTTCATTTTAACTTGACTTAATAAAATTTTGACACTCTTTCATGAGTTCCTTAATTGACACTCATTCTGAGTCAATGTACTTTCCTTAAGTAAAATATGACAGAAAGGAATAGAACAATTAATCAATTTAATTTGATATATGACATTAAGTTTAAACTATAGTCGTCGGTTTCCAAGAACTCCTTAACTGCCTCCACCCTTTTCTATCGTCACTTTAGTTCATTTTCTAAGAATAGAAACTATGCCAAAAACCACATCATGTTACAAACAACTTTAACACAGCTTTCAAAATATATTGCTTTGATTCAAAGCAAAGCTTGCTTTACACATAGATTACTTTGTTTTATGATGAAATGTCAAATTTAAGGGCTCCCTGGAGAAATGAAAATAAATGTTATCACGGAAGTCTAACTTAATCATTATGAATGCATAATATCCCTCCTTTTGTGTGTAGTTAGATATCAGAAGTATTTCAAGCAGTTGTCATTTTTAACTGGAATAAGCATAAGATCTTGGAAAACAAAGAATGGAAAATTTTTCTTATGCAGCTGAAATAAACTATTGAGAAACATACACAGATTACAAAAGGAGATAAAGTCATTTGCATTGTTTTACAGATTAACAAGTAGATTTAATGTTATCTTGGTTTATCTAAAATTCTCTAGAAAAATTATAATCTGGCATCATTTATTAGATGAGAAACATTGTTTTGAATATATCAATAATTATATGTCTTACAAAATATGTTACCATTAGATAATAGCATAAAGCGCCAAAAGAAAAAAAGGACGCAGAAACAGGTGGCTGAGCTTGGAGAGTCAGGTCCTGTAGAGAAAGGACAAGATTTGAGTCTATAGAGCATGAAGTCCAGGAAAAAAGGACAATGCTAAACAAAAAGTAGTTAATATTGAACACAGATGAGATTCAGAGTCTAGATTTTCTAGGCGGTCAGACTGCTTATGGTAAAGCTACTCATATAACACAATATGGCACAGTAACTATTAAAAACGCTAAACATTGAAAAAATATTTTACAAGATACAGTTCTAGGTGCACAATGTATATCTGCAACCTAATAGGTAGCTAAAACTCTTTAAATAAAAAGCAGCAGTGGACCCTTTTTCCCCATTTGCTGTAAAAACAAAATAAAACCCAAAGACCCCAAATAAACCAACAAATAAATTCATGATAAGATTGAATAAAGAGGTAGTCTCTTAGTAATTGTTATGGAACTAGTTTTAGAAAATAGAAAATATGCAGCAAAAGAGAAATAGACATCCATATAGAATATTTGGATTTTCATGGAAAAATTAGATGGAATCATCTTTAAAGGTCAAGGCAATATTTCTATTGCTATTAGATGCTTAGACACACTTGTATCAGTTTAGACTACATAAATCTACAGTGATAAATTACACTCTAAATCCCAGGGGTCTAACCCAACAAAGATTTATTTCTTGCTCACATAGTACGTCCATCTTGCGTCAGTGGGGCCTCTGCTCCCGGTAGTGGCTCAGATATACAGGATAGGAAAGCTTTGTTACACTGGAACTGCACCCTCTGAGATATGTGGCCTCCGTGGCTGCCGGAGACTCTTGTCTTAGCAGTTAAACACTTTGGCCCAGAGGGACACACTTTAGCTTTACACATTTCATTGACCAGAACTAGTTATTTGATCCGACATAAATAAAAACAAGCAAGTATAATCTTCCCATGTGCTCAGGAAAGAACTGAATATACTAAGGTCTCTACCAGGATGTTCAGACTGACTTTAGTTAACAGAGGGGTAAGGGAATAAACAGCCCTGAGGTCATCTCCATGGCCGAGTGGTTAAGTTCATGCACTCTGCTTTGGCGGCCCAGGGTTTCCTGGGTTTGGATGCCGGATGAGGGCATGGCATTGCTCATCAGGCCATGCTGAGGTGGCGTCCCACGTAGCACAACCAGAAGGATCTACAACTAGAATATACAAACATGTACTGGGGGGCTTTGGGGAGAAGAAGGAAAAAAAAAGAAGATTGGTAACAGATGTTAGCTCAGGTGCCAATCTTTAAAAAAAAAAACAAAAGAGGGAAGATCCAATCCCAACAGCTGAGCTTGTGGGCTGATAAATCAAGAAGCTAGGAATCCAATTTGTTTTGGATCATGGTTTTCAACACAGCCATTTTTTAATTGCAATAAGAAACATATGGAATGCATTATTTTTTAAACACGTAAAAGTTCATCTTCTCTAAATATAAACCTCATTACTTTAAAGAACACTGAATCTCACCAGGTCTTTTTCAAACTGTAACATTCCACTGCAAGTGTTTCTACACATGGGTAACGCTTTACGCACACATAAAATTACCGTCTTTCTTATTTTAATAATTTTTCTAATGTCATTTGGGTGGAAATGATTTATGATGCTTGGCTCAAACAAAATAAAATCTTCCTATAGTGAATGTTTAAGTTAGATATAATTCATTAGAAACAACTACAAAAAAAAACAAAAAAGATTTTAATTAAACCAGGCACTTTGGGCAATGGCTCTCAGATCCTGAAAGAAACTAACTCAGAGTAACCAAGACAAATGTTGTTAAGCAAATTAAACAGTCATACTTTAAAAATGTATCAGATTTTAATACCACTATCTCTCAGTATAACTCAATATAATCTGTACGTTAGATATACTTTTCAGTGTTATACTAATGATGGAAATAGACAAATAATTTCTTTATTTTCCATAGGCAAAAAAAAATTTAATAGCTAAAATAACATGTTTCTATTCTTTGATTTCTTTCCAATTCCTAAACATAATTATGATGATAAACTAATTAAAACCAAATGTTTTATACTCTATTTCATATATACACTGCAAAAAAAAGTCTCTGAAAATAAAAAGACAAAAATAACCTAATGTGGGGCTGGCTTCGTGGCGCAGTGGTTAAGTTCGCACATTCAGCTTCTTGGTGGCCTAGGGTTCACCGGTTTGGATCCCGGTTGCAGACATGGCACTGCTTGCATGCCATGCTGTGGTAGGCATCCCACATACAAAGTAGAGGAAGATGGGCATGGATGTTAGCTCAGGGCCAGTTTTCCTCAGCAAAAAGAGGAGGATTGGCAGTAGCTAGTTCAGGGCTAATCTTCCTCCAAAAAAAATAAAAATAAAATAACCTAATGTTTTGCAAAACAGATATATTTTCAGATTAAAATTTTAGGTTTGATTGGAAAATTGTTTTAACTTACTCTCTCTAATCTTAGCTGTAAGGTTACAGTTCTTATTGTCATCAAGTCTTCTTCTCCATGTTAAAGGTGTTTCTTAGATGAATGCATTTATTTGGATATATACACTCTATTATTACGACCCGATTTTTGGTAGGAGATGAGCTGAATCCACTTTTCTTTCCCCATTTTCCCTGAGGATCTGAGTACAAAGTGTTGCTGCTGTTTGTGGATGGCTGAGTTTTGACAGGAGTCCTTGCTGTCCACATTCTAATTGGAAGATTTGAAATCTTACTTGATGTAAGTTCTGGAAAAGACCTTGGGTGGTAGGTACCAACACAGATATGACCATTTTATGTCCCGAAACCCTCAAGCATGACTATCAACATTTCTATCAGAGTTGCCAAAAGACTGTCTGCCACTGAGTTTTGCTCCTTTGAGTAGATTTTGGTAAATGAACACTCCAGACTTAATGATACACATATAATTATTTGAAATAAAATGCTATTTTTAAATATTAAAAAATTTGAATATTCTGTACTCTGTTGCTTTGTTCTGAGAAAATTCCATAAGGATTTACATTTTTTTGAAAGAAAAATCTTTTTAATTAGACTCTTTAATATGTTGTGTTGTTTATTTAATTTTCTATGTTAAAACTATTTGTGGAATAAAATCATGCTGGGGATCATAAATATAAAATGTATATCAGATATACATTATATGCAAATATATAACTTACAATTGGTATTTCAATACACAATAAAAAATACCTAGTATTTGAGGCCTCTATGAAATGCTCATGAGTCATTTTAAAATTTTCTAATGAAACTTACACATTTGGATATGTTCTATCTTTATGCTATCAATCATCTCATGTAGAGTCATGTGACTTAACACATTGTGACCGATGAGATCTCTCAGGAGCAGATGTAACTGACAGAACCTAAATTGATGTTTTATGAAAATGTACTCTGGATATGCCTGAAAAGATGTTTTTGATATGGCATCAGGCATTAACATGCTATCTTTATGACTTATGACGTAAAAGGTTGACAGGTTCAAATACCTCTCTAGAGAAGGCAAGATCTCAAAACAAAAGGAAAGGTTTAATTCTTCCCTGATGTTCACATTTTGATTCCTATTAAATTCTTTCTTTCTAATAGAGGAAGATGTTCTTCTATAAAACCAATCATTTGAATTCGCTTATTTCTTGGTATCTCTTATAACTCCTTTTCTTTTTGCTCCTATTATTTAGATGATAATCCAGATATTCTATACCTCAAATCTGTAAAAGTGAGTGGTATCCCAATTAACCTTTTGACTCCAGCATATTTCCTCTCTTATTAGTCCATACAACAAATATATTCATTCACATAATACCCTGATTATACCTTTCATCACACAACCTACAGAGAGATTTTCTCCGTAAGTTTCCATGAATAAAAATAAAGGAAACAACGCTCTTGAGCAGACATGCATATACCCTGGCAGATGGCAGAGACAAGTGGGATATAGCTAGGCATATTTTGAAGCAGAATTAAGCTGTGGTTATGTAACACATAGACAACTGCTCTTTCAGGAAGGTGGATAGCATTAAACAAAGGGATTTTTTTTTTCTTGAGAATCTTCATGGATTTCGATAAGAAACTGTGAGCCTGGATATGATTTTGGGAACTGAGAGCGCTAAATGGTCTCTCAATTAGATTGGAAGAAGTCAAAAGTTCAAAAAACACCTCGTTGGGGGAAGGTATGAGGCTGAGTCTGAAAAAATTGCAGGAGACTATAATCTGAAGCATAGAAACAAAGGATAAATATAAATATTAATAACAGGTGTATTGAGTATTTTTATAGATTTACACATGTTATCATAAAATTGTTCATTGGTTTTCATTGTGTAATATCACAATGTTTGGTATCCATTTTATGACTCTGCCACAAATTATTCACCCGTTCTGCTACTGATGGATGTTTGAGCTCTTCTCAATTTGAACTTACTATTAGTAAAACTACTATGAACATCCTTGTACATATGTTTTCATGGACATTAACACTCACTATTTTTGGAAATATATTTTGGAATAGACTTGCTAGGTATTAGGGAATAAATAGGTTTAGCCATAGTAGGTTCTTCCAAACAGTTTTCCAAAGTGGTTGTAGCAAATGGCACTCCCACTAACAATGTAAGAGCGTTCCATCCGTTCCGCATCCTCATCAATATCTGGTAATGTCAGACTCTTCAGATTGAGCCATTCTGGAAGCTGCATTTCTCACATGACTAAAGATCTCGAGGGCGGCTGGCCCTGAGGCCGAGTGGTTAAGTACGCATCTTCCGCTTTGGCGGCCCAGGATTTCACCAGTTCAGATCTTGGGCCCAGACCTAGCACTGCTCATCAGGCCATGCTGATGCCACGTCCAGCATAGCACAACCGGAAGGACCTACAACTAGAATACACAACTAAGTACTGGGGGGCTTTGGGGAGAAGAAGAAAAAAATAAAAGATGAAGATTGGCAACAGATGTTAGCCTAGGTGCCAATCTTTAAAAAAAAAAAAAAGATGTGGAAAATTTTCTGTCTGTTTATTGGCCATTTTGAAACCCACATTCGTGAAGTGCCTGTTCAAATCTTTTGTCTATTTTTAATGGATTGATTGTATTTTTTTAAAAAATAATTTTATTAGTATTTTTCATGTTTTGAATATGAGATCTTTTTCAGATATATGTACTGCTAATATCTTCTCCCAGCCAGTAGTTTGCATTTATCCTAACTTTCTTAATGGTGAATTTTGATGAACAGTTGTGCTTAATTTTATTGAGGTCTAATTTATCATATTTATTTTGTGATTGCATTTCACGTCTTGTTTAACAAATCTTTGTCTATATCAAAGACATGACAGTATTCTCATGCATATTCATTTAAAAGTTTTATTGTCTTACCTCTTAGATTTGGATCTATGAGCCAGGTTTTTGTTTGTCATGCAGAACTGGAGATAGACAATTGGCCCAGCACCAATTTTGGGAAAGATCAACTTTCCTCATTGAATTACAGTAAAATCTTTGTTATAAATCAGGTGGTGATAATATGTGTACGGATCTGTTTCTGTGCATACCATTTTGCTCCATTGTCCTATTTTGTCTGAACTTGTTTTTATATTTGTGTCTATATATGTCTTAATGATTATAGCTTTAGAGTGAGTCTTAGTATCACTTAGTATAATATCTCTACTCTTCTTTTTCTACAGCGCTACCTTGATCATTCTAGGTCTTTTGAATTTCCATATAAAATAGAAAGCCATGTGGTCAATTTATACACACACACACATACAAAAACTGTCAAATTTTGATTGATATTGCATAGAATCAATAGAGTTATTTGGGTAGAAATGATACCTTATATATATATTGACTTTTTAAATAAAAAACATGGTAGATTCCATTTTTGGTTAGGTCATCATTCATTTCCCATGCCAATGTTTTATGATTGTCAATGTGAAAGTTTGCCCACCTTTCACTATATCTATTGTTAGGTATTAAACACATTTGACTCTCTTGCACATTCATATTTTTATGATTCACTTTCTAATTTTTAGTCGCTAATTTACAAAAATCCATTTTAAAATATTGACATAATATCCAGAAACGTTGCAAAATTTACTTATTAATTCTCAGTGTTTGTTTTTCATCCTTTTGGATCTTCCACATACACAATCACACCATCTACAAATATGAGACAGCATTTTTTGCATATATGCGGAAAATTATATCTTCTTCCTTTTTCCTCTTACTTTAGAGAATCACATTAAATTATCTTTGAAGGTTGAAACAATTTTCATTCCTAGAATAAATGTGGCTTTGTCATGGTATATTATCCTCTTTATATATCTCTTTATTCTGGTTGTTAATAGTTTCTTGACTGTAATTGCGTCAAAGCTCGTGAGAGGTGTATGCTCTTATCTTCCTTTCTTTTAACGTCTACAAGGTTTTAGTATCAAATTTAGTCTTGTCTCATAGCCATTCTCACTCTCAATCGTTTGTACAAAACTTTGTGCAAGATTTTAATAATTTATCCTTTAATATTTGAATGGATTTCCTACTAAAGCCATCTTGGCCCAGAATTGTCTTTTTGCAAAGTTTGTTGTTAAGGATTCATTGTTTTAGCAGATATATTATTTTTTACATTTTCTATTTCTTCATGAGCCAATTCTGTTAAAATAATTTTTCTAGTAAGTTGGTCCATTTTATCTAAACTTTCAATATTTACAGTTTATGTCTTCCTTTTTCTTATAATTGGATTTGTTAGGGATATATCAAGTTCGATAACTTTTCAAAGAACAAACTTGGCTTAATTGCTTTCTCTATTTTAAACTGATTCATTCTTTTATTTGTTGTTATTATTTTTTGCCTTCTAGTTTTTGGAGTTTAATTTCTTATTTTCTAGCTCCCTGAATCAGAAGCTTAGATTATTCATTTTAAACAATTCTTCTTTTCTAACATATGCATTTAAAGCTATGAATTTCCTCTTAACACTAATTCAACTGCATTCTACAAGTTTGACATGTCGTATTTTCATTTTTATTCACAATTTTCTAACATCTGTTCTGATATCTTCTTCAAAATATGGATTACATAGGAGAATGTTGCTTAATTTCCAAACACTTTCTAGCAAGTTTTCTGTAATTAAGTTTTAATTAAATTACACAGTGGTCAGAGAACATCCCTGTAAAAACTCAATTCTTTGAAAATTGTCACAATTTTGTTATGGCCAGTATATAATCTATTTTTGAAAATGTTCCATGTGCTTTTAAAAAGAGGTTATCTCCACTTTTGATGTGCTTGAACGTCATATTTTTTCAGCCTTGTGCAACCTCTGAAATCTCTGGTAGGTATTCCAGACATAGAATGCCTGTTCTCTGTTAAGTCTCTTTAGAATTTCACCCTGTGTATGCAAGAACAGGGGCCAGCCAAGGAACTAAGAGGATTCTTACACAGATATACAGGGCTACTTTTCTGCAAATCTCTCTTCTATGGATCCTCACCCACAGGGTCCAAAGCATGCAGGCATGTCTGACCTCCACTCTCTGTTTCCTCCACTCAGAAAGACAAGTTGTAACTGAAACCTTCACTCTTGCTCTTATTTCCTGTTCCATGATTGTCTGGAAAATGCTGTCCTGGAAAAAGCCTGGATTAATATAAGGAATCGCTGACTTTGTTCCTCTTCTTCCTTTGTATCATTGATGGTAGACTTGCCAATTGTCCAAAATCTGTAGGCAATTGTTTTTGTATTTTGATGATATTTTTTTTTCTGCTTTATCTCCCCAACCCCCCCCCCCCTTCCCCACCCCACGTACACAGTTGTATATCTTAGTTGCAGGTCCTTCTAGTTGTGGGATGTGGGACGCCGCCTCAACGTGGCCTGACTAGCGGTGCCATGTCCGCACCCAAGATCCGACCCCTGGGCCGCTGAAGCGGAACGCGCGAACTTAACCACTCGGCCACGGTGATGATCTTTTTTAATTAATAATGATAAGAACTTAAGTACGATTCCAGCTATTCCATATTGGTCATAGCCAGAAAGATTTGCAAATTTTCCAAGGTGGGAAAATAATAGTATGTTTATATGCTTACATGAATGATCCAGCAGAGTCATACATATTAATGAGGCAGGAGGAAGTGGAAGTTTTCTGGAGCAAACTTTGGATAAGTGAGAAATGCTGAGATGTGCTTTATAGGTGGTTGGTCTTAGCTATGAGAAAGGATAATTCAAAAGGTTAAGTGGACTGAAAATAAATAGGTGTTGTGGTGAGAGATTCTGTTTGTGAAATAAGCAGCAATGTAACCAGTTTGATGTGATGATGGAAAAGAAAGTGCTCAAGTGCGATGAGATTGGATAAATTATGAAATAATTAACTAGAAAAGTGAAACTGTGAATGTTCAGTTTCAATGAAGTCTAATTGCCAGAAACTTAACGACTTGACTGACGTTTTTGATCATGAATTTAAGATGAAAGCAATTCACCTGTTTTTCTCATTTATTTCACCTTTGCAAGTACATACGAGGAGAGAGCAGAATTTTAGGTTTAACCAGGATTTTGATTTAACCCAGTGTGTACTGTGAAGCTAGAAAGGATCTGAGAGGGTTACATGAGGGAGTCATCATGACGGTTTTCCTTGTGATGTGAAGGGATAAGGAGGGAAGTGAGCATAGGAAGCAAGCCATAGACAGTGAAAATCGGGAAGGTTCGAAGGATTGAAGAAAGTCCAGATTTGTTTTGAGGATTGTTCAAGTTGGGCTATTAGAGGAAATGAGCTAGAAAATAAGAGGCAATGATCAGAAGAGGACATTTTTAATTGAGATAATACACCTTCTGCATCTTTCCTTGTCTCCTGACACTCACTACAGGACACTGTGTGCACAGTTGACTTAAACATGGTTGTGTAAACGTGTGTGTTTGTGTGTATACATAAAAATTAAAGGGCAAAGTTTTATGGTTGGGCAAATATGATTGAGAAGAAGAGCAGCCCAAACGTAACGGCCTATGATTGCTAAATTGAACTAATTTAGCAGAAGCAGGATTTATGAGCTATACATTATCAGATTATCAGAACGTATGCCCCTTGGGAATTTTCAGAAATCCTGTGGAGAGCAAGGCATTTTTCATTATCGCTGTAATAAAAGTTTGAGGACATTTTATTTCTATTTCACAGAGAATCAATTTAGCTGATATCTGAGATATATTTGGAATTTCCAACTCATCCATCAAAGTGAGTCACAGTATTTTTGAGCAATAAAGCCCAGATGACAAAACACAGCTATAATTAAAATAGTACCTTACACATAGCAATGGCATCATCTGTCAAATGTTATTTTGTAAAAAGTCAATAAGAAGGTAGCTTAGCTTCATCTGCCACTCTGCACATGTCTTCACGTACCCGGATCATAGCGTCAGTGTTGAATGATATTGGGGAAGGTCGTTATCCTGAACATTTTTGCCAGATTTTATTGAATATATTTTCAAAATTTTATCATTTAATAAGATCCTTTCATGGTGGTTTGGGGTTAATTTTCTTTTTTATAATTAATAATTAGGATATTAATTTTGTAACATTGGATGACAGAGAAAAATATAGATATATTGGCTACATTAAATATAAAACAATCACATTAGCTACCAAAACTATAAAATATAAGAAACACTAAAAAGGAAAAAGATAAATAATACACTAAAAGTTATGTATAGCATATATACCAGGCAAAATACAGCATCCCTAATATCAAGTGGGTTTCTATAAGTTGATGGGATAAAGGCATACCACATTATAAAAAGGAGCAATTTAATGTTTATGAAATATTTTTTGTGTGTAAGTGATTTGGAGATTTTGAGTTAATTTTCATGAATCACAAAGGTGTTTAGCATTGCTTTATATGTGTTTCCTTTGGGAAATGCTTATGTCCCTTACCCACAGTACTTTGAGTTGTTTGTGCTCTTCTTTGTAACTTGTAGGGAGTGTTTTTATATACATAGATAATATTTTTTCAATTGTGTATCAAGAGAATCTACTCCAGTTGTAACTCATCTTTGAATTTTCTTTAGTGTATTTTTCCTTAAGATAAGTTGAAATTCAATTCCTCTTTCTTTATATGGATAATGATTTCTTCCATTTCCATTTATTGAAAAGTCCTCACTTTCCCAACACACTGACATGTTATTAAAATACCAACCACGCGTGGGCTCTCACTTCTATTCCCTGGGGCAGTTTATCTACCCCCGTGCCTCACACACTTTCTTAATTTGAATAGGTTCACAACATGTCTTGACATGTTATAGGACAATCCCTAACTCTCTGGTCTTCATTTTAGAAGCATACTAGTTAACCAAGAAAATTGTAATACTTAGTCAAGAACACACGGACAAGAATATCTATAGAAACACCATGCACAATAGCAAAAACCAAGAAACGACCTAAATGCACAAAAATTGGTGAAGAATAAACTGGAAGATTCAGTCAGTGAACTACTATACAGCAGTCAGAATGAATGAATTAGAGACATATGCAAATACGATGGCTGATTTTGTATGTCAGCTTGGCGAGGTGATGTCTCCCAGTTGCTGTGTCAAACACTACCTTAGGTGTAACAGTGACAGTGTTCTGTAGATGTGATTAGCCTTCAATCAATTACTGTAAGTAAAGCAAATTTCTTCCATAATTTGGGTATGCCTCATCCAGTCAGTGAAAGCTCTTAAAAGCTAAGACAGGTTTCCTAGAGAAGGAGGAGCTACGCCTGAAGACGTAGAAATCCTGCCAGAGTTTCCAGCCTGCTGGCCCGCCCTATGGATTTTAGACTCAATACTGCAAATTCAGCACTTATCTCAATTTCCAGCAAGCCAAACTGCCTTACAAATTTCAGACTTGTTTGCTCCTATAATCACACGAGCCAATTCCTTAAAATAAATGTCTCTTTCTTCAGATACATCCTACAGGTTCTATTTCTCTGGAGAACACTGAAAAAAAATGTATATATGATGAATCTTAGAAATATAATATATATGAACAAAAAGGAAAGAATTTGATGATTCACACAAGAAGAAATGCAAATGATCGATAAATTTAAGAAAAGATATTTAATAGTGGATCAAAACATAAATAAACTCAACAATAAAAGATTATTATTTGCATACATTCAAAAGATAAAACAAAACAAAAACAGAAAAGCAAAACGTATTGGTCAATTCCATCTCTCAGTGTTAGGAAATCAAGCAAGTGGGGAAAAGAAATATTTTCCTACATTGCCAGGGATACTGTGAATTATTACAATTTTATTAGGAATAATTCCGGCATGATCGATTAACACTAAAAACCAACTTAATTTTTGAGCCAAAAATTCAATGCCTAAAAATCTATTAAAAAACACACGTACACAACAGGACAAAGGTTGAATAAAGTATATCTTCTCTATCTACTCCATTATACTAAGCAGCTAAGAAAGCCACCTAAAAAGTGGTGAATACAGTGGGGAGGGAGGTGGTAGTGAGATTATTTATGGTTTTCTTATACATTTGTATATTTTAGATAAGTAGCATTAAGAATTAATTTGAAAATAAAACAAGAATTACATACAGAATTACTAAAATATGTAAACTGAATATTTAGGGAAATTAGTTTAATTAAATATTAATTTGTTATTGTAGAATATGTTAAAATGTGTTCTAATAAATTTTATCTTCCATATGCATGACCTTTAGAAAATATTGCCATCTTGAATTTGTATTTATCTTTCCTATTTTTATTTCTTCTCCTTACATTATTTAAAAGTTGTTAGTCTCTTTGAACATTCCATTTTCCTTTTTTATTCTCATTTATAAATAACACAGTCCATGAACTGAGGAGGAAGAAGCAGGAATAAGATGAAAAATTACAGGCTGCTCAGATTGGATAATACAGCTGCAAATAGGCATCTTATCATTCAGATGTGTTCTTTTCTCTAAATCAACAGAAAACATTTTAAGCTTTTATGATACTATGACTTTAGTGCTCATCCATCTAAATGCAGAGTCTTTTGACCATACCTATTGAATAATATTTAGGAAAGTATTTATTTTTAAATGTCTGGATTTAGACATGAGCTTGACCAGAAAATAATTAGATGCTTTATTTTTAAAAAGTTATTTAAATTTTTGCTTTAAACACCTTCCCTTGATTTTTTTTAGTATGGTCTTAATTTATAAATATTCAATTTATTTCAGTTATTGGGAAAATGTTTACAGTTTTTTATGTTGTAACCATATTTCCACTGACCATTTTTAGTGACTAAAATAAAAGAATCTCAAAAAATCATATTTTTAATGTAAAAATCTATTTGAAAATGGAAAATATGAACAAGATCCTTATATTTGTCTAAGCCTTGAAAGTTATAGAAACAAATCATATATCATGAGAATAAGCAAGGTCAGGTCTACATACTTCAAACAATTTTTGAAAATTGTGACTTATAATGTAATATTATTAAATAAAACAACCCTATTATCTAATTAGCAACAGATTAAACAACATATTTGCAACTTCTACCTATATCGCGGTTCCACTCAACATGCTGTTCACTATGAAAATGTTGATTATTATGAAGACGATGTGTAGGTGAGTAACTGCTCCAAATAAAGAAATAAAAGATGTAATTTAGATGTCACACTTTAATAATTTGATGAGGGGAGCACTGAACCGCGGCTAGCATAAATGACTAAGCCTTTAAAAAATTACAAATGAGAAAAATAGAATAGGAATCTTTTGTTTAGAGCTGAAACATTGCTGCTTTCCATTGATAGCCAGAGACAAGATTGATCTCATAATAGATTTGTCCCTGCACTACAATTTATGGGAATTGACTCTTTTCTGCCTCAATTATCTAATGGAAAATTTGTTGTCCATAATTCTGCTACCCGACCCCCCAAAAATCTAGATTTTCCTTTAACACTTTGAAATCACAGTTACAGAAATATGAGTGTATTTACATTAAGATGAGTACATTTATAACGGTGATACAATGATTTAGGAGACTTTGGGGGGTAAGATCTATATAAACACAAAGCATTATGAACAATTATAAACCTGGTTTTCTTTTCATCTCACACTTTTTCCCCCCTGGAGACAGTCAATTTAGGGAATTGAAGAATTACACTCACATATTGACAAATAGGTGGCTGATTTTGCTTTACAGAAAATGTTGTTTTCTGTATTTTGTTTCAATTTGATAACCAAGAGTGGATGGCATGAAATGCTATGAAAGTTTACCCTGAAGGTCATACACCAACCTTTTATGAAATTAGACCAATCGTTCAAATGGAGAAAAGTAGGTTTGTGAACAACTAGCTTTGTCTTCCTGCAAACCTCCTGAGAATTCATCCAAGCTGACTCCTTATCTTGACATGTAACACAATCGCCAATTAGTGTCAAAGGTACTAGAGCCATTACATTCCCAACTGCATTAACCTTATGTACCGGTTCAAGGAAAATGCAATTATTCTTCTTCTAAACTAATCACTAATTTCAAAGTTATTATTAACTAATTTAATCTTTAAATTGGCATAACCTATCAAGCCACATATCAAATTTATTGCTCAAAGGAAAGGACGAGTATTCAGATATATGTGTTAAAACCAAAGCAAGTGGAAAATAGGATTTTCTAAAATTCACTTGCAGAGATACCAATGCTTTTAACCTTGTCCAGGTCAGAAACATTGGAAGGAAAAAAAAAAGACATTATTCATGTCACTGAAGATTAGGGGTAATTTTTCTAATTCCCTGGCATATTAATGACCAACAATGAGTGAGCCCCTTAAGCATCTCATTTATTGTCTTAAATATGAAAATGTTTTAGAGATTAGAGAGGAAATTGTTTGAATTAATTAACTGAACTGACGCTCAAGGGATCTAGTACAAGATTTTCAGACAAAAGCTGGGAATTTACAATAATGACATTTCTTTCATGGTTAGAAAATATAGCACCAGTGGGATTTGGAGGCACTCAACATTTTAGCTGATGTCTGTTGAGGGCTTAAGAACCCTCTGAAACCATTTATTTTATTCATTGGAGACTTCTCTCAATTACCTTATAAAAGGCATCACATTAAAATAGCCATGAGGCCCACAAATTTCATCATGTAAATAGAATCGAATAACCGGCACAATGAAAATTCAGGATGCAAATGGAAGCTATTAAAGTAATAGCGTCATTTAAAAAAATTCTTTTTGCTGGAAAGGTAATGTGTAGAAAGATAAAAACAGAACGGTGTTGTATATGGTTAGTTTAATCACATTTTCATTTCTCTTGTGAGTTATCAGTTGCAAACGTGACTCCTCTGTGCTTAGGAATCCATCCCTATGGTGATTTTTCCTATTGGCATGACAAAGGAATTTATGAAAGCATTTTAGTTTAACCAGGATTATGTAAACACCCAATAATGTAAACTTCAAGGTTAGACTAACATATATATTTACTGATTTATTTATCTAGCCCTCAATAACTTCCTTCCCCATTCCTACATTCAGCTGTCCGTCCATCCACCCACCCCTCCGCTATCTACTGTAGTTAGACTGATCAATCCATATCCTATAAAACCATATCTGATACCTGCATTCTTTCTAACAAATGAACTATTTAAAACTGCTAAATGTTTAAGCAGAATTTGCCTTATTGGACCCAATTTGGCAAGCAATATTCAAGCATTTACACGTGTCATTCCCCACTCTGTAATGTTAGCTCTATTATCTTTCTTCACATTCAAAAATCTAAAGTGCAAAAATTGTTAGGCTCCAAACACTAAATTTGTTCCAATTTTGACAGTTTATGGAGATATAATATACACAAATTCCATGTATTTAAAGTATAAAATTTGCTAAGTATTGATGTGGGTACATACCCCTGAAAACATCACCACAGTCAAGATAGTGAACATTTCCATCACCTCAAGGTTTCCTCATGAACCTTTATAATCCCTCTATCCTTTCTTCCTTGCAATCTTACCCCACTCCATCCCTAGGCAACTTCTACTTTGCTTTCTGTAACTATAGATTATTTTACATTTCCTAGAAATTTATTTAAATAGAATTATACTGTATGCACTCTTTTGTGTTGCTTCTTTCAATCAGCATAATTTTCTTGCAATAGATCCATATTGTAGTTTGTTTCAATAGTTCATTGTTTTTGCTACTCACTAGTACTCCATTGTATGCATATACAGCCATTTGTTTACCTGTTCACCTGTTGATAGACATGGAGCTGTTACCAGTTTTTGGCTATGAATCCCCTTTAAAGTTTGTATAAGTATAAATGCTTTTATTTTTCTCTTATAATTTTCAGTTTTCTATTTAAGTCTAAGATCGATTTTGAATTGTGTTTTGAAAATGGTGCCAGGCATAGATCGGAAGTCTTTTTTTTCCTTGCGTGTCCAATTTTGCATAAACCAATTGTTTCAGCAATGTTTTTGAAAAGACTATCCTTTCTCTACTAAATTGCCTTTACGCCTATGGTCAAAATCAGAGGATCACATATATACCGTCTGAGTCTATTTTATTTATTTATTTTTGTACCAACATCACACTATCTTAAATATTGTAGCTTTCTAACAAATCTTGAAAGCAGGTAATTCCAGCTCTCCATCTTTGTTTTAATTTTCAAGTTTTTCTGGCTAATATACCTACTTTCTCATCTATATTAATTTTAGAATCAGTTTATGAATTTCTATCCAAAGGTCTGCTGATAATTTGAGTGAAATTGCGTTGAATCTATAGCTCAATCTGAGGAGAATTTATATCTTAATTGTTGAGTCCCCCAATCCATGAATATGCATCTCTCTCCATTTATTTAGATCTCCTTTAATTTCTTTCAGCAATGTTTTATGATTTTCAGCATTCAGGTCTTTCCTATCTTTTGTCAAAACAAAGTCCTAAATATTCCATATTTTTTGGTACTCTTGTAAATGGAATTATTTTTAATTTGACTCGTAGTTGTTGCTATTATATACAGATCTAATTGATTTTATATATTAATTCCTGCAACATTGCTAAATTCACTTATTAATTCTAGTACCTTTTTTGTAGATTCCAACAAATTTTCTATCTAATGTCCATTTTGTCTGTGAGTAAAGACAGGTTTCCTTCCTGCTTTCCAACATGGATGCTGTACATTCTTTATTTTGCCTGACAGAACTGACAAAATCAGCCAGTGCAATCTTGAATAGAAGTGGTAAGAGCAGACATCCTTGGCTTGTTTCTGGTTCGAGGGAAAGTATTCAGGATTTCACCATTAAGTATAACATTAACTATAGGTTTTTTGGTTTTTTTTAAAGATCGGCACCTGAGCTAACATCTGCTGCCAATCTTCTTTTTTTTCTTCTTCTTCTCCCCAAAGACCCCCAGTACGTAGTTGTATATCTACTTGTAGGTCCTGTGGTTGTGCTACGTGGGATGCCGCCTCAGCATGGCCTGATAAGTGGTGGTAGGTCTGGGCCCAAGATCCGAAGCAGCCAAACCCTGGGCCGCCAAATTGGAGTGCATGAACCTAACCACTCGGCCATGGAGCCCGCCCCTAACTACAGGTTTTTTCACAGAAGCCCTTTAGCAGGTTGAGAAAGTTTTCCTCTATTCTTATTTTGCTGAGTTTATTTATTTATTTTTTACCAGGAAAGGATGTTAAATTTCTTTTTACATGCTTTTTCTGCATAAATTGACATGATTATCCGGTTTTCTTTCTGTAATTTCTTAATGTGTCAAATTACATAGACTCCTTTGTGGACATGAAATCAAGCTTGCATTTCTGCGATAAACCATACTTATTATGTTATAGTATCCTTTTTTATATAATGTTGAATTCAGTTTACTAAAATTTTGTTTAGGATTTTATCCTCTATATTCATGAGGAATATCTTCTTGTAATATCTTTACCTGGTTTTGGTATCAGTGTAATGCTGGTCTCACAGAGTAAGTTGGGATTCGCTCCTTCTTCTTCAACTGAAAAAAGAATGTTGTAGAAACCTCTGTACCTGAAGTTTTCTTTGGGGAAGGTTTTAAAGTAGAAATAAATTATTTGATAGATATTAAGCTAAGCAGATTAACTATTTCTCTTGGAGTGACTGCTGGTAGTTTGTGTCCTTTTGCGAATTTATTGATTTTATCAATTACTAAATTATCAATTTATAGGCATAAAGTTGTTCTCAATATTCCCTTATTATCCTTTTAATATCTGTAGAATCTGCAATGATATCACCTCTCCAATTATTGATATTGGTAATTTGTGTTTTTGCCGTTTTTCCGGTTCCACCTGCCTAGATGTTATCAATTTTATTGATGTTCTCAAACCACCGGCTTTTGATTTCGTTGATTTTTCATATCCATCAAGTCCTCCTTCCTCCTATTTTCTTTCTCTATGAATTTAAATATTCTACATATTTCCTATAAATACAGTCATATAGTATACGGCCTTTTGTGTCTGGCATCTTTCATTTGGCATAGTATTTTTGAGTTTCACCTAAATTGTAGCATATGTCAGTACTCTATTCCTCTTTATGCCTTAATAATTTTCCATTATACAGATATACCACACTTTGTTTATCCATTCCTCCAATGACAGAAATTTAAGTTCTTTCCACTTTTCAGCTATTGTGAACAGTGTTGCTATTGTCATTTGTGTGAAGTATTTTTTAGAATAACTTGTTTCAATTCTTTTAGATACACACCTAAGAGTAGAATTTCTGGGTCATACGTTTATTCTATGTTTGACTTTCTGAGGAACCACCAACCTGTTTCCACAGAGGCCGCATTATAAATTTCCACCAGCAATGTACAAGAATTCCAATTTCTCCACATTCTTGCCAAGACTTCTTAGTATCTATCATTCAAAATGATTATTATAGCCATCCTAGTGGGGGCGAAGCAACATCTCATTGTCATTTTTTATTTTCATTTCCCTAATTACTAATGTTTTCTTCATATGCCTCTTGACATTTGTATACCTTCCTTGAAGAAATGTCTATTCAATCTTTTGCTCATTTTTAAATTGGGTTGATTGGTTTTTGTTAGTGAGTTGCAAGTGTTGTTTATACATTCTGGATACTTGACCACTATCAGATATTTGATTTGCACATATTTTCTCCCATTTGTAGATGTGCTTTTCACGTTTGTAATAGTGTCCTTTGATGCATAAGCTTTTCTTTTCTTTTTTGTTTTTTGAGGAAGATTAACCCTGAGCTAACTGCTGCCAATCCTCTCCTTTTTCTGAGGAAGACTGGCCCTGAGCTAACATCCATGCCCATCTTCCTCTACTTTATATGTGGGACACCTACCACAGCATGGCGTGCCAAGCGGTGCCATGTCCGCACCCGGGATCTGAACCAGCGAACCCTAGGCTACCGAAGTGCAACGTGCCAAGTTAAGTAACCACTGTGCCATTGGGCCGGCTCCTGCTTTTCGTTTTGATGAAATCCTATTGACCTATTCTTCCTTTTCTTGCTCATGTTTTTGTGTCATATCTAAGAATTAGTTGACAAATCAAAGATTTTATGATTCTTTATTCTACTTAAAATTGCTGGAGTGGATTTTCTTCCTCCTGTTTTTTTTTTCTACAAAACAGCATAGCTGATTCAGCAAGCTCTGTGGTCCATAATATGTTTTTCCATATCTATGTCTATAACTGTATTGCACTGTTTCTGGAAGGAAGCAATTATGATGGAGAATCCTAAAGCTGAAACTAATACAAGACTAATAAAATAATATACATTTAATTATTTAGTGTGTTAAATTTAAAATAGCCATTCTCTGTAATCCAGAAATCCCACTTTTAGAGACTCTGATAAGAACATAAAAATTCCAGTCCATAAAGATATATAGATGGCATGCATTACAGCTATCTTTGTGGTAGGAAATTAAAAAATGGAGACTGCAGGAGTGATGGATCTAGTGGTATAAAGTACATTAAAAAATAAATTGTAATTTTCAAAAAGAATTAATAGAACTATATGTATTAAAATGAAAATATATCAAGAATTATCGACAAATTAAGAAAAAGCAATTTGCATAACTATTCTCAGAAGTTATAAAAGACTATCTAAAGTAAAAATCTTTCTATGTCAAAAATCTTCCATGTCTGGGGCTGGCCTGGTGGCTTAGTGGTTAAGTTTGCACACTTCACTTTGGCGGCCTAGAGTTCTTGGTTTCAGATCCCAGGCACAGACTTACACACTGCTCACTAAGCCATGCTGTGGAGGTATCCTACATACGGAATAAAGGAAGATTGGCACAGATGTTAGCTCAGGGACAAACATCCTCACCAAAAAAAAAAAAAAAAAATAACTTCCATGTCAAAATATTACAGAATTTTGGATAATGTGCAATAACTTTTTAAAAAAAATTATTGTGCTAATAATAAAGAAAGCTTCCTGGGAATCAGAACAAAGAGAAAAGTAAAAATCAAAGAAGTTAAGACAGAGCTGGTGTCCAAAGGGATGTGACAGTCTTAGGAAAAAAGAAACTGGGATTTTAGATATTATAGATATGGTGAGTGAGATTCGTCAGACACTAATGATACCAAGATTAGTTTTCTAAGAACTTCAGATAATGTAATTATTAAACAGAATCTATGAATTACTATGTTAAAGTATTTCAAATCTTGAAGAAAACTGAAAAAATTAGAATAAAGAAATCGTTATCAAAAAATCCAAATAGATATTAAATAGTACAAAAGAAATCTTCCTAAAATGAAAATGAAGAGAAAATAACTGAGCTGGAAATAAAACTTAAATATAATATCTGTAAAATAATACAGAGTTTAGAAGTATTGAAAATGTGAAGAAAAATTAAGAGACTTGGAATATATTACAAACTAACAAGTTGAAAGTAGCCAGAAAAAAGAAAAACAAAAACCTTTATGGGGGCATGCAAGACTGAGAGCTGACTTAACTGAAATAATTAAAGCCAGAGATAGTGGAAGGAGAATGTTAAAATGATGCAAGAACAAAACTGCCAACCTAGAATTCCTTCACTGAGACCCTGGCAAAGACCCCAAGAGAAAGGCTAATATACTGGTAGGCTGTCTCTTTGAAGACTGGAAAAACAGATGGCTTGTGCTAAGTCGATTAACAATTCTATAAATACAGTGTTGGGTGGCAGCAAAAGGAGTCAAAAGGCTAAGAAGTGGCTAATGTGGTAAACTACAAAGGACAGAAAATCAACCAGCCAACTGTGCTCTGCAGAAAGTTCTGAAGGAAAATCTGTTTACCAAAGCAATAAGGAATGATCTGTTGAGATGGCACCAGCACAAATCAGAGGCTCAGTGGTGGCGCTAGTCTGCATGCCAGGGTTAATAGTAGGAGATACTATTATAAAGGGATCCCTGACTACAATGACAGGATCTCAGAGTATAGAATCCAGGTAGTGTTCCTTAAACATCAGAGTCAAGGTGCGAGCAGTTTATTGTAACGAGCCATAAGATCAGAGGGGCACTCATGGACGTGTGACTGCAGACAACAATGGGATTGCTTAATTGTATAAGGTGTTCCCAGAGGCAAGATAGATGTGCAGCTCCCAAGGGTATTACTAAGTGTTTGCAAAAAAGAGAAATCAGGGATGTGTGACCAGGAAGCTGAGCCGGTTCTCAGACCATGAAGTCTTTCACTAAGTGGAAGGACATGTCCTGATAAGGAAGGATGCCACAATTTAACAGTAAGTATATTCAATAGTAATCTCACCAGTCATTCCCAGATGGGACGCATTTTCCTGGTGAGATGGTTAATTTTATGTGTCAACTTGGCTAGGCCACAGTACCCATATATATGGTTGAATATTATTCTAAATGTTTCTGTGAAGATTTTTTTTAGATGGAATTAACATTTAAGTCAGCAGACTTCAAGTAAAGCAGATTATCTGCCATAATTTGGGTGGGCCTCATCCAATCAGTTGAAGGCCTTAGTAAAACAAGACTTATGGGAATTCTGCTAGCAGACAGCCTTTGAACTTGAACTGCAACATCAGCTTTTCCCTGAGTCATTAGCCTGCCAGTCTACCCTGCAGATTTTGGACTTGTCAGCCTCCATAATCACATATGCCAATTCCTTTAAATAAATCTCTCTCTCTCTCTCTAGCTATCTATATCTACACCTAAATTGGCTTTGTTTCTCTGGAGAATGCTGACTAATACATTTGGGAAACTATTCAATGGGAGAAGAGAGTACCCAATCTTTCAATGATTATTGGACACAAGGTTTGAATTGATACTCAAGGATCAAAAGTGCCCATCGTGGCCATTTATTAGAGAGAGAAAACTATGTAGACAAGAGAACAAATGAAATCCTGGTCAGGGTCTGGCTCAGAGTTAGTCTAGTATGTCCATGGACCTAATCAGTGGTCACTTCCTTAGGCCCACCATATGTGATTGGGATGAACACACTTGGTAGTCGGCAGAACCTTCACATTGTTTCCCTGAGCAGCAGGTCAAGCGGCACTGTAGAGGGAAAGGCCAGGCAAAAACTCTGAAACTTCTCCCCCCACCCTCTGTCTCTTGGCAAAACAGTGTTGCTTAGCTTGGGATGATAGTTATGTTGGTGGTGGGGGGTGGTAAAATGGCAGGAGTTACCATCTCTCAAAGACTTAAAAATTCAGGGATAATGGTTCCTTTCCTATAATTCACCATCTGGCCCCCACCGGAAAACAATTGGATCATGGTGGAGGGACAGGGAACTACCGCAGACTCAGAGGAGTAGTAGTCCAAGCTGCAGCTGCTGTGCTGGATGTGCCATTTTGCCTAGAGCAAATCAGTGATGACTCCAGCTTGTAGTAAGCAGTCTCCTCCCAAGGCTAGATATCAACCTTTCTCTCTTCTAATGTCATCCTAAGGTGCCTGGACAGCCTAAGTACTGTAATGAGTATCAAAATAGTCAACTGCATCAATGATAGTATGTTAACCACACTAAATAAGTAAGAATTAGCAAGAATATTGGAGGCCTTGGTAAGTATGTGCACTCCAGGGGATGGTAAATGATCTCTATAGATAGTCAGGGGCTCACCACATCAGTGAAGCTTTGTAGGAATCTAATCACCTGGGGTATGTGAAGGTGTTCCACATAAATATTTTGAATCCTGCCTCTCCCACTAGTAAGAAAGAAGCGCAATGCTGGTATGTATCTTCAGTCAGGAGTCAACACACTTGCATATGTGAATACTGTTCTGCTCCATTTACCTGGTGACAAGAAAGGCTGCCAGACTTGAGAAGGGCCCAAAGCACAAGAGTGATCTGCAGCAGGATTGAGCTGAGGTACAAGCATCTTGCCATTTGGAACATAAACTTGGAAGGTCTTACACTGTTAGAGGCATCTGCAGCGGCAAAGTCCACCATGTGGAACTTAGGACAATTTCAAACAAGATCATCACAAACTAGACCTCTGGATTCTGGAGCAAGGTCATGCCATTCAAATCAATTCAAAAAGTCTTGGTTATGCTGGTAGGCCCCGGTAGAGACAGTGGTAAAACATCTTGGGAAATTCTTTGGCAGTATCCACTAAAACTGAAGGTATACATTCTCTTTGACCCAGAAATCACACTCCTAGTTTTATACCCAACAGAAATCCATACATTTGTTCATCAAAGGACATATGAATGAATATTCACAGCAGCATCATTTATAAGAGCCCCAAACTGGAATCAATTCAAACATTCAATCTACTGAAAATTTGATTCATATGTTGTGGTATATGCATATAACAGAATGCTATACAGCAAGGAGAATGAATGAACCGTTACTCTCTGCACCACTTGGGATGACCCTCACTAACTTACTATGGAACAAAAAAAGTCAAATTCAAAAAGGTACATACTGTTGATGAAAATTACATAAATTTCAAAAGCAGGCAAAACTACAGTGTTAGAAGTCAGTATACTGGTTGCCTTGTCAGTAGGTATGTAGGAGTGGCGTTACAGGATATTGGTATACCGGTAATATTCTCTATATTGATCTCCAGTGTGGAGAAAGGGTGTTTATTTCTGAAAAGGTACACAGCCATATACTTATCATTTGCTGTGCCATTTTATTTTATTTTATTTTATTTTTTTGCGGAAGATTAGCCCTGAGCTAACATCTGTCACCAATCCTCCTCTTTTTTTGCTGAGGAAGACTGGCCCTGAGCTAACATACATGTCCATCTTCTTCTACTTTATATGTGGTATGCCTGCCACAGCATGGCTTGACAAGCCATGGTAGGCCCACACCCGGGATCCAAACTGGCAAACCCTGGGCCACTGAAGTGGAACATGTGAATCTAACCACTGCACCACTGGTCTGGCCCCTATGCCATTTCATTTTAATAAAATTTTACATATTGTTTTACAACAGAGGTGTAGAAGATAGATATTTGTAGCATGTATCTAATGAGTATTATAGAAAGAGTGAAAAGGTAGAATAAAATAACTGATATTTACAAAGTTAATAGAAGTGTTACAAGAATTTTTGAAGGACATGAATGCTCAGATTCAAGAAATAAATCCACCACTGGGTAGCACACATCAAAAGAAGTCCACATAGACTTTTGAAGTGGAGCTTCAGGGAAAGAAAAGAAACTAAGAGAAGATTTTTAAAAATAAACCTGAAAGAATATACAGATTGCCAATAAAAACAATATGAGATTAATAGGTTCATTAAGCTTAACAAAAATTCTTAAGTGAAATGAAAATACATCCTCAAAGGAATTCTTAAAAGAGTCATTGTGTTCTTACCCACACCCCCTCTTCTCAGTTTCTAGCATCAATTCTAAGGACTACTGCAACTTTTCTCCTGTTCCAAAAAGTTGAAAATCACGTTAAATATCCTGTTTAATTCTATCTGGCAAATATTTATGGAGCAGCAAATATGTGGCAGATTCTGTACTAAGCAAGTATTCATTAGACATGGCCCTGTTCTCAAGGAGCTCAGCAGTATAATCAGTGTAAGAACTAAAAAAAGAAAATTCCAAAGAATAAAGTTAGGGACAAATTCTACATGACTGAAACGCTAATCTGACAGTAGCAACATTCATTTCTGACACCCAAGAGTGAAAGTGGCCAGGACAGAGCAGGTGGGTCACTGGTCCTTGTGCATCCCTGTCTATCTGCATCACTGGGCCTCACGACATGGTGCCCAAGCCTCAACTGATACCGCTGTACTTAATTGGCACAATTTAAAATTGTAAAATCTCAGCACTGGAAGGGACTTAAGAGATCATTTAGTCTTATTCTCTCATTTGAGCACTTAGCCTAGAGACTAAAATATTGATTCATAATCTCAGAATTAATTTGTTAAAGAGTGAAGGCCAGAATGAAGGCCAGTCACCTGACTCTCAGTCCCACGGTCTTTCGACTATACCACACAGTCTCCCATTCATAGAGGATTTGTCCTGTAACCACCCAGATTCTCACTAAAAAAAAAGGTAACTATTAAAATATTGTTATCAAAAGAGACAGGTGAAAAAATTCAGATGAACAAAAATACATTTTTGTATCAGACACTCAAGTAGAAACTTTTTGAGCAGGCAAAATGATAATTAGACGAGTAACCAAAGAAGAGACCCAATTAAAATATCAATGAGATAGCATTTCCACTCTAGAGAATTGCAAAAAAAAATCTGACAATTCCACACATTATTAAGAATGTGAAAGAAAGGGGGATTGTTATTTTGACTTATTGGGAATATAAATTGTTACAACCTCTTCAGTAGGAATTTGGCAGACTCCAGACAGTTGCAGAAACTTGTTCTTTTTGATCCAGGATTCCACTTTTTTGGATGAAATATTTTGTAATAGTATAAAAATTAAACAAGGACAACTTTGGAAAGGAACAAGTCTTAAAATATGAATATAAACTTCTCTTAATTATACAGAATTAGCTGATACCATTTTTTATGAAAGTAACAATCTATTTTCAAGTAATTTATTTGAACAAAGAAATGTTTGAGAAGATACACATGAAATATTCATTATTGGTTACTTCAAGATGGTAAGATTATGAAATTAGAGATAGTAAGACTCTGAATTTTTAATCTGTCATTGTATTAATAGAAAAGTTGTTAATCATTTAGGAACATTTTGGACCAAAAGATAGATTTTAAAATACTGTATTTGCAACATAATTGCTTTTAAATATTTTTATTTTTATGTTTATTATGCTCCCCTTAACAGGAATTAAATTGATGCAAGCATTGAAATAGATTGCAAACAAACTATGAAATATTTCTTGTAAACCTACTAAATTGATTTCATGTGACTTGCAAACCTCTCTTTTAAAAATATGCGAGTTACTAGAAGCAGGATGGATTATTATTTATTCAACATGTTTAGGTGCAAAAATGATGGTTATATTGTTAAAGATCTAACAAGAGTTTTTTTTCACCCCAATGGAATCAAATTTAGTTTCATTGAATAATGCGTATTGAACAACTAGGTTCTAATGGATGTTTTTCTAGAGACTTTTTCTATTTGATGTGTTATCAAAACTAAATCAGTGATAAGAACACAAATTCAGCAGTATTATATATTAAATTTTAAAAGGGAAACAAATTTCTCTTTCTCTTTACCTAGCCATGTGTTAAGAATTCCACAGCCAGAGTTGATAGAGATTCACTATGCCGGTACCTGGCAAATTTTTGGTTCACTGGACTCAGAATTGAATAAAGCATCACAATCTGAGCGATATCTGTGCCTGAAAGGCTAAGCCGGGAAGACTCCACCATCTACTTTGGAGGAGTCTGCCAGTCAACCTCAAATGCACACCAGGTAGGACCGCATGTCTGAAGCTCAATGAAATGATGGCCTATTTTTAGCTTAGTCTTTTTCTCCTTTTATTTAAAAAGGCATGACCGAGCTTTGTGTTCATGTTTTCATCAAATGATGGTTAAATAGCACCAGCTAGAGCCAAGAACAGAGAAGGCAAGCATCCCTATGTGTTTCTGCCAGCAATGTCTCTGCTATTCCTATCTTGGACCTATTTTGAACAAATCCTGCCAAATATTCAGAACTGTGCCAGACTAGATAGAGGTTCTTTTATAAATCATTGACCTCCCAGATTCAGGATTAAATCCATGAATGACTGGACCTCCCTTGTGGTCAAGGTGGACGTGATAGAGCCAAGGAAGCTAGCAGAGGGATGCGGCACTTTGAAATCTGGCAAGAATCAGTCAGCAATAAAGATGGTGTTGAAAGAGACTTGGCAAAGCAATGATTAAGCTTTCGGAACCTGTACATTTACGTAATGTTTTTCCTTTGTTCATTGTGACACCTACACTTATCCCACTGGATTTTATTTGTTTATTCTTTTCTTCCATTCTCAGGACAGCATTGGTATGTGGGTTGTGAATGTGAAGTCCCTGTGAATGTTTTCAGTCTTGTCTGCATCTTCCTCTCCCTCCCCGACCCACACACCCCCTGATCAAGGATCTGGTTCCCGGGCAGATGTGTTCTAACTTCACTACAGTAACAGGGAGGGGTAATTATACAATTTATTTTTTCTCTTGTCAAAAAGAAAAATAAACTATTTTATGTTTAACGTGAAGACTATGGAAAATTAAATATCATATACTCAATAATTATATATCACATAATAATTATATATCATTCACTTGGGTATCATGAAAGATCACTTACTTGAGTAACACAATCATGCAACGTGAACTTTATCCCCATGATAAACATGAAGACGTGAAAATGCAGAGATGACAAAAGATTTCTATTAAAACCAAAAAGTAACAGTTGTATTTCATGATGTAAGAAACAGAAAATAGCATTTTATATGCAGAGCAAATATATTTCCCTTTTCCGTGGATATTTATGTTGTGTCAAAGGAAGCCCAGTTAATTCTAAAGCAGGAGTGCACTCTGTAAGCGCTGGGATTTGGTTTACTTTCTGGGCTATTACAAGTGTGAGGCCATTTAACTCTGAGAAATATCCTTCAGGCTGCGTTCCAAAGTGTAATGACTGGAATTATTTATATTTATAAAACAATAAATAATATTTTAGTTAAGCTGAGATGTATTAGAAGGACACCAGAATGCCCAGAATCTGGCTGTCTCCCAGAGTGGGAAAAACAATTCAGTTCCTATTTTTTCTTGCTTTCTTTAAAATATGGCAGGTATTTACAATACATGATCTTAGAAGTAATCAACATTCTTCTAATATCTGACTTATATAGACAATTGATAATTTCTTAGCTTTTTTATTGATAGGTAAATTTCAAAGCACAATTTGTTAGACATATAGAAATAAGTACATATTTGTTGAATTACTGAATGAAAAATAATAATGGAAAAATGGGAGCACCTCTAAAAAGGAGTTCACTCTGTCAACTCATTGCCATGTTCCTTCTCCTTCTGGAGAGAAGCACCTCTGGATGTGAGTGAACCTTAGACGCCACAGTCGCTCCTGTAGGGATGTTCCCCTGGCATCTGTTGTAACGTTCTCTGGTCTGTGGGCTGGCAGAGTGGCTTGATAACCACTGGATTCCCTGCAGATTTCAAGTACTTCCTCTAAGAAAGGTAAATTTCTATTACTTTTTCAAAGTTGGATTGGTTGTTTTTAATCTCAAGATCAAAAAAAAACAGTGAAATGAGAGAAAATAAAAACTCAGAATCTCTTATATGGTCTGCTTGCATTATTCACACCTATATAAGAACAAATGTGAATTTTTATATCTTTAAGGAGATGCTTTCCTTTTTTCCTCTCTCTTCAAAACCCTGTATCATAAAGGGTATTATAGAAGTGGTCCTTTCATCAGATTTTCATGTCTGCATACACCTCTTTGCCTTCCCTTCTCCCTACCATAGATTACAGCACTTATGAACAATGCAAAAAAGGTACACAAGTATGTGAATGTGGAAACTAATAATCCTTTTTTATTCTTTGTCTTATTCTACTGGTTCTCTTAAAACAAATTTTGCGTTTAGAAAATTTTTTTATACATTCTTTCATCTGAATCATATTTTGTCCAGATGATCAGACGGAATCTGTTCATGGGCTCATGACAAGTAACCTGGAATGCTGGGGATGGAGCAAGATGTCCAGAAAATGGAGCTATTTAACATCATTGAAGCTGTTGTTTACAATACATGAACATTCACTTGTTAAGATATTGATGAATCCTGCTGTTGAATCCAAATAAGAGGTTGACTCATTATGTTTCAAAACACAGTAAGAGCTTTGAAATATTTAAAAACTTTTGAGATATTTATGGGACAATATTTCTTAGGTTGGCCCTAAGATACAAGAATAAAATCAACATGAGTGTAAGATTACACCACGTGCTCTGACCTTCCAGATAGCCTGAATGCCTAGTTATCCACCCGTGATATGGTAGAAAGAACACTGTCTTACAAGTATGGACTCTTGTTTTGCGATCCTAGGTGCTCTACTTGCATTTTTGTGGATTTTGTTTCTTGTACTCTATATCAGAGACAAAATAATGACCTCACACAGATGTTGTGAGGATTGAGTCAGAAAATATATGTAAAAGGAAAACTTCGAATAGCTAGTATATAGAGGACAGTAGACACATTTTGTCACATGGATATTGAATGAGTGTTTTATCTTGGTTTCAAATTTCTCTTTACTATCGCAGAAGATATTAGCTGATATAATTAAAATATTATCTTATCCAGAGTACTTTTGCATTCTTAAAAGTCTCTGATGAAACAGAAAAGCTGTATGACCTGCTTAACCTTGCATCTATAGTACAGAGCAACCTAAATAAATTCGAACAGTAATCTATTGATTGAATAAATATTTCTTGAGTATCTGCCCTTGAGTACCTACTCTTCTAGACATTGGAATTATGAAGCCCCTGGTTACCCATTGAACTTACATTTAAGAGTGGAGATTGGATAGTAAATAAATAATCAAATTAATAATTATAATAATTTCAGAGAGTGTTAGATACCACGTGGTGAATCATAGAGACTAATGAGCTAGACAGAAACTAGAAATGATGGGGTAACTATTTTGGTCTAAGCAATCTTAGAAGGCATCTCTGATGAGGTAACATCTGAACTGAGACTTTAATGGTGATGTCAAGATTTGTCGCATTACTATCATCACTACACTTTTTATTACAGTTGGTTATTCACTGAGATAGAATAGAGTGGAAATTTTATACTGGCCTTTTAAGCATCAAAGTTGTTGATAGCTGATATTTTGGAATAAGCAATATTTTGCAATAAGAGGATCTTCTACTAAAGCGGCCATTACTTTTCCTTCTCGTGTGATATGATTTATTTCAGATCTCCACAAGTCTGTTTTAATGACCTTGGTTCTCCAGTTTCAGCTCTTGGAAATAGAGTTTTTGTTGTTGTTTCTTTTATATCATATTAGTTTTTCCCTCAAGAACTCTTGCAGATCTTGGAAGTTTACAAAAAGGAATTATTCTCTGGGCACATAGCAAAGTTATTTCTTTGTCCAGCACTATTTTAGTCTCATATCACATTACTGAGCACCTATTTTTTTTTAACATCTACACTTTTCAAAATAACCATTCCAGCGTGCTGAGTTGTAATATTTATAATTTTGATGGCTTTAACTGACTAATGTGGTATATGCTATATGAGAATCATAGAAGAAACTCCTGTTTGGCATCAATACAAGTTCAAATAGCAAACTACTAATGGTGAGGCATCTTTCATCTACAAATCTTTTCGTGGCCATGGATAGGTGCACTCATGACAAAGCATCCTGTTTACTAGCCTTGGCAAGGCTTTATTAGCTTTCCAGGTGTCATTTGATTTTTTTTTTTTTACTATAACACAATTCAATAGCATATCGTGGAGCGAGAGCAATCCATTTACAGTTTTAAACCTAGTATTTGGAGCAATGATTTTAAAAGCTATTATTGGTTGAAAACGTTGACTTTCTAAATGTGCCTCATAAATATATAAGCACTCAGATTAACTATTAATCTTTAAAATAATCTTCCTTTTGTAGTCATACCTTCATTGTTCTCCTGAAAGGTGATTCAGCTGAAACAATAAATGAAGCCAGACATGATTATAGCATTCCCGCCACAATCCAACTCATTTATATAGGATCCAAAATATTTTTATATCTCTAATTTAAAATCTGCAAAATTGCTTAATAATCATTCTCTTTCTCTCTCTCCACCTCTCCTCACATTTCTTTTCTGATCCTTATGCTCTATTCCTTCCTTCCTCTCTGCTTTACATCTGATATTCAAATTCTCATATCGACCTCCACTAATTGGTGGTCTAACATTTATATAATTTAAAACACAAGTAAACAAACAAAAGAAATCTAAGTGAGCAGAAACATGTTATCAGAGGTCGTATTCATCTGGATTTTTACTTCTATCTTTACAATTTTGACTGTATTAATACTTAAGTACTATACATACATTCATTATACACATATTGGAGTGAATGGGTTTTAATAATGCATTCAAGAATCCATATACATATATATAATAGTAATCCATATATATAGTAATAACAGGTATTTTTAACAAGTAGTGACTGGAAGTGATAAAATAATTTCTTACTGTAATAATTCCACATACTCTGAAATCAAATGCATAAAATATAGAGAAATAGTGATGATTAAAGTAATGGGGGATTTTGATAGGAACTTCCAGTTTTTCCTCACAAAAGAAACTGTGACAACTCTTGGGATAAATAAGAGGGTAGTCTCTTACGTGATATTATCTTTTATTATCCGCTTTCTGTTAATCCTTTGCAATATGTCACAGGTATTCTTGTCACACATTCTTTTCTTCTGGAATTGTGTGTGTTTATTTCTCGGTCTTTTTTACTTTGTTTTTAATCCTTGTGCCTGCAAATAGTCCAAGTTTACTTTTAGGATAGTCTTAAACAACTGACTTTCCAGAAACATTTCTTTCTGCAACTCCACACCCTAAAATATTTGCAGCTACTTCTTGAATGAGTCAGTTCGCCTCTCTTACCATTGGTTTCCTCATCTACGTGTGATAGAAATAACGTACGTAACTACGGGTGAGGATTAGAGACAATTCATGTAAAGCCCCAGAATAAAGAAGGTATTCAGTAACTAGTCACTATCTTAATTATTAAAAGAAACAAAGAAAATGGAAGCTGAGTTTTACATAAAGGCCTTTGTGGCAAGTTAACTTGCATTATAAATGAAGAAAGTTTTTAGTATGCAGATTCTGAAATAAACATCTGTAGTTTCTTAGGCTACACTAAAGGCAAACTATTTCAGGATGAAGACTTCCTGCTGTTCAAAGATGACTTTTAAAACAGTTAAATATTGACATTAGTTCAGGAGCACTGGATGGAAGCATCCCTCTGGAGACATCAATGGTGCCTTCATTTCCTCCATAGAGTTTAAGCTTTAAATATTTAAATGCAGTTAAAGGATTTAAAATTTGAAGAAGAAAAAATTTTTATTTTTTAATGATGTGCACCCTTTGTACTCTATTTTTGTATTCGTGCTTATTGCAAGTTCCCCAAACACTTAGTTATCATTTCTGGATCTTCTCTCTGGTGATTTATAAAAGTAATTTCCAAGAGATCTCTGAAGCTGACTTAATTTTCCTATGGGGCACAAGGTCTATGCAGCAATACATGCATTTTGGCCAGGGTGATTCTCAGCAGAATATTTGACAGACGTATATTTTTAATTTTATATCTCTTTTGTGGTCCAAAGAACTCTCACTGTGGAGATGTTTGAGGTCTGTTCATCATGGGAGGTCCCCTTGATCGGGGGTCATTTATTGAGTAACTGTCATATGATGGTTCTATACTTGGGGCTCAATATATAAAAGCTGCATGACATAGTCCCTTCTTTCTATTCGAATGGAAGAAACAGACATGTAGTCTGAACATCAACATAGTAAATGTTAGGAGAGACCCTGCACAATGTATTATGAGAGCCTACAGGCAAATCATCCAGTCAAGATTGAGGAAAAAGCTGAGTGAAAGTGGGTACGAAAGTCTTCATGGAAGCGATCCTTATTTACACCTTAAATTATGGATAAAGTCCAGTTAACTGATAGGGGATGTATTGAGAGAATGGAAACCATAAAAATTTGATATAGCTAAATAATGATATATAAAGGAAAACAGGTGATAAAAGAGTATATGAGTAACTAAGGCCTAAACTAAGAAAGATTTTAGATTCTATGCCAAGGATTTCTATTATATTTTGTTGCAGATGATGTTAAATCACACTGTAATATTTAAAGAAGTTTGCATACATAAATTTATCTCTTTCCCATTACTATCCCAAAATGCATAGCTGTCTCTATTAATACTCAGACAAATCATTTTGGGAAATAACTTCTTAAATTATCTCATGTGAAGTTGCTAATGGAATATTTCCTCTTTTAGAGATATTTGTAATTTAACAGGATGTTCCTGGAGATACGATGTCTTTGCCCAAAGAAACCATCCTTACTGGTGGATGATAAAGACACTTTAAAAGGAATGTAGGGTTATTGTTTGAGACAAGACAACCTCTTCTTTCATCCCTCAACTAAAACCCATCCTTACCCCATTCTGCGTCTATCCCTCTGATCTATATGAAAGGTGGGTTCTACTCTGGTGAACATTGGGAGTCCTCCACTAATTGCAGAAGATGCTTTGTTCTCTGTGCATCAATCTCTGACTTTCTCCTAGGTCGAGTTACATCACAACAAGTGCCTGGTTCATGGTGTGTCAGTGCTGAGAAGTGGGAGACAAGCAGCTCTAGGATGATGTCACCGCATAGCAACATTCTCCATTGAGCATTCAGCTAGAGCAAAGAGCTGGTCTCCTTGACCAGTTCCCAAGGTCTCTCCGAGGGTGAAGAACAGGATCAAGGCATTTCTCATGCAGCCTGCTGTGAGCCACAAAGTCCAACTTCTAAGCAAATTTGCACTTAACCCAGGTATATTTTTGCTTTTGGTTTTCATATGATGAATTTCATTACATACTTATGTTTTTTAGAGGACAATAAATGTCAAACTTTTACAAGTCTAATACTATTTTCCCTGACATTAATTACAAATAAATTTTAGAGATTTTACTTTTTAAAAGACCTCAATTTTCCTATGTAATTCATTTTTTGTTTGTTTTAATAGTGTGTGAGTCCAGGAGACTCAGCAGAAGATTACATTCCATTGGAGGGACCAGGAGTCAAACTATTCTTTAAGAACATCTGGGTTATGCTGATGAGGGGACCTATGTGACTGAAAATGTCAGCGATGACTCTTCCATAAAATCAGAACTGATGGTATGTATGGGTTGCGCTGAGATCATTCAAAGTCTTTGTGATGATGGGACCCAATAGTAGGAAGATTTTCTTGGACCTACCAAGTTGTGCATTTGGAAGGGTCCAGAAGCAGTCTATAAATCCAGGGTTGAGGACAAGCAGGATCAAAAATTACAAGTGGTATGCAGAAGTGGATTATGAGGAGCCAAGAAGCCCATGGCACCCACCATGGTTTTACCATCCTCCACTGGTACATTTGGCTATATGGGAGGTCTCATATGACAAGCTGAAAAAGGAGGAAAAAGCGTGAGATTGGATTGTTGCTGAGTCAGCTTGGGTTCAACCCCGAAATAGGTGGCAGCTGCATTACTGTCATATTTAGGGGAGTCCCTAAAAAATAACTAAGGTAGAGAAGTTTCCTAGTGGGAAGAGCTGTTAGTAGTACACCTGGGAATCCACTTTGTGTGGAAAGAGAAGTCGGCTAAGATAACGGTATATATACACCTCTGGAAAGTGGTTAATGGCACAAGGCTGGGAAGGAAAATGATTGGAGAATCAAAGACAAAAGAAGTTGGGGCACAGGCATGTGAGCAGACATATGGGAGTGGGTGTGAAGTATGAAGATACTATATTACATGCTAATGTCTACAGAATGTATCCATCAGATAACAGACACTAAACATCCAAGTAGAATTAACATTAGCTTATCTTCATTGGCTATCTCAGATCAGGAGTAATGGCACATGAATAAAGTGGCCATAGTGACGGATAAGGAGGGTATGTGTGGACTCAATATCATTGACTCTCATTTACTGAGACGAATACGGCTAATGTTGTCTCTGAATATTCAACTGCCAGCTAAAAAGATGAATGGTGAGCCCCTGATATAGCATCTTTTCTCAAAGATCAACCAGTCACTTGTTGGCTAGTCAACTATATCAAACAGCTTCAGTTCCAAAAGTGCCATCAGTTTGTCCTCACAGGGATGGATACCTCTTCTGGGTATGGGTTTTCCTTTCCAGCCCTCAGTCAGCATCACTACCCAGGGGCTTATTAAATGGCTGCTTCACAAGCGTAGAATCCCACATAACATAGCATCTAATCAAGGGGTCCACTACACAGGGGAAGAGGTATGAGAGTAAACCACGATCATAGGATTTCCTGGTTGCATCATATACCCCACCATCTAGATGCTGTTAGCCTAACGGAGTACTGGAACACCCAAGAGGCATAGGTGAAGCACCTAATTTGAGGTAATATTCTGAAAGATGGAGGACCTTCAGAATTGAGTATATACATTTTGCCAGAGGTGTCTATAGTGTGCTGTATCTCAAGAAGAAGAATCGATGGGCTTATGAACCAAGTGGCAAAATGAGTTGTGGTCACACTTACCAACATACTTATGATGAACTAGGAAACTCTGTATAACTTGTTCCCACAATTCAGAGCTTCCATGGACCACCAAGAGATTACCATTGATCTACAAGCTACAGCTATTGCCAGTGTCCTTCAGATATTTTTCTGTCCAGAAACAAGCAAGTAAGAGGAAGAGTTGTCATCTAAGCAAGGGTAATTGACTCTGATCAGCAGGAGGATATATGAGAACCTTTACAGAATAAAAACAAAACAATATGTGTGAAATCTCACTGTCCACTTGGGTGCTTCCTGATACTGCCTTGCACCATTATAACTTTGAATGGATACATGAGGAAACTCTGATCTGAGAAGGGTATTACTGCCCATAATTTAGTCCATTCAGGAATGAAGATTTGTGTCATACCACTGAATAAATCATTAAGACCTGCTGAAATAGGAGCTGAAGGTAAAGGGAGTTTAAAAAGGATAGTGAAGGATGGAGAGAATGGATAACATTTGATTATTCATAACCAACTATAGCAACAGGGATCATTGCTTATCCTACTAAACTTTCTTCTCTATATTTTCTCTCAAAAAGAGAAGTTCAAGGGAACCATGAAGGAGCTGCTTCCCAATGCCTGGGAGAAATGCATCTCTGTGGGACAAGTGGTGGATTGAAGCAGCAATGGAAATATGCTGCTCAACCTCCATCAAGAGAAATGGCTATGGGGAGCATAGTTGACTGACAGCCCTATTACCACCTTTATGAAACCACCACAATGGTCGCACGAGGACCGCACTTTCACCGGGCTGCTGTTAGCCAATGACTGAGCATGGCAGGGTGCCAATGCTAGCCCATATCTGCAGGACATGGAACTCCTCTAAGAAGCATCTTTGGATCTGGGACTCTCCCCTTAATCCGGCCAAAGCTCTCTTAGAACTGTCCAGTAGTCTGAGACTCCTCTTGCCCGATCATTTCTTACATCATTGTCAGATCTGCTTCATAGTGTGAAGGCTCCCGGAGTCCCCCCTCCACTTTATTCTTAACAGAATATCACCCAATCAATCTTTTGCATTTCTAAGTCCATCTTGGTGTCTGCTTCTCATAGGACCTGAATTAACACAATGATAAACTGCTGAATGATCTGTGTCAAACGAAGCTTATAAAGCCTGCTTTGTCTTACATTTTAATATATGAGTGTAAATATGTTCATTGATATTAAAACTGGCTTTCTCCCCAGAAATATTTACTTGCTGGAAAACACTTTTTTTCTTTTAAAAGTGGTTACCTCAAACTTGTAGACAACTGCAATGAATATAAATATGTTTTGGAAAGTACCAGAAGTTTCTGGAGTGTATTGTTGAAGCATTACATAACTTGTGTAACAGTTATGTAAGGAGTTATATAACACTGAGTGTAATCGATCATAATATGGCTGATGCAACTACAGACCAATAAAATGTTAGGTGCACTCAAAATGCCCAGGACTCTTCCAACTGGCATGTAAGCTGACTCTGCTAATTAACACCAAAAATTTACTCTCTAGGTTAAGAGGCATTGAATTAGCTGTGGACTGCCAAACACTGATCATAAGACTACTTCAGTCCCTTTTACTGACATCCACAAGCAGCAGTCATTTGATGCACTTGCTAGGACTGAGCAGTAGTCAAGGCCCGGGGCTGGAGTAGGGGAGAGAGACAGAGAGACAGAGACAGAGACAGGTCCATTCACTGGATGAAGTAACACATGCCATCCTCTCTTCTCTCCTTGGTTGCTCACAGTCACTGCTTAGCATGTTGAAGGAAGATGAATGAAAGGTGTTTCAGGCAAGTGGCATTTGTTGTCTGCTTCTTGAAGTGTTTCCTACTTCTTGGCATCTTAATCTGGGTCTTTCTCTTGGGTCTTAATCTGGGTTTTGAGATGTTGTTAACCAGAATAAGGCAGGCGGATACACAAATTTCAGTATATTCCTATAATAAGATACTAATCGACAGGTAAAATTAAATATACTTATACACATCAAACTAAATAAATCTCACAAGCAATATTAAACAAAAAACAAATTACAAAAGAAAACAATTCGATATTCATTTATATGAAGTAAAGAATAGGCAAAAACTAAACTATTCTTGGGTTTTTGGAAAAACTTTTAAAAATCAACACAAAGATCATCTCAAAAGTCAAGACGGTGGTTAACTCTAGAAGCAGTGAGAGTCATATGATAACTGCAGTTACCTAAGTGTTCATCTCATAAATATTCTTTGACTATACATACATATTATGCACCGTCGGTGTGATTATTTCACAGTAAAAATTACGTTAGATAATGACACAAAATTTTATAGTCACTATGTTCTCAGCCATGTTAAGAATGTTTGAAATGTCATATTGAAGGGAAATATGATATGATCACTAAAAAACAAGTTTTAAGAAGCAATTTATTCCAGAGTTTGTAATATGAAAATAATCTCACTTAATCACTTTTTATTGGGAAAATATCCAAAACTATATATATACAAAACAAGACATTTGAAAAACAAACTGAGAGGGTAAATGCAGGCATAGTCTCAACAACAAAAAGCTCAAAACAGGAATACACAAAATGTGAAGAGTGGAGCTGAGGATTTTTTCCTCTTTTTTACAAAATAAAATATGCACTTCTTTTTTCTTGTTGTGTTTTGTTATCTAGTAATAAGCACGCTCTGTTACTTCTTAGAAAGTTGATTCTACACACATTCACTGTCATAGCTCTCAGAAACTGAAATTACTTACTGTCCCGGGTATCAGCTATGGTTTCAGCATGGTTCATGTGATTATTTCCTGGGGCAGGTAGTTGAAACTTGAACCCTCAGGGAATTGGATCCTTTGATGTATCAATTGCACAATTTTGAAGTAATCCCCTCTGAGAACAGGACAGGGAAAATTTTCACTGTGGACAAAATGAGCTGATGGGCTCCCTGGAGGTGAAAGGAGACAGGAAGGGAAGATTAAGGTTTTTAAAAAGTGTAATAAAACCAAACTTTACCTATTGCCTAGTTTTTCTAGAAACTGTTATCTATTGACCACCTCACCTGACTTCTGAACCACGTAGGAGAATTAAAATGTAGTCTACCTTAATTCTTTTCAACACTTTCATGTCTCTTGTCTAGAATGGGAATCTTAAAATCCTGGTTTTAAAAAAAGAAACAGCAACAATAAAAGACACATATTTATTGGACCGCTGGAAAAAGAAGGAAATGAAGTAAATGACACGAACTGTTTATCCCTCATGTTTCTTCTTCTGTCTGCACCTGAAGAAGGTTGACTCAGACATTCTCTATGGGGAAGGATATAGAGGATAGCAGCTATGGAATTAGAGATCCATTTTCGACCGAGACTGTGACCTGGCTTCTGCTTGCTTCTTCTGTACATTTCTCAGGAAATCTATAGAGTTCAACTTATCACTGGGGAAGATGTGCAAAGTATTAGCCATAAACTCCAATAGGGCTTCCTCCGCTCCTGCTTCTGCTTCTACCCTTCCTCCTGAAAATTTCCATTCATAAGAGCACAGAGCCTCTGTAACTCATCTCTGCGAGATGAATTCAGAAATAATTCCTTATTTTATATTAGCTTATTGTTCTCTAAGACCCACTAAAAATGTAAATGGCAATAATAAGAAATGAGATTCTCCCTTTTTTTTTAGAACCTGCTATGCATGGACATGTGGCAAGCATATCTAGAGCAGATAACACAGCATCATCTTCCCATTACCTCCGCCAGGGGCTCCATCCCAGGAACAGCTGACTGATCCAGGGATGTATATCAGATCTAGGGTTGTATATCATGCCCGAGCCTAGTAATAAGATTATTTCTTCTCAGAATTTGAAATTCAGAGACCCTGCAACTGAGTCACTCTAAGGCTGGCTCTTAGGAGTGCCAGAACCTGAGACTGACATTCCAAAGCTGCTTAGATGCCTGTCTTTCTCCAGTCTTCATTTGTTTAGAGTTCTGAGAATGTCTCAGTGAGGCCATTGGGAAGTCTCCAACAAAGCTGCCTATTAAAAGGTCCCCTAATCCCTGAGGACTGGGTCAAGTCTAGAGTGGCCTTGGCATGAACTTCACGGTGGATTAATAGGAGCTGCAGCTGGAAGCCATCGGTCAATGGTACTCCTGTCTTTATCAATGAAAATTTATCATTCTTTACTGATAAATAAAATTTAAAATATGACTCTGTCCCTCCCCAGTATATTTTAATTTCCAACTCAATTTTGTCAAGATATTTTCAGTTTTTTTATTGCTGTTTTTATCTTCTTTGTTTCTTCCACGAATCTTCAAAAATATTTTAATAATCCATCCTTTAGCATATGTTAGAGTTAAGATTTCATCATCATTTTAATATGTTATAAATGTTTTTTCACCGTAATTATTTCTTTCATGTTGTTTATCTACTTTATTTCTACCATTTTGGGGATATCATTTTTAGAAACTTAACTTCCTTTTTTTACTGCATACTTTGAGATTATTCTCCAAAATACTACCTGACTGCTTCGTTTTCTGAATCTTTGTGTATCCAAAAATGTATTTTATCCTCTTTGGAATGATGTCATAGATAGGTAATTTATTCTTAAATTACCAGCTGTTTCTTTCAAAAGTCAAATACTGGTTCATTTATTTTTGTTAGATTTCATATTGCATATGAGAGGACTAATGATGTTCTAATTCTCTTTCCTGAGTATTTTTTGTTGTGTCGATCTACAAGCTGTGGCATTTCTTTTCTTAATTCTCTAAATGTTTTGCTAGGATATCAAAATTGCTAACATATATAATACTTTGTATGTACAAAGTATTCTAAAGGCATTATATAAAATTCAATTCATTTAATTCTCAAGATATAGTCTATCAGCAATATATAGCAATTTATAGTTTATAGATGAAAACATGGAGAGACTGAGATGTTAAGTAATTTTCCAAAGCTTCTAAGTTTGTAAATAGAGCAGAAAGTTAAACCCACGCATCATGCTATAGCGTCTGTGTTCCTTGACCATAAGCAATACTCACTTTCTGACCTGTGTTTCTTAATTCGCCTTCAAAAATGGCTTGTGTTCATTTTTTTGCCCGTTTATGCCCATTGTAGCATCACTCAGTCCTCAGGTGGGTCTGCCTGTTGAGATCTCTTAGGTAGCTGTGGATTGGTAAGCAATAGAAGAAGATGAGTTCTCTTTGTCCTCAAGCGTTGTGGAATTCAGCTCGGGAAGCCCTGACCTCTGGCTTGAGGTTTACAGAGGACAAAGTGTCTATAGTCAAGAAACAGAAGGGAGGAAGACTCAGCACAAACTACAACCACCTCCACTCCTGCCAGCATTGGTAGAAACAGTACAGAACTACACCAGCAATTTAGGAGTGGCAGCGCAGTCCAGTTCACAGGCATAAACGAAAATCATCTGAGTCATTCCCAGGAATCCTATTCCTGATGGTGGGATCAGTGCTTTAGCTACCCAGCTCCATTCTAAATCTTTATCCACGTTAAGAATGATTCATTTCTTCCCTCTGGCCTCTCTATCCCTTACATACAATTGTCCTCATACCAACGTTTATCATCTGAAGAGTCACAATTGCAGCACTATCATGGGTTTCTTGCAGTTTCCACCAGTGACTTACCATGATTTTTGTGCCTCCAGCAGGATAAAGGAAGAGGAGGAATTTAGTTTTATGCAATCCTCCCAGAATCCCCCATCACTCATCCGTCTTCCCATATAGTTTGGATGTAATAGCTTTGAATTCTCTACATTTGCATAATGCTTTATAACTTAACTTATTTTGCAGGAACATTTTATTTTTACTGTATGCTGGCTATAAAGACAAAGCCTCAAGCACTGTATTACGCTTTTAAGAAGTAATATAGTTTTCGCATTAAAATAAAGTTATTCATTTTCTAAAAATTTACTGCAAATAGTAGCTATATAAATCCAAGGCAACAGAAAAAGTACAAACTCAAAACATTCTCTGGTTCTAGGTGCATATTTCCACTTGATTGCGAAAGATGTATTTTTATTTACTTTCATGTTTTGTTTCTCAGGAGCCCCTATTCTTCCGTGGGGTAATTTTTAGAGTAGCAAGGAAAGAAAAGTGTCCTTCCTCTCCAGGCATATGGCTTGTTGCGCTTGATTATCTATCAGGTCTGGGAGCTTGAGTGGTGGAGCTTCGTTGGTGTGAGTCTGAGCTTTTCAGGAGCTTCCAGGTAATCCTTCTATGTGATACATCTGGTGTTTTAGAGTACTTTCAAGAAAAAGCTATCCTTCCCTCGATGAGAGCTGTAGACCTTACTTTTCATTCCTTATTGAAGGATGCCTGTAAGGTTTCATTCTTCTTGCTTTGAACAATATTTTGGGCAGCAAGGATCATTTCATTGTTTAGGTCTAACACGAAGCTCTCAGGGACTTCAGTATATAGTAAACGAATAATTATTGTAATTTTGGCAGTTCTCTATATTGTTTACTTCTACTCTTATTTCTGTTAAATTTGTTCCAAAACAAATCCATCTGACCAACGTTGGAGACTAGTTTTAACAGAGAAGATACCAGATGGATTCATTTATTCTCTCTACATTTACTACTTCCAATTACATTTTGACATCAAATTTTCCATCTGAACGAGAAAAAGAATCACTCAATTTACTATTTTCCACTTTGAAATTTTCTGTTTCTGGTGTTTACTTTCTGCCTGGTGTTTACTTATGACTCTATCTAAATATTAGGGAGGCATTCTATTTGAATCAACGTAGATTTAATGAGTGCTTATTTGGTTCTGGAACAATAAAGTCAAAATGATGTTAATCTTGCTATTAGGAAAGTAACTATCATTCAAAAATGGGAGATGGATTAGTTTAGACTTGCATAAATATTATATTATAAATTCTTGTGTAAAAAATATATATAATGTATGATGTATTCTATATAAAATACAGAATATGTAATATATAACAATATAGAAACATAATATAATAGTATATTTTGCATATTTATATATATTCTGTATATAAATAAAGTGATGTTTGAAGTTTGAAATAATACACGAGGCTTTTAAGGAACAGAAATATAGAGAGCAAGTGCAGGCCAACTATATAAAGGGAAAGCAGAGCTGCAAAAAAGAGCGTCAGAGTTTTAATAGAATTTTTGAGAATGAATGGACTTGTAAACATGGAAGACAAGAGCAAGAATATTCCAAGAGAAGCAACAGCAAATTCAAGGCACTAACATATGAAACAGCATCACAGTTATAGACGCGTGGTGTGATAGGGCTTAAAAATGGAGAAAAGTCTAAATAAGCTGGGCCATTCAACGATTTGATGTTTCTGCTCCATATCCCATGAGGGACGCATCCTGTGATAGGGACCAGGATGAAATAGATGGTTCACTCAGGTTTGGTCATCCCAGCCCCATGAGAGAATTTATATTTTTAAGTGAGAATTTTACGGAAAAAAAATATAATTTGGTAATGAATGAATTTTATTGAATGGAAACTACACTTAACTACCTTAAATTTACTTTAAGTATAAAGTATCTATTTTTAATACTAAATATTTTTAATACTAAATATCGGGATTTTGTTATAGTCTTAATTTCTTCTTACTAAATGACTGGTGAAGCAAATCGCCTAATCCCAAGGCCAAAATATAGTTTAACACAGTAGTGGAGATGATTTCTGTATATATTTGATTGAGATTCCTCTACTCTAAGGCTTTGTATTTTTAGGCTTCCTTCTTATCAGAGTTCACATTCTTCATTTCTCTCAACGCATTTGTTCAAAGCTGAATCTAAGTACACTTTTCTGTTACACTAAGTAATGCTGCTTCCTCCAAAATCTTAAAATTGTGATTGCCTCTTTCATTAGTTACTCTAAGAATTAATTGTTTGTCCTCTTTGGGTACTGATGTGGTTAATGTATCAAAGGGCATCTTTGGAATGGTCTACCTTCTACCACCAGCTACTCCATGGAAGACCACAACCTAAGCAAACACCTCTGGGATTCCAATGGATATCCCTGGGCATCGATGACCAGCTTGTTTCTCTCTATAAATACAGGAGCTACCACTGGCTGAAGCTCTGTGTTTCCCATATAAACTCTGTCTTAAACCTCTGTCTTAAATATCTGTCTATTTTATTAGACAGCCATATGTTTTATCCAGTGTCTTAGTAATATTCTATTGCTATTTTTTGGAAAAAAAATACTTTTTTATTGAAATCCATGTTGAAAGGATTCATTGAGAAGAAACATAGAAACCTTGATACTGTCTATATAACAGCACTATTAAATACCAGTTTACTTACAGAAACTCAGGTACTTTTCTTGCTTATTTATTTCAGTTCATTATTATTTATTCAGTGCTAGCACTATCTTGGAAAAACATATTTTTAAATGGAGTTAATATTCTTTCTGCTTGTTCATTGAATGTGCAAATTGTCACTACAAAGGAATTTCAGTAGTTTCCAATATTGATGCACTATGGTGCACTAGTAACATTGAAATTGCAAGGTAACTACAGAAATTAGACCAAATTTCTAACGTCTGAAATTAAAAAAAAATCAATACAAGTAGCTCAAAAGCACTGCAGTTACTAAAGTTCATATTATAGTTGATAATACAGTTTAAAAAAAAAATCCTTAGTTGTTGATTACTCAGAAGAAAAGGCAATGGAAAATAGACTTGGGATACCTAAAAGTAGAGAGGAGTGACTATTTTCAGGGACATCATGACATAGAGGAGGGACAAAAATAAGCAAAAAGACACTTTATAAGAGCCAAATATGAGATATCATTTATCCTACAAGGAAATACGTGTATTCATACTTAGGTATTCATCGAATAGTTTATCTATTCTGTGTTCTTTAAAACAGAATGTGAGATTTTTGTCTATGTAGGTGTACGTGGATAAATGCCCCTGCCACCATATTTCTTATTACAAGATTCAGAGAACACTAGACATTCAAGACACTTTAACTGATTGTGTCCACATGATAGCTTCGTTTCAAGTTTGTTTTTACTGAATCTCTTCATTGTGTTTCAGGATATTTATTTCCTTATCTCATTATCATTTTGTCCTTTATAATGAAATTCATAATGTTATCTAAATACGTGTGCTCTGTAAATATCTATCCTGTTATTTTTCTCTACAACTCTTGCATGCCAATGGTTCCGAGAAAAGGTGTCATTGTTGCACAGTAAAGTCCTACATTTTAGAATTACACCTTCAATTCAGAGTTAGAGAGCTTTTTCCCTGTTCTGGCAGGGTAGCCGATTCAGGATGTCCGATGGAAAATTATAGCCATTCATCAGTGAAGGCAAGGGAGTCATCTTTTATTGTAAAACCTTAGGCTTCTGGATGATTGTAAACTATTGCAGACAGAGTTACTCCCATTGTACTCCTCGAGGGTTTCTTGCTTCTCAGAAAAGAAAAACAGAGAGAGTAAAGTTTGTTTGTTTCTTAACCACTGTCTACCTGGAATCCCCAAATATGCCCTTGCTTCAAATTTCTAGATCTTAGATCCTTCTCTCTCAGAAAATATTTAATTGTGGGATTCAAATCAGTATGACTTATAATGTGGTGTACTCTTATGCTGAATCCACTGCGTGGTTTATCCCCAGGGAAGACATTAGTTTATGAATAGATGTGACAGTTTGCTATTGGGAGACTAAAGATGCAAGAAAAGGGTTTTGTTTTTATATTATTTTCTTCTTTTCCAGTAGGTGGACTCATATAGGGCAACTTACCCAGTTTGCTACCAGAGAACCATAATGAACCACACAGTTTCTTCCACTGGCAACACAGAAGATACTCTCCGTTTCTTCTAGGAACACTTGTATGACAACTCATCTCTTTTATTCCTTTAATTTGGCTGGTAAAGTAGAAAGGAAAGTTAGTGGTTTTGCTAAGAATGATTGACACATTATCGTTTAACATTCTACCTTTCTCACCATATTTCCCTTCCTCACCACGTTTATTCTTATTCTCCAATTTTTGCAAGTCTAGATTTTTATAACTTTAGGAACAAGTAAATTGTGCTATCATGGTTCAAGCGAAAGATCATTTAATAATAAATAAATACATAAGCAGTTTTAAAGTTTTATGCCTGGAAATGGTGTCTCCTCTTTTAAAGCAATTTTTGAAAATTTTGTGTAAAAACTAGTTTTATTTCAGTTTAGAAAATTCTTAAAGTCAAGTCAACTAATTTGTTATTAAACTAAAAGAATATAATTTTACTGCTGGTAACATTATCATGTATAATAAATGATATATTAAATTTTAATTCTCAATAAGTTTTTCCACTCCTGCACTCCCAAGCCAATGTTGAATAAAACTCAGTAAAATCAGAGTAGGAGAGAAAGATAGCTAAAGAGAACGATCTTCTATGTATCTGGCCAAGACAACAAAATTTAAGATGATTGCAACAATATATTCATCAGAAATTTAGTTAAGATAAATAACGTTGATGGAAAATTGCTTAACAGATGACAGTTGATACACTTTTTCAAATATTAGAAAACCTTCTATTGTGTATTCGGCTTGAGCCACACATAGGAATTCAAGATCTGTTCTTCCTTAAAGGCATTTTTTAGACAGGAAATTCCTTTCTAGATATTTATTCAACAAATACATAGTAAGCACATATTATGTTACAGGAACTGTTCAAGTCACAGGGCACTCAACCAAGAGCAAAACAGACAACAATCTCTGCCCTCAGAGAGTTGCATTCTAGGAGACGTAATAGCTGTAATTTTTCAGGTACTTGGACAACTGTATATGTAATGGGTTTATTCTCTCACTTTAACTGTGGAAAACTTAGATTATGATGCATAATTTTGACCTTGTTCCTAGTCCTGAAATTTTCCCATTCATATTCCTCTTTATTCTTTATCACCATTTTAAATTAATATTATATTAAAATATATTATTTTATGTATAATGTAAAATATATTATTACAATATAATAATATATTGAAATTATTACTATATTGAAGTAATATTATATTGAAATGCTAATTACTTATAGACTTTTTAACATTCTTTCTGAAGCAAGGTGAATTAAAATATAGAAACAAAACCAGTGTGAACAGTATTCATGCCCTTAATTTAAGACTCAAACTAAATCAAACCTACCGAAAGTTTAAATTTTTCATAATCTTAGGCATTAACATTTTCACAAACTGCATGAGCATATATTTATACCAAAGGAGCAGGATAATTCATGATAGAAAGGTCTATCACTGTAGAAGTCAAAAAGCTGCTTTCCATATAATAATATAAGAAGCATGGCCTCTCTAGGTCACCAATTATAGAAATCTATTTTACCAAATGGAATGTATATATTTTACATAACGTTTTAGTTTATTGCTGATATATGCTAATCAATTCAGAATTGTTTTGCTCTTATTAAGTATCATGATCTTTTCCAAGTTCCTCGCATACCTTGTTAACTTAATTGTCTATTAACAAACTTAATTTTGTTAACTATGAACTAGAAGTAACCCTATATGAGAGACGGTTTTATTATCCTCATTTGATAGATGAGGAACCCGAGGTTTAAGGAAGCTAAGTCACCTGAGCAACTTATCACATCAGTAAGTGATGGGCCTTAGACTGAACATAGACAAGCATCACAGACGGGAGACTCAATCCTTGCACAGCTACAGTAGTCATTCTGTAGGGAATGCGGGAAAAAAATATGTATTAGTATACATATATGGAAATGGAAGTAAAAAATATGATTGATACAACAGGAGACAAATGGGGCATAACAAAAGTTTAGTCCAAACGGAATTTAGAGCAAGAAGAAAAACTTTCTTTGAATATTGTTGAAAGGGGCTTGAAGGTGTCAGGGGATATAGACTGAGTCTTCTCAGAAAGTTGACAGATTATTAAGGAAGTAGTATTGTACAATCATAGATTTTAGAACTGAAAGATCTTTCAAAGACTATCTGTGGCAGGCAGAATAATGGCCCTCCAAGACATCCATACTCTTCACCCGAGAACCTGAGAATATACTCTATTACTTGGCAAAAGGACCTTTGCATAAGTGATTAAGCATTTAGACCTTGAGATGGGGATATTGTCCTGGGTTATGTGAGCAAGCCCATTCTAATTTCGTGAGTGCTTAAAATGGGGGAACCATTCACATATAGAGTCAGAGAGAGTCAGAGCGATGTGATGGAACAAGATGAAGGAGAGAGTCAAAGCTTGAGAGGGATTTGGCCAGCCTTTGTTAGCTTTGAAGATGGTGGAAGGGGGCCATGAAACAAGGAATCTGGTGGACAATAGAGAATGGTCCTCAACCGACAACCAGCACAGAAACAAGGACTTTAGTTCTACAACAGCAAGGAACTAAAATCTGCCGATAATCTGAATAAGCAAAGAAACATCCTCTACTAGAGCTTCCAGAAAGGAAGGCAGCCATCTAACACACTTGCTTTTGACCCATGTCAGACTTCTGACTTACAGAATTATAAAATAATAAGTTTGCATCATTTTAAGCCTCTGAATTTGTGATAATTTGTTACGGCAGCCAGAGACAACTAATCTGCCATCTGAAGAGAATTCCTTCACATGAGCAGGTAAATTATGTGTCTCTTCTGTATGTAAGGGATTACATCTTGGATAAGTTAGGTGAGATTTTTACACATAACACACCTGTAACACAGCAGTTGCATTTGAAAAACTCAAGAATGACAAGTATTTATCATGGTTTTAAAAATCCTTTGGAAAAGAGATTCCAAATCTCTGCTAGTAATGTATTCTAGGGAATAAAACTCTTATTAGAAAAAGTTAAAATCCCAGTAAAAGGGATTTCAGTTTTGTATAATTAATTTTTTTGTAAAATTATGGAACGTTTGAGCTGAAGGCAAATTTGAAGATAATCATAATGAATTCTGTAATTTTCCATGTGAGGATGTGGAGGCCTGGGAACAGCATATGTAAACTTTGGTTTTCCAATTTGGGAGAGATTTGGGAAATAAGTTTTTTCATCCAAAAGCCTACTTTTCTTTAGTGTCTATATTTGTTTATGTTCTGTCATCAGATCATATGGAGAACCACAACCCCAGCCTCATAAGTGGCCCCTCAGCCCTTGAATCTATAGCCTGATTGTGGAATCAAATGCTCAAGGAAAGCGTGAGCCTGAATTCCACCAGAGAAAGCTATTATAATGATTTGTTATGAACATGATTCATTAGATCATTGCTAAGATGGGAACAACCACCTGTATTACAAGGGCTACATGGCCTGCACTTCTCACACCGTATTTTAGAAACCTTAAACCCAAATTGTGACAGGTATGTATAAAGGGAATTGATTTAAACTCCCTTAAAAATGCAAATGCATTCATAACTTTAAGTCTGCACATATATTCTACCACCGACTTGGACTTCTAAACAGTTTCAATTTTCTTTCAAACCTTTCTTTATGGAATTTTCATACTTATTTTATATAAGGAGTTCAGTTTTGTTGGTAGAGATACAAATGCATCCACAGGAAACTTACATACATGGTAGGAGAGCTTAGTAAATCATCTTTGACAAATAATAAAATCTTTAGAGAATAAAAAGAAAAAACAGATGGTGTCAACATACATTTTTTTTGTCTTAGTCTTCCTCACATCACTGATAACAAATCTAACGCATATCACTTATTCTTTGCCCCAGCTTGTACATGAAACGACTACTGGCGAAAGATTGGGCATGGCTTTTTAATTCTAGGATACCTGAAGCCTATCATTATTCCATTAATTAAGGTGGGTATTTGACATAAAACCAGATTGGGATCCAGCCATAATCATTTCTACACTCATAACTGAAACCCTTTTGGAGAGAATTGGGTCAGGAAAAATTCTTAATGATAATTTAGATTCAAAGTTCTCGATGTCATGGTCAAAGTCACTATAAGTATACACCATTGCCTCCTATTTGAGGCCATATTTCTCTTTGAATGGAAGACCTGTGTTTTTTTTTTTAATTAATCACAGTGATTTATTGATCCTGTGAATTATGTCTGCAACTGAATTAGATAGTGACTTTATAGTGACATTTGATGTGTCCTAAATTTTTTAGAGCAGGTCACAAGTCAAATGTACTCACAGAAATTTTTAGTACTAGAATCATAATATTATTAAAAATATACTATAGCACTTATTTGTACTCCTATTGTTATTTTTTTTTGTATAGTTGTGTAATTGTCAAAGTGTTTCTCGTGAAAGAGAGATGGAGGGAGAGAGAAAACTCAGTTTCTTCCAAAAGTGTTAGATCGGTCATCTTTGTAATTGGCAAATGAATTCGAAAGCAATTTGCAGCTTGAGAAATTTTGATGTTGCTGGTGATTGTGACGCTCTTTAATGGTGATGACAGCGGTGACGACGGCGGTAATGGCAGACATGATTTATGAAATGCTTGTGTTAGGCCAGGCTTTTAATCTTCTTTGATGGAGAACTCATTCATGGAAAAATATGGTATAAAGGAATGATATTGATTATGGAGATAAAACTAAGAAAATAATACCTAAATCTCATTAAAAATTTGAGAAAATACAAATGCTAAAAATAGTCCCTGAAAGCAACTCCATAAATACAAAGCTCTATTATTACAATAGTTTTGTTTCTAAAACAAAATCATTGGGGAGGAGAAAAAGAAAGAAGTTAAATCACATTAAAAATTTTTATCTGAAATGGAAGCAATCAAGAGTAATGCATTTTTTAAGTAGTTTGGGAAATCATGGTGATAAAATATAAGATTTTAACAAGTAACAGGAAAACATGCAAAAATTTCAAGTTATTGCTAAAGAGACAAAATTGAGGGAGAGAAAAGGAAACGAAGAGACATGAAAAGCAGGTGGGGGCTGCGGACGGAGCCCTGACATTGCAGCAGGTATTGACAACACTTTTGCTTTAAATGATTAAAAAGCAAAGACGGTAAAAATATACAAAGCACCAGTTTATCAGGCATTGGACAGCACAGGGCTGTGATGCTCGAGGGAATGGAACATAAGAGGTGACCTCCACATTCACACTTGCTTTCTGTGGGGATCACTACCCAAATTGTGACACAGGCAACTGGAACCTAAACAGAGCAGAGACCTGACCAGAAGACACGTGGTTCGGCGGTTTGGAGGCTGGGGCTGTTCAATCAGCTGGAATTTGCAGGACAGGAAACCAGTGACGAAGGAGTTGCACAAAGAGATCTAGAGCTCTGAACAGGGTCTCCTTTGAGGTTGTGCCTGATACTCACCTGTGTCTGCACTGGGACAGACTCGGTGAGGCCAGGCAGAGAACAGCTAATGGGGGACAGGGAGAGGAATGCATATTCTGGAGGTATCACATTGTTGGGAGAATCTGGAGGTGTGACTAGCCAAAGTGGAGATACCTCACAGAACATCTAGGTATTCCACCGTCACCCAGAAAGATGTTTTATAGGAAGGGCGTCTCTAGCTCTTAAGTCAGGAATAGATTGGATCCTGCCTAACAACACCTGAAACCAAGGTCTGACAGGAACAAGCTGATCTGCCTGTTTGCTGGAACAAAACTCAGTACAATTTAGACAGATGCAACAAAATGGAAACGTAGGATCTACTGTGTTCAGGACAGATACATTCTCCCCCATGAAAACAGATGCCAAAACAGAGACATAAGAATTCCCCCTTGGGGGCCAGCCCTGAGGCAGAGTGGTTAAGCCCATGGGCTCTGCTTCGCGTGGCCCAGGGTTTTGCTGGTTTAGTTCCTGGGTGTGGACCTAGCAACGCTCATCAGGCCATGCTGAGGCGGCGTCCCACACAGCACAACCGGAGGACCTGCAACTAGAATATACAGCTATGTACTCGGGGGGATTTGGGGAGAAGAAGAAGAAGAAGAAGAGGAAAAGAAGATGGACAACAGATGCTAGCTCGAGTGCCAAACTTTAAAAAAAATAAACAAGAATCCCCCCCTCGAAGTTTCGGTGGCAAATCGAGAAGAAGTTGGGAGAATGTGCCAAGTATCAGTAGGAGAATCACAATACAGACCAGTCCCTCTCTCTCTAAATATATATGGATATTTAATATATATATTAAATGAATGATTTAAATATTTCTTGTCAGTTACCCTGAAAGTTTGCTAGTGATTTTCGTAACTGGCTATTCAAAATAAATAAATAAACGACAACATCTGTCTTTGTTGCTCTAAGGCCTGAATTCATACATGGCCTGCCATGTGGAAGACTTCTGAATTTTCTTATTTTTAACCACTTCCTTTTTTAACATACTTAGAGAGCAGCATAACAAATAGCAATTTACCAAAAACCTAGTAAGTCTGTTTCTAACCTGGTCTTTCTGAGTCTTTCTCCTTCTCTGGCCATGATATTTTGTAATAAAAATTAATCTTCCTCCTTATTATGTATGTTCAGTTTCTCAGCTTATAGTCCACCTTGATAATTAAATACAAAGATGTAATTATCCAAGTTTCTCTGACCCAGATGTAAGTGTCCTGGGCACTCTGACATAGATGATAGGCCGTGTGGGGAAAGGACGTATGTGGCCCTTTCCAATCAAGTCAGAATCGACGGACACTTGCGCCTGTGCTCCTTAGCTGAGCATTTTGAAGATCAGCAGAAAGCAAAAATTTTAAAATAAAAGTATGAAATTAAATATGATGTCCTTCAAAAGATAAATTATTGAAGTCTGTTCTTTTTAATATCTTATTATTCTGTTTTGTGGGATATGTGCTATTTATAGTGATGGACTCATTTGGTTAGATACTGAAGAAAGACTCAACATCTATGTGGTGGCCCCTTTAGCACATTGTTGTAAATGTTCTTTCTTTGAGATGATGAGGTTTAAATAAAACTGTCAAAGTTAATGTGAACGAAATTGTTTCATTATCCATAGTCTATTACTTCCAGGAACCTAGGGAGGATCAAATGATGCATGAATGTTTGGAAGTGTTGTGTCAATATGTATGTGTGCAAGTGTGTTTGCATTTAAAGGGTTAGAAGAGCAGAAGGAAGAATGTAAATTGGTACTGGTAAAAACTATACAACACATGAAACTGCCAAACGCTTCTTGCCCAGATATCTGATTATTCTCTTTCTTTGAAATAGTCAACTTCCTGGTGAAAGGGTTACACGTTCAGAGGACTCATTAACTGAGGCATCCTAGTGAAGCCTGATTGCCTGTTGCACGTGCTCTGTTGAAACAGATTTAGAGGCTATCAAGTGTCAAAAAGATCTATCTTGAAGCATGGTGGATTTGTGATCATAAAATATTCTGAAGGTCAGAGACTTTGCTTCCTGTGGGGCCATGTGGGGCCCTGTGGAAGATGCATATCTACTTCCCTGCTCTTGCCAGTGTCCCCAAGAAAAAACGACGACAAAAAAGGGAGCAAATAAAGGAAGAATTGGAACAGTAAAAACTTCGCTGAAGCCTCCACTGTGAATTTAAAATGAAAACAGCAGCTCAGTGACTCCCTCATACTTACATTAAACCTAAGTTATTTTGGACTTAGGACACTCCACAAGGTTAGGTGAAATGAGAAGGCTTTCTGCTTTTATTTTCTACTTCAAAATAAACACGTTCACGTGTTAACACAGATTTGTATTCCCTTAAGTTCTATGTGGATTTGAATACTGAACTTTTTATTTCACTACAGTTAGAAATAAAATATGCAGTATCTAACACTGCTGAACTGCCATGAGAATATATCCAACAATAATATAACTGACAATTTTTTATAGCTATAAGGAAATCACCTTTAAAATACTCCAATTATTTTTCAAATATTAGATTAATCATTTCAATTTTTATTCAACTATATATATAGTATAAATATAGCCCTTTTCATGCAAAAGACTAAAGACATTTGAATTGAAGAATATTAGTATATTTTAATTCATTGATAACTTTGACTTAGAATGTTTCAAAGTGGCAGGCAAAAGTACAACATACTTGCCTTTGAGAACTGAAAAGTGATTGACAGTGTTTTTACTATACTGTTTTATTAATATGGGATGGTATTATTTGATTGTTACTCATATCTTTGAAAAGATAGACTTTGATCTAATTTTTTTAGCAAGTGGTTCATTTAAAGATCGTTCTTTTTCTAGCCGTGTCCTGTTTAAATCTCCTTCTTTTAGCTCTGTCCTAATCAGAGGCAAATGTCATTTTCTAAACAAACAAATGAATGGGTAAATTAGAAATATAGACAAACCATGGGGGAATAAAAGAGAAAATATTGGCTTAGTAAATCTATGAAAATTAAAGAAATTGAGTTACTTTGATAATAATCACTCATACTTAACCTAACTTGCTTGTTTGCCATATGCCAGTGAACTAACCCAGAGGTGCCAACATTACCGTTGATCAGTAGCTTGAAATTACGGCATTTGAACTATAACCTTTAATTCTGCTGTGTTGTACTCTGTGTTCTATCATTAGATTTTGTGGAATTATTCATTTTGGAAGCAAACCAATATTGTTCAGACCCTTGCAGAATTTTAAAAGTGAACCATTCTAGTTACAGGGACCTTAAAAATGGAGGGAAATTCTATCTTGGATTATAGTGAGCAGATGCCCCTTTATTTACGGTGAGCGGCATTGAGGGGACTGGCAAAATACAGGGTGTGGGACATTCAGATCCTTGGATATTTAGTACCTCTTTATGAAGAAATAGGACACAAGCAACGAAGCCTGCAGCGGCAGCACTTCACTGGCAGTCCACCATAGTGAAAGAGCACCGAATGTGCGGCATCACGATGAGCAAGGGCTCCGTACCAATTTTGTGTTTCATTTTGATGAATCACTTAATTGATTCAAACTGTAGTTCGCTCAATTATAAATTAAGAGTGTTAGCCTGACTTTCTTTAAGACGCTTTTTAAGTCTGAAGTTCTAGGCCCCTTGCTGGCAATTTATCATAGATACTTGAAACTACTGATGTCATTTTTTTTTACTCATATAAGTAATCTTTCAGTTACATATTATTTAGGTAACAGTTCAGTACAAATGCATATAAACTTCCTCTTAGTTAACCCAACAATAGATCTATATAACGAAGTGGTAAAATAGGCCTCCTCTGTTCCTATAGTAACATATGGGATGTTGCATGGAGCATGGAATAGTTTTTCTCTGCAATTTACAATGGAGAGCCTGAGGTCTAATTTTTGGAATTATGTTGAGAATTCTTAAAGGGCTTATCTTTACAGTGCATGGATTATGATGAAAATAATTTTACAGAAATATAAAGATCTCTGGTTTGGTGTTCTCCAGAGACTCTGCAACTGAAACACAGAAGATGCTCCAGAAACAGACCTTCCGCTACTCCAGGGAGATAGGCATCTTTCTCTCTAAGTAGGATGGTCGTGGGTCCAGGTTTACCCAGGGCCAGTCTCACTGTATGCCTGTTTTCCCAGAGAGTTTTTTTTTTTTCCAGGGAAAGATTGGCCCCGAGCTAATGTCTGTTGCCAATCTTCGGTTTTTTCCCCCTCCTCAGTGCCCCAGTACATGGTTGTATATCCTAGTTGTAAGTCCTTCTAGTTCTTCTATGTGAGCTGCCACCACAGCATGGCAACTGGCAGATGAGTGGTGTGGTTCCACCACCGGGAAATGAACCCAGGCTGACGAAGCGGTAAGAGTACCAAACTTTAACCACCATGCCATCAGGGTTGGCTCTCCCAGGGCAATTCTTAATAGTGCCTTTTTCATTCTCAACAGTGTCCTTTTCCATTGATAAAAAGTATTTCCAGCCTATCTCCAGGCAACTTAAGGGAAGTTATTTCCATCATATTTTTAATAAACCATTTCATAATATGCGTAATAACACATATTAAAAAACATTCTCTTTAACATCGTACTTATAGCCCACAGACTTTAGTTAAACTCCTTCCCAATTGCTTGTCTCTCTGTTTAGCTTTTACATTGATTCTTTGCGATTTTACTGTTACAGCATTGGTGTTTCTTTGCATTTCCTCAATTTTTTGTTTGGCAATAATAAAATAAAAGAAACATCTAATCTGTTCCCAGAACAATGTTAAATCTACAAACGTCATCACAACCTACAAGATATATAAAATCAAGGTTGCTTGAGAGTTTTATTAACACTTTTTTATAACGTAGCTTGTAAAAGAGATGTTTCTGCCAGATTATGTTTGCTGAATATTCTATTTCCTTAAAAACTAGATAGAAAGGCTGTTAACTCTATTCTGTAAATTGTTCTCCCAACACTGTCTATTCAATATATTTTAACAAATAAAACATATTTAGAAGAAGAGCTGGATAGAAAGATTCTGACTGATACTTAACTTTAATATAACTTCACAGTATTTGGCAAATATATGAACTGTAAGCTTGTGTGGGTTAGAAATATTCTATGAAAAACTAAAGTGTCAGGCTTCCATGAAGATAGGGCACTCCTCCCAGGTGAAAAGTTATTAATTAACAAATCCCCTGTATCTTCTAACTTTAGAGATGGTGACTTGGCTACTACTGTGACATCAGCGTTTTTCAACACTGTCCAGACAAAAGAAATGTTTCTAAAGTGATGTGACATAGAAGTAGGTGTATTGACTAAGAGTTTAACAATGGGAGTAGAGAGAATTAATTTCCTTTTGTACATGTTATAAAAAATGTTCATATGTCTCAGTTTCCTCTTGTCTAAAATTTAGACAATGATAATAATGATAACTAGCCTTATGAGAATATTTTTTAAAAAATGAAATACTGCATGTAATTCACTGAGCATATTGCCTGAGACAAATTATTAGCTAATAAATAGTAGATATATTGTTAAATAAGTAGGGCAGTCTGGGCTCTGAAAAAAAAATTAAAACATTTTAAAAGGCCAGCTTTTGGGGAGGGGCGATGAATAGGCAGAACACAGAAGACTTTTAGGGCAGTGAAACTGTTCTGGATGATATCATAATGATGGATACATGTCATTATACTTTCATACAAACCCATAAAATATACAACACAAAAAGTGAACCTTAATGTAAACTTTGGCCTTTGGGTGACTATAGGTGTCAACATAGGTTCATCACATGTTCCACTGTCATGGAGGATGTTGATAATGGGGAGACTATGCATGTGTGGGATATGTAGGGGGTATATGGGAAATCTCTGTACCTTCCTCCCAATTTTGCTGAGAACCTAAAAGTGCTTTAAAGAGTAAAGTCTTAATAATAATAAAAAAAGCAGTAACTAAATAAAAAACAGTAGTTGCACATTAATATAGTTTAGTCAAGTTTTAGCAAATAAAGTAGAATTTACAGAGTGGTTTCCTAAAGAAAAAAGATACAAGCATTTTATAAAAATTAATGGTAACTTTTGAAATAATTGTAGCTACTTATAGATCTAATGATGCTTCTTTTACTACATTGGAAAAAATGTGATCCTTATGAATGGCCACCCAACAAATATTTAAAATCATAATTGCATATCTTTAAGTTTTTTAGTTTGTGTTGCTGATTTGAATAATATAGGTATGTATATCATGTTTACATTTAAATTTTAAGTATTTTAACGTGTTTGAATATATTTATTACATATGTAGTATATTGCATTAGTATCTGTTTATTGCTCTCTCTACTAATGCAGAAATTTTTGTAAATACAAGCCTTTGGGTTTGAAGTCTATGGAAGTAGGTAATGTGACAGTGATTAAAATGTTATATCAGAAAATAAAAAAAATAATGCAATTTTCTGTGTATATTCATCCAAAGTATGTATGTATATTTAAGTTAATTATATCAATACACACTTTGGTATATCAGCAGTAGATATACCATGTACCATTTTTAACATATTTGATTATTTTATTAAAATATACTTCATATTAAAAGCAATCTGCCCATCTGTGAAATTTGAAATCAGATTTATTATTGGGCTTTTGCCCATGAGTCTTGAAACCGTATTTGAAAATGCAGTGTTGAATCTCCAGCCAACAAACGCTATGGGGAAATTGTTCTGATTAGTGCTGAGTCTTTGTATTCGACTGATTTCCTCTGTGTAGGGCAGTGTAAAGGAAGGGAAGCATGCAGTACAGAGAGCATCCTGATACTCTGGATAAGAAAACATAGCAGAAATTATTAATGGTGCCAATCCCGTGAGCCATTAGTGTAGTTCTTCTTAGTCTGCAGCCTCAAAGTGCCCATAAGTCGTATAAGTTAGCCTGCTTCTGAAATGACATTATTGAGAATATATTTACCCTCAAAGAGGAAACATTTCCTTTTGCTCTACAGAGTTTTATTTATCGAATTTTATGGTGGAAAAAAACCCAGGTACATCTAGCTGGTTAAAAGCGAAATTATCTAAACATACTCAAACATGTAATAGCTAAATATCAAAAGTAGGGCTATATCAAGCAAATTAGGAAACTCACAAATTGCACTTATATTTGCATTACATTATTTACATTACTGAAATAAAACACCAGTTCTAGGTATGTTAAATCTTGGGTATATTTGCTATGCAATCATAGATAAGTGTCAAACAAACTTAGCATCCTGATGAGATGAGGTATAATAATTACCTCACAGTGTTGTAAAGATTAGGTGACAAAAATAAGGTTAATATATAGTGAAACAATAGTTTATTTTTATTTGATTAAATATAATTTATTTTATTTTATAGCCTTGTTCTGAGATTTATGTTACTCCTATTAATCAGTACACAGAGTATAATTGTTCTGTTCAGTCCTCTTTCTTATTTTATTTTGTTTTGTTTTATTTTGTTTTTTACTTGTTTCCATGCTCTTCCACGTAGAGGCTTGCTATATAGTACATTTGATATACGCCCCTGAAAAAGTAAATAAATTTGTAAAATATATATGCTGCTTGTCTGCGTGTTTTCGCTTTAACTATTGTCAAGATACAGAGTACCTTTGGTTTCTAAATTTGATTCAGTCACACATTTTGGTGTGCATATTTGATTATTTGCTTCTAACTGCTTCTTAAGTACATGCCCTCCACATTCTACCTACCCTTTCTCATGATAGACAGGCAGATGATTTTCGACTTCCCATCACCATAACCTCATATATGCTCCATCACTCTTTTAGATCTTCCTATATAAGAATTACTCCCGGTTACATGCTGAGCAGTGGACTGCTGAATCATAGGGCATAAACATGCTTAACATCACTAAGAATTACTGCATTGTTCTACAGAAAGATTGCAACAGTTTGAACCTTCATCAATGTTACATGAGGGTTTAATTTACCTGTATCCTTACCAGTACAGGGCATTGGGTGTATTACCTCATTTTTCAGTCTATTCTTCTGATTTTGTTTCTAGCAAACCAACTGATATTTCTTGACAAGTCAAGAAGTTTGTGAATTGATTCTGATATGTTTAGTATTTGATGATCCGGTCATAGTAAATATTGACACTTTATCTCTTTTCTTGCAATATTTGAGTCGCTTATTTTCCTAATTATTTGTGTAGAATCTCAAATAGTCCCCATAATAGTGACACACTTCTTTATTTCCAATTTTAAAGAAAGTATATCTCAGTGAAGTGTGGTTTTGATCTTGCGGTTTGTTATTATTGTGGAAACACAGTCCAAGTTAGGAAAGTTCTCATCAATTCCTATTAATTTGAAGTGTTTATCATGAAAAGACATTTAACGTTTAAATTAGTTTTTATTCATTTGAGCTAATTTCATCTGTTGTGTTCTTTAATTCTATGTTACGGTAAATTATACTGATGAATTATTTGAAACTGAACCATTCTTTTATAACTGGGATGAAGTCAGTTGAAATGCACCATTCAATGAATTATACTGCTGCTTTATTTAAGATTTTTGTAACTATTTTTATGAGAGAGACTTTTATAATTTTTCCTTTTTGTACTATTCTCTTAGGTTTTAGAATCAAAATTATGTTACTCCTATTAAATTAGTTGTGAATCATTCTTCTATTTCTTACTTTTAATATAAAAAAGTGCATAAAAGTTGGATAATTTGGTAAAATTTATTTGAAATTCAGTAACAAATTAAATTTTCTCATACCAATTTTGGTGCTTTATTTTTTTTTTCCAAAATACATGTTTCATAAAGATTTAAAATTTATCTATGCAAGGTTTTGTCTGTGAATGTACCCTTTTTCATTCCTTATTTTGTTTATTTTTGTCTTTTCTTCTTATGTTTTCTTTACCACTCTCATGAAAATGTTGTCTAACTTCTTAACCTTTTTAAAGTTCCAATTGCTTCATTGTTTTTCTTTACCTCATTGTTCTTTATTTTTGATCATATCAGGATTGTTCATATTTTCTTATGGACTTTAAAATTCTATTGAATACTAGTTCATTTGTTTTCAAATAAATTCAAAATTTGTATTCAAATAAAATTTAAAGCTATAAACTTCCAAGTTCTGCTTTAGCTGTGTCCCTCGACTTTTAACATTCTTTGACTTAATTGTCACTTATGATTTCTCTTATGAATACTTCTTTAAATGAGTGCTTTATTTTTAGACTAATAGGACTTTTAAGATAGATTTTGTTAGCGGCTTTCAAATTTTATTTTTTTATGATTAAAAAATATATTCTATTAACATTTCAAACCTCAAAGTCTTTTAAAAAATATAATTTTGAAAACGTCATTCTAAAATGAACTACCATAAGAGAATCTAAATACATATCAACAATTAAAACACACACACACCCTTATATGCTTGGAAAAGTACTACTAAAAACATATTTCAATATATTAATGGGGTCAACTACATTTCTGAACATCCTAGGTTTTTACTACCTTAAATGTTATAGCATTATATTTAGTAAATTTCAGTTATCATCATAAGTCTAAAATTGTCCGTACTTTGTCTCTTATTACTCTGAAAAGGCCATCATATTCTTCAGTAAATCTGTTTTTTGTTTTTTTGTTTGTTTTATTCTGGGTTAAGGTAATATTATATCTAATATAAAAAGTGAAGTAATTTATGCATAATTTTGAGACTAATTGTAAGACGGATCATTTATGAAATTCACAAACAAATCACCCTCTTCCTTTTTTCCCTAGCAATTTTTGGTTGGAAAAGTTGGTATTAATCTGTTTTCCTTGGCCTTTTTTTACACATCAAAACTTTGTGCAGCTTCAGAGAATTTTTTAATGTCTGATAATTTCAAAGACACTGTGTTCGTTAAATATTTAGTTGTACATCATTTTACTTATTATGCTAATTTCCAAAATAAAGATGTTTAGTACCAAATAGTACTAAGAAATAAATGTAAGAGTGAATACTTTTGAAAGTACATATAACTTGCATTTGAGATTCCATATCTTTAATCATATCAACAGTTTATTTTAAAAAATGCAATTTCTTCTATGCTATGACAGCATAGTATTAACCCACTTTTTGATTTAGATGTATTTAAATAATATTATGTTATAATACGGTGTGTTTTACATGAATATTTGAGGTCATGTATGCCTGATCGTGCATTTTATAATCATCATGGAGCATAAAATATTGTGTTTTTATTAACAGCAAAAATACCTCTATCTGTCTATCTATCTATCTATGTATCTATCTATCTGTCTATCTTCAGTGGCCTTACTAAAGCTTTGCGTCTGTTAGAATCTCATAGAATCAATATTACTATAATTCAAATTTACATAAAAATTTCTCCAAAATTATTTCAGAAACTTTCTTTGGGCATTTGTAGAGCTTCTGCCTTTGGCATATGTCACACAAGTCCACAGGCACGAGTTTGCTCCGATTTTACCCTCTGTGGTGATGACAATGATGTGGGATGTCTAGATTATCAGATATGCAAATGACTCATAATGTGCAAATAGTTGAACTCTTTTGTATCAATTCACAATGATTCTTTTTCTAAAATCACTTTACTGAGGTATGGTTAAATGTAAAAAGCTATTCATATTTAATGCATACAATTGGATGAGTTTGGGGACAACGATTCTCTAAACTAGGATGTTGGCTTCATTCATGGTTGTCTAACAACTCTTGTCAACAGGAAGAATCCAAATTCATTACAGTCCATAGATAGTCCACAGTAAATTTTTTTCTGGTTAATTATTACTTTTATTTAGACCATTGTGCTAACAAAGTCAAGGATACGAGCTTTTACTTATCGTGTATGAAGTGACATTGTTCTGTTATATTTGCATTGACAACATTTCTGAACAACCATCTCACAAATATATGCCTGAGTTACAGCAGGTTTTGGTGATAAAATAGACAATCATTCTTAAATGATAATTTTTTCTTTTAAGCATATTACACATCTTCTGTATAGCTAGAAGCAGTCAAGACACCTGATCTACCACAAATATCACCAAGATCGAATCACTGACCTACCTTTAAAAAATTCATTCAAGTAAAGACAGACTTTCTTATACTTAACTATAATGCAATTGTAAGTCTTCTATAACTGGTATAAACACATCTCTTAGTTTGAATGGGTCACATTTGTTTGTTTTGGATTTTTCATTTGTAACCAAGCATTTTAAGCAAATATTGGCATTCAAATAGGTTGAGTTTGCAGACTTCTACTACACTCGCAGCTTCAGCTAGAGTCTTATCCAGTAATGTGATACATAGTCAAAGAATTTTCACTTTCACACTTGGTTGACACTGAAAGATGACTGACAAAAAGCTTTTTCTCTTTTTCCAAATCTTTTCACGTGTGACATCACTAAAACCTCCCTTTCAAGTTGAGGCATCTAATTGCTTTTAGTTTTAAGTGGTGCTAAGAGAAGTATTCCATAATGCTACTGTCCTTCTGGTCCTATGGAGTACAGCTCACGCTATGATCTGCGAGACACATGGAGTACCTTAAGCCAGCTGTCAGTGGGGTCAGTGGAAAAATGGAAACATGTATGTAAAGTAAGTGTGGAAACAGAAGCCGTGCAGTCCTGCCTTTTGTTCTGTGGAGTGATTCGAATGTCCTTGCAAGAGTGGAATCATCATTTCCTATATAGCAGAGATCTCTGTTTACTGATTTTAGTGTTTGACAGTGAATTTATTTTACGACAAACTCACCTGCAGAAATAAACTCACAAAGAAGCAAGCAGCCAAAAAACAAGCCAAAATAACAGAAGAAGTAGACTAAATTAGGAAGCTATTACCCAACATCCCTTTAACCAACTCAGAAAACTCACAAATTCACTCCTCTATTGAAAATGGGGAGAGGTTTAATCTTCATTATTCATAGCCTACTTTCTCTACATCCAAAAACTGAGGAGTATGCTTACCAAGAGTCAGCTTTATTTGCACTCAGGGCAGTTTATGGTAGTGTTACTTATTTATGAAATTTTATTAAAGTGTTAGTAAGAAATATGGATATAATAAGAAGAGTTCTTTATACAATACCAAATTGAATATATGTAAATACTTAGTAAGGCCATGCTACCAAAAAGGTAGCATTTTTTTGCTACCATAAAAAAATGTTAGTGTCACCAAGGCAGATTTAAGAATCAGAGAAAAATGGTCATAAAAATATAAAGTTCACAATAAGTCTGAATTTTCACTCCTTTTAAAAAACTGAAAAGAAAAACAATAACCAATATCTTATGTGAGTAGTTTATGCAAGAAAGAATACAAAATTCCAAGCACCTAAAACATTTTTAAGGAAGGGCTTTAAGTCAAAAGTTTTCAAATATATGCACAGTGCTTACCTCATTTATTCTTTTAACACTTTAAAGATAGTGTTCCGTAGACAATATCAAACAAAAAGCTTCTGCACAGCACAGCAAACGATCAACCGAATCAAAAGGCAACCTATGGAATGCAAGAGAATATTTGCAAATCACACATCTGATAAGGGAAATACCCAAAATATATAAGGAACTCATACAACTCAAAACTAAAAAACCAAACAGTTCAATTTAAAAATGGGCAAAGGACCTGAATAGATAGTTTTCCAAATAAGATATTCCAAAGGCCAACTGGTATATGAAAAGGGGCTCAACATCGCTAATTATTAGGGAAATGCAAATCAAAATCACAATGAGATACCACCTCACACCTGTTAGAACAGCTGTCATCAAAAAGACAAAAGATAACAAGTGTTTGTAAGGATGTGGAGAAAGGGGAACCTTTGTACACTGTTGGGGGAATGTAAATTGATGCAGCCACTATGGAAAACAGTATGGAGGTTCCTCAAAAAATTAAAAATAGAACTATCATATGATTCAACTATTTAATTTCTGGGTACATATCCAAAGAAAATAAAGTCACCACGTTATTTCATTTCAAAGAGATATCTACACCCTTGTGTTCACTGCAGCTTTTACAATAGCTAAGACATGGAAAAAACTTAAGTATCCATTAACAGGTGAACGGAGAGAGAAAATGTGGTGTGTGTGTATACACACATACACAATGGAATACTATTCAGCTGTAAAAAAGAAGGAAATCCTGCCATTTACGACAACATGGATGGACCCTGAGGGCATATAACATTTAAGTGCAATGTCATGCAGAGAAAGACAAATACCTTATGATCTCACTTATGTGTGAAATCTGAAAAATGGAATCTCATAAAAACAGAGATCAGATTTGTGGTTGCCAGAGGTGGGAGGTTGGAGGGTGAGGGAATTGGATGAAGGTGCTTAAAAGTTACAAACTTCCAGTCATAAGACAAATAAGTTCTGGGCATGTAATGTACAACATGAGGATTATACTTAACAATACTATGTTTTATATTTGAAAGTAGCTAAGAGAGTAAATATTAAAAGTTCTCATCACAAGGAAAAAGAATTTATAATCATGTGGAGTGATGGATGCTAGCTAAACTTATTGTGGTAATCATTTTGAAATATAATCATGTGTCATTTAACAATGGGGATATGTTCTGAGAAATTCCTCATTAGGTGATTTTGTTGTTATGTGAACTTCATAGAGTGCTTACACAAATCTAGATGGAATAACCTACTACACACCTAGGCTATATGGTGCTAATCTTATGGGACCATCATCATCCATTGTTGACTGAAACATTGTTATGTGATGTGTAACTGTATGTGTGTATATATATATATATATATATATATATATATATATACTGTACATACTGTATGTATATATATAAAATCATTATATTGTACACAATAAACTTATTTGTTATATGTCAATTATATTTCAACAAAACAGAGGAAAAAAGGAATGTTCCATATCTTCTTGATTCTATTGCTCCTGATGAAAATCAGTTGTCATTCACATCATTGTTCTCTCATATGTAATCTTTCCCTTCTTCTCTCCGTATAGTGGCTGCTTTCAAAATTGTCTCTTTATGCTTGGTTTCCATCACTCTGATCATATGATCCTGAGGGTAATTTTATTTGTATTTATCCTGCTTTGGATTTGATGAACTTATTGCAACTATAACTTTAAGTTTTTCATAAAATTTGACAAAATATTGGCTATTGTATGTTCAAGTATAATGCTTCATTCTCTCTCCACCTTTTCCTAGGATTCCAATTAAATCTATGTTTAATGACAGAAATTGCTTTGCAGGTCACTAAGGCTTTCTTCTTTATTTTCACCGATTGTTCCCACTTCTCTTTTCTTCATAGTGTATAATTTCTATTGAGATGCTGTGAATTTTAATATACTTTCCTCTATGTCTAATCTTCTGTTAAGCCCACTCAGAAACATTTATTTCAATTATTGTATATTTTATTCCAGAATTTTCTTGTGGTTCTTTTTCTGTATGTTTTGCTTTGTTTCCATTTCTTGACTGTGATTTCCCATCTTTTCACTCATTGTGGTCAACTATCCCTTTAAGTCCTTGAGCATGTTTACATAGCTTTATGTAGGACCATAGTTTATGGTCCTTTCTGCTAATCTTGCTATTATTATTTTTGTCTTCTTCATGAGTCATGTCTTGTTTATTCTTTACATGTCTAGTAACTATTGATTGTATATCAAACATTGTAGGTGACACATTGTAGATTGTGAAAGCTATTTTTTTCCTCTGAAGGAAGACCGCTTTTGTCCTAGTATACAGTTAAATTACTAGATGATCACATTGAACTCTTGGAGACTTGATTTTAAACTAAGGCATATCTGTTTAAGTATACCCATGTTCCTAGAGTGAATTGCTTTGTTCTGCAACATAATCTTTGCTAGGAAGTTGTAGCCTTTCTTGAGTTTCAATGGAAAACTTAAGATATTTAGCAAGTCCTTCTAATTTGGTGGGGATCAAAATTCTAATTCTGTGTCCCCTGAAGGGGACAGCAGCTGGAATTTGGTTCAATTCTTTCTGCCTATCAGTTGATGCTTCCCTTCAAGCTTCTTGGAGTCTTTCCTGCATCAGCTTAGTTAAAAGTCAGCCAAGGATTTAAAGAGAGTTTAGATACCAATTTGGGGGCCTCTCTCTCATTTCCAGTATTTCCTCCCTCAATTTCTAGCTGCTCTGACTGCTCCATTATCCATCATATTATAACTTAAACCAATAAGGCTGTGGCTTCCTGCTTGAGTTCTGGTTGTTTTTTGCTATAAAAACAGGAGAGTGCCCTCAGGGGAAAAGACATAAATGTTTATCTCAACCAGAGCATTTTCCCTCATTCAAAGATTGGATCCCCTCCAGTTTCTGTCAGATTCTATTTGCTCTTTATTACCTTTAAGTGTACATACTACGTATGTTTAAAATTTCTAATGTAAGACTTTGTTAAGACTTTAAAATTGTCATCTGAGGAAGGGTAATCCTTATTTAAACTACTTTACTATTATAAGATCTCTAACATAAATTTATTTTTTAGTTTCCTTTTTAACTGAATTTTTGGTTAACCAAATAGAGATATTCAAAACATTACTATGGACATTACTCTTAAAGAAAGTTAGTTTGGTGGTAACTACTGCTGGAGGAGGTCATTGAAGGGCATGACCACCTACTGACCCATGAGCTGAACCTGGGAAATTGCAGGCTCCTCACCCCCTCCCCTGTCCTTGGAATGGACATTCTGTCCACCACTCTCACAGCCTGAACCATTTCAAGGACTCCACCTTGAGAGAGTAATGTGTGATTGAGACCATCTGGATGGTATACATGACTGAACTGCATGAACGCCTCTGAAAAAACTTCTAAGATTCTGGCGGGCCTGTGAAGAGACCCACTTGTCTTGTGGCCACAAGCCTCATATGCAAGCTCCCTTGCTTGTTAAACCTATCACCTACCAGCCTGGAGTGGGCTGCCTCTTCCGTTGATCTCTCTGTGCCCTTCGTGTATGTAGGCCAGTTTGCGAACCAACAATTACTCTAATTTCGGACTTGATTTCAAAAAAATTTACATTTATGATTAAATCACTATTTGTGGAAGAAAATTTTATATAATGTCAATGATTTTAAAAATTTAAACAGTGGTATATTTTCATAGGATTTTAACCAGCCTTATGAAAAGCTATTTGCCAAATTTTTTATTTAGTCTGAACATAGTAGATAGGTACTTTTTTGTGGGAAGGTTATAGTCTAAATTTTTGTCTTTAATGTTCAAAATAGAAAGCTATTTGACAGAGGAAAGAAAAGTAATGTTTGTTATTTCTCTGAATCATATCTTTCTCAATATCATATACAAAAGGAAACTTGATCACTTTAATTTAATTACATTATAACAAGGTCTTATAATCTGTCCATTCACCTACTTCAGACTGGTTTTGGAAAATGTAAGAAAAAAATGCATTTTGAGAGTATTGGAAAAACAGAAACTTTCTAAAAGACTAGGTTTTGATGAAATAAAACATCTAATTACAAGAAACCCAATAAATCACTCAGATATTTATAGGTTTTAAAATAGTAGTTATATTTTTAAATATAAAAAATAGAAATTTTATTTGGTTCTTTGCCAGTAACCAATATCAACCTGATCAGAATGCCAAGCGATGCTTCTAAATTTATTTTCTAACTCTTTGTTTCATAATATTGGTCTGAATGTAATTCGAAGTGTAAATCTACAGTCTGTAAACTGCAGAAGGGAACATCTCTTGTATAGTACGTGTATATTTTCCTTAGGGGAAATATGTATATATATAGATGTGAATCTGTACATTTTAAATGTTGTGGATTATTAGTAAACATTGTTTCACTAGTTTCTAGAGCATGATGTTATTTTTTTAAATGTTCTATCCCAGAGCTATTTTTCCTTATAAAATTCATTCGTATTATTATATGGGTTTGCCTATAGACTGATAGAGAAGTACATTTAAAAAAAAAAAGATAAATCAATCACACACTTTTGAGTGTATTCACATTTCAGAAGTCCAGTTATAAAAGTATTAGTAATTTGTATTTTTTATTTCCATCCCATCCTACAGCCAACCATTCTCATTGCATGCTACTATTTTCCATATTACTAGACAGAATGAACTTAATCATCAGACTATAGGATTTTTACTCAATAGTCTCTCATGACAATATTTCCTATAAGAAAACGTAATAATTTTTAAAAATTCTAATAGAAGGAAAACAAAAGTGTATTAATTTACTCTAATCTTCACCTGGATTTTTGTAAGATTTCTATTACAATATTAGAACAGGGTTTTTCATACTTCAATGTATATACCATGGGGATGTTGTTCAAATGCAGATTCTAATACATTAAATCTGAGGTTAGTCTAAGATTCTGCATTTCTCATAAACCGCTAAGGAGATGCTGATGCTGTTGAACTGAGCACCACATCTGTAGTAGCAAGGTTCACTTATAAAATGACCATACACTTTCTGGCAACATTATATATTCTGAATTATTTTTGCAATTGTATATGCCATAGAGAAGCTATCAAAGAAGTAATATACCATTATAAATAATCAATAATAAGCAATCATGAGAAAAACACATAGTTGCAATATGAAACGCTGTTATTTTACGACATAATATATGTATTACATAGAGGGAATTTGTCCAGATAAGGTTATTGCCAGGTCTTTCAGTTTCCTAAAATTTCTTGGATTATGGATGGCGGCAAAGAGAAGGCATAGATGAAGCTTGAAGGAGATATTTAACATTTAGGCAGTTGTCCTGGATTTTTGAAAGCCAGGGAAACATCTTTTAGGCCACATTCGCAAAAGGTCCTGAAAATTATAGCTAAATGCATTATCCCATTGTCTGCTGTTAGAGAGCTCTGTGGATAACTAAGTCAGAAATTGTAATAAGGACCATAAAAAGGAATGAGTCCACAGAAATCCTCTGTATGGAGAGAAGAGCTCATTTCTCAAATATTGCTGACCTGGTACACTTCAAGTAGGTAATACATACTAGGAGATGGTGTAAGTTTCAAAGAGCAGAATCTTACACAGAAATGTAAGTAAGAACATCAAGGAGGAGAGAATTATTATTTAGCACATTTAATGTGTGAAGTTCTGTGCCTGAAGCTTTAGATAGCTTACCTCTATAACGTCCCCTTAAAATGACATATAATCTCCTGTTATGTTGTGTTTGCTACAAAGAAGCAACATGTATATAGTTTATATTGCCTGTAGTGGAATATTTTTTCAGTAAATGATAATATCAACTAAGTCGTCAGATGAATTCATCACCAAATGCAAAAGAATAATGTATTTTGCTTGCAATTATTTAATATATCTCTCTCAATTTTCCTTATTGTGTAAAGTGTTTACGACTCATTGAAGGTGAACAGTATGCTGCCATTTCTTTTTATCCATAAGCCTTTTTGCTAAACAGGGGGTAATTAAAGGACAGCAGGAGCTAATATTGAGCCGTAACTTCCTGTGGTAAATTGCGCTGGACAAATTATAACTGGTGAACCACAGAGAATTGTTCAACTAGTCTGAAAACTATGGATTCACTTTACGCTGATCTCTAAGGTATTTTAACTCTATTTATTGTGTTCAATGCTATTGTTATTGTCCTTTTTAGTATAGGAACACAATATTCAGCAAGAACATAAGACTATTTTAAGAGAACCATTATATGGTCGGGGCGAGGCAGAAGTAAGTAAAAACAGGAACATGCCAGGAAGAATTCTTCTAGGAAGGGAATGGGGTCCCTTTATACTTATTCATTAAGCAGCATTCAGTAAAGTTCAGTGTTTACAGTGGGTTGGAGGAATTCCCAATATAGTGACTGCATCCTTGCAAAATCTGTGTATAACTGTTCTTGTAAACAACCAGCACTTAGGGCAGTAATCATAAAGCAATTTTATTTTTGCTTCCACTGTTCCTTTAAGCCACTCATTTTTCTAGTTTTATCCTGCCTCCAACGATGATAAAGGCAGTTCTCAAGACTTTTCTAATCTCTTTTATTTAAAAAAAACAAGTAAGCACAGAAAACAAATAAAAGAATCTATTTAAGTCCCAAAGCACAATCTAAGTTTAGTATTTATTAAGTCCAGACCAGGTCTAATAATCAAAACTGCAAAGTCAGTTTAAGACTAAGTTTCTCCCGTCCTCCACCTCTAGCCATCTGTTGGCTGGTCCCTGCAGGAGATCAGACCATGTTCTTGTTCTTCCCAGGAGAAGAGTGCCTTGCTGAAAGGTACGCAGCTAAAGATCGGATATGAATCCAGGCAGTCGGTTCTAAAATTCATGAACTTAAGCACTACACTCTGCTGTCTACTTAAAAAGACTTGAAAGGATTTGCTTAAAAGTTTTTAGTAACTGAATCAGGATTTAAACCTAAGTCTTCTAAGTACTCCAACCTCCTAATACCTTTTATAAGGCGTACTTTTAGTGTAGCCATAATAACAACTCCTAATTCTTTAGCTATGGTCTCACAAGAGATTAGAGACACACAGAAGAGTTTCCCCAAATTTTACATCAAAAACAGATTTGACAAAGAAATCACAATCAATTTGAAAATGGCAAGTAACTGAGAATTAGAGCTTGCCTACATTTTTTTTTAACGTTTTTTTTGAGGTAACACTGATTTATAACATTACATAAATTTCAGGTATACCTCATTATATTTCAACTTCTGTGTAGAATACATCGTGTTCATCACCAAAAGGCTAGAGCTTACTAAGTTTTATGTGATTTAATGTCTAAGTAAATCAAATCTTTATTTGTTTCCACTAGGGAAGTAAAAAAACAGATTTCAAAAGAAACGTACAGGATACATAAAATTGGTATCAGAGTTGCAAAATGGACTCAGTTATTGGTTCCCCCACATTTCAAAATTTTTCTTCTTCCTTTCTTTGCTTCACTTCAGGCAAGACTCTTTCATTCAATTTGAATCTTATCATTGATCAACCACAAATCTAGATGTATTGCTTAAATGTCTGTTTCAACTTCTACTCAACTTACATCCAATAACAAAATGTCAGTTTGGCCTGGCAATCCCACAGTGCAAAATTTTGAGTTTATTGTTGCTTTCCATTTCTTGCTGCTCACCCATTCTAGGTGGCCCAATGCCTTGAGTATTAATTATAAGAACTGATGAGCACAATTCTCCCGTTCATGCAGCAATCAGTGAATACATTTATTTTTATGAATATACGCTGCTTTATCACAGATTTCCTTGTATTCTTATTTGCATAATTTAAGATTGATCCATGATGATATTTGTTTTCTTGTCTAATCCTCAAGTGAAATTGCAAAAGCTGGGGAGATCTCACATAGCTTTACCAAATCCAATTGGAATGTGAAATACAAAATATGAGGCACATTTTGTACCAAAAAGTTTTGTACCTGGAAATGATGGAGCAAGCAGAAAACAGTTCTAAGTAACATGAAAACTGCTGCTAATTGTATAACTCATTATTCTTAAGTAAAAATGTCATATTAATAATTATAAGTCACTTCTAATTTGGTAGTTTTGTAGGAGCAATAAAAGTAAGATCTATAAAACAAAAAGACTGTTAGATTTATGGAGACAATAGTGTACAAAAAGCTTAATAAATACTGATAAAATAAAAAGGTTTTTTCATGAGAAGCGAAACATTTTCAAGTCAATAATAAGACAAAAATACACTCTCTTGAAATATACTCTGAAATAGACATTTTGCTTAACAAACAACTGAATCTGTTTCTGCTAACATGATTGTACAACATAGAGAAATGTAAAGTAACTCAACAAAAGAATGAAAAAGAAAATAGATGTTTTTTAACATAAGACCAAAAGAAGATATACATAAGTGAATAAGAAAGAGGTCAGATAGAAAATAAAATGATAAAATAATGGCATGCTGGGGCCGGCTCCGTGGCCCAGTGGTTAAGTTCGCACACTCCGCTGAGGTGGCCCAGGGTTCGGATCCTGGGCACGAACATAGCACTGCTCGTTAGGCCACGTTGAGGCAGCGTCCCACATCCCACAACTAGAAGGACCTGCAACTAAGATATACAACTATGTACAGGGGGGAGTTGGGGAGATAAAGCAGGAAAAAAAAAAGATTGGCAACAGTTGTTAGCCCAGGTGCCAATCCTTAAAAGAAAAAAATGGCATGCTTTGAAAATATAGACCCATAAATCTGCATTCAGTCATAGTCCATATATTATTCTTTGATTTGCAATACTATCAAACTAAGAATACAAATAATAATTTGTAAAAGAATCTACAGCATCCTGTTTGCCTTACTTCAATTGCTTAAGAAAACCATGTAAGAAATGGAAATTGAAAAGAGAATACAAAAGGTTAATCATTAAACATTGTCAAAGAAAAAAGCTACAGAGAAAGTTATCAAAGATTAAAAATTTAAATTAATGAAAGCAAACAGCAAGTCAAACAAAAAAAGCAACACATAGTCCAAACGGGGTCTAGTTCAAGACATCAAGTCATCATGTAAAACATTTTAAAATTATATGTGCATATAAAAAGAAAGCTCAGATAGAGGTAAAAATCAAATCTATTTCAGTGAACTCTGGCAATATATGTGTAACTTTAGAAATGGAAGTAGTGTGATTTATTTGTTATTATTTTTTCACGTTTTTTGACATCCCAATAAATGAAATTGACCTTGCCATGAGCTAAACATTAAAAATACTAAAAGTACTTGCTCATTGTATGCTGGTTAAGGAAGAAACATTCCTAGCACTTTCACTGCCATTTTTAATGTCATTTTATTATGTTTCATCACATTGTGCTTAAAAGAGAGGGATTCATAGTTCAAGGAAAGGCAAGTCGTTTATGGTTCACTTTTATTTTATTAAGATCTAATTTAGCATTTGTTTAATAGATTGGTTTTGACAAGCAGCTTATTAAACTTGAAATATGTCATTGGTTGAGGAAACTTGCATATTTGCAAAATTTTCTCTTCTGCCCAGAATTTTGCTATAATATATTTTATTCATTTACTTTAATAATAAATTTATTATTTTATAATATATTTTATAACAATATTTATTTTATAAAATAATGTAATATATTTTAATTCATAATAAATTTATGTATTATTTTATAATATATTTTGTTCTCATCTCTGTATGATTTATTATATAATAAAAAATCATCAATGCCTAAGAGGAAAAATAAAGAGCACATGCTATCACCTTGAAGAGGTAATGAACTATATTCTCATAAAATAAACAGCAATGCAAGGCTACAAGATGGGTTCCATAAATAAGTATCTACTGTGCATGATGCACACCAGGGGGTCTGCCCATTGATCTTAGTCACTGAACATAACTGTTTTAAATACAAATTCTTTGATAAACAGTATTTCAAAATATTCTATCAGAAAGAATTGCAAACCAAAGACCATACTTTTTTTTACCAATTCCAAATAAAAACTAATTTACTTTCTAATGTAGTGTCTCACAGACTGAAGATTGAGCACGAGTCCTATAGAGATTTAGTTTTAGACTTTGAAAACCCACTTCAGATGTCATTAAAATTGGTCACTGTGAGAATGGGGCCAAATTATTTTCATAGTAGAGTAGGCAATTCAGACTTAAAAATTTGAAAGAGAACTAGAGATAGGCCAAATGGCATAATTGCCTGTGCTGTTTTACAAAATGCCCCACCCCCATCCTCCACTCACACCCACTAGATAAGACATAGCTTGTGTCACCAATTCCTGAAAGCCAGGCCTGTTTTGCCAATCTGGAATGAATGCATTTTTACTCTCACTGCACCCTACACATTCTTCCATCATGAGAGTTGTTATAACGCCATGTGTCTTAGTCCATTTGGGCTGCTATGACAAAATACCACAGACTGGGTAGTTTATAAACAACAAAAATTTATTTCTCACAGTTCTGGAGACTGGAAGTCCAAGGTCAGGGTGCCAGCATGGTCAATTGAGGGCCGTCTTCCAGGTTGCAGCCTGCTGACCTCTTCCTGTGCCCTCACATGGCAGAAGGGAGCTTTGTGGGGTCTCTTTTGTAAGGTACTAATCCCATTTGTGAGAGCTCTACCCTCACGACCCAAGCACCCCCCCAAAAGGCTACAGCTCTTTATGCCATCAAGTTTGGGGGTGAGGACCTCAACAGATAAATTTTGGGGGAACACAATCATTCAGACCATGTTAAACCATGTGAAATTGCCAATAAGAGAACATTTTTGACTTGCAAAATAGCAACTTTGGGGGCCTGCCTTGTGGCATAGTGGTTAAGTTCAGCGTCCTCTACTTTGGTGACCCAGTTTTCAGGTTCAGATCCTTGGCGCAGACCTACACCACTCATCAGCCATGCTGTGGTGGCAAACCACACATAAAGTAGAGGATGATTGGCACAGATGTTAGCTCAGGGTTAGTCCTCCTCAGGAAAAAAAAAAAAAAGCAACTTCTATGATTCACCCTGATATGAGTTATAGTCTCTGTCAACGAACTCTTCCATCTATATATCCACTAGACTAATCCCATTTGAAGGCATGGCCGTTATTTCATTTGTCTTTCTATGTCTAGCACTTATAACAATCACCCAAAAGAGTTAGATATATATTTGAAAAATTAATGAAGAAATATCGTCTACCAAAATGCTTAACAGCAGCTTAGCAACTGATTAGTTTTCTTTTCTAATTGTAAACACTAAGATAGCTCATTCATTGAAGACACTTCCCACCAAATCAGAGGAAAACAGAATACACTGAGGCTGACTTAATTGTTACTAAATACAACAATTCAAAAACTGCTTTATTTAGAGGCTTCACCAAGCATATTTTGTGACCTGCTTTATCCAACTCTTCTCAATCTGCATATGCCACTGTTCTCTTGAATACTTCCTTTATTGCATCCTGAGAATTAAATAATTTCTTCAAATAGCTCTTAGTTACTCCTTAACTTTTATTATTTTATTTTGTCTTTTTTCTGTTGTCTACAGTTCCAAGGATATGTTCTTCAGTCTTTTCTTTCTTTTTCAAATGTTTCTGCACATTAGGAGGAAGGGAAAGTAACTTGTATTCCTCTAAATATTTCATAAGTCACTTAAGGCCCCTCCTATTAGGTTAATGCTTTCTTCGTTTCACCAACTGGTTTAAAAGTGATTGGATCATTTCATGCTATATTTTACCACCACCAAAAAGAAAGTCTAGAACTTTTTAGGTTAAAAAGATTCTTCACATTAAATAAATATATTTTCTAAATTAAGGTATATCCTTTTAAATCTTTAGAAGAAATGTTACATAGTCAGTAATCTTTCACATTCTATATAACTGCAAAGCTACATCAAAGTGAACAAGATAGGGGCTGGCCCAGTGGTGTAGTGGTTCAGTTAGCTAGCTCCACTTTGGTGGCCTGGGGTTCATGGGTTTGGATCCTGGGCATGGACCTACACACCATTCATCAAGCCATGTTGTGGCAGTGTCCCACATGCAAAATAGAGGGAGATTGGCATGGGTGTTAGCTCAGGGATGATCTTCCTCAAGCAAAAAGAGGAAGGTGGCAACAGATGTTAGCTCAGGGACAATCTTCCTCACCAAAAAAAAAAAACAAAAGAAAAAGAAAAGTGAACAAGATAGACATGTGTCCAAAGAGTAGATGGAAAAGGTAAAAAATTTTAAAACAAAAGATCTTCTCTCTTTAAAAACAGAATTACTTCAGCTCTTCTTAGCAGAGGTTTAAAAAAGCAATTGCATCCCTTAACTTCTACTTCTGGCAACTCTGCTGACAAATATGTCATTTTGGCTTTTACTTCTGTTCTTATTTATGAAAAGCTCAGCATACAAACTTTACATAAATGTGATTCAACGTTCGCTTTTCTCAAGGGGAATTTCATAATAGCGAGATAATTTGTAATAAGTTAACTTAGACATGCGTATCTATCTCTCATTCATTTGGAACCCTCTGCCCTTCTTTCCTTCGGAGAATATAGCAGGATATTTTTTGTATAACACTTAACTACCCTCCTGATAATTGGGAGGACCTTTGAATCTCCACGCAATCTACAGAAAAGCTAATTACACTAACTACCGCTTCTCTACATTTGCCATTGATTGGTTCATTTAATTTCACGTTTGGTAGGCAATTAATTCTGTTATATAAAATGTTTTTGTCACGTGATATTGAACAATATATACAGAAAATAAACGTAGAAAAGATTGTAAGGGAGAATTTTTCTTGACAAGGATTGAAATAAAGCATAGCATGATCTACATCAAGCTGCTTTGCACACTATCTATTCAACAGGCATGCACTAATGTGACAATTAGACACAAAGAAGGCTACAATTGTCAATTATTGTTATTCACACCAGTTATGTTCTATAAAGTTGGCATAACACTGAATTAGTGACTACTGAACTATTTTTCCAAGTGGAAGTACAGAACTAGGTTTCTGTGAGCCTCTGGTAGCAACATTTTTGTCAATTTTAATGCCATTTGCATTAGATGGGTTCATTTGTCAGCATCCTTGTAAAACAAGTCAGTCTCATCAGCATTGAAAATCTGATGATCCACCTGACCCTTTTCCTGGAATATGTAGTATACAGGCATTTTAAAGACTCTTCCTGATCTGCAGAACCTGCCTTATCTGCACATTTAACTTTTTTCATGCCATATCACCTTTGGAACTGTAGGAGGCAGCCAGTGCTGGCCAAGAGGGTTTATTTAACATTGTTTTGACCTTGGGTAAAGTGATCATAAATGTCTCAGGCTTCTGGCTCATAGCAATACTGTCCACTATGCATTTTATTTTTGTTAAATAATAGAACATTTTTAAATCAGTTTTAGGTTTACAGAAAAATAAGCTGAATGTACAGAGAATTCCCATTGGTCCACACTTTACATTAGGATTTGCTCTTTGTGTTGTACATGCTAAGATTTTTGACAAGTGTCTAATGACGTGTATCCACCATTATAGCATCAAACAGAATCGTTTCACTGGCCTAAAAATCTCCCATGCTTTGCAAATTAATTCCTCCCCTCATCTCCCAAATCTCTGGCAACCACTGATCTTTTTTATTGTTTCCATAGTTCTGCTTTTTCCAGAATGGCATATTTCTGTAATTATGTAGAATGTAACCTTTTCAGATTGGCTTCTTTCACTTATCAATATGCATTTAAGTTGCTTTCATATCTTTTTGTGTCTTGAAGGCTCAGTGTTTTTTTTAGTGCTGAATAATATTCCATTGCTCAGATATATCACAGTTTCTCCAGGCACCTATGGAAGCACATCTTGGTTGCTTTCAGGTTTTGCTGGATTGTACGGAAGAGTATGTTTAGATCTGTTGGAAACTGACAAAAGTGGTTGCACCATTTATTTCCATCAGCAATAAATGAGAATTCCTGTTGCTGCACACCCTCACCAGCATTTGGTGTTGTCAGGTTTTGGATTTAGCCATTCAACTAGGTGTGTAGTGGTATCTCATGGTTGCTTTAATTTACAATCCCCTAACAACAAGCTTTTTTTTTTTTTTAATTGGTTTTCATCTCAGGAATACACAGATTTAACCTCCTTTGCATCTCTTCCACAGATTGTACTTTAGCACTTTCCAGGGTGCCTCACATACAGATCTGTGAATTTCCTCTTCCTTTATCTGTATGTACCATATTGTTAATTCGTTTACAAATGCAAAATACTTAAGTGGGTTACTTATCTCTTCTTTTCCGGGACTCCCAGCACAATTCTTCTTTGTCTCCAAACATCAGGATGCCATTCTGTACTCTTCCCAGAAAAGGAACTCTTCAAAACTAAAATACCACAGAATCCTGAAAGAGATTCAAAAGGGAAGAAGAACAGGCAACCTAGTCATTGGTGTAGAAGCATATTTAAAGAAGGGATTTGATGTCTCTGAAATCAGAAACATTCTAATGAATTGGAAAATCACACTTCAGTATTGTATATTACTGGATCAGTGATTAATTGCTTCAGTTCCCACATTTAGGCAGCAGTGGTTTTAGAATGCTCCTGTTTCTTTACTTGATTCTTCTATTTTTGTTTTTTCATTCATGACACGGGAGCCACAAAATACGTTTCTCACTGAATACATACTGAATATACAAACTCCTATTATTTCTATTAACAGGAACGCTAAAAAGTCAGAACAGGAATTAATTAATATTTAAAAATCTTCCCACTTAGATCTCACAAGTAAACATTTTCAGTTATTCCGTTCCCATATTTTTTTGAAATAAAGTGTAGTTACCTTGAAAAATAGTCCTTCATGAATATGAGATGGAACAATATTTAATTGTAAACTAAAGTAATATCACGTGGGATAAAATGTCAGTGTTTAGTGTATATGATCCTTAATGGCTATGGATATTTGTTCAATTTGTTTTTATTGAATACACACAGTCACACACACACAAGACAAAAAATACATTTCCTTGGATTTAAATATTAACACATTTTGCACACATAACTAATGCAGGATAAATACGCCCCTCAGATTGTCATTTGCAACCATAAAATTTTTTTTAAGAAAAAACAGTAATTACTGGCTGACAATGTTGCTGTTTACATTTTTAACTAAAATTTTAAACATTCCAATCCAAGCTATGTACAACACAAGCTCGCATTCAATCTGATGATTTGGAGCCATGTTTTTGAAACGTGATGCAATTTGAAGCAAATTTAATAAAGTAGAATTTTCTTCCAAGTGTAAAACGTTAGAAAATTGCTCACAGTGCCCATAAAGCAGCTGGCAAGCCTGTTGAATGAATTTCTATTTTTTTCAGGTAGTTCAATATATTTCTAAAAACAAAACAAAACAAACGGAAGCAGCAGTCACACCACAATACAAGTCATTGATTCAGTCACACCAAAATATTTACTAGCACACTAAAAACATAATAATGAATCTAAGCCATAAATATTTCATATGGATTTCAAATTACTCACTGAGTTTTCACATTCATTTTTTGGGATGCATAATGAACTCTTGCTCTGTACCCTCACACCACTGGCCTACTGCTTGTCACGTGACTAATTAACATGTCATAGGTGCAATCTAATTTTTTCTCTTAGACCCTGTTGCTATCTATAACTCTGCATAGATGGAATAGTCTTAACAATCAAAAATCATGATTTTACAGTCAATCATTTTCTTTAAAGGAATAATTTCATATGTAAATTCTCATTCAAAAAGTTTGCTGCAAAAGCTTTGTGCTCATTCTTGAGATTTCATATTACAAGAACTGTGCCTTATTAGAGGCTCTGAAGGATGTATATCATGAATAATTGATTTATTTTAGTATTAACATAAAATTTCTATTGTAAGTTGAAAAGCTGTTCCAAGAACCGTGGTTTGATACCCCTGCTAACCAAAGGTAGACTTTCTCAACAGTTCCATCTGTCAAGTGTTATAAGTGATTTGCTGAATCATTACATTTGTATATTATTTTCTTTACTTCAATCAGTATTTTTGAGCATAGTATTACCGTAAGCTATGAATTTGAAATAGTTATTTCAATTCAATAGATATATCCTTCTAAATAATTTCATTGAAATTTGATTTCAAACAAATTCATTTTATAAATGTTTTTGTAAAATTTTAAAAAAATATTTGTGTATGTAGCAGGCAAGAATATTTTTAGATGGGGGCAAGGAACACACAGAGGACTCGCACAGCCATCGTCTCGCTTGCCGATCTGCGTGTGTATAGCAAATGCAGCCTAAGCAAATGTGACCTTCCACGAGTAACTAAGAGAAAGCAGAAGAATACTGAACATTGGTATGACAAAGAGTTCGCATTGTCTGAAAAGTCTTGCAGAATTTTTGGATTTCAGAGACCTGGGAAACAGTGTATGTTGTGATATTTGATGCACAATGTGATTACCAAAATCTGAGAAATAGAATATTCATAGGTTGCGTAAAGTTCTTTCATAGGTGCATATTCTTTATAATATAAAACATCTCTGAAAATATAAGACCATTTAAAAACCGGTTTTATCTCAGAAAAATAACCAAATTTTTCACCAGTAAAGAATATCTAAAGCAACTGTCTGGTAATTTCAAAGCAAGTTGCATCACCCTACAAACCTTACAAAAAGCCTTTTAAGGTGATGAATCAGATATTTAAACAACAGTTATAGTTATAGAAGGCAATAGGAGAGTTTTGCTTCAATTTTATGAAAGCAAACATATTAATTATAACCTATAAGGAAATATTGGAGTGCACTACGAACTTGAGATTCTAAACTCTCCTGTAAAAGTGAATTAGTCTTTACAGATAATGAAGGGTTAAAATTTTTATTCTTTAAATTCCAACTTTCACTTAGTATTTTTAGTCAATTTATTTTGAGTTTAAGTTACAAAATTAGATATCCTGTTGGAATGAAATATCATCTCATACCTGTTAGAATGGCTATTATTAAAAATAATAATAGTAACAATTGGAGAGGATGTAGAGATATTGGAACACTTGTACACTGTTAGTGAGAATGCAAAATGGTGCAGCCACTATGGAAAAAAGTTTGAAGCTTCCTCAAAAAATTAAAAAGAGAGCTATCATATGATCCAGGAATCCCACCTCTGCGAACACCCAAAAGAACTGAATTCAAGATCTTGAAGACATCCTCCATTCCCATGTTCATTGCAACACTAATGTTCATTTACAGGTGAACAGGTCAAAAGGATGTGGTATGTACATACAATGGAATATTTGTCGGTCCTAAAAAAGAAGGAAATCCTGTCAGTTGCAGCAACATAGATGAACCTGGAGGACACTATGCTAAGTGAAATAAGCCAGTCACAGAAGAGCAAATATTATGTGATTCCACTTATATTAGGTATCTAAAATAATCAAACTCATAGAAGCAGAGAGTAGACTGGCGGGTGCCAGGTGTTGGGGAAAAGAGAAATGGGAAGTTGTTGACCGATAGGTATAAAGTTCTAATTATGCAAAATGAACAAGTTCCAGAGACTTACTGTGCAACATAGTGCCTGCATTTAACGATGTTGTATTGTACACTTAAAAATTGAAGAGGCTAGAGCTCATGTCAAGTGCTCTTAACACAATAAAAAAAAAAAATCTGAAAAACATTTGCCCCAAATTTCCTCAAAGTTTTTTCTACAAATATTTTGATTACTGAATACAATACTGTAATTTTCAAAGTTGTCACTCTTTTCAATTTCTTGATCTATTTAAATCCTAAGATCTGTATGAGAAGATTGACATGAGTATGACATCATAGAAATTTTATTGAAGACTGTAAATTTTATTGGGGAAGCACTCGGGGTAAACGTTGCCTCAACACTTTCATTTTCACCCTCATTTGTAACATCTGTACAAATTGAGAACTTTCAAAAAATTAAGAACTCTAACTTGCCATTCAAATGCTTAAGCCTGAAGCAAATCTCATGTCATATCTCACCTCTAGTTTTATTTTACCTAAAGTGGGAAGGAAAAATGGTCATGAAACATGCCTTTTATTTCTCATACAAATCACTTCATATCTGTACTCAATCATGTAATAGTGCATGCAGTTAATCAATGCTATTTTTCCTAATGCACTTGGAAATGTTTATTTTGTGTGCAGTTGAGAATTCACATTAAAAAGTTGACTGTAGTGTATATATAATATAGATTAACACTGCACATTCTAATAACCTAATAGTTCGAATTGTTCCATCTTTCCCTGTACATATGCACAGTGTAGTTTGGGAAAGTCTGAGAAATTGCATTCTGTACTGACAGAGTATATACACACAAGTACAGTTTAAAATAATATACGAAGAGATGAAAATTCTCATGAAAAGCCAAAAAACCTTTATAGTTAAAAATATAATATCAGTAAGATTTTTTTTCTATTTAGAGCAGTAAATTGTGAAAAAATATTGTTTTCCTGGGGCTAGGTGGTGGGCCCTTGTTTGTTTTGTCTTTATGAGTCTTTGGGCACCATTTTATGAGCAAGGTTGCTTAACACAGGAAAAAAGTGTTGCTCTCTTTGAAATTATATAATCTTGCATGATACAGCTACATGGTAGACAATTATAAATACATTAAATGAATGTTGGGAAGCACTCTAAAGCACAAAAGATGATTATGGTTTTCAACTCTTAAAAAGTAGGTTACAAAGAGTTATTTAATTTTACCAATGTTAAGATTTCTCTAGTAGCTCTACCTACTTAGTTGCCTCCCTGTTATCTGAATTTCCTAGAAAATTTGTGACTGTCAAAGTCTCAGTCTGCAGTTACAGAAAATGTCTGGAATATCCAACTTATGCTTTCTAATTCTACTTCCCATTCCAATTATGATTAGTTATAATTTGGTATCATGTCTAGTTAGAATTTAGAATTTCTTCAACAGAACAAACAAGAAAAGAAATTAGAGAAAAGCACGTAGCACTCAGGAATACTAAAATCACTACATAGACCAAAAGGGAGATTAGAAATCTTGTGATATTCAATATAATATCATTGAAACAATCTTTAGAGGATAGAGACTAGAATGGCTATACTACCTTGATATAAGAAGATAAAATGTATTCAATTAGAGATGGAAATGACTTATACAAGTGATTAAAATTGAAGAAAATACTTACTGACTGGAAAATTATATTTCCCAATGTTATTGAAAATGTCCTTTACATCAATAAATATGCAATCCAGAAGCATCTGCTTGACATATTTTGGTTTGAAATGGCCTTGGGAAATTATTTGCTCTGTGAAGAACCTCCTTCCTGAAGGAATTGGATTATGATGATTATATAACCATCATTATCATTATCATCATCCTCATTTTTACGACCATACTTATGCTTATTATATCCTTATATTTATATAGTACTACATTGTTTTCAAAGTGAAATTACAGATATCATGTTACATATTTTATTACTTATACTCAAATTGAGTTTTGGATGGGAGATATAAAATATAAATAGATACATAATCATATATATCATTAGAATAGACAAAAAAAGAGAACGTTATTTTTCTTCTTTAAACCTAAGAATTGATCTGGTTACATCATTGATCAAAACTTTCATACCAGTGTCCTTAATTCTTGGTAAACTTACATGCAGTTAAAAACTTCAGGAAAAATTGTGCAACTAGTCAAAGATATTCACTAGTTAAACAAAGTAGAAATGGAGATGCTCCAAAAGGGCTCTGGAAGTCAAGCAGGGAATGTACCCACCTTTAAATAACTAGGTGGGCTGTTATTCTTTCAAAGATCAATTTTAAATCTCCATCTAAGACACGTTTCTATCTCCTGGTTACTCCTTGAGATAGGAAGTGTATTGCTTGCTGTATATCTAAATTTTCTGAGGAGAAAATAGAAATAACGTTTTTTTCAGTAAGTTATCAACTTACTCTAGTGAACTTGTAAGCTAGTATGCGACAGAAAGAGCAAGTCATTCTCCCCCTCACTTGAACCTCCCCTCCTCCCAATCTTATACTCCACCAACCTAGTTACATTAGGAAACAAACTGTCCACTTTACCAGCATAACTGCAAGCTTTTGCTATCTATCATTTCTAGATGTAAAAATAAAACAGAAATAAATTATCATCTTTATCTACATATTCCCTGCAATGGAATAAAAATGACTCCTTGAACATTTCCCACAGTTTCAGGTTTCTGCACTACGGCTTGTGATATTTTCCCCCTCCAGTGGGATATTTTGCTCTCTACTTCTCTAATTGTGAATTATAAAATTCACAAAATATATGAATAAATGCATAAATACATGAAAAATGCATAAAATTATGAATCTTTTAAATACCAACCCAAATATTTCCTCCTCCAAAGTCCTTTCCCTCGTTTTATTTTCCTAGTCAGATGACCACCCCAGTCGTGCTCCGTAAGTACAAGACAATTTAGAAGTCTTTGGTACTTACACCAAAGGAGTCAGCCTTGACTCTGCTCTGCTTCTTACTCTCATATTCAGGCTAATCTTTGTGCCTCTGTCTTTGAAATATGTGCAGAATTTGACAACTCGTGAGCATTTTCAACACCGCCACTCTAGTACAAGCAACAGTAATTTCATGTGAACTATTGCAATAGTCTGCTTTCACCTTTGCTCTTCAACCCCCACTTATCTATTTTGAAACTAGTAGTCAAGACGACCTTTTAAAAACACAAATCAGATTATATCACTCCTCTTCTCAAAACCCTCCAATAATTCCCACCTCCATATGAAACTGTAGAGTTTGGTACTCCATTAGATGTCTGAACTTATCTATCAATTCTCATTCCCTCTAGTCATATTGGATTCCTTGCTGTTTTTCAAATATGTCAAGAACGCTACCTTTTGAGGGTCCTTGCATTTGCTGTTCTGTCTTTCTGGAACATTCTTTCAATAAATCAGGGGTCAGCAAATGACAGACCATAGGCCAAATCCAGTCCACTGCCTATTTTTGTAAGTCTAGCTTTGTTGGAACACAGCTACACTCATTTCTTTATCATCCATGGCTGATTTTGCACTACAACGTCAGAGCTGACTAGCTTGGCAGAGACTTTACAGCCCACCAAGCCTAACATATTTACTATGGCTTATTACTAAAAAATTTACTTAATCCTGGTGCAGATAAAGTCATGGCTTATGAGCAGTCCCTAGCCCGTAATCCCTCCCACCATGCACACACACACAGGCCTTCATGAGTTTGCTTATTGTTATTTTTCTCAAGAAGCTTTCCCTGGCCACTTAAAATCAAATATTAGCCACCTCCTCTCCCATTGTCATTGTCATGTACTGTCCAAGTCCAACTTTTTAAAAATAGTACTTAGCATCAGCCTAAACATCAAATATTTGCTAGTTTAGAATTTGTTTTCTTCCACTAAGCAGTAAACTCAAAGAAAGAAGGGACATTTCCTGGTTTGTTCAGTGCTGTATCTGCAGGGCCTAGCACAGAATAGGTGACTGTATCTGTTATGTCACATTCAGGATCACTATTGGAGACAACACCTTAAGTCAGGCAGATCAGCAGAGACCACAAAAGTGGATAAAGTATGGCCCATACAATTCAATAGCGCACTATTGGGAGCTATGGGAAAAATCCCAGACGTGGATAATTATAGCATAATTTAACTGGGACACTTAAATAGTTATCAAGGTGTTTAAGAAATATTAAGCATCATTGTATGTGACCCTGTGATAAGCTCTGAACAATACAGACATGAGTCCTTCTCACATTCTTATAGATTATAAGTGGAGATATGCAAGATATAAATAAATAAATAAATAAACACACACAAATGCAGTCAGGGAAACAGATGGCTGAAACTAAAGAATAAAGAGATGGTGTTGACTATAGCAATAGTGGTTGAAGTCGGCTTTTTTCTAAAGGACAATACTAACTAGAATATTTTTAAAGGAGAATATTAATAACTAGGGGTCAAAATGATGAGAAGAATCCAGCCATGTGAAGAGTTGAGTAAAGAGCACAGTAGGCAGATAAAATAGCATAGGTAAAATATATAGCATATCTGTAAATAGCATATAGATAAAATAGGCCTTAATATGGGAAAAACTTGAAATATTCAGAATTTTTTACAAAGTCAGTGCAACTAGAAAGTAAGAAGCAAGAGAGAAAGAGAAAGAGCAGTTTTGGAAAGTGTGTAGGTGTTAGCTCATATAGGGGCCTCATATGATGTAGTAGGATGATTGATTTTATTTTATATACAGTTGGAGTCTACCAAGAGTTTACAAAAATTATGAAACCATATGCTTCATATATATATGTTGCTGAGGAAGATTAACCCTGAGCTAACATCTGTGTCAATCTTCCTCTATTCTATATGTAAGTCACTGCCTCAGCATGGCCAGTGGTGTAGTTCTGTGCCCAGGAACTGAATCCAGGCCACCAAAGCAGAGTAAGCCGAACTTAATCACTAGACTATGGGGCCGATCCTATGAAGCCATATCTTAAGAAGTACATGCTAGCTTCAATATAAAAAAATAATTGAATGGCAAAGATGGATATAGAGATAATTTACAAACCTGTTAGTGCAGTCTAAGTGAGAAACAATGGTGGCCTGGCCCAGAATGATGGCCAGATGGCAGAAGGTGGATAAATTTGTTGGGATACAATTCTCCATGCACCTCTCATATTTCTGCGTACTTATATTGTCTTTTGCTCTGGATTTTCTTTTTAAATATGTTTGTATAGCAAACAACTTTGGAAAATTGAAACAGCATCCCTCCAGGCCTGAAGGAAGGTTTGGTTGCAAGACAGAGTACCAGAGAAGAGAGAAGAACACAGAGAGAAAAGTCCAGAGATCTTCAAACAGTCCATCTCAAGTATTCAGTTGAGTATGTTCAGTGCATGGATGTGAAGAAACTATTAGAGATTGGTGAAAGAACTCATAGAAACACCGAAGGGAACAGTGTCTGAAGCTCACTGAGAGACAGGAATATCACCAGTTTCCATCAGCCAGACTGGAAAACTTCATAATTCCATAATGAGGAGAAAGAACAATCACTTGAAACTGATCAAGAAATGAACCAGATGATAGAATTTGTGGTCAGGGACACTAAAACAGTTGGATAATTTTATTCCACATGTTCAAGAAAGCTTCAAGAGTTACATTTTAAACATGTAAAGACATGGAAGATATAAAAAAATCCTAATCTAATTTCTATAATTTAAACTACAATGCGTGATGTGAAAAATATACTGTATGAGATTGAGAGATTAGACATTGCAGAATAAAAGATCAGCAGTGATATTGAAAACATATCAATAAATACTACCCAAAATGATACAGAGAGAAAGAGAACTTTTTAGAAAAAGTGAAAGAGTTTCAGCGATGTATGGGATAACAGTAAGTGGCCAAACATTTATGAATTGGAGTTCCAAGAAACAGGAGATGGTGAAAAAAATTAAAGAAATAATGACAACTTTTTTCCAGAATTGATGAGAACTGTAAACCTGCGGATCCAAGAAGCTCATCAAACCAAAGCAAGAAAATCATGAAGAAAACTACAAGGCGTTGAACAGCAATTTCCCATTTCCTCCTCTCCAGCCCCTGGCAACCACCATTCTATTCTGCTTCTATGAGTTTGACTATTTTAAAGAACCTCATAAGTGGAATCATGCAGTATTTGTCCTTCTGTGACTGGCTTATTTTACTTAGCATAATGTTCTCCAAGTTCATTCTTGTGGTTGCAAATAACAGGATTTCTGTTCTTTTAAAGCTGAATGATACTCCCTTGTATGTACGTACCACATTCTTTTTACCTGTTCATCCATCAATAGACATTTAGATTATTTCCATATCTTGGCTACTGTGAACAACACTGCAATGAACATGAGACTGCAAATATTTCTTCAAGATCTTGTTTTCAATTATTTTGGATATATCCAGAAGTGGGATTGCTGGACCATATGGTAGTTCTATTTTTAGATTTTGAGGAACCTCCACACTGTTTTCCACAGTGGCTGCATCATTTTCCATTCCCACCAACAGCATACAATTGCTCCTATTTCTCCACATCCTCGTCAACACTTCTCTCGTCTTTTTAAAATTTCCATCCTAACAGGTGTGAGGTAATATGTTATTGTGGTTTGATTTGCATTTCCCTGGTGATTAGTGAGATTGAGCATCTTTTCATATTCCTTTTGGCTATCTGTATGTTTTCTTTGGAAAAATGTCTCTTCCAGTTCACTGCATCTATTCATTTCTCAAATACCACGTGACTCTGATTCTAGCACTACAAGATCATTTATCATATTAATCACAAGGATTTGATGACATGCATCTTCTTCCATCTATATTATGAGTTCCTCAAGATCCGATGCCATATCATAGGCACTTTTGTATTTCTAGCCCCTTGCTTATTATCTGACACAAAGCAATTGGTTAATAAAATTTACTAAATAAACAAATGAAGAAAACTGCTTATAGGTGCGATTTATATTTACGTAAGGGTTATTTAATATTATGTGATAGCTTAACAATATCTTATTCTGTGAATATTCATAAATACCTCAATAATTACCAGTAAAATCTTCATTTGCCCTTGGGCTGCACAAAATTATTACATACTATTTGACATTTTTTGTTATTGTGTTTAAAAATCTTTACTTGACAGAATTATTTTCAGTATTCACATATGTTGCCTTTAGAGTTAGTTTTATTTAACCAATAGCATTAACTTTGCTGCCAGGTATCCTAAATTACATGACAAGTTAATTTTAAACACAGGACTGCCAATCTTTCTAAGTCAAGTTTAGGATGAACGAGCGTGGTAAGGGTCAATCCAGTGGATTTGCTTTGCGATGGAGGAATGCCTGTTGGAACTAATTAAAGAAAAGAAGATTTCCCATCTCTTCCCCTGTCCCCCACCCCACCTCCTGTTAGGCCTGGGCATCCTCCTGTCTCTTATGCGTAGTGCCATGAGCAGGACTTTGAGACACACACCCTGTTCTAGCATCTACTGGTTGTGTCACCGTAAACAGAATATGATCCCTTCTGAAATGAACTTCTCCACTTTTTAAAGGAAATAACTTTCTCATAGTAATTTTTGGGGAAATGAATGAAATAGTGCATATAACATACACAGCATAAAACAGCACCCCAAGAATAGAAATGTAGTTTCTTAATTATGTGTCACCTCATTTAAAAATAAAAGTTAAATATGCCTGAAATAGAAAGGAGAAGTTATCAATAAATGATTAAAACTGTAAAAATCTGAGTCTACAATATTAATATAAAAGGCAAATGATCCAACTCTACCATAAAGAGCTAGAGAAAGTCTTTGGTTTAAATAAAAAGTAATTCAAAATACTTTTCTCAAAACTCTAAAGTGGTACACCTTGAAAATTGTTTCATCAAGCATTTCTCAAAAAGATTCAAAAACAAACTTGTCTGAGGATAGTTGAGATACTGTATTAAAAATCTTAAAGTTAGAAAACAACTTTTTGCCTTTAGTTTTCACTGAAAATGTGTGTGTTTGAATGAGGCAATTCCTATTTTTATCATCTTCGTGCAGGGCAGAACTAGGCAATCAAAAGCAAGAAGGAACTGTTTGTCTTTCCCTCAGAGAAAGCCTTAGCGGGCTACCCTACAGACTCCAAGCTGCTGCCTGAAGGATGTCCCACATGATGTGCATGTATGTGTGTCTCTGCGGATGTATGTACATATGGACATATCTGCGTGCATGCACATGTGTATATAAATATATGTATACACTATTTCATATACTATATTTTATTTATTTACTTATTTTTACTTTAAAACACTAATAGAGTAAGCTGCACATGAAACATTACATTGTATGTTTAAAATATCTTTCATGGTAGATTTAGAAATAGTTGATAAAATATCATTTTGGACTTAGCTGGGGAATTCTGATTAAAAACTTCCAGGCAAAATTAAAAGCCTAGGTTTTCCTTAATGCACACAACCCAGCTAATTGTTTAAGAATGAGTCTTTTTAGTCGATGATAATTGACTTCCTATCAAGTAATAATATTTGAAATGCCTGCAAATGATGACTAGAGCTCCACACTGCCTTCCGATGATTTTAATATGTAGGAAATTGGTTAGTAATCAGTCTGAGGGAGCTTTCAACTTGAGGTTGGTGATAGAGGCTGCCCTGATTACTATTCCGCTATCCTTGTTGTTTAAAAATAGTTTATGCTCAAACATTCATTTTTGAATGAAGAGTATGACAATTTAATTAAAGTTTAAACTCTAGTAGCTGTTGAAGATCATACATAATCCAATTACTTCTTATTCAATTAATTTAATAGCAAACCACTTTGCCATAATTACTGTTAATCCCCTGATTTTTTCTTCTCAGCTGTTTATCAATGGCCTGTGAGCTATCTTGGAGGAAATCATATTGGGACATAATTATCAGCAGTCCCAGCTGAAATTAATGACTAAGTAATATTTAATTGCCACGAGTTCTCTATCTCTATCTACAGTAGTAAGAAAAGAGGTAGAAGTAATATAATTAAGAAACTGGCGTTTAATCTACTTTTAAAGATTTGGGGTGGCTTGATTTAACTATACTCTTCGCCCAACTTCAAAGTGGTGAAAATGGAGTTAAAATAGCCTGTCAAGATGAAGGCGGTGTAAGAGCACCTGACACTGTCTATACAAATAACCAAACTGGGCCAGGAAAGCCGAGGAGAGAGCTTTCTCCACTCACAGCATATTTTGGAATTCTATGTATATGAAAAAGACAGGGTCTGGCTTCATTCCCCCTTTGTTACCATGTTTTATTTTTAGTGAAATTCATAACAATTTTCCAGGTCTAAGAGTAATACATATTAATTTTAAAAGTTATACAATGCGCTAATAACCACTGCCCAAAATGTAGTTTCATTTCTTTCCAGTCTCTGTGTACATGTTTCTTATAATTTAAGAAAATTGAGGTCAGATATTATTTATAACTCTATCTTGCTTTCACTCTTTATCAAAAATATTTATATCACTAAATATTCCTCCATAATATTACTTTAATGGCTGCATAATATTTCACTTTAAAGATGATGATTTATTGTACCAATCTTCTACTTTTGAACATTAGATTGTTTCAATTTTTTTTACTCATAAAAAAGACTATTCCTCTGCATATGTTTTGTCTATTTTGTTCTTTAAAGTAGGATTACTGTACCAAAGATTGTATTTTAATACTTTTAACATATATCGAAAATTGCCCTTCAGAAATGTTGTGCCAAATTACACTGTATGAAAGGCCAGAGCTCGAAATGCTAGGCATTAATTTTATGTCTACCAGTAATTTCTGTTACTATACTACATGACATTAGAATTAACACAAGATTATTGTATTTGCTGTGTCCCTAATCCCTGTGTGTTTCTATAACAGAAACAACTAAATTACATCTTTGTATTACATTATTTTGGAAACATTTCTCTATAAATCTTGGTCTAAGTTATGCTATGGTGGTAGAAATATTGAGCCCCATGGCCCTGTGGCCGAGTGGTTAAGTTCGCGCGCTCCGCTGCAGGCGGCCCGGTGTTTCCTTAGTTCGAATCCTGGGCGCGGACATGGCATTGCTCGTCAGACCACGCTGAGGCAGCCTCCCACATGCCACAACTAGAAGAACCCACAACGAAGAATACACAACTATGTACCGGGGGGCTTTGGGGAGAAAAAGGAAAAAATAAAATCTTTAAAAAAAAAAAGAAATATTGAGCCCCAAATCTTGATGACTTACACAATAACAGATGCTTACTTCTGCTAAGTCTCTGTTCAATATCCACTTCACTCTAGAACTAGGCTGAGAGAGCAGCCCACGTCTAGAGTATTGCCAGGGTCATAGCCGAGGAAAAAGAGACCTGGTGTGCCATGCAATGACTCTTCAGGCTTGTGCTCGGAACTTCTATGTGATGCTTGCCCAGAAGTCATACATTTATTGCCGTATATTTATTCTCAAAGCTAATAACGTGAATAAGCCCATGAGAGAGAATAATATCTATGAGAGGGTAAATATAATTCTCTCTTAGGGAGGGTCTAGATAGAAGGGGCAGTAAATGTTTTGACAATACTGTATTCTAGCACACGGAGTTCATGGAATATGATGAAAAGTGTATATAATATTATTTACTTTGATGCCTAGACCATTTAAATAGAGGGAATTTTGATTCAGTGGTTGACAGCTTATCGAACAGCCCAAGTAAGTAGAAGTGGTTATTAAGAGAGTCCTGTTGCAGTTTCTTCTGTGATGTATGTATCTAAATTAGGAATTTACACAAAAATATACCTCAATTATATTTCATTGGAAAAAGAAGTGAGAAATGAACTATGCTATCGTATGGAATGCTGGCTTTGATTAAATAAATTAGTTTCTTAAAGTAATTAACCAAACCTAGATGCACACAAACACCCATAGATATGTATATATATAAACATATATATGAGTATAATTATATATGATATACACTTTAATTTCCTATTACTACTATATCTGACTTTCTAAGTAAGATAAACCTCATTTGAGCCAATGACCCCTTTAATCCTCTTAAGTTTTAGCAGTAACTGAATAATTTGGATTAAGTACCTCATTTCTGATGGAATACTTAGAAGAGGATAAAAGTAAGAGGCAGCTCTATTTCTGATGGACAGAGGTAAGGCCGTTAAAACAAGAATTACAAGGGATTAAGCATCATATGTTGGGTCTAAGGTGGTTGTCTCATTTCATTCTACTTGTTCAGAGAACGTTCTGATGCCAAATACAACTTCCTTAGCTCTCCCTAAACAGAAGCTTGATGGAGCCTCAACCCAGCTGAATAGCATCCATGAACACTATTATCATCTCTTTTCGACTCTCACTACCCGAACTAATCTAGTAAGATTAGTATTCAGTACCCAGAGGTAGCATTGATTTTCCCTCCTATGGGGCTCTGTGCCATACATTCCGCATGATGATCATGTTCCTGACAAGAACAGTCTATGTCTAATTGTGCTGACAAAGTCTAACACATGACAAACCACCTAAGAGAAAGAAACTAATAACCAGAAGATTGAGAAGCTGTATGGTGTGGAATAAAGCAATGTTAATCTGGCTGTGATGGCACCCTAGCTAGTGTCTGTTATTCCACTAATGAAACGATTGGACTGATCCGCCCCAACAGTGTGTCATGGTCACCTGTCCTACACTTTCCGGGAAGATAATATTTTTAGGCAAGGATGTGTGAACTCCTTTTATGTACAACCCAAGACTTAGACCCGCTGGTCAGTACCAGGTTTAGGCTAACTAGTTGACCAATGGTATAACTTAGATTCCATTTTATAGTCATTGTTCTCTTATGACCTTCAATCCTAACATCTATAACTTTTCCTAAACTACTGACTTGGTATCTTCAGAATTCTCTATATCCGCATCTTGATAACCTTGGAAGCCTTGGAGGATAAGTAGAATACACCACCCCACAATGTGCCAGTTTGGCATGTGGATTATTTCTAGATTGAAGGCAATGGGGGCCCAGCAGTCTCAGGAAGAGCTTCTTAGCTCCCCCTTAACTACCTAAAAGAATTTAGATAGGGGCCTGTACCAGGAAGAGAACCATTACAGAGATAACTTTTTATGTCAGAAAGAGTTATCTGCAGTGCATGGCAAACATCGGTTTACCAAACACTTGCTCTTCTCATCTTCTTGTGAATTGTTTTCCCACCTTTTGAAGTCCCAGGTCCCTATCACCTTCTTAGCTCTGGATGTTGTATAAGCTTCAATTACCTGACTGCCAGGAAGTCTCAAATTTTTATGGGGCTTCTATATGTACGAAATTTGTTTTCTCCTGTTAATATATCTTATGTCACTTTAATTATTAGACCAGCCAAAGAATCTGGAAGGGAAGAAGGGAAAAGCTTTTCAGCTCTACAGTTGGAAATTTAGGGGAAAGTTTCTTGAATTTACTATTGTTTTTTGAAAGAAAACTTCAATCCATGTTAATGTCACCATTGTGGCTGAATGAATTGATGACCTCTCATCTACATCATTATTTGTGAAACCTACTTCCTCAAAATTCATACTAGACCTAACCAGAAACATTTACCTGAAATATTATTATTTATCATTATTCTTGATTTTTAATGATATGTTATTTGGGGAAGCGCACATGCAACACTAAACTTAATCACCCTCTGGCTCTTGATAGAAGTAGCAACATCATCACCCTTCTTCCTAAGTGTTTTCTAATATCCAATTGATCATCTAAGAATCAGTATAAAATAATAGTGCTTACAGGTCATTTTCCATATTATTAAAGCTGAGGTTTTAGCACTGAACATACTGTAGGGGAGGAAGACATTTCCTCTATCCGCTCTGGATCCTTCTGGCCAGACAATGAATTAAATTCACATGAGACAGAATAACAAGAGAAAATTAAACAAAGCTTTATAACACGTATACATGGAAGAGGCTCAGGAAAACTGAGCAACTCAGCCAACTGTCCGAGGCTGCCAGTTTAAGTATCTTCAGCTACAGGCAAGCAGGATGTTTGGGGTAGTGGTTTGGGTCTTCCGAGGGGAGGAAGACAACCCACATGGAAATGGAAAAGCAAATGTTTGGTAAATAGAACTTTGATAAGAGTGGGCTTAGCGAGGATCCTCCCAGTGTAGCAGAACTCAAAGTTATCTATGGTGATGACCTTTCCTGGGGATGGGCCTTTATCTTAAATTTCTTTTAGGCAGTTAGAGGGGAAAGGTCAAATGTTCTTGCTGAGTCTGAGCCTTTATTGTCTTCAGCTCGAAATAATCCGCATACCGAGTGGCACATCTTGGGGTTGCCTGCCCTCAAGCCCATCATACTATTCTTTATTTTTTTTTATTATATTGCTTCTAAAGACTCAGATTTGGGCATGGTGAATGCTTTAGTTTGTTTAGGCTGCTAAAACAAAACACCACAGACTACCTGGTTTATAAACAACAGAAATTTATTTCTCACAGTCTTGAGGCTAGAAGTCTGAGATGAGGGTGCCCACACGGTCCAATGAGGGGATGAGGGCCCTCTTCTAGTTGGCTGACTTCCAGTTGTATCTTATACAGTGGAAGGTGAGAGATCTCTCTAGAGGGTCTTTTATAGGACACTAACCCCATTCATGAGGGCTTTCTCTCATGACCTAATCAGCCCCCAAAGACCCCACCTCCTAATACCATCACACTGAGCATTAAAAATTTCAACATATAAATTTTGGGAGAACACATTCAGACCATAGCAGTGGATATAATCATTATATCAGATCCAAATGTAGGCCTTTTTTTTTGCATTTACTGAAAGAATGCACTTTACTAAACACTGTTTATAACCACTTTAAGAATATTATCTTACTTAATCCTAAGAACAGACATTTAAAGAAAATGTTTCTGTTATTCTCATTTTCCAGATAAGGAAATAATATTTCAAATAGGTTAAATAACTTGATAACTTGTAGGTTCACGGAGTTGGTAGATAACAGAATTGGGAAATACAACTAGATCCGTCTGGTGCCAGAAAGTGCTCTCAATGACTAGATAATGTTACTTATTTTGCACTTTAGAGCATTTTTACACATGGTACTCAATCCAATTTTTTCCATCCTCAATGTGTCCCAAAGACTGAAACAGTACAAGTTCGGGAATTATTTAACATTATTACTTTCTGGGATCAATTATACACAATCTGTGGTCCGAACCTTGTGCACAATTCTATCAAATATTAACAAATTTATCAAGGTATTTGTGGAGATACATATAAATTTATCTGGATTGGACTAAAGGATTAATGGGAAAAAAGCTATTCAAGTCTCAGTACAGACAATTCAAGAAGAGTAATTTAAGTACCATTCCCAGAAGTAGCATTCTTTTTTCACACTTCAAATACACATTGATACTATTTTTGATAGTGCAAATGGAAAATAAAATTGTATGATACAAATGTAAATTGTAGATTCTTTGAAAGCAAAATTGTATAAATTTTTAATCCAGGATATCCACTACCAGCTATGTGACATAGGGCAACTCATTCAACTTTTTAGGCTTCAGTTTCCTTAATAAGATGATAACTAAAATACCTATATTCAAAGATTATATTAAGGATTAAAGAAAATGTATAAATAAGATAATAGCATAGATTCCCATAGATAGTGAGAAATCCATACGTATTAGTTTTTATGCCATTTTCTAAAATTTGATGGACCAGAGTGTGAATTTTTATTGAAATTTATCTTCCTGCAGAGAAAGGATGGTGGAGTACAGTGATTTAGCATCGGTTTTCCTTCATTTGAGTCTAAAAGCCTCTTACTTTTCCAAAGCATTAAGAATGTTAATTCAACTTCTGGGAAAGGCATTTTCTTCGAAATTATCATTTTCCCTTGAGTCCAGGCAAGGATTACAGGATTTTGGATTTTAAAGACTTCTGGTTATATTTATGACATTTCAAAGTAACTTTAAAGTTTGGGGTAATTATAACAAAATTTCCAAACTTACTCAATGTTTGTCTGCCCCAAATGATTTTATTAAGGAAATTCTTACCTATTTCTTCATACACTATTTCACCTCAAAAAATCCTCTAGCAAATACTTGACCTTGTGGTTATCAAGCCTTACTCTAAACTGCACGTGGTCAGTTGAGAGTTCAGAATTATCTTAGAAAGAATAGTGAAGGGCATTCTGAAAAGAGAAAATCAAACTGCTAATCTCAGAGAGCTAAAGTCCAACAAGCCTAATAATTATGTAGTGAGCATGCCAGGGAAATTGGTGGCAAAGTGTCACTGACATACTATTGTTGCTCACATGCAATGCCACTCCCTCAAGGAGGGTTATTTGTATTTGTCCCAACCGCTTCAGACTTCATAAAATGACTTGATTTGTCCAATGAAAGAGGAATGGAAGTGGCAGCTATCTTGAGCAGAAGATTAAAAGCCAGCTCATGTTTCTCTGCATTTTAGATTTCCTCTGCATTGCCAGTCAACAAAGTTCCAGAAAGAGGCTATTCATGTAGCCAAGCTCCCGCCCTAGGATGATGTGGAACAGACAACCAATGACAGACATATGGCAGGAAATAAGTATTTGTTGTTGTAGTCCTCTAATATTTTAAGGTTACTGTTTAATACAGAACAATCTAGCCTAATCTGATACAAAGATTTGGTAGCAATTAGTATAAAATAGAAAATATGAAATAGTTTTAAAGAATTGAAATTTAGATACTATTAAACATTTATCAGTGATGTCCACTAAAGTAGATCAAGTTATAAAACAGAGAATTTAGAGGGTATCTGCTTAAATAAATAAATAATACTATATATTCAGGTTGTGAATTTTTTTTTTAAAGGTTGGCCCCGCGCTAACATCTGTTGCCAATCTTTCTTTTTTTTTCCCTTCTTCTCCCAAAAACCCCCAAGTACATAGTTGGATACTCTAGCTATAGGTCCCTCTGGTTGTGCTATGTGGAACCTTGCTTCAGCATGGCTTGGTGAGTGGCACGAGGTCCGCTCCCAGGATCTGAACCAACAAAACCGAGGCCACCAAAGCAGAGTGCGTGAACTTAACTGCTACTCCACCAGGCCAGCCCTGTGAATTTTTAATAATAAGCATTTCTAAAGTTCTTGAGGCTGGTTGAAACCTATTATTCTAAGTAGTATAAATGCAAACTTTATAATCATACATTACTCAATTAATGAAGCATTAACTTTGGGATAATTCAATAATTGGTTCAACATTTCACATGAATTACCAAAACTCTGAATAAGTCAAAGCTAGATGTATCACTGATAAAGTATGTATTTTTGTTGATTTTCCCCTAACATCTCCATCTTTACAAGCAACAGACATCCTTAGGTATAAGTCCCAGTTCTGCACTTAGTTATCAGTTGTATAATCTAGTGAAATTTATTTCATTATTTACCTCACTTTCTTTAGCAAAACCAATTTGTCCCATAGAATTTGTGAGTACCTGTAAGCATTGTAAAGTTCTGGGTAATCAATAGTAAACAAATCAAAATCTTACGTTGACCCCCACAGGGCTTAGATTGTAGCAGAAAAGACAGACACCAAGGAAGCAAATGAAAAAATGGATAATTTAAAATTGCATAAAGTGACAAACAGAGACTGACAGAGGGATCCTCCTTAGACAGAGTGTCAGAGAAGGCATTTTTGAGGAGACGCATTTACATCAAGACCTGGAGGGAGACGGGCGTGAAAGAAAAGGGAGGACCATCTTTCTGGAGGACAGAGGCCCGCAGGAAGAAGAGCTTGGCATGTTCCAAGAAAAGAAAAATCCCAGATGGCCTGTGTAGAGAAAAATTTAAAATGATATCTGAGAGGTAATTAAAATCCTAAGCCACGACAAGGAATTTGATTTTAGTCTAAGTGCGATGGTGTGCCATTAAAGAGTGCTAAGCAGGGAGAATGATATTATTGGATTTATGTTTTTTCAAAACTACTTTGAATAATATACAGAAGTCTGATGGGGCAAAGGGTGCACTGGCCCATCTTTACCACATTATAAGGCACACACACAATCTCAGTAGTAAAGAGTAAGCATTTTTTACTCACTACGAGATCTGTATGTCAGCTGGACAGCTGCAGTGGCTTGGCTGCTTCCTTCCTAGTGAGTTCAGATCTGCTCCACATCTCACCTTCTGGAGCCTGTGTGTAGGGAAATTAGGTATATGGAGCATGTATTTCCCATGGTGGAGACCAGAAGCTCCCAGAGAGGTGAACAGAAACAAGTGTCTTGACTTAAGGTATAGGCCTGAAACCTGCACTAGGTCATTTCATACTACGTTCCATTGGCCAGAGAACATCACATGGACAAGGCCAACATCAGCCGTGTGGGGAAGTACACACTTTCCATAGAGGAGGGCCAGGAAGGGAGGGAGTCCGTATGCTGAGCTTGTCTAGGTGAGGCTAAGGTTAGTTCCATATGAATATTTACCGAACAATGATCCAAACTCTGCAAGACAGCAAAAAAGCACAATACTGAATCTACGTAATAATTCAAGTTAGAGGCGATAATAGTAAAAATGGGTATATTGGAAAATCATGCTATCTTATATTTAATAAGAACTTACCATACTCCAGGAAATATTTATCTACTTTACTTTTATTAATTCATCTAAGTCTCACAGCTACCTATGATTAGATTTGAAAATTGAGATTCAGAGAGACTAAGTGGCTTTCTAATATTACAGCTTATAAGTGGAAGAGCTAAATTTTAAAGTCAAGCAATCTCTGCAGAACTGAAAGTCTTAACAAGTGGCTGGGGATATTGTAAGAATTAACTAAATGATGTATATAAAGTGGTTAATAGCGTGCCTACCACAGAGCAAATACTAAATAAATGTTATCATTACTAGCATTTAAAAGAGGAAAATCATTAGTTAAAAAGCATAATCCCTGATCTTAATGAATTTTCAGATTTAAATGAGGAAAAGTAGTATCATATGAAGCATATTTAAAACATAAAAATGAAAAGACTTTAATCTTGGTCAAACAAATATTATTAACTCTATATTAGGAATGAAAACTTGAGGTTCATGGATCTTACGCAATGTGCTTAGGATCACACAGTTTATAAGTGTCACACCTGGGGTTTAACTTTAGTATAACTTGGATTCAGGTCCAAGGTTCTTTCTAAAGCTCCATGCTGGGAAATGTCAGATGTCGGTCACAAAAGAAGATAGAACAGGCAGACACACACAGAGACAAATGAACACCCATACAAAAGCATATATTCAACCTTATCTGGCTCTCTATCACTCTAAGAAACAGTGAAGATTCAATATGCTGTGAGAGCACGTGTAGGGGTTGGAATAGGGTGAGGTTCATTGTGGTTACTCAGTATGTCCTCAAGGAAAGAGGCTACACTGTAAATGCACATGTAGTCTGCATGACGAGAATGACTCCAGTAGTAACACTCCATATGGAAGCTACCTCCGCATCTTCCATCCCCAAATGACTTTCCGTAGATGATGAGTCCTGGGTTTATCTGCACGTGCCAGGTAGAAAATCCTGGTACATTTCAAAGTGGATAATTTATCACTCTTCAGGACTGGTCTTCTCAGGTGACATGGTAGTGACTGTAGTGGTATCAGAGTTTTGCCAGATTTTAAATTTTTTAAAAGTAGCACCTGCATTTGTCTTGCTCCATTTCTAGAAGAATGCTTAGCTCAGAAATATGCTCAATAAATATTTGTTAAATGGATGAATTAAGGAATGAAGGAATCTCTAGGTTCTCAATCTGCAGGTGTAAAATCTATTAATGTGAGTATAGGCATAGGTGTATGCTTCAGATGGAAATATGTGGTGTGCACAGTAGGAAGCAGAGTGTTGTAGCTAAAAGTGAGCAGCTTTGATGCCTCAAAAGGTCTGAAGAAGGTGTTTTCCTGCTTTCAACTCAGATGAGAAGCTTCCAGTCTTTTGAATTGCCTGACATACCGTAGATCAGTTCTTACCTTATATGTATTCTTGGGATGCCAGAGCATGCACTAGAGATCCTCTTGCCCAGAGTTTATCTCTTACAGATAATGAAAACTGGGAAAGTTGCAATATCACTGTATGCATGGGTGAATGTAAGAATAGTGAAGATGGAATTTATGGTTACCAGATATGAAGGTGTCCTGCTTGCAAGGGTATAGCAAGTGATTAAAATAAAATTCTACCTGGATGAGGTAAAAATATAAGTTGTGTTCTTGCTAGAAAACGTAATACTGGAATATTATCCTCCTACATGGCTGACCCTTTTCTGTTGGTACTTGGTCAGTGAGGGATGACACAGAACATGGACAACTTGAATAATAACCTCTAGACCGAGGACATGTTGTTGGCATTACAGTCAGATATCAGGTAATAAACTACTCAGCACCTTAAATTTGGATAATTTCATGGGTGTTATCAATAGCAGGAGTGGATCCTTAATTTGTGGAGTCTCAGGCTAGTATAGTTTTGGACCCTTCTTTAAGAAAAATGAAACAAAATCATGAATATAATAGTATTAGTATGTGTATTATTTAAGATTAGAAAAACAATTGCAAAAAATGATAAATATCTTACCTTTATACGAACTTAAGTTTTACAAACATATGTGAGCATATGTACACATTGCTAGGGTCATTTCCAGGGCCACACAAAAGGTCCTGCCTAGGAGAGCCTGAAGTTTAAGCTTCTTTAGCTCATGGTAAATTCGCCTCTCCCAGTAAAGGATGGCCATCAACGGTGTTCAACCACACTCTCCTGTTCTTGCGATCAGATGAGAGGATGGACTAGATAGGGCAGAACTTGAATTCTACAAATCTGGCCAATATTCCTGAGGTTAAGAATTTCTATGTCGATGTGAAATATTGACTATATGGGCCCTCCAACTGAGAAAAGTGGTAGAAAAGACGTAAACAAAGGTGAAAATACAAGCCTTGCTCTGAATGTGTTTTTACCCAACCACGTGCTTTAACAAACACAGGGCACAGAAGTTGGGCTGTTGTGTAAAGCTACATTCTTGGCATTAAAACAAGACTTCTTCTTTCAAAACACTCTGAGTTTTTGCACGTTATTGATTTGTCTATTCTATTGTCGATAAGCCATGCAACTCTGGAATTCAGAGTCGGGGAGAGTCCTTTGTGTTTGAGTTAGTAAAGATGTAATTGCTTTCACTTCTGATGTCACATTATGAAATATTCCTCTTCATATTTGGTGTCTTCCCCCACCTCTCGTCTACATCCTAGAAGTCTCAGGAGGATAAATGTATATTTTACATTGATTTTGATCAAGTGGCTGCTGCCCTGGGTGGTATTAGATTGCTAGGTCATTGCAGCAATTATACAGCAATATTCCCCAAGCGGACTTTTCATCTACTTGTAATATAAAATCAATAATGTCTAAACAAGGACTGAGATGACATTTTAATGTTTTCCAGAGAGCATTTAGACATCTGAGCTGCCTCAGAATTGGTTTCAAGATCCATTTTAAAATGACGGCAAAAATTGTACTCTCTGCTTATTTGCACCGTGAAAATACCTCTTTCTAGATAGTTTGGAAACAAATTTATCTCCGTGTAGGGTTATAGACTATCGTAAGAAACTTCAAGGAAACTATTATTTGCATTTGCTATTATAAATGTAAGACATTGCAAAACAAAATTCTTTACACAGAGAAATACGTAATTAAAAATGAAAAATTTTCCACCACTAACTTTGAAATCTCTTTCACTGAGATGCAGTAAACCAATACCATAATTAATTAGTATTTATTTTGCAACACACATTCAAAGTTTAAAATGTGGGTTTTATTCAAAATTCACTGACAGCTTTTATAAAATCTTTTCTACAAGGTTATTCATAAACCTAAATTATTCTCTGCTACGCAAGGCACAAAATCAGGTTATATATGAGGTAAAAAGTTTTAATTATTTTTCATATGACAAAAACCTGGGCAAATCGTTTCTTTTGCTATCGATATTCATAATTACTTAAAGAGAAATATTTGCAACAGAAACCTCTTAAAACTATTTTTTTTTTCGCTTCATCAGAATTAAAGAACACGAGACCTCAGTGATTAACCTGGGCACCAGTTTCATGGCTGTTAGCAAATGTCCTGTATTATGCACAGGAACCTAGAGCGACGCCTAGAAGATAAACTCAGAATAAACTCAGAAGGTATTTCAATGCCGTGACCTTTCATTGAGGCGAGTTAAACTGACAAATGCTAGAAAAGGTACAAAACTCCTCTGAGAAGCCCTTCTTTTCAGTCTGTGCAATCAAAAGACCCAATCAATGTTTCAACACATGCAATATTTACAGGTTCTAAGTAAGCACATCAGCTTGTTAAACTAACTTACCTCTGTCAAGCACCTCATTCCGTCACAAACCAGTGAAGAGAGATAAATCAGCTAGCTACTGCTCTAAGGAGTTACTGAGTCAACTAAATATCTGGCATATCCCAAAGGAATTGCTTCTCTCTTTTCATAAAGAAACACTACATGAAGGTTGTTATAATCCTTTACTATGGCCATATCTTTCTATTTCTAAGACTTCTGATGAATTATTTCTCTCTAATAATTGAGATTCCTAAAGTTTACTCAAAATTACCATGCAGTTGGTTCTTTCATATTATAAATGTCATCATATTCTCAAATGTTTACACATATTTGATTTTGCTGTCTATAAATTATCTGCAATTTGTAGAGATCAATGATTGAGATCTTCCCAGATCTGTAGGTTAGACAATTTTGAAAATGATATGATAATGCTAAAAAATGTCACTTTTAAGCTTTTGGGATTTCTAAAGTGTCTTACTATAATCTCAGCCAAGAATTTAGGTAGTAGAATGTCTGTTTAAGCACTATAAATTTACTCAATTTTTATTAGGTAAACTGAATTAATCTTTCATTATAAACCATCAAGTTCGTTATCATCTATCTACTCTAACACTTATTTTGTAACCATCAAACCCTGATCAAGTGATTTGGCTAAGGTCATACAATGAAGAGGGTCTTTAGGCCTTAATTTTCCTGCCCATTCAAAACCATGCCTGAACTTCTATAATTCAAAGTTCTAAAACTATTTTTAATTGCCTTATAAAATAATCACCAAGATATTCTACAACCCGTCTATCCAGCAACGTGTATCTATTTGCCATGTATTGATCATGCCACAGTAACTGTCACATGCTGGAATAAATCAATATCTCTTTATCTTGTGTTCTTCCCTAACTTCTCCCTCTAATCTATTATTGCCTGTGTATGTAGCTGTCTCTTGTTCTTTGCAAGGTACCCTGGGAGAGTCAGAACTATAGCTGCAATATTGTATTTGATACCGGTACTATAATTTTTGAAGGACTTTGAAAAAATAGTCGACCAAGATAATAAAGTTCACACACTGGAATTCACCGAATAAGCACATAATAAAATATTTCTAGGGAAGCCAAGGATAAAAAGAGACAAAAGTTAATTTAAAACACAGTATTGAAAGTTTATCAAATTAGAATGAACTTCAATATGACTTAAAACTTAATCAGAAGTATTCAAAGAAGATATACGATGGCCAACAGGCACATTAAAAGATCTTCAACAGCACTACTGATTAGGGAATTGTGAATCAAAACTACAGTGAGATATCACCTCACACCTGTCAGAATGGCTATTAAAAAGGCAAGCAAGAACACACGTTGGAGAGGATGTGAAGAAAAAGGAACCCTCATACCCTGCTGGTGGAATCGTAAGTTGATGCAGCCACTGTGGAAAACAGTATGAAGATTTCTTAAAAAATTAAAAATGGGAATACCATATGATCCAGCTATCCCACTACTGGGCATTTATCCAAAGAACATGAAGACACTAATTCAAAAAGATATACACACCCCTATGTTCATTACAGCATTATTCACAATAGCCACAACTTGGAAGCACCTTAAGAGCCCATCAATGGATGAATGGACAAAGATGTGTTAAATACACACAATGGAATACTACTCAGTCATAGAAGGATGAAATCATGCCTTTTGCAACAACGTGGATGGACTTTGAGGAAAAAACATCAGATGGAGAGAGACGATTACTGAATGACTTCACTCGTATGTACAAGACAAAAAAATGAACAAACACATAGATACAGAGAACGGATTGGTGTTACCAAAGGGGAAGGAGCTTGGGGGAGAGCGAAAGGGGTAATGGGCCACATGTGTATGGTGACAGATGGCAACTAGACTTTTGGTGGTGAACACCATGCAGTCTATACAGAAGTCGAAACATCTGAAATTTATATAATGTTATAAACCAATGTGACCTCAATTAAAAATAAAGAAATAAATAAGAAATATTTAGAGCCTATTACAGGAAGGAAGAATTTGGCTTAGTAAAAGATAGATTCAATACTGTAGCTATGTAACAATTTAAAAAGTTTCATAAACAATGTCCGAAATAGTAAGTTATTTCAAATAAGATTCAAATTTAATAATATTTAGAAATGAGCCAAGAACACAAAAACTTGAAAGAGATTACCAAAACTCTGCTTAGGCACCTACAGAGAGTAAACATTCCTTGCTTATGCAGCTTTTTTCATGTACTCCAACACTTCTATACTGTCAAATGGTGTTAACACCCGTAGTAGTTGCAATGTATATAAAAGATCTATGGTTTTCAAGTAATATGTTTTTCACTTTCTATGTACTTTTAATTGTTGAATAAAACTGGCAAATTTCCAAAGCATTGGCAATGCACTTGTTGACAAATACGCAGGTGGATGATCAGTTACTTTCCCCCTTAGGTTTCTACTATATGTCATTAATTACTATGCCAGACATCATACTTTGAAAGCAAAAAACTCCAATGCATGGAGTACATATCAAAATATATCGGAGTAAAAAAAAAGTTGGAGTTACACAGCATAATACATAGAATTTAATCCAGACCTAATGCATTCTTTCCTTCATTAAATTTTTCCCTGCTAAAGACCTGTCTTGGCCAGAAGTGCTTTGAAGTAATAAGTTAGCACAAAACTACTGAAAGAGAAGAGATGGATCACACGAATTCGACAAAATCTGTGCCAGTTTCCTCCTGAATTAAATGAGGATGCTTATAAAATCAGGTCGTGGCATGCATCACAAAGTGAGTGGGGTCCACATGTTGTCCTTGGATGGAAGGATGTACATAACTGGCATACAGAATTTTCTTTCTGGGGAAATTCATGAGTGATTTGAACCAAAGACCAATTCCATTTCTAAGGGCTACAGTTCTCAGCCAAATTAAGCACTAACCATCAGTCAGAATAGAAACAGGCAGGAACTGTTGACCTCTTTTAGATTCTTGTCAATGTATTATAATCTTCTGCCTTCTTATGATGATCCAGGAAGAAAGTAAGAATTTGGGATATAATAAAGCAATCTTCTGCATCTGATTTATAAAGATGTATAAGGCTGCAATTCCATCACAACACTAGATTATATCAAGAATTTTTGGGGGGGATTAAATATGCTAATGGTCGTGAAAGAATAAGAATACCATGAAATGCTTTCTAAAGAGTCCACAGGGGGTCTACAGACTATGAAATTATGATTTTGACTACTTTGAGTAGCAAACTATTCTTCCTTGAGCACAGTGTTTGATTGGGATGTCAAATAGAAAAATACGATAATGGGACATCATGTAGCTACAGAACACTGACGAGATATTTCATATTGTGCAAATTACAAGGAAAATGGTGCAGTATAAACAACCTTCCCCACGTGGGACTGTTTGTTCTATGCATGTGAAATCTCACCCTTACGGATCTTACGATTTTGAGGACGTAGAGAAACATGAGAGAGATTGATTGTGTTTTTAGCACATTCAGGGAAGCCAGACTGAGATCTGGTCTGGCTATTTTCTTCCTGGATTTCTTATATATCATTTCTACACTGATAGATGACTATGATGTACGTTGCTTCCTGGATCCATATGAATAAATTTATGTTCCTGGCTAGCAGTTTGTGGACGCATTCTTTAGGATTTATCAGCTCCAGCTATAGCAAGTATAAGAACAGAAATATGAGGTAAGGGCCATGAAATCTCATATATATCTAGCGCCATTTTCTCTAAAAATTTTTCTTGATAAGCTTCCCTTTTGTCCACTCTTCAAGAACATTACTATCCTTTCTATATTCACTCAATTCATATGAATTATGATTATGATGCTTAATTATCTGCAGGTATGCTAGTCTTTCCTGTCTCTCTTACACTTGAAATTCCTTGGTGGGGGGCAGAAAACATGTCTTTCTCTGATGTTCTTCGGAGTGCTTGGTGGTGTTCTCTGGACATCTGATACATGGACTGAAAAGTCTGAATGTGAGCAGTTGCGCAACCTGATATCTAAAGGATTACTAAATGCTGCATGGAATGCATTGTCTGATAACATGACCGTGACTCCAAGTATTAAAGAAAGTGTAAACATTTTGTCAAATAATAAAGATATTGAGCTACATACAGCCGAAGAATATTTTAGAAATGCCTAATTGTTTGATATCTTATATACAGTTTGAATATCCTCTCCCCACAGCTGATGAGACTGACATAAAAAAAAAGAGCTCTTGTGATGTTAATAAACTCACTGGATATGTAGGAAGCAGATATGCTTCATATCAAAATATATTCAATATTATAACATAAAAATTTAACAGAGTTAAATGTTGTCAGTAAATTGTTTTTCAGTATTTGCCAGTATTTTAAGTCAATGTCTTGATCATATATTAGCTATTTTATACGTTATTTTTATCTTATTTCTTTCCAAAATGGAGACTCATATAAAATACAAATTATTAATTTTCTTAAGCCTGTCAGAGACCTAAGTCCATAGAGTATAGTTGGTTGAGAATTTTAAGAAAGTTTAGAAAGGGATGGAAATATTTTGCCTATGGAACAGACATGAATCTTTGGAAGCGGAGGACAGACTGTGGTAGTCATAATAATGGTCCACCCAAAAGATGTCCATTTCTTAATCCCAGAGCCGGTGAATATGTTATGTTTCATGGAAAATGAGAATTAAGGTTGCTAATCTGCTGAATTTAAGATGGGGATATTATCCATAATTATTTGAGTGGGTCTGATGTAACCTCAAAGGCCCAAAAAAGAGGAAAAAAGAGGCAGAAGAGTGATGTGATACGAGAGGGACTCAGCTCACCTTTGCTAGCTTTGAAAATGAAGGACAGAGGCTATGACCCAAAGAATGCATGCAACCTCTAGAAGCTGGAAAAGGTGAGAAAACAAATCCTACCCAAAGTCCACAGAAAGAAAGCAGCTTTGGCAACACCTTGAGTTTAGCTCAGTAAGAGCCATTTACCTACAGAACTGTGAAAATAATAGACTGTGTTGTTTAAGCCACTAAGTTGTGGTAATTTGTTACCGCAGCCATGAAAAACGAATACACAAGTCAAAGAGCTAACTCAAGATCTTGAAGGTGATAGATAGGTACCTGCAAGAAGCGAGAGTACTCAAGTATTTGTTCACCACGGTCAATGCTGTTGAAGCTATATAAGCTGGTAAAAAGATTCAGCTATTTGTTGAAAATGAATTTCTACAGGCTGAGTGCGGGACAGCATGGAAATTTGCAGCCCTGATGGTACTATTGACATAGACAGACTTGTACCTTCTTGCAGGTTTTTTCCTCCCAAACTTTACAGACTGTCACATGGAAGATCAAGAAGAATACTGAGGAATTTGTTCATGTAGTCTTGGCTAGGGAAGGGGAAAAGCAGCCACTGTTGAAATTCTGCTTAGACTCAAGTCCCCTTTCTCTCCTATGGAAGGCAAGTTTTAATATGCAGAAGGAAGGGCAACAAAATCTAAACCCCTTGGAACCATATGCTGTTTTCAAGAAACCTATTTTAAATATAAAGACATAGCTGAATTAAAAGTAAAGAATAAGAAAGATATGCCATATAGACAAAAAAACAAAAGCAGAGTAGGTGTATAAAATTAAGACAGAGTAGATTTCAGAACAAAGAAAATAATCAGAGACATTACATAATGATAAAAGGATAAATTCTCTAAGCAGAGATGGAAGTCATAAATGTGTACAAACCTAACAAGAGAACTGCAAAATAAATGAGGCAAAACTGATAGCTTTGAAGGAGAAAAAGACAAATTCTCACTCTCGGTTGCAGGATTCAATACTCTCAACAATTGATAGAACCAGTAGAAAGAAATCAGTAAGGACATAGATGACATGCATAACATTATTGACCAACTTAACCTAATTGACAGTCATAGAAAACTCAACACAACATCAGAAAACACAATGTCCACCAAGCCACATGAGCATTCACCAAAATGGGGCAAAAAAACATTTTTTAACAAACTAAGACAAAAAATTGCCAACTATGGGGGGCCAGCCCAGTGGCACAGTGGTTAAATTCTCACATTCTGCTCCGGGGGCCTGGGGTTCACCGGTTTGCATCCCAGGTGCGAACTTATGCACCACTTGTCAAGCCATGCTTCGGCAGGCGTCCCACATATAAAGTAGAGGAAGATGGACATGGATGTTAGCTCAGGGTCTTCCTCAGCAAAAAGAGGAGGATTGGTGACAGATGTTAGCTCAGGGCTAATCTTCCTCAAAAAACCCGAAATTAATTGACAATAGAAACAGATAAAATGGAATATTTTGGTGGAATCTAATAAAAAGTGTGTAGGATATATATGCAAAGAACTGGTGAAAGAAATCAAAGAATGTCTTAAAAGTAGAGAGATATACCCAAGTGAATTGAAAACAGCTTCAGAGCAAACAAAACAAACATATTAAAACAAACGAACAAACAAAATACTCAGATGTTTATATCAACTTTATTGATGATTGCCCTAAACTGGAAAGAACCCAGACCCCAGATTTTCTTGAACAAGTAAATGGATAAGCAAATTATGGTACGTCCATTCACTGGAATATCAATGAGCAATAAAGAGGAACAAATTGTTGATTCACACAATATAGAGGAGTTTTAAAAGCATTTTCTTAAGTGAAAGAAACCAGCCCTAGAATTCTCCATACTGCATGATTCTATATATATGACAGCTTAAAAAAGACACAGCTACAAGGCTGAAAAACAAGAGAGCGATTGTAAAGAGCTGTGGGAGAGAGAGTGGGTTATTATAAAGGGATCATATAAATGAATTTTTAGGGTATTGAAATCATTCTGTATGATACTGTGGTGGTTGATCCATGACAATATATTCATTAAAAACCACAGAACTGTATACCACACTAGGTGACTTTTGCTGTATGCACAATAAAAAAGTAAAAATCGAGGCTGGCCCAGTAGTGGTTTAGTTCCACTTGCTCTGCTTTGAGGGCCTGGGGTTTGTGGTTTCAGTTCCTGGGCACGGGCTTACACCACTCATAAAGCTATGCTGTGGCAGCATCCCACAAACAAAAAAGGGAAGACTGGCAACTGATGTTATCTCCAGGCAAATCTTCCTCACCAAAAATAAATAAATATCAACCAGGATATCAGAGTCAGTCAGGACATAATGGAGACTATGAAAAATGAACTAACTGTGTTACAAATTTAAGGCATAACTTTACTGCAGGAGATGGGGAAGAAAGTAATTGACCAAAATCACTTTGGAACAGTGCTTCATCTAGAACCTGTAAGGTTGAAGACAAACAGCATCCCCTTGTTGGTAGTTTTGTTTCTCACAGGGCTATAATTTAGCAATTCTGAAAGTAACTTACGTGTATATTGTGGTTGAACAAATGAGTAAAGAGATTGCAGACAATAAGAGCCAGGTTTCTCATTCTCAGAGAAAGAAGTTACACATAAGTAAGGAGGACTTCTCGAATGCACCCTGCAGTGTTGGGTTAGAGATGGAGACATCGATATGAATTCATGTTTAGCTGTAGATAAATACATATATGCCTATACAGGTGTTCAGAAATGAGTTGACATACTTAGAGTGCTCGCTTTAATACATGTCCACAGAATCTTTGATATGCTTCCTTCTAAGAGGTGGAACTTATTTCCTTCTCTGTGCATATGAGCGGGACTTAGGAACGCATTTCCAAAGAATAGAGGACGGAAAGGGAAAGTAGTAACTTTTCATTGGAGAAACCTCATAGACGACACCTTAACCAAATGATCAACTTTAATATCATGAGCAATAACTCACATTGATATCATGTAGTCCCTGATATGATGGCACGAGAAAGCCACTTCGCTTCTGTGGTATTTTCCCCTCAAAATCCATAACTTTAGTCCAATCATGTGAAAATATTAGACAAATTCAAATTGAGGGACATTCTACAAAATCCCTTAACATTATTCCTTGAAAGTGCCATGAAATACAAGGAAAAGCTGAGCCGGCACAAATTGGAGACGTGAGAAATAAAGGAAATACAGTAAAGAAAAATCCTCCTGGAACAGAAGAAAATCAGTGAAAAACGGGTGAAATCCACATAAAGTGTGTATTGAGTTAATAATATTCCATCAATACCAATTTCTTGGTTTTGAGAGAAGCACCATCGTTATGTAAGATGCGAACATTAGGCAAAGCTGGGTAAAAGGTAAATAGAAAGCCTCTGCACTGTTTAGAAGAAGTGGTTTCAGGTAGTCTATAAAGAAATGCATATGTAAAGAGAAAGAGTATCTTCGAAATAACAAAACGGAAGCAATGACCACTTCTCCTAGACAATTACAAGTATAATTTCATCACAGTGCTAAACTACCTGTTGCCACAGTAACAGCAAGCATGAGAGGATTTTAATTTAGCATAGACAAAAACTAATATTGTATTTTTTTAAAAAAAATACATGTTTCTTCAGTGTTGTCATATTTGGTGTAATAAATTTGACAAGGTCAATTCATTTATATTTATGTGATCACCACCCCTTTACACCTTGAGAAAAAGTAAGATTAGATCACTGACATAAAAAATGCATTGGCCTGTTTTCACAGCTAAATGTTAAACAGATCAAAACACGAAACACGGAAAGGATAATAATTGCAATCTGAGATGGCCATTTTGAGTGTATATGATATTTGAAAGATCATTTGAAGTCTAAAATACCTAGTCTTATTTTATAAATTATTTTACTGAATATTTTTAAACTGAGGCGCAATTATTATAATTGAAACAATGGAAAAAAACAATTCTTTATGTGAAAGGTTTTTAAAGGACTAGAAACATAGTTTAAAGCTAACACAAATGACATTACTTTAAAACATCATAGCATATAAATACCAGTGGGAAAATGATTTTTATTAAATTTTCACTAGTAAAAAATATATACATAAATTAGGTATATAACCTAATTTTCTCCAGCAATTAAATAGTGACCTGTTTTTACTAGTCATGACTTATTTGTTTTAAATCAGGAACCTTCGATATTTTTTCTTTCTATGGTACTAAGTTACATGTGAAAGGTTGACATATGAATTTTTGGAATATTCTCAGATATCTTGGATTGACATTTAAGTAGTTCTCTAGTATGCCATGTTAAAGATAAACAAAATGTTTCTACAATGTTGTACTTAATATTGAAGTAGGTAGAGATTAGAGAACTACACACACATACCCAACATTTACTTGGTGAGGAAAGATAGATAAGTTTGTCTCATAGAACTGAATCTTTCTTACCTTTCTGACTCATAGACCCAAGTCAGTATTACTGATGGATATTCTTCAGGGATATTCTTATGGGTTGAATTGTGTCTTCCAAATTACATATGTTGAAATACCAATCCAGAGTATCTCAGAAGGTGACTTTATTTAGAAATAGGGTCATTGTAGATGTAACTAGATAAGATAAGGTCATACTGGAGCAGGATGGGCCCCTAATCCAATATGACAGGTATCCTTATGAAAAGAGGAAATCTGGATACAGACAGGCATGCAAGGAGAAGTTCAGGTGAAGATGAAGGCAGAGATGGAAGTGACGCTTCTGCAAGTCAAGGAACACCGGGGAACCCTGGTACACACTAGAAGCAGGGTGAGAGGCATGGGAAAGATTCTCTCTCCTGGCTCTCAGAAGGCAGCCACCCTGTGGACACTTGATCTTGGAATTATGGCCTCCAGAGCTCTGAAACAATACATTTCTGTCATTTAAGCCACCCAATTTGTGACAGTTTGTTACAGCAGCCCTGGTGAACTAATACAGATGTTTTAGCCTTACTTTGTTCCTGAGCAGAGGCTGACCACGGCACAGAGTAGAGCAGGAAACAACATCATCAGAAAGTTTGTTTCTAAAGGAGAGTTGTTCAACGGTCACCGTATCTCAAGTAACTTGAGCATCAATATTACCGCTAAACTATAACGTATCTTTAACTCTACCGTCATGTTGCAAAGTCCATGTGACAGAGCTTTTTTTTTTTTTGCAAGATGTTCAATTGTCATTCTAAATCCCCAAGGAAATGGCATTCCCAATGGAACTCAATAATCTTAGCAGGATACCAGACAGAACTCTTGGGAATATTCTTATCTCATTAACAGATGGAAGTCATTCCTCCTTAACACTCAGTTATTAGCAAAAATCTTATAGTGAAAAAACATATTACCTTGAAACTGAAATCATGTGGTTCCATTGCTATATGTCTGCACTGCCTAATCCCACTTGACGACCTGGGATAAACACACATCCTGCACTCACCTTAGAATATAGCCCTGGCTTCCTCCCTTCTCAATTGAGGCAACAATACCCACCATGCCAGTAGGCTGAGCTGAAAATTCCAGGAGAGACTTTCAAAGCAACTTAATTACTGGTAGCTAACCTGACATCTGTCCATGACCATCTGTATAAAATGCATAGGTTTTTATGACGCTAGAAATGTTTGTTCAACGAAGGAATAGTTTCAAGAGGCAAGAAAAAGACTCACATAGGATCCTCAATGTTATTCTTTAAATTATTTATTGAACACTTTATGGATGTGTTACACAGATGCATTTTATATCTTTAGATGTTGTGTCTGTGCATTCAAGATATGTAATTTTAGATGTCATAAAACTTATTTCTGTGATGTAGAGTATAAACAACTCTATTGTATTTGTTTAACTAGAATATTTGTATTTTCTCTTGGCAGAAAAAAACAACAACCAGCTGGGACCATATTTCAAGGGCTGGCAATCTATGGACCATCAATGCTAAATTTGGGTCTGTTTTGTAATTAAAAGTTTATTAGAACACAGCCACACCCACTTCTTTGTGGATTATCTAAGTCTGTTTTTGTGATAAAACCATAGAATTGACTAGTTACCACAGAGACTGCATGGCTTGAAAAGCCTAAAGTATTTACTCTCTGGGTCTTTACAGATAAAGTTTGCCAACCCTTGCTATACATTATAGCATCAATATTGATTCTCTCACTCCACAGAGCCAATTTTTAACTCTGCTTCAAAGTTCTGTGGTTAATAGAGTAGGCTTTTAAGTTACATTAACTGATAAATTCTGACAAAGCAATATGTGTTGTTTTGTGAACCTGGTCAAATGATTTGTTAAAAAATAATTTAATTGATCATTTGAAAATTGAAGAAAAACGTATTTATAGTATTTACTTATATTATCTTTGTAAAAATTGAAATAAAATATCCATGCAAAAACATGACCCAAGTACCGACACTAAGTAAATACTTCTTAAACATTAGTTTTTATTAATAAATGTTCACTCAAATTCAGTCTTCTTTTCTTAATTTTTTTCTGCTTTTTCTCCCCAAATCTCCCCAGTACATAGTTGTATATTTTAGTTGTGGGTCCTTGTAGTTGTGGCATGAGGGATGCCCCCTCAACATGGCCTAATGAGCGGTGCCATGTCCACACCCAGGATCCAAACCAGTGAAACCCTGGGCCTCCAAAGTGGAGCACACAAACTTAACCACTCAGCCAATGGGGCTGGACCCCAAAGCCAGTCTTCTTTACGAGGCCTTTACTACCTGTGTCCAGCTTCCAGGGCACTTTTGTAATCCTCATTTTTAAGCATCTAGTTTTGCTCTAATTATATCATTGTATTAATAATGCCTTACTATTAAATTTTCAAGCTCCTTGAAGTCATGATCTTTGTCTACAAGTAATAGAAATAAAATTCAAACTCTCCACTAAACATAGTTAAGGAAAAGAAGAAGCAGGCTAGCCAGTGGAGTTTTATCCAGGAAAAATGTAGGAGGATCTCCCCTTTTGGTTTCCTTGGCAATTGGAAAATGTCTGATTGATACTGGATTATTGAGGTGACATATTTACTAACTTTAGAGCTTCTATGATAGAAATTCCAAAAAGATTTTAAATAAAAGGCTGATAAGAGGCTGGCCCTGTGGTCTAGAGGTCAAGATTGGTGAGCTCTGCTTCAGCAGCCCAGGCTCAGTTCCCAGGTGCAGACCTACACTACTCTTTGGCAGCCCTGCTGTGGTGGCAACCCACATACAAAATAAGGAAAGACTGGCACAAATATTAGCTCAGGGCAAACCTTCCTCAAGCAAAAAGATGTTAGCTCAGGGAAAATCTTCCTCAGGAACAAAAAACAAGGCTGATAAAAAGTTGAGTTCAAAGTAAAAGAGAAATTTACTGTGTAAATTTCATGCTATTGGTGTTATTTGCACTGCAAAAATCTCCTATGTAAAAAATTTAATATTAAAGCATGTTGTGATAAAATAATTCATGTTTTCTACTTAAGTGTCTCAAAAGATCAAACAAGTGAGCCAGCCCTGATGGCTTAGTGGTACCATAACACTAGTCTGTCACTAGCCATGATGTGGTGGTGGCTCACCTAAGAACTACAAGGACCTACAATTAGAATATCTAACTATGAACTGGAGCTTTGGGGAGAGACAAAAAAAAAGAGAGGAAGGGGCCGGCCTGGTGGTACAGCAGTTAAGTGTACACGTTCCACTTCAGCGGCCCCAGACTTTGCTGATTTGGATCCCAGGTGTGGACATGGCACCACTTGACATGCCATGCTGTGGTAGGAGTCTCAGATATAAAGTAGAGGAAGATGGGCACAGATGTTAGCTCAGGGCCAGTCTTCCTCAGTGAAAAGAGGAGGATTGGCAGCAGTTAGCTCAGGGCGAATCTTCCTCAAAAAAAAAAAAAGAGAGGAAGATTGGCAACAGATGTTAGCTCAGGGTGACTCTTTCCCAGCAAAAAAAAAAGAAAAAAATCAAACAAGTTATGAATGTTAAGCTAGATTAAAAATTGGCTACTCCACAACTATTTTTAGTGTAATATTATGATCAAAAGCTGATCATAATATTAATGATGTGGTAATTATGTAGTTTCTATCATTTTAATCAAAAATTGAAACATCAGGAATGAAGACTAATAATATAGTATCTAAACATTGATGTGATACTGAATTTTCCTTTTTAAAATATTAATGTATCTACAAGATAAAATGTGTCCCCAGAATACGATTTTCCTCAAAATATATAAAACATTATTTTCCCAGTTTTCCCATTCCAAAGGGGGAGAATTCTCCTACTTTTATATTTTCAAGACGGTCTGGCCTCATGTTGGTGCACAGGTGGAAACTCTAGTTTGAACATACATACATACAGATAGATTATGACAGGTAGAAAGAAAGTGGAGGAATTTCAAATTTAGTAAACAAAGGAATATAATTTTCTTGAGGAAAATTTGATATCCTAAGTAATATTTTTTAATAATCTATTCTACCTCATATATTTGTAAATTTAAGGCTGCTACTTAAAATTGCATAAACAGATGCACATGATTAAGTCTATAATTGGTATTTAAAATGACAAATGACCATTCCAAGCCGCTCAATTCTTTTATACTTAAATATATTTCATCTCACTCGTAATAACAAGAGAATCTTAGTTTGGTCACATTACATCTGTAACACATCTTCCCGGCATTTTACATCCTGCCTTTCCAGTTTTGAAGGACAGATTAATAGTCAGTTGGCTTCTGTCAATTACACTACAACTACCATGTTATACATAGCATATACACTACACAGAACATACACTAACTATTCTTAAGAGAAAGGAAAACAATTTTTTTCCTCCCTTTACTATTTCATTAAATCCACAGCATAACAGGATACACAGAGTTCAAAAATTCAATTCTGGAAAAAAGAGAGGCTATATTATTCATATGAAAGATTAATAAAATGAACTGTTAGGATAGATGGTACCACGATTAGATCTGTTGGATCCAAATTTCTGCTCTCAGTTTTAGTAGTAGTTGTTTGATCCGGCTAAAATAACAAGGGAAATCCACAATTTTATCCATGACAAATTAATGGATACTGAACTCATCCTCCTTCCATAAAAATACATAAACAGCAAGCTATAAAACTGAAAAAAATATATAAAGCAGCTGCTTTCAGGCATTGGACAACAGACAGCATAGGACCGTTTCTCTCAGGTATAACAAATCAGATGAGCACCATGTAAATGCTAGCTTTCTGCCTTGGAAGACCTTTCCACAGAGTAGCATCAGGAAGCAAAACCCAAACAGAGAGCAGCAGTCCATATAAGTGGAGGAAACAGACTGGCCATTGGGCGTGGAGGCCAGCTGAGCTCTAAGGGGTGAAAGCGCCTATCTGTGCTAGCTGTAACAAAACTCAGTACTTCTTAAACGAAGAAAACACAATCCAGACTCTCAAGAATATAATACCTACCATATCAAGCATAAAATCAAAGTTTATAACATTTACAAAAATAGCAAGAAAATGTGACCTATAACCAGGAAGCTTAGCAGAAGATTAGAAACTGCATGAGAAATTAGCAGTAATTTGAAAACTGGTTAATATGAGGTAGCCAAACTGAAGTACAAAGATTTAAAAGACTTTAAAAAAAAAAAGAAATCAAAAAAGAAAGGAAAGGCACAGAGCACCAGTGACCTATATATCAAGAGGTCTAATATCTTGTAATTTGAGTACCACAAAGAAAGGAGAGAGCAGAGATATTAGTGCATAAAAATCATTGCAAAAGGGGCCCGCCTGGTGGTGCAGTGGTTAAGTTTGCACATTCTGCTTCAGCGGCCCAGGGTTTGTCAGTTTGCATCCTGGGTGCAGACCTACACACCACTTGTCCAGCCATGCTGTGGTAGGTGTTCCACATATAAAGTAGAGGAAGATAGGCACGAACGTTAGCTCAGGGCCAGTCTTCCTCAGCAAAAAGAGGAGGATTGGCAGCAGATGTTAGCTCAGGGCTAATCTTTTTCAAAAAAAAAAAAAATCATTGCAAGAAATAATGGCCCCAAATTATAATGTATAACTTCAATAGTACAGTATTAAAGACTAGAATGAGCTATGTGGAAGCATACTGTTTTATAGTTTTTGTGTTGCTTGTAAAATGGCAAAATATTGGGGCTGGCCCCGTGGCCGAGTGGTTAAGTTTTGCGCTCTGCTGCAGGCAGCCCAGTGTTTTGTTGGTTCAAATCCTGGGCACAGACATGGCACTGCTCATCAAGCCACTCGGAGGCGGCATCCCACATGCCACAACTAGAAGGACCCACAACAAAGAATGTACAACTGTGTACCGGGGGGCTTTGGGGAGAAAAAGGAAAAAATAAAATCTTAAAAAAAAATGGTAAAATATTATTTGACAATTTGTCTAGGATAACATCACAATGTATAATGAATTCCTCAGAGTAATCACACACACAAGATGTATAGCTAAAATATCAACAGAAAAATATAAAGGAAATATTTAGACTAATTAACAATAAGGCAGGAATGTGGGAACAGAGGAGAAGAAACAAATAAAAAGCAAATACTAAGAGGGTAGACTTAACTCCAAACATATAAATAAATCTAGCAAATGTAAATTGACTAAATACTCAAATTAAAAAGTCACTGATCAGCAAATTGTATGGAAAGCACAATGCTACATTTGCTTAAAAAGAAACATTTTTTTATTGTGGTAAGAACATTTGACATGAGATCTACCCTCTTAACAGATTTTTAAGTTTACAATAGAGCATAACTACAGGTATGATGCCGCACAGCAGGTCTCCAGAACCCATTCATCTTGTATAATGAGACTTTCTGCTCATTAAATAGCAACTCCTTGTTTCCCCGTCCCTCCAAGCCTCTACCATCAACATTCCACTCTCTGCTTCTATGAGTTTAGCTATTTTAGATACACCATATAAGTGAAATGGTGCAGTATTTGTGACTGTGACCTTCTGTGACTGGCTTATTTCACAGCATAATGCACTCAAGGTTTATCCATGATGTCACATATGGCAGGGTTTCTTTTTTATTTAAGATGAATAATATTCCATTGTATGAAAATACCACATTTTCTATATCCATTCATCTGTCAATGACATTTAGATTGTTTCCAAATTCTGGTTATTGTGAATAATGCTGCAATAAACATGAGAGTGCAAATATCTCTTTGAGATCCTGGTTTCTTTGGGGTATACCCAGAAGTGAGACTGCTGGATCGTATGGTAGTTCTATTTTTAATTTTTGGACCATCCTGTTTTCCACAGTGACTGTGCCACTTTACTTTCCCAACATTGTACAAGGGTTCCAATTTCTCCAAATCCTCAGCAGTGCTTGTTATCTTGGGATTTTTTTAATAATATGCATCCTAATAGGTGTGAAGTGATATCTCATTGTGGTTTTGATTTGCATTTCCCTGATGAATAGTGATGTTGAGACTCTTTTCATACAACTGTTGGCCATTTGTACATCTTCTTTGAAGAAATGATTATTCAAGTCCTTTGCTCACCTTTTAATCAGTTTATTTGCTTTTTTGGTACTGAGTTATAAGAGTTCATTATATATTGTGCATATTAGCCCCTTATCAGATACAAGGTTTGCAAATATTTTCTCCCACCCTGTGGGTCATGTTTTCACTTTGTTATTAGTTTCCTTTGCTGTGCAGAAGCTTTTCAGTTAGATGTAATCCCACTTGTTATGCAAAAGAATGAAATTGGATCCTTCTTTTATACCACACACAAAAATCAACTTGAAGTGGGTTAAAGACTTAAATGTAAGACCTGAAACTGTAAAACTCCTGTAAGAAAATATACGGGAAAATCTTCATGACATTGATCTAAGCAATGATTTATTGGATATGACAATAAAAGCACAGGCAATGAAAGCAAATATGAGATACGCTTTTTAAGTTTTAAAATACCAATCAGTTTGATATTAAAGGGCTAAAAAGTTCAAACTATGGAAACACTAAGTACAAGAAGGCTGTGTGACCATGTGTCAAACAGACTTCAAAGCAAGAGTTTGATACCGGTGATAAAAGTGATATCCCCTAATAGTAGAAGGGTGAATTATCAAAAAGACAATGCAAGTCTAGAAATGCATGCACATGGTAGAAGTTCAGACATATGAAATAAAACCTAGAAGAACTGAAAGGAGAAAGAGAGACATCCACAATTTTAGCTAACTATATTAACATTTTCCTGTAGAAACTGATAGAAGATGTAGACAAAAAAGTCACTGAGGATGAAGAATATTTGAAAAATACTATCAATCATCTTAATTGACTGAAATTTGTACATAGTCCACCAACACTTGCAGCATATACTTTTTTTCAAGCGCATGTTAACCATTAACCAAGATAGAATATATGCTTGATCATAAAATGTCTCAATAAATTTCATAGGATTTCATTATACAGAGTATTTTTTTTTATCATGACTGATCTAAAATTAAACTCAATAACATAACGTCTCTAGGTAAGCCCAAAAATATTTAAAAATTAAGTAACACGTTTCTAGATAAAATTCACAAATTCCTTGAAATAAAGACTTATAGAATGTACAGGAAGAAATAAGAATCTAAATTGCACCATGTCTACTAAAGAAATTTATTTTTCACTTAAAAACTTCTCATGAGGAAAACTTCAGGCCTAATGGCTTCACTGGTGAATTTTATTAAATATGTAAGAAAGATATAATACTAAACTTACAAAAATCTGTCATATGGATGGTAAGATAAAACTTTCTCCAACTCTGGGGCTGGCCCCGTGGCCGAGTGGTTAAGTTCGCGCACTCCGCAGCAGGCGGCCCAGTGTTTCGTTAGTTCGAATCCCGGGCGCGGACATGGCACTGCTCATCAGACCACGCTGAGGCAGCGTCCCACATGCCACAACTAGAAGAACCCACACCGAAAAATACACAACTATGTACCCGGGGGCTTTGGGGAGAAAAAGGAAAAAATAAAATCTTTAAAAAAAAAAAAAAAACTTTCTCCAACTCATTTTTCAAGTCAGCACAATTCTGATAATAATAATAACATAGAAAATAACATTTCAAGGAGAGAAAATGGCAGACTAAAATCTCCCATGAACAAATGAAAAAATATGTATCAAAATATTGGCATTAATCCATCAATATAAAACAAACAGCACAATCAGGAACAACAGTTATTTATCCCAGGAAAGCAAGCTTGGTTCTACATTTGAAAATCAATCAATAGATTCATAACATAAACAGAGTAAAGGAGAAAAGTCATATGATTATCTCAACAGATGTAGAAATAGTATTAAACAAAATTTAACCATTATGCATGACAAAAGTAAAATCTCTCAGCAACCAGCACGAGAAGGAAACTTGCTCAATGTGGAAAATCACATCTATAAAAAAATCTATAGGGGGCTGACCCATTGGCGCAGTCATTAAGTTAACACGTTCTACTTTGGCAGCCCGGGGTTTGGATCCTGGATGCGGACCTATGCACCACTTGTCAAGTCATGCTGTGGCAGGTGTCCCACATATAAAGTAGAGGAAGGAAGATGGGTACAGCTGTTAGCTCAGGGTCAGCCTTCCTCAGCAAAAAGAGGAGAATTGGTGGCAGGTGTTAGCTCAAGGCTAATCTTCAAAAAAACATCTATAACAATCATTGTGGTAGGCAGAAGATTGGCCACTGAGATGCCCATGTCCTAATCCTTAGACTGAATATGTTACTTTATACGGCAAAAAGGATCTTGCAAATCTAATTAAAGTTAATTAAGGCTTTGAGATTGGAAGATTATCCTTGATAAACTGGATAGGACCAATCTAATAACATGATTCCTTAAAAGTGGAGAGCTTTATCTAGCTGTAGTCAGAAAGAGAACCAGAGAGATGATGGTGTGCAAAGAACTCCACCTGCCATTACTGACTTCAAAGATGAAGGATAGGAACCAACGGTCAAGGAATGTGGGTTGCCTCCAGAACCTGAAAAAGGTGAGGGACAGATTTTTCCCTAGAGCCTCAAGAAAGTGACACAGCCTGGTGGCACTTCGATTTTAACCCAGTGAGACTTGTGTTGGGCTTCTGCCTACAGAACTGTATGATGATAAATTCGTGTCACTGTAAGCCACTAAAATTTGGGATAATTTTGAGAATTTTTCATCATAGCAATAGAAAATGACTACAATCATCATCCATAAATGTAAACTACTGCATGCCTTTCCCCTCTGTTCTGAAAGAAGCAAGGGTTTGTGCTGCCACCACTTATATTCGACATTCTACTAGCTGGACTATCCATTGCCTAAAGCCAAGGGAAAGAGTAAAATGCAGGATGTTGGGAAAGAAAGAGGAAAAATTGCCATCATTTTCATATGATCTGATTGTGTACATAGACATTCCTCAAGAACTCCCCCCAAAACTACCAGACATAGTGGGAGGTAGTAAGTGAATATAGAAAAGATCAATATACTGGACTAATATAGAAGATCAATTTTATTTCCATATAAAATAAACTGGGCAATAAAGTTAAAGTAATATTATCATTAACAATAGTATCACACAACTTGAAATAATTAGGGATGAATTTAACGAAATATAGTCAAGCCCTATGCTTTAAAATGACAAGATTTTGCTGAGAAATATTGAAAAAGATTCAAGTAAATAGAAAGGTATATCATGTTCTCTGACTGAAAGCCTCAATATTGTTAAGATGTCAACTCTCCATGGAATGATCTGTAGATTCAACAAAATCCCAATTAAAGCCTTAGCAGAGTTTAAAATAGAAATTACCAAGTTGCTTTTAAAATCTATATGGAAATGCAAAGGACCTAACACAATATCTGAGGTCTTACACTGCCTTATTTCAAGAATTACTGTAAAGCTAGAGCAATCAGATAGGGTGGTATTGATGTAAGAATAACAAATAGATGAATGGAACTAACGGAACTGAATAGACAATCCAGAGATACATCAGCATTTATATGGTCAGTTGAGACAGAGAGCACAAAAAGCACTATTCATAACACAAAACAAAAAAATTCAAATCAGACTGTGTTAAATGTTAAAACTTCTCATCATTAAAAGTATCATTAAAAAAGCTATGCCTTAGGAAAAATATTTCCTGTACCTCTATCAGATTATGTATAGCAAAGGATGTGAGTAGATACTTCCCAAAGGCAGCTATATGAATAGCAAATAAGCACATGAAACAGTGCTCAATATTATTCATTCTCAGGGAATTGCAAATTAAAAACACAATGAGATATTATTATATACCCTATAGAATGGCTAAAGCTACTTTAAAAACTAACTGACAACATTAAATGTTGGTGAGGATGTTGAGCATCAGAATTGTCATACACTGCTAACGAGAATGTAAAATATTTGCACATTTTGCCACTTGGAAAAAGATTTGGCAGATTTTTGAAAGTTAAAAATACACATAACGTGTAACATAGCCATTTACTCCTAGCTATTTTCCCAAGAAAAATTAAAATATATGTTCCCAACATATACAAAAAAATTAAAAATACTATCTCTATACATAGTAGTCACAATCTGGCACCAACATTATTATCTATAAAAGAGAAAGGATAAATAAATTATGGATTCTTTAAATAAATGAAATATCATTTGGCAATAAAAAGGAATGAACTATGGATACATAAAACATCACGATGAATCTCAGAGAAAATTCTATGCCTGGATAAAGGAGGCATGAGCTCATGCCCACACACTCACACAAATCTACCTTGCTAAGAATCAAAAAAAACATGGTGTCCTTTGGGTAAGAGGAGGGAGGTTTTCCTGTAGAGTATCACCAAGGACTCTCTTTGTTGATAGAAATATTTGTTGAGGGGGATGTGGGTTACACTGCTATATGCTTTTGTCCAAACTCGCTGAACTGTGTATTTAAGATGCGTGCATTTCATTATTGGTAGTTAGGCTTCATTTTTTCAACCGTGGAAAATTTTCTCACTGGAAATGATATTAATTCCTGTGGTTGACTAGCAATTCTGGGAAAGCAGCAGTAATACCCATTTCTCGTCTAGATTTGGAGACATTTGTCCTGGAGAATCCTGGGGGAGACCCACCCTCTACCTCTTTGTTTCTTGAGGTGGGGTTGGATGCTGCTTCCTGTCTGGTATTTTCCTCCTTTCAGCCCCTCTCGCGCTGAAGGTAAGAAGAAGGGAGCCAATAAGAAATTGGATTATAGTAAATTCGTATCTGCGGGTTATTTTCCTCAGTATTAATTGTGCCATTATTGCTTTCACTTCTGTATCATCATCCTGATATCTCTTCCAATTGTCTTCCTGTCTTCTCCTTCCATAACATCTTTATAACGAGGAAAAGTTAACGTTCAACTTCCATGAAAGTTTTTTACACTTTCTGATCTTCAAATATTCCTCTCCATCACCTCCCCTACCACACAGTGCCACACACACCTATTATACTACTTCCAGAGACATGAATTTCTGGGTCATGATATACAAAACTTACATAGTATCACAATGCTTTATAATTTACCAGGACATATTCATACTTACTACTTCATTTGACTTCTATAGCAATGTAGGTATTACTTTAATGGATTAAGGAATAGTTTCTCACAAGCTTGTGCCAAATTCCGATAAGTAATAAGCAGAAGATCTTGGGTTTGGATGAATTTGGGGACAATAGGAGAAGATAAAAGATAAAATTTTACTTCCAGTAGAAAAATTCTTCTCAACAAACAGTAAAACAAAATGAATATAGATGGAAATAACATATGCTGCCTACTACTTTTGTCGTAAGAACCAGAACAGTGTATGTTGGATGACATGAAAAGTATGCAGTGGTTATCCCAGAAATCAATGAGTTAGAAAGGATGATTAAAGCCATTACGTAATCCTATAGCACAGGCCAATGGCATTGGATCCTAATCCTATAGCAGATTTTAAGCCTGTTTGTTACCCTGGATTCTTGAAATTACCCTACACATTCAGTTTGGCTCAACAGCCTGACCTTTATTCCCCAAATCACATCTCATATGCTCTCTCAGCCTACTTGCTTATTTCCCTTTGTTTGTGTTTTCACATAGTCTTTTAGCCTTGGACAACATTGGTACTCAGGCTAGCCCTGTCCCAGTGAGTTTGCAGGAAATACATGAAATCTTCTTTTTTTTCTGAAGGCTACTGGAGATTGCTTGAACAGTCTGTAAAATTGCAGATTTAAAACACTCAGTTCTAGCTTATCAATTAACAATTTTGAGTCGTTAATACACTATATTCTGTGATACAGAATTGAGGTTTGGTTCAGAACACCATCTCCATTTAGTCTTGAGGAGTGAAAGACCATAGTTTTGTATAAATTTTGATACCTAAAGCTAGGGTATGGCAAAAGATGAAAACTAGTACTATGGTAAGAGGAGCGTAAATGTGAGAAACAGGATTTGACTTAGTCTTAAAAACAATGGAAGGAGGTATATAGGGAGAATAAGTTACTTGACCAATTACATTCTATGACTGGTTTTATTCTTAATTTCCTCATCTATAAAACTAGGAAGCTGAATTTTTAGGTGACCTTTAAGGGCTCTTTCAATTTAAAAAATATATAATTCGATTCATGTAATCGTTTACTTTCATTCTGTTGATAAACGCAAGAAAGCAACTATCCTCACTCATCTATTACTTTGAGTTGATCTTTCCTTTCCTGGTTGAGCTGACGACTCTATAGAGAAGATGAAAGCTTGGTGCAGCCATGTAAATTCATGCCTAAGAAAGCAGATGAAGGGTAATAAATTCTCTTTCAAGAACCTGAGATGCAAGGTATGATGAGGGTGCATCAAATGAAACTTCAAGACTTTTTCTTGAATTGAAAGTTATTGATAAGTTCCACCATGGTTTCCAGAAGGTATTAGAATTTCATTTTCTTTCTTTTAAATTATACTTTATGGTAGGTTAATGTGTTTGTTTGTTAGTTTGTTGTTGTTGTTGTTGTTTAAACAGTATATTCTTGGAGATCTGATCAAGATTTGGCTACACGGTCACATTCATGTAATTTCATTACTATAGCTTGAGCAGTGCTTTCCTATTTATGGCCTTTTGCCTTTGATTGAAATTTAATTTAATTTTACTTTTATTACACAATTTTTCACTCAACCATGTGTTTTCTATTGCTAATCATTTAAAAACCCCACACATCAAATAAAAAGCCGTTTTCTTTTCCCTTCTTGAAAGCAATATTTTAGGTGTATTTATACAGCAATGATCATCTCTCATTTGAGATGACGTTCAGATAGTTGTGTCAAGTGTCCTTACATCATTGAATACACATCCAGCCCAGCTACAAATGTGCTTATATTGATACTAAGAAAACGTGTTATGAAAATTTGCATAACTTTCTTCATGGTCTGCTTTCCTTAAAATTTTTCTCCAATAGTAATAGATTATCAAGCTTTGTTAAGTAGAAGAACTTTTACCAAAAGTCTTTGATGTAAATTAAACTCAGTAGTAAATATGGCTAGCAGTTTCCAAAGGCTTTCATTGTCGTAACAGTGGGTTAAATACTAAAGCAAGGCCTACCACACATACCACGGAAATATACTGGATTAGAGCACTGTGTTTGCCTTCTGTATTAAAGGAATGAATATCCATTAGAGTGAATAACTCATTTAAGAAATTCTGCTAAAAATAGTAGAAAACATTTTTTCCTAGCTTTTAGGGGATTTAGAAATCACTAGATATTATGGAGTTTAATCACTCTCATTCTTCACAGAGACAACTGCAAATGACTTTGGCCATAAAATAATCTTTAAATCAGTTACCTTCTTAAATTTGGTACTTTTCTTCATTAGTGAAACTAGATGTCAATGAAACATTATTTCTTTAAATAATTTAAAGAAATTTCTACTAAAATCACAGTGTGAATACTTTCTGTTTTCACTGCTTATGAATATCAATCAGACACAATTATTGGTACAGTGTCCATTATAAACAGACAAGTAAATCACACAATAAATCGAATGCCAAATGGTTTTAAAAGCAACCTTTTGATAATCACAAAGAGTCTCTACCATATGTAATTTCCTCCGGTTTTTTCCCTTGAATTAAAATAATTTTATTAAAATAATCCCTTCTCTAAAAGTTTTGTACCTCTAGACTCAGAAATTTTCTCTTTTGAGAAAATGCTTTTGAATATGAAAGAGACAAATCAGATTCCCTTTACTTCTTAACTAGGTTATCTGACGGGTGTGAGCATATGTACAGAAGCCATAATACTCTCATGCATAATTATGTGCACAGGAAGTCCTGCCCATGCTGTATAGACTCTACAGGATGCATTAAACCACACGTGTGAAGTTCCATTTGCTTATGACTTACACTGACTTAGACACAATTAGAAAGATAATATTGCTTTGTGTTCCCAGCATATTCCTATGAACTATGTACATAACCAATGCATTGCAAACAAAAAACTCATAGAAGATCCTAAGTATTAATGACAATGCTTTGTGAAAACATAATTTTTGTGTTTTTCAAATCTGTACCATTATTGGTGTTCTGATTGTTCTAATAGTAACAGAGAGGGATGTGTTGGGAACATCCATGAAGTTTGTCAGCTTATTCTTTTAGTTGTATCTAAATTATATTTTATGTAACCTGTTAGCTATGTTATTAGATGCATGCACATTCAGAATCATTATATATGCATCATGTAACAACAGCTTTATCAAAAGAAATATGTTCTTTATGTCCAATAATACTTCATAATTTAATTTCTTATCTAGTTTAAGTATAGTGACAACACACTTCTAATTCATATTTTCATGTTTTATTCTTTTAAAAATTTTTCCACCTTTCAGAGTTCTTATGTTTAAAGTGTGCCTCTTATGAGCAATCTATGTTTAATTTTTTTTAAGTTGCACAATTTTTTAAAACTGGATCATTTAGCTCATTTTAATTTAAAGTAATTACCGATATAATTGTGTTTAAATTCAGTATTGCAATGCCCCACACATACGCCATATACCACAAGAAAATGAGATGTGAGGATAAGTGTTGATTATTTACAAAAGCTGTGCCAAAAGGATGCCCTCCAGGCCTCTGACGCTCCAGGATGTGGAGGGTGGATGCCCCATTGCAGATGGCAATTTCTCCAGGGAGGAGGCTGCAGGTTAGTGGCAAAGGGCACTAGGTTCTATGTCAAGGAGACAGACATGCGTTTTGGTCTAGATGCCTATCCTCTGCCAGCACTATTAGTTTATAAATTGCATTTCTTGTTAGTTACATACTTTTTCTTTTTTTTTTGGTCGGTATTTTACAGACTACTACAGGCTTTCCGGACTCTTTAAAGTTTAACAGAAATATCTACTATCTTATTCTCATGTATGTATTTTCCATTTCTTTATTTTTTCCTTTCTGTACTTCAGTCTGGGTATTTTCTACCCAGTTACCCATAGTCCAACATTATTTTCCTTCTGCTTTATCTGGTTTATTGTTGAACCAAAATAAGAATTCTTAATTCTCATTGTTGACTTTTTTTGTTCTAGAAACAGGAACTCTAATACAGGAAAGAAACAAAAGAAGCTTATCTTATAATAAACTGTTCTCTGGTAAAATTCTTCATGTTGTTGTCTGTTCTTGAACTATTAATCACACTAATTTAAAAGTCTGTGTCTATTAGTTCCATGTTCTATGCCGTCTATGGTCTATTTCTCTTGCGTATTTTTATTCTTGCTTTCTTATTCTGTCCCTCTCACTTGGGCTTGTCTAGTGGCATATCTGTTAATTTTATATTGAAGGATGGACATTTTAAATGAAGAATTATGGAGTCTCTACCTAATATTGTTTTCATCAAGAGATGATTAATTTCTGCTGTCACAAGCCACTCCATTATATCCAGCTGCCCTTTTTCCTTTACAGTTTCATATTTTATAAAATTATAAGTAATATCTCTTCATAATTTAATTGTATTGTATAATAATTTCTGTCTTTTAGAGTTGCTGTTGAGCAGGTAGCTGTCAAACAATCTGGGAACCCAACCGAAATATTCTCTTTGGTTATTTCTTCTTCAATTAAATGTGCTATTTTTTTAAATAAACATCTGTTTACTTATAAATGTATGTGAGAAGTGATTCATTTAAAAATAAAGTAGCAAGTATAAACCCAGTTCTGTTATAAAACTATTCACATCATAAGGTAAGCTATGAACCAAAAAAAATGACATAATACATGTAAAATATTATAATCATCTTATCACATAATAAATTCTATATAAGCTTTTACCATAATGATGATAAGGAACATTGTTACTATCAATATTATTATTATTTATGTATCCAGGAGAAATATGGTCAGAAGAGTAGGTTTCTCTTTATTTTCTACTTCTGTATTCTTTATACCCAATCTCTAGCCTTCACACTTAAATGAAAACATTGATCCAGGCTGTGGGGAATAGAAAATAAAGAAGGAATTTTATTAGCTCAGGGACAATACAAACTAAATACAAATTATATTCTGGACCAGACTTATGAAGTTATTTTTAGGTTAAAAATATTCTGAATCTGGAGCCGGCCTGGTGGTGTAGTGGTTAAGTTTGCACACTCTGCTTTGGCAGCCTGGGGTTTGCAGGTTTGGATCCCAGGCGCAGACCTACACGCTGTCATCAATCCATGCTGTAGCAGCATCCTACATACAAAATAGAAGAAGATTGATACAGATGTTAGCTCAGTGACAATCTTCCTCATCAAAATAAAAAGAAAAAATCTGTATCAGACTTCTGAAGTTAGTAATGTGTTTAAAAGAGCACAATAGTATAGAACAAAAACATCTGGTGATGGCAATCCCCATTTGGCACACCCTTTTGTTTTTTTTTAATTTTTTTAATTAAAAAAAATTTTTTTTAAAGATTGGCACCAGCTAACAATTGTTGCCAATCTTCTTTTTTTTTTTACCTTTCTGCCTTCTCTCCCCAAATCCCCCCAGTACATAGTTGTATATTTTAGTTGTGGGTCCTTTTAGTTGTAGTACGTGGGACGCAGCCTCAACTGGCCTGATGAGCGGTGCCATGTCTGCCCCCAGGATCTGAACCAGAGAAACCCTGGACCACCATAGTGGAGCGCATGAACTTAACCACTCGGCCACGGGCTGGCCCCTGGCACACCCTTTTAATTGATATTGGTAGCTTTTACTTTTTAGAGGTCTCTTTCATTTCTTTCCTGCACTAGAGTTCTTGTCTCATTTATCCTACATCTCTCTCTCTCTCAATATTTTTTCTTCCTTTCTTGAAACTCATGCTTTCTCTTGGACTGGTCACATTCCAGAGTAATGACTTCTAATCTCCTGGGAGCAAGTTTCAGTATTCTGGAAGTCTAGTGGGGAAAGATGGCTATGAGTATATTAAAAATATTCTTCCCTATCCTCTTATGACCTCTCATCTCTCCTCATGCTCAGCAGATGATCTTATATTCTTTTTTCCAGAGAAAATAGAAACTCTCAGATAAACAGATGTTTTTATGTTACAAATAGAAAAACTTGAAACATTCATGTATTTTATACCTATTCTGCATTCTTTAAATTCAAATTACTTTAGAAAATTCAAGGTATCTTCTACTTTAAAGGCAACTTCCTCAAATACCCCTTACGTAACCTGAAATTTTCTCAGTTATATCTTCTCTTTCTTGTAAATCGATCTTGTCCCCACCAACCAGGGACTCTCATATGCTAATACACGATCAAGAGTTATTCAACACTGAGATGATATTTTTCATCTTTTCTTAGGCTTTCTTTGCAGTTATTTTTTTTTTTTTTATTTTTTTTATTTTTATTTTTTAAAAGATTTTATTTTTTCCTTTTTCTCCCCAAAGCCCCCTGGTACATAGTTGTATATTCTTTGTTGTGGGTCCTTCCAGTTGTGGCATGTGGGACGCTGCCTCAGCGTGGCTCGATGTGCAGTGCCATGTCTGCGCCCAGGATTCGAACCAACGAAACACTGGGCCGCCTGCTGCAGAGCACGCGAACTCAACCACTAGGCCACGAGGCCAGCCCCTCTTTGCAGTTATTTTAATAGGAAGTTGTCATGGAGTGTATCAGGCAAGGCTGCTTTGCTGCCATTTTAATCAAGGGACATATTATATTATATTCTTTGTTTATGTCTATGACACTACTTTTTTAAAATATTGGTCCTTTGGTTTCTCAATAAATCAATATTTTATATATAATTTTCAAATCTTATTTTGTTGGCATTAGATTGCTGCATGTATGAACATATTCATCTAAATGGATTCTTTTTGTTTTTTTCAGCTGGATCATATATCAAAATTTTATTTTTGAGAGTTTCCAACCTTCTTGAATCATCTTTCTTTGTAGTATTCACACTGTGAAACGAGGGCTCTCATATTTTCCTATTAAAATTTACTTTAGTAAATTCTTAGAATATGACTACTGTTGTTTTCCTTGCCACTTGATGACATAGTTTCTGTTTTTTGCGGGTTTCCATCATTTCTGCTTCATTAGCAGATCTGAATTTGGTACATCTTTTTCTTTTTCCTTATTTCACACATATCAAGTAAATTATAAAATTTTCATTAAATGTTTCAAATTTTGCTATGTGTAGCTTCTGAGTGTAATGTAGGAAGTTGCAATTAATGATTAATGTGATTAATGTGTTAAATGGGAAAATATGGTCAAAAATGGGTGAAAGAATGGACATTTTCAAGAGAGAACTAGATTCTATAAAAAATAATTAAATGAGGAAGAGTGACATCACCAAAATGGTGGAGTAGGACACCCCAGCCTCCCCACAAAGAACAACAATTAGATAGCTTTCCATGAATGAAAATAGCTCTGGGACAGATCAAGAGTCCACTTAAAAAGTTTCAGCAAAACAGAGGAGCAAAATCTCTGAGAATAACTGCACAAAAAGGATAGAGAGAACAGTTTCATTTTGCCTGAATCATCTCACACCCCAGGCCAGCTCTGTTCCTCACCAAGAGAGAAATCCCCAGCCAGATAATCTCTCACACCAGAAAAAGGAGAGCAGAACAACTGACCAGGTCCTTAGCTTTTCAGTGCTCTGCACAAAGGATATGCTTTGGTTTTAACTCTCCGAGAGACCAGCAGAGCTGAGACATCTAGAGAGAGCTAGGAACAAGGAAGAAGTGCAGGGGTAACCAGTGTCAGCCATATGGCAGAGTGACCATGGTTCCCAGTGGCCTGCTCTCAGAGGATCCCAGCAACCTTCACCACTGAGGAGCTCAAAACTCTTGTGGACACTGCAGACAGCCCCAGCTTTCACCACTGAGGACCTCCTAACAAATCTCAAACTGCTCCTCACAAGATCCCAGTAGCTTTCTGCACTGCAGAAACCAATGGCCAGCACAGCCACCTAGACGTCTTGCAGATTTTGCCATTGAGGTGTTCACCCCACAAGCTTTCCTGTTTGCAGACAACAGCTGCCATGACCCTCCCCACTCCCTCTCCCACCAGCCCTAAGCCAGGCATCCACACCAGTAGCCAGCTCTGGTCTCATTGGCTGCACACTTGAAAGAAGCCTCCTTGGCTCTTGTGGCCAACCCACTGCCATGCATACAACAGAGGCAAGCCCCTGCAGCCACACGAATGCACACCAACAGTCAAAGCCCACATTGCTGCCTGTGGGCCCAGTCCTGGCCTTGACTTCTGTCACGGGCCTGTACCACTGTGCATGATGCCTGCACCTAGCCCCTGTGGCTATGCACGTGCAAGTTGTTGACCCTGGCTTCCATCAGCAGCATCAAATTCCTTGTGCATACCAGAGGCTAGACATTTAGCTAGACTCACCAAGGAGAAAAGAGAGTAGACTCAAATTCCTAGAAATACATAACCTAACAAGTAAATCATGAAGAAACAGAAAATCTGAACAGATATACAACAAGTAAGGAGACAGAAACAGTAATCAAAAACCTCCCAAAAAGAAAAGCCCAGGACCAGATGGCTTCATGGGTAAATCCTACCAAACATTTAAGGAAGAATTAACACCAATTCTTCACTCACTCTTCCAAAAAATTGAAGAGGAGGGAGCACTTCTGAACTCATTTTACAAGGCCTGCGTTACCCAGATACCAAAGCCAGATAAGGATACAAGTAAAGGAAACTTCAGGACAACATCCTTGTATAGATGTATAGAGATGCAAGCATTCGCAACAAAATACTAGCAAACTGAATTCAATAGCACATTAAAAGAATCATACACTGTGATCAAGTGGGATTTATCCCTGGGATGCAAGGATGTTTCAGGCTAGGTTAACCAATGTGATCCGCTACATGAATAGAATGAATGACAAAAATCATATAATCATCTCAATAGATACAGAAAACACCTTTGACAAAATTCAATATTCTTTCATGATAAAAACTGTCAACTAATTGGTTATAGGAGAAAGTAATACCTTAAAGTAATAAATGTCATATATGAGAAGCCCACAACTAGCATCATACTCAGTGGTAAAAGGTTGAAAGCTTTCCATTTTCCATCTAAGGTCAGGAACAAGACAAGTTTGCCCACTCTAACCACTCCTATTCAACGTAGTACCAGGAATTCTAATCAGAGCAATTAGGCAAGAAAAAGAAATAAAAGACATCCAAATCAGAAAGGAAGAAGTAAAATTGTCTCCCCTAAAACACTCTTTGACCTAATCAACAAATTCAGCAAAGTTTCAGGATGCAAAATCAACATACCAAAATTAGTTGCATTTCTATACATTTACAATAAACAAACTATGTAAAAAAGCAATTAGAAAAACTATCTCATTCACAATAGCATCCAAAATAATAAAATACTTAGGAATAAATTTAACTAAGGAAGTGAAAAATCTATACACTGAAAACTATGATACATTAATGAAAGAAATTGAAGAGGACCCAAATAAATGGAAATATAACCCATGTTCATGGTTTGGAAGCATTAATATTGTTAAAATGTCCGTACTACCTAAGACTATCTATAGATTCAATGCAATCCCTATCAAAATTGCAATGGCATCATTCACAGAAATATAAAAAACAATTCTAAAATTCCCATGGAAGCACAAAAGATTGTACAGCCAAAGCAATCTTGAGAAAGAACAAACCTGGAGAGATCATGCGTTCTGATTTCAAATTGTATCACAAAACTATAGTAATCAACACAGTATGGTACTGGCATAAAAACAGATACATAGCCCAAAGGAATAGCATTGAGAGCCTAGAAATTAGCTCACATGTATGTGGCCAACTGATATTTGACAAGGGCGCCAAGAATACCCAATGGGGAAAGGATAGTTTCTTCAATAATTAGTGTTGGGAAAATGGATATTCACGGGCAGAAGAATTAAATTGAACCCATATCTTACACCACTCACAAAAATGAACTAGAAATGGATTAAAGACTTAAACATAAGCGGCTGGCCCCGTGGCCGAGTGGTTAAGTTCGCGCACCCCGCTGCAGGCGGCCCAGTGTTTCGGTGGTTCGAATCCTGGGCGCGGACATGGCACTGCTCATCAAACCACGCTGAGGCAGCGTCCCACATGCCACAACTAGAAGGACCCACAACGAAGAATATACAACTATGTACTGGAGGGGCTTTGGGGAGAAAAAGGAAAAAATAAAATCTTTAAAAAAAAAAAAAAAAAGTTAAACATAAAACCTGAAAATGTAAAATCCTAGAAGAAAACTTAAGTAGAAAGCTCCTTGACATTGGTCATGGCAATGATTTTTGTATATGACACCAGAAAGGCAAGCAACCAAAGCAAAAATGAACAAGTGGGATTGTATTAAACTAAAAAGTTTCTGCACAGCAACAAAAACAGTCAACAAAATGAAAGACAATCTACAGAATGGGAGAAAATATTTGCAAACCATATATCTGATAAGGGGTTAATATCCAAAATATATAAAGAACTCATACAAACAACAAAAAATTGTTTATTAATGGCAAAAAAAACCTCCAAACAATCCAATTAAAAAATGAGCAGAGGGGCCAGACCCCATGGCCAAGTGGTTAAGTTCGTGCTCTGTGTTTCTGTGGCCCTGGGTTTCACTGGTTTGGATCCTGGGTGTGGACATGGCATTGCTCATCAGGCCATGCTGAGGTGGTGTCCCACACAGCACAACCAGAGGCACTCAAAACTAGAATATACAACTATGTATTGGTGGGCTTTGGAGAGAAAGGAAAACAAAAAAGAAAAAGAGGATTGGCAACAGATGTTAGCTCAGGTGCCAATCTCTAAAAAACAAAAACAAAGAAGCAATTTTAAAAAAAATGGACAGAGGACTTAAAGAGACAATTTTGTCCAAAGAAGACATACAAATGGTAATTAAATACATGAAAAAGTGCTCAACATTACTATTAATCAGAAAAATGCAAGTCAAACACAATGAGATATCACCTCACACATTAAACAAAACAAGAGATAATAATGCTGATGAGGATGAGGAGAAAAGGGAACACTTGTCACTGTTGGTGGGAATATAAATTGATGCAGCCACTGTAGAAAACAGTATTGAAGTTCCTCAAAAAATTAAAAATAGAGAGGCCTGCACATGGCGTGGTTAACTTCATGTGCTCCACCTAGGGTGCCTGAGGTTTGTGGGTTTGGGTCCTGGGCATAGACCTATATACCACTAATCAAACCATGCTGTGGCAGCATCCCACATACAAAATAGAGGAAGATTGGCACAGATATTAGCTCAGGGCCAATCTTCCTCACCAAAAAAATAGATAAATAAATAAATAAAACTAGAACCACCATATGATCCAGCAATCTCACTCTTAGGTATATATCCTAAGGAAATGAAATCACTATCTTTAAGAGATATCTGCACCCCCTTGTTCATTGCAGCACTATTTGCAATAGCCAAGACATGGAAACAACCTAACTGTCAATTGATGGATGAATGGATAAAGAGAATATAGTATATATACACAATGGGATATTTTTCACCCACAAAAAAGGAGGAAATCTTGTCACTTTACAAGAACATGGATGGATCTTGACGGCATTTTGTTAAGTAAAATATGCCAAGGAAAGACAAATACTTTATGATCTCACTTACATGTGGAATCTAGAAACATTTAACTCATAGAAACAGAGCATGCAATGTGATTGCCAGGGGCTGAGGGTTGGGAAAAATGAGGAGATGCTATCCAGAGGGTACACACTTTCAGTTATGAGACAAGTTCAAGGTATCTAACATATAACATGGCGACTGTTGTTAATAACACCATATTGTATGTTACTTGAAAGCTGCTGTGTGAATAGAGCTTGAATGCTCTCAGCATAACAACAACAGTAAAACAATAACTATGTTAGGTGAGGGATGTGTTAACTAACCTTATTGTGATAAACATTTCACAATATATAAGTGTATCAAATCACCACATTGTACACCTTAAACTTACGCAAAGTTGTATGTTAATTATATTTCAATAAAGCTAGAAACAAAAAAGAATTAACAGTGAATAAATCTTCGCAAATCTCTTCTATGACTCAATCAATAACCGTTAACAAAGAACATTAAATTCATCATCTCCAATTTCTTTCAACAGTTCTACAAGTGGCAATGATTTGTAGCATTTGGAACCAAGAGGATGAGAACGTTGTGCTGCTTCTCCCAGAAAGAAACCATCACCCAGGATTTGGAGCTGGGAGAGGGGAGCCCATCTTCTCACTATGCTCAGCTGGAGTAGAACTTCCATCACAGAGTTGGCAGGATAGGGAGAGGGTTATGGTTCAAATTCCACAGGTTCTCAGTGTTCTTACTAAGATTCTGTAGACTTTCTTAAATACATATGTCTTCGTTTGCTCTATGTAGGACAATTTCCAGAGTTTAAACGGTATTTTTAAAAAACACAATGTTCATCCCTTTTTGTTGTTTTGCTGAGGAGCGGGTCTGTAGAGCTTGTCATACTGCCATTGCACAAGTCAAGGTCCTTTCTTTTCTAACTACAAATTATACGGGAACTCAAGTAAGGAAAAGCAAGCCATCAATAAGAAGATGAAATAAACTGATCTTTGAGTTTCACATAGAGAAAAAGTCATGTCTGAGGTGAATATAGATCTATTAGAGCTGTTAACAATGGCAGAAAGAATATTTTATACAACCGTTCCTTATTCTGGGTCTTTTAAATATACACAGCACTTGGAGTTTAGTGTTCTGTGTTTCATGTTGAAATTTTCAACTACAATTTTTTGTGTAGTAATGTAACATTGGATAAGAAAGACATAAAAATTTTAGGTTGTAACTTATATTTAGAAAATATTTATCTCAATAGTTAAAAATTAATAGATGGGCTGTTAAAATGGGAAGTCTAAAGGAATGATTGAATCAACATGTGACAATTACAGACAAGGATTTTTGTTGTTTCTTTTTTGGTGTCATATCTTCCATCATCTTCAACTGTCTATATTACAAAAATTGAGATTGTATTTAAATTTATTGATAATTTGTGAAATCAAGGAAATACTTGTATTTTAAGGAAATCAAATAAATACCTTATGTGCTAATTTGAGGTATTGAAATTTTACTTTTAATAAAACATCTCTCTTCCCATTATTTTAAGTCAAGAATCAATTGGGATCATCCCTAATCAATGGGCTCACTGCTTTTCCTTGCAGTTGTTTTCTGTTCTGTATACCATTATTATCAAACTGACTCCCAACGAGTGATTATCTTTTGGAAGCCAATTAAAATATAATTAATTTTGTGCACAACTCCTTTTGTAGTCCGTTAGTGGAAAGGCTATCTGATCAGACTCAGATTTAGTTTGATACTTGAGTATCAAAATCATACTACTACTCTCACCTCCCTTTAATGTATTAACTTTGACAATAATTAGCAGAAATGTTAACAATGACTTCCAGAGAAGTGCTCACCAAGCTCAGGAAATTTGGATGATGGAAGAGAAAAAAGAAGTCTGCTAAGTCATCCATGGCTTTGCAACACTGATTGAAAACCTTCAGTTAGAAAATATTTTTTTCAGTGACAGTAAACTATGCCGTTTTTTGTTTCGATAAAATCATTAATTCTGAAATGCGTTCTCTTATGAGTCACATTTTGTAATGTAATTTTTTAAAATATCAGAAGATAACAATTCTTTCTGGAAATGTACTATAAAGACACGAGTTCTAGGATAATTTGTCTATAACAAACTACCTTCTTCCACAAAGGGCCTGAAGTCAAAATTCTGTCAACTTATTTGTCTACAGTAGAAACAATTTTGTTTCTCTGGGTTTTACTCTCTCGACTGGTAACTAACAGAGCATGTGGAGTTGAGGCTCTGTTTAAGCGACAAGTAGTTTTTAATTCACAAATCACATGTCAAAATAAACAAATAATCAGAACTTTACCTAAAGATAATCTATTCCAACCTCTTAAATTTTATTATTTAAGAAACTGAGGCTCAGAGGGTGGATGTGATACGCCTACCATGGTTTATAACAGAGCTGTTTCTAGAAAACAAGCTTCCCCCTCAGTCCTTTGTTCCTTTCCTTTGCATCATTTTGCCTATGTTGTAAACTGATGTTGTAAGTGCGATTACAAAATATAGCAGAAAATACTTTTCTAGATATTTCTTGCCCAAGTCAGCGCTTCAGAATCTTTAACACCTGCATTTTGAGGCATATGAACATTCATCTCACATTTGTGTTATTGTAAAGCTCACCAGTGCCTGCAAGTCTTTGGCTGTTGTTGAACTCCATTATGTTATCTCCAGACTGTATATTGGGATTTGTTTTGCCTGGACAATCTGAATTGTCTACTAAGACAACTTGAATTTGATGAATAATTGTAAAATTCTCTGTTTCCTTTCTTTGTCTAGAAATGATTTTTAACACACTATCATTTATTTTTATTTAGACAAATGAAAATGTTACAACATATTGATATCTGCTTTTCTCAGATTACTTGATTTGTCACAGTTATCACAGGATCTTTGTTTCTATGAGGCATTTCAAATGCAAATTCCACAGCATTTGTACTGAAGAACTGAAAGGATGGTGTAGATCATATCCTAGTTGATATTCTAACGGATTATAATACAAGGTAAAGTAATAGCTATGCTCACTGAAAAACTGGTAGACATATATTGGGAATATCATTTAAAAAATTCTATTGGTGGCTAACGTATACAGTAATGCTTTTCAGTATATTTTTTGGAGATTCAAGTGATTGCTCAAAAAGCATAAATTGATCATTGTTACTTCCTTTTCCATGTTATTAAAGTTATTAAAATACAACATTTTGGGGCCAGCCTCATGGTGTAGTGGTTAAGTTTGGTGCTCTCTGCATTGGTGGTATGGATTCATGTGTTCGGATCCTGGATGCAGACTTGCACCACTTGTCAGCCATGCTGTGGTGGCAACCCACATGCAAACTAGAGGAAGATTGGCACAGAAGTTAGCTCTTCCTCAGCAAAAAAAAATATATAAATAAATAATAACATTTTTCAAATCCCATTTTGTTTTGATCAGAGGTGGGAATAAAGATGTTATGAGTCAATTAGATAAAGAATTTAGTTTTATGTGTCTAACCTAAAAAATAATTTAGCAAAAGCTGAATCCACTCAACAAACATCTGAAGAACACTAAGAAGGCTTGACTCTAATGTTATTTTTGGGCAGTGAGGCCAATGGAGCATGCTCATTCATCTTTTCAACATTTATTGAGCAATGTAGAGAGCGATGTAGAGTACTCTGTGAGCAAGTAGGGAATGCACAAAAATGAGTTAGAAAGAATCACTGCCTTTGGGGAAGTAACTATATATTTTAAAAAATAATGTGTAAAAAAATTCTTTACTTCATCAAGGTTCATTTTGGAGAATGAATGAGCAGGAAGTGAGAATATGTGTTATCTGAAAACTTGCATTATACAATTGATTAGCTAATATTAACAGCATTTTTGAAGAGCCAGGCTCTGCTTGCATTAATTAGTATATTTAATTTTTTTAATTAAATACTTTAATTTTTAGAGCAGTTTTAGGTTTACAACAAACTTAGGAGAAAGGTATAGAGATTTCCCATGTAGCCCCTGCTCTCACATATGCACAGACTCCCCCATTATCAACATCACCACCCAGAACAGTACATCTTTTACCAAGGATGAACCTACACTGACACATCATAATCATCTAAAGTCCTTAGCTTAACTTGAGGTTCGATCTTGGTATGACACATTCTACAGGTTTGGAAAAATGTATAATGACATATATCCATCATTATAATATTGTACAGAGTATTTTATGGCCCTAAAAATTCTTCATGCTCTGCCTATTCATATCTCCACTATTCCCCACAAGCCTGGCAACCACTGATCATTTTATTGTCTCCACAGTTTTGCCCTATCCAGAATGTTATATAGTTGGAATCATACAGGATACAGCATTTCTGACTATTTTTTTTCACTAAGTTATATGCTTTTGAGATTCCACCATGTCTTTTCCTGGCTTGATAGCTCATTTATTTTTGGTGCAGAATAATATTCCATTGTCTGGACATACCACAGTTTGTTCATCCATTCACCTACTAAAAGATATATTGGTTGCTTCCAATTTTGGCAATTATTAATAAAGCTGCTATAAATACCTGTGTGCAGGTTTTTGTGTGAATATAAATTTTCAGTCCCTTTGGGTAAATACTAAAGAGTGTGATTGTTAGATCATAGGGTAAGAGAATATTTAGTTCTGTAAGAACTGAGAATCCACCTTCCAAAGCAGTTGTACCATTTTGCATCCCAACCAGTAATGAATGAGAGTTCCCGCTCCACTTCGTACCAGCATTTGGTGTTGTGAGTATTCTGGATTTTGGCCACTCTAATAGATGTGTAGTGATATCTCTTTGTTGTTTTCATTTGCATTTCCCTGATGACATACAATGTGGAGCATCTTTTCATATCCGTGCTTGCCATCTCTATATCTTCTCTGGTGAGGAATCTGTTAAGGTGTTTGGGCTATTTTTTAATCAGGATTTTTGTTTTCTAATTGTTGAGTTTTAAGAGATCTTTGTATATTTCGGGCAACAGCCCTTTATCAGATTTGCAAATATTTTCTCCCACTCTGTGGCTTGTCTGCTAAATGTCTTGATACTGTCTTTCATAAAGCAGAAGTTTTTAATTTTAATGACATTGAGCTTATCAATTATTTCTTTCATGGATCGTGTCTTTGGTGTTGTATCTAAAAAGACATCCCCATACCTAAGGTTATGTAGGTTTTCTCCTACTTTATCTTCTAGGAGTTTTACAGTTTTGTGTTTTACATTTAGGTCTGTGATCCATTTTGAGTTAATTTTTGTGAAGGTTATGAGGTTTTCGTCTAGATTCATTTTCTTCCTGAGAATATCCAGTCGTTTCAGCACCACTTGTTAAAGAGCCTACATTTGCTATTGTATTGCCCTTGCTTCTTTGTTGAAGAGCACTTGACCACGTTTATGGGGGTCTGTTTCTGGGCTCTCTACTCTCTTCCATTCATCTATTTGTCTGTTCTTTGCCACACTGCCTTCATTACTGTAGCTTTACAGTAAGTCTCAAAGTAGGATGGAGTCAGTCCTCTTTGTTCCTCTCTTTCAATATTATGTTGGCTATTTTAGGTCTTTTGCCTTTTCATATAAACTTTGGAATCAGTTTGTTGATCTACATAGTATAACTTTCTGGGATTTTTGGCGGAGATTGCATTGAATCTATAGATCAAGTTGGGAAGAACTGACATCTTCACAATATCGAGTCTTCCTATTCATGAATGTGGAATATCTCTCCATTTATTTAGTTATTCTTTGACTTCTTTCATCAAAGTTTTGTTGTTTTCCCCATATAGATCTTGCACATATTTTGTTAGGTTTATACCTAAGTACTTCATTTTGGGGTAAATGATATTATGTTTTTAATTTCAAATTCTACTTGTTTATTGTTGATAAAACAATTGACTTCTATATATTGACCTTGTATCCTACAACCTTACCCTCTTCTTAAAAATGTTTATGGCCAGTACTTAAATTAATAAAATGTGAAGATATTTAATGTACGTCTAAAACCAAGATTATGCAGTCAAAACTCAGTGTATAGATGATTAGAGATGTTTAATTGTCAGCAGCAAAAATCATAAAATATGCAAAATCATATCTCTGGTGTTTCCAGTATCAAATATAACAATATTAATAATAATAACCACATATACTTATATCTATTCAAAGAGAATATTTTTTAAATTTTATTTTCTTGAATGACAAAGAAACTATGAGAACGACTCCTTTTCCAAGTAGGTCTTGGAGTTATAGAGCAAGTATTTTACAAAACATTTATTTTTGGACACATGAACTAAGCAACAGAAAAAATATGAACAAATGTAAGAATAGAAAAGAATATTCCATTTTGTGAAACATGATTACTGGTGCCTTTTCCCTTACTTCCCTGCTTTTAATGTCAGTTCCTCAAGTTAAAATCACTTCTATAAACAAGTTTAGTGGAATTCTATTCCATTTTTATAAAACAGTGCCTTAGAGTTAATTTTCAAAGGGCTTTCTCTTCTATTAAGGAGTGCTATATATATTTTTCTATTATTCTACAGCAAAAAGGTTTGCACAGTAGCAAGATTTAAGACAAATGCCAGTGATCTTTCTGTTTGTCAGAATTTATTTTGCTCAAGCAATTTCTGAAATTGCTTTTGTGGATTTATATTTCATTTTAATTGCGACAAAATGAGCAGTGTCAGGTGAGATACTGATTGCTTTTTAAATATGCTGACAGGGACATATATCTTATTAGATAGTTGCTGGGTTTACTTTTTAAATAGACTTGTGCTTGGAAAAAGGTACTTAAAATATATCGACTAAATATTGAATATCTATCAAGCACTTTTTAAATGTGTATTTATAACATCTCAATTTAATTAATATATTTCTAATTTTACTTGAAAGAGCCAAAAATTTAATTGGTTTCTCTCCATATTTTTGTTTGTATGTTTCATTTTTCTGTAATTGCAATAAGATCCAGCTGTTCGCATTCAATTAATCTATTCCTAGGAAAACATGCATGACTTACATAGGCAACTAAATAAGAATAAACATCTGAAATTTGCATTTCTGGTGCTCTATGAAAAGTGACTTCTATACTTTAACACATAACTCAGTTACCAAAAACAGATTTCCACTCAAGTTTTCAAGGAAATGTTATATGGTATGAAGCTATTATTTCTTTGAATTAGTTAAAACCTAGAACAAATATGACAACACAATTCAGCCTTCTTAAATTTCACTTCTGAAAAACATGATCACATGTACTCAGTAAAGTAACTGGCTGACCAATTGCTGCTGAGGGCAGCCTTTGTGCAAAAAATCTCTAAAGTGATATCTTTATCTTACTTTTCTTCCACATCACTGATAAGATAAAAATCACTAATAGGGGCTGGCCTTGTTGCCGAGTGGTTAGGTTCGTGTGTTCCGCGGCCCAGGGTTTTGCCTGTTCGGATCCTGGGCACGGACATGGCACTGCTCATCAGGCCATGCTGAGGCAGCGTCCCACATAGCACAAGCAGAGGCAGTGACAACTAGAATGTACAACTATATACTGGGGGGCTCTGGGGAGAAGAAGAAGAAGAAGAAATCATCAATAAAAAAGTTAATGTCAACAAAGATCCCAGATTTTAGGTTTCACATCTGATTTTGGATGACTTTATTTAAACTCCTTTTTGTTTATTATTTTTTTTAATTTTTTTTTAAAGATTTTATTTTCTTTTTCCCTTTTTCTCCCCAAAGCCCCCCGGTACATAGTTGTATATTCTTCGTTGTGGGTCCTTCTAGTTGTGGCATGTGGGACGCTGCCTCAGCGTGGTTTGATGAGCAGTGCCATGTCCGCGCCCAGGATTCGAACCACCGAAACACTGGGCCGCCTGCAGCAGAGCGCGCGAACTTAACCACTCGGCCACGGGGCCAGCCCTTTAAACTCCTTTTTAAAAGATTAACAGTGAGGAATGCCAAGGCCAGTCCCTCAAAACACATTTGTAGTTCTCTCCAGGGGCAGTGGCATGGGTTCTGTTGGAAGGGTCAGGTAAGGCGTAGCTGCCTGTAGTCAATGATATGCTGGCTCATTCCTATCTCTACAGAAATTCTTTGTTTTATTAGATAATTTCTTCATGATTAAGAAGGTCCTCAGCTGTTCTGTACTTGTAGATTTTCACAGACTGACCTCCAGGAGACAAGATCATCATCTCTGCTTCTAATAGGAGAATTCAAGTATTACCACCAACGGGCTAAAGTTTTAAAGACATTATTTTGGTGAAAATAATTTTTTATTTTGCCCTCAAAATGCTATATATATCATGAAATATTGCAGAAGCCTCTACTTAACTATTGGTTCTATCCTTCACTTTTCTACTCTACCTGTGTAAAACCAAAGCTTCTGGCACATACACTTTACCCAGAAAGCAGTGGTATAACATTATTACTCTGAAGGGGAAAGTGCCTATACCCATATAGATGGTCATGCATAGACAATAAAAAGCCAATGACCACAGTATGAGAGCAAATTATCTCTTAATATACTCAGAGCTACTTCACATATCCATGATTATAGTAATATCTCATAAGGAATACAGTTATGCTCCAATGCTCCTGGAGGTGGGATTAGATATGAATTAAATGGTGTCATTCTTTTTTTGTTTCTCATTATGTGCAATGTTTATCTTCTATAACTCATCAATTGCCTAACATACTTTCCTAATTTAGTTGCCTGACTCCTTTCTACAAATGGCTATATCTTTATGGACAGTTATTTTAAAATATGGATCATTGACTGCTTTTATTGCAAGTAAGCACTGTGCCTTAGCCTGGTTGCATGCTCCCAAAAAGCTAATGCATTGCCAAGTCTCTTTGAAGTCAGTAGGATTGCCAGACTCGAAGTAGCTCAGGAAAGGAACTGAGGCAGACGATAGAGTGATGCAGGGAGAATGACTTCCTTTGGCACATATTTCATTGGGTTGAATAATCTCTGTTTCAGGCACATGTTGACCTCAGGAATCTTCTCCTTGGCTAAGTGAAATGTGCCAGTCATAGTATTGACTTTATTAATAAATCATAGGTGGATAATTTGAGGGTTGGATGTCATTAAATAGCTGAAGCAAGATTTGCCCTGCTGTAGCTTGAGCATATGGAAAGTTGATTGTGGCTAAGACAAATCCAACTACCTAGGAAATATCCTATACTCACTAATTGTGTTCACATAATTATTGTTGTTTCAGCGAAATATGTTTTTTGAGGACTGCCTTATTCTAAAACTTCTGGCCTGAATATGACCATCTTCAGTAAAGGCATCCCCAAAGTATGATATATTGTGGGTTGCTGCAGATTAGAGGACATGCAGGTATCCTGAGCAACATCCCAGTGTCCCAGGTAAAGCAGCAACCAACCTCCCCACAACTCATTTGCAATGTAAGCAAACTCTGAACTGCATTAAGTTGAATAGTATTTTATGAAAAATAAAAAACTGACAATATATTTAACAAAGCATTGATCTACTTACCCTCCTACACACACACATGTGCATACTATTACTAAGTGTCTGTAATTCAATATTTGGAGAGTTTTCTTGGCCAAGAGCAGCTGCCCTCATCCTCATTTGCCTCCACCACCAGCATCACCCTGGACTCTTCAGGAGGGAGAAACACAATCTTCCCTGTCATCGTGCCTTTCTCCACTAAATGTTCTTACATTAGACTTGGGACATATAGTACGTGTTGTTGCAAAATACCCGTCAATGATGCATTGTCTTTTTTATGCAAATGATATATGGACTTGTATCCTTTTTCCTATTTGGCTGGTTGTAAATGTGAGCTTACTTCCACCTCCATCAGGCCATTTACTTACAGGAATTGTACATAATCATGGTTTAAAAGCTAATAGTGAAGTTCACAGGTGTACATGTGAGAATATTACCATGTTGTCTCATCCTGAAATGACTGTTGCTCCCTTCTATGCTGTCTCATCACAACCAGTGGCAAGGACCTGTTGTACAAAGTGAGGCACATTCCACACTCCAGGAGGCAGCCATTTTGCTCAGGCTGACCCAGTGTTCCCAAGTCAGTCTGGATTTGGATCTATGGCTCGGCAGAAACTGGCGAGGATAGACTGGTGTCGAAGTGAAAGAAGGAAAGAAGAGCAGATTAGGATAGTGTTTAGCTCAAGGCTTTAAATAAGATTGCTTAAGGGAGATTTGAAGTTCCATTAATATTTGTTAGCTTAGTTTATTCAGAAGAAAAAGAAAAAACAAAAACACAACAAATGAAACATACTCAGCATCAACATAGAGATCCTAATCTGAAATAAAAGACTGTGCTTTCTGTGGATGATATTCCCTGTGTAGTTAGAGTTCTTAGAAATGTAAGTTAGTTGTTAAGCTTTTAGATCAAGCACAGATCAACCAGAAGAGAGAAAACACAAACAGTAAGCAAATACAATTTGGTTTTTCATGAATCTTTTGTTCTCAAGCTTCTGACACAAGGAATAAAGATAAGAATTCCCTTAAAGAAGCTAATCAAGTTATCTCCTTAAACATATAGATACCTTTTAAATAATTTAACTATCCCAAATGTTTCAGAAACACTATTGTTTATTATATTATAAATATAATTACGCTGTTGAAGTTTGAATCCTTTTGAAATATGGCCAAATATCAGATAAAAATGACTAAGTTAATGGCTTAATTCTTTGCCCACTAGGTGTTAGTGTCTAGATTCCCATAATTTCTCTGGTCTCTATATTTTCTGAGAACTGATTCATGAGATTTTCCTTTGATTCTATGATATGAGGAAACCAGAGCCATTATCTGTGTTTGGGAGCGGAGAGCCTTCCCTTAGAGGGATCTGATTTAGTCTGTCTATACTACCCCTGTGCTCTTCAGAACTGTTTCACGTTCCCATTACTCTGTCTTTCATTTTGCTCCTAATTTTTTTTTTCAAATACCTGTCCTTCCACCTTTTTTTCTTTTTTTTTCCACAGAATCTATTTTTTAAAAAACATGTGTAGTTGTTTCCTGGGGCAAAATCAAGCAAAGTCTCTTCATAAAAATTAAGAATGATAGTCCTTTCATCAAGATCAATGGTCAGAGGCACTAAACAGTTTCTCTTTTCTTAGAAAATAATCCAGTTTCTACATTTTGTTCCCTAGTTGGTTTACTAAAAAGAATAGAGGGCAATTTGACCAGCTGTCTAGGCTGCACAGCACCACTCCTCTAACCCCAGAGAAACAAAGAACCTACTCAGGAGAAATTTATATAAAAACAGAGAAGAGATTATAAAATTTGGTGAAATGATAAAAAATATTTACATAAAAGTGAAAGTGTGAGTAATATTTAAATCCTTTTTGACCTTGAATCCAAACTTTGAAGTTAGTATCTGTTTAAAATTCTCTGGGTCTTTGCCAGAAAATTAAGAAGAAATTAAACATTAAAATAGTCTTAATTGATAGCAATTGAACCACAAGGAGTTTAGTCATTTGAATATACAGTCTGAAGGTCAAACATTTCTTTGTAAACCTATAATTTCCTTTTGTAAACATGTCAGTGTTTCACATAGGGTTGATGAGTATATGAATAAAAAGTTTCGGATCTCTCCTTGTCCTGAACTAAAATATATTTATTTTAAGGCATTCTATTTCAAAGGATATATTTAATTTAAAATAATCCTGAAAAATATACAACGAAAAGAAGACTTCAAATACAGGCATTGTGTGCAAAAGGTTCAAGACACAAAAGAAGCACCTGCAAACAAAACATATCTAGAGGGAGAGATTTTGCCAAAATTATTGGGATGAGGGTCAACTATGTTATATTTTTCTTAAAGATTTAAACAAAATCCAAATTTGAAACAAATCCTCCTTTAACTGAAAAATTAAGTTGGAAAAGAATGGATTGAAATACCATTCAATCAAATAATATTTATTGACAGTAACCTATAAATAAAGCATTATTCAGTATGTTATAAAAAATATTTTATAATGGAAAATAAAATGTCTTTGCCCTCAAGGAGCTTAGTACATAGTAGCTAAAATACAAAACAGAATGTGACACTGTCATAAAAATGATGATAGATTTTGTGTTGGGAAGTTGTAAGTAGTATGGGTTAGAAAAATAAATTGAAGTCAGATAATGGAGAACACAACAACAAGTTGAGGAATTTTCATGAGGGTCACTGAGACTTTATGAGACATTATCAATTTAGTGGTGAGAGAAATGGCAATATCTAAGGTATGTGTTGTGAAAAAAACGTTCTGAAGCTATGTAGAATATAGAGGAAAGAGCAGAAATTGGAAGCAGGAAGAAAACATACAGAAGCATGATCAAAATCCAGTAAAGTGTAATGAGAGCTTGAATTAAGATGGCCACAATGTGACTGGAAAAACAAATATGTGAAACAGTAGACACAGATGGGATTGGCCATGGAAACTGTTCAGAAATGGATGGTGAGCAAAAGTGAGCGGGGTAAAATGTCTTAGATCAATTTAGTAGGTGAGGCAGCTGTGAAGTGAAATACAAACATATATAGGAAACTCTTTGGGAGAAAGTCCATGGGTCACTTTTAGATACACTAAATATCCAGGCAAAAGCGCTCAATATGAAATATGAGTCGACAGCACAGACAGGAAGTGATGGCATATCACCATTGCCATTTTTGCACAAAGAAAATATGTGGACCTTCATCTGATCTGTGTTCAGTTCTCCATTTTAATGTCAGGAGAAGGAACAACACACAAAACTCTATCTACATGACAACAGGGAATTAGATAAAAATCACTTAGGCAAATGACTAAAATCTGTTATTTACAGTAACCTTTTCAAGATGGATTGTAAGGGTTTGCATAAGTCTTCCATTTTGAGGGTAATTAGAATGGTTTAAGAAAATGTCTATGCAAGTGCTTCTTGAAATGTGGCCCAAGACTATTTGGATCAAAATTACCTGGGGTAATTATTAAAAATGCAGATTGCTGTGATACCATTCCGACTTAGAAAAATAGAATTTCTGATGTGTGGACTTTTTACAATCACTTCTTAAACCCACATCAATTTCAGGACCACTGGAAGGTTGCACAGAGCAAGGATGCTAGATTCTGGAGCAAGACTGTAATCAAAATCTTTATTTTACTGGCTTTCTGATCTTGTGCAAGTCACTTAACTTGTGCAAGCTATTTCTTATATGTAAAACAAGGTATACAAAATGAATCCCAGTTTGATAGGATTGTTGTATAGCTTCAATGAAATGGTAGTTTGAAAGATCACAAGAAAGAAACCATGGTGGTATTTTCATCATTGTGCTTGATGAATAAGTCATCTTTCATATATAGTAATAAAACAATGAATGGATAAAGGAAGGAAGAAAGGACAATATATATGACTTACACAAAGTGTGAGCTCTTAGGATAAGAGCTATCACATCTTATGATACTTGATGATGACAACAATGATGGTGGTGGTGGTGATGATACGAAATTAGTCAAAAGGTTGAAAGAAATCTGTATTCAACTAATATTTTCATCATCTTCTCTTCACCAATGTTCTTATTTCTTTTATATGTGCTATTTAATTTTTACAACATTGTGAGAAGGATGTAATATTTATCTTACAAATCAAGTAACTGAGGTTCAAAGGGTTTGGTGGACTTTTTTCAGAGTCAAGCCAGAAGTACGTGGCAGGATGGTTTCTAATGCTGATCATGAAGCTCTGCTCTTTTCACCATTACTTACTGGTGTCTAGTGTTGGCCTAAAATAATCCAGCCAATTCCTTCTGGTTATCTCACTCAGACCAGAATTCTACACTTTCTTTTTACCACCATGTTATTCCATATTTTTACTCACCCACCTTGTCCTTATTTCAAATCCTTATTTCAAACTCTAAGAACACAAAAATGCATTTTATCTTTTATTTTCTGCCGGCAATAATTCTTAAATTTTATATCTATCTACCTACCTATCAATCATCTATCTATCACCGTGTGTGTGCATGCACGTGTACGCGCGTTTGTCTCTCCAAACTCTAGCAGAGGGCTTTGCAATTATAGTTCCTGAATAAATATTTACTGAATAGGGTTGAATTAGATTTTGTTGACTTCACCTATAGGAAGTGCCAGTGGATGAGACCAAAGTGTTTAGTACTCTCGAAGTCTCCTAGAGGAAGGTCTTTAGGAGCAAGGAGGACATGTTTCTGTCCCTCAAACGACCCTTTGTTGATGGCTTCAGCCTAATTCTTATTTTAGAAAATCATAAACCTAAATAATATAATTTTAATAAATTATAATATATTAGAAGTATCAGACTTATTTTTAAAGATATAAAAACAGATAAGCAAACAAGAAGTTTGTTTTTCTATACTTACTTTTAAACAAAAACCAAAACTTATAATGAATTCAAATATTCAGATAATGCAAAAGGTATTATCCTAATCCTGCTAATTGAATCTTATAAAGGCAAAGTTTCTAGGGCAAAGTTTTATTTCATTGTAGCATGTGAATTTTTTGGTAGAGCTTCTTTTAATTATTTTCAGTTTTACTAAATTTGTATCATGCTTTAGTGGGACATTTATTAGTCTTTAAGGCTGATTTTTATCTCCATGTCAATTGGAACATATTTCCAGTATAGAGAAAGGTCTTCATAAATTATATGTTTTGCAGAAATAACCACTGAGTCATTTTTAGAAAAAAACATGTTATTAACAGAGGCACAACTTCATTAAATATGAATAAGCCAATACTTACTTTATACTTACAATATGCCAGATATTTTTTTAAGTGTTTTATAATATTATCTTATTTAACCTTCATAACACCTCTCAAGTAGAGGTACTCTTATCATCTTTATGTTTTTGCAAGGAAACTGAGAAATGGATAAAAGGCATTGTTTTTAAAAAATTGCACAGCTAGACAAGAGTCCTAGCCATGACAATGCAAAGAGATGAGATTATTATCCTCCTCAAGAAATGAGTATAATACTGGACAGCATAGTTAAAACAACCATTTTAGGGCTCTGTAAATCAGATTAAATCCAGGCAAGTTAAAATATCTTTTCAGGAAAAAAAAGAAAAAGAATACAAAATTTCTGCAACATATTATTTAAAATGTTTAAAATGTCCAGATTTCAACAAATATTTGAGACATGCAAAGAGACAAGGAAGTATGACTCATACTCAGTTAAAAAATATATCAATCACTAGAAACAATCATAAGTGGGCCCAGATGTTAAATTTATCATGTAAAAACCTCAAAGTAGCTATTATAAATACGTTTAAGTAATTAAAGGAAACCATATTTAAATTACTGAAGAAAAATAAGATTACTATGACATAAAAAGGGGACCCTCGAGATAGAATTTATAAAAAAGAAGCAAATGAAAATTACGGAGTTGAAAGGGTAAGAACTGAAATGAAAAAATTCCCTAGACAGACTCAATATCAGATTTGAGATAGAAGAAAAAAGAATCAATGAAATTGTGGAGGGATTAATAGAAATTATACAGTCTTAAAATCTCACAAATAAAGGCTAGAAGAAAAATAACAGAACCTCAAAGACTAATAGGACGACATTAAGAAAATAGAGTAGAAGGGAACTTGTCCCAACTCATTTTGTGAGGCTAATATAACTCTGGTACCAAAGCAAGATAAAGACATCACAAGAAAGAAAACTATCCATTAATATCACTTATGAACATAAACCCAAAATCTTCAACAAAATACTAGCTAAACACATCCGCTCACATAGAAAAAAGAATTCTACACCATCGCCAAGTGGTATCTAGTCCAAGGCTGGTTCAACATCCATAAACCAAGTAATGTAATACATTATATTAATAGAATAAAGCACTCAAACCACATAAACGCTTTAATAGACACCTAAAAAGAAAACTCTCATTTGACAGAATCTAAGGCCTATTGTTGATAAAAACTCTCAACATACTAGATATAGAAGGAAATGTCTTCAACTTGATAATGGGCATCAAGGAAAAATCTAGGCCAACATCATAGATGATGGTGAAAGACTGGATGCTTTTACTCTACTATTAGGAAAGAGGCAAGCAGTATTGTGAAGTAGATGTTTCTAACCCATCTTACAAATCAGAAAATTGAGGCTCAGACAGTTTAAGTAACATATCTGGGCTTGCAAAACTTGCAAGTGAGAGAGACATGATTCACACTCAGATCTGATTCTAAAGTCTGTAAGCTTCATCACCAGGAGATACTGCTTTCCCTTGCACCTCTGTGGTTTAGGTGTTGCACAGTTCAAGCAAATTTGAACAATGGTCCATACTACAATATAACATCTATAATCATGTGTTTGGGTGGCCAAAACCTGCTATAGAAATTTATCTTCCACAAAAATGCGCATCTTTTTAAACTTTGGCCCTTCCATTTTAGCTTGGTCTTCAGTTCTCTCCATCTTTTGGTTGACATTTCCTTTAACACTGATCTTAGACATAACGGTCTTTAAATCTCTTCCAAATCCTTTCTTATTTTCAGTAGATCACCTTTATACATGATAGCCTTTATCTCCTTCATGACTCCCATCACTTCATCAATACCGATTCTTGCCACTCCTCTTCAAGTACTGCAACATGGAATACCTTGTAGATAACCAGTTAATGGTTAAATGTCATATTTCTTATTCTGAATTATTTAACCCAGAAAATTTTATTTAAAAATGAAAATATATGACAATTTGTTGATTTTAAAAATAGCTATTAAAGTATACTCTCATCATAATGATGTTTTGGTTTTGCAGGAGACTTGATCTGGTCTTATGACTCTGCTCTTCACTCTCTACGTTGTTTAATTTGAATTGCACTCATGCATTCCCCTTACCCTCAACTTATACTCTCTTTGGATCTTTCATCCACTCCCTTGATATCTGATGAGCTCCAAATTTATGTCTCCAAAATTTAACTCTCTCCTGAACCCCAGAAAGTTCTCTGTTTCCAATGCCCCTTGGACATCTTTACATGGACGTCATTGAGGTACTTTAAATTAAATACCTAAGCCTTTATAATATGGTTCTTAAGAGCTCTGAATTCAAATTCCAGCTTCTCTAAATTCACGTTCCCTTATTTGTAAAATCAAGATAACAAAAGTACCCACCTTTGGTACTTAGAGTTAAGGAGAATTAACTCTAAAGTTTCAATGAGCTAAACCATGTAAGTCATCAGGCAAATAGTATATAAGTTTTTAGTTATTGGCCCTAGATGATAGCATTGGAATTTCCATTTTTTACTAATTTACTATAACATTATTATATTTTGTGAAAATATGGAAAATAAGTGACTGATATTTAAACATCTATCTTTAAAAATTAATATGTTCCTTCTTAAGTGATTAAAGTATAACTGAGGAATTTTATGATGACATTATCTCCTTTATCTAGTAATATTTAACATTTATAATGGTCCAAACGTGATATAAGCTACTACGAATTCAAAAAATTAACCAATCATTATATCTATTCTTAAAGGACCCAGATTATAACATGGCATTCAGAGAAGAAAATACTCATTTGTGTTAGAATATGATATGCTGTTGATGTAGTCAAGGTGGTGGATTTGAGTCCAAGATTGATGAATCTCCCACAAATACTTGATCCCTGGGCTCATTTTCCTCATTTGTAAAATGAGTGGTTTGATTAATTGTATCTAATAACCATCCAAGTTCTAAATATTGTATACCAATTAATGGCCCATAAATTAGTATCATATACTTCTCTAAAACAAACATAAAGAGGATATTACGTCATTTGCATATATTTTCATTTATTTTTTTCAAAATCGTGGTAAGATTTTTGTTTCATTTGTGTATTATCTTTGGCATAAAGCTGCAGGTGGAACAGATTATACCCATGTCTTTTATTTTTACCATAGGTCAAAAAATATCAATATTCACCATAGTAGAGAGATTGTACTTAGACTCTTTATCTCTTTTCCAAGGCAAAATATCCACCTCTTGTGCATATTTCTGCTTTGCTGTCTAGGATTACAATAAACTGTCAATCTGTGAAGTTTGGCGGTACATGAAATCACTGCGGGGAATCTCCTAGATTACAGAGCAGCCTTGTTTAATATCTTTGTTCCCTCAACAGAGCTGTAGGACTAATTGGCAAGCTGAATCACTCACAAAAGCCAAGCATTTTTCAATATAATAACAGGAGGTATCAGATAAATTATTACCTAGATCTCAGAAATTTTCAAGTCAGTAGCCTAGAAAACTCTGACAGCAATTTAATTTTGGCATGCATTCTCAGTTACAATCCTAGCAACTGGAACAAACACTTTGCTATTTAGAATCAACTTTTATCTGATGGTAGACTTTACAAACCAGACCGTTTGCTAACTAATTAAGATATTTTCAAAATGATAATTTTCAATTATATTTTTTTCCTGACTGAAGTGCCCTTTAAAATAGCAAATTCAATTAGTGATTTAAACTATGACTTCTTAAGAAGGTTCAGATCACTAATTGGTAATTAGATTATTTTTTTAACATTGATAACTTCCTTAGATGTTTAAAAATAATTTTAGTAATTAGGTATGGAAAAAATTCTGAAGCATATGCTATCCATAGCTTTACAACTATCGGGCCTTACATTTAAGATGAAAATATAAAGTGTAAACATTTAAATTTAAAAGTCCCTAAGTAAAAAAATTGTGAAGCCTTTTTTATTAAACATTTCCAGAATGAGTAATGTAAAGATAGGAGGCAATCAAAGTCAAGTGTATTCTGCCATTGTTATGGATGCAATAAGACAAGTTGGTACCCAGCATAACATTGTCACCTGGGAAGTAACTACTGGGTCTACCATTCATATTTCCTAGAAACTGAAACCAGTGTCATAGATAAAGTAACCAACCAATTAGATTTCATGAGTGTCAGTTTTAATTGTTCATACTGGTTACCAATATGTATTCTTAGTGACAGGTTCATAGAAAACGTTGTGAAGCAGAACAACATATTTATGTACTGGCATGATGGTTCCTGGAATAGATTAATTCTGGGAGGTATATCAAGAGAATTTATGGTTTTTCCTGTTGGATTAACTGTTTTATTATTACGAAGTGTTCCTCTTTATCTGCATTAAAGATCCCCTTACTCAACATTGCATGATGTAAGTATACCGGTTTCTTTTGATTAATATTTGCCTGCATATTGCTTTAAATCATTATGAATACTCTTCAGAAGTGCCTTGTAAGCTGTATGAAAGTGGGGTGATTTTTTATCTGGTTTGACAATCTGAAACTTGGTGCATTTCTCTTTTTAATTTGATGTAATTAATAATACATTTTTGTTTAGATCTGCCATCTTACTTTTCGTTTTCTATTTGTCTCACATTTTTTGTTACATGATCTTTTTCCTGTCTTGATGACTTTTAGATCATACAAATATCATTTCCTTTTTTTTTCCACCTCCAATTTGTAAGTTACATATTTTTAACCATGTTTTAGTGATTATATTAGAGATTACAATATGCATCCTTGTCTCATTGTGGGTTAATACAAATTATTGTTTCCATCTTTCTCAGCTCTGATAAAAATTTTGAACTTTTAAACTATTTTCCCTTCCTCCTGTGTCCTATTTTTTTCATTATATCACATATATCTCTGTTTGGTTCTTTTTTATATTTTCTATCTCTTTGTTGAACTTTTCATTTTGTTCTTGTGTTTTCTTGATTTTGTTAAATTGTTTGTCTGTGTTCTGTTGTAGCTCTCTGAGCATCTTTGGAATAATTATTTTGAATGCTCTGTGGGACATTTCCTGGATCTTCACGTCCTGTGATCAGTTACTGGATTTACCGTGTTCCTTTGGTGGAGTCAGAGTTTCCTGATTCTTAGTGATTCTTGTAGCCTTGTGTAGGTGTCTGCACATTTGAAGATGCATTTTGAAGATGCAATCACCTCTTCCATACTTTATGGCCTGACCGGTAAGGAATGACCTTCACCTGTGGGTGGTGGCACACTGGAGCATGCTGTGACCCTGGGTCTAGTGGTGCAGGGTGCCCAGTGTGGGCGCTTGTGTCACCTTTGGGCCGGGAGTAGCTGGGGGGTTGTGAATCGTCGCCTCAGGCCTCTGTGGTGCACAGCATCAACACCTGTGTGGTCCTTGGTAAGCATGGCTGAGGGTCTATAGAGGCTGCAAGGGCTGTTGGGATCCTCAGCAGTGCCTCCAGATCCAGTGGCTAGGGACCAGACAGGCCACGGTGGTTGCCAGAGCTGGCAGTGTGCATGCACTTGTCTGTGGGGGCCTCTGCAGGTGCCAGTTGCAAACACACACGTGGGGGTGGCACCAGGGCAAGCAGCAAGGGCTGGGGCCAACTGTGGGTTCACTGACAGCTATGGGGTGTAGCTGTCAGCATGCACTACCGTGGCTGCTGGTTCTCACCAGTGGACACACAGCAGTGAGGGTCGGTGTTGGAAGTCAGGCCAAGGTGTGCAGGCGCACCCCTGGAGGGGCTAGCTGTAAGTGAGCCTGGTGGAGCAGGCCAGTGACAGGAGAAAGGGTCAAATCTGGGCCCGCAAGCAGCTGCGGGGTCCTGGCTGTCAGCATGTACTCCGTGGCTGCTGTAAGGTCTCCCCACTGTCATATGCATGGCGGTGGGGGTCAGCTACCGGACTGTAGCCTGGTATCCTGTACTTGCACAGCCACAGAAGCCTGGGCTGGCTGCCCACGTGGGTCTCGAGCTCTGCAGAGGCAGGGGTGGGGGGTGTGTGGGAGAGGGTCTCAGGCAGCTGGCCTCTGCCAATGCTAATACCTGTGGGGTGAAAAAAACCCCAAAACAGTGAAACCCGCAGGCGCTCCACAGCAGCTGCACTGGCCCTTGGTTTCTTCAGTGGCGAAAGCTGCTGAGGTCATCTGCAGAGCAGGTCCCTGGCAGCCACTGTCACTGCTACTGTGTGGCTGATACAGTAAACTCTGTTTTTCTTCCTCGTCGCTAGCCATTTCTGTAGGTGTCAGCTCCGCTGGTCTCTGGATCAGGAGAAACTGAAGTGGTCCTGCCTGCGGTGCCCCAAAATCCTGGGACAGCTGGTCACTCACTCTGCTCTCCCTTTCCTGGTGAGGGGAACTCCTCCCAGCTGGAGTTTCCTCTTGGTCCTGAGCAATGCCGGCTCCTGGGGGAGGGTGACTCAGGAGGATGAGGCCATTCCTCCTTCCCTTTTTGTGTGATTATTCTCAAGTCTGTGTTCCGCTGTGTTGTCAAAGCTGCTTAAGCAGACTCTAGCCCTCTCCCAGAGCTGGTTTTGTCCACAGATAGCTGTCTAATTGTTGACCTTTTGCCGGGCCAGAACCTGAGATCTCCCACTCCACCGTCTTGGTGGGGTCACTCCTACTCACTGTCGATTCTACTTCAAGATTTTCATAAAATAAAAGGAATGCTTGCCAAATATTCAATAATCAAAGAAAAAGGTCATCATGTGATTTACATTGTCTCTCCAATATTCTACTGCACACGAAAGAGCTGGATTTGGAGACACAAAGAAGAAAAAGTTTGTCACCCAGCTAAACAGTACGAAAGTTTATATTAAAATTTAAACTTTTCATAATACAAATCAATAATAATTTTGCACTTTTTTCTAACATGATACAATATACAGAAGATTGTAATTATAACTTATAGCATTTTGTAATTGTGAGCTGCAAAAGCTAACATTTTTTTGAAGAAAACTCTGTTGATATTAATAGGTTTAAAGATGCTTTCAAATTTATGTAGTACCCATTAGAATTCAAATTTAGTAAAACTGAGTTGACACAAGAGTTAGTGAAGAGTCGGTTACCTAACATGGACATAGTTTTGAAACTGGTATAGTTTTGCTTCAATGTCAAATCAATTATTCTAAAAAAATTAACCGGTGTAGTTTTCATAAAAACAAACATTAAAGAAAAACGATTTTTATACTCTACGCAATTTTTGGCCTATTTTTAGATATGTTTGGAAATATTTGAGTGTGAATCTACGTTTTCAACCATAAATTACATGAAATCTGAATAGAGATCCATTTTTCTAATTTAAATTTATCTTTGAATTGAGATTTGTTGTAAGTTTCAAATATACACTGTATTTCTAAGTATGAAAAGGACTGTAAAATATTTCATTAACGTTTTTTATATTGATTACAAGTTGAAATGCCAATATTTTGGATTTATTGGTTTAAATAAAATATATTATTAAGATTAATTTCATCTGTTTTTTTTTTTTACTTTTGTTAATGAAGCTACCAAAAATGTTAAATACACATGTGGTTTCCATTATATTTCTACTGGAAGTATAATGCAATGCTCTAGGTTATTTTATCTGGTTCGTGAAAGGATGAGGAGTGTCTCTGAAACATTTCGGTCCATCTACATATTTTGAAAGCAAACTATATTACAGATGATAGCCTATATCACACTTCCAGTGTGCTCATTCACAAGCTGTTCATTTTACCTAAGAAAACTCATTTCTAACATGTATTTTGCTTTTAGTAAAGACACAGGTGTTTAATGAAATAAGTATGGCTAAATTACAGACAGTACCTTTTATTTTGCTGAGGAAGATTTGCCCTGAGCTAACATCTGTTGCCAATCTTCCCCTATTTTTGTATGTGGGACACCTCCATGGCATGGCTTGACGAGTGGTGTAGGTCCACACCTGGGATCTGAAACTGAGCACCCTGGGCCGCCAAAGCAGAGCACATGAACCTAACCACTATGCCACTGGACTGGTGCCTGCCAGGTGGCGCCTTTTGATAGCATCTACCTTTGGTATGTGGTCTTCCTATTAAGTGCCGGCTGACAACCTCTGGAATTAGAATTTCTGAGTAGCACAACTCACTGCTCCTAAAGAGTGGCTTAAACTAACACAAATGTAATGTTACCGTCTCTACACAAATATTTAAAGTAATTTATAGGTACCACAACTCCTGCAGTCCCACTTAAAACCCTGGGATTTATTGTGGTGAGTACAGGCAATATAATTATACATGTGTTTATAACTGTTTATCCAGTGTGAACCATTACCTAAATGTACCAAGGTATGCAGCAGTAGAAGCAGCTGGTTTAAAACAGAATTTTCCCTCCATACTTCTCTCTGGAAGGGACCAAAGATATCATCATACTTACATTCTTATGTTCTCTTAAGTTGTGCCAAACATAAATGTGTAAATAAACTTATTTGTCGTTTGATACACCTCGGTGACTTTACTTTTTGTTTCTGTATTACTTTTATGACAGATGATATAGTATCAAAACTTTATATGCATATATTTTAAAAGAAGTTTCCTAAATAGTCAAAAATACACCCTCTGATTCTGGGTTTCTTAGGCTCCCCATAATTTTTTTTCTCAAATATTTGCTGTATATGTGATCGTTTTGTTGCTCTGCATTATTTTTTTCTTAAAAATGATTATTTATTTTGATGAATTTTTTATTCTAGAATACTTTTAGATTTACAAAAATCTAATATTACAGACAGTTTCCATATATCCTACACTGAGTTTTCCCTAATATTAATATGGTACATTAATTATAATTGATGAACCAATAGTAATACATTATCATTAACTAAAGTGCATACTTTCTTCAGATTTCATTGGTTTTTACCTAATATCATTTTTCCGCTCCAGGATCCCATCCAGAAATCACATTACATTTAATTGTCATGTCTCCTTAGGTTTTTCTTGGCTTGAGACAGTTTCTCAGAATTTCTTTGTTTTTCTTCACCTGACAGTTTCGAGAAGTACAGATCAGATATTTTAAGACGTCACTCTATTGGGGTGTCTGAGGTTTTCTCATGATTAGACTGGGGTTATGTGTGTTTGGTTGGAAGACAACAGAAGTGAAGCAATATTCTCAACACATCGTACCAAGAGTACATGTTATCCCTGTACCATCACTGACAATGTTTACCTTTGTCACATGGCCAAGGGATGCCAGGTGTTTCCACAGCAAATTTTGCCAGGTTTCTCTACTATAAAGTTATTGTCTTCTTCCCTTCGCTACGGTACTCTTTGAAAGCAAGTCAGTAGACGTAGCCACACTTAAGGGATGAGGAATTATGTTCCAACAATTTAAGGGGGTGGTGTATCTATATAATATATTTGAATTCTTCTGTATAAAAGGTATTTTTAAAAAGAAATTATATTTTCTCAGTTGGACTATAAGTTTCCTGAAGTTGTTATCTGAAGACCTTGTCCAAGCATAGTCTATATAAAGAGTAGATTGACCAATTAATATTCACAAAATGAGGAATAAGAAAACTACCAGCCTTTGTGGAGGATAAAGGCAGGCTCTTCTCTAGTCATAATAAGGAGAGAGTACTATATGGTTCCTCCCATATTATATCTGCATCACTGAAAATCTGGTTGTCAAGAATTAGCTTCCTTCTGGACTTTCCAATGCATTGCCATCAGGCGAAGCTTTCAGAAGGGTGGGCAACAATCATGGTACTCATTCATTTTTTTCTTCTTAATCTAGCCACTGTTCACAATCTAAGAAATGAGTATATGATGTTTTTGCTAAAGAGTCAGCTTATTTCGTAAGAGGACCAAGTAACATGGACAGTGGGGGAGCATGAGGCACATAAAAAAATACACTTTCTTACCAGTTTATAAACATATTTCCTCTTATACAAAACAGAAAAGCTACAGAGCTGTTATAGACAAGAAAGTCTGACACATAGAAGGATTTCCCAATTTTTATATGCTCGCCTTAGAATTGAAGAATTGACAGATTAGGTTTTGTGATTGATTAGATTGACATCATTACGCTTTCCATAGTTTCACTTCACTTAAATGAAATTTTTATACATAATCATAAGGATTAATACTTATTTAACTGTAATACTCTCGAGAGAATTTATGATTCCATTTTTTTTCTCTTTTGAGATTTAAATTCTATCAGGCTTTCCAAACAGACAGAGGCTGGCCTGACTCTAAATTATGAGCCAGTGAGTGAGCTGAAATGAAGTTAGCGAGAAAGCAGAGTGGGCAGATCAGGATGTGCAAAGACTTCAGTACTGTTTTTTGCAAGAACGTTCTGTTATGGCTGGTAAACTATTCTGTGGATGGAACTAAAAAAAAGAAAATTCACAGAAAAACACCTCACATACTTTAATCTTCCTTGCGATTTCAATCACAAAACTTCTCTTTATTAGGTGTATCACGTTTAACATTTACGATTACTGAATCCTTTATTCTTGTTGAAATCTCCAGGATATTTCAACCCATAGCAAAACTGAATTACACCCTAGGTAAGGTCATACTATGTAACAATTAACCAGATTACTACTATTATTAAATGACTGTCTATCCCCAAAATCATTTGCTTTGATAGTAGAAGAAAAAGAATAAAGAATAAAAAACCCAGCAGCGCTTGATTTAATCTTGTACTGAGTGGCAGTCTTTGTGGATCAGACTTTCATTTCTCTTGGCCTCGTGCAGGTCTCCCCGTATTAAAGATTCTCATTGATTTCAAAGGAACTGAACTGCAAGGTAGGGAGTAAAATGAAAAACTGAACCCAACTGATTTTTCTGCTTTTGTCAGATATTTAGTTTCTACATTTGTTCTTCTCTTTGTCAGGACATCTGCAAAGGAAATACATTATGTCAGGAGGGCCCTTTCTTGCTTCACCTCTCAAATGCCTGATACTCCAAAGGGAGTAATTTATGCTAGGAGTAACTAAGGGTAGATCTCCAGAATCGGCAGTTTCAAATAACATTTGCTCTTTCATGCTCATCTACAGAGTGGTAAATGACCTGATCCGATTGAAGAAAGAAAGGAACATGTCTACGTGCCCATTTTATTCAATTCATTCAGAAATCATTTCTTCTAACTCAGAGGTATCACTCATCAGATTTCTTTACTGATACATGTGGTAGAAAATATTTTGCCGTTTTAATATGTGTGTACTTGCCGTCCTGTTCTTTATACTGTCTTAGCTTCCTCCTTCTTTCCGCAGGCATTTCAAAAACAGACCTCTGTTTTGCCTGCCTCAGGGGAGAACACCCTCAGCTCAAATACAAAAAGAAAAGAGTTTAATTATTGGTGATTAAAAACAAAAGTTTAGAAGAATATTTGAATAGCCACTAACACAGCAAGCGATGGGAAAAGAACTAAACATAAAAATCTCTGGAATGAGCTTCCTTGTCTAGACCAGGGGACAGCAAACTGTGGTCACAGGACAAACCCTGCCTAACACCTGCTCTTGTACAGCTTGTGTGCTGAGAATGGTTTTTTCCCAATAATTTTAGATGGTTAAAAAAAAGTTGAATAATTTTTTCTGACAAATAAAACTTATTTGAATCTCAAATTTCGCTGTCTGAAAACAAAGTGCCATGTGCACGTGGCCATGTGCGTTCATTCATATATTGTCCGTGGCTACTTTTGCACTTCAAGAGCAGGGCTTAGTAGATGCAACCAAGACTGTATGGCTTGCAAAGCCTAAAATATTTACTACCTGAATAAAAATCTACTATCTGACCCTTTACAGAAAAAGTTGGCCGACCTCTGGTTTAAATTCTTCATGTCCACTCTCTCCTTTAACTATGCCAAATATCTTCTCAATGTGCTATCATGTATCATGAATACGTGCTTGATAGAATCTCTGCCTGTCTCTCTGCTTGTCTACTCAAGTTGAGGTGCAATAAAATACTTCTCTTCACTGTTCGTGGGTCATTGTATATTTAGGAAGGAATGCCGTATGGAGAAATGAGAATTCTGAAATCATAGGGTGGGAATAAAGGAAGACAAAACATGTCGGAGAATTCTGGAAGATAATAAAAATAAGATAGGTTTATTGTCCTCATCCCACACTAAATGCTGTTCTAAATACTTTCTATAACTGTTGATTCATTGAACGCTTACTTCAACTTATGAGGTATTTAATAGTGTTGGCCCATTTTATAGATGGGGAAATCAAAATAGAAAAAACATACAGCATGCCCATGTCACACAGCCAATAGGTGACAACGCTAGGAGTCACATCCAGGAAGTCTTGTCTTGATCATTTGCCACTTCGCTTGATTAAGGAGAAAGCGTAGAACCACCGTTTACTACCTGTTTGGTTTTAAAGAGGTTAGGCATGCTCTTTGAATACCATAATTATGGTTTGTATGTAAAATGGGAATAATTAAAGCAAACTTGTAGGGATGAAAAAAACAAGAAACTTCTAAGAAATTAAAGTATTAATGCACATACAAGACTTGGCCCAGGGCCTGTCAAATAGCAGATATTCAATATAATGACCATTCAATATAATGACCAATATAATAGCCATCCTATGAGCTGGGAAGTGGTAGCTCATTGCAGTTTTGATTTGTATTTCTGCAATGACTAATGATGTTGAACATATCTTCATGTGCTTTTTTGCCCATTTGCATATCTTTTTCTTCATAGGTATCATCAGCATCAATGACATCATGTTTTAAAGACATATATTCATGGAAATGCAAAGGAGCAGATATCAGACCCTGAAGACTAAATAGAGACAGAGAAGGAAAGATCAAAGACCTAGGAGGAGAACCATGTCAACTTGGTGAGACAGATGTGTAACCAATTAACTATAATGGCACTTTGACAACACAGATATTTACAAAGTGCTGTAGAATGGAAGAAATAAGAAGGGTCTTATTTTCGCCTTTAAAGAGCAAACTTCTCACAGTTGAAACTGGAGCGTCCTGAAATTTGGATAAATGTTTGTCAAGCAGACAAGGTTGGGAAGAATAATATAGGCTGAAGGAACCTAATTTCTTATTTTCCTAATTTCCAAGTGGAAGATGGCAAGAGTGTTAAAATATATGGAACAGTCTGAATCTGCATCATATGGCTGGTGATCAGACAATGGAAAAGAGAGGCTGAGTTGATTCCTAGAATATAGGTTTGGACAGATTCCGAAGGATTAATGCCATGCTAAACGACTTGGAATTTCTGTAGGCTTTGGGGAGCCGTTAAAGAAATTTTGTCAGCTGAGTGGTATTATCAGATTTTTCATCATACAGGATATTTTGTTGGTGGTAAGGAGGATGAATTGCAGAATGGTGGCTCTATAAGGAAGAGATGCCATTGCAAATTTTTGAAGAAAGCAATGATAAACCTTCTCTGGTGTGGCATTAGAAAGAAGGAGTTGATGATCTCTCAGAAGATATTTAGAATGTGTTCTGACCAGACATGATTCTCCAATCTCTTTCTCTTCTAAGGGGGCGCCGGGAAGAGATGCCTTTCTGACCTGGGGGTTATCCTGATGGTTTGGGAAGGGCTTGGGGCCTGTGAATGTTATGGAAAATATTCCTGACTTTAATGTTAAATCAAGGTCAACAATTGAAGACGTACCAGAGGTTGAAGCCAAATTTAAAAAGAGGAGAAGAGTAAGAGAGGAAAATGTGAAATATCTGAACTGAAGTTATCAACATTTCATAAAAAAAATGAAATACTTAACAAATGTGAATATTTATAAGGAAAACAGATTTCTAGTGGGATGCTAATTCCTTGTTATCAAAATGTATTTCATCTACCTTTGAACTTTTCTCTTTGATAAGTGCTGAACAGAGGGGTTGGGACTAGTATTATAGACTCTGATTAAGTGCACAGTGGGTTGAACATAATTAAACGAAACTCTCTTTGGACTCAGAATGAATACAGCTTTGCATTTCATTAGAGGCTACTCATTTATTTCAGTTGCCCTATTTTAGGAGGACACCTGAGAGTCGTGATTGACCTTGCTACTGTGATCGCTGTGGAATGCTGGATTCAAAGGGTGAGTTAAAGAACTGATCCCAATAATCACACAACCAGTCGAATAACAATTCTTTTAAAACAATATACCACAAAAAAATTGGGGTCATTATTTAAGGGAGTAAGAGCAAGAGTGTTGATGCTTTTCAACTGCCCATTTAAACATCTTTGTTTCATGAATTCCTAACAACTATGATGTCAAATGTATACATCTGTAAATAAAATAGTAGGAATATGTAACTGGGTTTGACTGTCTTTATAAGCATATATTATACTTCATATATCAAGGAAGAGAGAAGACTTTGAGTAAGTTTGGGCTGCCCTTCATATGTAACATAAATCATATCTCATTGTAGGAAACTGAAAATAATTACTGCACATGTTCATGCTAAACATTTTTTCAAGCTAAACAATAATGTTCACAAGTTGACACAGGGTGCAGTAAAACTTAATTAATTGTACTTTGAAAGAAATATAAGAGCACTGTATGTTCACATATAACAAGATGGGGAAAAAAGATAATAATTTAGGTGAATTAGTCTATATTGGTCAATGGCTTGTTCAATGTTGCAACCTAACAGGGCTTGAAAGCATACTGTGGGATCATATAAAGGAAGAACACCTATAATATAAAATATTTCATTCTGAACTGTATTTTCCCTGTGTCTGCTATGGCTTTTTATATTGTAGTAAAATCACATCATGTAAAATTCATTATTTTAAAGAGTAAAATTCAGTGGCATTTAATACATTCACTGTGTTATATAACCTTCACCATTATCTCGTTAAGAAATTATCCTTTACTTCAAAATAAACCTACACCTAGTAAGCAGCCACTGCCCATTCTTCCTCCCCTAGCACCTAACAATCACTAGGTTTTTTTCTGTCTTATGGATTTGCCTATGTTAAATATTTCATATAAATGAAATTACAAAATATCCGACCTTTTGTGTCTGCTTTCTTTTGCTTGTCATAATGTCTTCAAGGTTAATCCACGTTTGAGCGTGTATCAGTACTTCATTAATTTTTACAGCTGAATAATATCCTATTGTATGAATATACCACGTATTGGTATATATTGGTTATCCAATATATAATCTGATTCCGTCTTTTGGCTATTGTAAATAGTGCTGCTATGAGCATTCTTGTACATGTTTTTGTTGAACACCTGTTTTCAGATTTTTTGGATATAAACCCAGGAGTAGAATTGATGGGTCAAATGGAAAGCCTATGTTTAACATCCAGAGGAACTGCCAAGCTGTTTTCCAAAGTGATTACGCTGTTTTACATTCCCACCAGAAATGTATACGAGTCCCAATTTCTCAACATCTTCAGAGACACATTTTTTTTTTAAATTATAGCCATCCTATTAGTTGGGAAGTGGTAGCTCATTGCAGTTTTGATTTGCATTTCTGCAATCACTAATGATGAACACATTTTCATGTGCTTTTTGGCCATTTGTATATCTTTTTGGAGAAATATCTATTCAAGACTTTTTTCAATTTTTCAATTGAGTTGTTTGTCTTTTTGTTATTGACTTGTAAGAGTTTTTTATATATTCTGGACAATAGACCGCTATCCAATATATGATCTGCAAATATTTTCTCCCATTCTGTGAGCTGTCTTTTTGATTTATTGATAGCATCCTGTGATTCACAAAAGTTTTTATCAACTGCAACTTATCTATTAGGTTTGTTTGTTGTGTTTTGGTATCATATCTAAGAACCATTGCTAAATCCAAGGTAGTGAAACTCTTGTTTTATTCTAAGTGGCTTATTTTTAGGTATTTGATCCATGTTGAATTAAATGTTTATATGTTGTGAGGCAAAGATCCAACTGCTTTCTTCTGCTGGTGGATATCCAGTTGTCCGAGTGCCATTTGTTAAAGAGACTACACTATCTCCATTGAATGATCTTGGCACCCTAAGTGAGAATCAATTGGGCATAGACGTATGGGTCTACTTTTGGACTATCAATTCTATTTCATTGATCTATATGCCAATTATGCCAGTTCCGCACTGTTTTGATTACTGTAGCTTAGTAATAAGTTTTGAACTTGTAAAGTGTGAGTCCTACAGCTATGTTCTTTTTCAAGATTATTTTGGTTATTCAGATTCCCCTGCAATTCCATATGAATTTTAGAATTGGCTTTTCCATTTGTGCAAAAAAGAACATTGAGATTTTGATAGGAATTTCATGGAATCTGTAGCTCACTTTGGGGAGTATTGCAATCTTTACAATGTTAACTCATTTAATCTATTTACATGATATATATTATCATTTACATAAATCTTCTACAATTCCTTTCAGGAATGTTTTCTAGTTTTCAGGGCACAAGTATTGTAAATCCATGATTAATTTATTCCTAAGTATTTTGCTCTTTTTTATGCTTTTATAAATGGAAGTACTTTCTTAATTTCCTTTCAGTATGCTCATTGCTATTGTATAGAAATACTACTGAATTTTGTGTATTGATCTTGTAGACTGCAACATTGCTGAATTCATTAATTAGCTCTAATAATTTTTTTTCATGATTGCTTAAGATTTCTATTATATGGTATCATGTCATCTGTGAAGAAAGATAATTTCCCTTCTTTTTTTCTAGTTTGGATGACTTTTGTTTCTTTTCCTTGCCTAATTGTTCTGGTTAGAACCTCCAGTACAATGCTTAACAGAAGTGGCTAAAATGAACATCTTTATCTTATTTCTGATCTCAAGAACACTTTCAGTCTTTACCATTGAGTATGATGTTAGATGTGAGTTTTTCATAAATGCCTTTTATCATGTTGATGAAATTCCTATCTACACCAATTTGATGAATCCTTTTTATCATGAAAGAATGTTGACCTTTTTCAGGTGCTTTGTCTGTATCAATTGACATGACTATATGTGGGGTTTTTTTCTTCCTTCTATTAATATGGTGTATTACATTGATTGATTTTCATATGTAGAAACACCTTTCATTCCTGAGATACATCCCACCTGATCATGGTGTGTAATCCTTTTTTTATGCTGCTGCATTTGTTTTTTTAATATTCTGTTGAAGATTTTTGCATCTCGATTCATAAGGGTTATTGGTTTGCAGTTTTCTTTTTCTTGTGACATCTTTGTCCGGCTTTGGTTTCAGGATAATGCTGGCCTCATAGAATGAGTTAGAAAATATTCCCTCTTCTTCTATATTTTGAAAGATTTTGAGGATAATTACTGTTAAAACTTCCTTAAATGTTTGTTGGAATGCACCAGTGAAGCCATCTGGGGCTCCCCTTTATCAGGAGGTTTTGATTACTTGTTCAATCTCATGTTCCTTGATTGTGTTATGTGGTCTAATAAACCATTATTTACAATAAATGACTTTATCCAAGAGAAAGGCAAATAAAAAAATTATTCAATACAAAAAGCACTCAAACACATTTGAGATTGTTATGTCTTTTGGAGAATTCACTTCTTTATCATTATGAATTGTGTTAATTATTCCTTATGGTCTTCTTTGTTTTGCAGTTACCTTCATCTGAAAGTAATACAGCTACCCCAGCTGTCTTTGAATTAGTCAACGTGGTACATATTTATCCAGTCGTTTACTTTTAACCTGAGTGCTTATATTTAAAGTCGTTTGCTATAGGCAAAATATAGTTGGGTTTTGTTTTTATCCACTCTGACAGGCTTTGTCTTTTAATTGTTATATTTGGACTATTCACATTCAATATGATTATTGGTATAGTTGGATTATTATCTATAATCTTTTAAAGTTTTCTATTCATTGTAATTCTTCTTTGTTTCTTTTATTTCCCCCTTTCCTGGTTTAAGTTGGGCATTTTATATCATTTCATTTTATCCCTCCTTTTAGGATAACAAATATACTTTTTTGAATTTTATTTTTAGTTTTTTTTACTGGTTGTTCTAGAGTTTTCAGCATACATCTTTAACTAATTCAAGTCCACCTTCAAGTAACACTAACTGCCTCATGGGTAGTGCAGCTTCCTTATAACAGTATTCGCAATTCCTCCCTGACATTCCCTGTGGCTTTGCTGTCATTCATTTCAATTATCCATATACAATAGTCACCAATATATTGTTACTATTATTGCTTTAAACAAACTGCTATCTTTTAGATATGTTAAAAATAAGAAAAATGAAATAATTTTATTTTATTTTCATTTATTCTTTCTGTAATGGAGATCCGTGTTTTTTACCCATACGATTTCCTTTTTCCTGAAGAATTTTTAAAAATATTTCCAGTATATCAGGTCTGCTGGCAATGAATTCTCTCAGTGTTTATGTTTGAGAAAGCCTTTTATTTTCCCTGCACTTTTGAAGGATAATTTGTCTGAATAATTCCAGGTTGGTAGGTGTGTTTCTTTCAATAGTTAAATATTTAACTCTATTCTTATCTTGCTTGTATGGCTTCTGATAAGTCCTATTCCTCTAGGTAAGGTATTTTTTTAACCATTTGACTTCTTTCAATGTTTTCTCTTTGTTATGATTTTCTGCTGTTTGAATATGATAGGCCTAGCTGCTAGATAGATATAGAGAAATATCTAGATATATATCCTGCTTGACATTCTCTGAGTTTCCCAGATCTGTGGCTTGGGGTCTGTCATTAATTTTGGAAAATGCTTGGCCATTATTATTTCACGTATGTCTTTATGTCTTTTGGTCTATTCTCTCTTTCTTCCCCTTCTGATATTCCAATTATGTCTATATTACACCTTTTGAAATTGCCCCAGAGTTCTTGGATGTTCTGTCACAGTTTGTTTTTTCTTTTTTCATGTTTTTCTCTTTGTATTTCAGATTGGTAAATTTTTATTTCCATGTCTTCAAGCTAATCAATTCTTTTTTTTTTTTCTGCTTTATCTCCCCAACCCCCGCCCTCCCCCCATACACAGTTGTATATCTTAGTTGCAGGTCCTTTCTAGTTGTGGGATGTGGGATGCCACCTCAACGTGGCCTCACGAGCGGCGCCATGTCCACGCCCAGGATCCGAACCCTGGGCGGCTGCAGCGGAGCCTGCGAACTTAACCACTAGGCCACGGAGCTGGCCCTAACCACTTCTTTACTTGGCTGTATCTGATCTACTGATGGTCTCATTAAAGTCGTTTTTCTCTTCTGTTACAGTGTTTACCCATTTGTAGTACTTCCTTTTGATTATTTCTTAGAGTTTCCATCTCCTTGCTTACATTCCTCACCTATTCTTGCATGTTGTCTGCTTTTTCTCTTATAGCCCTTACTGTATTATCCTTGATATTTTAAATTCTCTGATAATTCCAACATCTCTGTCATATCTGAGTCTGAATCTGATTTGTGTTTTGTCTCTTTGGACTATATTTTTGTTTGTTTTTGTCTTTTAGTATGTTTTACGCTTTTGCTAAAACCTGAACACGATGTATCAGGCAGTAGGAACTGAGGTAAAAAAGCCTTCAGTATGAGGTTTTATGTTAATCAGGCCAGGACTTGGGCTGTGCTTAATTTTTTGTGGTTTCTGTAGCTGCCAGAAGCTTGAAATTCCTCTACTGTCTTTGTTTTTGTCTTCTCTTTTGACCTTGGGATGCCCTAAGAACTCCTTTGCAGAATAGTCTTGAATCCCTTTAGCCAAAACCCATTCCCTTTACTGGAATTCTGTGGGTGTGGTGATAAGGTGTGGAGAAGTTTTCTACAATCCTAGAGTGGGCATAATTTCTTCCCCAGGTGGGATAAGACTCTGGTAAAGGCTTTCCCTGGAGAGTAGCCCTTTGCTACGGAGGATGCTCTGGGTGTATTTCATAACATTTACTTTTCCTCTTCTCTTGCCAGAGCTACAAGGGGATCTGTACTGGCTTTTACCATGAAACCTGGTGGAATTACTGTTAATTATGTGAGGGGTAGAAATGCACCTGGCACAGAGCACCAGCTTGAAACCAGCACTTTAGTGAAAACTTGGAACTAGATAACTTCCTCCTGTATACTTGACATAAATAAAACATGTTTCATTAAAAAAGAAAAAATTAAGTAAAAATGGAAAAATCCTGAGCATCAGGCAACTGACATACAGCAGAAAAAAGAGTTTCACCACCATGTTAAGAAAAAATAAATAAATTGCTGAATAAGATGTGACAAGTATTCTTTATTTGAATTTGGAGCTGCTCTTTGTAAATTGGGTATCATTTATTTTCAAAATCTATGAAAAACCATCATTTACTGATTTTTGAAATCCTAATAACTGGATAATGAAAGCATCCAACACACACACAAACATTGTTTTATAATTAAGCTTGAAAAGACCTAAAACTCACATTTGAATATGTGTATATGTATGTATAATTTCATTACTGTGCCAATTTACTCTTTTCTCTTTTGCGGGTGGGGAGGTGGCTAGGTGATATGAAGATGGAATGAGGTGAAAAGGGAGAGACAGAATTTCACTGTCTTCAGTTATTCCGCAGCAATAAAAGCTGCTGAACAAAAACATCTGGAACCAGCACCCTCAAACAACATGGATGGTCTTTATCTGATTTTGCTATGGTTGGGTCAGATGAGAATTTATGTGCTATTGTGTTTCCTGTGTTCAGATTGTTTAATGTGAACTACTTCTTCATTGTTAAATAAATTAAATAAAAGTGCATAAACAAAGTGAGAAACCAATAGAGAAAAAACTCGCCTCAAATTCTTTGGCGAGAAAAGGGACGTTATGACCTTGTCATGGATTTAACATCTCAGACAGATAGCAGTGCATATTCAAGAGCCATTAAACACTGAAATTTTAAGAAATATTCACACCACATTCTTTGGTGCTAATGTACTCTATAAATTCACAATCCTCCTTAATGGCCTCTGCATTTCTCATTTCCGTTACACTGTGGGCTAGAATTATTTTTGCAATTCTATTCTGAAATGGAACTTTGGATACAAGAAAATATATATATTTGTAATTTGCATTTTTGCTGTTATTTAAAATAGACATATAATAAAGTATTTTCTTGAAGTAAGAAAAAAATCAGAATTGCTCTCCTATTTCTATAGTTTCCTCAAATGTAAACCATATCCAACCCAAAGACAGCAGCTGAAATTCTATTTTACTTGGTAGGTACTAATTCAAGTATTATACTTTTTTGCTCTTTAAACTTAAAATGTACTAAATTCTTTTATAAGTAGAAATAAAATTGTCTTGATTTTCATCCAGATTCTCATGATATGACCCCTAAATTTCCTGCTGGCATTGTAGTCTATCGATATCAAAAATGTTATCCAAAATAAATCAAAAGGGAAAACTATGATTTTGTGTGTATGAGGCCTGGAAGCCTGTGTGATTCAGTCAATAGAGGTCAGGCTCCTTGGGCAAAGCTAGACAAGAAGGCTGGGGTGTCAGTTTGTAGAAACAAACAGAGAATATCCTTCATGCAATGTTTGCTGATGTCGCCACAGTGACCCACAGAACAATTAATCAAGCTACTGACTTCCCAGCTGCGGTCAGAAAGCTCCCTGTCATGCATGGATCAAAAAATATTTCTCCGTGCTTCTAAGATGTAAGAGATTTTACTGAAATTTTATGTATTTTTTATGGCTTCTTGTTGTTAGAATCCGCCACAATCTTTAAAAGTGAACAGCATTGGAGTTAGAGCATATTGTAAACAAAACACTTCCCCAAAGTTTTCTTTATCTCTCCTGTAAACAGATCTTATGGGGTTTCTAGTCAGCCCAACACTTATATTAAATTCTTACGTTGATATCCTGCTACATGTAGTTGTAAGGGGAAGGTTTTAACTCACATAAATGAGAAAGAAATGAAAATGTCTATTATGCAAGAGTTTCAAATAAGTTCAGCTGCCTTTCCTCTAACACACACACAAACAGACACACATGTACACTATTTAAAAGTTTAGGTTGAGCTTGCAATCTCTTTTATTTTCAAAGAATTTCTCAAATATTACAATATTTTAAAATAAAATTAGGCTCATTGCACTATGCTCTACTTCACACTTCACGTTGAACATAACATTAAATGTCATTGAATTAACTGCAGTGTTCAGATCTAAGCACTCGCGGATCTCATTAGGAAACAGCTATATTCATGTCCTCCAGTGTATTGGGGAAAATATCTCTACTTTTTGGATAATTCCAGAGAATTAATTATTATCTTTTTATCTTTACTCCCTTCTGCTAGCCCTGAAAAAGAAATTTTCCAAACAAATCAGTGACGTATGTTTTTGTCACTTCTAATGGGGGGAGAGCAGTCCAATCCTAGAAATATCAGTTTCATACGTTTTTTTCTTTATTGGCCAATGGTCTCCCTCTATTGTTGAATTGGAATCCCTTCTTTTCTTGAAGGCCTATTCATTTCTTTAATGCCAAAGTGTGAATGGTTTATAATAAGCAAGGTCAAGGGGGTTATTCTACAACCGTTCTCATTTGTTGGAGGTGCTACGCATGTAAGAAAAAATACCAGCATTGGACAATATCTATGCCTCCCCACAGCCCCCAACCCATTATTACCAATGAGCTATTATTCAGAGCCTACTACTGTAAATAATCTATTCTAGTTATAAACGTGGGCATTCTGTTCCCTAACAGAAATGCTATTTCCATCCCCTACAGCAACTGGTTGCGCTATTCGCTCTAGTTATTTTTTATGATGCAATCTCTTGAAAAATATTGCTTGATTAAAACAAGGAAATGAATAGATATTTAAATTGTAGATGCTTGCTTGCAGTTGCATTATGGATTAGAAATAAAATCAATATGCTATTATATCGGGGCATCTAGAAAAAATATCAGAAGTGTGTAAACAAATGCGAATCAACTATCAAAAGATTACTTGAGACTTGGGAAATATCACCTCATAATTATAGAATAGTTTGTGTTGGATCATGATAAACTGAAAATACAACAGACTGTATACTTTTGCAGAGAGAGGACAAAATTCTATTTTTTCAGGAGAAAGATATGGAGGGAAAGGATATAAAACAAACCGTTAACGTTGTGCATAAAAGTCGTTTTGACTTTAATAGAAGAACATGTTAAAAGTATGGTTTCCCACAGACCCCAGAAAACATGCTGCTTGATAGATTGCTTTGTATTTATGCACTGATATACAAATGTATTATTGTAATTGTTGTAATTATTGAAGAAATTAAAGGGCTGGACAACGTTCAAGGACTGGGTCAGTCTTCACAGGTCTCCTGTGTTTCTGCACATCTTATAAGCAAGAACTTTGTCCTGCATCATCTCTTTAAGAATGTTTATAAAGCAAACAGCATTGGGAGACAGAGATAGTGTCTCCCTCCAGCGCCAAGGACAGGCTGCTTATTGCATAGCATGTGTAATAAAGATGATGTTTCTCCTCTGGACCAAAGGGCAAGTCGGCTTATTGCCTATGATAAAATATTTGGGTTCCCTAAGCTTAGTGTTCCTCTTGGATAACGTGACACATTGTAGTGTGCAGACATCATATGGCCCTTTGTATGTCGTGCTGTAAGAACTGGAACTTAGAGAACCAAGGCAAAATTGCTGCTATTCTGGCCATTGCCATCTCTAATAAGCTTGACTTCATCTTCAATCTAAGAGTCCTGTGTCTTGCATCAGCATCCATGAAAATGTGGCAGGCTGACTCGGTAGCTTGGTAAACAGGGTACAATCTCAGAAACTTCCAAGTTCCTGACAGTCAGTGCCCAGAAGGAGGGAAGGTTTAGGATTAGGGTTACAGAGAAGGCACAGGAGTGGCACATTTGGGATTTGGGCGGCACTCTGGAGAGATTATTGACTTCCTTAGGATGGGCAAGATGTGTCCAGCTAAATCATATATTTTCACCAGGAAATACATGTATGCAAATGATTTTTACAAATATATATTTTATTGCACTTTACCTTTTTCCATGCTAACCCTCTAAACAGAGTTGCTTCATACCATCCAGTAGCCAAAGTATAACCAATGTAAGTTCACTTTTGTTTTAGCCTTTGAACTTTTAGGAATTAGAAAAAATGATAATAAATAAGAAATGGGTTATGGAAGAGAAGCCTGCTGTCCCTACTTTAAGGGCAGATACACAAGGAAAAGCAGGTGATGAGGTAGTAATAGCCATTTAGATTTATCAGGCTTATTCATTGAGATTCCACATTAAGTGCACCTGACCTAATGGGAAAATTAGATCCTTGTAATCCCGGAGTTTAGGAAATTTACAATGAAATATTTGCATTCATACAAATGTACCATATTGAGTCTGCATACAAATGCTGTAAAGTAGACATTCCTAGTTTATAGATGAAGTTGAGGCCCAGAAAGATTAAGGAGACATACTTACAGCTTTGTTTATTTTTTGCATGAAGGGAGGCAAAATGTGGCCTCAGTTCAGTAGTACCTAAATTCTCATGAGTTTGGCCACTATTGAACACTCCTTCCTGCAAGAAGAGGAGGAGCAGAGGGAGCACGGGCTGATGCAGAAACCTTTCTGTCTGGTTCAAGGTAGTGTTGCACAGCAGCTGTATCACAGCCTCACAAGTGTATCCAATGTCAACATATGCAATGTCCTGCATATGGACAGCTGGCTCCTCCACAGAAAGACACATGCCCTCTTCAGTGTTGTAGCTTAAAGAACTGAGCTCATCAACACACATAAGCAATTCTCTGGGGGTTCCCTGAAATACTTTCATGAGGGACTGGTCTTTCTATAACTGTTGGATAGAGAAGAAAGCAGAGACAGCATCTTGCTGGTGTTTTTATGGCCCTGGTTTTAGTGCTCAATTCTGGAGGCTGGGCAAACAAGGAGTTAATCTCCGGTTTTTCCTCTCTTCTCCAACAAATTACAAGCTTTTAAGGACAAGGTCAATGTCTTATTCATCTCTATTTTCCCACAACTTATTTCAGTGATCTTCACATAGCAGCTGCTAAATTAATGTTTAATGAATTAATGAATGAGCTACTGAATAATGATAAATGAATATATAAAAAATAATCAAAAGAGAAAGTAAATTATGAGAGAGTATATGAGCAACAGAAAAGAAAGTTTTAAAGAAAGTAAAGATATTAAATGGAAACAACCAGGAAGCAGTTGTTTTCTATAACCCCAAAACTCAATAAGATTAATGTATCCCCAATGTTAAAGTTAAAAGCTCACTTCAAATAATTCTGAAACTATTCAACTTTTGGTTGACGGAAAATGTAAGAAGAAAAAGGCCAAGGCAGAAAGGAAATATCAAGTGACTAGATTTTCTGGCTTAATGAGTCACTGATAGGTTTTGCCACGCAGAGATATTCTTAACTATATGATTGCATTAGATACATCCTTTATTTTTTCATTTAGCAAGTCCTCCAACAAACATAGATTTGGCAGCAACTCTGTGTTATGAGCTGCTAGCAAGGGGCTATGCTATGTGATTATATAAAGATAAATAAAGTAATTCCAGTCACGAATTATCACAAAGTTTAGTGGAAAAGAAAGACACACAAACAAATAGTAATACCATATCTTGGCAATGCATGAGGTAAGCATAAAGGAGAGGCACTTGTGTATCCTACCTTTGAGTTATTAAGTAGTGACCATAATGGGACCTTATAAGTGTGTGTGTGTGTGTGTAATGCTATAATACCTCTCATGATTGTTGTCATATTCAAATTCTCCTATAATATGTTGACACTTTATCTTTCCACATGCTACACACCAATTGTAATAACAAGAAGGCCAAACTTCAATTCAGTTGATTCAACTCAATTCTGACAATGTATAAATGACATTTTGTTCAGGAAAAATGAAATGCAAGATGACACAAATTTTCTAACTTAGGAAATCCCAGAGATAGGAAGCCATATTAGGTAATAACTTGCAGGGAAAATGTGTAGCCTTCTCATTTCTACTCAATGCCATATTATTAATGTGTTTCTAAATTTCATTTAATAAAATTGACTATCAAAAATGTATAGCAACAAGGAAAACAATTAAAAAGAAAGCACTATTTAGTTTCCAGTGTAATCTACTCACAGGGAAAAGAACTAGATACAACATATCATAAAATCAGTTAGGTTTATTTTGTCAAACAGTTGAAATTGTGACTTTTCTATTCCTAGTTGGTCTGCATGGAGTATGATACCTGTCTGAGAATCACAAGATTTTTCCTTAATGTAATAGAATAAATTTTCCTCCTTAAAATGAAAAAAATTCTCTTTGACTAAAGGAATGTATATTGGAAAGATGGAGAAAGTGCACCTTTTCCTGATATTCTCACTGAAAATATTTAAAAGGCTATGTGCAATTTTTATTTTGGGGACAATAATAAAATAATTACATTCATTCTGCACATCTGGCTTATTAGCTGTGTACATCCTGCTTTATAACAGAAGCTAAATATTTTAAGTATCAAGAGGTTTGTATTTCAGAGACAATGTCATAGTAAATGTTGCTATTATTTGAAACACAATATATAATTTTATCACCTTAACAATTCCTCACAGAGTCAATCTGAGAAGACTGTCAAATCTCATTAACTTTCCTCTAAAACTATTGCATTAAAACGCAGGGGACGCTGTTTATGGGGATTTTAAAAATAAATAATAAATAAAATTAGGCCATTAACCACTCATCATTCATTCATATCCCCAAATTTCCAAATAATTACTAAATCTATAATGTTTAAACATGTTATTACATTTTACCTGAGTTAAAGTTGTTTTTAAATTTTAATTTTGTATTTCTACCTGTTCAATTTTAGGATAACATTGAAAAGCTCTTGAAAGCCAATATCTTTCCTTTCTTTGCTTCTTTCTAGGCAAACTGATCAGTGGTGTTTTGAGGATTGGCTGTGTGCCCAGTTTCCACAAATGCCAAAGACTTCTGTGCACCAAGTTAATTAAAATTGACTGCTTGTTTTAGGCAGAAGAAACAGGCAGAATTCCGGATGGTTCTGAAGAGTGATTGAACAATTTAAGCAAACAGAATAACCTGCCTTCAAGCCAAAGAATAAAAATAGTTTATTATGTTGCCTTTGCTAAAAACAAAACCAAAGAAAGCTGTAAAAATGTTGATTTGAATTGAAAAAATGTGAAACATATACCTGGATCAAATTGAAAATGCCATACTAGTCATAGAAAAGCAATAAAAAATATGCTCACTTTTCACAAAATCTATAAATTAGACTTTTTTGTTGATCAATGCTTTAAGAGAAGACTTGACAGTCTTAGATTACAGGTATATGCTAAATTTCTTCTATATTTTCCAATATTATGCACATATATGTCATCAGTTAACTTCTAATTCCTGGAGCTCAAGAAAACCATGGAGGTTTTTTTTTTAAATATGGTGAATTGGTATTTGAAAATGGAATTGAGTTTTAAATAACACTCTGTCTAAATGTTTGTGAAAGTCCTTTAGATTCTATTGCATTAAAGAAAGTTACCAGCTTAAATATTTAATGTATGATGCTAACACGGCTTAATGAACTGAGACTTGACTCTATAACTTTAGTTCGGCCGCTTTTTAGGCAGGAAATAGAAGGCTGCCAAGGTTCTGACAGGCCACTAATTGGGAGGAAGGTTGTCAGATACAGTACATTTAAAGTATACTATTGCTTTTAATTCTCACCCAGAACACTATGAGATAGATAAGTATATACTTATTTTACAGATGAAGAAACTGAGAAACAGAGAGGAGAAGAAAGTTTCTTAATGTAAGAAAGCTATTAGGATTAATTAATTTGGGTTAATTAATTTTAACTAAACTATTTCATTTATTGTGAGTTTTGATGAGCCCTGGAAGTTCGCTCAAGCTGTTCTGTGCAAATTGTTTAACCGTTAGATATGTAGAACAAATTTTTATTTGGAACTCTGTCAAGATCCACGGAGTTTAAAAGCGAGCTTGAATCAGAACTATAAAATCATCCACTAAAATGCATGTGTTTTCTTCAAAGATTACCTTAAGCACGCACTCAGTTTACATACATGTTGACCAAATTTGTTTTTCTAATTTCCATGAGAATATAAAATTTGATGCTACGTGTTATGAAAGGGTGGAGGATTCAAATAATTGGGTGCTCCAAAGTGACAAAGTATCACAGGATAGTCTTCTATCAATAGAAGAAAAATAACCTTTCAAAAAAGAGGTCTTTAATCTCAAAAGGCATGAGATTGTGAGGTCCTTATATTTGACAGTTAATTGTCTAGTATCACTCAACAAGGCATGCCTTGATGAGCTATCTCTATATTATACCCTTACCTTGCAAAACCCAGTATTTGAGACAGAGGCGAGTAGTAGAGGGGTGCGTGTAGTTAGCAGATGGACATTTGGGGACCGGCAATCCTCATTTCTTCTCTTCTTTTTCTCCTCTGACGACATCTGAGCCCACTGCAATTTGATTTGCCTTTCCCCTACTGAACCTGACCTACATCCCTGAAGCCAAGAGCTTCCTAATTGCCCATTCCTTTTTCACTTATCCATCAAATATCTTTGAGCACTTTTTGATGCAAAGTATTATGTTAGGTAAACAATAGACATTGCTGAACAATGATGATGATAGTGATGATAATGGTGATAATATTCATGTTCAGTAGCCAAAATTGTTAGAAACATGCTTGTAGTTAACAAATTCAGTTTTATTTAACTAGCTGCAATAAGCAAAAACTTAATCCAAGGAAATGTGGGATTTCTCATTTAGAGGGAATTTGGAACTTCTTACAGGGTTTGAGATTTTCTTGGATGCTTATAAAGAGAAATTAAGGAATCGAAGGCTTGGATTTTTTAAGAAGAGGGGTCAATTTTGATATTTGATATCTTAACAATTATTATCTAGAAGGTTGAAGAACCAAAAAGGGACTTGAGTTATCTTTAGTAAAGAAGAAGTAATCATCCATTTTGGTCAGAAGAAGACTTGTTGTTTTTATATATATGGAGCACCTTTTCCCTGCCTTGTTCCTCTCAGGCTCAGAGTAACCTTGTCTATGTCTTGTTCTGAGAAGTGTTTATGTTCTCCAATTATCATCTGACAATTTCTCAATAATAACTAACGCATTTTTGCAACTGTTTGCTATATGCCTAGCATTATTCTGAACACTTTATCTATATTAACTAATTTTGATCTTCATAAAAACCTGTAAGATAAATACAGCTATTATTTTTTTTTTTACAAATGGGGAAGATGAGATAGAGAAAGAATAAGCAATTTGCCTGAGGTCATACAGCTGGGAAGTGACCGAGCTGGACCTGCAGTCTAACTTCTGAACAGCATGAATATCAAGGCTCCCATCATGAAAGCTTTAAGCTCTGCAGCAGGTCAGGCTAGACTCTTTAAAGAAGTTACACTACTTCTCTTCTTAAAATTCCTTTCCTTTTGTGACATCATTCTCCCCTGGCTCTTCCCTCACACCACTCCTGTTTAATCTCCTTTCAACAGCCTATTTTTCAATACAGATAATCCTATGATCCATTTCTTGGTTCTTGTCTCTCCCCACTCTAGATATTCTCCACAGGCAAAAGTCTACACACAGAATTTCAACTACTCTACAAATGCCAATGATAGCCAAAGCTGCATCTTCACTTGGTTGTCTCTCTTAATTCCAAGCCATGATTTTAATTATCTAGACATTTCACACACATTTTGATGTGCTGACACTGAAATCAATCTATCTCTACTTCTACTACCGCTAACGTGATGCAGGCCATAATAATCTCTCACCTCGGATACTGGAAGACTCTTATTACTGATCTTCCTGCCTCCGGCTTTTCCAACTCCCTACTTGTCTGTTTCCTTACGTCTTCCTTACATTGTATATAATAGAAACTATCTTAAACGTAAAGTTAAAAATATTCCTTTCACACAATATCATTTATAATAACTTTAAAGCAAATGAAACACTTGGTATAAATCTACCAAAACATGTACAGGATCTGTATGCTAGAAACTATAAAGTACTATGAAAGAAATCAAAGAAGATTAAATAAATAGAGAGACATATCCTGTTTATATATTGGAAAGCCCAATGCACTAAAGATATCAATTCTCCCCAAGTTGATTTATAGGCTTAATGCAACTCCCATAAAAATCCTCAGCAAAGTTTTTTGTAGAGATAGAAAAGTTGACTCTAAAATTTATATGGAAAGACAAAGGACCTAGAAGAGCTAAAATAATTGTGAAAAAGAAGAGTGACGTGGGAGGAACCATTCTTACCAATCTTAAGACTTACTATAAGGCTAACCACAGCACTGGGGTCTCGGCAGATGGATAGACACATAGATCAATGGAACGGAATAAAAATAGACCCACATAAATATGCCCAAATGATTTTTGATAGAGGTGCAAAAGCAATTCAATGAAGGAAAGATACCCTTTTCAACAAATGATGCCGGAGCAATTGGACTTCCATAGATTAAAAAAAAAAAGGAATCTCAGACTAAACCTCACATCTTATGCAATAATTAATTCAATATGTCATCATAGACTTAAATGTAAAATATAAAACTATAAGATCTTAGAAATAAAAATAGAAGATAACTTGTGGGACATAGAGTTAGGTGAAGAATTCTTAGACTTGACATTCAAAGCATTATCTGTAAAAGGAAAAAATTAAAAAATTGAACCTCACCAAAAATTAAGCAAACTAACTATTTGCAGAGTACATGGGACTTCTCTGTATGTTTTTTTCTTGTTGTTGTTGCAACTTTTGGTGAATCTATAATTAATTGAAAATAAAATATAAGACAACATTGTCTCCTTTCAGTTGAAAGTATTTCATTGACTTCACATTGTTTTCATAAAAATATCTAATCTCCTCAATCTTATTCGAAAGGCCCTTCAGACTGTGAAGTTTGTTCTTTCCGAGATTTGACTCACCCCCCTCACTCTGGTAATCAATTGTCCAAACACACAAGCAAACAAAAATTTTCCTTGAACATTACTTTCACTGTTATCTCTGGTTCTAATGCTTACTCTCCCCTTCTTCATTTCTCAACATCCAAAATATGTCTCTTCCACTTATTCATCCTTCATGCCTCAGTTTGGGCATCGTTTCTTCCACAAACAGTATCTGACCCTACAAAGCCAGATTAGGTGCCATTCCTATAAATTACCTAACCATTTTTAGCACGTATTCTTGGCCACTCAGAATCTAGACTTTTTTTCTTTCTTTTTTTATTAGGAGTTGGGGATATTTCCCATATCATGAATCTCTGTATTTTCCACTGTCACTATAGAAACTGTAAATGCCAGCTTCTCACTTTCCCAGGCTCTTCCTGCAATAGAGTAGTCCTACTAGGTAGGTTGTCCTAGGTTCTCACAATCAGAGGCATCTTCCTAGACATCAAATCGGGGACCGATGATACAAAGACATGGAGAGCTGAAGAAACACTCTCTGGAGCCTGCAGATGTCACCACAATATAGAGGACCAATTTGATACTGTGGGGACCTGGAGGTAGCAGCCTTGGAGTAGAAGCAGAATCCGGTCTAACTTACTGGGCATCTTTTTTTCCAGTTTTTGTCCTCAAATCTGGATTCCCAGCTTTCTTTAATTCTTTGTTACCTAATATTCTTTTTGATAACTTTATTCTAGGATTAAAAGTGTCAGAATCAGTGTCTAGTGCTTGCAACTAAGAAATCTGACTGACACAGTGCAGTAATTTAGTTGACTATATCTTTGTCTACGACTCGATCAGGACTATAATGTCCCTCATTACAAGGAGTTGGATTGTAACACCACGGCTAGTATAGTTCCGGAAATGTACCAGGAACAAAGTAAATACTGCGTAAATATAAACAAATGCATTCCTTAGATACAGCACATTCAAATCTGTTACCCTCTACCCTAGTCCTTATCTAGAGAAGTCTGAAATATGGATACCTTTCTAGTTTTATATCTTGCCTTTACTCCCATCACATTACCAAGTCTTTTTCATGTGCTATACTAAAATAAATATGTATTTCCTTTCCTTCCTCTGGATCACACAATCACTGTCCACTTTAATACATCATCAATTCCCCCTGACATATTGCTACTCATCAACATATCTCCAGTCTAATCACTCATAGTCCGTAATTTACATGGAACCAAATTAAAACTGAATTCTGATCATAAGACTTTTGCTGCTTAAAAGAATTCAGTGGGTTCCATTGGTACAGGAAAAAGTCTAAACTTTTTGGAATGGTATTCAATCTTTGTATATTCTGGTTCTTTCCTACATTTCCAATATCGCCTTCTGCCCCTCTCACACACCAGCAAGCACTCTGCATTACAACAGGCCTTGCCAATGGGCTTCCACCTTCCCAGACATACTATTCTCTTTCATATCTCAATGGTTTTTAACAGCTATTTTCCACTGTGTTAAATACTTTCCTCCATGTCCATCTTAGAAACATAATTCAATTTTCAAGCTCAATTATCACTCTTTCTGAAATGTCATCCTCAGTACTACTAGGCAATTTGTTATCATCGTGTTTCCTCTTTATCACTGTTGTAATGCAGTTTTTAACTGATAGCATTAGTTAAGTGACAGGTGCATAGTTGGTGCTCAATAAATATTATTTAATCAATGAATAAAAAAATGAAACAATCCCCTTTTGAGAATGATAATGGAGTACATCTCTCTATATATAACATACGTATAAAACTTTTTGAAACTTTTAAGTCTCAGTTCATGAGCAAATATAGTTCCAGTTTTAAGACTGAGAATAACCATATCGTTGATGTGGTCAACACTCTAGCTTAATATCTTCTTATTCAAATAAAGATTGTCCTCAGTATTATATTATTGGTGGAAACATTTTGCCCAAACACTAAAAAAAGAGTGGATATGCATTACAAAGTCTAAGAGATATAAAGGAAGTTAGACATCTTCAAATCAAATTATTTATTTGATTTTATTGTTATTATATATTATAAATAAATGTAAAATATATTTATTCTAATATAAGAATAAACAAAAATATTTTAGATCATTCTTACCTGAATTAAATTTGAGTTTATTCATATAAATAGACTGCACTTCCCCATCTAGGCAAATACAACCACCTGCACATTGATTTAAAGTGTTTCTTACGAAAACTCTCCACTCTCATCAGCAGCAATATCTGTAGCAGAAATTAAAGGAAGCCCATTCACCTCCACATTATTCCCATAACACTATCCTCTCGGATCAACAGCACCTGGTGATAAGGAAGCTGAAGGAGCCTACATGCTTCCACACATCATCCTTATCCCCCACCTCCACCACTAGCGCTAGGACACTACCCTGTAACCAGGGAAAATTGTCTAACCTACCATTTCTGAGAAGGTTACAATGGGCAATTATGAATCATCTTTTCTGAACAGACTGTCAGGACCAATTTCATCGTGGCTTACATATTTTTCTCTCATTCACAACCAGAAAAACAAGTCTCCTTGATAGTCTATCACTAATGCAACACTCTTTTCCTTTTTAGCCTCTGCAGGCTGATTTTCTGCCTAGACTCAAACCCATAGTAGATTCCATGAATCCTTTCGACTGTGCCTCCTAGAATTCACACACTGTCAATCATTAGCAATATCACCTAAGTCCTTAGCCTCTTTTCTGAATATTTCCTTCACTTTTTCATTTTAATTGAAATTTTGGCTATCCTTTGATGACACTGTATCTTTTGCAACCCTCTCTGTAGTGGCTGCCCCACCTCTCATGTCCCAGCTATCAATCACATGCCCTTATATTTTATCATCTTCTATTTCTCCTTGTTTCAGTCATTCATACATCCTTATGGAGCATATTTATGATAACTGCCTTAAAATACTTGTCTACTCTTTCCATAACTTTTTAAAATACTTGTCTACTAGTACATAACTTTTATCCTGATTATGGATTATAATTTGCTGTTTTTGTATGCCTGGTAATTTTTGATTGGGAGCAGGCCAGTTGTGAGTTTTACACTTGAGGTACTGGATTCTGTTCCAGCATGCAATTAAGTTATGCGGAATATGAATTTTTTTAATACTTGCTCTTTAAGATTTGTTATGGTGAGTCGAGATCAGTCATTAGTCAAGAGCTAATTTAAACCACTAGTAAGATAATACCCTCTAAGACTTCTTTCCTATGCCCCATTTATTACGATGTCTCTCTTTCTGGGTCAGGACATCACACTCTATTCCTAGATTCCCGTGAGTTCCTGGGATTGTTCTGCTTACTACTTACAGGTGAGTTTGTATTCTTCCCTGGCTTAGTGTAGTTTCCGGACATGCATGTGGATATCAGTACTCAACCAGACTCAAGAGGATCTCCCTACACATCTCCAGAGCTTGCTCTGTACGTGGCATCCTCCTTTCCACTGTGGTGCCCCTCAAATTACAGCCACCTTTATCCTCTGAATACTGATCTCTGTCTGCATAATTCAGAAGGACTACACAGCCGTAATTGTCCTCACTGTGTTAGGACATGGAGATGGTCTCTAGGTAGCAAACTGACAGAATTCTGGAAATCATTTGCTTCCCTCCTTTAAGAGCTTGTGGTCCTGTATTACGTGTTGTCCAATTTTGAAAGCCTTGGTGTCACACATGTATTTTGCCTGATTTTCTAGTTGTACGTCTTGTCCTTGTTACTTCATCTTGCCAAGAAGTGTCCGTAAGTATGTTTTTCATTTTTACATTTTTGAGGTTTTCAGACTTTATTTATGTTTTTTTTTTTTTAAAGATTTTATTTTTTCCTTTTTCTCCCCAAAGTCCCCCGGTACATAGTTGTGTATTCTTCGTTGTGGGTTCTTCTAGTTGTGGCATGTGGGACGCTGCCTCAGCGTGGTCTGATGAGCAGTGCCATGTCCGCGCCCAGGATTCGAAGTGACGAAACACTGGGCCGCCTGCAGCAGAGCACGCGAACTTAACCACTCGGCCACGGGGCCAGCCCCTTCAGACTTTATTTTTGTTATTGTTAACTTGTATTATGTCTAGAGAATATGAACTTTATATTACAGATCTTTCAATAATTAGATAATGCTTTTAAAGGCTGGTGTGGGGTCAGTTTTATTAAATATTCCGTGTGACCTTGACATGCATATGTACTCGTTAAATGCTGGAAGCAATATTCATTATTCGTCTATTTTAAGCAGTTCATTAATTATATTTCTTTTCAAATTTTCAATAATTTGATAAAAACCATGGCTTGGTCTGTCTGATTTATATTTTGCTGAGAAATATAGTATCTCTTCACATAATGGTAAAATATTCCTAATTATTTCATCAGTTTTTCTGATACATTCTGATGCTATTTAATAAAGTATTCAAAAGTCTAAATTTGTAAAATATTTTGAACCAAAAACTAATTTAAAAATATCTGTGTTTAACATGTTCAATTTGCTCCATTTCATGCAATTATTGATAAAGGCGTCTTTCTAAGATGTCATTTGCTGCTTTCCATTTAAGCTTTTTTGTTTCATCTTTTCAATTAAGTATTTCTTCCTTTTTCTCTCTACATTTCAGAATCTATATAATTTATTTTATTCTTTCATTTCTTACCCTTAATATATTTCCCTGCGTACTTACAAAGTCTAAAAAAGGAAAATAAATGTTTCTGCCCACACCCAGAACAATGCAGTGTCTTGCATCATTTAACTCCAGTTAATCCCCACCCGTCTCATTCTTTACTGTTGCTCAATATTTTTGTCCATTTCCTTTTAATGTCCACATTTAGACAGATCTATTAATGTGTTATGAATTCAAAGTTCATTTCAGTGTAGCATATTTATTATTTATTTGTAACCACACCTTCTTATATATCACTAATTTCTTCTAGGATCATATTCCTTTTTTCCCAACTATGTTCCGAAATTTCTTCAGTAAGGGTCTATGCATGGAAAATACATTTGCCTGAAAATGGTTTCCTTTTGCTTTCATACTAGAAAGGCAGCTTTTCTGATTAAATTACTCTTAACAATGCAAGTACTGTTCCACTTTTTTCAGGCTTCTATGTTTAGCATTGATAAACCTGGTGTTATTGTAATTATAACTGATTCTTAGGTAATCTCATCTTTCTGTCCAGATAATTCTGAAACTTCCCCTTGGTAATAAGTGTTCTGTAGTTTAATTGTAATAAGTCTAGATCTGACTTTTTTTTCTTAATTTGACTCATAATTTGTTTAGCATCCTAACTCTTATTCATAATTTTTAGCAATTCTGGAAAATGCTCACTTTTTATCTCTTTGCTTTATATCCTGATTCCCTTTCTTTAAGTTCCTCCTTATGGAATTCTGTTTACATGAAACTGGAACCTTCTCAATGTTCCTTCAATTGTCATTTTTAACTCTTTGTTTTTGTAATGAATTCCTAGTAATTTCTTTAGATTTACTAGATAGTTAACCATATTTAGTCAGCCACATATAATCTGCTCTTTAACCCATCTATTGAGATTTTAGTTACAATCATATTTTTTTCATTTCTAGAAGTTCTCATTTTTTCTTTCTAAAATAGTGTGAAATTTTATAGTATATATTTTTATGATTCATGTTTGGATTACATTATATATATACCTACTTACCATATTATTAGATTCATATTCTAAATATATGATATTTCCATTATCTGCAGTTCTTACAAATCTAAATTTTGCTGCTAGATTTTTGTTTGTTTCTCTCTACTGTCTCTCATGATTGTTTATTTCCTTGTGTGTTTTAAGTTAAATTACTAACTCACAGTCAGCAGGGTTTATCTATTTGAATTTTGAAAGGCCTGGTTTTAGATTGTGCTTCCCAAGATTTGAATTGCTTCTTCCTTGGGGAACCACACATCTAGGAAAATGTTTGTTAATTTCTTTTTTGTTAATTTTTTTAAATTTCCTTTTTTGCTTTTTTTTTCAGGAAGATTAGCCCTGAGCTAACATCTGCTGCCAATCCTCCTCTTTTTGCTGAGGAAGACCGGCCCTGAGCTAACATCCGTGCTCACCTTTCTGTGCTTTATATGTGCGACGCCTACCACAGCATGGCTTGCCAAGCAGTGCCACGTCCGCACCCAGGATCTGAACTGGCAAACTGTGGGCCGATGGAGCAGAATGTGCGAACTTAACTGCTGCGCCACCGGACCGGCCCCTAAAATTTCCTTTTTGAACTTAATTTCCTTGCATTTACGGGGAACGTAAACCCAGATAACAATATCTCAAGAGAGTGGGGCTTTGCTTCTGCATTCTCATGGAAAGTTTTTGAGGAGCGGGGCTGTCTTCCTTTGCCTATGTTCAGATTTTACATTTTATTTTTACAGAGTTATGTCTCTTTAAGAGTAACATCTTTGTGTAGGAGTCCCAGTTCTAGCTCCTCAATTTATATAGATCCAAACCTGATTTTCCAAAAAAGTAAGAAAAAATTGCTAGCCATAACCCCGCAACAAAAATAAACAAGGAACAGAAAACTTTAGTGCTACCTAACGCTGAATCTATGACTGTCTTGGGGGCATTTATGGATTTTTTAATCTAGGGTTTAATAACCATGTTGGATCATTTATGTAAGTTCAAACCTGACATCCTGTTGTCAACAGAGACTTCCACTTCTTTCCTTGGCGGCTGCTGTCATTCTGAGTGTTGTGTGGGGCCTGAGGTGCCGAAAGCTTTCTGGCCTGACTCTAGGCTTTCAGCTACCCCTGACCATCTGCCTCGAGAAGGCATTTCTCTGCATGCTCTGCAGCTGCCCCGTGGTGGACCGCTGCTGCTGGTTTCTCAGGGGTAGGCACATGGTGGGGCCAGGACATTTCTTAGTTCTATTCCAGCTTCCATTTTAGGCAACCTCTGTGTGCCTGAGCCTTTTAAACTCTCCCTTACATCTGTGGACCCTTGGACAGGTGAGTTTCCTCGATCATGTCACATAATTATCATTTCTTTTAATGTTGGGAACAATTAAGAGCTAGTTTCTTAGCAAGTTTAATGCTTATGACACAGTTTTGTTGTCTATCATTACTGCACCACGTATGAGGTCTCCAGGACTTATTGGTGTACTAGTTGCAAGAATGTGCCTTCAACAACATCTCCCATTCCCCCAACTCCAGCCCCTGGTAACCCCCATTTTACTCTCTGCTCTAAAATTTCAGGTTTTTATATTCTGTCTTTTAAATAATTCTTCCACTATCATTGAAATCAAGATAAATAAAAATTCTTTTGGGAATCGAGGATTTTCAGAGGATTAGAGTCTAATCTAGTTGACTCCTTTAAGAATCTTTTTCATGTTATCATGCTATACTATGTCTAATGCATAGTACAATGGGTTTACAGTTCTTTACTGGAAAAAAAATTCAATCCAGGCACAAAGTTGGCCTGCCTATGTAGTGCTATCCCGAATATACCCATCCTGTGATTAAATCTATGTTTATTGTTCACTGTAACACTGACTAATGACAGGTTTATAGAATCAGCACGGTGATAGAGTACAAGAACAGTTTCAATTTGAAATAACTTCTAAGTTAACCAATCAGAAAATAGAACAAAACAAAATTAGTCAATACAGGCAGAGAAAACCCATTGTCATCTGTGAACATATGGCAATGAATCCCTCTATTAGCTTAAATTCTTTATTGAAATCTATTTCTGGTATGCTAAATGATCACCACCCCAGGGCATGAATGAGGCCACCGTTACATTAAGATTCAACAAGAAGACTTTTCTCAGAACTACCTCCCCTGATGTTTCTATAAATCTCAGTGTGTTGCTGATATCTAGTTATCACCACTGGTTTCCTTCAGTGTGTGATAGAACACAGACACACCTTTGGAACAGAAACTCTTTACAGCTGCTGAGCTTGATGAGAGTGGGCCTGAGAGTTACACGACATAACATACATTGCCACTTACTGCTCCCACTTCACTGCTACTGCTGCAGTCAATGTAGCCAGAAACTATGAAATCATGGGGGACAATGAATATTGCTAGTGTACATGGGTGCAACACATGCCACCATCAAAGAGAGAAAAGAAGATACTTCCTCTGTAATACCTTCCTTTAAAAGGAAGCAGATAAATTATGTGAAGAAATTTGTGGCCCCAAGCTGCCTGGAACTTAAAGGGGATGATCTTATGTACAGTGCTTACTCTCACTATTGTGGTGACCTTGGCTAAACACCCGGGCTGCTTAAAGCAGCTGAGCCTCTGACAAAGTCACTCATCCTTGATGCTTTTGGCATCTCTGCATTGGAAGTTGGAGGCATGGGGATCACTCTTTTCTGAATGCTGATGGATTCACTTGATCGAGCTGATTGACCCATGGCCACCATTGCCACTGGTGCATGTCCCTAGCAGAACCACCAGGATGTCAACAGTATAATAAATATGTGTTGAATAAATGAATTCCATGTGATACAAAGAAAAACAGTGCTTTCCTCAGTGGTATATATGCCCAATAGACAATGTTACATATGTGTGGACTCCGAATTTTACCAACTTTTAGATTCACTTTTAAAGCCAGTTGTCTATGGCGCAAGCTGCCACTAGGATAATTGGGTCCGAAATTTTTCTAGCATCAGCCACCATGGACCCTGAACTAATGCTCCACTTGAATACAGCATAGCAACTAGCCTATTAACTAACTCTTCCTACCTTCAAGGTGAACAGACTTTAGAAATAATCTAGCTTTGGTCAATGTCAATATAATTAAATCAAGAAGTTTATGGAGAACAGATCAGAGGTTGTCAAGGGTCAGAAATAGTGGGAGGAGAGGTGGTGTGGAAGGGAGGTGAGGTTTTATGAAAGGGCCACACAAGGATCCTTTTGGTGATGGAGATATTCAGTGTCGTAAATATGATGATGAATAACAAATCTACACATGGGATGAAACGGTAAAAAACTAAATACACAAACACACACACATGCATGCATATGTACAATTAAAACAGGGAACTCTGAATCAGTTGGGTACGTGGTATCAATGTCACTATCCTGACTGCCATATCATACTGCAGTGTTTGTAAAAGTTACCATTGGAGGAAAATGGATAATGTGTACACATATTCTTTGTATTATTTCTTAAAATTATATATGACTTTATAATTATCTCCATAACAATGTTAATTAAACATTAATCTTCAAAGAAATGAGGCTCAGATCCTACCTCCTTTGTTTTACCGCTCCCTTCCTCCATCCCTCTAGGTCCATTCTTGTATGCCAACATATAAAACACATGCGCAAATCTATTAGCAACATTCAAACTATAAAGGTTAAAGTTAGGTTGGAGAAAGAGTATAAATCTAACTACTGTATCTGAGTCCAGCTCTTGGCTCAGATAAAATACCCTATTCCATATATTGGAGAAAACTATACTATGAAATATCCCTAGAAAATTTGAGAGAAAGAGAGAGGAAACAACAATAGAGTGGAATAATTATATATAAAAGATGGAGCAAATCATATTGCCTGTTTTTATATCGCCTCTGTAATCTTAATCACTGTCTGACTTTGAAAGTCACAGTCTTTCTGATAACAGTATCTTCTTTCATAAGTTGGTTGTGGAGATTAAATAAAATGTTTCATGAGGAAGCACTTTGCACAGTTCCTGACATACAGCAAGAGACCAGTGTATGTTAGTTGGATCAGAATTGCAGTGATTGAGGGAAAGAGAAACAAACAGAAACTAAAGTTATGCAAAGAAAGAGAAGAAGGTCACTATTAATAGATAATACAAATCAGAATTATACTGGAACACTGTAAGATAATTAAAATGAAAAGCAAAGCAAAAGCACAAAAATCTGTGATATTTGACTCTTGGATGCGATATATAGATTCTAGAGTGCTACTTTTCTTTGTAGTTTAGGTCTGATAAATCATAAAGTTATATAATATTATATTCGTATCTCCAGTTATTATTATATTGCATGAGATATAGTGGTGGCTCAATAAGTTTTTTTGAGCAAATAATTTACCTCACAGCAGGCTAATTGGAAAAACCATGATGGCCATTAATCACTACGAGGACATACTGTAAAGCAACGTCAAGTAATGGAATTGCACTTTATTTCTGAGAAATATAGAGAAAATCAAAATAATCTGATATGCATTATTTGAGCAAAGAAGTTCTGGGTTCTAAGAGATAAAGAAACAGTGAGCAAAATATAACAAATCTTATAAATATTTATAAAATGTAGACCCCTAACTAAAAAAAAAGGAAACTGTTGTTTAGTTTTTGTCATTTGACAATATATAACAACATCCTTTTCTGTTCCTATCTCACGGAAGAGAGAAGAGGACCATCCAAGCGCTCTCCAGGGGGCAGAACCCAGGTTTCCAGTCGTACAGCTCCATTAAGCTGGTGTGACTGGTAGTAAAATCAAAGATCACACTTGGTCTGAACAGAGAAGATAAAAGTTCTTTTATCCTTTGAGATTTGGAATAAGATTTTACAGAAGTGATATTTGAGTTGGATTTAACCTCCAAATAATATGAAAGGGGAACTTCTGTGAACAAATATACGGATATGATGCTATTCTGGCAGAAGCCATTAGCAGTGCTCTGGGGTAGCAGCCTTCTTTATATAGTCAGAAGGTAAGGCTAAAAATTATTTCCGCCCCAGATACTGAAGAAATATAAAAATCATTAAAGAGCTTTAAAGCAGTAGAGCGACAATAGATATGTTTCACAAACATAATTGTTTATTTTTTATTTTTTGCTCTGTGGAAGAAAGATTGGGAAGACCAGTTATGAGGGTTTGTATTATAACGGTATAAAATAATAGGAAATGACTATTGACTAATCAGAGGTAAGTATAAGAGAAAACCAATTCAGGAAGCTCTGTTTCTTTTTAATTGGTAGACTTCCAAGAATTGTTAATTGATTAAAAAGAAAGAATAAAGGAAATGAGGGAGGGACAGAAATCTCTGTGTGTTTTTTAAAAGTAGGTACTGATATCATTAAGGAAGATAATAATAGTTGCAATAATAGAAATAGCAGTGGTACTATTAGTGGTAATAGTAATTAAATACTTACTGTATAACAAAGACTAAACTAATTGATGTCATCACCATTCCTTGTGACATTGAATAAGTTCTGTAACTTCTATGAAGTTTAATTTCTTTATCTTCAATCAGGATAAGACTACCCAGCATACAAATCACATGAAATAAAATATCTCCATTTTAGAAATTGGGAAACAAGTTCAAGTTCACTTACCTGGTAAATATAGAGTCAGGATAGAATTCTAGTTATCCTATCTATAAGTGGAAGAGAAGAATAGTGAGTGGGGAAGAATCAGAGAGAGAGCTGTTTGGAACAATAATCATGATGATGACGATGATGAGGATAACAACAACAAACACTCTGAGTGCTTGTTATGAACAAGACATTGTTTGAAGTATTTTCCATGTGATACTTCATTTATTAACGCTAAGAAGCGTGTAAGTTAAACACTGTTTTTGTCATCCCCAATAGAGAGGGCTGAACGGTGGTCCCCAAACAGATACATCCATCTCCTAACCCCAAAACCCAGTAAACATGATTTTCTTTGTCTAGGGGTCTTTTCAGATGGAGATAAGTTAAATACTTTGAGACGATGTCATCCTGGATTACACAGGTAGTTCCTAAATGTGTCCTTATGAGAGACAGCAGCAGGGAAAGCCATGGGCAGACAGAGGCAGAGACAGGAGTGATGCAGTCACAGGGAGGGTGACAGCCACCAGAAGCTGAAAGAGGCAAGAAAGGAATCTCCCCCAGAGACTCCAGGGGGAGCACAGCCCTGCCCACACTTCGCTTTCAGACTTCCGGCCACAGAACTATGAGAGGATGCTTTCTGTTGTTTCAAGCCACCCAGTTGGTGGTGACTAGTTATGAAACTCTTTGGAAATGAATGCACCAATTATCATTTATGGCTCCTTATCTACAGATACAACCTTCCCTGTCTGCTCTGTGAAAATTGAGATGGGCCCTTCAAATATTTCTTCTTTTCACTTGGCACCATATAAAGATTGCTAATAGGTGGCACCAGAGGGACAGTATAGGAAGAAGGGGCTTCTCTTCCTGGTTCTGGTGCTTTCTTTTGAATTTTGTTTTGTTTTCTTCTTCTTCTTGCTTTGATTGCATACCTACCAGTGGTTTGTGTGAACATTCAGTGGAGTGCTACCATGTTGAATTTCAGCTGCGCCTTCATGGGAGAATTCCCAGTGAGACTCCAAGATACTTCCAAAGGTGCTTTTCCTAGTCTCCAGCTGCTAGCATCTCAGAGAGTTATTTCCTGTTTGCTAGATCTGGCTGCAGTTCTCCACTCACCAGCCTCTGTCCAGAGAATGAGAACGAACTGGCCTGGGACAAGCCAGAGAACTTCTCCACAATCCATTTGGTTCTAACCGTACAAAGTATCTACATGAAAGCAGAAAACTATTTTTCTCTGTTTCCTCTACTCACCACTCTCAACATTTCACTTCTGCTCACCAAATGAAATAATAACAATTTAATCAAAACAATAATACATACACCGAGGAATTAAATAAAATCTTATGGAAGTTCTATATTCATCATCTCTAACGAGCTTCAAACTTAGGATGAATAAAGACAATTGTTGAACAGAGTTAAAATTAAATTAATTACAATGATACAAATGATATAATTTATATACCACTTTGCTTTTCCTGAATAACTCAGAAAAAATGAGTACATTGACGTGCAGAAAGTGCTGAATATAATTCCAAACTTGGGGGAAATTTTCCCACTCTTAGCCAGAGGAAAGGCTGCTGCTGAGTTTTCATGGCAGATTCTTTTTCATGTTCTTGCAAAAAGATGAATGAGATGCAAGTCAATATTATTTTCATTCATAGCTGTAAAGCTGAGACCAGTTGACCTATTTCCTCTGTCATCTTAAAGCAGAGATGAGAACTGTGAAAGAATACACGTCTTGGGGAGAGGATTATGAATTTTACTTCAAAGAAAGTGGTTTTCTAGACTGGACAACACTGTAGAATATGAAACAAGGTAATACTCACTCTATTTCTATTCACTGCAAATATATCTTATTTCCTCACACCAGACTCTGTTGTACAGCATAGTATGGTTCTGAAATCCAGACTGTGTGTGAGGTTATAGAAAAGAAATGAGTAGGAGAGTGCTGAGTAAACTTTCATTCTTCAGTTTTATGCCTTTGCTCTTTGCCCTCCATAGGAAACAGGTTCTAATATATTTCATTGAGTCTTTGATTTCCTAGTCTTGACTTAGAATCCATGCTATACCCTCATAATTCTTTCAGTTTGTCCCATCAAAACAGATGTCATAGATACTTAAAGATCTCTTTAAATCATTTATGAAACCAGACAGGGTAGATTAGCTGCCTTTTCAATACTTGTATTATCACAAGTATAAATGATTAAAGATAACATTTTCCACGGTAGACCTCTCTCCCAACCTGCCATCTCTGTGTTCCAGAACAGCAGTTATAAGCCCTTTTGCCCTGTCTTTCATAAATCTGCAGTAATAATCATTGTTTTTTTAAAAAATATGCAATATACTGAAACTTAAAAGCCACACATGCACTGATGAAAGTGTACTTTTCCTAACATCAAAGGAGTGGTGGATGTATTCTAAAGCAAGTATTTATTCAAAGTTTCAAAGAAGTTGTTTTTTCATTCTTACGCTTATTCATTATTTAAAAGCAAGTAACAATCTCCTTGAGATGGATGGTGAGAAGTCTTTGCCTACTTCTGAGATCCTCTCTGCATCTAGGATTGCTCTTTCTCCTCATAAGCACCTTTCCTTATTTGTACAGTACCGATAAACACAACATGCAGTCACCTGAGTCAGAATTCCTGCTTTGCCACCTATTAGTCTTGGCACTACTGAGAAAACGACTCAACTTTTCTGAGAATTTATTTCCTCTTCTCTTAATAAGCTTTATGTTACCTACATCACACAACTGTTGTGAAAATAAAACAGGTTAGAATACTTAAAGTATTTAGTAGCGTACTTAACATATATTCCACTCATTATATATAAGACCAAGTGCTACAGTTGTGCTTTTGATATTGTAAGATTGCAAATGACTTTAATCAATAGCTAGTCCAGTCTTAAGCAAAAAAAAAAGAAATAGAAAACAACAAACAAACACTCATTTTATTACAACAAATTCTTTTGATTTGGCTAAGGTCCTGCTCATATATATATATATATATATGATATTATATATGATATGATATATATTGACATATATATATGCCAATGATAGTTATAAATTTTAAACTTAATCTAGAAAAGTTTTCTTATTTTCAAATATGACAATTAGCGGGGTTACTTTTTGTAAAAAAAGAAAATGTATATTTTAAAATAAGTGTGATTCCCATAAGTAGTACTCTAATTCTTTAATGGCTAAAAATATTACAGTAGATTAGGACAATAGTTCACTTAGCCACACAGATAAAATGATTAAGCACAGAACTTACCTTGAGATTCTGAAAATGCAATTTCCACATTGAAATACACATTTTTAAAGTTTCACAGTGTGGGACCATACCCTCATATTTTTGTATGTGTCAACATGTTCACTAGGTATTATCAAATATCGGAAGACGAAAGAAAAAAGAAAATTGGAATTTGGCTTCCTTTCATTTTGCTTAGAGGAAGCTACAAAAACATGGTGAAAATCCATTTAACACAGATATCAATTACCAGAAGGGAAAAAAAGCCCACATTATTTCCAGAGTGTCTGAAGAACTTGATTTTCAGCAGAATCCATTTACCATCCTCAAAGTGACACTGACTCCATTAGAGGCCAAGTGTAAGTAAAGGATCAAGCTTAACAGAAGTGCTTAAAGAGCCATAAGTCAGGAAGAGTTGGAAAGTGAGGGGATTATTAAGGTTAACTGTTGTAAGATAAGGAGGAGAAACATTGACACAACGACAAGATAGTTATCACTGCTTTAAGGTAAAAATCATTACTTTGGAAGGGGAATTTAATTTGCCCCTCAATAAAAGAAGATTGATTTTCGTTTTCATTTTGTAAGGTTTATTTTCCTATTGAAATTCCAAGCTGAGGACTGAGGGCGGTGGAGAGGATAGAAATGCCGATGCATTGAAGAAAGCCTGTTAAGAGAAATTCATAAGTGTGTGTTTGTTTTTGTGACCATTAGAATGGAAGAGTACAAGGTCTCTTAACAATTGGCAACCTATTTTCATTTAATTTACATCACTATTATTTTTGCAACACTAGAAATTTTCTAAGCATTTGCCAACTTTTTGCATACAAGTTTACCTGAACTCAGTTATTTTGCTACTGTAATTACTGATAATAGTAAATGATAGTAATAAGATCTCCAGGTGTGTTTTATATCGATCGCTAAAGAAATTAGGAGAAGATTTTCAAGGTGACAATCAGGATTGAAAGAGCTCATTACTCATTAAGTGGGAGCAGTTCTCCCTTGCCTTTGGTAGAATCTAATCTTCAAACCAGAATGAAGCTAAATTGACAGAACAGCACATACAGAGAAAAATATAAATATAGTGGATAAATACTGAGTCAGCAAAACCTACAGCGTAGTTTCTCTCTCTCTCTCTCTTTAGCTTTTAAAGTAACTATTGTAACTTTGAACAAGGTTCAGTTAAATTTTTTGTTTCGTAAATTGTACAACAAAAATAATATCTTTTCTGTACCTACTATGGGATAGATGCTGGACCAGGCACTGAAAATACACATATGAATTAAATATATTTTCTGCTCTCAAGAAATGCACAGTTTGCAAACATGTCAAATAATGAATACATTTCATAAAATGGATGATAGAGATAGAGTACTGAATTATCCTTTAAAAATGAATATAATTAGTCAATTCCTTCTCTTCATTTCTCCATTACCACCACCGTCAAAAAGTTTAATAACGTAGTAGATAGTAGGAAATTAAGCTCAATAGAAGTCAGTGGCTTTAGCAAACTTCTGCAACTGTTTCAAATTTGTATATGGCAGAATTGAGACATCTTTCACCTTTCATAACTGAATCATCATTTCTTGGTACTGCTATATTATATCAGTGCTTCCACCCCCCAAACATCTGCTGAGCAGAGTACATCATTCTACTAAGTTTCACATCCATTTCAAAGAGTATCATGACACACTAGAGGCTTGACCATTGCTGCAGAAATGCTAGTCACTTCAACCGTCAAACATTATACGGTATCTTCATTTAAATCCTGAAATATAGGGGCTTTTGCATTCACTACCAAGTTGAACTTCGCTAGAAAAATACTCCTTCCAGGGTTGTAGCGGAATCCCAAGAGGGTTGAAATTCAAAGAGAGATTCACAGCCTATGTAGGCTACCACATAGCCCACCCTGAGACACCAGGACTGGACTGGTGGGTTGCTGAAATTAATTTTATTGTTAAAATTACAGCCAGTAAAATCCAGTTTATCTCACATCCTTGTAACTTTGAGCATTCTCCGATAGGAGACCCTCGAGAACATCATCATATTCTACCTTCCTCCTCTCCTCTAACCTCGCTCCTCTTTTTACCGTCCTGTAACTCATGCTCTCTGAAAACTCCATTCTATGGATAATAATTTTCCCTAGATCCTCAGGCTCTCCATCCTGTTTTTGATTGAAAGATGGCTCATTGATGAGGAAATGACTTTCTATGAAGTTTTTTCGAATCCTACATCCAATGAACACTAAAATTGTGACCTAGAGTTCCTCTACTTTGATGCTGTCCAGGCTGTTTCACTTATTTGCTCATGAGTAGGAAGTGGTTAAATGCTGTTTCTTTGAGAGTTAGTCCACTTGACTAAAAATACTTTCCCCATCTTTGTTTTGAACTCTTTGTCACTTTTCCTAATACAATAAAGACTTTAGAACTTCACTTAGGGTCTTTTTTTCCACACCATGTCAACTGCCACCCTGACTTAACAATTCCTTATCCAATCATCTCCAAATATCTTCTCCCCATAACATTTCAGCCACCAATGCCCCCTCCTTCTCATTCTGGAACTTGAAATAACTTTTTCAGACTCCTAACTACTCCTTGTAGTTGTCCAACTTTATTATTATACAACTCTGGTATTCCTCTGCTCCCTTCCCACCTAACAGATCTTTCACATTCTTTTATTTATAGATCAAATTTCATATCCCAACAGCTTACCCAATCTCTTGTCAATATTCTTAACTCGTTTTTCCAATGCCCACCTATTCTATCCAATGGACAAAATCACCCATCTGTGAATCTGACCACATTCTCTTTCCTTGCCTCTGGGTTACTGCAGTAGCTAGCCCCAAACTGGCCGCTAGTTTTCCGTGGCTCTTGGTGTGTAACTTCTTCTCGCGTTGTAGTAAGATTGGTCAATATGAACAACAGAATATGGCAAAAGTGATAGTATGTAACCTCCAAGGTTAGTTTATAAAAGACACAGTAACTTCTGGTTCTCTCTGTCTCTCTCTGTCTGTCTCTCTCATCACTTCTGGGGGAAGCCAAGTTGTCAGCAAACATGGAGTCTCTTTTAACAGCCATGCAAGTGAGTTTGGAAGTGAATCCTTCAGCTCTCATCACGTCTTTAGAAACTCTATCTTGACTGTAACTTCATGGGAGATCTTGAACAAGAAATATAGAGCCAACCCGCTCACAGATTCCTGACTCATCGTAATAGTTTGTTACTTCAAGCTGCTCAGTAATGGTGTAATTTGTTACATAGCAACAGGTAACTAATACAGTTGCTGAGCCCTGCGGGGGCAAAAATAAAACAACTATGAAGATTGGTGTTAAAATCTATCTTTAATCTCAATCTTGTCTTTCAGTACTGCATTTTCCAATCCATTCTCTCTCCAGTGTCTCCAGTATGTTTTTCTAAATTTCTCTACTCTCATCAAACCTCCAATCTCTACCTCTTCCCTACATTAGAATATTCTATTATTGTATGTATCTCGATGAGATATATAAAAATCTATTAAATATAAGTTTACCCAATTTTCTGCTTTAAAAAACAAATTTATACATTATATAATATACGCTACATATATGTATGTATCTATCTATACTTCAACTTTTTCCTTTCTATTGGTTTCTTCTTGACAACAGTTAATTCTGCCACCTTATACCACACAGCCTCCTTTTACTCTAATGCCTCATCCAGTTAAAGCTGTAGTTAATAAACTATCTTCAAAGTCATACTTCTAGGAAGAACTATTTATACTTTTTTCTCATTATTTCCTTTTCTCATATTATTCCTCACTAATTGCAATTTGGCTTCTGTCTTTAATATTCATTAATTTTTTTCTCACCACAATCATTAGTTATTTGTTTCTTATAGACGATAGGAATGTATCCTGTGAAATCCTTGTTCAGCTTGATCTCTTCCATTGATTCTATAATGCCATACTGTATTCTTTTTTTCCATTTAATTCTCTGAACTTGGATTCTCTGGCTTCTTTGCTGATCTCTTCTGTTTAAGGAAAACTCTGTAGAAAATTTCCATGTGTTGAAGTCTTTCCTCTAATTAAAATACTTTATAATGACCTCACTTCTATCCTTGAGTCCAGTAGAAAAATATTTTTATAGCTCATTGTTGAAAAATATAAACTTGAGAGTTACTTACATTAGCTAGTATATATAATTCAATATTATTTGGGCATAAAAAGCATTTCTAAAAATGTTATGATGCTAAGAATACTTTGAAGGCAGAGATGACACGCAGTAAAATTATTCATATTCTTAAATTTAAAAATCTGTCAAGGGAAAAGACAAAAGCAGAGAAAATGAATGGAGTGGGCCACAGAATACGTGAGGAAACAGGATCCTCCCTCGACTCATCAGAGTAGATTGATAGACCGTGTTTCTGATTATCTCTACCTTACATCCGAGCTATAAGAGTTGAGTCAACAAAAGAGAAGATAGAACAGCTTCTTACAAACTCTTTTTTGTTTTATAAATATACTACTATTCAAACTCTGACTTTTTAAAAGAGCTCTGTGTTGCCCATGTATCTTGCCATCATAGTAGTGGTCTCTTCTTGTTAACAAAGAACATCTGATTATATACCCTTTCATTATTTGCTCTAATCTGAAGATTCCCAAATTCTCATTTCATGGTACCTCAAAGTCATAGTAATTTTTCCATGGGAAGCCCTAAGTCAAAAGTAACTACGTAAAAAGAACGTAATAGTAGTGCCCTGTGTGATACCTAAGAGATGTTGCTTTTCTTTTTTTGAACATTTTAAAATATATTATGAGGCACTGAGCAAGACTGCTTTAGCATTCCCCTCAGGTAGGATAAACTTTAGACAGCTTTCTTCCTGACTGTCAGGCTCTCACCTCCCTTTACTTAGAGCATTTACTTTAGAAAACTTGCAATTGTAAATTCTTTCTCTGTCCCTTTGAGTTGTAAATCTTCTCCCAGCCACTTGCCAGTTTTACAACCCAGGGATGTCTTTCTCAAGTACCTAGGAGCTATCCTTTTGAAATGTCATCATCAGGAAAGATAATGCTCCTATCTCCCTGTGTTTGTTGGGGGATAAGGGCCTCACTTCGTCATGTGCCAACTAGAAAACACAGATAACCTAATCACATTGACCAACCTCCCTCCGAACATCCTTCAGTACTTTTCCACTAGCTCACCCCAACACTTAAACCCTCTTCTGCCTTTTGGTTCAGCAGAGTTGAGTTCAAGCTCTCTCTTCCTGTTGCAATAGTGTTGAACAAAGTCTTCCTTGCCTGTTTAACTTATTGGGTGCAACTTTTCTTTGATAGCACCCATGTGAGTTTAGTATGGTGCCCTGGCAGGCACCTCAGTGCACCTTTGGGAAACCATCATTCTAACCTTGCTTTGATTCCATGGATCTAAAAGGGAGGAAGAAGGGAGATTAGCTAAAGAAACAAAACAAAACAAAAAAAGTAAGAATATTGTTTACAGAACACCTCTCTCCTCTTTTTCTTTCTCTCCCTTTTTTTTTTTTCTCTCTCTCTCTCCCTCCAGCTCTCTTTTCCCAATTTTTTTCCCACCTAACTTTAGTTTTAAAACAAACTGCTATAGAGGGAAGTTAGGGAATATGACTGAGACTTCAGAATTTATTTAAAACAAAGAACATTTTTTCCTCTACTCATTTCTTTAATTGTGCTGTGCCTCAGGATTCTCTCCTTGGCTCATTTCTCACCCAACAAAATCTCTCTAAACAATTCCATCTACTGTCCTACCTTCAGTTCCTATCAATCAGTCATTTGAAGTGGAGTAGGAAGATCCAACTTCCACTGGGAAGGGGAAAGTTGACATCAAATCGAAAAGGGGCATTTCCAAATTTCATGCCCCTCCCCATTACCCAATGCTCAATATAATCTCCCAAAGGGATTCTGGCCTTATGATTAGGAATCATTCTTATTGTGAGTTATTGCCATGGAAAAGGCAGTTTTAGAAAGAGTATTGGCAATTGTTGAATTCTGGTGACACTCAAATGTATTTTTAAGCTTAAAACTTTTTTCCTGAGGTCCAAACAAATGTTTCCAATGGTCTACAGACATCTGATGCACACTTCAAAATCAATATATCGGAAGTGAAATTATTTTTTTCTTATCCAAATTAATTCTGCATCTTATTTCCCTAGAACAATGAATGATGTGGGTTAAATTGATTATACCTCCTAAAAATTTTGAATAAAATTATGTTTCTTCATGTACACTACTGCTACTTGTAGGGGAGCAGGATTTGCTACCCCTAAATATGTTTCTTTGGCATAAGGATTATTTTAGGCTGGTTATTTTTTAAGAAACTGTAGACAAGGGAGAAGCTCTAAAAAGGAAGTATAAGTTACCCTTTATAAGAAGCATTTATATGTATGAGGGAAATCTCCATTTGTAAGAGTGTGTTCTCTAGAAATTCTATCAATGGAGAAGGCAGTGACTTAAATCTGCATAACAACCTTATCCTTGTTTGCTGTGCTTTCCCTTATTATCTCCCATAACTGACTGCCCACCCCAACATCTTCTTTTGTCTTTAGCTGAAGATGGCATTTAGGGTGATTACTTTGGTCATTTTGGGGAGTTACTCAATTTTCCTGGGTCTCTCCCATGTACACAGAAGACATACATGTTATTAAACTTTTGCGTGTTTTTCTCCTGTTTATCTGCCTTGTGTCAATTTAACGATTCATCCAGTCAAAGAATATAGAAGGATAGAAGGAAAACTTTTCCTCCCTGACATACTCAAGATCAGGTTGAAGCCAGGTACCTGAGGGTTACTGTAAATATTCAATAAGAACATGAATACCCTTTGACCTTGTTTCCAACACAGACACAGATGAAAAGAAGTTAATCTTGTTAATTCGCTATTTTCTTGTTTAACCTGAGAGGTGAGTCAAGGGTCACAAGGATATATGAGCTTTTTCTGCAGAAGAACAAGAATGCCTTTAAGGAAGTTACAGTCATCAGATAACCAGCCCCCAGCTGCCCTCGACTCCCAGAAGTCTGATTGCCAAAAGGCTTATCTGAGTGAAAGAAACACAGATTTCCCCTTTGTTTCTCTGAAATTCCTCTTCCCAAGCCCCTTAGCTCTAGAGAGACCCCCTGCTTTCTTCTTTCGTTAGGGCAGATTTGAGAGAACCTAACCTCCCACCTTCTCATTTTGACCAATTTGAATAAAACTTTCTCTACCTCCAAGCACCAGTGTCTCAGTGATTGGCCTACTGCACATCACGCACATGAACGTGAGGTTAAGAGGTTCATTATCAAGGTCACTAGGTTTCTCACTTGGATTTTTATACTTTTATCATTGTTATATCAGCCATTAATATTAACTTATTTCAGTTGTGGTAAAAAACATAAAATTTCACGTAAAAACCTGCATACAGAAGTTTCTAGGAGCTAAAGCTTGCCAAAACTTGGAAGCAACCAAGACATCCTTCAGTAAGTGAATAGATAAGTAAACTGTGGTACATCCAGATGATGGAATATTGTGCAATACTAAAAATAAATGAACTATCAAGCCATGACAAGGCACAGACAAGTCTTAAATGCACGTTACTAAGTGAAAAAAGCCATTCTGAAAAGTCTACATACTATATGATTCCAGCTATATAACTTCTTGAAAAGGCAAAACTATGGAGATAGTAAAAAGATCAGGGGTTGAGGAGGGAGGGATGAATAGGTGGAGAACAGAGGATTTTTAGGGCGGTGAAAATACTCCGTATGATATTATTATGATAGATACATATCATTACACATTTGTCCAAATTCATAGAATGTGTACCACCAAGAGTGAACCACAATGTAAACTATGGGCTTTTGGTGGTATGATGTGTCAATGCAGGTCTGTTAATTGTAACAAGTGTTCCTCTCTGGTGGGGGATGTTGATAATGGAAGAGGCTATTCAAGTATGGGAACAGGGAGTATATGGGGATCTCTCTATCTCTTTCAATTTTGTTATGAAACTAAAATTGCTCTAAAACAATAAAGTCTTAAACCACATAACGTAAACTTTACCATTTTAACCATTTTTTAATTTTTTTAAATTTTTTTATTAAGATTATGATAGTTAACAACCTTGTGAAATTACAGTTGTACATTATTGTTAGTCATGTTGTAGGTATACCACTTCACCCTTTGTGCCCTTCCTCCACCCCTGCTTTCCCCTGATAACCACCGATCAGTTCTCTTTGTCTGTATGTTAACTACCACCTATGAGTGGAGTCATACAGAGTTTGTCTTTCTCTGTCTGGCTTATTTCACTCAACATAATACCCTCAAGGTCCATCCATGTTGTTGTGAATTGGTTGACTGTTCTTTTTATGGCTGAGTAGTATTCCATTGTATATATATATACCATATCTTCTTTATCCAATCATCAGTTGCTGAGCACTTAGGTTGGTTCCACGTCTTGGCTGTTGTGAATAATGTTGTGATGAACATAGTGGTGCATGGGACTTTTGGAATTGCTGATTTCAGGTTCTTAGCATAGATACCCAGTAGTGGGATGGCTGGGTCATAAGGTATTTCTATTTTTAACTTTTTGAGAAATCTCCATACTGTTTTCCATAGTGGCTGCACCAGTTTGCATTCCCACCAACAGTGTATGAGGGTTCCTTTTTCTCTACAGCCTCTCCAACATTTGTCACTCTTGGTTTTGGATATTTTTGCCATTCTAACAGGTGTAAGGTGATATCTTAGTGCAGTTTTGATTTGCATTTCCCTGTCCATCTTAACCATTTTTAAGTGCAGAGTTTAGTTGTGTTAAGTATGCTCTCATTGTTGTGCAACAAGTCTCCAGAATTTTTTCATCTTGCAAAACTGAAACTACTGTTTGCCCATTAAACAACTCCTCATTTAACTGTCACTCAAGGTCTGGTAATCACCATTCTACTTTCTGTTTTTATGAATTTGACTACTTTATATACTTGATGTAAGTGGAATCATACAATATTTGTCTTTTTGTGACTGTCTTATTTCATTTAGCCTTATGTCTTCAAGATTCATCTATGTCGTAGCATGTGATATGATTTCCTTCCTTTCTAAGGTTCAAGAATATTCTATTGTATGTATAGCGCACATTTTGTTTATCTCTTTTAATTTATTTCCAATGCAGAAATGTGAATCAATTTTATATAACATAAATATACTGATATCACTCACTTGCTTAAACACATTTAACACATCATTTGACATTTGGATAATCTTCAATATAATTGGGGGGTAATGAGTTAGTAATTTAATCTGCTCTTTCTTATCCATAGAGCCTCATCTCTCCCATTCTCCCTGACGTCCTTCTTCCTTGTAATCCATAATCGATTTGTAGTGAACTTCCTTTAGATTCCCAAACTCCTCAGGATTGTTCTCATTTCTGGGCTTGGTGTCCTCCCTATCATGAACATTCTTGTTTTTCTTAGCAAACTCCTACTCATCTTTCATATTGTACATTAAATATTAATACCTCTAAAAATTTTTTTTATAACCACCTTTGACTGAGTCATAAGCTCTTGCTACAAGTTCTTATACCACCTGACATGTTCTTATTTCAGTGATTTTCACATTTTACTACAACATTCTATCCTCTCTCTCTCAGTAGGTCACACACTTGTAAGGATAGCAATAGCGTCTATATTTTTCATTATCTTATTCCAAAAAGCTAAGAAAATAACTGCTTACTGAATGAATAAATTAAATATTGAATAAATTAAATAATGAATGAAGATTCAACCCAGTCAGTCATTTTCTATAATCTGCATTTTCAAAACAATGAAATAAGTTGCATTGTAGTAATCTATTAAGACATGAGCTATTAGGGATGAATTTTTGTGATATAATCTAGGAAGCTGTTCAACGTTTGAGGCAAGTGTTTGCAATTAAACAGGAACTCAAATCACCAGAACTCTCCACTCCACCAGCATTGAATTTGATTAAGAATTCATCAGTGATGCAAGGCTGAGATGACACATTAACAAACTATTGATGTCTAGCTCTAATTCCTTGTCTCCTTTGGCTTTCAGAAGAAATATTTCCTTAGCAGGTGAGTACAAGGAATACCAGAACTCAGAAACAAGTGCAAATTCTTGTTTATCTCGTTCTGGCTTGATGAACTCATTTTGCAATTGAATCCTTGATAGTTTTCATTAAGTCCAAGTAAATATCTTTATATGCTTTCAGCTATTTTAGGATACTTGTAACTTTCAGTCAGTCTTATTGATTTCCTGTAAAATAAAATTTAACCCTAAACTTCAGATCCATGGCTCAAATGGGATCATATGACTTATTGCCTGTTTACTAGGGTCTTTATATACCTTCTGTCTCTGACAATCCATTACACTGATATGCCCATGCCTGCCTACCTTAAACACCACCTGCTATTATGTTTACCTTCATCCTTACTCACTTACCTGTATAAAGGTTTGTTTATTTATTTACTGTTCAATGAATCTTTCTTGAACGCTTACGTGAATGAGGCACAAATGTAAAATTGCAACTGTGACAAGTGACATGAAAGAACATTAACATGAAGTATGGTGAACTTTATAGAGCACAAATTCTGGAACCACATGCTCTAGATTTGCATCCCACATTTGCTGCTCATGAGCTGTTTGCACCCGGGTAGTTTATTTAAGTAAACTTTTCTTTTTCTGATTCATTGTTTGATGCGATCAGGCCACCAAGAAAACAGGCTGTATAAGCCTACAAGCACCTTAGGGCTAACCAGGATACTTCCTTCGAACTTTGTAAACCCAGGGATCTCACCCTGGGATCTTGAGAAACAGCAGCATGCCTAAAGATGGATTTACATAAATGGGAAAAAGTCACTTATTTCCTAAGAACAACAGATGGGGACACAATGGGCATCCTATGATAGTGGTGGAGCAAGAGCTGCTCAGGGTCCATGAAGCTTCATGAAAAAGGACATCAGGATAAGGTTACATCCAAGCCTCCACACGGGCTCTGAGCTATCTGAGACCACTCCCTCCGATTATGCTTGGGGAAGAGGCCAGGGAATCCAAGATGCCTCCCACAGAGACTCTGTTCATGGAACTCCCAGTGTATTCACCCCAAGCATATGCTCCTGTGTGCTTGCAGTCAGGAAAACACCAGAGCCGGCCAAAGAGGCAGCAGTAGGGACTAGAGCAGCAAATGACATCACAACCTACTTAGAATTGTCCTTTCACCAGTCCTTAAAGAACATGGAACCAATAGAGTTGACAAAAAGAAATAAAATCCAGAGTAGTTGAGGGGGCAGCAGACATAGGTCCATCACTTAAAACGGTACCAGCCACATTCCCCAGTACAGGAATCCAGAGCATCTTAATAATTGAGTAGAAAATAATTTACAACTAATTCAAGTTCTCCAAGGAAGAGATTCAGCAGAGTTGGCTTTTTCCTGAAGAAGTTCAGAGCCTGTCTCACTACAAAAACAGTGCTCCCACTCTGTGAGAGATGGACATTGTGTCTAACACTGTGGAGGCATGGCGATACAGAGGAAGTATGAGTGAAAGCAGAAGTGGAGAGCTGAAGATGACTGGTGTTACAATATCTGAGACCAAAGGGAAAACAACTTGGGATGTCTATTAGATAGAGGCCAGTGCAGAAAGCTCCAGTAAAGCCCAGAGATCAGGACAGTATCCTCATACAGCAATTTCAGCGTTCTTTCTGCAATGGAAACAAATAGCATAAAAGAATACTACATGTTCTCAGAATGAAATGCTATCTTCTGCTTTAATTCCTATGTTCGACAGCCTAGTAGTGACCTCACAGTGGATTCTGTGATGAAAACTATGCTGCAGCTGGAGACTCGAGTCTCCAGTCATGTGGAGTGCTATCTCACACCTGTGCTCACGAAGCCAATGTGTGTGCTTCCCTTTGCCTCAACCCCTTCAGGCTTTAGTTCCTCACAACTTTGGGCTGGGAAGCAAGAACAGGATTCTTGATTCTTCAGGGGATACTCAGGTGGAGGAGGAAGAAGAAATCAGCATTTGGAGACAATAAAATGGGAAAGCCTATCATCTAGACCTGCTTCGTCCAAAATTATGGGTATTTAAATTTCTATTAATTAAAATTATATAGAATTAAAAATCCAGGTCCTCAGCATGAATTAGCTATATTTCAAGCAATCAATAGCACACACAGCTAGTGGCGACCTATTAGATAGCCCAGATTTATAGAACGTTTAAGTCACTGCAGAAAGTTCTACTGGACAGCACCAGTCTAGATGTAGCAAACCCATTCCTAGGTATCTATCCTGGAGAAATCTTCATACAGGCATTCCAGGAAACAGGCATAAGAATGTTTAAAGCAGACGCATATGTAGTAGAAAAACACGAGAAGATGCCCAAATGTCCATCAAGACGAGAACTTACCAACTGAATTATATGTATACAGTAGAACATCACATAATGCTACATTAAAAATTTTTCAAAAAGTCATAGAAGAATGTATGTGATATAGTTCTCTTGTGATACCAGTTAAAAAACAAAAACAAATGATAAGTTATTTAGGACAAATGTTTGGTAAAATTGTAGAGAAAAACAAAGGAATGAGAAACACAAAATTCAGAATAGTGATTTCTTCTAGGGTGGATAGTAGGAAGATGTGATCAGCGAGGTGTGGAACGGAGACATCAACATTGTTGGGAATTATTCTATTTTTAAGCAAAGTCATGGGTATGATGGTGTTTATTATTGTTTTCTTTTTTCCACATTCTGACATCTCCGAAGTCAGGATGGTCCCATAACCACTGTGAGCCAGGTAGCAGTGGTGATGTAGTTGTTGTTTATGCCTTAGAAATACTTTACCCAAAATGATTTCTCTATGTTTTTCTTTTTATGTATGCATAAAAATGATACATCAAGAGTCGGTCTAAATCTTAAGATCACTTTTAATATGCATTTAAAAACCCTAAGTTGCAAGAAAACAAAAATCAAAGAAGAGCAAATGACTAAATTTTAAAACTCAACCCTATCTCTAGCAAAATAGGAATATTGCTATTACACGTACAGAAAAGTGTTATTTCAATTTGTGAAAATGATCATTTATACTTGGACCCACTATATTGCCTACATTTAATGTAGTCTTTAAATGGGTAGATGAGGTGAAGTGAGCAATAACATAACGGAATAAAATTTATCTTTTAATAATCACCTACGGATTGTGAGAAAATTATTCTAAAATGGAAGAAAAACAAAATAGAGAATTTACACTATCTTCTAGTGGGTTAAAATGCCTTAGAAGTTATCAAATAAGTACAAGATAGTTTATCCAAAGAAAGCCATATTTTTCACAAGCTTGCAAGAAGAGATCAATAGCTTTCATGACCCAGAAGTTACAGGTCTCAGGTGTTGATCACAGCCTCAGCTGATCTCTCTCATGATTACATTTCTTTGTGAAGAATGCATGTTCCTAGTCTTTGTTACACACCAAAATAGAGAAATTTTATCTTTTCCTTAGAGGTCTACTTCTTGCATAGTGCAATGCACCGTTCACAAGAGCTTAAAGAGATTTCTTGGAGTGAATAGAACTTCCCAGCCCCAGTATAATGTTCGTGAAGGGCAATATTTAGAATATTCCTGAAAGTGGGTGACATGAGTGTCATATCACCACAAAAGAGAAAGTTTGGGGACAGAGATTTTCAAATCTCATTTCCTTAGACAAACATGGTGCAGTCTTCAATGTACTTTTTTGGAATCATGGGTGGGGCATTCATTCAAGCAACTTTCAGAGATGCACAAAATTCAGCTTCAACATTCTAGAAATCAGGGTTAAAAAGAAGTACAAAGCTTGAATTTATTATCTTTTATTTTGTTTAAAAATAAGAACATTTCAAAGAGCGCGAGAACCATTTATTAATTTGTTATAAGGCCCAAAAAGGAGAGCAAACTTGTCTTTGATTCAGAACTATGTTATCCACTGAAACCATGTTTTAGGTTCTCAGTAGCTTTATTACTATCCTTGTTTCTCCAACTAATGTTCCCCAAATGTTCTTGCTTTTTTGTCCTCCCTCAAAACCCTGAAGGCTGCTTTGGGCTGGCTTTCACGTGCCAAAAAGGTGAATGTACCAATTAACATTAAAGATTCACATTTGATAAGACTGAGAATACATCCCCAACCTACAAAGGTAAATACGTCTCCACCTCTATTTTCATTGCTAAGACATTTTTTCTTGAATTGTGGACAGTTTCATAAATCTTGCAAGAGAGAAAGCTTTCATAGCTTCCACAGAAAAGTCCCTTTAGCGACACCCCTCATGATAAGTAGAATACCAGTGATGATGTGTTCTAGACCACCTGACACTCTGGAATCAACAGTCTCACAGAGAAGAATGAATGGTCAGGAGTAAAGAATTCCTCCATAAAATGAGTCTGAATTTCTCTTGAGATCTAAAGATTCATTGGGATATATTCTTCCCTATATCTCCAAATAGGGCAGAGAAGTTAATTAAAAGTAGTTACAAGAAAGAAGCCGTGGTCTGAAGGTGGTAAGCTTGACCCACAAAAAAGACCAGGAACAAAACTGCACACAATTTAGATTTTGCGATCAGAAGCCAGCAGGATATTTGTTCTCTGAGCAGACACCAGGGGGAGACAATCCTGAAAATCAAATCAACGGTGACGTCTCAGAGAACAGAACAGGACTAATCTAAGTCTAGCCATTTCACAACCCTTCCCGCAATGTCACAGAACTGTAAAGTCAGGCATTCAGACATAACCCCCCCAGAGAAGATGGGAGGGTGGGATGGGAAGTTTTAAACCTATAACAGTTGAAAAGAATCCTTGAATTTGGTTTAATTTTCCTGGAAATGAGTAAATTACATTTTTGGAAGCAGGTTGAAATACGAGATAAACATGAAATCCAGTATAAATCAAGACAGTCAGTTCTGATTTTTGCAGATCAGAATGTGTGGCTTATGAAAATGATAACCACGGAGCCCTGCATGTGAGTTGGCTAGTGTACCATATGACAAATCCTTTTTGAATTAGGAGTTACTCTATTGTGATAGCTTCAGAGTGCATATGGAATTTCTTGTGATCTTATTGCCCCGGGCTTATAGTGAGACACAGTGAGTTAAGCCTTCTACGCTTTCTTAAAATGATTTTTTAACGCAAACTTCTACATATATTTGCACGTTTTTGAAAACGTAATTACGTGAGCTTAGATTTTTTTCTCCCCATTAAAATGAAAAAACGAAAATCTCCTACATGGTATGAAGTGGAAACCACGGAAGAATTAGAATTCAACAAACCTGAGTCTGAATCCCAGTTGGTTACTTAAAGGAGGAAACGTACGTAAACTGTCTTGGACAAGTATGTTTGAAACAAATAACGTTTTACTTTCTCCTTTCCGTTCTTCATGCCATATTATATTTGATGCATTACTCTCATCTATAAGATATTTGAAACTTTTGATTCTACTTGAATCTATAGTAAGTGCAGATGCTCAGTGTTTTACTTGTTTACTCTTTATTCATTTCCTCAGCTTTCCCTTGAAGATAGAATATTAAAATGCTTCAGGGCAGCCCCATCTGAATACTCATATTCACAGTCGCCCTCACTTGGGCAGCCTCATTAGTGGAACCCTGGTGTGGGTTTTTTATAAAGGTTTTGCTTTCCTGATTAAGGAAGGTGATGCGGCTGTTGTCGCTCTTGACTCTCTTTTCACTTCGACTTCCTCTATTGAACACAGATTTAGCATCTGCAGCTGCAGCAACCATCTTTTGACCATGACATGGGTGACAAAATAACATTTTCAGGAAATGGAGTAGAAAGATAAGGTTCTTAGTAACACAGCTTAACAACCAAAACAATTCTAGCAATTTTCACAGAAACAGAAAAAGCAATCCCAAAATTTGTATGGAAGCACAAAAGACTCCAAATAACCTAAGCGATCTTGAGAAAGAAAAACAAAGCTCCAGTCATCACGCTTCCTGATTTCAAACTGTATGACAAAGCTATAGTAATCAAAACAATATGATTTGGCATAAAAACAGACACATGCATCAGTGGAACAGAAAACAGGGCTCTCAAATAAATCCATGCATGTAAGCTCAATCAATTTTTGACAAAGGAACCTAGAATATACAATGGGAAAAGAATAGTCTTTCCAATAAATGGTGATGAGAAAACTGGATAGCCATATGCAAAGGAATGAAACTGGACTCCATCTTATATCATACACAAATATTAACTCAAAATAGATTAAAGGCTTACACACAGACCTGAAACCATAAAACTCCTAGATGAAAATAGAGCAGGTGAGCTCCTTGACAGTGGCCTTGGAAACAATTTTTTGGATTTGACACCAAAAGCAAAGGCAACAAAAGCTAAAACTAACAAGTGGAACTGCACAAAACTAACAAGTCTTTGCACAGCAAAGGAAACCATCAGTGAAATGAAAAGACAACATATGGAATGGGAGAAAACACTTGCAAACTACATGTCTGATAAGGGATTAAAATACAAAATATACAAATAACTCATACAACTCAATAGCAAAAAAAAAAAAATTTAAAACTGAGCAAAGAACCTGCAAAAACATTTTTCTAAAAAAGACATACAAATGATCAACAAGTACATGAAAAGTGCTCAACATCGCTAACCATCAGGGAAATGCAATCAAAACCACAAAGAGGTGTCACCTCACACCTGTTAGGATGCCTATTATCGAAAAGACAAGAGATAAATTATGATAAAGGTATGGAGAAAATGGATCCCTTGTGCACTGTTCTTGGGGATGTGAATTGGCGATGCCGCTATGGAAAATAGCATGGAGGTTCTTCAAGAAACTAAAAATAGAACTAGCATATGATCCAGCTATCCCACTTCTGGATATATATCCAAAGGAAATGAAATATTCTCTCTAAGAGACATCTGTACTCAACTTAAGTACCTCTCAATGGATGAAAAAGAAAACATGGTGTATGTATATATACATATACACATATCTTATGTGTATATATATATATATATATTATTATATACATAATGGAACATTATTCCACCTTAAAAAAGAAGGATATATATATATAAGGATAAGTATATATATATTTATATATATATATATATACAATAGAACATTATTCTTCTTTAAAAAAGAAGGAAATCCTGTCATTTGCAATAGTATGAACGAAACTGGAAGGCATTATGCTAAGTCAAATAACCCAGACAGAGAAAGACATATAACACATGGTACGGCTTATATGTGTAATCTGAAAAAACAAAGTCAAACATAGAAATAGAGAGTAGAAAAATGGTTCCAGGAGCTGGAGGTGGAGGAAAGTCGGAGAGGTTGGTAAAGGGGTACAAACTTTCAATCACAGTATGAATAAGGTGGGAGTATCCGATGTATAACGTGGTCACTGTAGCTGATAACACTGTATTGCATAATTAAAACTTGTTAAAAGAATAGAAGCAAATATTCTCGCCAAAACAAAAGGTAAACGTGAGGTGATAAGTTTATTACCTCCATGGAGGGAATCTTTTCACAATGTATGTGTATAATAAATCATCATGTTGTATACTTTAAATAGCTTACAATTTTATTTATTAATTATATCTCAGTAAAGCTGGAAAAAATAATCCTCTTTGTCATCAGTTTAATGGCAATTGGTATGACCATATTATTTTAAAGACTAAAATTCCAAGGTTCTTGTAGATTTTGTGGAAAATTAGTGCCCAAAAGCAGCAGGATTATCAAAATATATATTGATTTGTGTTAAAGACAGCCAGAGCTGTCAGCTTCTTCATTATATATTATGCTGTGGTTTCAATTGTACATAGGGAAGTGGATACGGTACGGACTTGATGTCCTGTGTCTGTGCAGCACATGGAAAGTTACCTCTTCAGCTTTGGGATGGAAATAAATACTGCAAACTTTATGTCTGACAGAATGTTCAGTTGCCAAAATCATTTTCTGCACAATCTCTGATTTTGTGTCGTATTACCTCTACGGGCTTAATTATGGGATTGTTTTTGCAAGATGTGAGAATAAAGATGAATAGTTTAAACAAGAAGAAAAAAAAAACTCTAGCACATGCCTAACTCCAAATTTCTTGGTAAAAAAAAAAAAACCCCAAAACTTCTATTTGTTTAAGCCACACTGAATGAAATGTTGTTTGTTATTGCTGTTGAACACCATCCAGACTGAAGAGTAATATGCAATCTGTGCCTTAGTTCAAGTAACTTTTTAATATTAAACCATATATGAATAATAATAGAACTCTATGGCATTCTTTTTTATTTCAGTAAGATTGGATTATAACATTATATAACTTTCAAGTGTACATCATAATATATTTCAAACTCTGTGTAGATTACATCCTGTTCACCACCCAAAGACTAATTACAATCCATCACCACACACATGTGCCTAATCACCCATTTCGCCCTCCTCCCTTCTCCCTCCCCCTCTGGTAACCACCAAGCCAATCTCTGTTGCCATGTGTTTGTTTGTCCTTGTTTTTATCTTCTACTTATGAGTAAGATCATACATTATTTGACTTTTTCCCTCTGACTTATTTCACTCAGCATAATACCCTCAAGGTCCTTCCATGTTGTCACAAATGGCCAGATTCCATCGTTTCTTATGACTGCATAGAATTCCATTGTGTATATATACCACATCTTCTTTATCCATTCGTCCCTTGATGGGCACCTAGGTTGCTTCCAAGTCTTGGCTATTGTGAATAATGCTGCAATGAACATAAGGGTGTGTGTATCTTTATGCATTTGTGTTTTCAAGTTCTTTGGATAAATACCCATCAGTGGGATAGCTGGATCATATGGTAGATCTATTCTTAATTTTCTGAGGAATCTCCATACTGTTTTCCATAGTGGCTGCACCAGTTTGGACTCCCACCAGCACATCCTTCTCTCCACATCCTCTCCAACACATATTCTTTCCTGTATGGTTAATTATAGCCATTCTGACAGGAGTGAGATGACATATCATCATGGTTTTGATTTGCATTTCCCTGATAGTTAATGATGTTGAACATCTTTTCATGTTCCTGTTGGCCATCTTTATTTTTTCTTTGGAGAAATCTCTGTTTAGATATTTTGCCCATTTTTCAATTGGGTTTTTGGGTTTTTTTTGTTGTTGAGCTATACGAGTTCTTCGTATATTTTTGATATTAACCCCTTATCTGATATATGGTTTGCAAATATCTTCTCCCAAATGTTAGGTTGTCTTTTTGTTTTGTTGATGGTTTCCTTTGCTGTGAGAAGCTTTTTAGTTTGATGTAGTGCCATTTGTTTATTTTTTCTATTGTTTTCCTTGCCTGGTCAGACATAGTATTTGAAAAAATGATGCTAAGACTGATGCCAAAGAGCATACTGCCTATGTTTTTTCTAGAATTTTCATGGTTTCAGGTCTTACATTCAAGTCTTTAATCCATTTTGAGTTGATTTTTGCACATCCTGAAAGATAATGGTCTACTTTCACTCTTTTACACGTGGCTGTCCAGTTTTCTCAGCACCACTTATTTGAAGAGACTGTCCATTCTTCATTGTACGCTCTTGGCTTCCTTGTCAAAAGTTAGCTGACCATAGCTGTGTGGGTTTATTTCTGGGCTCTTGATTCTGTTCCATTGATTGGTGTGTATGTTTTTGTGCCAGTACCACACTGTTTTGGTTACTATGGCTTCATAGTATATTTTGAAATCAGGGAGTGTGATACCTCCAGTTTTGCTCTTTTTCCTCAGGATTCCTTTGGCTATTTGGGGTCTTTTGTTGTTCCATATAAATTTTGGGATTCTTTGTTCTATTTCTGTGAAAAGTGTTGTTCGAATTTTGATAGAGATTGCATTGAATCTATAGACTGCTTTAGGAAGTATGGACATCTTAACTCTGTTAATTCTTCCAATCCAAGAGCATGGAATATCTTTCCATTTCTTTGTGTCTTCTTTAATTTCTTTCAACAATGTTTTACAGTTTTCAGTATAGGATCTTTCACCTCTTTGGTTAAGTTTATTCCTAGGTATTTTATTCTTTTTGTTGCAATTGTAAATGGGATTATATTTTTAATTTCTCTTTCAGCTACTTCATTTAGTGTAAAGAAATGCAACTGAATTTTGTATGTTAATTTTGTACCCTGTGGCTTGACTGTATTCATTTCTTACTTCTAAAAGGTTTTTAGTGGATTCTTTAGGGTTTTCTATATATAAAATCATGTTGTCTGCAAATAGTGACAGTTTCACTTCTTTTCCAATTTGGATCCCTTGTATTTTTTTTTTTCTTGCCTGATTGCTCTGGCTAGGACTTCCAATATCATGTTAAATAAGAGTGGTGAAAGTGGGCATCATTCTCTGGTTCCTGTTCTTAGAGGGATAGATTTCAGTTTTTTTCCATGGAGAATGATATTAGCTGTGAGTTTGTCATATATGGCCTTTATTATGTTGAGGTGTTTTCCGTCTATACGTATTTTATTTAAAGTTTTGATCATAAGTAGATGCTGTATCTTGTCAAATGCCTTCTCTGCATCTAGTGAGATGATCACGTGATTTTTATTCTTCATTTTCTTAATGTGGTGTATCACGTTGATTGATTTGCAGATGTTCAACCATCTCTGCATCCCTGAAATAAAACCAGGTGATCATGATGTATAATCTTTTTAATATATCGTTGTACTCAATTTGCTAGTATTTTGTTGAGGATTTTTGCATCACTGTTCATTGGTGATATTGGCCTGTAATTTTCTTTTTTTGTGTTGTCCTTGTCTGGTTTTTGAATCAGGATAATGTTGGCTTTGTAGAATGCATTAGGAAGCCTCCCCTCCTTTTCAATTTTTGGAAAAGTTTGAGAAGGATAGGTATTAAGTCTTCTTTGATTGTTTAGTAGAATTCACCAGGGAAGCCGTCTGGTCATGGACTTTTTTGGGGGGAGGTTTTTGATTACTGCTTCTATCTCCTTACTGGTGATTGGTCTATTCAAATTCTCTATTTCTTCTTGAAAGTTTGTACGATTCTAAGAATTTATCCATTTCTTCTAGAATACCCCATTTGTTGGCTTATAGCTTTTCATAGTATTGTCTTATAATCTTTTGTATTTCTGAGGTGTCCATTGTAATTTCTCCTCTTTCATTTCTGAGCTTATTTGAGCCTTCTCTCTTTTTTTCTTGGTGAGTCTAGCTAAAGGTTTGTCAATTTTGTTTAACTTTTCAAAGAACCAGCTCTTGGTTTCATTAATTTCTTCTATTGTTTTTTCAGTCTCTATTTTATTTCTGCTCTGATTTTTATTGTTTCCTTCCTTCTGCTGATTTTGGGCTTTGTTTGTTGTTCTTTTTCCAGTTCCTTTAGGTGCACTGTTAGATTGTTTATTTGGGATTGTTTTTTTTTTTGTTGAGGTAGGCCTGAATTACTATAAACTTCCTTCTTAGAACCTCTTTTGCTGTATTCCATAGATTTTGGCATGTCATATTTTCATTTTTATTTGTCTCTAGGTATTTTTTGATTTCTCCTTTGATTTCTTCATTGACCCAATGGTTGTTCTGTAGAATTTTGTTTAATCTCCACATTTTTGTGGCTTTTCTGATTTTCTTCCTATAGTTGATTTCTAGTTTCATACCTTTGTGATCAGAAAAGATGCTTGGTGTTATTTTGATCTTCTTGAATTTATTGAGACTTGTTTTGTGGCTTAATATGTGATCTATCCTAGAGAATGTTCCATGTGCACTTGAAAAGAATGTGTATTCTGCAGGTTTTGGATAGAATGTTCTAAATATATCTACTAAGTCCATCTGGTCTAATGTGTTGTTTAAGGCCAATATTTCCTTATTGATCTTCTGTTTGGATGATCTATCTATTGGTGTAAGTGTAGTGTTAAAGTCCCCTACTATTATTGTGTTACTGTCTATTTCTCCTTTTATGTCTGTTAATAATTGTTTTATATATTTAGGTGTTCCTATGTTGGGTGCGTAGATATTTACAAGTGTTATATCCTCTTGTTGGATTGTTCCCTTTATCATTATGTAGTGTCCTTCTTTGTCTCTTGTTACAGTTTTTGTTGTAAAGTCTATTTTGTCTGATATAAGTATTGCTACCCTCGCTTTCTTTGCCATTTACATGGAGTATTATTTTCCATCCTTTCACTTTCTGTTTGTGAGTGTCTTTAGGTCTAAAGTGTGTCTCTTGTATGCAGCATACATATGTGTCTTGTTTTCTTATACAATTGGCCACCCTATTTAGTCCATTGATGTTTAAAGTAGCTATTGATAAATGTGTATTTATTGCCTTTTTATTACTTTTTTCTGGGTGTTTTTAGTAGTTCTTCTCTGTTCTTTTCTTCTTCTCTTGCTCTTTTCCCTTGTGGTTTGATGGCCTTCTTAGGTAATATGTTTGATGTCTTTCCTCTTACTTGTTTATTTATTACAGGTTTCTGGTTTGTGATTACCATGAGTTTCCTATATAATATTCTTCATATATATCAATCTATATAGAGTTTATAGTCTCTTTAGCTTGACCTCTTTCTAAAAGCTCTACTCTTTTACTCCTCTCCTCCCACATTTTATGTTTTTGAAATCATATCTAATCTCTCATTTTGTGTGTGTCTATCCATTACCCTCTTATCATTGAAATAGGTAATTTTAGTACTTTTGTCTTTTAACCTTCATATTATCTTCGTAAGTGGTTGATCTGCTACCTTTACTATATTTTTGCCTTTACCGGTGATTCTATTGCCTGGTTGTTGCTGTTGTTGTTGTTGTTGTTGTTTAATAATTTTCTTATCCCTATTTGTGGTCTTCTCTTTTCCACTTAAATAAATCCCTTCAGCATTTCTTGTACAACAGGTTTCTTGGTGATAAACTTCTTTAACTTTTGCTCGTCTGGGAAGCACTTTATCTCTCCTTCCAGTCTGAATGATACCTTACTGGATAGATTATTCTTGGCTGTAGGTTTTTTCATTTCAGCACTTTAAATAAGTCATGCCACTCTCCCCTAGCCTGTAGGGTTTTGGCTGAGAAGTCTGCCGATAGCCTTATGGGCTTTCCTTTGTGTGTCACTTGTTGCCTTTCTCTTTTCACTTTTAGGATTCTCTCTTTATCTTTAATTTTGGATATTTTAATGAGTCTTGGTGTGGGGCTTTTTGGGTTTATCTTCTTTGGTGCTCTCTGTGCTTCCTGTACTTGGATGTCTTTTTCCTTCCTTAGGTTAGGAAAATATTCAGGTATTATTTCTTCAAATAGATTCTCTGCCCCTTTGCCTCTCTCGTCTCCTTCTGGGACACCTATAATATGAATCTTAGTGCATTTGATATTGTCCCAGAGTTCCTTTAGACTGTTCTCATTCTGTTTAATTCTTTTTTCTTTTATCTGTTCAGCTTGGGTAATTTTCTCTAGTCTTTTGTCCAGCTTGCTGATCCATTCTTCTGTTTTGAGTCCCTCTAGTAACTTTTCATTTCCAGTATTGTATTCTGCATTTCTGATTGGTTCTTTTTTATATTTTCCAGTTCTTTGTTGATGGTTTCATTGTGCTCATCTAGTCTTCTCCCAATATCAGTGAGCATCCTGATGAGTTTTTCTTTGAACTCTTTCTCAGGTAGATTATTTATTTCTGTTTCATTTAGTTCTTTTTCTGAGGTTTTGTTCTGTTCTTTTGCTTGAAATGTGTTCCTTTGCCTCTTCGTTATGCCTCTTTCTCTGTGCTTATATCTATGTACTAGATGAGCCAACTATGTCTCCTGATCTTGGAGAAATAGCCTTATATAAGAGATGCCCTTTGAGGCCCAGCAGTGTGCTTCATTCTTGTCACCAGAACATACCTTCCAGGAGAGACTCCTGTGTGGGCTACCTGTGTCCTTCTGCTGCAGTAGGGTTGCTCTTACTGCAGATACCCAGGGAGTCTAGTCTTTCCCTCCCTGTCCATCTATTTGTAAATTGAGTTTGGGAAGCCCCAGCACTGCTGGCTACAAGATCTAATTGCCATTCCTATTTCCGTTTTCCTGTTAATTGGCTAGGGACTCAGTGTAGCTGGTTGCTAGGCTCAGGGGTTTACAGTTGCTGTAGGTCTCAGGCCTGCAAGGCTGTTGTCAGCTCTCTTAGAATTGCAGCTGAGTTGGGCTGGCTCTAAGCATGGGAGCACCCAATTGTTTCAGGTTTTGGAAGGTGGAGCCAGTCCTCTTAGTGGCTGTTTGTGAAGCACAGGTCTTCTGCCACTGATAAGCCCCACCCCCCACAGGTCCACACACACCATCAACACAGTCCTGGCCCATGCACACTTCGTAACCCCTTGGAGCATACCCAGTTACCCCACTGCAGAAGCCTCCACCTCTCCACCAACACCCCCTACAGTTCACCTGGTCATCACACAAACCCTGCCCCACAGAAGAAGACACACTAAACTGCCTGGAGAGGATCAATGTACCCAGTGTATGCAGGCCAAGAAGTAGCTTGAGGGCTTGCTGTTGGGTGGGGCTGGTCCCTAGGACAGCCTGCGTGCCCTGGCTGAACTGGATTAAATCTACACTCTAGTGGGTCTGGCAGATCCTTGGGCTAACAGGTCAGGGGAAGAACTTCAATGGTGTCTGCCAGCATCTGTGTCAGCACACCTGTGCCAGGTCACAACAATGGCCACCACCAATGACTCTGTCTCCAGAGAGGTCTTACCTCTCACCAAGATGCAGCCAGAGCCTACCAGGTGAGTCTCTTTTCACCAAGGGACTGTGCAGCTTTCTTTCTGGTGATTTTAAGTTACTCACTGAGGTGAGTGAATTTGTGCATGAACACTTTAAGAGCCGGGTTTTTTCAGGATTCCTCTGATAGCTTTTCTGGGGATATTCCCCATTGTAGTTAATAGCCAGCAACATCAGATAGTAGGACACTCATCTCAGTTGTGCTGAGTCTGAAGGATGCTTACAGTGGTAACAGTCCCCCCACTAATGTCCCCATTCTTCCAGGGAAGACTGCATACCTTAGAGTGGCTCCTGCCTGGCCAGCTTTGAGGCTCTGCTGCTGGTGAAGTTGGCTTTTTTTCTCTCAAGAAGGAATTTTTGCCTCTTCCACCTCAGTCAGGACTGTCCCTTGTTGTAGGGGTTCTTTTTATCCAGTTTTCAGTTCTCTCTCTGGGGAAGTTTTTCCAAGGATAGTTGTAACCTGGGTATATTTGTGGGAGGAGGTGAGTTCAGAGTCCACCTATGCTGCTATCTTGATGCGATCCCCCTCTATAGCATTCTTACAAAGACATTTTGTAGATTGATGGGAATTTATTATTCAACACATCCTATGTACCTTTGTTAAACAATTTATAAATATATATAACTCAAACCCACAACTGTTAGATTTTGTCATAAGATAGTGTCGTATGAAACTATTACTTTTAAAAATTATTTGAAAATATTTAACAAAACAATAATGAAAGCATACAAAATTAAATTAAAGTTTTAAAAGAAATAAGTAGGTCCTTAACCCCATTAGATACCCGCTATCAAAAAAAAAACCCAAATGTTAGTGAGGGTGTGGAGAAATTGGAACATATACACACTGTTGATGGGATGTAAAATGGTGCAGCCACAATGGAAAACAATACGGAAGTCCATCAAAAAATTTAAAAAAGAATTATCATACGATCCAGAATTTCCTCTTTAGGGTACATGCCCAAAAGAATTCAAAGTAGAATCTAGAAGAAATATTTGTACAGCTATATTCCTAGTAACATTATTCAAATTAGCCAAAAGGTAGAAAAAATCCACATGTCCATGGCAGATGGATGAATAAGCAAAATATGGTATGTACAGTCAACAGAATATTATTCAGCCTTAAAAAGGAAGAGAATTCTGAAGCATGCTACAGCATGGATAAACCTTGAGGACATCATGCTAAATCAGATAATCCAGTCACAAAAAGGCAAATACCGTATGATTCCACTTATATGAAGAACCTAGAGTAGCCAAATTCCTACAGACAGAAAGTAGAATAGAATCATGATTGTCAGTGATGGAAGGGAGGAGAAAATGCGTGTTGTTTAATGGATGTAGAGTTGTAGATGAAAGAGTTCTGGAGATTGGTTGCAAATCAATGTGAATATATTTTACATTACTGAACTATATGCTTAATAATATTAAGATGGTAAATTTTATGTCGTGTATTTTAACACAATTAAAAATTGAAAAATAAGAAATAAGTAGTTCCTTGAGCCTGTCTCCCTAAAAATCTCCTTTTTTCCCCCAGAGAAATACACCTTATATTTCAAAATGATACATTTTACTGTTATTTTTTGACATTAATTTTTGACAGCGTGCACTGAATTTCTCTCATGAAAGATGAGGATTTAACATTGGTACACTTACTGACAAGCTCACACTTCTCTTTTCTCAAAACTTTGTATATTTATATACATACTTAATTAACTCAATCTGTAATATCTAATCTAACCATCTACATGCTGTTACTGCTTTTTCAAGTAGTGAGCCATGATCCTATATTAAATGACTTTTTTCTACTTCCTGGAGTTAATAATTAGCTTGACTTGTACCTCTTTTGTTTTCTGTCTCCATTGCTAATTATTTCCAATGAAATTGTAAATTTCTCTAAATAATAGTCTCCATATTATCTTACCCATCAGGTAGTCAGTCATTCCTCTCTTCCCACTTCATCATCATGAAGCCCTCATGAAACTCTCTGTCTTCCTTCTTTAATCTGTATCCTTTACCCAGGGCTGATGGACAGCTATCTTCCTGGGACTCTTCTTTGTCTCAGTTCTGTGTTAAACCCTGTTTCCCAGATTGCTTGCTAATTCTTTTCTGCTTGACTCTGTCACTTAATACATCACATTCTCCAAAGTTTCCTAAGAGGAAGAATTACCTGTTTTAAGAAATTCTATGTTTATGAAAGCTCTCTTTCTTTTATACTCGGTTTTTTTGTGAGGGTGGGGGGACCAGTATAGATTTTTAGATAAGATTTTTTGCTCAGAATTTTAAAGAAAGTCTTACATTTTCTTCTGGTATGCAGTGTTTTCAGTAACAGATCCTTTCCAATTTGAATTCCTGATCTTTGGTAAGTAACCTATTCTCTCTATCTCTTTCTTTGGTTTTGGTTTTAATTTCTGTCACCTTTGTGTTGGACGCTTCCTCAGATGTCTGGCCATCTTTGTTGTCAGTTCGTATAATACTTGACAGCAGTGTGCATGGGGAGAACCAGTCACTTGTTGTCCTTCATTGTATGGTGACCAGTCAAGGAGTCAATCATATTGTTAGAGAATTCCAAATACTGGAATCTACAGTTTTTTTGATTTTTGTGTTTCCCCTGAGGCTACTCAGTTTCTCAAATAAAAGGTCCTGCCATCTCCTTCCAGGGGGATACACATTGGATGGATTTCAGTATTCTTGAAGCCTAACAATGCAAGAGGGTTGAAGGAATGAAGACTCTCACTTATTCCCCTGTTTTTAAGTCACTTGTCCCCAACTGTTCACTCTGTCTTAATTCCCTAGGACTTTAGTCTCTTTATTCCAATTCATGTGTAGAAAATATATCAATCTTTGTGGGAGGAGAGGTTCTTATGTGGATGTGCGGACAAGGGAGAGGACTTGAGGATCTCCCTCCTTCTTATGCAGGCCCTAATCCATTTTCTCTGTTTTACCAGTTGCCTCACCTTGTTTCCATCATCGTGCCTGCGGGCTCCAATCCCTGACGCCCTCTCAGAATATGTGACTTGAACTACCTTTCTGGTTGTAAGTATCCCTTACGGGTCCTTGGTGTTTAGCTTTTTCAGCTCTGCTGAATCCTTTTATTTACTTCCGCTACCTATTGACAATATTTGTTCACTGTTGTCTTCTATTTTTTCCCTATTAATCTTTTTGTTTTCATAGGTTTATACATTTTCTTTTTGTTGTTATCACGTTAGCCAGGTTTCAGTATAGGAGCAGAAGGAAACACTTTCATCTAATCTACATGTGACAAGCGTTCCTTACATCCTCCACAGGGCTGGTTGGGAAGATCTAATGAGAATAAAACATGAAAATAGTGTGTAAATGTAAAAGTATTATAAAATCTAGTGCTACACCTATGAATGTCATGCTCACCAATTGAAAACACTATTTTTTTCTTTTTCATAGAAACCTAAAACCACTACTGAAATCCTGACACCACTTCCATTTCCCATTTATTTCTTAAAGCATATACACTTTGGTGTCTTGGTATTTAGATACATGTGGATCCGTATACTACCTTATTTAAAACAGTGAACTGATGTCTTTTTACACCCTTGCCTATTATGGTCTTCATTCACTCATAATTGCATTAAACCTCATTGTTCCTTTTAAAAAATGATACTCTCTATTTACTATGATATGTGATTCTCTTTGACTGGAAAGTTGAATTTTACCCAGGAAATAGAATATTAGTTTGAAATAAATTATTTTCCCATGAAAATAAGACACAGATATTCACCTGGGAAACTTTTGCAGTTTTCTTCATGCGTTCAATATTAAAACTATGACAGAGCAAGAAATAAAAGGAGAAATCAACAAAGTGCAGCTCGTCACATACAGTCAATTAAACCAATTATTTAATAGAATTCAATTCTGCGATGATTAAAATAATTTATTTTAAAATAATAATGAGTGCTTAATGCTCTAATTGATTTTACAAGCATATATAATGCATTCAATATTTACCTTCCCAAATCCCTTATGGATTTGGATGAGAAAGGGCATTCTCTTGAGACTGATACTGATCAGTCACAATACAAGTCTAAACTGAAAACAAGAAAACTAGTCTTTTACACTAAACCAATTCAATACCTACCTGTTTGAGCCAACATCTTTCAAGTTCTAACTTTATCAGAAACTTCAACCAAAAGATGTGAATTTCTGTGTTTTCATGTTCACAATTTGACTATTAGTGTGGTGAATAGAGATGAAATAACATTTGACTGTTCAAATTGTCTATTATTTGTCTTCTCTGCAAGTATTAGTTATTTTTGTACATTCCAAATATATCTAGATAACATTGCTTTTCTAGTAAAACAGCATATAAAATATGTGCAATAAAATTATTTTGAACATAATTAATAACATTCATATTTTCATTTTTATGTCATGAAATGGTCTATAAGTGTAAATGTTAGATGCACATTTCAAAAATACTACTATCTTAATTTTAATTTGGTAAGAAGTAAGTCTTCCCAAGATCAGAAGTTTGGTTTTAAAGAAAATTTAAACATGTTTATTTTTATATATCTGTTTGGTTTTAGAAACATTAATTTGGTATAGCTTCTCAGTAACTACCTGCCTCACAGAGATAGAGCATACAAAAATAGATTAAAAAGTTAATTTTATGTTTGCTTTAGGGAACATCTCAAATTACATTCCGGCTAAATGAAGACAAAATTAATCTGGAGGAGTTATTTTATTTGAGCATCCTAAAATACACATATAGACAGATGTAGATATAGATAGATAGGTATAACTGTCTTTAACAACTAAGCAGATAAACAAAAGCAACTTCTCACTTTGCCCAAAGATACTTTGTTTTACAAGGAGATCCCTTAAAATTCTTCTTCGTATTTAATTTAAACTATTTATATTTCTTTCATATACAACACTATAGACTGGATATGTGTGCCTCCCTCCTCCCCCCACATTCATATGTTGGAACAATTCTCAAGGCAATGGTATTTGGAGGTGAGACCCTTGGGAGGTGATCATGTCCCGAGGGTGGAGCCCTCATGAATGGGATTAGTGCCCTTGTAAGAGAGTTTCCAGAGACATCCCTTGCCCCTTCTGTGATGTGAGCACACAGGGAGAAGACAGAGTCTCACCAGACACAGAATCTGCTGGTGCCTTGATCTTGGACTTTTCAGCCTCCAGAAATATGAGAAATAAATATTTGTTGTTTAAGCCACTCAGTCTATGGTATTTTTGTTATAGCAGCTGGAACTAAGATAATCAACTTTCTGAAAACACATATTTTATAACTTGTGCTAAATATAAATATGAATAAAAAGAATATATTTTGCAGTATGAATAAGTGAATAGTATAATTTTAAACCTCAGTCAAAAAAAAGTATTAGAATGAGTTCAGGGGTCAGTGGCAGGAGGTTAACATTCTATTCCTAACTTTGCCATTTCTCTGTATAGTTTTGATGAAGATATTTCATCATGTGTGCTTAATTTATTAATTTCTATAATAAGAGGATTGGAGTATATAGCCTTTTAGCTTCCTTATAGGACGAACATTTCATGTATCTACCATATTTTGAAAATTTCAGATGATTGAGGTGAGCATGCATAGGATGATAACAGTATTGGGAATACTGGATTCATCTAGAGATTTGCCTAAATTATGCAATCATAATGCTTTTATTAAATGATAGGTGATGGAGCTCAGCCCAGAAATAAATTTAGCTTTATGTGTTTTATATTCATACAATGATGATACTTCATTTCCTCCCAAAGTTCATCTCTCCAGTCTTCTTAATCCCTTGGCTTCCTCTGTCATCTTCCTATGGCTTCTTAAACCATTGTATTCTAGTAGATGCTTATTCCTTTGAGAGAAACTTGGACAGCACTTTAAGATTAGAGTTAATCTCCTACAGCTGCGCATGAGCTAATAACTAGAATAGCAATGACATTTCAACTGAATATACTCGAGGCGTCTCTAATAACCTGGATAAAGGTCTTTTATATCCCATCTCTTTTTGAGAAAGTTGAGAGTTGTTTTATGAAAGAGGAATAAGAGATCTCTACCTGTCACAATGTTTCTTTAGGTTATGGAAAGAGACTATTATTTTTCTGTACCGATCTAAAATTAAGTTATGCTGAACACTTCAGAGAGAATGTGAGCCATTAACCAACACAAAAATAAATAACAAAAAATTTCCACCAAGTAGGAGAAAGTTATATGTGCAAGTATCTCAATAGCTCCTTAAGTGATGAGAAAGTTGTGAAGTGTGATGGACACCAACTCAAGTTTCACAGATCTAAAAAAGACTGGAGTTAGAATACTTAACTTTAATTTCCAAAATTTTTCGAAAATCTTTAATGCAAACTAAACTATGTGAGTGGTCTCTTGGGGAAGTAATTAAATAAAAGGCCTGAATTTCACTAAGGTATGAGCAGGGCAACACAAGTGAAATACAATATGATTCCTAAATTTAATTAATTTGGCAAAGCAGGAGCTCAGAGCCAGCCGTGACCTTGACAATGCTAGCCACAGGGATTGTGCGACAATCTTTGAGAGGGCATTGGTCTTCTGCAGGGATTGAAAAAGATTTATTTTAAACATTAATAGACAAAGAGACCATAGCTGGTATCTGGTTATAAGTGCATGATTTTTATTTGTCCTAAAAGTATTTCCCAAGATGGTTTAAGGAAATGAGAATTCTCAGATAATACTAAATATTGAAAAGTAGTTCAACTGTCTTTTTGCTTCCAAGAGGACACTTAAATTTACTTATATTTTTGTGTGAAATTATTCATCTTTTTTTAAATCCAAAATACTATTGTTTGTTCAGCATTAGATATGCTTTTAGAAACAGTAGGGGAAAAACTCCAGGAAAGTAACAGAGGAGCTGTGATAGGAGAGTGGTAAGATCGCAATTAATGCTGGGAGTAAGGTACATGATCTGAAACCACTGAGTTTGGAAATACCAGCCTGGGACAGTGCAGCCTCAGAACATTCGAAAGTAATTGCTGTAAACATTCAGGTATTTGAGGGTCACCACGATTTTTAGTGATCTGTTCATCTTGAAAGAAAAACCCTGCCACTCTCCTACTGAACCTGGTTGAAGACTAGTGCACTGCTTGAGTTATGTTAGTAGTAGCAGTTTGTTTACTATATTTCCTAAATTAGAACTTGTTTTTGCATGTAATAATTATGGTCTACATAATATAACATTCTCTAAACTATACATTTACATTTTGGTAACTTTGTTTACATTGGTCCACTGGAGATAACAGTTATTTCATCATTCTTTTCTTTAGACTGACACTGGTTATAGGTTACTGCATTCACATGCTTGTATCTGCTGTTTTAAAAATAATTCTAATATGAAAAAATAATAATGGAAGTTTAAGCAATAAATAATGTAAATGGATGTTCAGTGAGGATTTAATTTCCTCCCATTAAAGAAACATATCTCTTCCCATAAAGTCAACGGACTTTCATTCTTGTAAACTCTTATGCTAATACTCTGTACATAAACAAACACAAATGCAGATACACTTATCCACACACGCCATATATAATCACATTTTTAACACCAGTGGGAGCACATTATTTACATGTACTGCATCTTGATTTTTTTTTTTTACTTTGTAGAGCTTAGCACTGTTTTCTTCTCAGTGTGTGTATGTTTAAAAATGACATAATCTTTTAAGAATGTGATGAAATGTGCTTAACCAGCTCCCATTTATTGATATTTAGGTATTTTGCAGCTTTTTGTTGGAATGTTAAAATGACCATGTGTGTAAGGGGGTTTCACTTTCTCCAACATTTGTCAAAACTGTATTATTAAATTTTTGACCTTTGTATAGTTGCTAAGTAAATATGTACCCACAATGGATAACATTTTTTTTACCAGCCAAGATCCAATTTATCTGATAAGAAGGTTGGCTGATAACAATTCACCACTACCCTCTTCTTCTGACGCTTGCCTTTATCCAAACGGGAGCCAGCTTGTGGGGAGTTTTGTTCCAATGTGCCAAGACATTGCAACACAAATGCCAATGTATACAGTAGAGATTTCCCCAGGCCTTCTCCAAAAGAGCTACAGCCATTGGGCGACCATTTATGAGGGAAATGGAAATACCTAGACCTTTCTAAGATTATTGTACACCAAGTCTAAGTTGATATTGATACCCAGAGAACCAATACCTGGGGACATCACGGCCTCCCTCTCAGAGTAGGTGTGTAAGAGGATCAAGTAATAATTGAAGTTCTGTCTCGTATTTGTCTCACAGTGTGCCTATTGAGTCCGTAGACCTACTCAGTGGTCATTCCCCTAGTTCCCCAACGTACAACTGGAAAGGATGCACTCAGCAATTAGTGGAAACCGCATGTAGGCTCTTTGGCTTGTAGAGTACCCTCATCTCCTCACCATGATAGAAAATTTAATCATAATCATAATTTCATGTCGTAGGGTGAAAGGCAGAGACTAGTGCTACTCTCAGAGTCAAGGGATAAAAGAATGTTGGTCCCATCATATTTCCATTTCATTCATCAGCTTACCCTGAGAAAATAATGGCTGCATTATGATAAAGGCTAGACTACTATGAACTTAACCAACTAGCAGCCTCAGATGCAGTTGCTGCGGAAGATGTGTTACTCTCGCAGATAAAAACAGGCTCGGTTACACAGCATGCGGCAAACAGTACAGCAAATTTGTTCTTTTCCATAAACATCATGAAGAAGGATTACAAGCTGTTCATATTTGCATGAAGTAGACAAAAGTACACATTCTGCTGCTCTCTAACATGTATAGTCTGAAGGGGCTCAGAACATGTGGACATTCCACCAAACATTACTTTTGTCCACTATAATGAAGTCATCATAATAACTGGACTTGAGAAAAATGTGTCAACCTAAATTCTTTGGCAAAACACGTGTCAGACAGAGTGGGAGACAACCCCTACAAAGAATCGACAGCTTGCCACATTAGTGAAGTTATTAGTGACCAAGTGTTCTGGAGCATGTTTGGACATCCTCTACAAAATAAAGGAAAAATCAGAGTGCCTTGCCTCTCCTACTCATAAGATAAAACCACTTGCTAAACATCCCAGGGTTTCGGAGGCGACGTATTCTACAGAAGCCTCTGTAGAAGACTTGACAAAAGCGTTGCAGTACAGACACATAGGATTCTGGATCAAAGCCATACCATCCACAGCAGAGAGCTACACAGCATTCAAAAAACAGTGTTAGGAGGCCAGCCCCATGGCATAGTGGTTAAGTTCAGGGTGCTCTGCTTCAGCCACCCTGGTTCACGAGTTTGGATCCCAGGTGCAGACCTACACCACTCATCAGCCATGCTGTGGTGGTGACCCACATAACAAATAGAGGCAGACTGGCACAGATGTTAGCTTAGGGCTAGTCTGCCTCAAGAAAAACAGGAGGACAATTGGCAACAAATGTTAGCTCAGGGTGAATCTTCCTTAGCAGAAAAAAAATTTTTTTGGAATGCTACTGGACCCTAGTAAAAACAAAATGTCTCATCATGGCACATCAAGTGATTATATAGTTAGAACTGCCTATCATGCAATGAATATGATAAGACCTTCCTATCCACAAAATTAGGCTGATCTATTAGCAATACATCCTAAAATGTAAGTGGTATATCTGAGATTGGCCTTAATCAGGTTCAGAGAGTACATGTAAGGAGAATAGGCAGGAGGCTCAAACCCATTCCCGTTACTACCTTTGCATTGATATCTCTCCCTCAGCTCAGATCTATGACTTCTTCAGAGTTTTCATATGACCAGCCAATTGGGGAAGAAAGACTCAAGATTTGTTCACAGATGAATTAACCCACTATGTGAGTTTAAACAAGAAAGAAAAAACAACTGATGTTGCAACACAGTTCCACTTAGAGTTGGGAAATTCTCCCCAGGAGCAGAGCTTCAGCGTTGTGACTTTTTTGTATGGAAAGAGAAGTGGGCTGAGGGAAGGGTATGCAGAACTCATTGACAGTGAAAAAGGGCTTAGCTTGTTGGTCAGGGGCCTGTAAGGAACAACACAGGAAGGTCAGGGACAAGAAATTCTGGGTAAGAGTCAAGTGGATGTACCTACGGAAGTGAGAGGAAAGTGCAAAGATTCTTTTCATCACATATTAACACTTACTACCTATGAACACCCACTGCAGAAGAGGTGCTAAAAAACACAAATGGAAAACCTCCACTAGCATATGTCAGCATGCTACTATCTTCATCCACTCCAGTGCTTGCACAATAACTCATCAATGCAGTAGCCATTGTGGCAGAGAGAAAGTTAAACATGGGGCAAGCAACATGGCTCCTTCTCATCAATGCTAATATAGCCACTGCTTCTGCTAAATGTCTAAACTCATCAACAGAGATTGACATTGTATCTCTGATACTATTCTAATTAGTATTTATATCAAATTGATTAGATCCTTCCTGCAAAAGACAACATTTCATCTTGACTTTCAGAAGCTAGAAACTGAACTTCAATAATTTTAAATGTAAACCAAAGAGAAGAAATATAAACTTTATCAGGGTAAGTCAACAATATAGAAAAGAGAATCTGAAAGAGAAAATTAACAAACATGAAGTTTTCAATCTTAAGAAAATATACATTACTCAGAACACTAGCAATATAAAAGAGAAAAACAATATAATTTTCTCTATAGATGGGGAAAAGCTTTTGAGAGGTCATCTAGGGAAAAGCTACAGCTACCATCATACATAATGTTGAAACATTATATGCTTTTTCCCCTAATTAAAAAAAAAAACCCTCTCTCATGACTGCCATTTAATATTATAATGGAAGCCCTAGCCAGGGCAATAAGGGAAGACAATAAGAATAAAAATAAACTAAGAATAAAAGCAAATACATAAAGAGAAATAGAAGTACTAATTGGAAAGAAAAATGTAAAATTATCTTTGGTTATAAATAGTGTTTCTTTTGGTGGGGAAGATGAGAAAGACTGGCCCCAAGTCAACATCTGTTGCCAATCTTCCTCTTTGTGCTTGAGGAAGATTGTCCTTGAGCTAACATTTGGGCCAATCTTCCTCCCCTTTTATATGGGACACCACCACAGCATAGTTTGATGAGTCATGTGTAGGTCCGTGCCTGGGATCCAAACTGGCGAATCCTGCCCATCAAAGTGGAGTGTATGAACTTAACCACTACGTCACCCAGTGGGCCCCCTAAATAGTTTCTCTTGACCTAAAGAATTCTATAAAATCCGCAAAAAAACTGCTAGAACTAACAAGTTATTTTATCAGCCTCCCAAGATATAAGAAAAATATACAAAATAAATTATATTTTTTATATAAATAACCAAAAATTAGATAATGCAATTATGTATTCACAGCCATCCCTTGGTATCTCTTAGAGATTGGTTCCAGGACCCCCTGCACATACCAAAATCTATGGATGCTCAAGTCCCTTTCTACATCCACGGGTCCTGCATCCTTGAATTCAAGGAACTGCAGATTGTGTACCATGTTTATGATCTGAGGTTGGTTGAATCTGCAGATTTTGAACTGTGCATACAGAGGGCCAACTATATTTCTATTTTACATTGTGGAGTATTTTAAAGAATTTGTATACATCTAGACAGATAGGTAAATTATAGATAGACAGACTGACAGATAAAGTGATAGACAGACAGACAGATAGATAGATAGGGTGATAGATAGATAATCATATATCCTATATGTTTCCACTGTAGGTAAATGCTTAGAAGATAAACCCAATAAAATAAGCTCCAAAGTGAAATATTTCTCCCTCCTTATAAATTTTTAATTAAAATTTGCTTATAATAACTGACTGACTTTTAAGCATTCCTAAAATAACATCAGAAACAAATGAGACTTTTCATAAAATTTTTAAGTAAATGTCTCTATATCTACAATATCTTTGCTGGAATTTTGATAGAAATTATTTGGTATACATAGTTCAATTAGGGGAGAACTGACATCTTTCCTATGTTGAGTCTTCCAATCCATGAACACAGTATATCTCTTCATTTATTTATATCTTCTTCAATTTCTTCATCAGTATTTTATAATATTCAGCATACGGGTCGTGAACATGCTTTCTCAAATATATACCTAAATATCTCATTTTCCTTGGAGAAACTGTGAATGACATTGTATTTTTAATTTTAGTTTCTGCATGCTCATTGTTAATATAGAAATAAGAATTGCTTTTTAGGTGTTAATCTTGTATATGCAACATTGCTGGACTCGCTTTTTAGTTCTAACATTAGAACAATTTTTTTCTTTTCTTTTTTGTAGATTCCTGTAATTTTCTATATAGACAACTATCATCTGCAAATATAGTTTCATTTATTCATCTATGATCTTTCTGTCTTTATTTCTTCTTCTTCTCTTACTGCAGTGGCTGAAACTTCTGATGTGCTGGCTCTCACCCAAAGAAGGGTGTGAAGGGGAATCCTTGCCTTTCTTCTGATGTTAGGGGAAAAGCAGTCAGTGTTTCATCAAGTATGATGTTAGATGTAGGTATTTTTACAGATGCTCTTAGCCAATTTGAAGTAATTCCTTCTGTCTTGCTAAGAGCTTTTATCATAAATGGGTATTGTACTTTGTCACATGATTTTTCTGCACCTTTATTATGATCATATGATTTTTCTTATTTATATGGCAGATTACATCGATTAATTTTCAAATGTTCAAATAGTCTTGTACACACGAAATAAATCCGACTTGGGCACAATGTATATTCTTTTTACACATTGTTGGATTCAAATTGTTAATATTTTGTCACGGATTTTCATATGCAGAATCGTGAGAGGTTCTGGTTTGCCATTTTATTTTTCCTTTCCTCTCCTCTACTCTCTTCTATTGTTCAAATTCTAGGCTACAAGCCTTCTGGGTTTATCAACTGTGTCTTCTCATCTCTGCTAGCCCTGGTGGTCTAGTGGTTACGATTCAGCATTCTCACTGCCATGGCCCTGGGTTCATTTCCCCATTACAGAACCATATCACCCATCTGTCACTTGTCATATAATGGTGGCAGAATGTTGCCCTGATGCTGAAAGCTATGCCACAGGGATTTCCAATCCCAGTAGGGTCATCCATGGTGGGCAGGTTTCAGCAGAGCTTCCAGGCTAAAACAGACTAGGAAGAAGGACCTGGCCACCCACTTCCAAAAGAATTGGCCATGAAAACCCTATGAATAGCAGTGCAGCATTCTCTGATATAGCACCAGAAGATGAGAAGATGTCACAAAAAGACTGGGCAGGGTTCTACTCTGCTGGACACAAGATCACTGGGAATAGGAATTACTCAATGACACTAACAGTAATTTCTTGAATCAGGAGGTCCACTGGTCTCTACCTGCGTTTTCCCTCCCTGTGCTGTGACCTAAACCCCCTCAAGATGCTAAGCTGGGCAGTGGTAGAGTTTATGTCATATGTTTCCCATGACTCAGAGACATCTGACCGCCGTTTCTTGTCTGATGTCTGATGTCTTGACACCTTTTCACATATGTTGTCTTTTTGTTGTTGTACTTGTTGTTTCAGACAGGAGAGTAAATCTACTTCTTCTTAATATGTGTTGGTTAGAATCAGACATCCTGTTTCTTCTTTTAAAGAGCTAGATTTTACAAGAGTTGTTAGAAAAAACAATGGAACTGAATTTCATTCTCCTTCTTCCTGGCACCATAAATGTATCGACTTAGCCAGATCTCCCAGGTCTACATGTATCTCCTCCGCATTTTATTGGTAAGACTTTTCTCCATAATCTGCCTCAAGAATTTTTTCACTGCATACCAAAAATAGGTAGGTGACATCCTGGAACTACATCTTCATTATTATTATTATTATTATCATTATCTACTATTATTATTATTATTTTGCCTAAAGTCTCCTGGTCATTATAATTTCTAGGTTTGAAAGTAAAGCTTGATCACAACACCAACCTAAGATAACACGAAGTATTGTATTGTCAAATCCAACTCAAATGAATCACACAGCATGTCAAGTTTCATTAATAATTTGAAGAATCCAAGTAATCATGGTGCACGAGTGAAACTGGAAAAAGCCCAAGATCATCAACATCAGCCTCTAGGTTCTTTATTTCCACACCAGATCAACTCTGGGCCAGATTTAACTTTTTATTCTCCAAGGGTTGTATGATGCCATCACATTTACAAAGGGGAAGTATTTGTGCCATGAAATTTTCTATTTTATGCTGATAATTACCTAACTTATAGACATTATCCACAGAACCATGTTCTTTAAATGCGCTGCCTAAGAATGGCAGTCTCCCTTTCTTTTAGGCTCAAACAATCGCTAGGAGTTAATCTCTTGAACACCATCATTCTCATTGGGATTGAAAGGTTTGCATAGTCACAATTCTCTCCTGGTGGGGAAAAGAGAAACAAGACCACAGCGTCCCTTTCTTTATGATTCTAAGAAATCTCTTCTCTCCCTCCCTTAGATTTATGGTGGCACAAAAGAGGAGACAAGTCTAGGGTGAAAATTAGAGGTAACAGAGTGGATCATTCACCTATTAATATGCTTTCTTTTTTCAAGATTCCTTTGTAATGAAGCTTTCTGGTTTCATTCAGTCTTTAACTTGCATTTCCAGCTGCCAATGCTGGATAAACAGTGAAAGCCTCACTCAACATCTTACTCCTGCTCCATAAAGGGAACTGTGAACACTTTGATAGAATATTCAGCAAATAATTCCACTGATATTTATTTTAAATATTGTTCACATGTAGACAACATGTAAGCAACTCAGTTGCTAGCAGATATTCATTAAAAATGTGATATAGTAAATATTCCAGCATTTTGGAAGATATAACCATCTTAGAGAATTTTCTTTTCTTTCTTTTTCTCTTTCTGTGCTAGCCACCCATATTTCTTCTCTCTCTCACACACACAGACATACACACTTTAGACTGTTTCAAATACAGGAGACAATACTGTTTTCTACTTTTTTTGATAGAAAAAAGAAACTACTACCAAAGAACTATTTCTGTAACGACTGGTTCCTCCAGAGGCATATTTTAGCAGCAATTATACTAGGAAAAAGGCATTAGTTCAAAAGAGCACTTTTAAATTTGGAGGTGTACAAAGAGAATATTTATGCAGAAGATGAAATACTTATATATGTTGATATGGGCTTCCATAAGATCTAAAATTTATGCTTTTTCAGTAGGGGTCTCCATGTTTCTTTAGTGTGGAGGCCATTCTAATCTTATGAAGATTAACTTGAAGATTACGTAGCATATTCTCTTTAATATTATCTATATTCAGAAAATTCTAACTGCAGCCCCAGTTGTTATGTTAAAATATTTCCTCCAATTATCTAGGGCTACTAAATCAGAACCAGCTGAAATTCAGTTTAACAAGTTTAACACAAATTTTATTTTCTCCATATATGATTTAAAAGTACCTTTAGGGTTTCAGCTCTTTTTTGATTATGTCTAAAATGATACCATAAAAATAACTGATCCTTTTTATTTATTAATCAAAACAATATACTTCAAAAACTATCCTCATGAAAAAAGACTACGATTTTAATATGTTTTCAGGACAAAGTAATATTAAGAAATTCTGCTTATTCATCTCAGAATCTCCACAGGAACTAAACAAATCATTTAAGTGCTGGATGACTTGTTTTATTGATAAGGATTCCCATTACGATAGAGTACTATTATTGTTGTATTTGCTGTAGAGGAAGATACTGCAAATACATTTTCTCAGACACCTCCAATGGAAATAATTTGTAATTTTACATATCTAGATATGTATATGTGCACGCATTTATATGTGTACGTGCATGCATACATGCATATGCCTGTGTATATGTATAATACATGGAAATGTGAATGCTTGTGTATATATACAAATTACGTATCATAAGGAGCACTCACTGACAACTTGTCCAATTCTGACCACCTAGAGCAATACCTCCGTGGATTTTAAATCAGATGTCAGTGAACTTTTTCTCTGAAAGGGCACATAATAAATATTTTAAGCTTTGTAGGCCATATGGTTTCTGTGGCAGTTATTCAACTCTGCCATTGCAGCATGAAAGTAGCCATTGATAACACATAAATGAGAGAATTGGCTACATTGCAATAAAACATTATTTACAAAAACAGGCAGCAGGCTGGATTTAGCCCTGTATTAGAACTACCATAACGAATTACCACACATTTGGTGTCTTAACACAGCAGGTTCTCCTCTCACAGTTCTGGAGCCTAGAGGGCTGAAATCAAGGTGTTGGCAGGGTTGATTCCTTCTGAGCACTCTGAAGGAAAATCTGTCCCATGCCTCTCTGCTAGCTTCCGGTAGTCACTGGCAATCCTTGGAGTTTCTTTGCTTGTAGATGTCTCTCTCCAATCCTCTTCCACTGTCACACAGCGTTCTCCCTGTGTCTCTCTGTCTCTTCTCTTATGAAGAGCTCACTCGCATTGGATTAGGGTCCACGCTAATCCAGTGCGAACTCATGTTAACTAGGTACCCTATTTCCAAATAAGGTCACATTCACAGGTACCAGGAGTTAGGACTCCAGCATATCCTTTTGGAAGACACAATTCAACACATAACAATTCCATGGGCTGTAGTTTTCCTGACCCCTGGGTTAAATAGTATAGAGTTTAGAATGTGTGGTAAGAGGTAGATAATAGCAGAGGAAGATAAATGTATAAGATAACCTTCCAAAATATTTTTTCCATGAAAATAAGTCATTGTCCTTTTTAAAGCCAGAGATAGAACTTTACGACTTGCTTGGTAATCTATTGCTATATAACAAACCCTATAGCTTAGCAGCCCAAAGGAATAACCATTTCTTCTTAGGATTCTGTGGGCTGACCCGGCAGCTCTGAAGTTTCTCTTGGTTTCAGGGTGGGCACTGAGATATCTGGAAGTTTGAGAAGGGGTTCACTTGCTTAGTTGGTAATTGGGGCTAGCTGCTTATTGGAGGTCAACTGAGACAGCTGGAAGTTTCAGTTCTCTAACATCTCAGCCCCTTTGTGTGGCAGCTTGGACTTCCAAAGAGAGAGATGTATAGGTTCCAAGAAGGAGTGTTCTAAGATGCAAAGGTAGAACTTGTGGTTTTCTTCAAACTCAGCTTCAAAGATGCCAGCATCACTTTCACAATATACTGTCTGTCAAAAGGTTGACTCATACACAGGAGAAAAGAAATATTCATCTTCATTTGATGGGCTTCATTTGATGAGTTACGCCTCAAGATAGAACGCGGTGTGGAAAACATTCTTTGATAGACCCATTATTCCCCATATTCAGCATTCATATATTGTGTGTAAATATAAGGTATTATAATCTTCCTGCAACCTAGGCATCTACTACTTGGAAGTGGTTTAATTGTTTTGAATAGAATAAATTAATAAACATACATAGTGAGCATTTTGCATATTGATTGTGTATACAATATTTTAGATCCATAAGGAAATATGCATATTCTTCTGCTATTTCCCACTACCTGCTAATCTCTGTCTTCTTCCAGATGCACCTTTTTCCACATATATTATGGTTCCTAGACTTTAATACTTATTACATCGTGAAAGCAATGTTACCATAGAAAACAGACAAAATTGATTTTTAAGTTTCAAGAGTCTTTGTCCTGAAAGGGAACTCAGGAGCTTGGAGTCTGGGGACACAGAAAAATCATCGCTTCAAAGAACCAATGATGAGTCAAAGGCAGCCTTCTAACTGTCAAAACTACAAAAAGATTTCTAAGGCTGAGAGTTTAGCTTACACGGTTAAATTATTTAATGCTTTAATATTATATGTTACCCAGGGTTGTAATACACACTAATAAGTACTTGATAAATTAATTAACTTTCCTCCAGGAAATTCAGAGAAATAAGAAATCTATTGTAAATTTGCAAAGTGTAGACTCAGAGAAATGTAAAAATTATCCCAAAACACTATATGTACCCATATTTATCTGGAAATTTTAGGCAAAAATACAATGTATTGACCTGAATTATCTGGAATAGTGTTTGCTGCATGTTACTATCTTACCTCCACAAAATCCTTGAACCTTCAAATTTATTGTTTTACTTTTTCATGTTAATCTAAAAATTATCATAAGCACATTCTGGATCATCTGGATAACCACATTAATACTGAATACTCAATTTTATATTAATGGCCCAAATGTTATGTTTTCCATTGGCAAACGACACCATTTTACTTTGCAGTGTATAAATGAAAATTTACAGTACTTTAACAGAAATACGTAAGAGAAGAATTGAGAAATCATATTGCAAGTTAGTAAAGATGTGTCAGATTCAAAAGGCCTGTGTTATACTCTATATCATGCTCTATATGTCTTTTAAGTAGATGTATTATATGAGCACAATATTTCTTTGAAACAACTTTATTAGCATGTGCAATTGTAAATAAACAGAGAAAATATTCCAGTATTTTTTTCAGTACAGTCTTGCACCACATAGCGACGTTTCGGTTAACAATAAACTGCATATGCAATGTTGGTCCCACAAGATTAGTATCACGTAGTCTACGTGTGTAGTAGGCTATAACATCTAGTTTTGTGTAAGTGCACTCCATGATGTTCATGCAATGATGAATTTCTCAGAAAGTATTCCCATCGTTAAGCAATGCATGATGGTCTTATATTTCTGGTATTATTATATTACATTTCTAGTATATAGATTGAAAATAAGGGACCTCAGTTTAAAATTATCTTTTTAAATTAGAGAAATAATTTCCTATATCATGATGCATTGTCCTAAGAGACAAAAGAAGCAAGTCTGTAAGTGAAACGCAGAACATAAAATTCATGTTTTAATACTAAACCTATATCTATACTTTAGCATCTCTACAATTTTAAATTATGTTTAATCTATTAATGTTTTAATTTGAGTTGTATTGGTTTGTAAGAGTTTTATGTATGTTGCAAACATTACAGCTTAAGTTAGTATATCAACTATTAAGGTAAACTATTTCTATCTCATTCCGTGACTGTAAATGTTTCTATAGTGTAATGTTTTAGAAAAAAACTATCTCATCAGTACTGGTAGTCCTCACAAATTTTTCTTGAGAAAATTTCAAGTTTGAGATAAAACCAATCTTGACAATTTCAACTATTGACATCATTTATCACCTGCAGTTTGCTTCCTCATCTTAATTTCAGGCACACATATTCATATACTCATGTCCCAAATTTGTGTAATTACACTGACAAGAATTGAGTTGTTTGTTAAACATCTTATGACAATTATGCCAATAACTAAATTGCCACTCAAAATTGGTGTGGTATGTGCACTCAAATGATCAGATTTTAGCATTTTGTTCTATTTGGGAAATCATATTTACAAAGGAGATGTGTGATGATTATTAATTGCCTTTTCACATGAATAATGGATGGTCAGTTTGGGATGTGTTAAAATGTCAATACTTTTGTAAAAAGATCACAATGATTCATTTTATTTAATTGCTTAAGAATCTTTATTCTCAGTAATGTTAGTTATGTAGTAAGCAAAATGTCAGATTTTCTAACATCTTTAACTAGACACTTGACTCTCACTTGGTTAATGGTTTTCGAGTTTATCAGGTCAAATTACTATTGTATTAAGAATCCAAAAGAGCTTCACCACCTGACGTTACATAGACATTAAATGTTATATCATTTAAGTAAAGAAATTCAAAGGGAGAAAAAGTACATATTTTTTCTCCTAAAACTAATATTTGGTGGAATAGTAAATAGTATTCTAGTTGGTTTGTTGACAATCCAAAGACAATAAAAAGTTTTTTGAAAAACAGAAGAATGGAATCGAAATGGTCTTAAATAATGAAAGCCTGGTATACTAGCAATGTTTACTATTCAAAAGTAAGTGATAATTGCATATCGGCTTTATACTGTTCTTTGGAATACGATGAAACTTTATCCTCACTAATGTGTATTTTTCCACAGAAAAAGAAATCTTTCAATAAAAGAGCAGAAAAAAAGCTAAATATATGATGATTTTTTTAAAGGCACATAAATTTTAAGTATATTGTAATGCATCCAAATGTGTGACACATATCTGATGCCTCTTTGAAATGATCTGCACCATCTATTTGTGTGTCTGCCACAGTTAAGAAATACAGTCGAAGGAAATTTATAGTGGTAACATTCCGCAATTTCTTATGCTAACAGTTCTAGAACATTTTGTTTTCAGAGTCACTTTACACTCTTAAAAACTGTTGAGGGGGCCGGCCCGGTAGTGTAGTGGTGAAGTTCATGTGCTCCACTTTGGCAGCCGAGGGTTTGCAGATTCAGATCCTGGGTGCAGACCTACATACCGTTCATCAAGCCATGCTGTGGCAGCATCCTATATACAAAGTAGAGGAAGATTGGCACAGATATTAGCTCAGGGACCATCTTCCTCAAGCAAAAAGAGGAGGATTGGCAATGGATATTAGCTCAGGACCAGTCTTTCTCACACACACACAAAAAGATTGTTGAGGATCCCAATGAACTTTTGTTTGTTTACATATGTGTATATCTTTTTCACATGTATTCCACATACATATTTTTAATTAAAAAAAATTTTGAAAACCTGAGAAATTAAAATGTATTAATACATATCAAAGTTTACTAATTCATTAAGTACTAATTTAATAATAATAAATTATTATTGTTAATGATATCAAAGTTTAAAAAAATAAATAGATTTGTAAACCACTTTATTACGATTGACATGCAAAAAGCTTTACATATTTAATGCATGTAACTCAATGCATTTGTAGATAAGTATACATGTGTGAAACCATCACCACAATCTGTGCCATAAACATAACCATCATCTCCAAAAGTTTCCTCCTGTTCTCTTTGTTTACAATTTTTTCCAGTAAGAACCATTTAACTAAGAGCTATCATCTTAACAATTTTTAAAGTATAAAATACAGAACTCACTATAGTCATTGGATTGTATAGTGGATTTCTAGGACTTATTCATCTTGCATAAGCAAAACTTTATACCATTTGACTAATATGTTCCCATTTCCCCCACCCCCTACCCCCTAGCAACCACCATTCCACTCTCTCCTTTTAAGAGTTTGACTTTTAGATTCCTCAAATAAGTGATATCAAGTGGTATTTGTCATTCTGTTCCTGGTTTATTTCACTTAGCATAATGTTCTCTAGTTTCATCCATGTTGCTGCAAATTGCAGGATTTCTTTATTTTTAAAGGCTGGATAATATTCCATTGTACATATAAGTATATATTTATATGTGTGTCTATCTCTATCTATCATCTATCTATCTACTTATCTCACGTTTTCTTCAGGTGTTGATCCACCAATTGACATTTGGTTTGCTTCCATGTCTTGACTTTTGTGAATAATGTTACAGTGAATATGAGAGTGCAGATATCTCTTTGAGATCCTTATTTCAATTCCTTTGGATTGTATACCCAGAAGTGAGATTATTAGATAATATGGTAGTTCTATTTTTAATGTTTTGAGGATCTGTCGTACTGCGTTCCATAGTGACACCAATTTACATTCCCGTGATCAGTGTATAAGCGTTCCCTTTATCTCCGTATCCTTAACAACACTTGTTATATTTTGTTTTTTATAACAGCCATCTTAGCTGGTGTGAGATGATATCTCATTGTGGTTTTGATTTGTATTTCCTTTGATAATTGATAATGGAGAGCATCTTTTCGTATATCTGTCAGCCATTTGTATGTCTTCTTTGTAAAAATGTCTAATCAGGTCCTTACTCATTTTTTAATCAGGTTAATTACTTTTTTGCTATTGACTTGTAGGAGTTCTCTATATATTTTGGATATTAACACTTTACCAGATATATTTTCTACCATTCCATAGGTTGCCTTCTCATTTTGTTAATTCTTTAATTTGATGTACTCCCAATTATCTATTTTTGCTTTAGATACCTATATTTTTGTATGATATCCAAGAAATCATAACTAAACAGGCATATGAAAAGATGCTCAGCATCGTTAGCTATCAGGGAAATGCAAATCAAAACTACAATGAGGTATCACCTCATTCCTGTCAGAATGGCTATAATTAACAAGACAGGAAACAACAAATGCTGGAGAAGGTGTGGAGAGAAGGGAACACTTGTTCACTGCTCATGGCAGTGCAAACTTGTGCAGCCACTATGGAAAGCAGTTTGGAGTATCCTCAGAAAATTAAGGATAGATCTACCATATGATCCAGCTATTCCACTGCTGGGTATTTATCCAAAGAACTTGAAAACACAAAGGCATAAAGATACTTCCACCCCTATGTTCATTGTGGCATTATACACAATAGCCAAGACTTGGAAGCAACCTAGGTGCCCATCAAGGGACGAATGGATAAAGAAGATGTGGTATTTATACACAATGGACCACTACTCAGCCATAAGAAATGAAGAAATTCGGCCATTTGTGACAACGTGGGTGGACCTTGAGGGTATTATGCTGAGTGAAATAAGTCAGAGGGAGAAAGTCAAATACCATATGATCTCACTCATAAGTAGAAGATAAAAACGACAAAAAAAAATCCACATAGCATTGGAGATTGGACTGGTGGTTACCATTGGGGAAGGGGGCAGGGGGGAGGGCAAAAGGGGTGATTAGGGTCACATGTGAGGGGATGCACTATAATTAGTGTTCGGGTGGTGAACATGATGAAATGTATACAGAATTTGAAATATGATGTACATCCGAAAAAACTAAAAATTAAAAAAATAAAGAAAAGAAGCTTTATGCTGTCAGGTCTTATGTTTAGGTCTTTAATCCATTTTGAGGTGATTTTTGTATATGGTGTAAGATAAGAGTCAATTTTCTTTTCTTTTGCATGTGGCTGTCCAGTTTTCCCAACATTTATTGAAGAGACTATCTTTTCCCCATTGTGTATCCTTGTGCCAATTTTTTTTATTTTAATCATTATAGAAGATCTGTTGACTATATATACGTGAGTATGTTTCTGGGCTCTCTATTCTGTTCCATTGCTCTACGTCTGTTTTTATGCCAAGACCGTAGTATTTTCATAACTACAGCTTTGTACTGTATTTTGAAATCAGGAAGTGTGATGCCTCTAGCTTTGTTCTTGTTCAAAATTGCTTTGGCTATTTCGGGTCTTTTGTGATTCCATACAAATTTTTGGATTGTTCTTTCTATTTCTGTAGAAAGTGCCATTGAGATTTGATAGGAATTGCATTGAATCTGAAGATCACTTCGGGTAACGTGGACATTTAGTTTTCCAGCAACAAAGCAGCTAGTTCAGGCCACAACTCAAACAAACACACAGGTGCTTTATTTGGAGCCAATCATCATTTTGGGGCATGAATCATGTCTGTTTTATGTCTACTTCCCATTTCATCACTCACTAAGAACATTCTTTCATGAAACTGGGAACTGTATTATTCTTCTCTTGTTTTTTCTATGTGAGCCTGAGAGTGAAGAATACAATGACTATTAGTAAGTTGGATGCCTTCTTTAAATCAATCAGTTTTCTGAGTCAGGAGCAATAGATACTCTTTAATATATTTAATTATTCTTCAACAATATTTCTCTCAGCAATATTTTCTACTTTTGAATGCACAGATTCCAGAAGACATTTTCTAAAATGATTCCTAAGTAGTTTATGATTTCTGGTGATATTTAATTGGTATTTCTCCGAAATTTCATTTTTTACATTCGTAATTATTTCATCTATAAAATATGACATTTAAAATCTTATTTTCTAAATTTTTGGTTTTTATCTATTTTTATCATGTTGTTTATCTAATTTACTTATATTTATCACCTTATACTACCTGGAGCCTCTAGTACATTATTGTATAAAATCATTGGTATCAGGTTTATTTTTATTTCTGATTTTAAAGAAACTATCAATAAATCATATTAATACTATACGCTTTAGGTTTTTGCTATAATTTTAAAAACACATTAAGAAAATGATCTTCTATTCTTATTTTTCCAATTTTTTTAAACTCCAAATGGATGTTAAAATTTGTGAAAAGTTTTTTCTGGATCTATGAAGATGCCAACATAAATTTTTACCTTTTTCCTGTGTTATGTGGTGAATACACTAGATATGATTTTTAAATGTTATTCATTTTGCAAATAAACCCTGGTAAAAGCTTTATTTTTTATACCTCTAATTTGTTTTGATTAGGATTTTTGCAAATTATATTCATAAAGGATCTTTAATAATCTCGCATGGGACATTGTCAGATTTTGAATTAAAATTATAGTTGTTTCATATAACTAATTGGAAAGTATTCACTACTATTTTCTGGAGTAATTTATGGAAAATTGGTATAAAATATGTCTTAAATGCTTAAAAGAATACACCACTGACGCCCTCTGGGCCAGTATATGGTTATTTTTGGTAAATCTTATATATGCAATTGAGAATGTATTCTGTCATTTTTTTCGCCTGAAGTACAATGTTCTTCATATTTCCATTAGGTCATTTTGGTTAAATGTTTTTTCAAATCTTTTCTACCTTGACTAATGCATCATCTGTTTGTTCTATTAACAACTGAGAGATGTTAAAGTCTCCCAATCTGATTGCAGATTTTTTTAAATTTCTCCTTTTAGTTCTATCAATTTTGCTGTATATATTTTTCCAGCTTCATTGGGATATAATTTATACACAATAAACGTCATCAATTTAAAGTGTACAATCTGATATGATTTGACATATGTGTACATCTGTGACACCATCACCAAAATCAACATCACAAACGTAGCTTGCTGCCCCCAAATTTCCTCACGCCCCTTTGTAATCTCTCCCTCCCACCTTCCCTCATCTTCCCCCTCTAATTCTACAAGCAACCACTCACCTGCTTTCTGTCACTATAGATTTATTTGCAATTTATTAGAGATTTATATAAAATTAAACATATAGCATGCTTTCTTTTATACAAAAGAGTTATAAGCACAGTTTGTAATTCACTTAGTCAGAAAACCTTAAAATTATGCTACTCTTGGTTTTAGTTATTTGCTAGGATTCTGTTTTACTGATATTTTTAAATATGTAAGCATATTTTTTATTTTATAACTTCAAATTTAATTTAAGTTGTCATAAATCATCCTACCAAAAGTTCAAAGAACTCCCTTAAATATGGCATATATATCTCTTAAATAAAGTATTCTTAGAAAATTATCAAATTTATGGGCATAATGGTCATAGCACTTACGATTTTGAGAGTTAAAAGACAAACTAAAACTGAAAAGTAAAAAACTATGATGGATTATTTTCCTTTAACTTTAAGTACTTTTCTAGAGAATGATTTTCTTCTCAATAAGGAAAATATTTTTCTAAGTTCTTAATTCTTTGCAAATAAAAATAATTTGTGAGGAAGAACGGAAAGAAATTGGAAATGGTGATGACAGCAGCCCTGGGGATAGAAAGCCCTGCGCTCCAGTTTCAGTGTGGATTAGATCGCAAATCCACTACTTCAGTTGAGAAGACCATCCTTGTATAATTGGGGAGTTGCAGAGCACTTTACTTATCTTTCAATTTGATGTGCAATAAAGAATTTTCTTTCTTTTTCCAAAATTTCTTACATGAAGAGCATTTTATTATGCTTTTTAATGTCCTATCTATCCTCTGAAATTTTGATGTCAAAGTTAAATTGAATACTTTTGTAAAAATATTGGTTTATAAGGTGAAGCTGAATCCACACTACTGAACAATAAAACTAAAATAAATTTCATAAGATGAATTGGTTCAGGATATGAACACAAGAGCAAAACTCTTCATCAATAAGGAAATTTAAACTAACGTAAAATGCAAAGGGTGTTTGAAAGCAGAATTTAAAGCAAAATAAGGTAATGTTTACTCAGATAATGAGTTTTTAAAATGGGTCAACTGAATACCACTTCAAAATGTATGGAAAGCTTCTAAAGTTTCACAGGGAAAGTCAGCTTATTGACAATCACTAAATTAATTTGTCTACTTTATGCCCGGACTTGAATTGTTCAATTAAGTATTTTGAATGAATGAGCAAGGATCTGGTCAATAATGAGGTATTGAAGGTTAGAGGTGATGCTTAGAGGAGTGTTTTTCTTTGACATCATTTCCAATATCCATTGAAATGTAGCTTTGTTTGAGTAGTAGAACTTTTTCCCTGAAATTAATGGACTAAGAGATGAAACTGTCACAAGACTTAAAGGATCCATAATCATATCAGAAATAATTATTCTATTCTAGTGACTTTTCCCAACCAACTTCTCCCCCTAGTGAGTGCATTTTAGGGTCATGGAAGCAAAAGATAGTTCCATATCTGCGTATTTTGCATTGGTTAATTTTGTTTATACTGCATGAGGGGAAAAATGAAGAGAAGACATCATTCTTCTTGGGACACAGAGGCAATACAAAGTGATGAGAACAAATGCAACACCAGCACTAAGACAAAACAACCAACCAAACAGTCAAGTGTCTAAATAAAAATGCATTCTTTGCAAACACTGTAAAACTCTACACAAGTTGCTTTACAAACTGCTTCTCTCTTAAGTAATTTCATCTGGTACTTCTCTCCAAAGAGTATTTGCATTTTAAGTACTCTCTATAATTATGTAAGAATGTGTTTGCATCCTATAATCATCAAGAGGGATATATTGTTGACTCTCTGAAATACAATCATGTAGAAACACAGCTTAAAGAGTTGGAAGAGTGTCTTAGAATTTGAGCAACACAAATTGTCTGCAATAGTTATAAGGGAGCTTCCATGACTGATTTGTTCTTATAAGCTCTCATATGTAAATAAAGAATGAGTAAAATCTCCATGTTTTAAATGTCAACTATTTCAAAAGAAAAGGTTTTGAGTTAAATGTGAATTATATCACTACATCCCAAATTCTCCATTACATTCAGGAAATCCAACAAAGATTTAGATGTTATTAACAGAAACTTTAATTAGGAAAAATATCACAAGGCTGAAGAAGTGTTGAAGTTCAAGAAAGACCATCATATTCTGGTGTCTAACTCTGTTTCCTAAATTTTATTGACTCTTTCCATCATTATTCAGTAACGGATTCATTCGTCCTTAAAACATTTAGTTATTTTAAAATAATAAATGCTTGTCAAGTGCTAGATTCTAGAAAAATGAATTTAAAAAATATGACAAAATGCTTGAATTTCATTGAGATTTCATAAACAAAGAAATAAATACATAGTAGCATTTTAAACAGTTTTGAATTCAGTAGGAGAATCATAGTGGGAGGAAGGGTACAGAACGGTAGACAATGGAGTATACTTAGTGGTGTAATGGACTGAATATTTGTGTCCCCCTAAATCCATATGTTGAAATTCTAACCTCCAGTTGGCTATACTTGGAGATGTGGCCTCCAAGAAAGTAATTAAAGTTAAACGAAGTCATAAGGGTGGGGCCTTTATCCAATAGGATTAGTGTCCTTTTAAGGAGAGATGCCAAGAGAGTTTGCTCTCTCTGGCACTGAGGAAAAGCCATGCGAGGCATAGCAAGAAAGCAATCATCTACAAGTCATGAAGTGATTCCTCACCAGAAATCGAATTTGCCAGCATCTTGAACTTGGACTTCCCAGCCCAGAACTATGAGAAAACAAATTTCTGTCGTTTAAGTTGCCCGTCTGTGGCATTCTGTTACAGCAGCCCAAGCAGACTAAGACAAGTGGTAAAGACGACCTCTCTCTGAGATAAACATTATGTGTGTTTCTCACATGAGCAAAGACATAAAGAATGTGAAGAAATGAGCCAGTTAGGAGGCAGGGAAGTTGGGCTGAATTTCACATAAAGGAAACAATAATGGGAAGTTTCTTTTTTCTTTTTTTTTTACGTTCTTTTTTTTTTTACTGAGTTATTGATAGGTTACAATCTTGTGAAATTTCAATTGTACATTAATGTTTGTCAGTCATGTTGTAGGTGCACCACTTCACCCTTTGTGCCCACCCCCCACCCCACCAATCCCCTGGTATCCACTAAACTGTTCTTGGTCCATAGTTTTAAATTCCTCATATGAGTGGAGGCATACACAGATTATCTTTCTCTCGCTGGCTTATTTCACTTAACATAATTCTCTCAAGGTCCATCCATGTTATTGCAAATGGAATGATTTTGTTCTGTTTTGCAGCTGAGTAGTATTCCATTGTATATATGTACCACATCTTCTTTATCCATTCGTCTGTTGATGGGCACTTAGGTTGCTTCCACGTCTTGGCTATTGTAAACAGTGCTGCAATAAACATTGGGGTGCACAGGACTTTTGGGATTGCTGACTTCAGGCTCTTTGGATAAATACCCAGTAATGGGATGGCTGGATCGTATGGTAGTTCTATTTTTAGTTTTTTGAGGAATCTCCATACTGTTTTCCATAGTGGCTGCACCAGTTTGCATTCCCACCAGCAGTGTATGAGGGTTCCTTTTTTCCGCAACCTCTCCAACATTTGTTGCTATTAGTTTTAGATATTTTTGTCATTCTAACGGGTGTAAGGTGATATCTTAGTGTAGTTTTTATTTGCATTTCCCTGGTGATCAGCGATGATGAGCATCTTTTCATGTGCCTGTTGGCCATCAGTATATCTTCTTTGGAGAAATGTCTGTTCATGTCTCCAGTCCATTTTTCGATTGGGTTGTTTGATGTTTTGTGGTTGAGTTGCGAGAGTTCTTTATATATTAAGGATATTAAGCCTTTGTCAGATATATGACTTGCAAATATTTTTTCCCAGTTAGTGGGTTGTTTTTTGTTTCAATCCTGTTTTCATTTGCCTTCAAGAAGCTCTTTAATCTGATGAAGTCCCATTTGTTTATTCTTTCTATTGTTTCCCTTCTCTGAGAAGGCATGGTGTCCGAAAAGATCCTTTTAATACTGATGTCAAAGAGTGTACTGCCTACGTTTTCTTCCAGAAGCCTTATGGTTTCAGGTCTCACCTTTAGGTCTTTAATCCATTTTGAGTTTATTTTGGTGAATGGTGAAAAAGAATGGTCAATTTTCATTCTTTTACATGTGGCTTTCCAGTTTTCAATAATGGGAAGTTTCTAAAGCATGAATCAGGGTGGTACGTTTGATACAGATTAAGAAGCCCCATGTAGCTCGTCTGGAATATTCCAGGGAAACATGGTAGGAAATTAGAAAAGTTGACAGGGACCAGATCTCATAAGACCTTGGAATTTATTCCAAGGATGATGTGAAGTTCTTGGAATATTTTGAAGAAAGTAGAGACATGATATGATTTACAGTTTGAGAAGATCACTATAGCATTTTTTTTGGAATAGACATGGGCAAATTCAAGGAGACAGATAAGGGAAATTGTGAAGTACTTCACATGCCACCTTGAATAAATATTCCATTATGCCAAGTGGCAAAGCAGACAGCAGACTCTCACTTGTGCAGAATGTTGGGATTTATGGTAGAGACAGCCGTGGTGCCTTAACTTAGTAAGAAATCTCTGTAGAATATTTAAAAAATAAAAACCTAAGTACCAACTTTAATGAATAATTTGTTCTGAATTCAGCGCTGTGTCCAGTGTTAGGACAGAGAGCAAAGATAAAAATGAATATATATTTAATATATATATATATTTCTATCTATAAACACAAATATCACCAGTTTTTAAAATACATATGTACAGATGTAGAGAGAGATGAATAAATCACATAATTATGTATTTAGTATATGGATATGTCCATAAAAATGGTATTATGACTTGGGTAACATAACTCTAGGAGATATAAGTTCTTAGACTCCTGTAGTATAATGATAAATTTTTACTGTAGAAATAGTAGAGAGGGAGAGAGAGACAGAAATCTTCAATTCTAAACTTTTTAGGAACAGCACCAGGACATGAAGCTGTTACCAGCACATGGAAAAGAGAATGAAAAGTTTGAGTAATGAAATGTTAAAGTGAATTATATTCTATAATAAGATGTGATTTTTAAAGTATCAGTTTATCAATGAAGGGAAAAGGATAACTACCAGCTTTCTGAAATTCATTTCAGGATGATGAGATCACTATAGACCTAAGATAAGACGATCTATATTCATTTCAAGCAGATAAGTAATAGGAAATAGGTAATGACACAGTTAAACAATGAAAAATATCTTATGTAATTGAATATAGATTTAATTTTTCAATGGAAAAGGAAGACAGATGGCATTATTAAAAGTTTCAATAATAAGTAGATTTCCAAAGATGAGGATGTAGTTTAGACACAGAAATCAAAACAGAAAGTCCTTCACAAAAGGAAGCTAGATGAATTTGTTCAGACACTACAAACAGGAATGCACGACAGGAACTCTGTACATATTATAAAATCTCGATAGTCTGATGAGGAGGATTGCTTGCACCAGTAAACTCTCTTCTCACACCCATTTAAGAGTAGATGACAATTTTTTCTTGAAATGTTTATATTTTTCAGAAGAGGCTAGGATATGCTTCAGGAACAAATTCACACTCTGGTCTCAATGGCTTACATAACAAACGATCTCATTCAAGGCACAAGCCCAGTGCAAGGACTCGAGTCCACAAAAGCACCTGGGGATCCAGACTCACAGAGACACCATGAACATGGAGCTGTAGGATCTGAAACATTCTATCTTCCACTTAAAGTTTATAATAACGTTAAATAATGTAAGGATTTATAAATATTCATGGAAACAACAAATCGTATGAGAGATCAATATGCTATCCAGATATCTGATGTTCTCCAACTGCTTATTGTACAATTTACTCTAGTGCTGGTCATGGACCTTTTAGACTGATGGAAAGTACCAGTCTGATCCTGCTTGTCTTTTTCTTTAAGCTTGGAAGGTAATTGGTTGATAATTTAGTTTTCTGTTTTTTAAAAGGCATTTTTCGGTACATAGGTCTTTTAGTAGAGATGAACACAAATCCCATTGATCTGAAGAATAAAAGAGAATGACTCCTATCAAAATATTTATAAATTGTTATGAAGATTAGAATTTTTTCTGTCAGTATAAATCATACAATGCAATAATTTTGCTGTATTCATAAGAAGCAAGGGTTGAACAACTCACACAGTTGGTATGAAGTAATCAAAACTCACCCTGAATACAACTGAAAAATGTATAAGCTAGTCAATTTTAATTTTCAATATTAAGTCAATCCCATATCACTTGCAGGCTTGTTCTGAGAAACAACATTTTGTGAAACAAATGAGTGTGATGTTTGCTGACCCTGAAGGAGTTAAAATGGAGGAACAGTATCCCCGTGGCCTCGGATAATTCATTCTCAGCTCTCTGCCTTGGTCCAGGGGACCCTATTCAGGGGATGCTATCATTTAATAAATGAGAGTTTAAATTCACCTATTTCTTGGACTGATAAAAGGAATAGCTATAACTCAGAAAAAAAGTCATCCAGCTATGTTTTTTCTAATACATTTGTATATATTAGGTAAATACATTTAAAAGAAGAAACAAACACGCAGAAAGAAAAACACTGTACTCATAGTGATTTAACTATAACTTCCTTCTCAATTGTAAGACAATAGCACCATTGAGGCAATGCTTTACAAGCACAAATTCTTAACTTAAAATGTAAATCCTACACAAATATTTAGTTGCACACTACCTGAAATATATGTGCTGTATGTCATCAATGTTATGCATTGCTCCGAATCTTGTGTAATTCCTGTCCCTTTGTGCATATGAATATGAATTTATCTACTGGAACTTCTCCCTCCTTGAGAATAGTTTCTCAGTTTTGCCTTATCTGAAGGCAGATAAGGTCCTTTCAATATGCTTGGAGATGCCTGCATTCGGAAAGAACCACTCACATTAGCCAGATTTACGTAAGACTGATGAATTACCCGGAATATCAACTTCCTGCACTTAAGTGAGAAACAGAACTATCAAAAAGACTGGGTCACTCACACCTTTCCTAGGGCTTGAGGTAGTAGGGTCATATTTTGTTTTTCAGTATTCCCTAGGTATGATATATGATAGCATGTTCACATGCCAGACTGTAATTAATGCCATCTAGCATATTTTCCTAAATTTTAATTGATAAAAATATATTTGCGATTTTAATGTCAATTTGGAGATAGAGGTTAAAAATAAATTATATGAAACCAACTACACAAATGAGTATTAAATTGTAAATTGGAATTTTTATTTGCTTCTTTGGAAATAAAAGTGGGTATGGGTGTTAAGAATGACATGTAATTGTGTCATTTCTCCTGATCACTCATCAGTTAAAATTACCTTCCAACTTGCACATTTTCTCATAATACTCAAAAACATATTGAGTGTTTATCAGATTTTTTAAGCAGAAAGTAAGCTGTAGGATGTCCATTACTAACAAGTTCTGTAACCATCCACACTCACACACACACACACACGATATATTTTCACTTATTCAGTGACTATTTATTGAGCTACTCCCGGTATTGGGCATAATTAGTGGCATAAGGTTACAATTTTGAATAAAGCAAAGTCTCTACGTTCAAGTAGTTCACATTTGATTCGGGAAGATAGATGATAAACAAGTATATAAAATAACTTGACATGTACTGTTAAGTGCCATTCTCTTTATAAAGAAAATAAATGGGATAAAGGCTCTGGAGGATGACTGATGACTGCAAGGGAGGGAGGCTTTTTATACAGAGTGGTCAAGAAAGGTCTTCCTGGTTCCTAACGCGATGTTTAGCAGAGACAAGGAGAAAGTGAAGCTAGACATGCAGCTCTCTAGCAGAAGGGCATGAAGAGAATGATAACGAATGGTCTTCAGTGATAGAAAAAGCATACATTAAGTGAGTGTATAATAAATTGACAGTTTTGTTACCTAAAAATATGGATATTTAAAATGCTTCTATTCTCTCAATAGAAAAGAAAGCTATAATGATCATCCTTGAAAAACTCATCTTTGATTACGTCCTCAAACTAGATGCTGAGAAGTGGAACATGAAAAGTTAATGTTTCCCCATCAATGGGGAAAAAAAAAAAAGAAGTTTTCCAAAAAACTGAAACAATTTACATTTCCAATCCCATTGTTTGGTTCTTCATTTCGTTGAATTTTAGCCAGTCTAGATTGCTATTTTTTCTTCTTTGAATCCTTGCTAATATGAAAAACAAAAGATGGAAAATTCTACATTTTTTCTGATTACTAATAACATTAATTATTTTAATTTTGTGAGGTACCTGCGTTTTGAAAATCTTTAGACATTATTTATATAGTAAAAAACTAATTAACTCTTTCATATTTTTATAATTTATGATCATTTTTTATTTTGCATAAAAATTAAATGTTTGAATTTCCTTCAGGTATGATTTTATTGCATTTTTCTCCTCTTGAACTTATTCTAAGAAAATTTTCCACATTTCTAAGTAAAAAAATTATTTTCCTATATTTTGTCCTGACTTTAATATATATTTATTTAGACTAAAATAGTCATAATTTTCCTCAGTGGAGAATAGGATGTTAGTCTCTATTTTCTTTTTTTTAAACATATCCACTTTTCCTAACACTTCTTAAGAATTATCCATCCTTTAATCTTTGTTGCGTTATGCTTTCTTTTCATACACTAATTTTCTACCTGTGCTGACAAATATTCTCTCCTTGAATAAAATTTTTCATTTTTCTCAACCAGGCTTCAACCTTGACCTATAAAGATGTGAACAAAACACTAACATAGTTTCTAGCATCTCAGGACTTCATCTCTAACATCCCAAATTCCTCCAGTGGTGGGAAATTATTGCCTGATGCTTAGAGAGGGACCCGGGGTCAGAGTTGAGAGTGAGAGCAACTCGCCTTGTGTCTGGGAGTCCCAGGGTTTCTATAATGTCGTTCTAGCCTGCAATTGGTCTTCAGCAATTCGTTACATTTGAGCTCATACTTTTTTCTTCTTTTATATATCTTTTCTTTTCTTTCTTTTTTTATTTTTTTGCTGAGGAAGATTCACCATGAGCTAACATCTGTGCCAATCTTCCTCTATTCTTTAGCATGTGGGCTGCCAGCACAGCATGGCCACTAACAGAGCAGTGTAGCTCCACTCCTGGGAACCAAACCCAGGGTGCCAATGTGGAGAATGCTGAACTTAACCACTAGGCTACTGGGCCTGATGCTTCTATATTGTCTTCTTTTTTTTTTTTTTTTTTTGAGGAAGATTATCCCTGAGCTAGCATCCACTACCAATCCTCCTCTTTTTGCTGAGGAAGACTGACCCTGAGCTGACATCCATGCCCATCTTCCTCTACTTTACATGTGGGATGCCTGCCACAGTATGGCTTGATAAGTGGTGCGTAGATCTGCACCCGAGATCTGAACCAGCGAACCCGGGGCCACCAAAGCAGAACCGGCGCACTTAACTGCTGCACCACCGGGCCGGCCCATAATATCGTCTTTTCACATAAGGATTTCTGTCTAAAATTCTGATTTCAATCTTATTTACTTTCTATTAATACTAATTTGGGGCTTTTGTCAACATGCCAAAAGGCTTTTTTTCCTAGCAATTTTACCAGTATCCTCTGCTTTCTTCAATCTAGTTCATTATTCCCTGAATTCATATCCATTTCATAAGAAATACGTATATGAAATAGACACACACATTCACAGAAACACATGCACACATATATATTTATACTCTTACTTTTCTTGAATTACAATTTGCAATATATCTCCTGCATTGTTTCATCTGTTTCTTTGCTGGGCTTCCTGTTGTATACGCGCTTGATGCTCTTCGCCTGTCTTGTCATTTAATCACAAGTTACTTTTGTCATTTTTTAAATTATTTCATTTTCACATTCTATTTATTCTAAGATATTAACTTTTGTACAAATTTGTTCTTGTGTCTTTGTGTTTTAGTCTTAATAAGAAATGTTTTTATTTCCATTATTTCCTTGGGAATATCATCTCATTCTTGAATATTTTTAGCCTTGATGTATGTGGATCTTTGATTTCTTCTATAACGTCCTTAATTTATTTTGGCTTGTTTAGTTACAGTCTTCATCTATTTTGTGGGCATCTTAAACTGTGTGCTTACACTTTTGGAGGACATTACGCTGATCCATATTTTCTAAAGTGATTCAACCATGATTCTTTCTTTAGCATGTTTTCCCATGAACTTAATTTTTCTGAACCTTCATGGTAAGAGTGGATCCGAATTGCTTTTTTAGCTTTCTGACTCTAATGCTCCTCTTTCTGATGTCCCGACAAAGTGATAAAGCTGATACACACTTGTGCTTTCTGAGACGGCACTTTCTACAGCCGTTAGTCTACTGTTATCTAGATCTTTGTTTTGCTTTGCTCCTACTGTCGCAGTCCTGCCCAATGTGGATTTCTAGACATTTAGAATGACTTTTTACTGGAACAAGACCTTGAGTTTCAGTGTCGAGATTTCGCAGGGCTGGATCTGATTCAGCTACTGGAGACTCCCCTTTCGATTTTTTGTGCTCTGTGGTCTGCAGAACACCTCCCAGTTTCCACTAGTGTTTTCAAACTGGCCCATTGTACTTTCCAGGGAATGCCTATTGGAGATTTTAGTATTCTCCTGGTCTCCAGTCTATCAGATGCCCTGTTTCTCAGTTTCATTTCCTACTTTTGTCACCTAATTTTCTGTAGATATTGGTACATGTTTGGTTTTCCTGTTAGAAAACGAATTACTGATTTACCAAAAAAAAAAAGATAAAATTGTATAATATAATAGATCAATCCAGAAGGGCCAATATTTAACAAATGCCTTCTAAAAGCAAGAAAGATAAGCTATTCAAAATTCCAAAAATGTTCCTATGTGCTAAATGCAAATACATCATACTGGAATATATGATCTTGAAAGAATAAATTTCCGAATGTTTGGAGTTCAGTTTGATATCTGATTTCTCTGCATTACTAATATATACTAGAAAACAGTATAGGATCTTCAGCCAAAATCAATCAAGGGTGAGGGTTCAATAAATTTATCTTTAGACATACAAAATCTCAAAAGATATCTACATCATAAATTATTTCTAAGGAAAAAATTGAGAAATAAGCTTTAGCAATATGAGAGTCTAGGCCAATGATTTTGGAAAGAGTTAATCCAACTCAGAAAGTCCTTGGACAAGAGCTATGCCACAGGCTTTGATAAATTAGTTCAGTTTGGAATACAAAATGGAAGAGACCAGAAGGCAACTACTCTAGGAAAAAAAATAATTGTTGTACTTGAGTGTATGGAAATATATACTAATAATTTTAAGTACATAGAAAACAGGGAATTATTAACTCATAGTACACCAGTGGGCTCAGCAATGATAAAATAAGTTCATAATTATAAAATTTAACTACTTACCACTGATTTATCCAAATATTATGATACAAATCTACTAGGTATGAAGGATGAAAAGTAATAGTAGTAATATGGTTGAGCTAATTCATGATCCAAAATAAGAGAAATACAATAAATGCCCCAAAATGGTAGTGGTAGAATAGATGTATAAGCACATTTTTAAGAACCACATATGAATACAAGAGGAAATATCCAGAGGAATTGACAGTTGTTGTTTTTGAGAACACGATTATGGGTAGGAAAGAGAAATACAAGGAATTCTTCCTTTTCTTACATGCATTTTAACACCATTTAATTTTTATATATGTATGTGTATTACCTTGACTGAAATAATTAACTAAAAATAAAAACAAAGTAATATAAAAATAAAGAATTTAGAACTACAAATAGTTGTAAAGTACACTCAAAAAGACATTATTAATTATAACATGGATGAAGAAGACTAGGTGATTCTCTGATTACCGATTAACATGATGATGGTTATGATGATATGAGTAACAACATTATTATTGTGAAAATGATTTCCATCTGTTCATTCTGGCCAAGGCTGTCTTGAGTTAAACTTCAGATTGTATCCTTAGTAAGCAAAACTACTACAGAGGTAAAGAGATTAGTTTGTGTCTCCCAGGAACAAGAACAAGAGAGTCAGCTGACCTATCTGTTAACGGGATTGGAAAAAGTTTTCAAGTGACCAATACATATATTGATTTATAAGATCAACTACCTTGAGTGGTAATTGATAGAACACATTTTCAGATGTTTATATCTTCCATTTTTTTTTTTTTGATGCTTGAAGAAATCCAAACCTTAATGTTTATTTTTGTCGTTCAATATTTCAACTCAGATTGTGTTTTTCCACTCAAAGTGTTTTAGAACTTGGTTTACCTGTATCTTTTAATAGACCATACTTGGAGGTACTGTTGAAAGTTACCTTGGTACTCCTCAAACTGTGTTGAATGCTGTCTGGTTTCCAAGGCATTAGATTTAATATGATTATTTTAGTTTGAGTAGAACACTGTTTGCCTTAGGAATCATCCATGTATTTTTGCTAACAATAATTAAAATTAATCAGATCCTTCCTTTTCACGGTCTTGAGATGTAATATAAAATATGCTGGAGGCTTGGGATTCTTTGTGAGGGAAAGTCTCACTATTACAATTGTTTCCCCTTTGGGAAGATGAAATATATTTTTAGGAACAGCTCAACCTTTTAAATTAATAGAAAATGCAATAGTAAACTTTATGTGGTTTTGGTGTCAATCCTGGGCTTAAGCTCTGGTATCCCCTGGCGAATATTATAGAAGAAAATTTCTTACAGGCTGATAATTTAAATATCAGTGTAACATATATTAAAATTTACTATATAAAAATGTAAATTCCTGTTTATTCAAATCAGACTGCTTCAATGGATTTTGGGAATTGGAAGCCCTCATTAGATATTACTCTATTTAGGATACTGAAACATTTTAAATCTAGTGCTAATCCTTTAATGTAACTTCGGTCTTTTTTTTCTTCTTCTCTCCAAAGCCCCCCAGTGCATGGTTGTATACTCTAGTTGAGGGTCCTTCCATTTGTGCTACATGGGACGCCACCTCAGCGCAGCCTGATGAGCAGTACTAGGTCAACAGCCATGTTCCGAACCAGCAAAACCCTGGGCCACTGAAGTGGAGCACACAAATGCCCCAGGACTTTGCTCTTTATGAAGATAGTAGAATAGCTAGAATTCTTTACTCCTAAACTCAACTTTTCCCATTTTTGGTATTTAGCTCTGCTCCAGAATTGCCTGTATTAATTTGTTCAACATTTGCCACTGAGAGTAATACTGAAATCTTTCTGAAGTTATTATATTTCTAATTATTCAAACTGAAGCTCATTAGGAAGGCCTTGAATTTGGGAACTTAAAATAGCACCAGGAGGCTTCACCTCATCGTGGACAAATCTTTTCCTTTCAGAATGTCTGCTATGTGAACTGAACTCATTCAGAGAAATCCTAACAGTGCTAAAAACTAACGAATATTTACAGAGAGCTTCATGAGTACTGAGCAACAGTATTAGCTTTTTCACATCTCGCCCTCACCCTCTGAGTAAAGTGTTATTTTTAACCCAATTTTACAGGTGGGAAAAGTTAGATACAGAGTGATTAAGTGGCTGACAGGCCCCTCAGACCCATACCTCTGACTTTAATGCCTGCCAAATGGACATTATGCTGTAGTTAAGGACAGAAATTGCACACCAGGCTTCCCTCATTGCTTTGATTGTCACATTTGGAAATGTCATCTCGGTACCTTGACCTCTCCTGCTCCACGGATCTTGTCTTCTGTTCTGCTTCAACCGTTTACTAGAAGTGTGCACTAGAGGCGTCTTTACCCATAACTCCACCATCTTCATTGCAAGCGTCCACTCTCCATCCAGCTCTTCTCACCTTTACAGCTCACTCCTACCAGGATCCTGCCTCCAAAAGTTTGAACTTCTGGGACTAAAAATACATTTATTGTACTAATTTTTCACTATTGCTTAACAGACAAATCATCACTCTCCTTCCTTTCAAGCTGAAGGTGCACAGCCCATTCTTAAATTACTCCCCTCACATGCCCTTAACTCCTTGGCTGCAGTCTGCTTCCATCACACCTACACGGCAAAACCTCAAACCCACTTAACTCCCAGCCTCTTCCTGCTCTGCACCTGCACGTGTACCACATTGGATAATGGGCCTGAATTGAGATAACAAAACCCAAACGCAACACTAAACAAAACACACTCACAAACATGCCAACCACCCTCACTGTAAATTTATAAACCCTTTAAGTTGCTCTATGTGCTGCCCAGTAACCATTCTGTATTTTCCCAGCCCACTAATTTACATGAATGTTTCACACTTTCTCATCTATGTTCATACTTAAACATCTTTTCACTCAGCTGGTAACCTTGCAACTCTATGCTCGCAGTACTGCCTCTGCTCTCCCATCGCATCTGTGCCAATATTTTCTTCCTTCTCTCCTGTTACTGCTCCTTAAAGTATGTTCACTTTCGCAATAAATACCATCCTTTCCCACTTCCTGAAGAACCTCTCCAACCAGTCTACATATGTGCAATTTTTCTCTCCTGAATTATTTGCTCTGGACCCAGTACTCATCTAGCTGCTACATCACTTTTTCTGCACCCCTTCCAGTTCCTCTCTTCCCACTCTTGCAACAACTATTTGAATCAGACTCTTAACCCACAACTTCACGGAAACCATTCTTGTCAAGGTTACCAATGATCTCAACATTGTTGAATCTAATCGTCTATTCTCAGTCTTCGTTTCACTTGGTCAGCAGCAATTAACACAATTGATTACTTGATTTTTTTTTCATTTGGCTAAGGGACATTCTGCTCTGATTTTATTCCTTCTTCATTAATCATTCCCCTCGGTGCCTTTTGCTAGTTCCTTCCTTTCTCCTTGATCTCTAAATGTTGGAATTCCCTAGGGCTCAGGTTTCAGAATGCTTGTTATCTCTGACTTCAGTCAATTCACTCTCTGGTAATGATATCTAGTCTTATGGCTTTAAAAATCATTTATACACAGATGACTCCTATCTGTCGGTCTCCATCTGAATCTCTCCCCTATACTTTAGATGCATATATCCAAAGCTTTCAAAGTCTCCCCTTGTATGTCTAACTGGCTTCTTAAACCTACCACACCAAAATCCAAACTCTTGCTCTTTTTATCCAAACCTATACATACAGCCTCTTCCTTTTAGGGCAATTGCAATTCTTTGCAATGGGGTCGGACGACAATGTTGAAGTCTCTCTTGTCCCTTCCTCTCTCTCGCACTCTACCACCAATCTTTCGAAACAAATCTGCTTTTGAAATAAGTCTATAACATCATCAAACTACTTTCCATTGCTCCCAACCATGTGTTCAAACTCCCATCCTATCCCTACTATCTGTTCTCAATGCTACAGTCGTATTGATACTTTTTGATACTTTTAAAATATGTGTAAGCATGTCAGACTGCTCAATATCCTCTAAAGAGTTTCCATATAGTGGTAAAATAAAGATAAATACATGAGATATAATGTCCTACATAAACAGCACTCTGGCTCTCTGTCAGACATTAAGTGCTCCCACTCTCTCCCTGGCACAGTCTTTCCCATCCAAACTTCCTTACGATACCAATAACAATGGGAGGATGTTCTGCCCACAGAGCCTTTCCACTTGCTGTTTTCCCAGCCTTAAACGCTCCTTCTCTTTATATCCATGACCCACTCATTGCCTCATCTTTTCTAGGTTTATGCCTAAATACAAGCATATTAGTGAAGGCTTTTTACCACCTATACTGTTCCTTGTTTGTTTTTTCTTTATAGGATTCAACACCACCTAATATAATGTATATTTTCCTTTTCACTAGTTTACTATCTGTCTCCCTCAAGAGGAAGTGCACTGTGAGGGCAGGGAATTCTGAAAGTTTTTCACTATTATATCCCATCTCTAGAAGAATGTTGCCAAAATAGGAAGGCTCAAGAGATATTTGTTGAATTAATTAATTAATTAAGAACAAAATGGACAAGTGTCTCGTTGAGTACCCAGATGGAACAATACAGTACAGAAACTCCAGAGAGTCATCAATAAACAAAAGAAAAACAAACAAACAAAACACCAATGATAAGTCCTGGGGAAACTCATACAGATAAAGTAGAATTAAGAGTAAAGAAAGATGAGCTAGCTTGCAGATACTGCTGCATCGCCTCCAACACACATGTACCTCACCTTGGGAGCGACTTAAGAAAAAAAGATTAAAAACAGGTATGTGCTGCAAGGCATGGTAGGCTATACTCTTTAAAGATTAATTACTCATCTATAGTATAAAATACCACCAGAAATTCTGTGAAGAATTGTTCAACTTAATGTACCATAGGTTTTCAATCAATTTCAATTAATGTTTGTAGCATCCAAGATGGGCCTGGTAGATTTCTACCAATGTCTCTTTAAAAGCATCAAAAAGATTTTCACGATATGGTAGCCAATAATTCTGTCGCAAAGTACTTCCAGATCTAATCCATTCCTAGTTTAGGGCAGGATTGTAAATCCTGGCCCCCTTTTGGTGGAGTACAGTTATTACTGCTACTTCTGATCAGTGAGTTGTTATCATACATGTGTCACTTCTGGGCCCAAATTTTGAACTCATAAGATAAGACCCTCCAAAGCAGTGTTTTCTTTCTGGCACACTGACCAGCAACATTTGGGACTAGTGCGTACTTCATTAATAATCTTGGTTTCTTACATCCAGTCCCCAACTTGTACTAACCTGCAGTGGTAAACAGCATGATAGAGGAAAAAAAATGCATATCTATACCTCTGTCTCTATATTTCTACTTCTCCGTCTCTATCTCTACCTCTATACGACACCTGCTCTGAATGATACAAAGAGGAAGCCAAGGAAACAGTCACATCTCTTAATATAGATATAGCTACTCTTTTTTTTTTTTAATTACAGCAGGTGAAATCATTCCTTAATTACATTTATTTTTGGATAACCATTCAAAATATATTTTGAAATTCCCTGAGTTTTTCCTACTATATCAGTTATATATTGCTGCATAACAAACTTTCCAAAATTTAGCAACTTAAAGCTATAAACTACAAAAATATATTATCTTCCAGTGTCTGTGGGTTGGGAATTCAGGAATGGCTTAACTGGGTCCTCTGTCTCTGGGCTACCATCAAGGGCTGTGGTCATCCCAAGGTTTGACTTGGGGAAGATCCATTTGTGTTGAGGAAGATTAGCCCTGAGCTGGCATCTTTGCCAATCTTCCTCTATTTTATATATAGGTCACCGCCACCGTATGGTTGACAAGTGGTGTAGGTCCACGCCTGGGATCCAAACCTGCGAACCTGGGCCACTAAAGCAGAGCCTGCTGAACTTAAGCACTAGGCCACGGGGCTGGCCACATGATCCACTTCTAAGACCATTCGTGTGGCTGTTTGCAGGCCTCAGGTCCTGGCTGACTGTTGGCAAGAGTCATCTGTTTCTTCCCTCATGGGCCACTCTGTAGGGCAGCTCACAATACGACAACTGCCTTCCCTTCAGAGCAAGCAAGAAAGACAGCGGGAGAGGGTAAGACAAAACTCAGACTTTATAATCTAATCTCAGCTGTGACTATTTTTGCTGTATCATGTTTGTTAGATGTCAGTCATTAGGTCTAGTCCACACTCAAGAAGAGGGGACTATACAAAGTGGCAAATACCAGCAAGTGAAAATCATCAGGGGCCATTTCAGAGCCTGCCTACCGCACCATCATTAGAACGCTTCCCGGCCTCTGACCCACTTCCTTGGTCAATTGGTGCTTAATTGGTATTAAGCAGCTGCCTTAAAGTATAATACATTATTTATTATCTATGTTTTTAAATCCACTGGTTTTTAAAAAATCAAACCCAATATTCAAAACTTAAAAGAAAACGTACTCTCTTGATCTTAAGAAATTTAAAGGAACAATGTAAACTGCATATACCTTCAATATTCCTGATCTTGACGAATTTGCATGGTGGACAGAATTCTTTAGAGACTAACACCTGCCAATCAGCCTGTGATTGCCTATTTGTTCCCTCAAATCAAGAAATCTAACTTAGCAAAGTTAAAGCACTGGTTATGGACCCATTACCATGAGCTCTATGACACCTGAGTCAGCATTCCTTTTTTGTTACAAGCTCTGTTTTTCCATAACTTAAGTATAAAGTCCCTCAATGTAAATTATAATTATTTTGGGAAAAAATTGAGGAAATTATACAAATTATGGCTAGACACAGCACAGATAGTGCCAAGACTGCTTTGTGGAAATGAGAACTCTGAGACGTATAGCAATTATTTAAAAATTCAAAAGATTGATACATAGATATCTACAGCAGTTCCACTGGAGAATTAAAAATAAGAACCTGTGCCTAACTCAGTTGAGGAGTATTGTTACTTACTATACTACTCCATGGGCATTGTTAATTACTCCCAAGACCCCAGACACCATTATCTCTGGCTGAGTCGTCCCTTCTAAGCACTGTGCCCTCAGTCCAGTTTCCTGTCAAATATCATTACATGGAAAATTCACAAATCCTTCAAAGTCTAAACATTAAAAATTCCAAAATCCTTTAGTAGGTTTTAAAATTATATTTAGAAAATAAAAGTTCCTAGCCCTTAGCATGACCTAGAAGTTTCTGCCAATCTCTCCTTTCACGTTTTGTACCACTGCTCTCTCTATTTCTTTCTATGATACAGACACACCGACCTTCACTTCTGTTTCCATAGTCACTTGGGTACCCTGAAAAGGGAAATTATAATTATCTTGAGAAAATTCATAGTTTATATATCCACAAGACAGATGCTATATATTGACAGCCTCATGGTCATAAAACTCTTAGCCATATAGCGTATGTTTCTAAATGAAAAGAAATATACACATACACACAAATATATACATATGCACACACATATATATTTACATATGTGTATGTGTATATATATATATTTTTTTTCAAATTTTTTTTTTCATTTTTCTCCACAAAGCCCCTGGTACATAGTTGTATATTCTTAGTTGTAGGTCCCTCTAGTTGTGGCATGTGGGACGCCACCTCAGCATGCCTTGATGAGCGGCACCATGTCCGTGCCCAGGATCTGAACTAGCGAAACCCTGGGCCGCCTGCAGCGGAGGGCACAAACTTAACCACTCAGCCATGGAGCCGGCCCCTATATTTTTTATATATGTATGTATGTGTGTGTATATTAAAAAATTCAAGCTTAATCAGGGAGAGAAGCTTCCTTTTATCCTAAAAATAGCAACTTATAGTTGAATTGACTGAGAGGTGTTTTTCGCTTTTTTTTTTGAGAGAGTATAGCAAATCCTCCTGGAAATTATAAGATTTATTACAATTATTATCTTATGAAAGTTTTATCTGCTAATTGGCATTGGATATTTCACAAGCCAGCTGTCACCTAATTATGGAACCTAAAAATATTTTAGGAAGTTTTACTCTGAATTGATAATTCCACATAACAACAAATAAAACTGTCATTATTTTTTAAATCCTAAAGACTGTGGTTTCATTTCTTAGTTTCATATACAACAGGGTCTGAAATAAGAAGAAAATACAATGTAAGTGACAGAGAGAATGAGGAAAATTTTCTATTCTTTTTAGGGAAGAAATGACTCTGAAAGTTTTAGGGAATAAATTGTGTTCTTAGTGTCACTTTCCCACACAGTGCCTGTTACTTTCACTTGACTGTGTGTGACTCTCAAAGCTGGCAAGTGAAACAAAATGCTCTCAGTTACTGAGATAGAAAATAAACCACCTATATTTTTTTTTATTTCTAAATCTGTTATCTCTGGAATAACTTAAGAATATTTCATTAACTTCTCAGAGGTTTGCACTTGTCATTTAATGAAAGTAGATTTAGATTTTCCTTTATAATAAAACACAGAAATATTATTAGTAAATTGGACAAGAGAAACATGTACATTGTACCAAAAGTTAGCTGTGTGCAGTGTCTACAAATGCAAGCCACTCATGTAAAAAAAGCTATTACTCACAAATGTTAAACTTATAATATTGAAAACTCTAATTGTCATATTAGATATTTCAACATCCATAAAGCCATTATAGCACAAAATAATTTCTCTTTAGTGTTGGTGCATTACATGGATTGGAACAGCTTTTGTTATAACAGAATAAAATAAACAATAGCCTAATATGGATAAATAATTCCCAAGTGTGGCTCAGATATTGGCTGTATTTTGGGTGTTTAGATTTGACTGAAAATTTGAGGGAATGGAAGGTGGTTCTTTTACAGCACCATGGAGCAAATAATTTAACCCCCTCTGTCTTCTTGATTCTTCTGTCTATTCATACCTTTGCAAACATCTCACTGCACTGCCTCTCTGCAGGCCCTCTTCATCCTGGACTGTCATTTTACAGATTGACCCAGGTTTTATCTTTATCCCTCAAATTCCCCCATGTTTTTTCTGTCATATTCCAAATTCTGTTCTTTTCTTATACAGAACATTTTAGCCATCTCTTTGTTTCGCTCTTCCTTGAAAGCCATGTCGTATGAACCTTAAATTATATAGTAAAAAATAATTACCACAGTATTTTCAAAGTCAAATGCCATACATATTCAAGATAAATTACAACACTCTCTTAAGACAGAAGTGGTTACATTCAAATAAACTATATAGCAAATTCTCTTATGTTTGTATTATTTTATAGTTAATAAGTTTTACATTACAGTACATTTTTAGATTTACAGAATAATTGACCAGATAATACGTAGAATTCTACATATCTGTAACCATGGGCCTTCCAGGACCACTTCAATTAACCCCATCTTATCAACAGAGTGCTTAAGAATTAATTGTCTTTCAGAAAATTTGCAAAGTCACATAGCCAGAGCATGTGCAGAAAAAATCTCAACCTGAAATGATTGTGGAACCAAAGATTCTCTTCCCAAAGGAATCAAAGGATCGGGTCACAACCGGAACTTAAAAGTGGGACTCTTAGCAGAAGTGAGGGGTCCCTCATTCAGGAAAATCCAGTGTTAAAGTTCCTTCCCTGCCTCATTATAAATGTTTAGAACCTTATTGTAAATGTTTAGAACCCTATCATAAATGTTTAGACCCTTACCATAAATGCTTGAAGCCCACCAATCAGAACTTGTCCCACCAGAATTTCCATGGGCCAGCCTCTTCTCCCTAATTCTTAAATTTTGTCCCAAATCCTGAATGGAGGCGACAGAGCTGAGGGCACATGCCCCCTGTCTTCCTGCAGATCCATCTCACAGAATAAAGCTGATTTCTTTCCAAAGGCTGATAACATAATTAATCAGCTTGCTTATGTGCATTGGGAAAGAGAACCCCAATTTTGTGTGGTAATATGTCCACCTCCCACCTTCACAGTTTCCTCTGTTATTAGCGTCTTACATTAGTGTTGTACACTTGTCACAACTAAAGAAACAATATTGATACAGTCTTGTTAAATATAATCCATAGTTTACATTAGGGCTCACTGTGTTATATGGTTCTATGAGTTTTGATAAAGGCACATTGCCAGGTATCCACCTCTAGAGTTTCATGCAAAATTGTTTCACCACCTTAAAAATTCCCTGTACTTCGCCTAGTCAACATTTTGAAGGAGAGCAAAATATACCACCCCAAAATATGCTTCTTCTACATACTGATTATTTTGAGCTGGTTATTTTTAAGAAACAGCAGATACAGGAGAAGCTCTAAAAACTGAGTAGAAGTTATGCTTTTGAAAGAGACATTTACATTTATAAGGGAAATCTCCATTTGAAAGGATGCCTCCTTCTCTGTACAAAGTAGAGAAGAATGACTCTAAATCTCTAGAAACTCTCATCAATGGAGACATCAGGGACTTAAATCTTCATAAAAACCATATCTTTGTTTACTGTGCTTTTCCTGGTAAGCTCCCATAACTGGCCTCTCCCCACATCTTAATGTCTTCTTTTGTCTTTAGCTGGAGACGATATTTAAGGTGGTGGCTTTGGTCATTTGGAGGAGTTACTCAGTTTTCCTGGGTATCTCCCAACTATACAGGAGGTATACACGTTTATTAAACTCCTATTTTTCTCCTGTTAATCTGTCTTTTATTGCATGGGGGTATCTCAGCCAAGAACACAGAAAGATAGAGGGAAAATTGTTTTTCCTCCCCTGTACTTCCCTCTCTCTTAGAGAATATCCAGCAGTCACTCTTCTTTTTACTGTCTCTATCATTTTGTCTTTTCCATAATATTATATAGTTGGATTCATACATTATTGTAGCCTTATCAGACTGACTTCTTACACTTAACAATATGTATTTAATATCCCTCCATGTCTTATCACAGCTTGATAGTTCATTCCTTTTTTGTTGCTTAATGATATGCCATTATGGATGTACCATAGTTTATTCTTTCACCTATTGAAAGACATCTTTGTTGTTTCCAGTTTTGAGTAATTATGATTAAAGCTGTTATAAACATTCATGCACAGATTACTGTGTGGACATAAGTTGTCATCTCAATTGAGTAAATATTTTGGGAAGCTTGTTAATGTTGTGGTAAAGCTGGGTGTATGTGGGAGGAGGGGTATTCTACAATCCCATGTTTAAGTCTCAGTCTTACAGTGGACTGGTGGCCCTGGGTCATGACTTCACAAGAGCTTCTCAGCATTTGCCTCCCTTAGTTGAGGCAGAAAATCTAGAGGGACCTGGAGTTGGGTAATTTCCTCTCTCTCAAGTCTGATAAGGCTTTACTGAAGTCTTCTCCTTTACTTGGTAGGTATTTATTATGGAGGTTGCTGGAGGCTTTTTTCAAAATTCACATGTCTTCTAAGTGTATGTCGAAATGATTACTTTTCCACTCTCCTTGGCCAAGCACGAGGGGATTTTTCTCTGATCTTCACCATGAGAACCTGGTGGGGCTCCTGGAGGTAAAATCCACAAAACCATATGTGGGAGAGGGGCTTAGATTTGGTCCCCAGGAGTCTTTAGCCTTCAAGCTGATCCACACTCAACTTCGGCAGGTTATTGAAGTTACTCTGTAAGTGTTTTCTGCTGCCTCCAGTGACTTCTGCTTCAGGTAAACTATTTATAGTCTCTGTATTCACCTTTCTCTCCCGTTTTTGGGGAGATAGTTTATACTGTGACCTCAATTCTCTGAAAGATCTAAGAAATGTTGTTGATTTTCAATTCAGCTTTTTTCCTGTTGTGAAGGTGGAAGTGATGACTTACAAGTTTCTTTACATGTTGGAGCAGAAATTGGAAATCTTTCAAATGTAGTTTTCATAATTTTTTTTCCTGTCTCTTGCTCTCTCTGCTCAGAAGAAATAACATGTGGAGAAGGAAGAGATGGATCAACATTGCCTGTAACATTCATGTTTGGAATATAAGTCTAGTATACTATTAGTCAGTTTGTTTGTTTGTTTCATTTTGCTTTTAACTAGTGACCGATATGGCCTTAAGTTCCCCTTAGCTTGACTAAACTTTTGACAGGCTTCTTCCTGACTCTAGGCCCCTGACCATCCCTTTGCTTAGAGCACTTAGTTAGAAAACAGATTATTGTAAATTCTCTGTCCCTTAGATACGCACAGTAGTCCCCGATCTGCTTTCCGCAGTTTTAGTTACCCACAGTCAATAATGGTCTGAAAATTTTAAATGGAAAATCCCAGAAATAAACAACTCATAAGTTTTAAATTGTGCACCATTCTGAGTAATGTGATGAAATCTCACACCGTCCTGTTCCCCAGTACATGAATTATCCCTTTGTCCCTTGGGTCCACACTGTATATGGCACCCACCTGTTAGTCACTTAGTAGCCATCTTGGTTGTCAGATGAACTGTCTTGGTGTCACAGCTCTTGTGTTCTAGTAACATTTCTTTTACTTAACAATGGCCCCAAAGCACAAGAGTAATGATGCCGGCATTTCAGAGATGCTAAAGAGCAGCCATAAAGTGCTTCCTTTAAGTGAAAAGGTGAAAGTTCTTGACTTACTATGGAAAGAAACAAAATCATATGCTGAGGTTGTTAAGCTCTATAGTAACTTTTATTATAGTAAATTGCTATAATTGTCCTATTTTGTTATTAGTTATTGTTAATATCTTACTGTGACTAATTTATAAATTAAAGTTTGTCATAGGCATATATGTATAGGAAAAAATGGATTATATGTAGGGTTCAGTACTGTTTGCAATTTCAGGCATCCACTGGGGGTTTTGGAACATATCCCCTGAGGATAAGGAGGAACTTCCGTAAATCTCTTTAAAAACCTCTTCTCAGCTTTACAACCTGGAAATGTCTTTCTTAGGGACCTGGGAGCATCCCTTTGAAATGTAACTTCAAGAGAGATACCACCCCATCTCCTAGTCTCTGTGGGAGGGTAGCAGCTTTACTTCAAGAGAGCCTTGCTCCAAGTTGTAAAACTAGCTTCTATCACAAAAAGAAATTTGACTTTTCCTTTGGTTAAAGCCATTTAGGAACCACAATGGCCTGTGTTGGCCCTCTCACACCACTGCTTAAAAATCTTCCTTCCCTTTGTTTCAGCTAAGTCAAGGTCAGACTGAGTTCTGATCTCTCTTCACTATTGCAATTGTGTACATGTGTATGTATGAGAGAGTGAGAGGAAGAGGAAGAGCATGACGATTGACTAGCACTACAACTTAGGAATGTAAAATAATTTCCATGATCCTCAATTTATATAAAAGGGAGATAGCAGCACTGTAAGTAGAAGATTATATAGTATATATAAAAGTGCAGTGGAAATCTACATGTCTTTGCAGAATCAAGTTTTCCAGGAGTGATTCAACATCTAAAAATCTAAATGAGGGACTGGCCCAGGGGAGTAATGGTTAAATTTGTGTGCTCCAGTTTGGTACTCTGGGGTTCTGGGGTTTGGATCCTGGGCACAGACCTACATATCACTCATCAAACCACGCTGTGGCAGAATCCCACATAGAAAATAGAGGAAGATTGGCACGGATGTTAGCTCAGACACAATCTTCCCCAAGCAAAAAGAGGAAGATTGGCAACAGATGTTAACTCAGGGCCAATCTTCCTCACCAAAAGACAAACAAACAAACAAAAATTAAAAATCTAAATGAATATTAAACTGTCATGAATAAATTATGCAATTGCCATATTTGTTTCATCAGCTAATGTAAAATGCTTTGGTAACTTACTAAATTTGAGACTGACTCAATTTTCTCATATTTATTATATGGAACCATAAGAAATTGACTTTTATATAGGAAAAACGTGGTTCAATACTGGAAATTTCATTTGAGTCAACCTATACACAATGTAATTAAAATAATAGTCTTTCATAAGAGTAACTTTGGCAACCTCTTCATGATCTAGCATTTTATGTAAAATGTAATAATACTTATTGTAAATAATAATTATTCAATTTGTTATTAATTGGGCCCCAGTTATATTAGTATCATGATTTTGTAAAAAGGAATCACCTTAAAAATAATTTCTACTTTTATCCTTCCCCAAATCTGCCCTCCTATGTGAAGAGAGGAGATTGTCTCCCAATTAGCATCTACTCTTCCAGAGATAAACAGAACAGATGCATGTTCAGAGGAATACAGCACATAAATATGCATTTCAATCATTTATCTCTTACCTACTTTTGCAATTGTAAATTATGGTCTTTTTAAATTAGAGTACACAACAGATGGTGAAGAGTTAGTTTAAACTGATGTTTCCTTTCATATAAACTACTGTGCCAAGTGGTCTCACACTACAGCAGTTTAGTCGTTCACTACAGCAATTTATTTACTGCATTAAAATATATTGGATTAAATGGGCATTCCAGCCACATATGCCATATCATAAGTCTGGCTTTAAACAGAATGTCACTGTAGTGTCCTCACCCTATCTAAAGGGAGAAAGAACAATGGTTACTGTGAGCAAGTAAGAAATCACACTCTGTGAAATGACAAGATTCAGCATGATAAGAAATTCAATTTCTATCTCCACTTTCCTTTATGGGAAAAGAGATCTTACATATCCATGAATATAATAATAATATGATTTTAACTAAAATGAGTTTCACAGACAGCAAACTAATAGCCTGCTGAAGTACTTTACCTTCTTGTGTGTCATTATGTTTGTAAATAATAAAAAATAAATATGTGTATTCACACACACATCATACATGCAATAGAGGATGATTATTCAGTGGGCTTTTGACTAATGGTTGCCACTATAGATCATTCAATATTTATACATACATATGAAAAAATCTATATACATATATATTATTTTGTTTGTGCAGGGGTATTTGTACATTTTCCCCCAAATAATCTGATTATAATATTATGTTTTAGGACACCCACAATAAAATTCCCTCACTTCAAAAATTGTTTCAAGTCCATTAATTATGCATCTATATGAAGGGCCCAAAATATTTTGATTTGGTATGGTAGTCTTTTCCATAGTTATTAGCATAATGAAGTCAATTTTACAGAAAATGAAGAATTAGAACATGTTACAACAGCCAAAGTAATTTGATTCTTTCACAAAGCCAGATTTCTATTACATTACTCTATGGAAGCTAAAAGTGTCTGACTCGTGCAATTGGAAAGATAATTTAATTTAAATTATTTTCCTAGTATTAATCATTTAAGGATAACCACCCCCAGATTACTTTCCAAACCATGAAATTTGTCCCAAGTCAACGGAGGTGTGTGGGGGAGTCACTGAATGCATTTTCTAGAAGTATCTCTGCAGATATATTTATTTCCACATGAAAATATCTCTATGAGCCCTTTAGATCAATGTCTGGTGTAACCTTTTTGAGTGGGCTGAATTCAGCGAGGGTACATATAGGAAACAGCTGTAGTATCGGGACACTCGCCTCTTTACCGAGGAGCTCTTAGCAAGGAAGTCAGACACTAGTTTTCTCTCTGTGAAGCTACCTCCTTCTCCCAACCAACTTTGTTTAAAGGGGGGCAAAAACACCTCTGGAGAGAAGAGGAGGGGTATGTAGTCCTAATCCACTTGGCCAACACGTCACAGATTCTAGACTTGTCCTTTTTCTCCTTTCTTTTCTTACATAGGCTGGAAGCGGGTGATTGGGAAGCTGTTAGCAGGACCTTTATTTTCCATACCTCTTTTATGAATGGATCTAGTACTTCTATTTTGAAAATGGAGATATTTATCACACATTATTCCAAGATAACAAAATGTAAAACCACCATCCTATTGAACAAGTTTCTGTTGTGAATATTTTCGTTGCTTAGTTTTGTTTTCTATCCTCAAACATTCCCCCAAGACATTTTGAATACAGTCTGAGGTCGATTTTTAATATAACCAAAATGTGTTAAAACACTTGATTGACACAGATTAGTCCTAATTACTAAAATGCACTTGGCAGAGAAATATGTTTTTGAAACTTGAGATAATAAATCTTTTATGTTAATAATTCCAAATTTATGAAGCATTTATCTTTTAAGTGTTGATATAATTGATACTTCCATTAAGTGGATCAAATTTTTTTGTTTGAGTGGAATTGATGGTAAATGTAGTTCATAACTATTAGGCTGCAATGCAATATCCATGCATATAAGCATTTGAATTTTCTGTCATAAAAGCCATGTTTACATCTAATCAAGTAAAAACTTAAGTCATAATAGAATGTTATGCCTAGTAATTTTTTTCCACACACTGAGTTATTTTTAAGGAAATTTTGTAGATTGGAATGCTTAAATTTTTTTGAAGCATTTGGAAGAGGCTTAGATTATTTGTGTCTCAGTCCGTTCAGGCTGCGATAACAAAATACCATAGCCTGGGGCTTACAAACAACAAACACTTATGTCTCACAGTTCTGGAGGCTGGGAAATCCAAGGTCAAGGTACAACAGATTCAGAGTCTGATGAGCGCCCGCTTCCTGGTTCATAGATGGCCATCTTTTCACTGTGCCTTCACGTGGGAGAAGGGGTGAGGGAGCTCTCTGGGGCCTCTTTCATAAGGGCACTAATCCCATTCATAAGGGCTCTGCCCTCATGACCTAATCACTAAGGGCCTCACCTTCTAATACTACCACCTTGAAGGTTAGGATTTCAGCATACGAATTTTGTGGGGACATAAATAATCCCCTCTATGGTAGTAAGGCTGTTTCACCTTTCCAGTTTACTCTGGTTTTCTTAGATTTCTCTTAGAAAAAAAATCCAAATGAAATATTTGACATTCATATATTTGTCGAGGTTTGTAAGTTGTGTGACTTAATGTATAATATTTATGCAATGTGTGTGTGTATGTGTATGGGTGAAAAATCACCGGCAAAGGGAGCATGCTGTGTATATTGGCTAGAAATTATTGAATATTGTCCATTCTTTCACCCCTTGGTACTATTTTCGCCAAAGTTTATGACTCCAATGCACAAAACATAGCTTTAAAAAATGTTTCATTTTTATAGACCTCTTTAAGATCACACCATATGATAAAGAGTCCCTTAGCTACCAATGCCATCAAAATGAAGTAGAAAAGTCCAAACTTAGAGCACTTTACCTTGATAAGTAAAAGCATAGGCTTTAAATATGTCTGGTTCCCTGCAGCCAATTTAAGAATGAAAAATATGGGACCAGAAAATAAAGGGCTTTCTGAAACAGAAAAAAAAAAAAATATATATATATATATATGGTAATAGCTTAAGGAAACAAGGTTTAATTGACATGCACACATCATTAAAATGATATCTGCAAAACAGTGTGTTTTCTTAGTATGATATTATTGGTAGAAAATTATTTATCATACATTATTATTTTTTATTGAGTTCATAGTAGTTTACATCAATGTGAGATTTCAGTTGTACCTTACTTCTTGTCTGTCTCCACATAAGTGCTCCCCTTCACCCCCTGTGCCCACCCCCCACCCCCTTCCCCTGGTAACCACTGAATTGTTTTCTTCATCCATGTGTTTGTTCATATTCCACATATGAGTGAAATCATTTGGTGTTTGTCTTTCTCAGTCTGGCTTATTTTGCTTAGCATAATTTCCTCCAGGTCCTTCCATGTTGTTAGTAATGAGATGAATTTGCCTTTTTTATGACTGAATAATATTCTATTGTATACATATACCACATCCTCTTTATCCAATTGTCAGTTGATGGGCGCTTGGATTATTTCCATGTCTTGGCTATTGTGAATAGTGCTGTAATGAACATAAGGGTGCATATGTTACTTTGCAGTGTTGATTTCAAGTTGTTTGGGTAGATATCCAGTAGTGGGATAGCTGGGTCATATGGTAGTTCTATTTTTAGTTTTTTGAGTATCATATATTACTAGCCAATATTCATTTATAAACAATTTTCAGGCTTACCATGTTTAGTTTGCATTTGAAAATAAATGTTCTCACAATGTACACAGTTTTCCTCCTAATGAAAAATGCTAGAGTTTTAACAATTACTTTGAGGCTTGTTGAGTTCCATCATGGAGTATTTAACCACATAATAGATATCTGCAATGTACTTAATCATGCATTGTAAGAGTTGACCCAATTTTACTTAACAACCAATACTTTAGTAAAAGTTGAAATTTTTAATGGTGTATTACTTTCAAAATTGACAATAAAAAAGAGATAATGAGAAAACACAAATCTCTAACAGAAAATACGTAATATTTCTGGGATTATTTCATTATTGCTGAGTTATTATGGATATTGTTTAGCAACTGGATACACAAATATTTACTCCATGGCACTATTTTGATTCCTACAGTCCAATGATAGTACAGTTTTATTATAGTCTCTCATTGTACTTCCCATACCTCTAATGAAAATCACTAGTTGTGTCATTCTAAGGCAAAGCCAATAAGAAGAGTAAAGCCTTGATGAGGATGTTATGCTCTGGAGAGAGAAACTGAACTTGAACAACACACAGGGGTAGTGTAAAATCAAGCCTGTGAGTCAGAATGATGAAGATACTCCTGGTTCGTGGAATAAGAAGAGAGAGGGGGTCAGGATGAACATGAATGATATGTGAGAAACAGGTTAGACATGCAAGAGTCAGACATACATAAAACTAGAGCAAAGAGGAGGTTGGGACACTTAAGTTCAAAATCAAAGCAATACTCAATGTGATTCCAGGAAATAATTGATTTAATGCATTGCAAGCAATACAAATTGCATATATACGTATATATATGAAAGAAAATAAGAAATGATTATGACATAGAATGTAAGGAACAAAATGATTAGAGACAAGACTTAAGTAGTAGTTAAAGCATATGTGTTAAAGACTTCGAGGACCATGCTAATGAAGGTAAGGTTTGATGGTAAGCATTGAGGAACTGTTGGAAGTTTGAAGAGAGTTAGGAAGTTGGAAGGTAACATGGTCCACAATATGGAATCTGGTATAAAAGCACCTAGGTTGAATCCTTGTTTTGTCACTTACTAGCTGTACGACCTTGGGATAGACAATTAATTTCTCTGTGTCTCAGATTTCTCTTTTGTAAAATAGGGATAATAATCTTACCTAATTTATAATGTTATGAAAATTAAGCTCAATAATTTACTATTTATAAAGCTTTTAAGACAGGGCCTCTAGCACAGTAAATGCTAATTGCATTTGGATAAATAAAACATAAAAGTAAATAGAACAAGGAAAAAAGTTTATTGGCTCTTGGAAAATGGTGAACAGTTACTGATTAAGCACTAACCGACTAAGCACTCCTTCACCAAAGAGATGGTGATGGCTGGATCGCTAAAGCTTCTGGTGCAATTCCCTTGGTCACTTCTGAGTCAAATGATCATCCACTAGGGGTTTCTGTTGTCCAAATTTATCTTAATCAAAAGAGAGCCTCTCATCTCCAATTTGGGGTTCAACACAGTTACTCAAATATCAAGTAACCTCTGATGGCTTCTGAATCCATCCAGATTTCTGGCAACCTACCTGATACTAGTCAAAACTTCTCTCCATCAGTGGGAGAGACTCAGTAATGAATCAGCTGTCCTAAAATGATGCAGACGTGAGGCTCATGGAAGGATATGCCAGGCCAGACATTGAGATAAGATTCTGTGACTTCAGGGATAACACATCACACAGACACATACACAATCATGTCGTTGCTGCTATTGTTTGTTGAAACACAAGAAAATGTCACAGCTGTCTTTACATTTCACACCAAATATTTCAGTGTTTTTTTATATATAACTGCAATACTAATTCCTGGCTTAAAGACAGGCAAATAGACCAATGGAACAGAATGGAGAGCCTGGAAATAAATCCACACATATATGGTCAACTGATCTTCAACAAGGGTGCCGAGAAGACACAATGGGAAAATGATAGTCTCTTCAACAAATGGTGCTTGGAAAATTGGATATCCACATGCAAAAGAGTAAAATTGGACCCTTATACCATACACAAAAGTAAACTCAAAATGGATTAAAGACTTAAACATAAGACCTGAAACCATAAAACTCCTAGAAGAAAATATAGAGGAAAACCTTCTTGAGATTGGTCTTGCTGATGATTTCATGGCTATGATATCGAAAGCACAGGCAACAAAAGCAAAAATAGACAAGTGGGACTATATCAAACTAAAAAGCTTCTGCACAGTAAAGAAAACAGTCAACAGAATGAAAAGGCATGGGAGAAAATATCTGCAGACCATATATCTGATAAGGAGCTAATTTCTAAGATGTCTAAGAAACTGCTACAACTCAATAGCAAAAAAACTAACAGCCCAAGTAAAACATGGGCTAAGGACTTGAGCAGACATTTTTCTGAAGAAGACATACAAGTGGCCAAGAAGTATATGAAAAGATGCTCAATATGCCTAATCATCAGCAAATCAAAACCACAATGAGACATCACCTCCTATGTTTTAGGATGGCTATAATCAAAAAACAAAAGAAACAATTGTTGGCAAGGTTGTGGAGAAATGGAACTCTTGTACACTTTTGGTGGGAATGCAAAATGGTACAGCTGCTATGAAAAACAGTATGGAGGTTCTTCAAAAAATTAAAAATAGAACTACCATATGATCCAGTAATTCCGCTTCTGGGTATTTATCCAAGAGAATTAAAACCAGGATCTTTTTTATTTTTGAGGAAGATTAGCCCTGAGCTAACTACTGCCAGTCCTCCTCTTTTTTTGCTGAGGAAGCCTGGCCCTGAGCTAACATCGTGCCCATCTTCCTCTACTTTATACGTGGGACGCCTACCACAGCATGGCATGCCAAGCGGTGCCATGTCCACACCCGGGATCCGAACCGGCAAACCCCAGGCCGCTGAGAAGCAGAACGTGAGAACATAACCACTGCGCCACCGGGCCAGCCCCTAAAACCAGGATCTTGAAGAGATGTTATCACTCCTTTGTTCAGTGCAACTATTCGTAATAGCCAAAATGTGAAAACAACCTAAATGTCCATCAACAGATGAACAGATTTTAAAAAAATGAATATTCATTCAGTGGACTGTTAGCCATAAAAAAGAAGGAAATCCTGCAATATGTGGCAACATGGATGAAGCTGGAGAACATTGTGCCAAGTGGAGGACAAATCCTGCATGATTCCACTTACATAAGGTATCTAAAATAGTCAAACTTATTGAAGCAAAGAATAGAACTGTGGTCGCCAGGGAACAGGCAAGGGGTGAAATAAAGAATTGCTGATCAATGGGTATACAATTTCAGTTACGCAAGATGAATAGATTCTTGAGTTCTGCTGTAGAACATTGTGTCTGCAGATAACAGTACTGTGCTGTGTACTTAAAAATCTGTTAAGAGAGCAGAGGCCGGCCCAGTGGCATAGTGGTTAAGTGTGCACGCTCTGCTTTGGTGGCCCAGGTTCGTGGGTTTCCCAGGGGCAGACCTGCACACGGCTCATCAAGTCATACTGTGGCAGCGTCCCATATACAAAGCAGAGAAAGACTGACACAGATGTTAGCTCAGGGACAACCTTTCTCATCAAAAAAAAAAAAGAGAGAGAGAGAGAGAGTAGACGTTATGATAAGTGTTCTTACCACAATAAAAATTTTTAAAAACTATGATACCATTATCACATGTAAGAAATTTCACTGAACTCTAATATTACCTACTATTCAATTCATACTCAAATTGGTCCAATTTTCCTCAGTGTCATTCGTGGCTATTTTTTTTTCAGGATCCAGTGACTACTCATAGAGCGCATTTTGTTATCATGTCTCTTTAATCTCCTTTAACTCAGAAGAGTCCTCTGCTGTTTTCATCTTTCGTGACATCGGCATTGTTCAAGATTCCACACCAGTTTTCTTATGGATTGTTGCACATTCTTGATTTGTCTGATTGTTTTCTCATGATTAGATTCAGTTTAAAACTTTTCTTAACAACACTCTAGAGGTGATATTATTTGCTTCCCATTGAATCATATTGGCAAGTACCTAATGTCAGTTTGACCCAGTTAAGGGGGTGCCTATCTACTGCAAAATGTTACTTCTTTTTAACAATTGTTTCTTCTCCAAGTAGTCATACATTAGCAACTGCAGGATTATTTGAAATGGAGATTCACAACTTGTCTCATAAACAGACTTCTTCCCATGAATATGGCCTTGTTTTTCTTTTCTTCGGATTCTTGATTCAGAATTGTTTCCCACACTAATTTGTGACAACATGTGTGGTCCAGGAAAGTTCACAGTGCCATCCTATGCACACTCCCTAGGGACCCAATAAGAGTGAGAGCTTTATTCCTCAAAGTTCTGCTTTGGACAACTATGGTTACTGCTTGTTTTATCCGTATGTGACCTGAGCTCAGTCATCAGTGATTTTATCTAAGATCCCTAATTTCACTAAATTTATTTGTGGCTAAGCTAAGATTTTCATTCAAGTTTAGGAGGCTCTCAAAGTCTTAACCAGTATATTATAAAATCAAGAACAGAAAAATATTTTTAAAACTAGATGTGAAACAGGTTGGTCTATCTTCTGGTTTACAGTTAACTTCCTTTTCCCAGATGTGTGAGAGGTTGAGTAACAAAGCGTTAGAATTCCGCTCTGGAGAACTTACTCTCCTGGTCACAGAGCCGGTGGAGGGAGTGATCCTGGATGCAAATGTAAAGGTTGTCTTGTAAACATTCCGTGGCCAACGATCCTGTGTTTCCTTTGCTAATTGAGATCATTGGTTTAATGCTATTGCTACTTTTTCTTTTAAAGAATGAAATATAAATATTTGACCTAAGTGTTCTTTGATGAATGCTTAATATTTAGTGCCAGTTGCATTTTAAGCTGCTAAATGTCCAGTTATTTGCAGGCATAATGAGATGACAAAAAGGTGTTTTACTTTATTGGCAAAAAGCGTTGAAGAGTGCATTTTTCATATTATTTTTCACAAAGTAAACAGCTCCTTCTGATTCATTTAAGCTTTTCAAACAAAATATTGCATTATCATACTGTAGGTAGTAAGGTCAACCAGTACATACTTCGGAAAAGTGTTTTATTCTTAGCATCAAAGAAGATACTAGTGAAAGGTTGTACTTGTCAACTTCATTCATATTCGGGTTGTCTAAATTATAAACATTCCACCTTAAAAGCTTTCATATTCTCTGAACTTCTCAATTACGTTACCTCTCTATCAATCTGTCAAATTTATATTACTTCAATCATGCATTTTTCTTCAATCCCTCTTTGGCAATCCTTTGCAAACATGACTTAAAAATTTTAAAAAAACAAATATTTTACCCATTTTAAGTTCTTTAAATGGCAAGGTGATTTACTTAAACTTTGTATTATTTGAAAGAGTGCTTAAATTTGTCTTGACAGTATTATGAAACAGAGCTTAATTGAGCAATGATCTGTGATATGGTGAAGTAAATTCTTAATATTATATAAAAAGCCAATAATATTTCTGTCTTCTTCTAAAAATATATTATCAAATAAATGCTTATCTCTACATTATTTACCATAAGATAAATATTGCACTACCATCTTTAACAAATGTCACAAATGCATATCTTTTTAACACTGGTCCTGTGTGTTGCCAGTGAGTAGTGGCATCAATGCGTCACCTTGCTGGATCAGCAAACATATGAGGAACTGTGACGATTTGAATGCAGTTCCCAGTCCACCAGATTTTTTTTAATCATTATTTTTTTACCAGTTAAGGGAGAGAAAGAAGAAAAGAAGAAGAAAAAATCAAGTGTTCTGTGTTAGTTCCAGGATTGATAGCTAAATTCTGGATTTTCCTGCAGGCATAAGACCCACACTTCCTCTCTGTTTGCACACTAGAGTTCAGAGTTCCAGAAGTCAGGCGCAAGTATGAGGGCCTTCTGTAGCAGTGATAGAAAAATAATTGCTTGAGTTGGCCAAGACAGTCAAATGGCCAACTTTGAACAAAATCCAACCAGCAGCTTAGCAAATAAAGAACATTTCTGGTGTACTCTTATTTTTTACTGTCGTCGTTAAATTTAAAAAAATCACCACATTTAGAGGTTTGCTTCTGTTTGCAGGAACCAGTAGGGAGAAGTTCAGTTCAGCAATTTTATACAGATGCAAAGTGAGACTGCGACAGCTGGGACAACGGTTCAAATCATGATGTTCAAGTGAGCGTGTTAATTCTGCTTTGATTTAAGAAAAGAGTCGCTTATTCAAGCCTTGATAGAGACTGGATGCCTATCACAAGGCGCTAGAACATAGAGATTTAGGGAAGATGCTCAATAGACAGAAAGTCTTGATGTGACTTCTCAATGTGACACTGGTCTATCAAAAAACTTCTCTGTACCAATGAGTTGCTCACGCACACATGAGGATGATAATTAAAACAGCATGTGGTGGTGTGGGGATTAAATGATATATGTATGGAGTTTAGGATAGTTCCTGGAGCTCTGCACACACTCAATAGACGTAAGCTATTACTCCATAGAGAATGGGAGGATAGAAGAAGGCCCCTGGCAGAAGTGAGTTTTTGCTACCATGAAGTCAGCCGTGAGAGGATCTGGGAGGGTCATAAACAGCACACAGCTATTGCAAGGAATGCCTGCGGGTCCGGTTAAATGGGGTCTAAACGCACAGCAGTTACAGGAGACAGCTCCCACTCATTTCCTGTTTTAAATCACAGTTATTTCTGCCCTTTCCTTTTGGAAATCCCCCCCAAAATTAAAGAGAACAGGTACAAGTTTTTAAAAAATTAGTAGATATCAGTAATCCTGCATCAAAATTTAAATAAGAGAGAACTGCCAAATGCAGCCAAGCTCGGAATGGAGTGACTGAGGTGATTTTTATTTTCTGTAATTTTCTTTGCTTTTGGTCATGCTGTTCTTTCTCCGCTTCTGGCTGATTATTATTATTTTTTTAATTAAGTACCAAATATCCATGAAAATTGTAGAAATAATTTGAGGGACAATATATCATATTAATTTTTGAGGAACTTTTTGCTTCTGCCCTGTGTTTGGGGCACATTAAGTCTGCAGTCACTTAATCCAATTTCAGGAATTGAGATTATCTGAGCAAATGGGTTCTCCAGGATTCCTCTTGTTGTGCTATTGACACCAATTCATCTGCCTTAGCCCAACAACTGTGGTAAAACTCTAGCTCAGCTCCTTAGCCTACTCATTCTCCTAAAAAAAAAAACAAAGAAAAAAAACTGATCTAAAAACAAGGGCAAAGGGGCAGCAAAGGCTAGTCTCATCTCATCGGACTTCCATATTTTCCAGATGTGGCCTATGTTTCTCCACTATCTTTTTAGGTGTCTGGTACCTCAAGCATATGTGTTACATACTTTTCTAGTGGATGGTGGGCTCAAGTTATGTGATCTACCATTACCCAATGGCTGTATATTGCCTTTGACTCTCCAACGAGATTTTTACCCAAGAACATACTTTATTCTAACATTTTTGGATAAAGCTGGGCACAAAATTTAGCATTCCATTTAAATAACTATGAACAGTTGATGACCATCTTCTCTTTGAAACATTCTCTTCTCCTGGCTATGAGACCATTGAATTTCTCTCCCGATTATCCACCTCCTTCAACGCCTTCTCCTCTTCTCCTTTGGTAGTTCCTCTTTATTTCTTTAACATTGCAATTCCCCAGAGCTCTATCTCTTGACTAATTCTCTTTGACATTTATAACCATTACTTGATGAGCTTAATCAGTCATGTGCCTTTATCAATATGCTATTTTCATATTTCAAATTTCTTTCTCCAGTCAGAACTCTCCTCTGAGTTCTGAGCAGACTAATCTATCCGATTACCTACCAGATACCTCCAAACTTATCCAACCTCCTACCTGACAGAAACCCAACATGCCCTCAACTGAAATACTGTTCTTCTCCGTCCTTAAACCTACTTTTTGTACAACTTTCCCCTTCTCAGTTAAGAAAAACCCCATCTCCAAGCAAAAATCTTAGCAACATATTCAACGCCAACCTTTCTCTTACAGCTTACATGTGCTGTTTCAGCATATCCTTTTGCCTCTGCTTTGGAAAAATACAACATCCAATTCCTTCGCACCGTGTCCACTGCTATTTGCCTGGTGCAAGCCATCATCATTTCTAACCTGTATCAATGAATTGGAAGGTTTCAATTCGTCAATCTACTCTCAGCACAACAGCACAATGGCCAGAGTAATCTTGTCAAAACATAAAGCAGATGATATTGTTCCTTAAAATACTCCATAGGCTTCCCCTGGCATTTAGTGGAAATGTCACAGTCCTTTCAATCATTTACCCCCTTGATCTCCTCAAGGCTACTTTTCTTCTTTTTCAAAAAGCCCAGCTACTTTCAGTTTATCATTTAAATGGTTCCTAATTGAAAAACAATCACTAATGAATGAAATTCATGAGTATTAGCAAAATGATGTATATATAAATATTTGACACAATCTTAGCACGTACTGGATTATCAATTATTTTACTATTGTTGTGGTTTACTTTTTTTCTTTATTATATTTAAAAGAAGCATATTTAGGTCATGGAAGCACACACTATTTTGAGAACGTTATGTCTCCGTATCCTTGAATCTGCCTTCCCTAAGTACCTTATCTTGAGTGACTCTACACAATATTGATTAACTTTCTAAATGTATGATTTTTATGATACTGTCATCTTACCTAAATTAGTTTCCAAAAGAAAATACTTCCTGTGATTTACAGAATAAGCACTTAAAAGTGTTGAGCGCTTCACTGTGTCTATTTTGGCCTCTTTCAAGGTCCCTATTAAAAACTAATGGAGAGATTTTGTTATAGAATTTGTGATTTCTACTGACCACCATTTTTTTATCCATTTGTAAACATTAAGAGATGTTATTCATCGATTTATTCTTATACGAAGTCCATTACCTGACCACGTTTTGACCCTTAAAGAGGTTTTCTCCAAAGATGAACACTAGGTGCCTATTACGATTATCTCAGCAACGTGACAAATCACCACCTCCGTGAACTTTCCGTCATTGACCATGGCCTTCCAGATCTTAATGCCTTTACAAGAATTTTACAAGATTATTTGGGCAAGTGTTTTACAAAAGAAACCATTGAGAAGTTTCCGGTTAAATTCCATCTACTATTTGATTGTTGTGTCAGTGGTATTATACAAACAACAAGAGATGAAGTATTTTCTTCATCAGAGTAATTCTCTATTGTTTCTCTGAAGGACTATTTCAATCTGGTTTTTTATAACTTATTAGAAAATGTTTTACCACCCATAGCATTTGAAAATCATGTTAGTAAAATACATTACCCTTTGTATAATACATCCAAGACTTCAAACAAAAAAAAAGTAGTATATTTCTTACTATAAAAAAACTGAGAAACTATAATTACAGTAACTATATAGTCTGAATTAGTCACATGTCAATGATAACTTTAGGTAAATAGTCACACACACTAGTGTCATAGAAAAATATTAAGGACCATTTGTAAATTAAAATTCATAAACAAAATAGATATAAATCTTTATTTTTAATAAACAATGCCCTTTTTCATAACTTTTTTGGGTCCCAATATCACAGACAGGCTAAATCAGAATCGATTTCTCTCGCAACCTTTGAAACTGTCATAGCTTTTCCCAGTTCTGAGCCTTTAACAAGACAATATTGAGTTCTTTTGTATTTTCTCTAACCTCTCTTAAAATTTATGGACATGGCTGTACTGCTTCCAGTTCTTTGGGACAAAAATGATCATATTCTTGAAGATTAGGTGAAAACTAGACCTGACTATATTTCTAGTTTTCTTCAAATTTAATCACCCCACAGAAGAAGGTATGGAAGAATGCAGTCTGCCATTTTTTTATGTGTTTAAATATTTCTTTGTCCAACAACTGTGTTAAAACTCTAGCTCAGCTCCTTAGCCTACTCATTCTTCTCAAAAAAACTGATTTAAAACCAGGGCAAAGGGGCCCTCAACAAACCTTTTTAAGGAGCTACCAGGAGCTGCAGACCCAAGTGCAAATCACGTTATTCCTGTCTTTAAGCCCCCTGCAGTCGAATGAAATAACCACGGCTATTGCTATTGCTCTTGCTCTTCTCCTACTGCCTCTATGAACATTATTCTTTGCATGACGCTTAGCGTGTGCCAGACACAGTTCTAAATTTTTTACATGTACAATTCTATATCTCATATCTCATGTTATTTATTTGTAACAATTGTTCTAGTTCAGGTGACTGCCCCTTCACAGGTGAAATAGAATAGAGCATGCTAAGCTGTATTCATGAGTAATTGCTATGTCTTTTGTTTCCAACATACAGGAACTACAGTGCATTCATAAAGTGAATAATCTTACATAAAAATGCCCTACTGCATATATTTTAGGAATTATTTGGTAGAGTATTTTAAAATAATTTATTTCTCACCCTAAACAAAGAAGCAAAAATAGCTACTTAAATCCACGGTAAATAATGCAAGGAAGAGAGCAGAAATTATTTTTATGGCTTTTCCTATTTATTTATCCTCAGCAAATTTAAGCATCAACTCCTTCCCTCTATCTTCCTCAACTAACAATTATCTCATCTTAATTGTGTCTTGATTCATGTACGTCTTATGAGACTATCATTGTCATCTCAAAACTTACAAATGGAGAAAAACTTTTGAGAGGTTGTATGTCTCACCTAAGGTTACTGAGTTAGTAAGTAGCTGAATGGGAACATACATTTAGAGCATCTAGCTCAAGATCCTGTGTCCTTAACATTCCTCTATCTTGCCCTCATATCGTCAGATTAATCAATTTTACCTACATGGACCTAGGACAGAACATTCAGAGGAGCAAGTTTATCCATTCTGAATCACCAGAAAAAGTAAATGGGTCTACTTAAGAGCATCAGAGACATGTAATCATATCAATAATGAAAAAACAATTGCGCTACTAAATTATGAAACAGAAGAAGAGGTGAGGCAGTATAGTATAATTAAGATAAATAGTGGCCTTTGGAAATAGGCAACTTGGCCTTTGAATTCTCCCTCTGCTACTTACAAGCTGTGTGACCTCAGCCAAATCATTCAACCCCTCTGTACATCAATTCCTCATTTTTAAAAGAGGCAATAACGGTAACTACCTCATGACATGGTTGTAAACAGTAAACGAATTAATATATGTAAAGTGTATAACAGTGCCTGGTATGTAGCATTCTCTGAATTATAATTATTGACATTATCACTAGTCATTGTTGCTAAATACACATTGCTATTCAATGTACAAATGGCTTACAGAGATTCTCTTTATAAAATGAAAAAATCTTGTAAGCCTAATATAATAAACTTAAAGACGTGTCATTTTATTTATCATAAAAGATTGCTTGGGTTGTGGTCACTAAGTTCCACTGTGTCCTTAATTAGTTAGCCCAGAAATATCCTATTTGGTCACAGTAACAAAAATAGTTGTGCTTCTCATTAGCATCTTTATGTGTTTCAAGAAATGTTAAATGGTGTGGATATTGATAAACATGTGATGACAGCAGATGTTTACTATCAGTTAGTATCAATTGCTGGCAAACTCAGAGCCAAAGTTCTTACTCATCTCTCAGATCTTATTTTCTTTTAAACTAACACTTTTCCTGCCACAATATTTAATTTCTTATATTTACTTCTCTGCTCATTAATTTTGCCTCTTATTTAGTTTTAATTGCATTGTATTGCTGTTTCTAAGTTTTGCTGATAATATAAAATTTTATGCACCACAAAAAGCATTAGCTAACAGTGTGGATTACTTCCTCTGGAACAGACACTGTGATAAATGCTGTATGTATATTAACACACAAACTTGTCAATTAATCATCAGAACCTTTGAGGTAGATTCTATTATTATTAGGATAAAACAAGGAACTCTTCTTTTGGGAGTCTAAAACTGTCAAATGATACCTTTTCTGTAGATTCTTTAATATTGAAAACATCAGGTTGCCTACAAGTCAATTTTCTAATTCTTCCTCCAATCTTATTTCCTTTATTTCATTTTTTTACATATCACACTAAGACCTTCAGTACCATGTTGACTAGAAGTGGTTAGGGTGGACATCCATGCCTCGTTCTCCATGTCGGGGAGGACATTCAGTCTTTAACTACTGCCTGTGATATTAGCCGTGGGTTTTACATAGCTATCCTTTACTAGACTGAGAGTTTTTATCATGAAAGAAGGTTGAATTTTGCCAAATTTTCATGTTCCTACCAGGCAATCAAGTAGTTTTAGTTCTTTACTCTGTAAATGTAGTGAATTACATTGATTCATTTTTGAATACTGAGCAAATCTCGTTACCAGAATAATCCTCATTTGATAATGATGTAATAATCTTCAATATACTACTGAATTTGATATGCTAACTTTTTGTTAAGGACTATTGTGTCTAGGTCCATAGAAGATTTTATTCTTACATAGTCTTTTTTTTCTTTGTAATGTTTCATGTAGCTCAGGTATCAGAGTAACACTAGTCTCATAAAATACATTGTGCAGTACTCTTTCTTTTTCAATTTTCTAGAAGTATTTATGGAGAATTAGTATTAATTATTCCTTAAATATTTGATATAATCATCCACGAAGCCATCTATGGGTAAAGTTCTTTTTATAAACAGTTTTGTTGCTATGAAAGCAATTCCTTTCACAGATATGGACTACTCAGTATATCCATTTCTTCTTGAGTGAATTTTGGTAATTTTTGTCTTTCAAGGGATTTTTCCATTTTATTTAGTTCACCAGATTTCTTGGCAGATGGATGTTAATAATATTCTCTTATTCCTCCCACTGTGTTTGTAGGATCTGCAGCAATGTTACCTCTGCCATTCCTGGCACTGGAGATTTGAGTTTTTTCTTTCCTAATTTTGTTGGTCAAAGTTTCAAAATAATTATGCTGAATGAAAGAATCTAGACCAAAGGGTACAAGTACACTGCAATGATTCCATTCATAAAAAAAAAAAAAATTTAGAAAAGACACACTAATCCACAGACACAGAGCCAATCATTGCTCTCCTGGAGATGGGAGGTAGGGAGGCAGGGACTTAAAAAGGGCACAAGAAAACTTTTTGGATTGACTGCTATGTTTACATCTTGATTATGACAACAGTTTCTTAGATATATAGGATTTATAAAAACTCATCAAACTCTACACTTTAAATGGGTGTAGTTTATTATAAGTCACTTATACCCCAACAAAGCTATAAAAAATAAAATAACCAAATATAACAATTTCATGTGGTTCAACCTACTATCTTCTCTATTTCACTGAAAAAGAACCAGAAAGAAAAGAATATAAAATAATTCTCTAAAGTCACAAAGCTAGTAAGTTGTAGGGACAAGATTCGAAGCCGTAGACGGGATCTCCAGAACCTGAATGCTTCCATACTATTTTATACTGCCTCTTTACAGGTTTCATTTTTTTAAAAATTACATTCCCCTCATCATCCTTCTCCCTTTAAGTTTTTATATGCTACTTGCCAATATTCAAGATAAACATATTTACATTTATTTAAATCAATTATTCAATTTTACTTTCTTTTTATTAATTGATACTATTGAAACCATATCACATTTCTTTCATTCTACTGAAGGTACATTATGGATCAAATAATTTTTCTGAGTTTACTTAAGGATGTAAATCCCTAAGTGAGCTCACAAATCAACATACGTATCTTTGGAACAAAATTTAATCATTATTTACAGGTGATGTATCTGAGGGGAAATTGTTCTCAAATTGGAAAACACGTATTATCATATGCACTTTCTTATACATATCATTCATATGTAGGAATAGGGGAGACTCCTCACTCCTCTCGTGCTCCCCCAAGGACTTGCGCCTACCCCTATAATAATATTTATCCTAATTTGTTATAATTAGTAATGCATTAGACAGTTTCTTTTATTGACTAGACAAAAACTTCTTTAAAAAAGAGTTAGGGGTCAGCCTTGTGGCATAGTGGCTAAGCTCTCATACTCCACTTCAGTGGCTTGGAGTTTGCAGGTTCAGATCCCAGGTGTGGACCTCCACGCCACCCATCAAGCCACACTGTGGCAGCATCCCACATAAAATAGAGGAAGACTGGCACAGATGTTAGCTGAGTGACAATCTTTCTCAAGCAAAAACAAGAAGATTGGTAACAGATGTTAGCTCCAGGCCAATCTTCCTCACACACACACAAAAAAGAGTCGTTATATTGACTCTTGTTTACCCAGAGCAAGAAAATAAAAAATGTTAGTATGAATTTGTACAATTAATTAATATAAAAGATGCGTATTTTAGAGAAAAGCCTTGTAGACAAATCGTAAATGTTACTGAGTCAAGTCAGTAACCTGCTCCAGTTAGAATAAGAGAATTATCAAAAACTGCATTTAACTTCAGTAGATGAAAAGATCAGGTGAAGTAGCAAGACGGAGCTACATGCTGGAGGGAGATTTGCCCAGTGTCTTAAGTGCAGTAACAAAGAGATGAAACACGTTCAGAGAACAACCTTGGGCCGAGTTCATGGAGCCACACATACATGCATTTTGCACATAGTGCTTCTAGAAAATGGATCCTTAAAATTACATAGAATTTTCAAGCAATAATTCGAAGGTTCCCGCACATGTTCATAGCACAACTTTTACATCTAAATTTAACGTGGGAAATATTGCATAACACAATATTTCAAATTTTTTCTCTATTATAAAACAATTTGTTAGAGAAGTGATTAGGGTTTTGTAGTTCAAAATTCCTCAGGCTAATATATACTCATATATCATAAGATTTACAAATCTTAAATGATAGCGTCATATGGAAAGAGAGAATTAAAATTCTTAAAAATTTATTAGCAGTTTGTCTCAAAAGGAAAAGTATTATTCCTTGAGCTATAGAAATTCCTGTGCTATAATAATTAATAATCAGCTACCATTGTCATCATCTTATTTAACTACCCTTTCCTTTAAATCAACTTAATCTTATTTTCCCTTCTTTTCGTCTTTTTTTCTTAATTAATACCCAATCCCTACTGGGACACAAATAACCCCAAAATACTCTGCTTGTGAAACTCCCAAATTATTAAACGTAATCTTAATTATGACTAACTAGCATGAGTAAAATATTGATCGCAAAGGGAATATAATAATCCAATTACACCTAGAAGATTCTTTTTGCCTCAGGTATTTACCTGTCACACTGTATTTTATTTCTGAAGCCTAGTTACCCAGCAAAACATGCCTAAGTACTTTCAGCAATTTTCTGTGAACACGAGAGAAGAAAGAAACCCTGAATAGCATGTCTCCAATCTGCCACTTCTCCATCTCCAGGTGAATTTTAATCATTTACAAGTAATATAATGGCGTTTATTGTAAATGCATATACAGAACTATGAACACCATAAATGTTAAATCTGAAGATGAGGGGAAAAAAATTCTCTCTTGGAAATATTGAAAGAAACTACTTTTCACAACTATTAGATCCCTAAATTCGCCGCAGATAGAAAACAGATTTGAGAGTAAGAAAGAGGTATTGATGAGAACCCTTTGGTAAGCGCTCTTGCAATCTGTGAGTACCACAGAGCCGTGGGGTCCGCTACCTCCTTACGTCAACCTCACAAGGGTGGTTGAAGTGATTTCCTATCACTCTGCAGAGGAAGACAGAGAACCTGTCCTTGTCTCAGGCTAGCAAAAGCCCTAGTGGGCTGTGACAGCCTGCGGGAGGTGGCTGCTTTAGGCTAGGTCTGCATTTCTGGCATTCATCGAGACCAGGCTTATGTCAGTGTGTCCTGTAAACCAGATTCAGCCCGCAAGAGAGAAAGAAACGCTGTGTTGCTTTCTCAACCCCCTCTAGAGTCACGACTCCCTCTTCAGGTTCATTTACTTTGTACAGCGATTCACAGAACTCAGAGACACTTTTTACTTACTAGCTTACCAGTTTATTGTAAAAGGATATAACTCAGTCACAGCAAGATGGAAGAGACACAGAGGGCAAGGTAAGTGGGAAGGGGCAGAGAGCTTCCAAGCTCCCTGAGCGCTCTGTTCCCCCTGTATCTCTACGTGTTCACTAACCCAGAAGCTCTCTGAATCCTGTCTTTTTGGGTTTTTATGGAGGCTTCAGTACCTAGGCATGATTGATTAAATCAGTGGCCATTGGCAACTGATTCAAATTCCAGCCCCTCTTCCCTCCTCGGGGGGCAGAGGGTGGCATTGAAAGTTCCAAACCTCTAATCAGGTGGTTGTTACCCCTGGCAACCAATCCTCATCCTTAGGATGCCCCTTAGCATCCTCAGGTGCTTTCCAAGTCACCCCATTAACATAAACTCAGGTGTTATTGAAAGAGGTTTGTTATGAATTTCAAGACACCTTTATTGCTCTTATCACTTAGGAAATTCCAATGGTTTTAAGAAGCTCTGTGCCAGAAATGGGGACGAAAACCAAATAAATATTTATTCTTATAAATCACATGACCACAGTGTGTATCTATTAAACGATAGAGGAATTTCAACAGAAGAGAACTGGGGTGATGCAAGATTCCTAAAGATGGGGATAAATTGGGGCCAGCCCAGTGGCTGATTGTTTAAAGTTCTATGTGCTCCACTTTGGTGGCCTGGGTTCATGGGTTCAGATCTCAGGTATGGACCTACACCACTCGCCAGCCATGCTGTGGTGGCATCCCATATACAAAATAGAGGAAGACTGGCACATAGGTTAGCTCAGGGCTAATCTTCCTCAAACAAAAAAAGAGGGAGATTGGTGACAAATTGTTAGCGAAAGGTGAATCTTCCTCAGCAAAAAAAAAAAAAAAAAAAAAAAGATGCTAGGATAAATTGCATCTGCCCAGGTCAAAGATATGGTAGAAAAAGGGGCCTAAAGGGGAACACTTGAATGTCCGCAGAAAAGACTCCTTAACGGAATCAGCTTTAAGCATCTGTCAGTCCCAGAGAGTGAGAAGCTAGCTTCCAGTGGAAAATCCTTTCCTTCTCCCTTCCTATCCTCCTCCATTTCTTTTCCACATTCACTAGACGGGAACTGGCTAATAAGATGAGAGAATGGGAGAAGGAGGAGAAAGAGGCAAAAATTGAGCCTTAGCCCTCATTCCAATAAAGGCTTCTATCGACAAGAGGCTTGAGCCAGTTGAGAGGAGGTTTGCCATTAAAACAAGTTCAGAGGTTGGACTAATAATTTGTACTCAAAATTCCAATTTCTTAGCTGAGATTATGTTTTTAATTTTTAGAAAAGTCATGAGGTTAGTTTGGGTACTCAAGGAGCAGACATCAAGATGATATATATATTTGGGCAAATCCCTATGAAGAAAAAGATTGGGAGCCAGAGAGGGCTGGGAAAGCCTTCAGACTTGAAAGCAGGTCTTGTGCTTGTCTCCCTGAAGGAGACTGTTTGAAAAGTGCCCCAGACTGCAGAACATCTCTAGCAAAGGTTTCTCCAGGCAGGTGTGGAATCTGAGTCAAAGTTGCCCATTACGGGAGTCCTATATCTTGTATCAATGTTCCTTTCTAGAATCTGCTGTATGCGGCATTGGCTAGGAGCAGCCCATGGGATTCAGTAGTGGGTACAAAAGAGCTACAGCTGGTGGCCATCAGAAAATTGAGCTGCCTGCCACAGTAGGAGATCTGAATGACACGTTTTTATGATCATCAAAGTCATACACTTGCTTGAATTTTCACACAGGGTACAGGAAATGACTCATACTAAATAAACGTTAAAAGAATGGTGAAAGATAAAATAATAAAGTATTTGTATTACATTCAGGAGATGCATAATTCAAATACTTGTGGCCTACATAGCACAAGGTCCCCCAGCACCCTGTGTTCACTATTTCATTTAACAAATAAATAAAATGACTCAAGACTCATTCCACAGAATAGCTATGTGGTGTTAGTTCTAATATGTTGTGTCCCCTCCACCTACTCTCAAGGAAAGCAGTAAAGGTCAACTTCCCTGGTTAATCTGGGGAAAATGGGTTTGCTGCATGTGTGTTCCTGAGTTATTACATCCTATATATTGCTTTTGGGGAGGTCTTTTGGTTTCCATTTATAGTTCTTCCTTTCTAGAGTTTCTAGGATGTGGCAATATACAATAAGCTACCAAAACAATTTATTTTCAAAAGTTTGAAAGAATCTCTCCGGGAATTGCTGCTTAATAAGTCAATGCAAGAGCAGAAACTTCCAGTATTTCTAAATTGGTAGATTTGTTTGGCAAACATGGTCATGAATGGATAAGCAAACTCCCTGTTTGCCACAGCACAGCTATGATGGGTGAATATTCTTCAAGCTTCACAACTTAGGAAAAGTTGGGAAGGTCATCATGACCAAAGACGATGCCATGATCTTGAAAGAAAAAGCTTGGAAGGCTCAAAATGAAAAACAGATTTAAGAAATCGTCAAGCAGTTAGACATCACAACTAGTAAACATGAAAAGGAAAACATGAATGATCTTCTGGCAAAACTCTCAGATGGAGTAGCTGTGCTGAAAGTTGGTGGCACGTGTGGTGGTGAAATGAATGGAGAGAGAGAGTTACAGATGCCCTCTGTGCTACATGAGCTGCTAGTGGAAAAGGCATTGTTCTAAGAAGGGTTTGTGCTCTGCTTTGGTGCATTCCAGCCTTGGACTCAACACCTCCAGTTAATGAAGATCAAAATTTGATATAGAAATTATTGAGAATACTCAAAATTCCTACAATGACCATTGCTAAGAATGCAGGTGTTGAGGCGTCACTGACAGTTGAGAAAATTATGCAAAGTTCATCGGAAGTTGCTTATGATGCTATACTTGGAGATTACATGAATATGATGGAAAAGGAATCATGGATCCAGCCCAGGTTGTAAGAACTGCTTGACTGGATGCTGCTAAAGTGGCCCCTCTGTTAACAACAGCAGAAGTTGTAGTCACAAAAGTTCCTAAAGAGAAGGACCCTGGAACAGGTAGAATGAATGGAGCAGGAGGTGGTCTGGGATGTGGCATGTTCTAATTCCTAGAATTGTGCTTTACCATTATTAGTGATCTGTAAGAGGAAGCTCCAGATAGTGTTCCTCACCAATAATTTCAGAGAAATCAGTTGAAAGAAATGACTGAAGAAAAGGCTGGATGATGTTTAAGAAAATCACTGTAACCATCAGTTGCTGGTTTCAGTTGACCACGCATCAGGGTTTACTACTGTCGTTGTCTGCACTTACAGATAATTTGTTTTGTATTTTTGAATAAAAAGACATTGGTACATTTCTGATACCTGAGTGCAAGAGCCATGTGCCAATGTACTGCTTTCAACTTAAATCATGGAGGCATTTTTACTACTATTCTGTTAAAATCAGGATTTTAGTGCTTGCCATCATGAAATGAGAAGTTAAGAAGCAGTCTTTCTTTGGGGAATAGGAATAATCGTGTGCAAAGTAGAGAAATATTCAATTATATGACACCCTTTGTGTAATAAAAATTTGTTTAGAGTTAAAAAAAGAAATTTAGTTCTATTTGTGAAGAAAATCATATTCAGTTTTTGGCATAACCATAAATATATCCACAGTAAACGTGAATTTTATTACAAAATGGAACAGATATTCCTATTGATTAAAATTGTGAATAACATGGAAATACAATATATTTTGGTAGGTAAAAATCTGGGAAATTGTTTGTGTGTGTGGTAACTGATTCTAGCAATTAATATGTCTCCCAGATTGATTACTAATTTAAAAAATGAAACTCTTTTCTTGTATCTAGAAAGAAAGAAATTTTCATGCAGAAATAGAGAAGCCACATGGGTACAACCATCAATACAATCAATCCACATATACTAAAAACATTAGACTCTACATTAAACATTTTAATACTTTTAACACCTTACGGCTGTTTAATCCCTATAATGTCAGTGGAAAAATTAAAATATAGTGTATCATTCTTAGAAGAACTCAATTTTGAAGGAGAATTCCTGCCACAAGTCTTTATTCGTTTTCAATCAATTTTCATATATTATAATTTTTCCTTCAATAACTACTTGCAAAGCATAATATCCAGAGTTGAAGAAGATATAGTCCTTACTTTCCAGCTTGAAAAAATAGAAAAGGCACACAAAAAAAATTAATAATAGTTTCTTAAATGTCATATATGCGGAAACTATAATGAAAATATAAGAAAGAGAAAGCTTGAATCTGGCCAAAGTTTGATAATTGGATTATTCTGGTATCTTTTGGTGAAAGTGTCAGAAGTCCAACTGAAATTATTTTATGGAAAAAAAATACTTTTGGCTCATGTAACTGGAAAGATAAAAAGCCAGACTAAGTATAGACAAGGGTGGATCAAGAAACATAAAACAAACAGTTAAAACTATGGCAGCTCAGATTCCTTCTCCACATTATTGTCAAGCAGTCTACTGCCGTGTAACAGAAAAAATGGATCTTGAAGCTTGCCATTTCAGAGTTGACGCAATTGAAAAATCCACAATATAAAGCACACGTATAAGAAGATATGGAGAATGCTTGATCAGGAGATGCAAGTTGGGGAACCTGCATGTATATAGTCAGACGGACAATATGATGATGGTTATGTTGAATTTTGGAGTCGGCAGATGCTGGTTTAAATTCTTCCTGTGTTCTTAGCTGGATGATTTAGGGCAAATCACTTAGCCTTTCAAAACCTGATTCTCCACATGTCTAAAAGGATGATAATGTCTCATTGGGCACAGGTCTTGTCATAATAAACACTCAGATACTATATATCAATGTCATTGTCATTATTTTTTATTATAGAGACATTACTTGAGGAGGTGGGTCTCTTGCTATGTCTAAAGGGTTGTAGAGATGGAGATTGGAAGCCAGGAAAAGAGATTATGTCTGTTGCCATAAAGATAATCTATGATCTCCTAAAACATTGTATCTCTATAGAATTTCCATTGACATTTATCACTGCATCTAACTACCCATCAGTATTTGAATCTCATACATGTCAACTGGATCATTCCACTCTGTGTGTAATGTGAAGTTATTTCCCCAATCTAAAAAAACCTTTTGAATACATCTGTCTTTTCGCAAAGCAAAAGGTTTGTTTGTACTCATCTCCAGTTTCCCTCTTTCCACTATGTTTTAATTCTACTCTGACGTTATTGTAATGTCTTCCTACACTCATGTATAAATTGCAACATTGTAAGCCCTTGGCAGTGGAATTGTGAGAGTGTGAGTGTATTTAGCTTTGTTAAATATTGTCAAATAGTTCTTCAAAGTGGTTGCAACAATTTGCATTTCTAATATTAGTGGATAAGGGATTCTGATCTTCTGCCAGCACTTGATATTGTTAGGTTTATTTTGTTTGTTTTTGTTTGCTTGTTGTTTGCGTGTGTTTACTTTTGGTTATAAAGTTGAATGATAACTTGCTTTTTAGCTTTTTCTGATTACTAACAAAATTAAAAATAATTTTATAGAATTATTTCTGTGTATTGATTTTATTTTAATTATTTTTAATTGATTTATTGAATACCTGCATACATTTTGGATATTAATTGTTGGTTACATGCATCAAAATGTTTCCTCTGTCTGTGGCATGCTTTTTCTATCACATTTTGATACAAAGAGGGTTTCAACATATATGTTAAATTTAGCAATAAATAATCTAATGTGAAGAAAAAATTTCTTTTTAAAGATTAAGGAATAAACGAACAAAGCCTCAGAGAACTTCTGGAAAATACTAGACATACAAAAATATGTGTAATGAGAATCCCAGAGGACTAGAGAAAGAGAAGGAGCAGAAAAATATTTGTTTAAAAATGATGAATAATTCCCAAATTCGATAAAAAATATTAGTCTATATGTCTAAGAAGCTCAATAAACTCCAGACAAAAATCCACACCTAGAAATCTGTAGTAACACTATTGAAAACCAAAAGTAACAGTCTTAAGCGTAACAAGAGAAAAATGATTCATCACGTGTAGGGGAACACCCGTATTCCTGAGGCTGTTTCACACGAAAAAAATGGCAAAAAGAAGGCGGTGGAAGAACATACTCAATGTTCAGAAAGAAAAAAAGTCTTCCTGACATTTTGAGGTGATGGAGATGTTTATTACCTTGATTGTGCTGATGGTTTCACAGGTGTATATGTCAAAACTCATAAAATGGCATACTTTAAGTATGTGCCGTTTCTTGTATATCAATTATACCTGGATAAAACCCTTAAAAAATTTTATATCCAGAAAGATAAGATGTCAACTATGAAGGTTAAATAAAGACTTTCCCATGTAAACAAAGATTGTGAGAATTTGTTGCTAATAGATCTGCCTTACAAGAAATACTGAAGGAAGTTCTTCAGGTTGAAATAAAATGACACCATGCCATAAATAGGAAGATAGAAATGTTCAATATATGGATTACTTAAGTCTAGGGAAGGTTGTCTAAGGTTGGAAACAGGAAAAGGGAATAACTTTGAGTGAACACAAAGGCAAATCTTTGGGGTGATGGTAACCGTTTTGAAACTAGATTGTCGTGATGGTTGTACACCTTTATAAATTTTCTGAAACCACTGAATTGTAAACTTAAATGGTTGATGAATTTTATGGTAACTAAACTATACCCAATAAAGCTATTTTTTAAAAATCAATCAACAGAATCTATTATATTTATAGAATAAAGAAGCACACCAAATGATCATATTAATACATGCTTGAAGTCATTTGCCATAGTTCAATACACCTTAATGATAAAATCTCTCAGTGTTTTAAGAAGGAAATATCCTTAACGTGACAAACAGCATCAACAAAAAACCTATACCTAAATCTCATACTTAAAAGACTCAATTGTTTCCTCTTACAGTAAGAAACAAGTCTTAGATATCCAGTTTCACTCTTCCTATTTAAGATTTCGCTGGAAGCCAATGCAATAAGCAAGAAAAATAAATAAAATGCATACGGATTTGAAAGGAAAAATTAAAACTGTTTATATTCACAAAAGACATTCTTGTTTACATAGAACATATCAAGGAATGTTCCTAAAAGCTCCTAGGAATAAATTTAAAAACTCAATTTAACAGAATACATGATCGATATAAAAAAATTGATGGTATTTCTTCTATATATTAACAATGACTAATTGAAAGCTGAAATAAAAATTTACCTTTAAATTGCTCCAAAAATTAGATATTTTTGTCAAAAATCTAATATATACAGGATTAGTATGTTGAAAACTACACAAAACTGATAAAAGAGGTAGAATATATCAATAACTGGAGAGGTACATCACGTTCATGGATTGGAAAGCTCAATATAATTAAGATATGAGTTCTCTCAAATTATTCTATAGATTAAAGAAATTCCAATCAAGTCTCAGCAGGACTTTTTGTAGATATCTACAATCTGTGTCTAAATTGTTTATGGAACATAAAATTACAGAATATCCAAAATGATTTTGAAAAAAGAACAAAGCTGGAAGTCTCAATATCTGATTTTAAGTGTAACCATGTTAAGCTGCAGTAATCAAACTAGTGCAATCTTTGTGAAAGGATAGATATAGAGATGTGTAAAACAGACTAGAGTCCAGAAATAAATGCACACAAACATAGTCAATTGATTTGATAAAATATTTTCTCCATGTCTGTTGAAGGACAGTGTGTAAAATATTTGAATGAATTTGCATATTTAAATGATAATTCACCACTGAATATATAATAATGGCAAGTATGCACAATAAAAGATGCTCAACATCTTAGTCATGGAAACATGCAAATTAAAACCTCAATGCAATGCCAGTGCACAACTATTTAAGGGGCTAAATTTTTTAAAAATGACAATGCTAAGTGTTGAGGACCTGAGCAAATGTAACTTTCATACATTACTGGAGGGAATACAAAATCATATTTCTCATAAACTTAAACATACTCTTACCATGCTACCCAGCAATTCCATTCCCAGGTATTTACTCAGAGAAATAAAAACTTCTGTTGACAAAATAAACTGCATATGAATGTTCATACCTGTGTAATTTATAATTGTCAAAACCTAAAAGTAGATGCCCTATGGGTGTATTTTCATACTATCATGCACTCCCTAGCAATAAAAAGAACAATATGCTGTTATGTCCTGTTGCATGCAGCAATGTGGATGAGTCTCAAATGCACTATGCTTTCTGAAAGAAGCCAAAATCAAAAGGTTAAATACTGTATCTTACTGTATGATTTCATTTATATGACATTCTGGAAAAGTCAAAGCTATCAGGAAGGAAAACAATTGGTGGTGACCGTGGTTTGATATGGGGGAGGCTTTGAGGAAAATGGAATTCTTTTTGTGGTAGGGAGACTTTTCTGTATTCCAATGTTTGTTGTGATTACATGACTATTTGAATTTCTCATAATTCACTCAATGAAATAAACATATATACATTCCAATTCAATATACGTATATATACATTCTATTTGGTGCATTTTGTGTGTATGCATATACATATATGTATATATAAATATTATTGAGAGTAACTAAAATAAATTTAAATAAAATTCCAATTAGACCTATGATGGAATGTCTATTTCTCCTCTGACTGCCTCCATCATGTTCCTCATTCCTTTATCTATTTTCGCTTGTTCTGCAGAATTTATTTACAACTATCTTTCATTTTATAGTTTTTCTTTTTAGCTGCATCTTCTATACTGTTTCATCTATCCACTGAGTTTAATTACAACTATTCTATTTTTCTTAGAAGTTCTAGTTGCTTATTTTTCCTATCTATTCTGTATTTTCAGGTAGTATCTTCCTTCTTCTCATTATCTTACGCTACCTTTTATTTATTAAAATATTTTACAGGGGCCGGCCCACTGGCGCGGTGGTTAAGTCCACACGTTCCACTTCGGTGGCCCAGGGTTCGCCAGTTCAGATGCTGGGTGCAGACCTATGCACCACTTGTCAAGCCATACTGTGACAATCATCCCATATATAAAGTAGAAGAGGATGGGCATGGATGTTAGCTCAGGGCCAGTCTTCCCCAGCAAAAAGAGGAGGATTGGTGGCAGATGTTAGCTCAGGATTAATCTTCCTCAAAAAAATTAAATAAATAGGGGCTGGCCCCGTGGCTGAGTGGTTAAGTTCGCGCGCTCCGCTGCAGGCGGCCCAGTGTTTCGTTAGTTCGAATCCTGGGCGCGGACATGGCACTGCTCATCAGACCACGCTGAGGCAGCGTCCCACATGCCACAACTAGAAGAACCCACAACGAAGAATACACAACTATGTACCGGGGGGCTTTGGGGAGAAAAAGGAAAAAATAAAATCTTTAAAAAAAAAAATTTAAATAAATAAATAAAAATTAAAAAAATTTTTTCCATATCTATTTAACATTCTATACAAAGTAATATGTACTTCAGTTTTTCCGATACGTCAACATTCTACTAAGTAGCACATGGGAAGGCCATCTCTCTCTTTCCATCTCTCTTTTTCATGATCCTTCATTTGTCTGGGCTTTCTCTTTGGAAATTTGTGAATATTGTGTTGAACATTTGTTCTTCCAGAGAATCGTTGCTTTTGCTTTTACCAGGCACCTTGGTGAACTAGCAATAAAGAGCAATCTAAGTTAAATTCTCATCATGGAGTTTCTTGAGTCAGGTAGTCGGTGTAAATAAAATCCCCAGCCATGCTAAGAGGAAGTCTGCAGCTAAATATTCTCAAGGGTACTGTTTCTTTTCATCCTTCCAAGTTCAAAAGAAAAGTTGCCTTGTTAACCACTTTTAATGGTAGATATATTGTTTCTAGACCTTTTAGAGCTTATAAACTTTCTGAGGTCTCAGATTGGTGCCGGAATTTCTATATCAACTCTATTCATAGTTTGCAAGGATCTAAAGTGTGTCTTCTATCTTCTGTGTAGTTGTTACATCCTGAGCCTCTTGATTGAAGAGCTTGATCAATGCTCCCTGGACCAGCATATTTCCATTGACAATTATCTTTACAAATCTAGAATCTTATATCACCATAAAGTTTTTCCGTATTTCCTTGGAAACCTAGCTGCATTTGAAATAGCGTCTGTTCTATTTAATCTAGCATTTTTAGCTTTTTTTAATAGGATATTTATTCAGGTATTCTAGGAAATACTGTCTGCTACATTGCCATAAACAAAGTGGTTAAGATATTATTAATTAACTATATAATTACCTTTATTTAACGCTAAATTAAGGAATCATCTTCGTGGTTTATTTGAATTTGATAGGACTTTCAAAATTATAGTGTAGGAGACCAGAATACGCCATTCCAAACTCTACCTTTTTAGCATACGCATTATTTTAAGAAAGAACAGACACAGAAGAAGCTCTGAAGACATAATAGAAGTTATTTGTTTGCAAGAGAAATTTACACATATATAAAGGAAATTTCCATTTGTAATAGTGTCTCCCTCTCTGTACCAGTAAGAGAAGGATGACCCTAAATCACAAGAGAATCTCATCAATGGAGAAGACACAGAATAATCTGCATAACAAACCTCTTCCTTGTTTACCATGCTTTTCTGGCTGCCTCCTCATAACCGACACCTCCTACACCCCTATTTCTTTTGCCTTTAGCTGAAGATAGCATTTAAGCCTGAATTCTAAGCCACCCCTGAGAGTTACTCATGTTTTCCTGGGTATCTCTCATGTGTACATAAGATATACGTGTTAATTATTTTTTCGTTTTTCTCTTCTTAACGTCTTTTGCTACAGGGGCCAAAACTGAGAACTTAAAAGGGAAGAAGAAAAATTATTTTTTTTCTCCTCTAAAATAGCAAATATTTTTCTGCTTAGACTAGAAAGACCATATAAGAAGTGTACTTTACATGTGGCTGATGTAACTAAATTTCTTCTTATTTTGTCCAAGAACTGATAATTATGCTGATCAGCCTCCCAGCCAAGGAACCAGATTGGATTTGTAGATAGGCAATGCATAACCTAGAAGCATGTCCAGAAGCAGAAAAGATATGCTCCAAGTAGGTCACACACAGATTTGGCAAACATGAGCGATGGGTTCATCAGCCTGGAACTGGCTGCCTAATGTGAATTGCTCCAGAATGAGTAAACACATGGGCTTGAATTTAAATGTGAGCACCGTTGATTAAAATGTTTCAAGTTGAAGAAAGCACAGAGGTGATTCTAAGAGTGAAGAACTGGGGATGAGAAATGGGTAAGAAAAAGGAATATAGCAGAAAAAGAAAGGAGCAACAGTATATTCATACAACGTTCTCTACAAAATTGTTTGGATGTGTCATTGCATTGTCTTCTATCCTCAGGTGCTTCGCCTATGGAGCCTAAAGATTCTCATCAAACCTCCAGTAGTCACTATTTCTGTGTCTTCCTTGTCTGGAAGCTGTTGTCAGAGTGGCACTGAGAGTTCTACGCTTGTCAACAGGAGCAGTTTTAATCCTCACCTCCAAAGCCTGCAAAACATTACATTTCAAAATGTGTGACTCTGTATTTCAGTTTTCTACAAAAGTAATGTCTTTGCAGATTTGTATTTTGTTTTTGTTGTTAATATTATTTGGGAATAAATGAAAAAATGATTATAAAAGAATATTTTACATGTTTTTAAATAGGATAAATAAGCTGCTGACTTGTATTTTCTTATTTATTTATTTTCTATTTACTTTCTGGGATAATAAATAGTTCTCTCAGTTTAATATAATGATTCTTCTTAAACATATTTAAGAATCGCGCCAGATTACAGAAGGGTTTTTTTAAAATGTACAATGGCAATTTTACTAAATGATGGCATGACAAAGGACAATGAGTGCTTATGAAAGCATTAATTCAAAATATATGAGTACTAAGATATATTAAGATATTATCTGAAATCAATTTAAATAACATATTGCTAATTTTTAAGCCAATCTTTTTAAAATCATACTTAGGATGAAAAGAAGCCATCATAAAATATGGGCATACGTGAATACCTTGTAGTTGATCCAGAAAAATTATTTAAATATTTACATAAATGATTATTTTGAAATATTAAAGTCTAGACTTGCAATTATTTCATTTGATGAGAAACCACATCTGGTTGATTTTTATCTGCTTTGATCACTTATTGTAATTGATGATAGCATTGATTTTAATTAAACAGACCACTTCAAAATTTTATATGTACAATTATGATTCCTCTAATGAAAGTCATAAACATATGCCTAAATAGTTCATACTTGTGAAAAGCCTTTTGAATCTTACAATAATTTTAAAACACATACAATCCACCATCAAAAAAATTAACATTTTTCTGAAGCATTTGCAATCTACCTAAGAGCACGAGGCTAGGTCTTTACTAATTTGAACAATACTGGAAGGAAAACACATATATTCAAATGAGAATATATAAAAGAAACTCAGCATGATTATTTTAGGATATACAATAGCTAAGTAATAATTTACAATAGAGATATAATGCTTATGAAGCTGTTGGCTCATTCTTCTGTCACGGAATGAAAGGATAATGGCTGTTGAAAATTCCTTGTACATGTCATTATATTCTAACTTCAGATATATCAAACCCTTTACTGACTATTGAATCCATTGGTTAATTCACTGAATTCTGCAGCTTTCAAGTTCACAAAAGTAATGTGCCCGTGCCAAAGTTTTAAGTCCTTAAGTTTGTTGTTTTCTTGTTTGGTTTATTGGCATTGAACTTCCACCCTTCTATCTCAAAATACATTGTAAGAGTAGGTCAGTAATTGCTTAATAGGAGGAATAAATTAGTGAACACTTTGTGGGTCTTTAGAGTAGTAACGCAAATGACTAGAATAAAAGAAAGGTAGAAAAGGATGGGATTGAAAAGGTAAGTATCAATGTTATGATGAAACTGAAATTTCCACCAGTATGATTTTGCTGGTTTGTAGATCACCACAGTTTTAAGGCAAAATATTTATCAAATAAGCACACTTTGGGACTAACTCTGTAACCCAGATCTAAAACCAGTAGTTTTCTTTACTTTCTTTCCTTTTCTTGCTGAAGAAGATTTGCCCTGACATAACATTTGTGCCAACCTTCCTCTATTTTGTGTGTGGCTTGCTGCAACAGCATGGTAGCCAGTGAGTGGTGCAGGTCTGCACCTGGGAAACCAAACCTGGGCCACCAAAGTGGAGTGCACCAAAGTTAACTGCTAGGCCATGGGGCCAGCCCTAAAACCAGTAGTCTTTAAGCCAGACTTTCCTGTAGCCATGTTCCAATAAAAATGAAAAGTAAATGCCGCCTGGAACATGTACTCTTCATAAGCAGAGCCCCATTGCTCTGTATACATCCTTCTCTCCACACATTTTATGTTTGTGTCTGTTCTCTGTAAGAGTGTGAGGTTGAAACCCCTGCAAACCATACCAGTTTCTTGAAAACGAGCAAGATCACACATGTGCTAGGAGAAAAGTCACTTTCTTCCCTTATGATCTTAGACCTTGCTGATAGTTACAATGATGACAATTTTAGTTACCTTGTATTTAATATTTGATATTACTTAATTCTATTTTTCACAACAGCATTATATATAAAGTATTATACATGCTTTTTTTCCAGATTAAGTAGCAAAGTATCAGAGCAATTATATGGCATTTATAAGGCTGTATTTCAGGGACTCTGCTTTTCTAAGATTAAACAATAGAATGGAGACTTTATGCTCAAAATGATAAACACTAGATAAAAATATAATCTCTCTACAGCTGTGTTAAAACTATTCTTTTTATGATTATTTATATCACTCACTCTTTCTGGGATAGTTTTAATCATTGTCCAGACCATGTCTCTGTGGCCTTGCTCAATCACAAAGATATCCAAAAAAGAACTGCGCAGGCTTCTGATCAACGTAGCAGTTTGATTTTGTACTACAATGTGTAACAGTGGAATATAAAATATTAAAAGAGAAAAGCATTTAAACTGGTATTAATGAGATTAAAAGTTGATGCATCTCTCCATGGACAATAAACAGGTGAGAAAGCCACATTGACGAGTGGAGTTTGAGCACAGGTTCTGGGTCCCAGAGGTGTCAGTGCTGACCAGTAGTTTATATTGGACATAAATGCAAGTCCAAAAGTCTGTGATATCAATAAAACAATTTCCCTGGGGCAGGGACCCAGACCTATTAATGCATGTCTGGCTCTAGAGAGAGAGCTTAGAGACTGGATGGAAGACATCACAAAACTCAGAGTAAAGTGGAGGTCAGAGGATGGGAAAAAAGATGAGGGGATCCATAATCAGATCAAGCCACTCAATAAAATACTCCAGTGGTAGAAAAAAACATTCTATTGCTAAAGTAGCCAAAAAATAATTGAAGAAAATTAAATTTGCCTCACATAAAATTAGCTTTAAAAACATTTAAAATACATATGCATAAGATCCTGAAACAGACAGGGAAAGGGCAACCAGAAAAAGAGCAAAAAATTTTGATTGATAGAAATAAACAGAAAAAAAGAAACAGATAGGTTTTCTAAAGCGTCAATAAAAAATCTTGGAAGTATAAAATAAAGCTGCTAAAACTAAGAAAATAAAAATTGAATAAAAGGGTTATATTCTAGGATGGTACAATAATCTAAGAAACAATTAGTGATGAATACACCAAAAATGAGCCATAGAGAGGCTTCAGACCATTATTTATATAGCAAAAATAATTAACTCTACTAAAACAAAATAGAGATTTTCTTTTAAAATTAGTAATTACAGACAGCAATCTTCTTATCAGATACAATATAAACAAGAATTATATCATCAAAATGCTGAGGGAAAGTAACTGTCAACCTAGAACTCTGTATTCTGCTAAATTACCTTTTAAGAATTAGAGGAAAGTTAGGACATTTTCAGATATTAAAAACGCAAATACTTTTTATACCCAGAAACTTCCAGAGATGTCTGAAATCACATTACATATGTGACAACAGATTGAGAGGGTACTGTTATGTTAGTTTATTCCTTTTTAATTATTTTATTTAGAATATAGCTGCAACCTCAAAAAATAACTCAAGAATTCATTACATTTCATTTTGCATCCATTCCTCAAGCTTTGAATAAAGACTGGTCGTTAGGATAAGAATATATTTTCCTCACACAAATTCTCTTCATTATTCTCTCTGTTTCATATAAATATGTATACACACACACACATGCACAAATGTGTATATAATTGTGTGTATATTGGCTTTATATATATTTATTTTAATATATACATATTTCTCCTGAGTTACCCAGTAAGGGCAGTTATTGAAATAGTTCATGTGAAGCTTTATTGAAAAGTCAAGACTGTTTCCTCCACTAAGTCATTTTTCTCCGGTCTGGTGTGTCTTCTCTCTTGATCCATTGTCCTCACCATCTTTTAGAGAAAGATTCACCAATGTTTCTAGCTATACTTATATTCTTAGATTTTAAATTCATTTTCATCAGATCAGTAGATTTAAGAAGATAACAGAAATGGAATTTCAAAGATAACCGTCACATTCTGTAGCATGTGACTGAAATCTGCTTGTGGTATTAAAGTTCTTCCTTGAAACTGGCGTTGGAGAGCGTCAAGTTGTGTTTAACTCCATCAATAGCACTTGCTTATCAAAAAAGATCCAGTAATTATAAATGTCACTGCTGGTATTTTTTAAATGATCCTTTCTAGGTGTACCCAAGCAACACAACAATTTTCTGAGTTTCTTGAAACAGCTAACAGTAAAAGGTTAAAGAGAATTAACTGGCCAAGTAAGCTAACAAGATTAATTTTAATGCCAAATAAACTTCATCCTCTAGGAAAACAACAGAGATAGCATGCTTTTTTTTTCCTGCCAAAAACAAGTGCATATGCTTTATACAGTAACCGTATAGATAATCCCCAAGTAAAGAAAATTTGGTAAAACCAACTGAAATATACAAACATGCATTTATATTTAAGTTGATTATAAATTAAACAACTAAAATTGCTTATGAGAGGAGCCACCTTTACTTCATTAGGCAGTTTTTCAGAATCTTAAGAGCCCCACCGAGTGATGAAGAAGATTAGATCATGGATAGAATAAACTGGAGAAATTTCTAGATCCTCCACACTGAAGGCTGGGCTCTAGCAGGTGGGGAAAGCTCCTTCACACAGTGTCCCAAGATGAATGCAGGCTAAGTTTGGGAAGGAATTCATATCTATGGAGTTCCAATTTAGTGTGGGGAGACATGATAGACTCATGGAGAGAAGTAGTAGTTAAAACCAGGTGGACTGCTAGGAGGGTCATCTGGTCCAAGCCCATTTGTATAAGCTAAAATTGTTTAGCAGGAAGGTGGATTGTTTCTGGAGACATGGATGTCTATGTCTCCAGATATTCCAGCAAAAAAATCTGAGATTTTCCAGATAAGAAAATTCTTAGTGTTGGGGTCAGCCCGGTGGCGCAGCGGTTAAGTTCGCACATTCCGCTTAGCAGCCCAGGTTTCACGGGTTCGGATCCTGGGTGCGGACATGGCACCGCTTGGCAAAAGCCATGCTGTGGTAGGCGTCCCACGTACAAGGAATGGGCATGGATGTTGGCTTAGGGCAGGTCTTCCTAGGCAAAAAGAGGAGGATTGGCAGTAGTTAGCTCAGGGCTAATCTTCCTCAAAGAAAAAAAACATTCTTAGTGTTAAGAAAAATCTAGGACCCACTAATTTTGAGGGTGATGCAGGCTAAACTCAGATTGGCTGAGCTTTATTATCAAAAACAATCAGAGTTCCTAGTGGGAAGCACTAGAGAAGGGATATACGGAAGTTATATATGTATAATTACATCATTTATAAATCTGTTCTCTTTCATTTATTTTTATCACAATTTTTCATGCTCTTATCAAGAAAATATTTTATCAGATGTATCTTTCCATTAAAATACAAATCGATTGAGGTAAAATAATATATTCCTATATTTCTATGTGGTTATCTCATTCTTATTTAAAATGATCAATGAACTGATTGTTAAATACTGCCTAGTGATGATTACAATGATGATGATGATCATGGGGATGGTCATTCAGGAAAAGCAATGCAAAATATAATAAAGTAAAAAGCATTTTTAAAGAGGATATAAGCATAAATAGATTTGATACTTATGTATCTTTGATAGAAGCATACACGCCTAGTCCTTGAAAAAATTGTAATGTATTGCAAATAAACACCTTATAAATCTATTCTGTGATATTTATAATGCATCAACAACTTTTTTCATTTTTACCAGTATATATAAATATATATCTTTATATAAATAAATACATTCATTTTCATTTCCTCCATAGTCTCTTTTACAGGTATGCGAAAATCATTGTTTTCCTAGGAGGGATTTAGTCAAATCACAATTATCTGCTTGAATGCAAGACTGAAGGAGTAGATAGCCTCTAAACAAAAGAAATATAAAATCTGCATGCACTGACTTCTGAATGTGCTCTGAGTTACACTTACAGCGTTTATAGCTTGCTATTAAAGCTACATTTAAAAGGGTGTTAAAATCGGGTTATATTCCTGAAGCACACACTGAAGGATGGAGAGGAAATATGAATCAGAAACTTGGTTTGTGGTAACAGTAACCTTCCTGACGTTAGACGTCTGACATAAATCACATCCTTACTAGATAATCAGTGACAAACAATTGACTGATTATTATGCTCCAGTTTAGTAATTAAGACAGGCACTTGGATCCAGTTGTTTGACCCCTAGTTTAGCCACAATACGGGGGGTGCTCTTGCAATATTCTATAATAAAAGCTGTACCTTTATAGTACCTTTTTCACTTACCTCAAAGGACTGGTGAGCATGGTGGAAAGTGCTCATTGTTTCAATATCATTTTGAGACCAATTCTTTATCAAAATTCCCGTTCTTTTATGACAACTGACCTCATCCGGGAGAAGATGAACAAGATTCAACAAATTTATATTAGGGCCTGAACGACTCTGAAATACTCTTGTATATTTGCCCTTACAAGAGGAAATAAGGTAATGTGTGTATTATATAGTTAGTAGAATTTTAACTACAGAACAAAAGCAAAGTGAAGAATTTTTTCCTTAATGTTTAGAGTAGGATGTGGGTAGAGCATCCGTACATTGTCTCTTAAATTTGTTATTATATGAAGACAACTACTCTATCTGCACATAAAGCTGGAATTGAAATCATCACATTCCATTTCTCTGTTTCACTAACTAAAATTATAGTGTACTGGACTGCTTCTTTTTTTCTTTCTTCCTTTTCCCTTTTTTTTAATGCCCCAGACTTCAAATGCTGTTTATAGGATCAACACTATCTTATTATGTAGCTTTAAGACTTAGGGTCCAGAACGAATTCTCTCCACTGCACAACTTCAAGTAGCTGGCAGAATGCCAACTCCCAACCACTTAGTGATAAGCAGAATCATTCTAGGAGAAGCAAACCTAGGATTTCACTTCATCCAAAGGGTTTTTGAAATTTTTATTGATCTGTTTTTGAACAAAGCTAAAAAGATTGCATTATTTATCCAGCAGTGATGTTAGCATCCCAGATGAACAAAAGGCCTATCCGTTTTTAACTTTTATGATGAATTCGCCTTGGACTTGAATGCATTAAACAATCACTACTAATGTTACATCACGTATGTGTAATAAAATGCTGCTGAGAGAGGAAGAATGTACGCAGTTGAAGTGTGAAGAATTATGGACTAGAACTGAAAAACTCTCAGCATTTTTTAAACACTACAGAACCTACTAATTTTCATTTAAGTGTCCAGAAAGAAAAAAAACACATATGTGTTCAGGTAAACATTTTTATAAAGCTATGTCCACATTTTTGTTTTTGCTGAGGAAGATTGGCCCTGAGCTAACAACCATTGCCAATCTTCCTCTTTTTTTGCTTGAGGAAGATTAACCCTGAGCTAACCTTTGTGCCAATCTTCCTCTACTTTGTATATGGGACACCCCCACAGTATGGCTGATGATTGGAATAGGTCTGCGCCCAGTATCTGAACCTACAAACCCAGGCCACAGAAGCAGGATCTGAACCTACAAACCTGGGCCACAGAAGCAGAGCACGTGAAACTTTAACCACTCAGTCATGGCGGTGGCGCAGCTCCACATATTTTTAAGTTCTCTGCCTCTAACATCCATAAAGTGCCATCCTACCTTGGTGTTTAAGAAAGGACATTGCTAATAGAAGGAGAAAGTGATTTCTTGAAATCACCTTCTCAGGTGCACAGGGACATCATATTGGTATTCAATGCTATCTCTGTCAACTGTGCTTCCAGGTGACTTCTACTCTGGGTGGTCTCTTAGCTTAAGCAGAAAAATAAAACTTTTGGGGACAAAAGGACGGTTAAAGCAATGACTTCTGGTGGGTGAGATTCGGCAAGGGTAATAGCTTATCCTAAACTCTTTATTTTATAGGAAAGGAAACAAAACAAAGAGCTAAGTGATTTTTTCCAAATTTGCACACAGATAGTTTCTATCAGAACTTGGAAAAGAACCAGATCTCCATCCACTGGTGAAGGCTCCACATCTACACAGTGATTAAAACTAAAACATGAGAGAAGTGCATAGAATTAGTGATTTAGGTGCTATTTCCTGACAACAAACAGTGTTCTAGGCGCCATGTTAAGTACCATCATTCAGTAGCATAAAGCTGCACCCTCACACTTCCAAACCTCATTTAAGTGAAGGCACTGAGGAGTGGAAGGTATTGACTAGATCCAAGCATTAAATGTTGATACTATGAAACAGAACCTTTCTCTGTGCTTTCTCCTTTAAAATTGTTATATTTCCTAGATATCATTTTGACTTCTCTTTCATTTTCTTTCTATATTCTACTTTTTATAGCTACTGGAAAACAAGAACGGTCACTTTCTCAAGGAATTCACAGTTTACTAGGGAGCAAAACAGTAAACAAATAAATAACAATCCATAGCGGTAAAGAGCTCTTAGTAGAGGAAGAAAACTTTCTTTGAGGGTGCAGAGGATAGCAAGTCAGTTCTGAAGGGAACTGAGAAGGCTTCACGAAGGAAGAGACTTGTGAGGTGGGACTTGACCAGTGAAAAGAATTTTACCAGAGATGGAGAGCAGAGAGGGCAGGAAAGGTTATACTGTTGGTGGAGCTCAAGGCTAGGATCTAACAAACCCAATTGGCTCAATGGTTGGCGACACTTTGTTCATGTGGTTTTTGCTATCGTTAAATCATGAAGCACTCATAGTCCAAGTGTTGACTTCCAAAGATGTCAATGCATATTCCCTTTCCTTCAATAATAAGCAGCAAGGAAAGATGCTTGAAGCAGAACAGAGGAAGCTATACTCCTCTATGCATGACGAGGTATGTTCCTATCTTTGACAGGTAGAACTTCCCTCAGCAATAGAGTTCCCAAGAGGAAATGACTTCCATTCTCCACATTGACAAGGGACCTGTCTTTACTGTCCTCTGCAGCACTGAGCACACTGTGGATGTTTAATTTATGAAGGCTTCTCTCACTACAGTGAGTAACGTTGAATTCTAACATCCAGGCTTACGTCTCACTGTTCCTAAAATGGAGATTTAGAGCTTCCTCTCAAGCACAGAGTCGAGTGACAGGTTGGTACTTTTCTTCCTTCAAATGGAGGGTCAATAACACTTCAAAGGTTCTTACCTTTAAATCGTCTTGTTCAGCAGCTCCTAACCTGATGAGTGTTTCTTATAGTTATAAATTATAATCTGATTCATTTATACGAGGCCATCTACAATCTATGGGTAAGTGTGGAGTTCGAGAATATTAAACATAGGACTCTCTTAATATGTCTGTTACAAGAATGTTCATGATTTGGCATTTAATCTTAGTCAACACTGGAACATTTTCATTTAATAGACTTTTGAAGTTTTATCCTTGAAAGAAAACAAAGGAGTGACTAGCACATTCATAAATATGATTCTAGTATTAAATGAGGTTGGTTCTGCCTTAATATTGAACTATACTAGTGTTCAGGATTTTAAATGAGAATCAATGAAAGAAATTAATTCTCTACTAGAGTATTTTTCTTATACTGTTGGTGTAAGTTTGTAAGAGATGAATCCTAAGTAGCCAGTCCTATCCTAGACTATAAAAAGGCTGATAGATTCTCATATTGATTTGGGAGATTCACATATCTGACCTAGAACTAGCTGAAATCACATTGTTGTGATTAGTGAAGTCTTTTTTTTTTTTTTTGAGGAAGATTAGCCCTGAGCTAACTGCTGCCAATCCTCCTCTTTTCTGCTGAGGAAGACTGGCCCTGAGCTAACATCTGTGCCTACTTTCCTCTACTTTATATGTGGGACGCCTACCACAGCATGGCTTGCCAAGTGGTGCCATGTCTGCAGCTGGGATCCGAACCGGCAAACCCCAGGCCACCAAAGCAGAACATGTGCACTTAACCGCTGCGCCACCGGCCAGCCCCAGTGACGTCTTCTTATGTGGTAATTATCATTAATAACAGAGCAAACATAGTAAAACATGTACAAATACGTACACATATAGGCTAATGAACACACTATGTTCTTCTTAGAAATGGCATGCATTACTAACCAATTATAAGGTGTTTAAAACATAAACATATTCCATTTTTTAATTGAAATTGTGGGATATTTCAGAAAGAGAAAAAAGAAACAAACAAAATCAACAAGAGCAACAAAGAAAATAGAAATAGAAATTTCCAAGTAATATTGATATTGACCCAACATTTCTAAATATTTTCTTAGCAATATGTAGGCTAGTTATAACAATTGAAGAAAACGAAGCCCGAGTTTCAGTTACATTTGGATGCTTTTTCAGAAACTATGGCTGCATGTAAGTTAGTCTCCAGGAGTGAGTCTTACTTTGTAACCCTTGATCTGATCAATTCACTTAGAATTTTGTGTCCTTCTGCCACTCCCTAGTATGATGTCAACACATTGATTTCAGAAGGTGTGGCTATGGGATGTTTCTTAAATAGTTTTTTAAAACTTTTTTATTTAATAATAAAATAATTGTGGATATATAAAAAAAGGTTGCAAATATCATACAGACAATTCCCATCTACCCTTCACCTAACCTCCCCTCAGCTTAGCATCTTATGCAACTGTGATACAATGATAAAGATTAAGAAATTAACATTGCTATAACACTATTAAGTAAACTACACGCTCTATTCAGATTTCACCAGATTTTTAACTAATGATTTTTTTTTTCGATTCCAGGATTTCACATTGCATTTATATCTTCATGTCTGATCTCCTAAATAGCTAAATGTAATGGCTGGATCATATGGTAGGCTTATGTTTCACTCTTTAAAAATTGAAAAGACTGTTTTCCAAAGTGGTTGTGCAACTTTACGTTACCAACAATAACGTGTGAATATTCCATTTCCTCCACATTTTTCCCAATACTTGGTGCAGCCAGTCTTCTTAATGTTAGTGATTCTAATATGAGTCTAGAGGCATCTCGCTGTGTTCTTTTATTGCTATTTTTTTCCATATCCTCCCAAATCCCCCCAGTACATAGTTGTGTATTCTAGTTGTAGGTCCTTCTAGTTCTGCTATGTGGGACTCCGCCACAGCATGGCTTGATGAATGGTGCAAGGTCTGTGTCCAGGATCTGAACCAGTGAAACCCTGGGCCACTGAAGCGGGGCACGCGAACTTAACCACTCATCCACAGGGCCAGCCCCATCTCACTGTATTCTTAATTTGCATGTCTCTAATGACAAATAATGTTGATTATCTTTTCATGTACTTATTTGTCATACTTATGTCTTCTTTGGTGAAGCATTTGTTGGTTCTAACTTCTGATTGCTCAGTTGGCATATATCAATATACATTCTTGTCCAAAATAATCAAAATTTCAGGAAAAAATATATGAAAAAGATTTCAAGACACTAAACAGAAGACACAAAACATTAGCCAACAAAGGATCCTGGTCTCTGAGAGGTGAGAAACAGATCTGAAGCTCTCAGATTGCCCGAGCTTGCTGCTGGAGAGAGTTTCCATTCTCCTGTGATAAGCCGGGGAGCTCCCTGGGCTGGGGAAAGGGAGCTAGGAATTTGGAGAATACAAGCCTAGAGTTTACAAGACAGAGTACTGGAGAGAGGAGAGAGATGCACAGAGGGTGGGGTCAGAACTCTGAAAAGGGTGTCCCTGGGGAATGCAGAAGAGTGCTAAAAACACATACATATGAGGAAACTATCCATGGATGGAACAAAACGGTATTTGAAAATATTATAGCAGGTCTAAGCATTCATACCAGTCAGGCTATGAAAATACATAATTCATGGGGCATTATGGGCCTTAGCTGGTTTTAACTGAGCTTTCTTTACGATTTGATTTTGTTTCCTTGATGCCCTTTCGGTAGGCTGCTCCAGGAGTTGAATACACATCTTTAATTAATCAGAGTATACTTTCAAATCATCTTATTTTACTTTACATGTAGTGTAAAGTCCTTACAACGGCATATTCCCAAATTTCTCCCTTGCCTCGTTTGTGTAGTTGTCACACATGTCACTTTTACATATGCAATAAGCACACAACACATTGCTAATGTTTTTGTTCAGAGACTGTTAATTATCTTTTGGAGAAATCAAAAAATTGTAAAAAAAGAATTCTAGTTTAAATTCACTATTCCATTTCCAAGCTCCTTATTTCTTTATGTAGATCTAAGATTGTATCTGATATCATATGTCTTCTTCCTCAAGAACTTCCTGAAACATTATGCCTGCAGTTTTTGTTTGTCTGAAAAACTAAAGTGTTTATTTCACCTTTGTTTTTGAAAGATATTATTTCTGGTCATAAAATTTTGAGTTGAGGGGGCTGGCCTGGTGGCATAATGGTTAAGGTTGCATGCTTTACTTCAGGAGTCTGGGGTTCATGGGTTCAGATCGTGGGAGCAGACCTACACACCCCGCATTAAGCCATGCTGTGGAGGCATCTCACATAAGAAATAGAGGAAGATTGGCAATACATTTGCATTAATGGTGAGCATATAGCATTAAATATGGAAAAGTGATTTTCAACATATTTATCAAACCTTAGATTGAGAGAAATAGTTATAAAATTTTAATTTAGTTATTGATATCACAATATAGTAAGCAGTGTTGAAATATTGTAAAGAAAATAATTTTCAACACATTAAGCGCACTGCTCTGGTTGAGAGTAGATTTCTTAAGAGGATAAATTTGTCTGGAGTTTCTTTTCTCTTTTTTTCCCTCCCCAAAGCCCCCAGTACAGTTGTAGCTCCTAGTTGTAAGTCTTTCTAGTTCTTGTACATGAGCAGCCGACACAGCATGGCTACTGACAGGTGAGTAGTGTGGTTCTGTGACTGGGAACTGAACCCAGGCCACCAAAGCACAGAGTGTGGACCTTTAACCACAAGCCATCAGGGCTGGCTCTGTTTGGAGTTTTCTATATCTGTTTTTTATTCCCAGTAACAACTGGGCATTCTTTGCTCCTACAGTGATAAAAATGTGTTAAATAAAGGAGAGAATAAACGTATGAGAGAATGACTGACAGGGAATAAGGTAAATCAATAGAAAGCTACAAATATTATTACTTATCTGCTGGCTTTATTTTCCCTTTGCAAATACCTTTAGAAAGGCTATATTAGTCAGCTCTTGTTGTGGCAAGAAATACACTCATCTCAGTGTATTTCAACAATAAAAAAATATTTTGCACTGTCCTTCAGGTTAGTCTGTTCTGTTCTGCTGCTCAACTTAGCTCTATCGTGCTCAGCTCTGCCCCTCAATCAGCTTACTCCATGGCCCAGGGATAGCTCTGAACTGGAGCAAGCTCTTTTCATGGAAGAAGAGAGGAGCAAGAAGATTAATGGAACTGTGCAAGTGCGTTTCAATCTTTTGTTCAGACGTGGTGTACTTCATATGGGCTCCCATTCTCTGGGTCAAAGCAAGCCACATGGCTAAGTCTGAAAACAGAGAGAGAATATATGGCACCTACAAGGAGCTCTGGAGTGGATAATTGAGAACAGTAATACAAAGACCTTGATGCCTTTTTATATGTTCTGTGCCTAGAGATTCTCTAGGGTCTATTTATATGAATACCACAATCATCTGTCATGATGAACATGAATACCAGAATATTATTTTCCAAAAATTTTTAGAACCATCTTAGTTTTGTGTGAACAAGTATTTTCAAGATTTACATATTGTTTGAATTCTGAGGATGTGTCTTAAAAACATATTTGTCTACTAAATAAGAATGCTCCTTTCAGGTATTTCCAACCTTCTTGGGATATAAATATTTATCATTATTTATCCAGTTGACATATTCAATTGGAGCTCAAAAGCACAAAGTTTTAGGAATATAAATATAAACCTGTAAAAACTTCCTAAAAATGATATAAAAAGAGAACACTTACCAAAGTATATGAAAATTTAACAAGAGCAATTTCTACTGTTAAAATAAATATGTATCTTAAGTAAAAAAAATCACTTCTGGAAAGTATAGCTTAGAGACAGAAGTCAAACACTTTTAAATGTGACTGTCCTTCTTCAACTGTCCCTGGGATACCCAAGTTCACAAGTTTGTTCTATGTAACTCAGAAAATTTAAAGTATGAAATGCAATACATAATTTATATCAGATTGGTTAAGAAAAAAGCAAGAATTCTTTACACACACCCTTAAAAAGTGAGAGAAATAAAAGAAGTAAACAACCTTGTATGACAGTCCAAAATTAATTCCTAAATGAATATGGCAGTTTATCTAAGTTGAGTGGAGAGGGTCACAATTTTGCCAGTATATGGAGAGTCATAGAAAATTTTAAGTGGAAAATTTTCCAGTTACATTAATGGAAACACCCAATCTCCTTTAATCAATACAGAGTTTAAACTCTGTATTTTAATGTTAGAACCACTCAAAACCTCTTTTAAGATAAAGACTATTTCTAATTAAATAAACCTAATATTTTCCATTTAAACAAAAATTATTCTTCTCAAGTTGTATTAGTCTAGTTGGAGAGTTCATTAGGGTAAGTGGACAGAGTATATTAAACACTGACAAATTCTTTTCCCACATAAGAACATTTTTTATTAGGAAGTAGCCTGTTTAACTGGGAGCATAGTTATTTAAAATTACCTACTGTTTCTTAGGAAAGTGAGCCCCGGCAAATGATTCCTACAAGATCTCTGGTTTATAAATTGTGGGATATGTGATTTTGGGGGGAAGAACTGGAATAGAACTGATATGCTCTATGTAAAGGGACAGGAAAGTTGAGCAGAAGTTGGAAGGACCTAGGAATTAGCAGGGAAAACAAGAGACCAGGAGGAAGAAGACCCATCAAGAGCAACATTGACACCCAACCCCAACCACCACTCCCAGTTAGCAGTTAGATGTGAGAGTAGAGCCGTGTTAAACGGGCATTTGTGAAGTTGTATGCTCCGACATGTGTTATGTTAAACCCTCTCCTATCTCTTTCCTTAAATATCTAGGTAAGTGTCTTATGTACAGTAGTGTTTCCATAGGATGAAAGGATGCAGATTTGATTACTACGTAACAGCTAGTTTTACATGATAGCAAAGACAACATATGAAGAAGCCAGATATTTATAAGATGTGGATTCTAATATCCATCTATTCATTTATTTAGAAATTGGTTTGTGTGTTTATTCATTTAAAAAATGAGCACAGGCAATACCTATAATGAAAATAAGTAATGTTCATATGGCACTTTAGAATTGCACAGTATTTTCATGTATTTAGTCCTCACAGTAACCATATGGAGTAAACATTTATTTTATCTCATTTCACTAGAGTGTTATGTGTTATATCCAGGAGGTAGAAAAATCAGGCATTGAACCTGGGTTTCCGAAAAACCAAATTCTTACAAATCACTTACAGGAAAGAGCAGTGTTTGAAAAATGCATAAGTGTTGATCACTGGAACTGGACTATAAATATTTCCAGTCGAGAATATTATACCCAGACATCTGTCATTCTGACTTTTCAAGAGGTACTGGAAATGTCATGTCGAGCCTCAATAGCATACCCCATACACACTGAATCTAAGCTGGGGACAAACAGGGACAATCTGTGAAGCCAGCTGTTCCCAACATTTGATAACACACTCTCCTTCAGAAAAAGAAGCTTGTCTCTGATACTGTTCTCCACTCAGTGCTGAAAATGCCAGTATGTCAATTCGTCACCTATTTGAAGATTTCTACATATCTAATCCGACACAGCCTGTGGGGGCTGCACTCAACAGGGTGAACACAGCACTGTGAAGACATTTTTGCTTATCCTGTAACTAGAATTTGAATTTGTAGATGATTTGAGTTTTTTGCTAACGTGGCAAGGAGAAAGAAAAAAGTAGTAGGGTAAAATGCCATTTCCTATTTTCCTTTGCCCCAACTCCAAATCATTTATTATTTCTTACAACATTGTTCTTTAACTTAAGCTGAATGAGAAGAGAGAGAAAAATGGACAAATATTTTAAGACATAGTAATTTAAAACTTTCAAATTTGATGAAAAATATTAACAGGCTGATCTAAGAAGCTCAACAAACCCTAAGTAACAAATATCACTACAACGAGACACAGTGGAGCCAAACTGCCAAAAACCCAAACAAAGAGAACGTTTTGAAATCAGAAAGACAAAAATAAATTAAATTATCGCAGGGAATAATTATCTGGTTAAGGGCAGATTTCAAATCATAAAAATGTAAAGCAGAAGGCAGTACAATAAAATATTCAAAGTGAATTCAAAGTGAAAGAAAAATATCTCTTAATATCTTTAAAAATCTTAAAATTCTTTAAAGCAATAATTACAACATGGTACTGTTGGTTCTCTAACGATAGTGGATATAAAAAATTAGCAAAACAGAGGGAGAAGAAATGGAGTTCTGTTAACTCAAAGTTGCTATATATTTCCTGACTTGAAAAATGCAGTACATATTGGTGCCACTTCCTGGGACAAGGAAAACTGAGACAAAAATAGGGTGTACACAAGATGGGAAGCGAGTTTGAAGCATATCAAGAAGCATGCGAGATATGCTAAGTCAGCGATACAGAGGCAAGAAATCTAAATTTGGGTATTTGTAGCATGCAGATAAGATTGATAGCTACGAGGAAAAAAATTAAAAGATGATGCTATCAATTAAAGTTACAGGGTAGAAAGAGAAGGAGTCTAGGACTAAACTAGACAACAGAAATATTTGGGAATCCTGCCTGCAAAATAACCCAACTAGGAGAATCAATGGCAGTGAAAGAAATGAGTAAGGCATGTGGACATGTATTTCTATGACTTTGGCTCTGAAGGGAAATGAGAAATAAGGTGAAAACTGCAGACTGATGTTTAATTAGGGAATATTTTTTTTTAAATCTGAGATATTTTCACTTAACTGTAAGGTATTTGAGGATAGTACTAGTAATAAATCTTTTGGATTTTTAGGATGTACCAGGGATTGTGCTAAGTATTTTGCACGTATCACCTCATTTAATCTACATAATAACTTTAGGAAATACGAGTTGAGGGATTAAACTATAATTAATTCCATGTTTCAAGTGAGAAAGCTGAGGTTTAAAAACGTTAAGTGTTTAGTGCACAGTGGTAATTAGGGAAGCCAGGATTCAAACTCAGGCAGATTGACCTTAAAGCCACCCCTTTAACCACTCTGTTACCTCCATGTTTGTAATCTGATGGAGGTGACCCAAGAGAGGAGGAAGATTGAGGATGCGTAAGAGAGTAGAAAAGGAAAGTGATGCATTTGAAAAAGTGAGGGCAGAGGTGCAGAGATTGGCCTTCTATAGTAAAATATCATGTCTTCCATGAATAAGATGCTGACTGATGCATATTCAAGATTTATAGGTTTTATAGCATTCACATGTGTAGATGTGTACTTTTAAAAGAGTTATGAGGCAACGCATTCAACTGGAAAATCCTACTAAAAAACCTAAATCGACCTTTACACATAGTTTTCATACATAATAAAGTACTTTCAAAGAATGTTTGAAAATTTGATGGCTAGAAAGAGGGACAAAATTCTATTCAGGCTTGGAGGAAATTTCTGAATCATTTGTATAGGAAGCCATTTTATTGGCCAATTGGTTGTGTGAAGTTAGTACCAAAATCCTATTCAGAAATCGAGAGGTAATGACACAATGAGGAGCTCAATGCTCTGTATAACAATGCAAAAAAATTGTCTTTCTGAACCCCAACCCTGAGTGTATCACTCAACCTAGAGGTGGTTCTGAGAGAAGGGAAAACTTCTTTTTCTCATCTATTTGAAACCCAGAAGAATTTGAATATCTGATTTGGGGGTGATGATCATAGTCACTGGCAGTTGCCATTGGTGGTGGCGGGGGAGGTGGTGGATTGAATCCTTTCCACATCAGCAGGCCAGGAGAGAGATTGGCAGGAAACCAGCCGAGGAAGAGCAAGCCTAGACAGCTACCCTAGAGAGAGCAATAGCAGTTGTCTCATTTTAGGAATTTCTCGCTGTGCTTTCTGTGCACTATGTCTAAGCTTTCAGATATGCTATTTCCCACTTTAATAAAAGCATTAAAATGTTAATTACAACAATAGAATTTGACCTAAGGATCACCTTAACATTGATTAGCTGAGGTATAGAAGGACATCCAGTACGGATTTCTAGCCCATGTGAGCTCTCCCTTAGATTTCTGAAAAACAAAGCAAAAAAGAAAAAAAAAAAGAAAGAAAGAAAAACTTTGGATGGAAAGCCCAATAAAAGAATGGAGCTGCTGCAGTCTTGGATAAGACCTTGAGCTTTCAAGTTAGGTATTAGAGGAATGGATTACAGTATATTCTGAAAGATGGAGGATTTGAGGGCACATGTGTTTCATTTTGGGATGCTCTCAACAGTTATTTTGAACTCTGGTGCACCATTTACCTACTTGTTGGATTGACCTTTTATATTTACTATTGAGCAGAGAGTGCATTTCAGTCACCGTGATTGCCAGTGTTGGATAAATGGGTCAGAGAGTGAAAATAGACCTTGGTCAGGTGTTCTGACTGTTAGGTTACTCCCATGAAATAAGAGATTGGTTGTTAAAATTACTCCAGCATTAAAGCGATACTGAGAAAAAAGAACAAAGCTGGAGGCATCACAATCCCTGACTTCAAAATGTACTACGAAGCCATAGTGATCAAAACAGTATGGTACTGGTACAAAAACAGGCACACAGATCAATGGAACAGAACTGGAAGCCCAGAAATAAAATTGCACATATATGGACAGCTAATCTTTGACAAAGGTGCCAAGAACGTACTATGGAGAAAAGACAGTCTCTTCAATAAATGGTGTTGGGAAAACTGGACAGCCACATGCAAAAGAATGAAAGTAGACCACTATCTCATGCCATACACAAAAATAAACTCAAAATGGATCAAGGACTTGAAGATAAGTCCTGAAACCATAAAATTCCTAGAAGATAATAAAGGTAGTACACTCTTTGACATCGAACTTAAAAGGATCTTTTCGAATACCATGTCTTCTCAGACAAGGGAAACAAAAGAAAAAATAAACAAGTGTGAGTTCATCAGACTAAAGAGCTTCTGCAAGGCAAAGGAAACTAGGATCAAAAGACAACCCACCAATTGGGAGAAAATATCTGCAAATCATATATCTGACAAGGGGTTAATCTCCACAATATCTAAGGAACATACAACTGAACAAGAAAAAAACAAACAGCCCAATCAAAAAATGTGCAGAGGATACGAACAGACATTTTTCCAAAGAAGATATACAGACAGCCAATAAACATGTGAAAAGATGTTCAACATCACTAATCATCAGGGAAATGCAAATCAAAACTGCACTAAGATACCACCTTATGCTTGTTAAAATGGCTACCATCACTAAGACTAAAAATAACAAACGTTGGAGAGGCTGTGTAGAAAAGGGAACCCTCATACACTGTTGGTGGGAATGCAAACTGGTGTAGCCACTATGGAAAACAGTATGGAGATTCCTCATAAAACTAAAAATAGAATTACCATATGACCCAGCTGTCCCACTACTGGGTATCTACCCAAACAACTTGAAATCAACAATCCAAAGTAGCATATGAACTCCTATGTTCACTGCACCATTATTCACAATAGCCAAGACATGGAAACTATCCAAGTGCCCAGTGACTGATGATTGGATAAAGAAGATGTGGTATATATATACAATGGAATACTACTCAGCCAGGAAAAAGACAAAATCATCCCATTTGCAACAACATGGATGGACCTGGAGGGAATTATGCTTTGTGAAATAAGCCAGGCTGAGAAAGACAAACACGGGATGATTTCACTCATATGTGAAATATGAGAAAACACATGGACAAAGAAAACAGTTCAGTGGTTACCAGTGGAAGAGGGTGGGGGGTTGGAACAGGGGGTGTAGGGGAGCAACTGTGTGATGACAGACAAGAAATAATGTACAACAGGGGCTGGCACCGTGGCCAAGTGGTTAAGTTCGCGTGCTCTGCTGCAGGCGGCCCAGTGTTTCGTTGGTTCGAATCCTGGGCGCGGACATGGCACTGCTCATCAGACCACGCTGAGGCAGCGTCCCACATGCCACAACTAGAAGGACCCACAACGAAGAATATACAACTATGTACCGGGGGGCTTTGGGGAGAAAAAGGGAAAAAATAAAATCTTTAAAAAAATAATAAAAAAAAAAGAAATAATGTACAACAATGATGTAAATTATTATGAACTCAAATAAAAAAAATTCCTCTAGCATTACAATTCTAGGTGGATGCAGTATTTGAGAGTGACTTCTTCAGAAGTAATGTCAAAAGATCATGGTACATACTCTGATTTTTAGAGCTCCTCTTTGATGCTGCCTCCCTAGAGTGTCTTTCGAGATTTGGTTACTCCGATAAGGAGTCACCCCGATCATTTGGTAAATACTCATATCAGATTGTAATAGGGCTCTCAAATAAATGCTCTCTCATCTACCTTTCTCTTTTTCTCTCTTCCTACCTTGAATCTGCAGGAGTCAGAGGTCCCAGAATGAAAGAAAGAAATCATGAAACAGTAAGGTAAGAAGAAAAGCAAAGCAGTTGACCTTACACCCTTTATTTACAGTAATTTTTTAGGCCTGATTTGGGCCTAAGGGAGAGATACTTTTAAATGAGTGAGAGGTGAACGTTTTGATTTAGGTCAGAATGGACTTTTTAATAATCAAAGATGAAATTGTTAGCAATTGAAACTGAATTGGATATATGTGGTATCTTCCTGTATTATTATTCAGTGGCAGAAAGGAAAATTCAAAACATTATTGAAACACAATATTGTAAGAAAAATAATGCTGTTTTATAACTGCATCCCAGGGAATCTTTCCATTTAGGATAATGATTTTGGTAGCACGCTGAATAAACTGTATATTGGACATATCTATCTGCATGTGTATTGTTTTCAACATAGTAAGAATATACTAGAATTTAATCTCCACAAGAGCAAGAAATTCATTTTCTACACTGTTATACTTTTAATGTACAGAATACCACCTAGCATATCAATGTTTCTTGAAGAAATAAATACTATACCCGTAATTCTGTAACCCGATTTTTTCCTATAGCATTATAATCACGAACAAATATATTATTATTGATCTGTTGCATTTCAGCTCCAAATTTGCTTTTCAGTATATGAGTTATTCAGTCTCCTGATTGGAGCTAAGTTGCTCATATGTGTATCCAGAAGAGGAGAACACCACAGTAATTTTACAACAGCTTAGTATTCCATTAATGTACGAATTTAACAGTATATGTAGGCAATTTACTAAAGACAAAAATTCTACTTGTTGTTTTAAAACTCTGGTATTATAAACAATATATGCTGAATATATCTTATATATATATTTTAGCAATTGTCAGTTGACAGTCTAATGTTAAATCACAAGAATTAAAAATGCTGGATCAAAGAGTATACTAATTTTTATAACTCATTCTATGTGATTAACGTGTAAAAGAAAAAATATTTTAAAGATAAGTATTTACGAAAAAAGGAAGAAAAATCCAAACAAGTCAAAATAGTAATCAGAATTTAATAAGATGTTGTGGATTTTTCTTGTTCTTCTTACTTTATAAACATAAGATGACTGCAAGCGTTTTATCTTCTATTTTCTTTTTCTTTTTTAACATCAAGAATTGGGCGAAAAGAAAGATTCTGGAGTTTTATTTTGAAAGCAGACTTCTTTCTGTTTGCTTTTAAAGTGAGTAAACTTAAAAACAAAAAATACAACAAAAAGTTTTATGATTTATCTTTAGCCACTTTCTTGGTTTTATGCAATGAAATATATGAATTCATTTTAGTGGAATGGCTATGTTTTCAGAATTTCCCTATTGATTTGCAACCTTAGAAGGTATTCCTCCACAGCCTTGTGAATTCTTTCTTATAATTTTCTTTGCCATCATTGCTACTTTAGGACATTTTTAGGTCATATATAATATGCTAAATATTATCCAATAGTCACAAAATCTATATGGAGTATGACCACATATTGGTAAAAAACAGCAAAACATACTCATTCTGAATTTTTTTTTAATTAGAAGAAACTTCAAAATTGACTTTTGGCTTCTTTAAGACTTTCTGATTATACTGTAATATTCTAAGCATATCCACAATGAGGTTCAGTAAATTAACCCTCAATTAGACTCTTCTTCATGTCCAATACAACCTTTCCACTTTTCTCTGGAAATTCTCACACGTGATTAAATTCTACGAATGTTAAAAAGAAGCTGACTGTATTTCAATCTTCACAAAATACTTTTACGTTTATAAAGCACTATCTTGTCTTGTGAACAGCATAAAATTAATCTTGTACCTCATAAGAGCTTTATTAGCTGAATCAATTTATGTACAAAAATGAAAAATAGAAAATATTTCACTATAAAGAAACTAGGAAACGGCAATTGTCAATAGATGATGAAAGGAATTTAAACAGTTTTTCTTTCAATAAAAATTTACAAATCTAGCAAGCAGCTTATTACACTTAACTAGAAAGCGGAAACTGCATTTTCTCTCTCTCTCTCTCTCTCTCTCTCTCTCGAGATTTTGACTTGTTTTAGGAGATCATTTTTGTAGTTAATTTGTGATCATGTCAATACTAAATTTTTTTGTGTGTAAATTATTTAGGTTATTTTTGTAAATTGTCCTCCTGCAGTAGGCAGCTTCTAAATTAGCTCTCAATTACCCCCACCTCCTAGTATTCACACCGTAGTGCACTTTCTTAGCCTGGAGTGTGGGTTTAACCTCGTTCTTGTTTCCAGCAAATATAATAGAGAAAAAATAATGGAATGTCACTTCCAAGATTGGGTTACAAAAGACTGTGACTTCCATCTTATTCACATTCTCTCCCGCTTGCTCTTCTTACTTGTTCACTCTGATGAAGAAAATTGCCTTATTATGAGGTGTGGAAGTCATATGGGAAAGGAAATCCTCCCCCACTCCAGCCTAGAAATAACTACAGCCTTGGCGCAAACCTTGATTGCATCCCTGTGAGGTACTCTGAGCCAGAGGACCCTGCTAAGCCTGGTCTAGATTCTCGACCCACATAACGGTGTGATAAGTGTTGATGTTCTAAGCTGCTAAGTTTTGGGGTAACTTTTATTAGGCAGTAGCATATAATTAATGCACTCTTCATGTGCTTTGTTCTGCCATATCTTGGACAATTAAAATTAACATTGTTTTTAGCAGACAGTGAAATGAATTATCTCTAAAATCAAACAATGTTGCCATTTATCAGCAAAAATGGCAACTGTTTGAAATGGAAAAGCAAAAGGCAAAAACGGAAGTATTTCTCCTATCTATTTGTTTTGTTAACATTATCCTTGGACTCCATTTCTATAGATTCTAGGAATGGTGGTCTGGAAGACAAATATCTTTAGAGTTGTCTAGTTAAGATTCCCAATGAATCCGATCTCAACAAAAGAAGGTCTTAGTGAAAGGCTTTAGATGTTTTGAACCTCTTTGTGCTTTAAGATGAAGTGAGAATTATACTGGTTTATAACTCTGACCATACATGATATAAATTGGTTATATATGAGTTATACCAGTGAATGGTCCCAGTGAATTAAGGGGATCAACTAAAAGACACTTTCTTCTGTCTTTGAGAAGTGATATTCTGCTACTTGTAAATAAAAGCTACCCTCTACAAAATGCCATGCATCTTGATGGTCGCTTTCAGAATTGTTCATCTGAAATCTAGGGAGAAATAATAAAATTGAATGGAGGAGGATGCATGTGGGAGGGAGTGTAGAGTAGTAGAAGAGCTAAATAATGAATAGTGAATATAATTGTGTGTGTGTCTTAAGTAAACTTTTGATTAAAGTGTGTCATTTGCACATACAAGTTGCAAATCATAAGTTTATAACCCAATAAATTTTCACAAAGTTAGCACACTGAAATACACAGCATTCAAATAAAAAAATGAAGCCTTACCTCCACTCTAGAGGCTACACTTGAACTCTAGTCTAGTGGCCACATTCCTAGAAAGTTAACCACACTAATACAGTACATTACTTTTGCCGACCTTTAAATTGCATGTAATGGAAATGTCCATTAAGTACACTTTGAGTCTGGCTTTTTCACAACGCTGTGTTTGTGAGATTTGTTTGGGTTGATGTGTGTAGCTGTCGTTTGTTCATTCTCATTGTGGCACAGAATTGCATCGAATAAATGTACCATAATTTATACATCCACTTTACAGTTAATGAACATTGGGCTGTTTCTGGTTTGTGGCAATTACAAACAGTGCAGGAATCAACGTTTTTTGTTAAGTGCCTTTTGGTGTACATTTGTACATAATTTTGTTGATTATAGACTTAGAAGTAGAATTGCTGAGTTATCAGCATGAGACTGACCCATATTGACAGATAACGCAAAGTGTTTGTCAATTTACGCTCACAGCATATGAAAGCTTCAGTTGTTTCACATACTAAATAACATATAATATATCCATCTTTTAATTACAATCATAGGGGTTGAGGAGATAAGTAATTATGATATTGATGTGCATTTCTCAGATGAAAAATGATGTTGAATATTTTTCATGGTCACCGGCCAATTTGACATCCACATTTAGAAAGTGTCTTTTTCATTCCTTTGGCCCATTTTCAATCATGTGTTTCTTTTTTATAAATTTGTTGAAATTTATTATGTATTTTGAACATGAGTAATTTTCTGCTAAGTGTATTGCCTTTTCTTTAAATGTTTGAAGTAATTAAACAGTGATGACATTAGGCCTGGAATTTTCATTTAAAAATATTTAATTAAAAAAATAATTCCCTAGAAAGATATAGGAATATTCATATTTTCCATATCTTCTTGGATCTTCTTTAGAAAGTGGGGATTTCAAGAGATACAGTCATTTCATATAAATTGTAAATTTTTAAGTAGGAAAAATATTTTTTAAAGTGTAGCAAAAATACAGATACTATCATAAGGCCTCAGTTTGTATTTAAGAGTGTCAGTGAAATTAAATTGGAGAACAATAAATAAAATAAATTATGACCAAACTGGCCCTAACAAGTAATAAAAGAGAAACATGTCTAAAAAAATGTTTGTAACTACAAGACAAACACGTTCAGATTTATAGAGCTCCGGCTAGCTAGCCAGGACTAGGAAAGAGCATCATTAAAAAACTAAAACAAATAAAAGGCAACAGTTCTCCCACTACCCTACTTCATGTATTCAACAGAGGTACTCAAATAAGAATCACAATTGATTGTAAAATCAGTACAAGCATTAAAGAGCATCTGCCTTCCTGAATTTTGGAAGCTCACTTTTGAACCATTCTTTCTTATCTCTGCCAAGGGAGTCAATATATAAAAAGCATGTCTTCTCTAACAAGAACTTAAAGAATCCTCTCTCTGTGTCTGAGGTTCAGAGAAAGTTTAGAAATGTGAATATTGGAGTGTGAAAAGGAACAACCACACTGTGACACAGTAAGAAATATCTATTTGGTCTTTGTTCTCGGTTCCTGACACACAGGTTCTAAGACCCTTGAAATCTCTGGAACGATATGTGTCTTTTGTATGCTAATAGTATGATGGTTACTGGGGGGGGTCCCTAGATAGCTTCAGAATGGGAGCTGGTCACCAGAAAGATCAAGGCATGATGAGAAGGTTGGAGCTTTCAGCCCTACTCTTCGACTTCTGGGGAAGCGAGAGGGCTGGAGGTTGAGTTCAATTACCAATGGCCAATGATTTAATCAATCGTGCCTGCTTAATGAAACCTCCACAGATACCCCCTGAACAACTGGGTTTGGAGAGCTTCTGGACTGGTGAACACGCCAAGGTCCTGGGAGGGTGCTGCTTCTGAAGTGGGCATGGAAGCTCCCTGTCCCATTCTCTCATACCTTGCCACATGCATCTCTCCCATATGGCTGTTCCTGAGTTGTATTCTTTATAATAAACTGGCAATAACAAGCAAAACACTTTTCTGAGTTTGGTGAGCCATTCTAACAAATTGTTTGATCTGAGAAGAGAGCAGTGGGAGCCCCTGGCTTTATAGGTGGTTGGTCAGAAGTCTAGGTGAGTGGCCTGGACTTGCAATTTGCATCTGATGTGGGAGCAGTCTTGGGGGACTGAACCTTTAACCTCTGGGTTCTGCACTAACTCTGGTAGTTAGTGTCAGAATTGAATTGAATTCTAGGATACCCAGTTGGTGTCCAGAGAGTTGGAGAATTGGTTGATGCAAGAAAAAAACCCACACATTTGGTGTCAGAAGTGTCACAAGTAAAAATATTTTACACACTTAACATAGGATAATAACTCACACACTTAGGGGCATCTTTTCAGGGAATACAACTTCCTACAATGTTTGTAATGGCTGAATTAAGAGACAGGAAGACAAAGAAGGATTGGATAGGATTTTCCAGGCATGAAGAGCAGCAGGGAGAAGTATGGGACCTCCAGGGAGACTTGAACATTTAGAGAACAACCAAGTTTCAGTACTAATGAATTAAATGCTTTGTAGGGGAAATTGGTAAGTGGTGAGGCTGGAGACATGAAACGTCAATGTTTTGCCCTGGGGGAGTGATCTGTAGAGGGAATAGAAGTGTTCTTTGCATTTAGAAACTTGTTTGCCACTGTTGTCCATGAGAGCTTTTATAATGATGTGTTATGATCAACATTTTAAGCGGTACAAGGAAGTCGTATAGAAACCATGATAGCTGTCTTGATTTAACTAAAATTTCAAGGCTACAGGGTATTTCACTCTCAGTTATTTTTGGCACATGCATAATTCAAAAATTATGTATAACTGGTAAGTACACACATATCTATCATCTATCAATCATTGATTTACTTATTTGCTTATATACTTATTTATTTATTTTTTATTTGAGTGTAATCAAAGAAACTTCTAACCATGAATGCAGCTCTACAATGTAACAGGTTTCCTCTTGAAGAGATTTACGATGTGGCAGTTTTCAAGTAAAATCTTAGGTGTTGTTGCTAGGTTAACTCAGTTGGGTGAGTAACTCAGTGGCTATAGTTGAATAACTTTGGAAGGCCTACTACTTGAAAATTTGGAAATTCTGTTTTCTCCTAGCCCTCAAGAGTTCGTCAATATATCAAAGCAATCAGAGATTTTTGGGGGAAGAAAAAGTCAGCATCATTTTCTTCCTTTGTAATGAAGCATTATTCAAAATTATTAAGAATCTTCAAAAGTGTCTGTAGTTCAAGAACGACCATTACATTTATCTTCTAGTATGTTGTAGGAATTTAAAATCTAAGGGCATTAGTGGACCCTATTTCTTACCTTCAGAAATCCCCACCTGACTGTGACCACACACAGGAGCAGCACTGTCCATGTTGATCAGGTATCCCACGATTGCCACCTGCTTCACACGGATGCAGGTTAATGACACGACAAAATGAGAAGAGAGTAGATCCCTTGACGGCGAATGCTTTTAGACCAGTGTGCTTAACTAGGCCCTGCGATTCTCAATGACAATTTTTTTTATAGGGAATGAACTTTTCACTATTGCTATGAATACACAGTTTAATGGATCAATGAGACAGAATTAGATACTACTTTGTGGGACAGATTTTCTGGAGTTTCATAAGATTTCTTGAAGGAAAGGCATAGTTTTTCATACTTCATACATGCATATTTTATATTTCTTTCAAATATGAGATTACTTAGCTCCAACGAAGGAGCAGAAATGGGAGATGGAATATTTTCCATCCTTAACAGAATTCTGAGGTTTAATGGAGGAGGATTCTTTCAGAAAGTATGCTTGAAGTATGACTAGAGAGTAGAACTATATCAATTACTATATGTTACATGTACATGGCTATTTACAGATGTAAATTCTGTTTGTGGACTTTGGCCCTACTTTAGTGACAATTAACATTGCACAATACATAGAGTTCTGACTTCAACAAGAATTTATGTCTTGAGCTGATTATGATCTTTAAAATTTCAAATGTATCTTTGAACTCTCAGAATCTTGCATGTAATTTTAACTCAGAAAATGCAAACATCTTGTCATTTGTTGACATTACTGATCAATTACTTAAGGAACAAGTCATAATCCCTGGCAAGAGGATTATAAAATATACACCATGATTCTTGATAGTCCTCATTGATTTTCCAAATTTTAATTGTGTGGAATTTTACTAGCTTTTGATCATTGGCTACACAAAATTAATAGCTGTGATTTCTGTTTATTTATTAGTTTTCTTTTTTCAATCGGTATCTATTTAATTCCAAAATTCTGTGTTTATAATTATTGACTTAGCAATGGAAAAGTATGAAAGGAAAATAAGATGTAGTGCAGATTTAAAGAATTGAAAGGCCTGACAGTTTAGATCAAAATCCAGACAAAGGTAATTGTATGTAAAATTAAATTAATTTAACACACTTTTGTGGATATAAATATTAGCTTTCAGTTAACTCTGAAGAGAAGCAGTGAATCTGTGATGTCTATTTACCTACCTACCTAGCTTTCTGTCTATCCAGAGAATGCCAGACTATATTAACAGCATATTTAGAAGCGTTTTTTTATGCATACACCTACGAGCAGACATACAGATAATACTAAGTATGCACTGTCAGTACCTATTTCAGATATTACCACAAATTAGGCTATTTTGTGGCTCATATAAGTACAAGTAAGGGAGTGCCAGAAAATACTCACAGAATTTTCCCCTGTGTTGCAAACCAAACAAATTCACTAAACTATATCTCACTCTTAGATTTAATCCCTAAAGCACCTAAAAGTGATTGTTACTTGACATGTGCCTGGTACACTTTTGCTACATTTTAATTTAATCAATTGGCCACAATTTGATTGAAATATGGTTTGGAACTATGAAAAATTTTCCTTCTTCCTCTTTCAAGACTAAGTATAATTAATAATGTCTTGGATATGAGAGGAGAATAGAATCTAATATGCATCTATTCCAATAAGTATAGCAAAAGGTTATGCAATGATTTTTAATTGAAACCAAATATTTCAACAAGAATATATTTGACTGTGTTTCCTGAGACATATAATGTGATGTTTATCTTGATAAGCTCATTTGTAATTTGAATACAAGCCGTTCATGTTCCTTACCATACTGGAAACATTTCAAGAGATTTATAAATGACAAATGCAGGAATTCATATCAAAGCAAAAGTTAGACTATCGCAAAAAATGTTTTATTCCTTACTCTTTAGAACTCAGCATGGGTTGCATACTTGCTTTCATATTTGATTTCTTATGACGATCCATTGCTGGTAAGAGCCAAGGAGTTTATGTCCATGGTAAATGGATTTAGTAGCCATGGGCTCATGAATTGATGAATATTTTTCTCTGAACTCTTTACTGTATTGTATAAATGCACCAGGGTTTCTCAGAAGTCAAATATAGCTCTCTTTATAACTGAATTTAGCCAACAAATACAATTAGATTTGCCATATGCAATTAATTACCTCACACTTATTTTCTTGATGTTTTAAAATCATTTTCGTAATCTATTTTATTCACAATTTTTACTACTTCACTCATACTAAATTTAAGGGTTTTTAAAATATCTTTCCTATGTTTTTAGGTAATGTAATGTTTACTTTTTCTTTGACATTTCATAATCAACTTGCAGCTTATAATGACAAAATTAGGGTCAAATTTAATACAGGGGTATATATTTTGTAAAATGTTTAAATGTTAAAATTTAGGATGTCGCTTATAATCCATCAGATGCATTTGGAATAAGGTTTGCCATTTATCTGATTTACATGAGAAGTGATGATTGCTGTAAACACATTTGATTCAGTGATGTGAAGGTGGTGTCTTTATTCTGCATGAATTATAAGTTATTTTCTTTAGCTGTATCATTACAGTGGTCATTTACATATGCATTGGGAAGCCACTGAGATATCAATGAAATAATGTGCTACTGGTTTCTATAGTTGTTTTTAAAGAATAATTTTTTGTACTAACACCAGAATATTGTTAATAATTGTGTTAAATTCCAAAAAATATATAATATATATGACATATACATGGCAATTAACATTTATGTGAAGGAAATATAATAACCATTTTGGACTTCTGGGATATAATTTTACACAGATATATACACACATACACTCATACCTATATATACATATGAATAATATACATGTGCATATATTAAGTATACCTATAAATATATAGTACATTTTTTTCATCGGCACCTGAGCTAACATCTGTTACCAATCTTCTTTTTTTTTCATTTTTTTTCTTCTTTTTCTCCTCAAAGCCTCCCAGTACATAGTTGTATATTCTGGTTGAAGTCCTTCTAGTTGTGGCATGTGGGATGCTGCCTCAGAATGCCTTGATGAGCAGTGCCATGTCCATGCCCAGGATCCAAACCAGGGAAACCCTGGGCCACCGAAGTGGAGCTCATGAAGTTAACAACTTGGCCACGGTTATGTACAAAATGTAGTACATTTTGAAAGCAACTGTGTATACAGTAAATTTAAAGAATGAAATGTATGTGTACACTATAGCATAAAAGACACTACTCAATTCTCCTATCAGTTGCTGACTGAAATTAATCACTAAAATATTTTCTACAACAACATCTCAGATTTTCCAACAGATTTTTATACTTTCTTTGCTGGTTTTTATCCCATCCATATTCAATCTGAAACTTACCTACCTACATATGAGATCTCTGATTAGGTCTATTTGAATCTAATCATTGGTACTTTGAGGATTCAAGTTTGTCTTTGAGTTGCTGGCATTTGTTTGAGAAGATGATTTAAGTTTTCAGAAATGTCAACTTCTTTGTGCTTCTAGCTTATTTAGGTGAAGATATTGAGGGGTTTATTGGAAACATGAGCTGTGGAGATCAATAGAAATAGAAGTATTTGTTGTGTGCGTAATTATATGTGGTGGTGATGTGTGTGTTTGAAACATTGGAATTTAATGTGGAACCACACTGAGTGATTATTAGGGCGAAAAGCAGAAAAATAACAAAATGGAATCCAAAGAATCACCAACATTGGAAAGTTTGGCAGTAGAAGTAGAATTTGAGAGGCAGTGCTCATAATATTAATAGAACCAAGAGAGAATTTCATTGTAGAAGGCAAGACACATGAGATTTCAAAAAAGATGAAAATGTAAGAATTGCCAAGAAATTCCTCCTTGAAATCAAAATAAATTATCTAAGAAGGGGTCATTAGATTTAGAAATTGGGAAATAATTAGTGATTTCAGTCACCGCAGAATAAATTGGAAACCAGATTTTTATTGATGCTAGAATGAAAGAGATATGAAGAACTTAAGATAGGAAATTTAATCTTTTATTTTCACTTGATGTGCATTGTGTCACAACTCTGTAATGACAGTCAAACCATGAATAACGTAATCTCTTTGTGCTGTAAATTATATGGTGCTCTTTTAATGTGTTATCTTATTCTGCCTTCACAAATACCGCCTGAGTTAGGTACTACTTCATTTTATCTATCTGAAAACTGAGAGGGGTTTAGCAACTTACTCAAGAACTCACAGTGAGGAATGACAGAGGTAGGATATGATTCATGTACATAGTCCAACTCCAGTGTCTTTGTCTGTTATGATAAACTCAGCCTTCCCTAGTATTCTGAATCACACAAACTCAGCTCTCTAATTCATCAGATTTTGAACTGTGAAAAGTACTAACTCCAATATGCTATTATTTTTTCATGAAAATAGCTCTTTATTCTAGATTTTTCCTAACAAGTCAATATCAGTTGCTTCCCTAGTTAGTGGTGTTTATGGTACTTTCATCAACTGAGTAGGAAGGGATCCAGGGATAATTTTTAAAATAGTTTGTCATCAGCTACTCTACTCCCTCCAAAATACAAAAATACTTGACTTTCTATTATTCTGTGTTCTCATCAGCCCTCAGATTATCCATTATCTGACTGGAAACTTCTCAATCTGTGCTTTCCCTTCTTTGTCATCATTCTCTTGTTGTTCATGTTCTTAATTCTGATGCTGGAGCGTTTTGGATGTATCTCATTATATCAAGGTTCCAAACTCCTTAAATGTGATGTATTGCCTTGAGATGTTTTGATAAACGTTTATCATTATAGTTTTCAAAACAGAAAGATCTGTTGAGGTAGTAACTCCAACCCAATAATTGGTCTCTCCTCATTCTATATTCTTTTTTTTTTTTAAAGATTTTATTTTTTCCTTTTTCTCCCCAAAGCCCCCCGGTACATAGTTGTGTATTCTTCGTTGTGGGTTCTTCTAGTTGTGGCATGTGGGACGCTGCCTCAGTGTGGTCTGATGAGCAGTGCCATGTCTGCGCCCAAACTCGAACCAACAAAACACTGGGCTGCCTGCCGTGGAGCGCGCAAACTTAACCACTCGGCCATGGGGCCAGCCTCTCCTCATTCTATATTCTAATGTGAACTAGGAACAGGCAGGTGGATGCCTTCCGATGACCTTTCTTGTGCTTGTCTTCAATTATTCTGATGTTGCTTATGGTCATCTTCCTCTACACAAAGATACTGAGACTGTTTACCAATTTCCAGAGGCAAACCCAAATACTTGTCTTTGCTGATAATATTCTTCAGCCTGATAAACAAGCTGCATGACAACTGCTTTCCTCAAAATGCATATAGGTATATTTCTTACATAGTTATTTTATCACATTTTACATTATTCTTTGCATCTCACGGCACTATCAAGGCATAGAAGTAAGAGCAACATGAGACTTAATGGATGATGGCTATTTGGACCTCCCAATGAGATGTTAGTTTTCTGGAGTGGCCTCTGCCTACCATGAGAAGACGATTGGCCTTGACCTCAGATCTCCAAAAGCGGAAAGACGACCTGACGAGCTTTATGAGCTGAAGCTTAAAGCTCAACAAATTATGATCCAATTTGTCTCTCAGTTCTAATCAGCCTCTCCAACTTCTCATTCATGAAGTCAGAACGAGCTGACACCTTTCCACGAGGCCCTATAACCAAACATACAGTTGTGGTATTGACACAATTACAAATATCAAGCATTCCTAAGACAATGAGATATCTTAGTTATGAAAGCCTAAACATTTTTACATAAAAGAATATAGGAATTAGGAGAAAAGCAAATTCTAATGACTATCTAGAAGAACACAGAAAGGAGATACTCCTATATGTAGTTGATGGCTATCATGAATGTGGTGGAGCAGCCTGTCAGCTTGTTCAGAATTGCAAGGGCAACATTCTGGAGGGGAAAATACCCAGCTGATTCTAGAGTGCCAGTGGAATAGGAACATCCCAGAATTTGGGGAAATTCTGAAAGAAATCCGATGCTTCAAAAGGCTTGCCTCATACAGGCTCACAAGGAAAAGAATGACATTGAACAGGAAATGGCCAAGAACTGAGCATGGAAGCTGCAAGAAATGAACAACAGTATATTTGTAGATGTGATATAAAGCCCCAACAATATCACTTATGGAATTTGTGTGTGTTTGTGCTTTAAATGATTTAAAGAGAAGCATAGATTTCAACCAGCTATATAGAAATATGTATGATGGCCAAGAAAATTTGCAAAAAAGGGAAAACTTTCCATCTCAAGTCTTTTTTTTTTCTGCTTTTTCTCCCCAAATCCCCCCAGTACGTAGTTGTATATTTTAGTTGTGGGTCCTTCTAGTAGTGGCACGTGGGACGCTGCCTCAACATGGCCTGATGAGCGGTGCCACGTCCCCACCCAGGATCCAAACCAGCGAAACCCTGGGCTGCTGCAGTGGAGCGCACAAACTTAACTACTTGGCCACGGGGCTGGCCCCTCTTCGAGTCTTTTTTTAAGCTTTCTCAAAGAGTTATATACCTTACAGAGAAGATTATATTTGTGATTATTCGTGTCAGAGTGATAGTTTTGATAATTTTTACTGTAAAAAGCTCTATGATCTTGTTTGATGACCCTGAATAAGGGAATTTGCACAGGGTTTTTTGTTTGTTTCTCACATCCTCTTTTCTTATATATAGTACTATGATTATTTATATAAATATGTATGTAAATATGAATATATTGTTTATGTAAATATATGGATGGATTCCATTTGCTTTTCCAGAAAAAAGAAGATGTTAATTTGATATTTTAAAAGCAAGTGATATGGATCCATTATTTACATGGTGATTTTCTCAATTGTGAACACAAAAGACTCTGAAAAAAGCTACGTAAAATACTTACCTACCTTGCACACTGCATTTTGAAGGAAAGATGCTCATGAATAAAGAAATGAATGAATGAGTGTACACGCAGATGTACCAGTCCAGACCCAGACAGCAAAGAAATGGGTCACTCAGACCTACAGTGGAGAAGTGTTTAACAACAGCAAAAAAACTATTCACAAAAGGTTTAGGGAGAGGAAGGTATGGTATCTTGAGGCTAGTGACAACAGAAAGCTGTTGACATCCTTAGGCCTGAAATCACAAGGGGAAGAGGTTGCCTTTGAACGCAGATACATGGCTGTGTAGACAGGGCAGCCTGACAGAGCTGTTGTCCACACTCAACAGGAAAGCCTGTGCACAGGAACCCTGTGAAAGGAGTCTGGGTAACAAACACCCTGATCTTACTTTTTCCCATTTTCTTAACTTCTGCTTGTATCTTCAATGGGGGAAACAAATCAGAAGGTAGAGGACAAGGAAACCACCCAGGGCACAGATCAAAGTGAGAAGTGAGGGCAGTGGATATGGGGAGAAAAGAAATATTTTCAGTACACAGGCAGAATGCATTTTCACTGAAGGTTTACTCTTCCACACATCATGCAAGTCAGATTAGATTAAAAAGTCTGAAAAAAAACCTCCTCTGAACCGTTGACAGTGCTTACTTCTGGAAATGAAAGTGGATAAGGGGAAGAAAGGACTTTAACTTTATTTACCTTTTAGGCAAGGCAGGAGTTAGGCAGGGGGATAAAGATAATTTTTAACTTTTTTTGATATTTTCTATGTTTATCAAATTCTTTTATACACAAGTGCTAAGTTTGAAATAAAAGTTGAGATTTAATAAAATGTTAAAATTGATTTTTTATAAATTCAATTTAGTTCCAACATAGCAGAATAAACCATCACTACATTTATCATTTGGAAAATTTATTTATTTACTTATTTTTAGCCAGGGCTTTTAAAAACCAATCATACATAAATAATTTTGACATGTATCACATTCATAGATTGAAAAGATTGAGAAGAAAAGACGAGAAAGTCATAATAAGTTCTTCCTATATGCTAAGAAATTTGTTAAATGCTATTATATAAACTATCAATATATAAATCAATCTTGGAAAGTAGATATTTACTTTCTGTATTCATATAGATGAAAAAATTAGCTTACAAAACTAAAACAATTTGCTAACATAGTAAGGGAAATAGTTAGATTCCTTATTTAAGTTCTATTTAACATATATTTTTGAGAATTTACTATTTAATAAGTATGATTTGAAACAGGGAATAAGGATTCCAAAAAGAAGTAAGACCACATACAGTGATTTTCATTCATTGTGTGCATTTTTATTTTAAATAAGCAAAATATTCTAAATAAAGAAATGCACAAAGAGACAGTAAAATACCAGAAAGTTATCATTGATATGACATGGATCAATCTATTGGGGAAAAAACATTTTTGTGAAGTCATGTCAGTCAACTGAATAATTGAGAAATTATCTTGGAAGGTAGATGCAAGAATTGTGTTTGCAGGACTTTGCAGTATATAGATACTAATGACTACGGGGAAAAAAGTATTTTGAAAAATTTGTATGACTTTTTCAGAACTTTTCTACATAAATATCCCACAGATCATTGTATTAAAAAGGGGGAGAAAAGCATTTGATCTTAAAGAATCTATATTATTTCAATATTTTACTATTTGTAATATGTTTTTGCTTTTGTTTTATTTGGGTGCTTCATAGACAACAAAGAATTGAGTGGATTTTAGAGAAAATTATTTGCAGTGATTCTTTCTTTAAGATCAGAGGATCAGAGTATTTACCGATGAATTTTAGGAAGACCATAAGTAGTTTTAAAATAGTACCAAAACCCAGTATGTAAATGTGTGTGTGTATTTGTATGTAAGATTATGTGCATTTTCTTAAAGAGGTGATTCATAGTTTTTATGGCATATTGTAGTGCAAGCCCTGACAGTCGGTTTTCCTTTTTGGTAATGCAAGTGCCTGACTTAAGATTTGATTGCCAAGGCACCCACCTCAATAAAAGCATTGCCAGCTACATGACTGGACAAAGAGCCAGGCCTCCCCTCTCCCCAGGCTCCTTAGGTAACTAGCATTTAGGCCCCTTGATTTTTTTCTCCTCCCATGCTTTAAATTCCTACTCTTATGTTTTAAATTCACCAATAAAGAATGAGCCCACCAAACCCTAGGCCTCTACCCTTGACCCCAATAAAAGCTCGACCTCAGGCCCACTTGCTCTCAATCTCTGGCTCCCCTTGACCTCGCTGTCTGGCCCAGATGTGTCATGTAATTTCCAGGACTTGTAAGTAACAAACTTTGTTTCTTCCAAAGTTTCCTGATGGTCATTACCGAGGGTACCCTGCGATCATAATAAGAACACAAGGGCTCTTCTAGTCACAACCTTGGTTATCAATTGACCAAGACCGGTGCAAAACACATATTCAAATAGTTACAAATATGCACAAGAATTTTAAAAGCATCAACTCTGAATTTGAGGGATATTTGTTAGCAATAAATAAGTGGTTCTGCCATCTATATTTAAAAATATTTAGAAACAAACAAAAAAGGAATAAATTACAGTGGTAAGTCATGCTGAAGCTCAGGAGTCATTCTATCTCTTCAGACTATCGAAAGTTTGAATAGATAGCACAATAGGGCTATCTGGGACCAAATCAACACTACGAGGCACCTCTGGGTGTACTGCTTAAGCAAAGACAGTATCTGATACAAGACTGGTGCCCTGAAACAGAATTAGTGTTCTGTTACCCATAATTGATGCTATGTGACTTGCAAAGAGCTTGTGACAGGTTGAAGTTTGTTTTAAATCAGCTCATAGTGTACATTTTCTTATAAAATTTTAAAACTTTGATTAGTTAAATATAGCAAAAAACACTATTCTTACATGTTTTGGGTTTCTTCCCTTCTCTAATATCTTAAAGTATGTCATTTATTTTCTTCAAATTTTTTTCCACTTTTCTGCGTCTATAGCTCTTTAATCCAAATTGGTATTTATTTTAGTGTATAGAATCTAGGAACCCTGTGTCATTAAATTTTTCTACAATCCATGACAACACATACAGAATCATTCAGATGAACATTTTCCATGTTATCTTTGGTATAATTTCATTCTGGTTTGCTAACACATTTTTTTGAGAGAGAGAGGGAGACAATCTAACATCCCAAGACAATATTGGAAGAATTAACACATGCCTGGGTATCCTGCCCATACCAAGGATTAGCACAAATTTCTCTTGATGAAGAATCATGCTTGGAAAGATCGAGCCCAGCTCCCTCCATCACTTTTCACTTTTGAGAATTATGTATCATGCTATCTTTTAACTAATGCATTAGTTTCTTAGGGCTGTCGAAACAACTTACTACAGAACTGGTGACTGAAATCAACAGGAATTTATTCTCTGACAGTGCTAGAGGCTAGAAGTCTGAAATCAAGATGTCAGCAAAGTTGGTTCATTCTGGAGGCTCTGAAGGAGAACCTGTCTCATGACTGTCCTAGCTGCTGATGGTTGCCAGCAATCTTGGCATTCCTTTGCTTGTAGCTGTATCACTCTCATCTCTGCCTCCATTGTCACATGGCCTTCCTTCCTGTTTGCATCTGTGTGTCCTCTCCTCCTTTTATAAAGACATCAGTCTTTGGATTTACAGGCCACCATCATGCATAACCTCACCTAACCAGGTTGGTATGACCTCAGTCTAACTAATTACTTCTGCAAAGACTTTATTTCCAAAGAGGTCAAATTCTGAGGTTCCAGGTGGACGTGATTTTTGGGGGGACATTATTCAATCCATTATAACTAGGAATTGCTTAATTTGGTCAATAATTGAATAGCTTTATTTCTATCATTAGTGCAATTTATAGAGTAAAGGACAAGAACTCACTTATCATTCTCTTCCATGATCTCACTTTGTAATGGAATTTCAGCACGTGCATTTAATTTGGTGCCACTTCTTTTTTTTCATTCTCCTTCAAATGTAAGAACTCTGTTTTCAAAACAAGCCAATTACTGTTATCAAATTCATCAGGGGGACCCTGAAGGGACGTAATTGAAATATCCATGTTTCTCTTATCCAGTTAATTGAAAAACTACAAAAACTCTGAAGTTATTTTGGGGAGAGTAAGGCAATAGATTTAGATACAAATTTGTAAGGAATATTTGAACCTGGATCAGCCTTATCATCCATTAAAACAGCAGCTGTGTTCTGCCCAGGTCTGCGTTCATTGTACGTGAATTCTTTTTGAACGATTTCTTAAGTTATTTTACACCCTTTTATTAAGTGAGAGTAGCGCACTTTGCCTGATTCCTCAGCTGTTCTCACTCTAGTCCCAGTGTCAATCTAGATGATGTTAATTTGAATATCAGCACACATAAAAAAATAAACTAATCTGCAGTTAATTTGGGAATTTGCTGTCCATGGTGGTTGAAATTTCGCTTCAGAAGACACATCAGTGCTGTTTAATTTGCGAAGCAATTCAACATGCACTCTGCAAATTGTCCTCTGTCCTCCAAAGAATTCCCACTTCTTCTGGAAATGATAATTATTCACAAATTCTGAGGATCTAACTGGGAAAACAGGACTCTGGTTACCAGAGGGGAAGGAGACAGTGGGTGTTTTTGCAGCTAGAGAGAGCTTCTCAGGCTCTTCTCTCCCGGTGTGAAGTGGGAGCATAAAGCAAGGCCTCCAGCTGTTCCAGTTCCTCAGGACATCAATTCAGCCATGCATTTCTGAAATCTGTTTCTGTTCCTCAATAATATGCATCTTTTGGATACATGTTTATCGCCCTCTAAATCACATTCCAATTATGCTGAGGAGGATGGTGAGAGCATGAAATCTAAGCCTAAGCCCCCTTGTAGGTTAAAAAATAAATGACTCTCACACCATTCATGCTGATACTTCTATAAATATTGTACTAATTTAACACTGTTCTGGACATTCACTTTTGGCAATGACACCCGTCATATTTTCACTTAAGTGGTATTACATTCAAAATTCCTAATATGTATTGTACCTGGAGGAAAGGCTTCAATAACATATTTATAATCTAAAATACGAAGGCAAGATCAAATATTAAAATGATAATTAATTCTACACTTCAAATCTCATGAAATTGTAATTGCATATTAATAACTACAAGTGGCTCTGAGTCTGATGAAAGAATTTAATTTTTATGATGAAGAAAGACTGTTTCCAGAAATAATGTTCTTTTGCACTGGGGTCAAAGTAGCATAAGTTACTTTAATAGTCATGGTGTTTAACCTGCCAGTCTAGGCAACTCCAATAGTTAAGACAGAGCTCGTACCTTCAATTAAAGATTGCATATAAAGTCTAATGAGAACATAGGAGTTTATAATTCTGGAAAATATTCTTCTGACCGTAGATAGCTCTTGTACAAAATATAACGAGAAAAAGCTATTGGCCTAATTTTATCCACCACAGCAACCTGATTTTCACTCCTGCAGTGAACTAATAATCCAAAGGGAAATGTGTGAGTTCCTTCTGAGAGAGGGAAAGAGAGAGACAGGTTTTTATTCAAATAAACCAGGAAGCATGTCCAGTAACAGCTTGAGTCAAACCAATTCAAATACTTCAGAGATTGAGGCTAGGCCACAAGAGTGACATTACAATGATTGTGGCTTATTTCCAATTTCTTGAAATCAAATCCCTTTGTATCTCTTCAGTAAGGCTCACTCTTCTCCAGCATTCATATGTTCTAACCTTAGCTCTTGGATCTACTCGGCACCTAGAAGGCAAGCAAGAATTAGTCCTAGTTCCGGAGTTTAGCATCTTAACTAAGGCTCATTGTCATGTAATTGCTACAGACATTGTCAGACCAAATAATAGAATTCACGCTATTTGTTTCTATGCTCCACTTCATACAGCTCAGTAAAGAGACCCACTTCTGGTCTTGTTATGTATAAGCTGTGCGACTTCAGGCAAATCACAACTCCTTTGAATCTTGAATTTACCACCAGTGTAACGAAGCTAATATCACCTCCTTTGTTCACACACAGGATCAAGCTAGTGCAGGTGAAAAAGCTATTTAAAAAATTAATAAATATATTAAAATAAAGGGAATTTTACAACTCCCAGAAAGGTTATATGCATTAACATTCATTCACTCAAAAATATGTTAACTGAATGCTTAGCATGGGCCAGGCTCTGATTTATTTGGTGTGAACAAAATAAGTAAACAAAAAAGTAAACAAAAAACACTAACAAACAAAAGTAAACAAAAAAGACTAACAGCTTTGTCATGGCAGACCTCACCTTCCAGCTTAGAAAGCAGTGTGGCAATAAATAAGTAAAGGTGGTTTCAGGGATGAGTGTCCTATGAAAAGAAGAAAATGAGAGAATGAGATGGAGCCAGATTCCTTTTTTTTTTTTTTAGGAGAGAGATGACTTTATTACAACTTGCTTGCAAGAGGGAAGATGGCTGACTCATGTCCAAAAGAAGCATCTCCCAGAGGGAACTGGAGTAAATAGAGTGCTCGTGTACTTACAATTATTTTACTGCATATGTATATATACAGATATATGCATACACAGTACTATGGTATATATACTATAGAATACTATATGTAGTATATAATACTAGTATACCATGTATATGTGTATATATATATAATTAGTGCATATATAGTGTGTGTACTGTATATGGTATAGTATGTATATATACTATACTACTTATAGTATATATAGTATATATGTGTATGTATATGTATAGTACATATAAAGTATACTGTGTATATGTATATACCATATATATATATAGCATATGTATAATATATATCCTTTAACTTGATTGAGGTTCATAAACTTCTTGAGTCTGATGTGATGTTTTTTTCCTCATCTTGAACAATTATTGGCCAGTATTCCTTCAAATATTGATCCTTTTCCATTGTCTCTCCTTTCTTCTTCTAGGACCCCAACTATATGTAAGCGTCTTGGAATTCCCTTATATTCTTTCAGTTCTGGGGATTCCATTTAATTCTTTTTCATAAACTTAAGATCACCTATGATAGCCTCCATCTTTTTATCGATCTTGTTGAAAATATTCATTGTGGTTTATTTAAAGTTCTTTTCTGATAAATCTAGCATCTATGAATTTGATTCTATTTCTCATTTTTTACTCTTGGCTTCTGGTAAATAAATCTTATTTCCTGGTATGCTTGAATGAAAGATGTTATTTTTTTTAAAAAAAATGTAGAAGTTTTGGATGATGATTCCTTCCCATACATAGGATTTAATTTTCTCCTTTCTGGCAGGCATTAGATTTCAGACAGATCACCTGACCCACTTGAGACCATTACTCCAGAGTTGTGGCCTTTTTGTGGTCTCAGTGAAAGCCTCAAGTATTAGCAGATTTTTACTTCACAGGCCCTGATCTCTACTTTTTTATTTCTGCAGCAGTGTAAGAGGTCATATCTTAGCCGTGGAGAAGCTGCTTTTTCTTGGCCTGTAATATACATGTGCAGCTATTAGCTGGAAATTGTCTCAAAGGAAGTCATATGCAAAATATTTTGACCACTTCTTCGAGTCCTCCTTTTTGGGGGAGTTCTTGATCCTTCAAATCCTACAGCCTTAAGAGCTCTGAATTCTAGAGTTTGTCTTCCCCAGCACAGTGAAACTATTGTAAAAAATTGGCATTTTTAAAATTCGTTCAGCTTTTAGTGGCTCTTATCGGTATAGTTAATCTTGCTCCAGCTACTCTGTCATAGTCAGAGGTGGGGTTTTGATTTTTTGTTTTAAAAACAACGTCTTGTTCAATCCGTGGAAAAATAATCAACAGTGAAGAAAAGGGTGAGAACAAGCAGACCAGTTAGAAGGTTCCTGAAGTGTGTGGACATGGCAGTAGGCGTCAGACTGAGAGGGGAGCAGGAGAGTTCAAGAATTTGAGGGATACAGGAAAGGAAAGGTGGATAGATGTAAATGTGGGAAGATTATATTAATAAAAAATTATTCCTATTATATTTGCATTGTTCATTTGGGGGAGATTTTAATTTTTCTCTAAAAATTGAATAGTTGATGGCAGCAATTGCTGAGATAGGGAAGACTGTAGGAGCAACCAATTTGGAAGAAACATTAGCAAGTGTATTTTGAGCATGTTACATTTGAAGTGCCTAATATTTATGGCCATCGAGATGCCCCCATAGATATTTGGATGCTTGAACCTTAGACCCAGAGAAATGTCAGAGCTGAAGATATGACTTTGGGAGTCATCAGCACATCGAATGTACTTAAAAGCATAAGATGAAATCACCCAGGGAGTAGGTGTAGATAGGATAAGAGGAGGCCTGAGGATGAGCCCTGGTGTGATCCAACACATAGAGGTTAGCAGAGAGAGAAAAACCAGCTACGGTGACTAAGAAGAAAACCTAGTGAGACAAGATGAAACCCCAGTTAGGGGAACAACATAGAAATTACATGCTGAAATTCCTTAAGAAAGAGGAATTGTTTCATCGAAGAGTCTAAGCGATGCTGAAAGGTGGAGTAAGATGAGGCTAGAGAGAGATATTTTGGGTAAATTTTTTTGTTTCCATTTTTATTGGGATTGTTTTGAATTCATATATCAATTTAAAGAGAACTGAGACTTTTAAACTGAAAACTTCATATTGAATAGCCTTATTCCAAAACAGAATATGTTTTCTTTTCCATTATTTCAGATCTCATTTCATGTTCCTCAACAGTCTTTTAAAGGGTTATCTATATACACATTTCATATTTCAACTTAACTTTATTTGCCTCTATTAAAAATGGACCGTTATACCTATATTCCTAAAAATAAAAGTCCTGCTGGTCAATCTTCAGGTCCTCCTGTTCCAGAATTATGTGTGCAAGGGCTAAGTGTCTGAATTTGCAGGGGTATCTCTGCTGATTTAGTGTTAATCTGGACAACCTCATTAAATGGATCACTACATAGATAGAGATATTTTCCTTGAAATAGAGAGTCAGTCCTCGTATCTGTCCATAAAACATGCTAGAAAATCACTGAAGGCCTAGCAATACAGGAAAAGGAATAAACTATGGCCCTAAAATCAAATGTAACTCAAAAGTAGACTGAACAATGATGTCTGGAGATGTTTCATAGTGTTTGAGTATGAAGTAAAGACCTTTGAATCTGAAAGGCCAGGGCTGTTAAGACAGCAGGAAAGCAATGGAACAAAAACACAAAGGATATTCTGTAACAAGCTCCCAGGGTAGTCCTTAACTCAAGCTTTAAGAACATATGAAAAGGCTGAGTTGAGAAGAAAAATATAATAATAATTTCTAGTTGCTACTTGGGAAAATACCATATAGTTTGATTTTAAAAAGTTTTTTATTACTTTTCTTAATAAATTAAATAAATTGTACTTATTTCAACATTATATAAACCAGTTTTATTGGAATGGCTATGTGCCCAGATTTTTTAAGTACAGACTACTTTTCTAGCTTTTCTTATAGATAGATAAGGCCGTAAGACTAAGGAATGGCCACTGCATTCCATGCTGGATTTGTTGGGTTGAGCTTAAAAAAATCCTTTCAAAAGGAGGTAGGCTCAGCTCATCTTCTCTTTTTGACCTTTGCACTTCGTCTTGTTTCCATCCCAAATGTAGATGTAATGGCTGGAGCTGCAGCAATCACCTTGCATTTACTTTAGAAAATTTAGAAAATTCGCAATTGCAAATTATTTCTCCACCTCTGTAAAATGTATATAAATCCCCTTAAAAATCTTTGGCCAATTTTATGAGTCTTGGAGAATGTCTTTCTCAAGGACCTAGGAAGCATCTCTTCGAAATACAAACATGGAAGGAAGATAGCACCCCTGTCTCCCAGTCTCGTGGAAGGATAGGAGCCTAACTTCAGTGGGCTTCTTGTTCTGGGTTGTAAACTCCCTCCTGTCGTGAAGATGGGAGAAAGTTTAGTGCTCCCTTGGGTATGGCCAATTGGCAAATCCAGGTAGCCTATAATCCCGCACCTCAGATTTTAAAAACTCTCCTGCTCTGTTTCAGTGGAATTGAGTTCAATAGCTCTCCCTTTTGCAACTATTGGAATAAAATTGACTTTTGTTCACATTGTTCAGTGTGATTTTTTTTTCTTTAATAGCTGCCACCCTGGACCTGGGATGTCCATCCCTAGATTTACTGTTACTTAAAAGAAACTTAATCTCAATCTTATTCCAGTTACTGTTACTTGTGAAACCAGATCTAATCCCTAATTGATATATAATTCTCTGAGAAAGTCAGAAATTTTAAAATTGAATCATGGTTTATAACCACTTGAAATTCAATCCTCTTAGGCACATAAAGCTAGAGAGAAAAAAAGAAAGAAAGAAAAAAGAGGGAGAGAATAAAAAAAATACAATCCAAGTATTGAACTAAAAGATTGAAAATCAATCTTCATAAAACTAAGAATTTTAAAAAATAGTGGAAGTAGTGAGGACTAGGTTTTCTATAGTGAAATTCAATCCTTACTATCTCAAAGTAATTTTTGTATGTATTTCTTGAGAAAATTAAATAATTTTTGTTGAGAATTTTCTATTTTAATAGAGAAAAAGACTGCATGTATCATAAAATATTTTCAAGAATAAAAATTGAAAAAATATGAGATATCATTTAGTTTGCTCATTTTTTTTTTTTAAGTGCTTGGATTGGAGATGATTGGGAAAGAAAACATGTCTCCCAAATTTATTTTTTTATTTTATTTTTTTCACTTTTTTTTATTGCAGTAACATTGGATTATAACATTATATAACATTCAGATATGCATCATAATATATTTCAAATTCTGTGTAAATTACATCATATTCACCACCCAAAAACTAATTGTAGTCCATCACCACACATGTGTAGTTTGCTTATTCTTTACGTATGCCTATCCGATGAAGTACAGAGAATCTTGTGTAGGAAATTCACCAGCACCCAACTATTAGTCATTCAGAGTGAAAATACAGAAAAGCAATGCCATATCTAATTAAATTAGCTAAGTGTTGCTGTCTGGATTTATCTAGCAGTTGTAATTGAATCAGAGCTAAATGTGATCATCATTTAATTAAAATTGAAACGAATTAATTGTTCCAATTGTTGTTTCTATGAAAGAAGCAATTTCTTAACATGGCCACTTTGATGAAGTGATCACTGGGAACATTGCCTTAGCACCATTGCTTGTGAATTGAAGTTGTTCACACTATATTCATCTTCTTACTTTGAATTAACATACAACATTGAAAAGAAAGTACTTACTTTAAGTATTGGGCCTTCTAACTGTAATTTTTCTTAAAACAAGAAAGCTATTTATTTCTTAAAACAACCTTTTTGAAGGGAATAGAATTGGAACTAAAACAATTACAGAAGTTTGATTTAAACAATTTAGTCACCTCCTATTCATTCTTTGACTCAAAATGATCTGATTTCCACTTTTCCTGACATTGCTCGTAAATATTTTTCAGTTTTAATTTTACAAAATATTTCTGTGTTAGTTGACTTGATTGATCTTTCTATCTGATTTACCTGATTTCTTTTGCACTACTCTCTCCTGACTTTTCTTCTAGTAACTCTGCTTTGGTTAACCATTGCTTGTCCTAAACCATGGACAGTACATCATTTCCCATCATTTCTACTTTTTAATGATGATTTGCACACTGAGGGTGTGGACCAGAGAGGGGATCAGAGTTTGGCTGCATTCCTGACTTACGTTGCAGTTTTGTTCCCACCCAAGGGGGGTCCTCTGCTGGCCACAAGACATGCCAATAGTCAGGAGGCAAGGTGGAAGGAGAGAAAGGGTGTCTTTATTACAGCTTGCAAGCAAGAGGGAAGATGGCCAACTCATGTCCAAAAGAACCATTTCCCAAAACAAAGACTACAGGCCAGTTATATATGGGGCTGGTCTCCAGGTCTGGGAGGTGGCTGGTCTCTGTGTTGGGCAGACATCTGGTCCCAAGTCCTGATAGTCCTTTGTTTTACTGGATGTGCATCAGAGAGTGGAGCAATGCCCTATACCCTGATCTTTCAGTTGTCACTGATGATGGCTATCAGCATAGGCTCTCTGCCTGGGGGTCATCATTCCTAAGGAACTCAAAAGAACAAAGTTATCATCTTAAAGCAGCTGAAAGGGGCCACAAAACCTACAGAGTATGTCTAGGCTAATTAGTCAGAGGTCACTTAAAGTTACAATATGGTTTCTTTTCTACAATATGGTTTCCCTTATGTCAACCTTGTGTTGAGCCGGTATCAATTTGACCAAGCCGTGATGGGACTTGCTGCCGTGCTTGGGAATCTACTAATAGTTCCAGCTGGAAGAAAGCTTAGATTTAGAAATAAATAGTTAAAAACAATAGTTTTGCCTTCTGGTGCCTTTTTTCTGCTGAATAAGTCAAAAAAATTGATACTATTTCTATGACCAGAAAGGAAAACACACATTTCTTGCTCTATTTTTCTTGACTGTATCTCACAATAACTTCTTTATCCCTTTGCACTCTGAAGTCAAGTATGTCCTTCCACGCCACCAGGGTGACAAGGCAGCCAGGAGAAATGTGACTCAAGACTGAATTGCCTCACTCTCCATAACGCATGAACACTATAGTCCTGTGAACCGTGGTGGAAATGGGAAATTCTTTCTAAAGTTTAGCTCACCAAAGTGTCAGTGTCCATAGTGTGGATGAGAAAAATAAGGAGCTTGACTCATGAACCCTGAAGGCAGAACAAGGTTGGACTATCTTTGTAGAATCACTCTCCCCCTGGCTATAACCAGGGCAGTGTGGAAAATTACTTTGGGCCAAATGTCAGCCTGTCCAAGTGACATAAGTTTTTGTACAGAAAAATATTCAAACATAATATAAAATATCAACATTCTCAAGGTAGAGAAAGGTTTGGGATGTAGAAATCTTTTTGCCCCTCTGATATCTATTCAAGCTGTTAAGTGTATTCATGGCCCAAGGGGAAGGAAGAAATATACTGATGTCAGAATGCTAAGAAGCTTTTTGCCCTTAATTCTTATGCAGTCTGGGCTCTCATAATGCTTTCCAAGACTCAACAGCTCCTCTCTTTAATTCAGGTTGTGGCTGCCTGAGGGATAGAGGAGTCGCGGCTAAAACACACACCTAAAAATACACTGGATGGTGAAGAAAATCCATAAACTGGCTATAAGAGAGCCAGTCTAATCGCATTTCTGACACCAATTGGCTTCATGATCTTGGACAATTATATTATCTTTTAGAGCATTTCCTCTTCTTTGAATGAAAGGGATGATTAGATCATTTTGAAGAACCCCTTCCATTATTTAATATTACTTGCTTTTGTCAATGCGAAATAACGAATAACCTTTCTACAGATAAGAGAGATAAGGTGACCTTACTTGGGCCAGGGTGAGGACTATAGACAGGGAAGGCAGTTTCCACAAAGGAAGAAAGTGTTCCCGAGAAGCATGGATTTCAGTACAGTTTTATACCTTTTTAGAAAAAGAACATACATTAAACAGACCCAGGATACATGTTCATTGAAGTTTCAAAAAAGTATTCAGTTGCTGATTGGCAGATCAACATGACCCTGTTGTCCAGGAAAGGGAACTTATCTTCAGGAGTACTAACACGGGTGTTACCCATAAGGTGATCCTGATAGGGCATTTCAGATGCCAGTGGCATAGGAGGGGAAGTCTGCATTCTTATCTTAAGAGAGTGCTTTCTTTCCTTTAATGGTTAAAGCAGATGTAAACTGTATGTTTGATAGGCCATAAGTCAGGCTTCTTTAGTTCAAGCCAAATCAGTTTTGAACTGGAATAACTACCTCCATATACCTCAATATGTGAAAATCTCTTGTCACTTTTTATTCCAGAATGCATAGAAGTTTTATGTGTGCTATATGGCCCATCCTGGGCTAGTAGCAGGTAATAAAGAGACACATACAATTCATCTCTAGCTTCCAGAGAATCTGCATTATAATGGGAGAACAGCAGTGAACAAGAAAGTCTTCCTAGAAGTTACTTTTACCAGACTTCCTGTTCTATGGTTACATATTCAGTGAAAAGAAAAGTGGGAATACAAAGATAATTACAAAAAACCCCAATGGAGAATACACATATAAACAGAGAAAATCAGTGTGGGGTGACATTTCTAGGATACAGGTATACACAGATTGCAGGAACATACACAGGAGGGCTATATCAACCAAATTTGAAGGTCAGGTGAGATGTATTCTGAAGCTGTGGCTTGAGACAAAGCATAAATTTGTAATATCGAGTATTTCTTAAAGAGAAATTCTCCAAACAACCAGAGACAACTACTACTAACACCCAAGATATTCACTAGGCCATCGAGCCACGCAACTCAATGAGCTAGAGCAAAAGAATCCAAGAGACAGACTTGTTTCTTCTCAGTAACCATCTAAATACACAGCAAAATACATACATATGTATTTTTATTTAGACATTGAATACTATATTCCAGGCACTCGGCATAGTGCACAAAAACAGCATGGGCTTTTATTAAACTCACAATTCAGGGGGAAACTAACAAAAACCACGTAAGCAACTAATGAAGATAAAATTGTAAGTTGTGATTATTGTTACATGGGAATTAAGTAAGGGGTCTTGACGGAAAATGCAGAGAGGGTCAAGCAACTCCTTTTAGCTTGGTGGCCAGCAAATTCTCCCTGATGAGATTACCCTTAAACTAAGACTAAAGGAGGAGAAGGAATCCACAGACACACAGGAACTGCCGTCTGAGTCACAGTATACGCGAATGTGTTAGATGACAGGGAAAGAGAAGGGAAGGCAAAATTTCTAGAGAACTGTTACTCAATCTACTACTCTGGAAGAGATAAATCAAAGCACTTCGTTGAGAAAGGTTTGCTAAGGAGAAAACAAAGCAATACAAAAAAAAAAAAACCATCAGCTGAGCTCAGTGAAGTGCGTCCTTTACATTCAAAGAACTTATCTGTTTGCTGATCTGTGACATACCACTTGCTGACTGGTAAGCAGTCCAGCCATGGACAAGTCCACCTGTATAGAGAACATCAGGTACGAAAAATAAAAGGTCCTTAAAGAAGAAACTGGCATGCTCCCTGAATGGATTGCGGACCACTGAATCCGCTGTGCTCTCCGGTAGGGCAGCAGATGAGATTACGAAGGGGTCCGATTTCTCACAACTTAATTGGACTTAAAAAGTCTGGCTTTGCTTTATATATAACCAAAAAGCACAGATGGCTCTTCAGAGGGGAATTATATGTTCCAAATTATAGTTTTTTAAAAAATGATTATTTTGTTGGCAACCTTCTCGGCTCATTAAAAAAATCAAGGTGAATGCAGGAGTTAGAAAAAGTGTTAAGGAGATGTTGTATCAAATTATTAAAGTTTGTCAATTACTTACCAGACTCCTTATACTGAAAACATTTGATGCCTACCACTTACATTTGTGCTTTTCCTCCTGTCTTATTAAAATATTAGTCTGAATACTTTTATATTTATGCTTTAGATTTTAGGCTTTATTTCACTTTTAAATGGCTTCTCTAACGATGGGAAAAACATGTTTCATTTAATGTTAGAGGAATCCAAAGCTTTAAGCAATAAACACAAAAGATTTGGGGAAGGTAAACAATGAAATTTTACTTTGAAGTGAGCTATCAAACCTTTACTTAAGGTTGTGTACATAGTGCTGCATGCAGATAAGTACACGCTAAATGCTTTAGCTGGCCAAGAAGCAATTGAATTGTCTTATGATAAAAGAACTTAACAAATACATTTTAATGAGTTAGAATATATTTAGAGATTATATTTTGGTTTCTTTCATTGACAAGGATATTGCACATTAATGAAAAGCTGAATTACCTAAAAGCAATCTCAGGTCATAGAAACTGAACACCAAAGGAAAATACTAGTCCTACTGGTATGAGTGCTAAAGAAAATCATAACAAAATGTTCTTACTCACCACTACATTTCTGCTAGTCTCACAGATACAGGACCATTTTTATAAATATATATATATACACACAAAATGTATATGTATGTATATGTACAAAAATACAATTATAGCTGACTTGGTGCTATCAGTCCCCCTAATTATTGAGGACCTATTATTTTGACCTCTTAGTATATTTCCTCTCCTACAGGTATAAAATTCCTGTGTTTATAGGATCTCCTGGTGAAGTTGTGAATTGAGGGACTCAGGAAACGTCAGGAATCATATTTCTCCTCATCTGGAGAAGAGAAACTATATTAAGAATGAGGCTAATAAGCAGAGAGAGACAGATGGAAAAGAATGACAGATAATGTTTGAGACCCTACTTCCTATTTTCAGGTGTTTTTTTTTTTTTTGACACAGCTAAATTCCTGTAATTGAGAGGTTTGTCTGTCAACTTTTCCTTCACTTAAGATATTTTAATTTTTTCAATAAATTTTTCTATTTGACTAATCTAGTTCAAATTTCTGTGAATTGCACCTAAAGTATTGAATTATAAAATATTAGCATTTATTAAATTACTTCACATATATACTTAGATCTTGAGCTATCTTTGCTGTGCTTAATTAAATGACTTCCAACTCTAAATAGGCACTTTTGATATTCCGCTGAGAATATTACAATTAGAAACACATTTTCTTTAGCCACTAAGGAGGCCTTGGGATGGCTTATGCTAGCCAACTAGAGGGTAAAGATGAATATTCAGATAAGAGGGAGTTTAAAAACACACACACACGCACACACAGCACACACAATTAAAAAGGCAAACCTTTTGCCCCTGCAATTGTAGAGATATAATTAAATCTCACAACTAGTATAGTTTCTTGATTATTTTCCACTGAGTTTTATTCACTTCACTGATCAACTTCATTGATATAGATAACTAAAAATTAATCAATCTTTGTAAGCTTGTGCTAAAAATAGATATGTAATAGAAATATGATATAAAATAAACGTCATATAGCAATAATCACATATAAGAAGTAAATTTTTTAAGCATATATTTGAGTAAGACAGAAAAAAAAGACTCTCCACTCTTTATAGCCCATCTATTCAAGTTCTAATGAATAAATTGAGAAAGAATACCTGGAGGAGTCGAATCTGCCACATTTGCTCTCAGAGATAATTTCCCTGTCCATTAATTTTTGTGGAAGTGTTTGCAGGAGCAGTCCCAGACAGGGAGCTGATTAGAGGAGGAAGCCAGCGCAGTCTTTTGGGGTTTCTGCTATAACATCTCTTTCTGAGGATTTTCCAGGTAATGTCATGTCAAGGGAGAGTTAATCTCTCAAGGAGTGGGTCAATTGAACAATTTTAAACAAATATTAGAGAATTAAATAAGCAATTAAATTAAATAGGTGAGTAAATGCTCATTTCACTATTAAGACTATTAAGATAAAATCTTGCAAAGTGCTTACGTTTCCAAGTTACTTGCAAGATTTGGAAGGAGGGAGCAAGAGTTGGAAGGAAACTGCATTGGTGCATAGCACTTGGGTTTCTGAAAACGTTGGTCAAAGCGTCCAACCCTACTGAAGAGTGTACTGATTGAAGATGAAGAAAGAGATGTGACTACTCTATCAGTAGACAAGTTCCACTTAGACAAGCATCTAATTTTGCTGACATTTTATTTTTCTTTCAAAAAGTAGAACAAGCAAAAGATGAAACTGCTACTGGGACAATTATAATTAATGAGAAAATAAAAGTAAGCATTAGAGTACTTGGAAAAGAATATGTATTGGTTAAATGCTGGTTAAATGATTAATTGGTTGGAGATACAGAAGTTACCTGAATCATACACAATGTCATGTAGAAACTTGTAACAGGATAGGAAGAAAGTACCAGAAGGTGTCAGACACAACCCTTCAATGCACAATTTATTCTGATATTCAACATCATTCCATAATGAATACATTACAAAACACTCTACTCCTTATTATTCTTGTACCATTTAAATTTAGTTAAACTTTTTGAGCCTCAGATTTATCATTTATAAAAAAGAAAATATTTAACTCAAAGGACAGTTGTAAATGTACACATACTGTTTTTGTACACATACATACACTGATTCTAAATACTTGTAAGTTCCTAACAAATAAAAACTACCATTTTCTTGGGGCTGGCCCCGTGGCCAAGTGGTTAAGTTCGCGCACTCCACTGCAGGCGGCCCAGTGTTTCGTTGGTTCGAATCCTGGGCGCGGACATGGCACTGCTCATCAAACCACGCTGAGGCAGCGTCCCACATACCACAACTAGAAGGACCCACAACGAAGAATATACAACTATGTACCAGAGGGGCTTTGGGGAGAAAAAGGAAAAAATAAAATCTTTAAAAAAAAAAAAAACTTAAATGTTTAAAAAAAAAAAAGACTACCATTTTCTTAAATTATAAACTCAATTGACGTTTACTTCCTTTTCTAATCAGCACTACTTTTTTTTTTATTAAGATTATGATAGATTACAACCTTGTGAGATTTCAGTTGTACATTATTGTTAGTCATGTTGTGGGTACACCACTTCACCCTTTGTGCCCACCCCTCACCACCTCCCCCCCCCCCACCCGCTTTTCCCTGGTACGATCAGTTCTCCTTGTCTGTATGTTAACTTCCACCTATGAGTGAAGTCATATAGAGTTCATCTTTCTCTGTCTGGCTTATTTCGCTTAACATAATACCCTCAAGGTCCATAAATGTTGACGCGATTGGGATGATTTTGTCCTTTTTTATGGCTGAGTAGAATTCCATTGTGCGTATATACCATATCTTCTTTATCCAATCATCAGTTGCTGGGCACTTAGCTTGGTTCCACGTCTTGGCTATTGTAAATAATGCTGTGATGAACATAGGGGTGCATGGGACTCTTGGAATTGTAATCAGCACTACTTTTGACGTGAATCTGAAATTAGATTTTGGCCAGAAATACAATATTCAATTTCCAACTTCTCAATTCAAAAACATATTGAAGCAGAGATTTTAGCCTCCTCTGTGGATGGCCAATTCCAAATGACCATTAGTCTAGCCTAGTTAGTGGTTTACTTCCCTATTCTCCACTGTAATTACATCCTCATCTTGAATACTGACCGAGTTGATGAGAGACCAGTTAATCTGCCTTGTACTTACAAACTCTTAGTCTGGATTTTATCTCTACTCCCCAGCTATAGACTAGGCTCCTTCTTTAAAGCAAGATGTTGACATTTCCTGGAAGAGCAGTCAATACTGACCAGAGATCCCTGCTAAAACCGTACCCTAAAATTTCATCTTCCTCTCTCATCTATCCCTTCAATAACAGAGTGAGTCTAGATTTTCCTTGTACAGGGAATATCACTACTTGCAGGAGAGAATCCATATATCATCTTGAAAATAATCCTGTGTAAACATTTAGGTATATTTATCTAGGACATTTAGGTAGTACTTACAAACACAATCAAATGCACAGCATTAAATGGATAATAATTGGCTGTTTATTTAATCAACACTATTGCCAAGCTGTAAATAAATGCCTCTTTGACTGAATGACTGATTAAGACAAGGTCAATGTCAGGTTAATACAATAAAAATGGTAAAATCACTGTGTAAATAGGTTTAATCTCAATGCTGAGAATTAGATGTTCATTTACACTCTATTTTCTAGTGCTACAGAATATGTATTTCTAAATTTTTGCCATGTTGAAAGAGCAAATTCTATGTTTACAAATGTATCTGCAATTTTACACTAATAAAAATATAAATAGTTTTATAGAGTCTTTATGCTCCTTAGAAACAACAATCTTCACTGTGAAAAAAGGCTTCTAATTTCCTGGGGATAGAATTCTAATTTATTTATCTCTGTATCAATACGTCTTGCATAGAGCCTGGCATATAGTTGATATGCCATAAATTCATCTTTTTCCTGGGAAATAAAAATATATGTCTTATTACAGATAATTGTTTTAAAAAGTGTGAGAAACATACCATAGAGATATTTATTGAGTTTACACATTGAATTACAAAAATATTGCAACTTTCTGTCACTTATCTAGCATATATTTAAAAATGTGTGAGGTTTTATTGAGGTTGAGATGATGAAATTTTCTAAATTCCAGGTTTTTGTCTTGTTATAGTAATTAAAACTTGCCTTAACATGTACAAAATACAATTTGGAAAAGGGAAAAAGGAGACTGAACCCTTTTGTAGTCTAAGGATAACATGCTATTTTCATTCTTCTCAACATAGAGCGAGGTTTAAGCAGATAAGATTATAGACCATGATAAAATTCTATAGCATACAGCATTTAATTAGGAAAATTATAAAATATGAAAATTAGTAATAGCACAGTAAGTTCTTTGGATTGAATTGAATGAGAAAACAGTGGTGTAAACTTTATTTGAAGCCCTAAAGGCAAAATTATTGCAATTGCTCTGTTTAGATTTCTTTTATGAAACAATTTTTTTTTTACTTTACTGTATGTGAAGGGCACCTAGGAAGTAGTGATATCTAATATGGTACATAAAAAAGAGACACAAGAACTTGGTTAGTAGGTAGTTCTTGGAGCATGAGCAAACATGCTAAACAATAGATGCATTATCTTAAACCTTTTGACAACTCCATTTTGATGAAAAGTTGTTTATTCTGATGCATAATTACGTGCGATTTCTTGGCTAAAATTGTCATGAAGTGGGTTGGCTGATATGTGGTAAATCCTGTGTTTTGGGAGTTTCTTTTACCTGTTTCAGTAACTAGTATTTTCTCATACTCTAATTGTTTCTCTTCTCAGTAAAGGCCACCAACATATTCCAGTGGTTAAAAAGAACCCTCTTTATCATCATTAATACTTCTCTCTCTCTCCCATACCATATTTCCATAGCCAATCCAGGGCCTACCTATTCTCATCCTAAAAATCTTCCTTAATGCTACTTCCCTTTTTCTTCACCGTTGCCTCTAAAATTTCATCATCTCTGGCCTAGATTTTCTTTATTGATTCTTTATGTTTATTCCTCCTTCTAAATTTGTCCCCTGCATATCTGTACTCTTCAAACAACCAAAGTGATATTCCTTTTTTAAAATATTGAAATCTGAGTATAAATTTCCTGTTTAAAATCCTTCATTGAGAACCTGTAAATTTTACTTCGAATGAAGAAAGCTGAAAAGATTATTCCTCTCCCTCTTACAATATCAAAAATTACCAGTCTATGAAATCACGATTATTTGAAGCCATCAGAGAGCTGAGTTTACAGAACAAACAACAAATCTGAAATGTAAGGAGAGACAGAAATTCAAGTAGAATCAGAATGCAAGCAATTGCTTGGCCGCAGGACATGTGAGACACCAAAAAGCCAGTAAAAATAATTCAGGTAAAAATTTTAATGAATTGCTAAAGGCCAAGTATAGGCTAGCATGAGCATAGATGCCCTGGGAACTGTAGACACAGGGGCACTCCCACTCACTTATGGGGTCTTGTCCAAGGACCTCTACCAAATGCTCACAAGGAAGACTGATAGTCAGTAGAAGACGAGAGAGTGTCTCATTCATGATATGCAGCAGAATAAGGGGAAGAGCAGCTGCAGATGCAGAGAGTAACAAAGAAGCAAGGCCTAACTAGGAATGTTCTCCCCTCTCTTTCCTATGAAGAAAGCCTTCAGGCATTAGGAAGGGACAGCATACCTTGTCACTCTCAGGCCAGAGATGAGCACCCATTGCATCTGAGAAAAGAAAATAGAACAGTAGCCCCTACCTGTGGCGGAGGGCAGGAAGACTCCATGGGACCAGATAATTAGAAAAACCCAACTCTGGGAAAGGGTGGAATCATTAGCATGCCCAACTTCAGCACCTACTGGAGATGAAGTAAAATAACAGAGAACACCACCCCAAGCCCCAACTAACCAGCCTTGAGAGCGTTGAGTGACAACTAACAACAACGGCATCTGGGAGACAAGAAATATTGTGGGAAAAAACCTCTGTGAGGCATAGGCACAAAAAGAAGACCAGAAGCTAAAGGCACAACAGACATTTGAGAAAAACCATCTTTCAAGCCAGCCCTCCTCTGAAAACAACGTAATGTTAGAGGAATTTGAAGCTGATGGCACATTGAGGATAAACATAGCAACAAAAAAATCCAATCCAGTTCAACTCCTGGTTAGACTGATTCAACCTCAACGCTAAGGCCAAAAGGAAAGAGAGATGTGCCACTTCCAGACGTAGATGCCGTTTACCTCAGGCTCTACTGCTTTACACAAGATATTGGCTTCGACTGAAAACTAGTGAGAGTCACAAGGAAGCAAGAAAAACAACACACAAAAACCAAAACCAGACTTAAATACGACGTCACAGTTAAAAATTTACCAGACAGAGAATTTAAAATAGTAATTATTATTGTTAAATAATATGTTAAAAGCTCTAGTGGGGAAGGTGGACAACAACATGTGCAAACAAAGGGAGACTTTGGCAGTGAGATGGTGTCAACCTGTCTGAGCTGCTATAGCAAAATACTACAGACTGAGTGGCTTATAAGCAACAGGAACTTACTTCTCACAGCTATAGATGCTGGAAGTCTGAGATCTGCATGCCCACGTGGTCAGGTTCTGTGTCCAGTGACGGCCTACTTGTCAGTTCGTAAACAGCTGTCTTTGCTGTCTCTGCTCTTGTGGGAAGGGGAAGGGATCTCTCTGGGCTCTTTTTTATAAGGGCACTAATCCCATTCAGGAGAGCTCCACCCTGATGACCTAAGCACCTCCCAAAGGCCCCACCTCCTGATACCATTGACTTGGAGGTTAGTATTTCAACATACAGATTTTTGGGGGGACAAAATAATTCAGCCTAAAACAGAGGAAAACTGTAAGAAACAAGTGGAAATGCTAAAACTAAAAATCACAGAGACAGATATGAATAATGCCTTCAATAATCTCATCAGTTGACTCACCTCAGCCAGGGACAGAAGCACTAAACTTGAGAGTGAGTCAACAGAACTTAGCCGACTAAACACCAAAAGAGAAAAAGAAAGGAAAGAGCAGAGAGTTCAAAAACTGTGGAAGAAGAGTTGTATTCTATTATATATGTAAACAGAATACAAAAAGGGGGACAGAGAGGGGCAGAAAAAATATTTGAAGAGATTGTGGCTGAGAATTTTCTAAAATTAATGAAAGACGTAAAAACACTTGTTCAAGTTCAGTGATACCAAGTAAAATACATGTAAAACACGCACACATCTAGACACATAATATTCAAAATTCTCCAAACCAAAAATCAAAAGAAAACTATGAGGGTGCCTCAAAACAAAGGCACGATACATAGAGATGAACAAAAATAAGAAATATAGCAGATTTCCTGTGATAATCTACATAAGCCAGAAGACAATATTTAGAATATTTATTTGATACTTTTGGATAAGTTTAATATTATTTGAGAAAGATGAAATTAACTAAAGATATGTATTGTACACCAAGCAAAATTACTAACAAAATTTAAATAAGTGAATACTGGAGATAAAGATGAATCATAAAAATACTCAATCAACAATAAGCCTATTAAAGGGGAAAAAAAGAAATATAAGTAAACAAATAAGAATACAGCTGTTCCTCAGTATCCAGAGGTTTCACATCCATGGATTCAACCAACTACAGATCAAAAGGACTATGATAGTTGTGTCTATACTGAACATGTGCTACTTTTTTTCTTGTATTTATTCCCTAAACAATACAGTATAGTAAGTATTTACACAGCATTTACATTGTCTTAGGTATTTTAAGTTAATCTAGAGATGATTTAAAGTACATGGGAGGATGTGCATAGGTTATATGCAAATACTATGCCATTTTCTATGAAGGATTTGAGCACCTGTGGATTTTGATATCCATGTGGGGTCCTTGAATCAACCTCCTGAGGATACCAAGGGACGACTGTACAGCTAAAATGATGGTAGATTTTAATCTAGCTGTATCATTGTCATATTAAATGTAAACAGTCTGAATATAGCAACTGACAGCCAGAGATTGATTAGATTAGAAAAGAGGGCTCTAGTTTTATGGTGGCAACATCAAACCTACTTTAAATATGAAGAATAGATGACCAACAGTAAAATGAGGATCTTTTTCTGTATGTAGATACCAATCTAGAGAAAGCTGACATGGCTATACTAATATTAGAAAAAAGACAGACATCAGAACAAGGAAGATTACATAGAATAGGAGAAACATTGTAAAATGACAAAGTAATCAATTCACCATGAAGACATAATAATCAAAATTACTTATAGATTAAACAAATGAGCTTCAGAACACATGGAAGAAAAATTGAAATAATGAAAGAGAAATAGGCAAATCCACACTATAGTAGGAAACTCAGTAACAGATCACAGAACATCAGTAAGAGTATAGTAGACTTCATCCACAAGAATGTATATTGTTTTCAAAGGCATATGGAACATTCATAAAGTTATAAAATATTCAAAGATTGTAATACAAGCTTAAACAAATGCTAAAGAATTGAAGTCATACAAAGTATGTTCTTGAAACATAAGTAACAGAAAGTTTTGTGGAAAATCATCAAATATTTGAAAACTAAACAATGCATCTACAAATAACCTTTGGGTTAAAGAAGAAGTCATAGGAAAATTAGAAAATATTTTGAATAATAATAATTATATATGTATACATATATTTAACTTAAGCTTCCAATTTAATAATTAAAAGTACAAAGGAATAAATAATATAGAAAAGAGCAGAAATCAATAAAATTGAAAATAGAAAAGAAATGGAAGAAATCAAAATAACTAAAAGCTTGTTCTTTGAAAAGATCAGTATAATTGATGTCTCTAGCCAGACAGATGAAGAAAAATAAAATAAACGATCTACAAGTAATAGAAATGAATGAGGCAACTTCATCACAGAATCTACAGACATTAAGAAGAACAACTGGGTAATAGTATAAATGGTTTTAGGCTTATAAATTTTATAACTTTTTGAAAGAAATAGCTTCCCCAGTCTCATTCTAGGGAAAAAAAAAGAACCTAAATAGGTGTATAGCTATTAAAGGAGTTGAATTCACTGATAAACTATACCAACTCAAGGCCAGATGGAATTGCAGAAAAATCCTGCCGAAGATTTAAAGAAGAAATAATATCAATTCTTAACAAAACTTTCCCAGAGTACAGAAGGAGGTAACGTTTACCAATTCATATTATGAAGCCAGTATTAACCTGATTTTAAAATCAGGAAAGACATTTATAAGAAAAGAAAACTACTGACAAATGTCCCTCATGAACATAGTTGTAAAAATCTTCAATAAAATAATTTTAAAAAGAACTAATCAACATGTAAAATGGATAACATATTTTGATCAAGTGGGGATTATTCAGAAAATTCAAGGCCCAAACAACGTTCAAAAATCAATTATTGTATTTCACCACATCAACAGACAAAGAAGAAAAGCATATCTCAATAGATGCAGAAATAAGATTTTAACAAAATTTGGCATTCATTTATGCTAGAAACTTCCAGAAAACTAGAATAGAATGGAAATTCATCAATTTGATAAATGGGATATATAAAAAACAAATCAAAGACCTAATATTAATTTTACCGTAAAGACAGAAACAAGGTTTTTTTTTCTGTTACCATTCCCGGTCTACATTTACTGGGTTTCTGACAAGTTCAATAAAATAAGACAAAGAAATAGAACAGAAACAGATTGAAAAAGAAGGAAAATAATTTTTTGCATAGAAAATTTTGTTTTGTTTTTTGCTGAGGAAGATTCACCCTGAGCTTGCATCCATTGCCAATCCTCCTCTTTTTGCTTGAAGATTTGCCCTGAGCTAACATCTGTGCCCATCTTCCTCTATTTTATATGTGAGTTGCCACCACAGCATGGCCACTGATGAGTGGTATAGGTCTGTGCCCAGGAACCAAACCCGAGCAACTAGACCCAGGCCACCAAAGCACAGGGTGCCAAAGTTAACCACTAGGCTGTGGGGCCATCCCCTAGAAAAACATTTTTAAATAACAAATATTTACAAAACTGCTAGATCTGGAAAGTGTAGCAATTCACAAAATGCAAGGCCAATGTACAAGACTCACACTTTCACAGACTGGTGATGAACAGTAGTAATTAAACCAATGAACTAAAATAGCAACATATATGATAGTTTTCAAACAAGAATTATTTAAGTATAAATCTAATGAAATGAAAATTCTATATCCTGAAAACCATGAAACACAGATGAAAGGAATCAAAGAAGATCAAATACACGGAGAGCCATACTGTGTTCTGGATTATTAATATCAATCTTCCCCAATCCGATCTATTGATTTACAGCAATTCCAATCAAAATCCCAGCACATTCTTTTATAGAATAGACAAGCTGATTTGAAAGCTTATCAGATAATTCTGACAGTGAAAAAAATTTGGAAAAGAAAAAAAATTTGGAAAACAATATCTGAAGTAAAGATGTACTACAAAGGAATAATAACCAAAAGAAGATGATATTGGCGAAAAGATAGACATACAGATAAATGGAACACAGTAGAAAGCCCAGACATAATCCAACAAATATAAAGAAATTTTTGACTTTAGACAAAGACACAAAGCTAATTCAATAGATTAAAGAAAAATTAGGCATCCATACGCAAAATACTACAATAATATAAACCTCAGTCAGTACCTTGCACCATATACAAAAATTAATTCAAAATATATCCTAGACAGGTGTCAAAGTAAGGACTTCCTTAGAAAGAATTTCCTCTGTACCTAGAATTTTAATTAGATTCCTGTATATTCTTTATTCTATTCTATATTCTTTTGTTTGTTTTAATATATCCTCTACCTCTCTTGTTTTTATGTATTTTTCTTTGTCAAGCCACATATTTAGTATCTATTTCCCTCTTTATAATTAAATTCCAGTTAGGCATTTGCTTATCTTTAGCTCTCAGATGTTAATGACACAGCTTCTTTAGTAGCTGCCTCTTTTCCCATAAGCCCCAGTAACCCAGCCCTGAGGCTGAGCAAGAGCCATACACTATTCCCACCTTCAAGTCCCAGGATTGCCCCTGGGGCGCAAGAACACTAGCAAACATTTAGAGCTAGATATTGTATATATTCCACAATCACAGGAGGAGAATTCTCATATACATAAGAAATCATATTTATTTCCAGTAAGAAAAAATATAAGATAAAAGCAAAGTTGAGGGATAGGTATGCCTAAGATCAGACACACATTATGCCAGCATAACTAACCACCTCTTTAATTCCTCCCGCCTCTTGTAGCTCACCAATCACCATACCATGAGCTACCAATATCTTAAAAACAGTCACTTGCTACGGGAAATAAATAACAGGTATCAGAAAAATTTATAGAAAGATACATGTTTTCATCTAGAAAGTAAAAAAATAAAAGAGGAACTTTATAATTAAAACCAGTATTCATTTTTGTTTTGTATTTATGCCTTCTTCTACATCGAGGTTTCTTTTTACAACATCTTGGCAGATATGTAATTCACATGACATGCAATTCATCCACTTAAAAACGTAAAATTCAGCAATTTTTAGTATGTTCACAGAGTTATGCAACTATCACAACAATAAATTTTAGAACATTGTTATCACCCTAAAGGGAAACTTGTATAGTCATTCCTCATTTCTGCCCAACACCTCACCTCGCAGCTTTAGGTAACCACCAACCTATTTTTTGTCTGTATGGATTTGCCTATTCCAGACACTTTGTATAAATGTAATCATACAACCTGTGGTCCTTTCCAGCTGGCTTCTTTCACATGGATACTATGTTCAAGGTTCGTCCAAATTGCAGCATGGATCCGTGTGTAACTGGTTTTTAAGGCTGAATAACATTCCGTTGTATGGATATACTTCTTTTTATTTTTCCCTTCATCAATTGATGGGCATTTGTGCTGTTTCTACCTTTTGGTCATTGTGAATAATGTCACTTTGAACGTTAATATACAAGATTTTGTTTGCAGATATGCTTTCATTTCTCTTATCTATATCTCTAGGAGTTGAATTGCTGGGTCATATGATAACTATGTGTTTATCCTTTTGGGGAACTGTCACAGAATTTTTAAAGTAGCTGCATTTTACATTCCCACAAATAGCATATGAGGATTTCAAGTTCTATATATCTTCTCCTACACTTGTTATTCTCTGACTTTCTGATTATAGCCATTCAAGTGGTTTTGATTTGCATTTCTCTGATGGCTAATGATGTTAGCATCTTTTCACAAGATTAGAGGCCCTTATATATCTTCTTTGAAGAAATGTGTATTCAGCTCCTTGTCGATTTTTAATTCTATTGAGTTTTTGTAGTTAAATTGTAATTTTTAAATATATTTTAGATATAAAGTTTTTATTAGATATATGATTTGAAAATACTTTCTCCCATTCCATGGGTTATTTTTTCACCTTCTTGCTGGTATCCTTTGAAGAAAAAATTCTTTCATTTTGAAGATATTCATTTATCTGTATTTTTTCTTTTGTTGCTTGTACTTTTGGTGTCATATGTAAGAAACCATTGGCTAATCCATGGTCACAAAGAAATATGCCTATGTTTTCTTCTCACAGTTTTACCATTTTTAGCTCTTTGATCCATTTTAAGTTAATTTTTGTAAATGGTGTGAAGCAGTGTCCAGCATCAGTTTTTGCATGGGATATCAAGTGGTCCTTTTATTGAAAAGACTATTTTTCCCCACTGAATTGTCTTGAAGCTGTTGTCAAAAATCAATTACCCATAAATGTGAGGAATTTTTTCTTGACTCTCAGTTCTATTGCATTGATCTATATGTCTGTCCTAACACCACTATCACACTGTCTTAATTACCGTGGTTTTCCAGTAAGTTTGAAATTAGGAAATGTGAGTCCTCCAAATTTATTCTTTTTAAAGAAAACTTGTACTATTCTGGGTCCCTTAGATTTCCATATGGAGTTTAAGATGAGTTTTTCAATTTTTGCAAAGAATTCAGCTAGGATTTTAATAAAGATTGCATTGAATCTATAGACCAAGTTGGGCAATATATCCATATTAACATTATTAGTTCTTCCAATCCATGTATAAAGTATGTCTTTCCATTTATTTGAGTCTTCTTTAATTTCTTTCAACAACGTTTTGTACTGTTCAGAGTATAAGTTTTGCACTTCTTTTGTTTGCTAAACTTATTCCTGAATAATTCATTGTGTTTTATGCTATTGCGTAATAAAATTGACTTCTTAATCTCTTTTTCTGGATCATTGCTGGTGTATAGAAAAATAATTGATTTTTATATATTAATCTTGTATCCTGCAACATCGATACACATGTTTATTACTTCTTATAGGTTTTTAGTGGATTTTCTATATACAAGACCGTGCCATCTGGCTATCATCTTTTAAGTTAGAATATCTTTAATCTAATTTTTCTTGCCTAATTTCCCTGGCTAGAATCTCCCGTACATTGTCGAATAGAAGTGGCTTGAGCAAACACGCTTGTTTTGTTCCTTATCTTAAGAGAAAAGTATTTAGTTTTTCACCAATGATTTTGATAGCTGCAGGTGTTTTATAGATGTCTATTTTGAGGTTGAGGAAGCTCCTTTCTCTTCCTAGTTGGTTGAGTATTTTTAGCATGAAAGGGTACTGAGTTTTGTCAAATTATTTTTCTACATCTCTTGAGACGATCATAAGATTTTTGTCTTCTACAATTACTAACATAGTATAGTGGGTTGAATGATAACCCCCTAAAAGATATTCCCATGACCTAATTCCTAGAACCTGTGAATGTGAACTTATTTGGAAAATGTTTACTTATAGACATAATTAAGTAGAGAATCTTGGGATGACATCATCGTAGAATATCCAAATAGCCTATAAACCTAACGAAAATTGTCTTAGGGAGAAACATAAGAGAAGTCATGGACACACATAGGAGAGGAGAAGCCCAGGTGAAGATGGAGGCAGATGTTGGAGTAGTTATGCAGCTACAAGCCACAGAACACCTGGAGCCCCTAGAAGCTGGAAGAGGCAAGAAAGAATTCTTTTGCCTGTGATCTTTGGAGAGAGCATCTTGAATCAAGACTTCTGGCCTCCAAAACTCTGACAGAATGAATTTCTGTTATTTTAAGCCATCAAATTTGTGGTTATTTATTGTAGCAGTCGTAGGAAACTATTGTATATTCGTTAGTTTATTTTTCAGATGTTAAGCCAAACTTGCATTCCTTGGATAAATCTCACTTGCTCATGGTGTGTAATTCTTTCTATCCATTGCTGTTCACTTTCCTGGCATTTTGTTGAGGATTTGTGCCTATATTGATAAGATACATTGCTCTGTATTTTTCTTTTCTTGCATTGTCTTTGTCTGATATTGGTATCAGGGTAACACTGGCCTGAAGAAATAAGTTGTGAAATGTTCCCACCTCTTCTACTGTTTGTGAAAGATTAGTGTAAATTATTCTTTGTATGTTTGGTAGAATTCATGAATGGAATCATCTGCATCTGGAATTTTTTTTTGTGGGTACTTTATTTTTTTTTCTGTACTTTATGTCTTTCCAGGAATTTGTCCATTTCATCTAAATTATCTAATTTATTGGTGTTCAATTGCTCATAGCATTTCCTCATATTCCTTCTTTATTGCTGGAAGGTCAGTAGAAATGTCCTCCCTTTCACTCCTGATATTAGCATTTTGAGTCCTTTCTCTTTTCCTCTTGGTCAGGCTTGCTAGAAGTTTGTCAGTTTTGCTGATACTTTGAGAGAACCAGTTTGGGGGTTCTTTGATTTTTTTCTTATGATTCATTAATTTACATTCAAATAATTATTATTTCCTTTCTTCTACCTGCTTTGGGTTTAGTTTGCTCTGCTTTTTCAGTGTCTTAAGGTGAAAGTTATTGATTTGAGATCTTTCTTCTTGAGTAATATAGGCATTTACACCTTTACATTTCCCTCTAAACACTGCTTTAGCTGAATTCCATAAATTTTGGTATATTGTGTCTTTTCATTCATTTCAAATCATTTTGTAATTTCCCTTGTGATTTCTTCTTGACCTATTGGTTATTTAGAAGTGTATTGCTTAATTTCCACATATTTGGAATTTCCTGAATTCTTTTTTGTTATTAACTTCTAATTTCACTCCATTGTGATCAGAGAACATAATTTGTATGATTATGTTACTTTTAAACTATAGAGGCTTGTTTTATGTCCTAGCATAACATCTATCCAGGGAATATTCCTTGTGTACTTGTTCAGATTGTGTATCTAGTTGTTTTGAGTGCAGTGTTCTAGTCTGTTAGGTCTAGTTGGTTTATAGCTGTGCATTTTTAGTATAAGCTTGTAATACAAAGTTGTAGAACTGCTATGCATTTTCATTCTCCAGAAATATTATCCTGATGAATGTCTCTTTCAATTTTACTATTTTCTTGTATTCAAGGATTATGTTTTTGTTGTTGTTGTTGTTGTTGTTGTTGTTGTTGAGGAAGATTAGCCCTGATCTAACTGCTGCCAATCCTCCTCTTTTCTCTGAGGGAGACTGGCCCTGAGCTAACATCCAGCTCCATCTTTGTCTACTTTATATGTGGAACGCCTACCACAGCATGGCTTGCCAAGCGGTGCCATGTCCTCACCCGGGATCTGAACTGGAGAACCCCGGGCCACCAAAGTGGAACGTGCGCACTTAACTGCAGCACTGCCGGGCCCGTCCAAGGACTATGTTTTATTTTTCTTTGCATCCCTAGCTATCATAGTAAATATATTTATTAGGTTTAAGGGGATTATTTTATTTTTATGCCTTCCAATTGCTGTGATTCAGTGCTTCCACTATAAGATCAAGGACCCAGATAAACACACTAAATGTAACTAAATTATTTAAGGATACTGGGCTGGTTCATATTAGATTGAGTATTTATGGTAAATATTCTTATGGCTCATTTCCGAATCCTCTTAATCTTTATACCTATAGGACTAAATATTCTCTCATTCAATAAATTATGGCAGATAATTGAAAACATATCTATATTAATTTGCTCTTAACATAATACAAGTAAAATAGTTCATATACTTTCAGTATACTTCTAAATTAAACAATAGGCATATAAAAGCTGCTTTCTTGTAGTTTAGTTGAAACTATGACATTTAAAAGCGTATATTTATAATCTCTGTCCATCATAGTATGCCGCTCCAGGGTCTACTTTTTAAAATGAAAATGCTTCAGGAACTGTAAAATTAAACAAACTACTGGAGACAGCAAAAAGTAAAAGAGCAAAGATAAAAAATGTAGTAAAACAGATTGGCATGTCCCATAAAATTACTGCATGCACAGAACTTTCCAAATTACAAGTCATGGTCTTAGGATAAAACATCTGTAACAGCTGACTTATTAAAGGGCATTATTTCAGGGATTTATGGATATTTATATCTTCTGTAAAAAATTATAATCCTTGGAATCAAAAGTCAGTCATCAAAACACACCATAGATATTTTTCCTTTTGAAAAGTGAAGAGCAAGTGAAGAGCAATTACTTAAAACAGAATTCACTTCTTTCTTCATTCTTCTTCTAAGCAAGAGAAATTTTCTCAGTAAAAAGGCATCTCTTGAGCATGTTGAAATAACTTGTATCTGCATAAAAATATCCTTCCTCAAATATTAAAACCTGAGCAAATTCGTTTACTATGGACAGTAAATTAGAGTGTGTAAGCTTTCACAATATTCCTGAATGACCTACAAAAAATATTTAGGCATTCTAAACAGGTAAGATATTATTTCCCATAAATGGTAAAATTAACGTTTAACTTTAGGGGCCAGGCCGGTGGCACAGCGGTTAAGTGTGCACGTTCCGCTTTGGTGGCCTGGGGTTCTCCAGTTCGGATCCCGGGTGCGGACATGGCACCGCTTGGCAAACCATGCTTTGGTAGGCATCCCAGATATAAAGCAGAGGAAGATGGGCATGGATGTTAGCTCAGGGTCAGTCTTCCTCACCAAAAAGAGGAGGATTGGCAGCAGATGTTAGCTCAGGGCTGATCTTCCTCAAAAAAAAAAAAATGTTTAACTTTAAATGTGAAGTTCACTTTCATAAGAAATATCTGTTGTGCCCAGAGTAATGGTCCCCACCCAACAATGTCCTTGATCTGATGCCAGGAACCTGGGAATATGTCGCTTTATATGGCAAAAGAGACATGCGGATGTGATTAAGGTTAGGGACGTTGAGGTGGGGAAATTTTCCAGGACTATCTGAATGGACCCAACCTAATCCTATGACCCTTAAAAGAAGAAAGAGGCACAAGAGTGGGTCAGAGAGATAAGACGTGAAAACCAGGGCCACGACCCAGGAGAATCCTGACAGCCTCCGAAGCGGGGAAACAGCCCTCAGTGACAGCAGCAAGAAAACAGGGACCTCAGCACTGCAATTGCGAGGAACTGAATTCTTTCAACAACCTGAACGAGCAGAGAAACAGCCTCCCCTAGAGTCTCCAGAAAGAAGCATAGGCTGCTAACACCTTAATTTCAGCCTGGTGAGACCCGTATCAGACTTCTGACCTAGTGTAAGTACTGTCAGGTAAATTAGCGTTGCGTTAATCCACTAAACTTGTTATAATTTGTTATAGCAGTAATAGAAAAGTAATGCAATACTCTTTACATTTATTTGAATAATGTGAAACTTCTAGTTAATTTTTTCAGGGACCCCATCCTTGGTTTGTATGCCTTTCTGTATTCGTTAAAATCATTTTATGAAAGTGAAGTAGTTTTACACATGCACATACGTCTCCTTCTCTTCTGAATTATTCTAAATAATGTTCAAAAATCATTGGATTACAGGAGTTCCTTACTGTAATCATTTTACCAAGTCCTTACTTGTGAGGCATAATTGCCTTACCTGTAGATCTTTCAGATTCTCCTAATGGCTTTCTTAAAAGTCACATAATACCAAAAGGAATTTTGTTATAAAGAATAGACACTTATTTCCTCTGTGTAAAGCTATCCCAAAACAGACAGGAATACAAACCAGACATATCAAGTCAGAGAGGCTCTGTGAAATTATATGATGAAATCTTTCTTCTACTAGGGTTATTTGATGTAGCTTAAGACAACAAAATACGTAAACCCTAATTAGTGTAAGATCTTACTACAAGAGCAAAGATTTTAAAGCTTAACTGTCTAATTTGTATGTTCCATTTTTCTCTGCATTTACTTTTATTGTCAATTTAAAGGTATATTTATGCTTCCATTAATCTTCTTCTAAATTTTGTTAAAATGCTGCCTATTTCTGAGCAGTATTTAGTTACTCCTCATATTATTTTGTCATGGACTTCTCATCTAACATCTTATGAATATGCATATGTGAAGTTAGGATATGCTTTTCCGTGTAAGAGTTAGATGTTTTAAAATTTCCCAACCCAGTAGTACTTTGCTCAGATCCAAGACTATCTTAAGGCCCCCCAAGATTGAACGACTGAAAAAAAAACTCATTGCTCCAATTGTTTTCTGGTAATGCAGGATTTAAAGATGAAAAATAGCTAAGGAGCTTCTACAGTGAACTGGTAAGTGGAAGATGCAGACATTATGCTGGTTCTACCCTCGCCTCTCTCCTCCTTTCATTCTGAGAAGTTTGGTGATTTAAGCTAAATCAAAATTATATGGTAATTTGGGATGTTTGAATTGGGAAAGGAAGTGAGGACTTAAAAGATAATTGGTAATTGAAGTGAAAACAAAGGAATTCAGAGGAACTCTGTGCTGTTCAATTCTCCTCTCATTTCCTGCATTTCATAAAGGATCCGGAAGTGATCTTAGGGATTCTCCAGTACAGATGCACCAAGTCCCCGGGAGGGTAAGGGTATGGTCCAAGAGCGTGAAGGTAACTAGAGACAGAATGGGTTCTTGTCTCTCCTAGTTGAGCATCCTTTCTTTTTCTATGAACACTGATTTTCTAAATAACACTGTACATCTTTTTTAAGCATAGAGGAGAGGAATCAAGGAAAATATTCTTTATAAAAATTTTTGTCATAGTCACTCATTGTAGCTGAAAGGATATAGAAATAGAAAAGTTACGAAAAACACTTGTTTAAAATCATATTTATTCTCATAAGACTTTGACAAATGACCTAACATTTCGTTCGCAATGCTCTCGTCTAATTCAGTTTGTATAATAATCCTTTTCTATGTGCCTTACCCCAGTGGTACAACTGGCAGTGCTTCATAAAGTCTGTGAATTTAATAGCCATGCATTGCTATATATACATATTCCTTAAGATAAATTTAGATAGAAGACTCTAGTGCAAAAAAAAATCACATATTTTAAGATATTTAATGGTAGCATACTGCTCACTCCCTTAATAAGGAAACTCATACCATCCAATGGCATATTACTTGGAGCTTCAGCTGGGTACAGATCACAGGGTTGGCAAATTGGCTTGACTTAGTGTGTGGTAACATTTACGTCTTCTAATGTCCTTAAAAAACTTGAGCTTCTGCTTTTGATGCTAGGAGATGTACCAGAATAAAAGCATGTGTTGGATGAAATAAGAAATGGGCGGGGGAGAGATATACGCTCATTTCTTGAGTTCATACTTGTGCTGCTGCTAACGAGTGTTGAACCTGAGCGTTAACACAGCGAGTGAACCATCCTGAAGGTAAATGGAAGGCAGAGACTACGGTGCTTGCACCCCTGGTGACTTTTCTAAGTTACTCCATCATGTCCAGGGCCCTGAATTATCCAGTTGAGTTATTTCACACTTACCTAGAGTGCTAACTCCTTTACAGCTGATAATGGTGGAGGTAGGAACAATGTAGATTAAAAAGAAATTTCTATCCTGTAAAGGAAGACTCACAGTTCTCCACTAAACTGTAGGGGTAAAGAAACTACCAGCATTAGTACCTCCCAAGATCCAGAGAAAATTTCAGGCTATATTTACTACCAAAACATATTTTTCAGAATTCTAATTTTCCAGGCCTTAGAGTAACAATTTGATATATAACGAAGGTTTATGTCTCACACTACCATGCTGTAATATGGATCAGTTTTGGGCGTAGGAGAATGTCTCTGCTCCATGCAATCATTTGGGACCCAGTTTCATTCCATCTAACGGTTTGGTCATTCTGCAGGGCTTGCACATATGCCATGGGAAGCTCTGCGTCCAATTAGCCAATAATCAAAGAGAGGGATCTTTTGTAAGATATCAGGGGACATTTTAGTGGCCAACATCTCTGTTCACTTTTCACTGGCTAAAACTGGGTCACTTGGCCCTATATAGATGCAAGGACCCTGGGGATGCAGTCTGGAAGTTGTTCAATAGAGAGAGATCATTATATTGGTAAATAACTCTCTGCCTCAGTGAATCTCATTAAATTATTCAAATAAGCAAAATTAGCTCACAAATAGATTCCACACCCAGCAGGTACTTCTCTGTATTCTCTTGGATCTTGCATGTGTTTAATTACTAAAAATATTCTAAATGACACTGTAATTCCCTGCCATCCACTATCACTAAAACTCAGTATTTGCAGTTCTTTCAAAGCCTGTAAAATCAGCTGCAATTTATTTGCCTAGTAACTAAAACCCTCCGTGACACCTTTAATCCACCTCTAGTTAACATAGTATAGGTAGTTTCTCCAGATATCCCTGAAGATTCAGGTGAACAATTATCCCTGATAAGCAGATTTTTAATCAAGGAAATAGGCAGAGTTAATTATGTACATAGGCTGTCCTTTAAATGATTCTTATTAACTTTGTGCTTCACTTCCTAGCACGCAACCCAGGTGTCACGGGCTGGTTCTTCCTTCAACTGATGCTTGCTGAGATTCCAGTCAGAGGCAGACTTAATCCAATTAGCAAAACCATCCTCCTGTGGCAAGAGAAAAACTGCTGACAGTTGCAAAGACTCCCATTAGTGATTTTCCATTGCTGTGTTCTCTAATTACATCCCTTCACTGCCACTAATGTGTCACACAAGGCCAGCAAATGGATGATGAAATACATTTAGGGGCCGGCTCGGTGGTGTAGTGGTTGAGATGGTGCACTCTGCTTTGGCAGCCTGGGGTTCATGGATTCGGAACCTGGGCGAGGACCTACACATCAAGTCATACTGTGGTGGCATCCCACATATAAAATAGAGGAAGATTGGCACAGATGTTAGCTCAGGGACAATCTTCCTCATCAAAAAAAGAAAAAAAAAACATTTAAATATGAAAAAGCTACTTTCTGACAGAAAAACTAATTTCAAAAGGATCTATGGTGCAGTATCAAAGGGTAGGAAATTCCTTGAAAAATTTCATTTTTTAAATTTCTTCCCCAACTAGCTTGCTTTTTTTTTCCAAGTGTTGACTCTGGTGTGGAGGAAAACTTATAAAAACTTATAAGTGAGAAAAATAGTCAGTTGCGAATAAATATCTGAAATGATCTGGAGTTTTCTAAATTCTATTTGAATGCATTTCAATCTGAGTGCTGGATATGTGTGGTGTAATTTATTGTTAATGAGATTACTAGAGTAATGTTTTAAAGACAAAGTGTGCATGTGATAGTTCATAAATATGGACATTATGCCCCATTGCCAGAGCAAAAAGGAAATTCAAAATGGAGTAGTGTGGTTCCTTGCATTACAGTCTGTGTGATGTGTTTCACGGCTATCATCAGCTAAGACAGGCTGGGAGATGAGAGTCGCCACTTCGTAAGTAATTTCAGAAACTACTTGTTTAACCTGATTCCTTCATAGGCCCACAAGAAAATGTAATCTACAGCCAATATTTTTTTTAAGATCTAAAAATCTGAATTTACTATCTGGAAAATATGTTTGAGAGAGACATAAAAAACCAAGAGTGGAGATCATGGCGTCCTTTCTGTGCTTCTGCAACCTTCCTCTTTTCCTTGACAGTCTTCCATGGTAGAGGAATGAAAGTTACTAGGTTCATCTCTTTATCTAAATTTACATTTTTCTCAGTAAATAGTAAAGTATCCTGGATATACTCATTTTCAAATAGACTGCGTGGACCGTATTCTTCTGTGCAGACAATTGTGCATTCTGCTCAGGGCCTACATTACATTTCCTCAGAAATGTCGACATCAGGGTCCAAATAATCAAAATGACAGAAACACTGGGTGATATCTTGTGAGATGTTAAAGGCAGGGAAGATATACTGCATACATATAGTTTTAGACAGATAGATAATCATATGCATATAATCACATGTAATCATATTACTATATATTATAATTATGTATAGTATACTATATATACTATATTTTTATGTATATACATACTATAGTTATGTATATATGTTATGTACATACACTATGTAATGCATAGTACATTTAAATATATAAGTAATAATCATACTTATATACAGTCATATATATTATACTATAGGATATCTGGTTTATAGTGTATGATATCATATACTATATGATATACTATAGATACACTATATGATATATGGATGGTCCTATCTATCCATCTACATCTCAAGGCTTGAAAGTGAGACTAGCAATCTGCTTGAACTCTCGGAAGACCTTATTATAATATTCAAGCTGTCAAATTTGAGTCATTGTAGTACACTAAGGATTGGTGAGTTGGAATTGATGAGTAAAGAATTGATATTAAAAAAAGCATTGATATAAATAATTGAGATCAGAAATACAATTCAACGTGACAAAACTCTGCCAAAAAATTATTCTGGATGGTACAGTGCTGAGCACACAAAGAAAATGTGAAGGAAGCAAGATAATTTTCCAAACATAATACAAGCAATAGAATATTGTCCTTTCTGGGGCTGATGGGTATGGTTTAGTTGTTCCATGATGTCTCATCAAATGATCCAGAGAGTCACATAAAACCACCACCTAAGCAAAATGCAAAGTGCATTGATGTGTGATGCAATTAAGCAATAAATTCTGAATGTATTTATTAACTAGGAATTGAACATAAATGTGATTTTAGGGTCAACTGCTTCAAAACCGGAGTCAGTACTGAAGTTTAATCCAGCAACATCGCAATGATTATCTTAGCAGTTAAAATTCTATGGGGTTTAAAATATTAGTGATATCCAATATATATCTTGATTGGGAAAATGATGCAAAAGTTCTTCATCACCTTTAAAGAAAAAACACAGCTCATCTGTTTCCATTATATTAAATCAATTTAGTTTTAACTACACATTATTGGTTTATGTACTCACATTGTTTATATGGTAGAACTTTCATTTTTCCTGTAAGCAGCAATTCACATAGAGTGATAAAAAGTTATGTAGATGGTACAAACTATAAATACGATATAGCTAAGAAAGTTAGCATTCTTTAATGAAAAAATTCACAATGAGAAAAAAAAAGCCTAACCATGGTGTGTTTCATTTTATTCCAGTATATTTTTATTCACTGCAAAATACTGTTCTATTACATAAAATAAAATAATTCAAAGAGAATACATACATTCAAATATTTACATACATTAAAACAAAATGTTCTTCCCATGAACAAATGGAGGATGATTTTCACTCTGCCATCTCTTAGATCATTTGACTTTCCAAGAGGTACTCTGAGTGTTATAATGCACACTGAAAGGTTTCTGAGACAGGTCTTAGAGAGTGACTGACAGGAAGTACAGATTCCAAATTGGATGGAAATACAGACATGCACATACACACACGCATTCTTTCTTACGTATATAAAGAATAATCGTCATAAAATCATAAAATTTTGGTAAGGTGTTTAGAAATCTTCTAGTGATCCTCAACTTTTGTTCTTTATAACTAATCTTGGGGTGTTTGCTATTAAAATTATTGATGTATTTAAAATTTTTGAATTTTATTAAAGGAAATGATAAATTTGAGAAGCACTGGAGTAAAAAAATAAATTTCATTAAGGGAAATCAATGCAAAAATTAAAATATCTCTGAATATTTGCTTATGACAGGCAGATTTTTTTAAATAGAATTTAGAAGAATGCATTCAACAATAGGCATTTTGTTTCCTTTATAAAAGTTACTTTGCAAATTAGACAGATAACTAATAACTATTTTTTTTTCTGTTTGAATTGAGGTAGAAAAAAACGTTAGTGTTTTTGCTTATCTTAAATAGTTATCCATGTTTGGCCGCGTTTCATTGGGCTGAATGTCAATCAACTCACATTCTGAATTGTCAAGAATTTTACAGTAGAGCTTAAGATATATTCGATTGCCTAGTAAAATATAGAAAACGCTTTATAATGAATGATGAAGATAAGATATTGATGCTATACAAAAAGGTGAAACATGATGGAGATAGCAGCTAGAAAGGAATAAAGAAGGTAGAAAGTCACATTTTGGGTTGAAGAGTGAGGCTATTGTTAAGAACAAAAATTTTCCCCCTGAGCCCTAGTCTATGAATGAAGCCTTTCCTGCGCTCGTCTATTTCTGCTTATGCTTCTGAGGCCGCCTGGAGGTCTCACTCCCCTCACTCACCTGCTTGCTAAATTTTACTCGTCCTTCCTCTGAACACCCAGCTCAAATAGCAATTCTCTGCCTTTGTCCCCCAACAGTCACTGATCCATTTACTCCAGAATTTACCTCTCATTAATCTGTACTTTCATAGAACTTTGCCTGTTATTTTGGCTGTGATATTAGTCACAAAGCATTTTTATTTGTCTGCTCCTTAACTATAACTATGGTTTGAGATCCTCAAGGACAGGACACAGTTTTTGGAGACAGACAGACAGAATTAGATTCAAACTCCTGGTCAGCCTCTTACTAGCGAGCTGACTTTGAACAAATATGTTAATTTATAGTTTCCTTACTTGTAAAGTTAGAATAATAAAATCAATTTCACATGGTGGTGACAAAGACAGATTCAGATAAAATGGGTAAACTGCTTAACATAATACTTGGCATAACATATATGGGCCCACTGCCCCATGTGGCTCCCTTACACTTATTTCTTCAAATTTAATGCCCAGAACATCTATTACTTGCTAAGGGCTGAGTATGTGGCACTTCCATTCGTTGTTTCATTCTCCTATTCATTCTTCAAGTCTGAGCACCAAAGAAGTGCCTGAGAAACAGTAAAACAAAATTGTATTGAACCAAATTATGTGTGAATAATTTTTTGCTGGTATAATTTTAATAACTCATTGTAAAATAAATACAGAAGTTAAAAAGATGAAAAATAGGGGATGGCCCAGTGGCAGAGCAGTTAAGTTTGTACATTCCTCTTGGGGGGCCTGGGTTCATGGGTTTTTATCCCAGGTGCAGACCTACGCTTATCAAGCCATGCTGTGGTAGCGTCCCACATATAAAATAGAGGAAGATGGGCACGGATGTTAGCTCAGGGCCAGTCTTCCTCAGCAAAAAAAGAGGAGGATTGGAGTTAGATTTTATCTCAGGGCTAATCTTCCTCAAAAAAAGAAAAAGATGAAAAATAAAATAAACAATCACCCATTGTCCTCAGACATCACACACACAAACACACACAAAATGCCTTTTTTCAGTACTTTTATATTTGATCATAAAAATGTGTTTATATTACATATTTTATATATATAATTTATTATAATAATGTGGTAAAATATATAGTATCATACTAAATATACTGTAGAATATATCATACATAGTATATAGATAAAACATATGATACCGTGATATGAATACTGTCATATATAAATGCTTATACATATTTTAGCCTATGCTTTTCACTTTACTTTTATATTTCAACCATCTTCCTACAGTTAAATGTAGTAAGACGTTATGTATAATGCCTGAATAATGCTGCCTTAAGTGATGCACTGTCATTCATTTAACCATTCCACTGTTTTCGTCAGCTAAATGGTTAATGTTTTTAAGTCTTTGTCTCTAAAACTTATTCACATTTGCTCTCATAATTAATGTTTCTCCTTCATATAGTCATAGTATTTTTCTTTTTTATGTTTACTTGATGTTTTGTTAACTTCTCTTTTTTGAGGAAAATGTGCAATACACTAAAAACTTAAAGCAAGATACCACCTGTTTTGTTAAATAAGTAACATTGGTAGAGACACACTCAGCAGATAGACATAAGAAATGTCAGGCTCAAGAAAAGCTTTACATTTGAAGCATTGAGGAAACTGCTGTAAGCACACGCAGAGGAAGAAAGTCAATCAACACCCACAGTTGTTGAAATGATTGGTTTGCCCACTGAGTATTTTATAAACCCAAAACACCACAGCTTTGCTACCCAAGAGATGCTACAGAGGTAATGTCATCCAGGACATCGATTTTTCCTGCTATTTTTTTGAAAATTTTATATAATTTGCTTTAGTTTTCCTCTTTCTTGTCATTTTTCTTCCTTTTCAATATTCACTTTTAATACGCATTGTTTTCCCTTACCAATTCACAAAAAATGTTTTTAATAATAAAATCATTAATTGAACTGAGTAACTATATATGCAGGCACCTACAATCTTCGATCTTCATTTCTACTATTAACATAATATTCTTAGCCTAGTTGCCTCTTTCTTCATCTATTTAAATGAACATATTCAATATGTTTATAATTTGTATCTGGATAAATCAACACTGTAAATAAGTTGGGATGCTTGGAATCTATCAATGACAAATCAGACTAAGAACTCTGAAATGGAGTAGCTTACTAAAATTTTGATTGTGTTGTTTTTGTTACAGCTGTTAATTTTATTCTAAATAATATAGATGTTGGTAACCAAAGTAGATGCTGGTGTAACAATGACAATTAAAAATCCTAAAAATAATAAAATAAAAATGTAGCATCTGTTAGAGGTTGTTCACCAGGCAGAAAGGAAACTGATATCAGAGCTGGAAGTTTGGAAACAGAATCTTGCACATTGGTAAACATTATTCATTTGTGATAACTGGTTGAGATCATCCAAATGTAAGAGGAGAGAGATGAGCTCAGACAAGACTTAGCAAATTTACTAGCAAATAACGATAGCTAATAGAAAGAACCCAAAACCTTGGGGCCTCCAATACTTGAAAAGTCAACTACTTAGGACCTCAAAAGTAAAAGACGTGATTGAAGAAGAATTTCGACCATGCAGGCCCATCAAGATCTATACCTGCAAGCCTAGATTAAGAACAGGGCCCTCCCTATCTACACCTGTTCCTTCAGGCAGCCTCAAGCTGCCCATAATGTTGAGAGAAATAACCAAGGGAGTTAAACCCAGAGAAATAAATCAGTTTTAGAAGATATTTGTGGTGTGGTTGTTAGCTGATATAATTGACATGAAATAAATAGATCTCAAGCCCACTAAGTTTTTGAGGAAATTATGTTGTCAAAAAAATCACTGATTTTAAAAATCTTTGAATATTTGAGTCTTAAAACAACCTCGTATCTCCAAACTTGAAGGAACAGGAGTCTCTGCAAGAGGAGTCATCCCCCATACCCACCTCAAACATGTCTACGGAGGGTAATGGACAAGGAGACCTCTAGGACGGCTGAACCTGGAACATGGCAATAGAGAGAGAAGTAGAATGAAGGGATTCCCAAAGAGCTTTACCGCTGCCATAGGAACAGGATCCTCCTGCAGAAGTCTGTCTGCCATGGACCGGTGATACTGTGTTTTTTCCCTTTCTTCCTAATGAGAGAGTTTGCTGCAGTTACGGTTTCTCTGTGCCCCCAGTGGACGCTAGTATATGTGTGTTTGTAGTGAGAAAAGGTGGAGACAGATGGATTGATATTTATCTGAGTACCAGATTTATAGAGTACCAGATTGTATGCAGCTGCATTTAAATGCGAAGGAGAGAAGTGCACATAATTCAGATTTATTGATCTTCGAGATGAATAAAATAACTAAATGAGACCGTGGGTTATTTGTCTGGGAAAGAGTGTGAGGGTGTTCTCAGTGCGGGAAATATCTGCACATTGATTTTTGTTGGCCAGAGTGAGAAACATCCAGAGACAGCTTGCTGTCCACCAAGGGTTTACGCTCTTTCTTCCACAGTGTCGTCTTGCTGGGGTGCAGTTATCTAGAAAGACATTACTTTTTCCAAAGTCCATGTCCCTTGGAGTGTGTAGGGTCTCACTTGCCTGGCAACAACCTATGTGCCCTACGGGAACCATGTGTCCTCCTGGCCTCCTTCAAGGCATGACACCAACCATCTGGTTCTTTAATGATCCAGGGCTTTGCCAACCCAGATCTGTTTTTCTTAAAGAACATCACTTCTTGAAGGAACATGGAGCCCTTCCACATGAGCTACATGAGTCCCTGGAATGCTGGTCATGCAAGGACAGTCCCTCTTGGCAAGCATGTAACCTTTATCCCCCTACCTACTTAAGCAACTCCCTCTTTGTTCACAGTGGTGGGGCGAATCTCCATCCAGCCAGCCGCTCCTGGAATCCCTGTATGTGAGTTCCCATTAAATGATTATATCTTGAACACTGTCTCGGGGTCTTTCCTTTGGTCTCTCTGGCACCTTTCCATCACAGCTGGCACAGCTGGACTTGCAGTCCAACAGAGTCCTACATGAATAATGTAATTATTTGCTAAGGAGAGAAAGCATAGTTGAGGGAAAATACTGATGTAGGGGATGAGTGAACTAAGACATTTATTTTGGTCAGGTTTAGTTTCAGATGGCTATTAGATATCAAGGTGGAAATGTCAATGTCAAATATGCAGTTACAGATATTGTTTTGAGGTTTTCCTTGTTGAAATCCTTTTGGCTTGTTAGTGTTTAACCAGGCTAGTGTTGAAGGGAGTACTTATTTAGGTAATGCTTGGCTTCTTTCCCTATCTTTGGAGCTAGCATTAGAACTCTATCATTGTAGAAATCATTATCCTGATGGCAGGAGGCATTTTACAGAAAAGAAGGACACAGGCAGCAGAGTGGCTCAAGCCCGAGGAGGCAGAAGGTGTGGATCTGCATTTCATGCTGCAACTTTCTGGCTGTATAACAATAACAAAGTTACTTCATCTCTATAAGTTCAAGTTAAACCCTTGTCAGCTTGCCACAAGGATTACATGAACTAACATATTTCATATGTCAACTCTAAAAGTGCTTTACATGTGGTAAAAATAAGATGACATTAATTCTGATTGGTATATTGATAATTTCCCTCTCTATTGCACAAAAATTTAGTATTAAATCACATTGTCCTCTTCTGGGGCAAATGGTTTATGGTTTGAGGAATGATAGCTTAATGCTATCATACTTTGTTACAATGCCCAGTAAGTTTTCTTTTTAGTAAAACCATGATATCAACCTAGCTACATTACTTAATTTATAAGTGATGTCTCAAAGCTATAATCTTTTAAAAATTGCGTAAGTTATTTTTATGAAGTACTTTTCCTTGCCAAAAAAGAGTAAAATCTGTTTCTATTCTGCCTATTTACATCAGGTTGGAAAATATTCCTTCAGTTTAAGCCCGTTAATTTTTATTAAGGGAATAGCAAGAAAAGAGTTGCTTTTTTTTAAAAAAAAACTATTAGTCTGTTGGCCTTCAACACAAACTAAAATCTTTCTTTGCTGCTATCTTGTGGAAATATTGGCAAACTTTTATGGCTTATTCTTGTTACTTTTTCACAATGTGAGGCGCATATTCTGTTGGAGTCTGCTTTAAAATTCAAAATCATAGCAAACACTTGGTGTCAATGAGAAGTTGAAAACAAGGAAATTCTCACCTGCCTTTTCTTTCCTATTTTCTGCTCTAAGATGCTCATTTTTAAGGATGTAACTCTTTTCGACAGTATGTCAGAGGTTACAGGAACACTTCGCATATACTTAAAATGGCATATCACAACTTATTAGCCCATAAATTTAATTTCCTTACTACGAGCAGAATGACTAAAAGCTTTCATCTGGCGGTCTTACCTATACATGGTTTCTCTGTGGCATATTCCAATTCTGAGAGATTTAAAAAGTATTTTTAGGTGTTATTTGTTTTGCCCAGAAAGAATTCTCACCAATAGCCAAAAATGGCAGGATGACCCGTTTAAAATTAGTCCAAGTTCCAAACGTGGATTATAAATGATCCATGTAAAAGTAATGCTCCTAAAGTGTAATAAGTGTGCTATTCACTGGGAACATTTTGATACTTTAACATTTGGCAAACAGAAGCGACAGATTTTAAATCTGCTTGTTCTTAGAATTAGCAGTTTTGATGATTTTGAACTTGGATGAATTTGCTAAAGTCATTCAATAAACAAATTATTGAGAATGTATTTCCTGTACACAATAAACGGGCAGAATTCCAAAGCAAACAACAAACAAATATATTTCCAGGCAAGCATTTCCCAAAGTTTATTAAGAGAAGCAGGAATAATACAGATGCGTTGATAACATTCAAAGATAATGTCTTCCTGCTGCTTCACTTTCAAGGGGAAAGAGTCAAGCAAAGCTGCCTCATTTTCCCAGTCTGCATTCTAAACCTCTGGGACACTGGAAATTCTACCAGCATAAATTCTCTCCAGTTAATCCTACTACAGGATTGTAATAGGTACCCTACCAGCAAACTGCCAGTCAAAACTACTTGATCTTTGTCAAAATGAAATAAAAAGCAAACTAGTGTCAATATTTGGATGTGAAAAGAAAAAGAATTTCCTTAATAGCAAAGTATTCAATTACTTTATTTAATAATCATGAGTATAGGTATTGTACAAAAATATAAGGTAATTGGGTCATTTAGATTAGAAAGATAGTCCTCCACAGGTATGAAGGTTGCCTGTTCACTAAGAACTTCCAGAGGCATATGGAACTGTAATCCTGGGAACATAATTATACGAGATAACAACTGCTACTTGTTAGAGCCTTGGGATTTAAGAACTTTTATACACATATCGTATTCGACCACTTAGTCATGCATTCAGTATATGTTTACTGAGTGCCTACTATCTAAATCTGAAGCTGAGTTGGAAATTAAGAATTGGTGCTGTTAACAAACCCATAGATGATAGTTGAAATCAGAAGAGGAGATGAGCACTTCCCACGAGAGTATGTGCTCAGGATGACAAAAGAGTGAATTGAGCAAGACACTCTGAAAAATACTAATCTGTTAAAGATTTGAGTAGAGAGATGGAATTATTAGAAAAAGAGCAAAGGTGAAAAATGAGTATGGAGTTTCAGACCTCAAGGGTGCTAAGAGTGCAACAGAGAGAGAGGTAAGTATCAAATGATTGGGAAGTTAATAGGTAAAGACTAAATATTTAGCTATCACACTGTCAAGCTGGCTGCTGATATTGGCAAAGAAAGAAATACTTGTTGTATTTTATAATTAGATATAAATAATATATGTTCAACATCAAGAGGGGTAATGGACTAGCCTTCACACAATCTGTGTATCATCCACTGGACTAAGCCGATTGTTTCAGGAATAAGCATGTGATCTTACTTCAGTCAAACAGAGAACTTTCAAGATATTTTCAAATAGGACCAATGGGAAAAGAATTATTCCTCCTCTAGTGGTGATGAGAGCTATAGGAGATGTGATCATTGATTTTTAAAATGACCAGAAAACATCATCTCTCCCTATAACCACACTTTTTTTTTTTCAATGTGGCTTCCCAATAAGAAAAGGGAGAAATTTTATCCCCCTTTGAATTGAGGCTGGCTTTATGACTTTCTTTAGCAAAGGTACGGTGGAGGAATAGATGGTGGGCCATTATGATCCTAGGATTAAAGAGGCCTCGTGCATTTCTGCTCTCTGTATTAGATTCCTCTCTGGATGGAAACAAAGCTGGACAGCCTGTTGGAGGATGAGAGAGCCTGTAGAAGAGAATCGAGTTGCCCCAGGCTATAGCCAACCAAGCCCATCATAGAAGCAGAGTTCAGAACTTCCCTAGCTGACCTACAGCTCGCTCAAGATGAATGAGGATGATCAGCTGAGACCAAAAGAACCAGAAGAACTTTTCAACTGGGTCTAGTAAAAAAGTTGGTGATGGTGAAAGTCATAAACTAAATAAATAAATCAGAGGTTGGAAAATTATGCCTGCAGACCAAATTGAGTTTGCTGCCTGATTATGTAAGTAAAGTTTTATTGAAATACAGTGCATTCTTTTGTTTATGTATTGTCTACGGCTGCTTCAACACAATAAAAATAATGTTGAATGGTTGCAACAAAGACTTTATGGCCCATGAAGCCTAAAATATTAACTAAATAACTCTTTCCAGAAAAAGTTTCCTGACCCTTGAATTGAATCCATGTTGTCTTATGCCACTAAGTTCTGGATGATTTGTTACATAGCAATAACTAGCTGATACAGGAGTGAAAATTAAGAGCTCTCAGCAACCATATATCTTGGTTTATGGAGGTAATCCTGGATTCATTTAGAAAGGATTAAGCTGATATATTGATATGCACCATTAAAAGAGATGGAGAAAGAGAAAACGCTAGTAGAATTTCAGTCCAGACTAGTTTTCCTTGAGATCAAATGCACCTATTTTCCTACTAAAGAGTATGTAATATCCCCTTATAAACCTCTATTAATAACTCTTTTATTTTTGCTTAAGTTAGACTTAAGTTTTACTGTTTTGAAACAAAAGAGCCTTTATTTAATACACTTGTATAGACAGAAAAGACAAAATAGAAGTTTTAAAATTGCTTAATATGAAAGTAATTTAATAATTCTATGTGAACTACAACTCATATAACAAATACTAAAGCGTTTTTTATTTAGTTGAGTTGAATGAACTAAAAAGGAATTATAGAAGCAAAGAGGAGGCTGAAGTTGCAATGAAATATTTAAACTAACGAATTTATGTTATGCTTTTAACAGAGGAAATTCAAATAATAGCCACATTTTGAATACAATTGCAAATATATTTGGAGACAAGATAGTTAACAGATCACAAAATTTTCATATGATTTAGCTAATTTCACTGCATCATATCATCTTATATTTAAAATCTTTAAATAGAAGTTATTTTTTAGAGCAGTTTTAGGTTCACAGCAGTATTGAGAGGAAAGTACAGATATTTCCCACATACCTTGTGCCCACACACGCATAGCCTCCCCCACTATCATCATCCCCCACAGACTGCTACATTTGTTACAATTGATGAGTGTGCATTGACACGTTATTATCCCCCAGAGTCCATAGTTTACATTAGAGTTCATTCTTGGTATCATACATTTTATGGGTTTGGACAAGTGTATAACAATGTATATCTACCGATATCGTATCATACAGAGCAGTTTCACTGCCCTAAAAATCCTCTGTACTCTGCCTATTCATCACTCTCTCCCTCTACACCATAGTAAATATAACCATTTTATTGTCCATAGTCTTGCTTTTTCGAAATGTCGTATAATTGGAATCCATGCATAGCCTTTTCAGATTGGCTTCTTTCACTTAGTAATATGCATTAAAGTCTCCTCCATGTCTTTTCTTGGCTTGATAGCTCATTTCTTTTTATCACTGAATAGTTTTCAAGTGTCTGGATATAGCAGAGTTTATCCATTCACCTAATGAAGGATATATTAGTTGCTTCCAAGTTTTGACAATTACAAACAAAACTGCTATAAATATCAGTGTGCAGGTTTTTATATGAACATAAGTTTTCAATTCCTTTGTATAAATACGAAGGAGTATAATTGGTGGATCATAAAGTAAGAGTATGTTTAGTTTTGTAAGAAACCACTAAACTGTCTTCCAACATGACTGTACCATTTTGTACTCCTGCTAGCAATGAATGAGAGTTCCTGTTGTTCCACATCCTCACCAGCATTTGGTGATGTCGGTTTTCTGGATTTTGGCCATTCTAACAGGTTGTAGTAGTATCTTGTTTTAATTTGCATTTCCATGATGGCATATGATGGAGACCATCTTTTCATAAGCTTATTTGCCATCTGTGTGTCTTTTTGGTGAGGTATCTGTTAAGGTCTTTGGCCTATTTTTCAATCAGGTTGTTTATTTTCTTTTTGAGTTTTCAGAGTTGTTTGTATATTTTGGATAACAGTCTTTTATCAGTTGTGTCTTTTGAAAATATTTCCTCTCAGTCTGTGGCTTGTCTTTCCATTCTCTTAACAATGTCTTTCATAGAACAAAGTTTTTAATTTTTTTTAACGGTACACTTTCTTTTCTTTTGGTGACTGAGATTGGCCCTGAGCTAACATCTGTTGCAAATCTTCCTCTTTTTTTTTCCTCCCCAAAGCCCCAGTACATAGTTGTATATTCTAATTGTAAATCCTTCTACTTCTTCTATGTGGAATGCCGACACAGTGTGGTCTGATGAGCGATGTGTAAGTCTGTGCCCAAGATCTGAACAGGCGGACCCCAGACCACCAAAGTGAAGCATGGGAACTTAACCACTACACCACCAGGCCAGCCCCCAAGGTTTTTAATTTTAATGAGGTTCAGTTTATCAGTTATTTCTTTCATGGATCTTAGCTTTGGTGTTTTATCTAAAAAGTCATCTTCAAACCAAGATCATCCAGATTTTCTCCTATGTTATCTTCTAGGGGTTTTATAGTTTTACATTTTACATTTAGATCTGTTATCCATTTTGAGTTAATTTTTCAAAGAGTATAAAGTCTGTCTCTAGAATTTGTTTTCTTTTTATGTTCATGTCCAGTTGTTCTAGTACCATTTGTTGGAATGACTATATTTGATCCACTGTATTGCCTTTGCTCCTTTGTCAAAGATCTCTATTCTGTCCCATTGATATGTTTGTCTATTCTTCCACCAATACCACACTATCTTGACTACGGTAGTTTTAAAATAAGTTGTGAGGTTGAGTAGTGTCATTCTTACAACTTTGTTCTTCATCAATATTAGGTTTTCTATTCTGGGTCTACTTCCTCTCTGTATAACTTTAGAATCATTTTGTTAATGTCCATGAAATACCTTATTGGGATTTTGATTGAGATTGCATTGGGTCTGTAGATCAACTTGGGAAGAATTGATGTCTTGACAGTGTTGAGTCTTCTGATCCATGAGCATAAAATATATATCCATTCATGTAGTTCTTCTTTAATTTCTTACATCAGAGTTTTGTAGTTTTCTTCATGTAGGTCTTGTACATATTTTGTTAGATTTATACCTAAGTATTTCATTATTTTGGATGTTCATGTAAATGGTAATGTTTTAAATTTCAAATTTCACTTGTTCATTTCTGGTATATAGGAAAGAAATTGACTTTTGTATATTAACCTTATATCTTGCAAATTTCCTATAATCTTTTATTCCTGAAGTTTTTTTGTTTATTCTTTTGGATTTTCTATAAAGATGTCTATGCTACCTGTGAACCAAGACAGTTTTATTTCTTCCTTGCCAGTCTGGATATGTTTTATTTCCTTGTCTTGTCTTATTGTGTTAGCTAGGACTTCCAGTACAATGCTGAAAAGTAGTAGTGAGAGGAGACACCCTTTCTTTATTCCTGATTTTAGTAGGAAAGCTTCAAATTTCTCACCATTAAGTATGATACTAATTGTGGGGTTTCTGTAGACATTCTTTACCAAGTTGAAGAAGTTCACTCTATTCTTAGTTTACTGAGTTTTTATCATGAATAGATGTTAGATTTTGTCAAATCCTTTTTGCATCTGTTGATATGATCATGTGATTTTTCATTTTTTTTGTCTGGTGATGTGATGAATCACATTAATTGACTTCTGACTGTTGAACTAGCCTTGCATACCCGGGATATCTCCCACTTGGTTGCAGTGTTTAATTCTTTTTATATGTTTTTGATTTGATTTGCTAAAATTTTGTTGAGTGTTTTTGTATCCATGTTCTGTTTATGAGAGAGATATTGGTCTGTAGTTTATTTTCTTGTAATGTCTTTGTCTGGTTTTGGTGTTAGATTAATGCTGGCCTCATAGAATGAGTTAGGAAGCACCTCCTCTACTTCTATCTTCTGAAAGAGATTATAGAGAATTGATAGAACTTCTTAAAATGTTTAGTGGAATTCACCAGTGAATCTATCAAGACCGGTTATGTTTAAATTTCTGTTACTCACTATCAATTGTGTTCATCCAAAAACTAATCAGTATACTTGAATGGATTTCTGCTCTATCTTTGTTGTTTATCTTATCTTTTATTAAAATTGGTACATGGTATTTGAGATAGGCAACCTCTAAAACAGCCCACAATGATTCTAGTCTACTGATATTCACACCTTCATGTGAATTTCTTCGTCCCTTTCTGTGGTGGACGTATTGACTCACTTCTGATAAACAGAATGCAGCAGAGGTGATGGGATTACACTTCACAATTAGGTTTTGAGAAGACTATGGATTGCATTTTGTGTTCTCTCTCTCTCTCTCTTTCTGTCTTAATGTGGTGCTTCAGGGTAATATTGTGTTACACAAAAGGCCTTTTAAAGACATTAACTGTATGCCCCACTGTTCCTCTCAATCACCTCAAGACTTTTAGGAAACTTCAGCATGTTTCTATCAACCCTCTTAGCGGGAGCCCAAGATAGAGAAGGGATTATCTGGAAGAGATTTTTGAATATGCTTTTTGTCTATTGCCATAAACCCAAAGAAGATTCCCTGGAGATTCTCAAGTATTTTTAAGCATTGCATGTGGAGAGACATTACCAGTTTTGGTTGAAGTTTACTGAGAATACACAGAATATGAAGCAACTTTTGGAGCCCCAGGATCCTCCTGGCGGGAAGCAGACCAAGGAAACTACTCAACTGCAAACATTTGATACTTTTCATGCAAAAATAAACTTAGAAGGTGGAACCACAAGCCAAGAGGGTGGAGGCAAGAGCCAGAGTATTAGTCACATCTTGAGAGCTAAACAAGAAACTTTCCTAACTGGATTTCAGAATTGCTGCGAATCAAGGACTTCTTTGTGCATCTCATTTCCCACTTTTTTTTAAAACAGGAATGCCTATGTTCTGTGTCTATATATATATGGTGTAAAGCATAGAGATAACTTATCTATTCAATTTTGTAGATCTTCAGATAAAAAGAAATGGTACATAGGAAGTTATACTTAAGGAAATACGTTGGAGGAACCTCATCCATACCTAGACCTGATTTGTATGATGAGATTCTAGGTTTTGAGCTAATATTGTAATTAGATGAGATTTGAGTGTCTTTGGGAAAGTGTGAGTGTATTTTGCACATGGCAGGGATGTGAATCATTGGAGGCCAGAGGGCAGATTGTGTTAAGTAGCCTCTAAGAAGATCCTCAAGTCTTTCGACTTCCTGGTATTCATATCCTGCATAATCCTCTCTCCTAGTTTATGGATTGGACCTATTGATTCATTCTAACCAATAGAATATAGCAAAAGCAATGGCATATACCTTTCAAGATTAGGTGATAAAAATAATATGAATTCTTTCTTAGGTGTTCTCTCTCGCTCTCTCTCTCAGATCACTCACTCCGAGATGCCAGCCGCCATAGTGTGAGACAGCCCTGTGAAGAGACTCATGTAAAGAGAGATGAGGCTTGCTAGCAACCATGTAAATTAACTTGGAACTGGATGCCCCAAAGTTGAGCCTTCAGAGGAAACTGCAGCCTCAGTGGACAGCTTGAATGCAATTCTATGACAGACCTTGTACCTGTGGGGAACCCAGCCAGTCACGTCCAGATTTCTGACACACAGAAACTATGAGATGATAAATGTTTGTTGTTTTCAACCACTTAATTTTGGAGTAATTTATTAAGCAACAATAGATAACTACTGCAATATTTGACTCCTACTAATTTTGAAAATAAAAATCATTATTATTAAAGGAAAAATGCAACTGACAAATAACAGTAGTGCTAGCCATGAGTGAATTGTCATGTATTTAGTGCAGTCATTATTGATTTTCTTTCTTTATATTAAATCTATTTTAAAAATCATTGTGAGAATACTCTTTCAGCAATTTTAGACTAAGGTTTTTGCCTCAACCGGATAGTAATAGAATTTTGATAACTTATATTCTCTTTCCTGTCACTGAATAATAGATTATAACAGTGCTCTCAATATTTCCAGTTGTGAATGTAATAAGATATGCTTAACGCAACTTAAATTCCACCAACATTTAGATCACATAAATATTGGTTTCTACTCATTATAACTGCTAATTACAGTACGTGTAAGTACATCATAATTTCTGTTTGAAAATTGAATGTATATAACCTTGTACTAATAAAAAAGTGTCATGAGTAAAGAATTGCAATTTGGAATTAGCTTCCTGTAAACACTTTGAAAATATTTCATCTGAACTATTGCATGTAGTAGTGCAATGGCTCCCAGTTTTGTAGAATGAAGATGTATTTTTAATGATAATAGTTATTATTTTTTCAGTTTGCTAATCATGTTTGATATTCAGACAGCTGAATATCTTAGAGTCAGTCCGTACGTATCATTAATGCTAGTGGTGACCAGTTAATAGATAAGGAATCACTGTTATTATTGGAACTCTTTGAGGTCAGAAGCATGGAATCCAGAAAAAGCTTTACTGAAATATTTTTATATTATCTGGAATAAGTCATTAAAACTTAAGTATGTATTTTTTAAGCTTTGAAGAGAAAGTTGGACTGATAACCTGGAAGTTCCATGATACCATAGGTAAGGTATTAGGCAGATTTGTTCCTACGTGTACCGCAGGGTCTCACTTGAACGTTATGATTGTTATTCCGGTATTCATTCCGTCATGCAGCAGTCATATAGATTGGATAGGATTTATCCTACTCTCAGCTGCTGTACTAGAATCTAAGCCAATAGGAGCATTCCTCTTCTAGCACAGAATTTCAGGAAGTTCAAGTCTTAGCCAACCAGATGGAATTTCTCTGCTTTTCAAGGGAGGCCCATCAGTGCAAAGCTCAGTACTTGTTTCCAGGAACTTTGAGAGACAGAAACTCTCTTTAGATAATGTAAAATGCAGACATGAAACTGGGAACAATAGCAGCCATTTTTCCATGTTGAAGGACTTGGTGCTTTTTTTTTTCTCCTGAAAGCCCCCCAGTACGTAGCTGTATATCCTAGTTGTAGGTTATGTGGGACGCCAGCCCAGCATGGCTTGATGAGTGGTGCTAGGTCTGTGCCCAGGATCTGAACCCGTGAAACCCAGGCCACTAAAACAGAGCACAAACTTAACCACTTGGCCATGGGGCAGCCCATGCAGGGCTTAATCTTGAACTAAGATGACAACCAAAGAAGAGCAAAGCTAAGAAAATCGCATACAAATGAAACTAGATGTCTGATTGAACTAGGCCAAAACCCCACTCTATCTCTGGATAGCTTAATCAGTGACCCAATAAAATTCATTCACAGTTTAATCAGAGTTGTGTAGTCTTTTATTGTATTTGAAAATATCCTAGTTGTAAAAGGGTCATTGTGAGAAACAAATGAGAAAAACGCTCCTTAAACTAGAACACAATGTTTGTCTATTAAATAATGTTTACCACATCATAACTACATATAGAAAAGTCTAAAGAAAAAACAGTTGGCTTGTTAAGAGAACTGATCTCTACTGAGCAATTAGTATATGCCAGGCACTATGCTAATTTTCACCTCCATCTTTTTATTTTTAATTCTTAACAGACTGTGAATTGGATCTCAATTAACTAACGGTAATAAATGAAATTTAAAATTACACTATTAGTAAGCACCAGAGCTAGGATGCAAATGGATATCCTTCTCATTTCAAACACTATTTACATTTCACTCCACCATAATTCCACAAAAGCAGTATTATAAATATCTGCCACTGTGCTTACAAGATATGTTTCCATATGTAAATCTGTATGTCAGCATATGCATATGTGAGTAGACATGTATAATTGCTGACATTATGAACATGGAGTACATTAGATTTTTCTCTTAAAAAAGATAACACACATTTTATACATTCATAGAAAAAAGTAGGTGTGAATAATAGGAAGATACACATATTTTATTTGTCTTTTGCTTATGTTCCAGACAGGGTAAGTTACTGACAGTGAAACAATTTGGTTTATATATCTAGCTCATATTCCTCCAAAGACTTTATCTCAACAGCTTGATAATCAAAACTATTGATGACTGTACTCATATGATATTAAAACCACTTTTATAATTGCTTTTAACCAATTTCCCTGTATTTTTCACTGTCCATCACATCCTCTCTATCTTGGGTCTAGAGAAATAATATGAAGACCCCACCTTCCGCTGTTATTTTTGTTTTCACACTTTTCAATTTGCTTCCACATATATATTGTCATTTACTATTCACAACATCCTGTTAGAGAGTTAAGACAAATGTTTACCTCTACTCATTTTATATACAGGAAACAATAGACGTTTGAAAAGTCAAGTGTCAAAAACTAATTAATGATATCTCCTATATTAGAATGCAATTATCATTGTCAAGTTATGCCCCCACTTAGGATTTCTCATAACACGGAAGTATTAGTTGTCCTAATTTGTATAGTTTCTTGCATCAAGAAGCCACAGTAAGACCACTGTACAATGTGCCCACTGTTCTGTCACAGTAATTGTAGCCCTCTGTCACATCATAGAATGAAACAGTGTTTGGAATCATGAGCAAAACAAGTGAAATAAACATATTTCAACCAGCATGATTGATATTTTAAACAATTGACAAAATTCAGTTTCAACTTATACTTCTCCAAAATGTAGGATACAAATATTTAAAACTTCTGGAATAGAACACTTCTCAGTTATAACTGCACCACTTGTAACAATAGTCAACTGTTTTAAAAAAATCTCGAGGGAATTCTTTTGTGACATCTCTTCAAGGACAGCCTGTTTCTATTCCACAAAAGGCAGGAACTCAACTGCATCTTGTTTCTTTATTGACTACTTAATCTTTTAAGAATTGTGACGCACTTCTCTTAACCTTACTTTACTTGCAGTTGTCTATATAGCGAGGCAAAGATTCCAAAGGCAATACACAAAGAACTTCCTTTTAAGCCTATAATCAATAGTTGCCAATGATGAATAAACATCAATTATTAACAATGGATGTGGTTTAGGCTGTTTTACTTACGTCTGCTTTTAAAGCATTTGTAATGGATTGCTACTGTCAAGTGCATCCATTAAAGAGCGTTCACTCTGCTGAAAGCACAGAGAAGGGTCAGAATTGTTGACAAAAGATGGTTAATAATTCCAAATTATCGCTCTTTGATTCAAAAATTCCCTGTGATATACTAAAACATCCTGGCATACAGGTGGTTTTATGCTGTATTATATATTAAAAAAAGAAATATTATGATTATTGCATGTATTCAGATTTTATCGAACTTGTAACAAATTTGCTACAAGATCAGAATTTGTCAAAGATTAGACACAAGTTTTTCTCTAGAACATTCCCAAATAAAAGTCAGGAATCCTTACTGGAATAAGGGAATCAGTTCCAAGCTGAGCTGCAATAAAGTCTTGGCATGTGGCAGCATTATAATACGGAAGTAAAACATACTAAGTGATTTTTAGAAGGTATTATCGAAAGACCCAGAGGACAGCAGTGTGGAACAAAGTTTCAGATTGAAATTTATCCAAAGTATCAGGGCCATGTGTGGAAAAGAGAATTTTGAACAGGACTCACTAAATTTCAAAACTAGAAACCCAAGTAGGAAAACAGAAAGTCAAATGGTGGGAAATCATTGAATGCCTTGAGTTTACACCATGCGAGAAAATCTGTCAACAGCAGAAACCAAACAACAAAGACACAGAGCTGATTAGCTTTTCTGCAAAAAAAGAGACAAAAGAGTTGGACCTACTCAGAGTGAAATAAATGATGATAGGATTAGTTATTAAAAGTACAAGATCTCTAGTTCATAATCAATTATATGTAGTAACTGTGTGCCTAGTTCCTGCTAGTTTTCTCAAGAATGAAGTATTATCTTTAATTATTAAAATAACCTTGTGGGGAAACATTATGACAATATTTACTCCATGTGGGAAACTGGGCTTCAAAGATATCTAGTAACATAACAGATATTACAGCTAAAAACTGAACAAGGCATAGTTAATCCTGTCGTACCTTATCTGATTTGTGTTCTAACATTGATGTCTTTTGTGGCAGCTAAGACCAAGAGTAGAACTTAAAATACAATGTTTGATATGCCTCATAATTTGTACTTTTCCCAACATGCCATCTCTTGCATGCTCTTAATTGCCTAGAAATACATTAATGTATTAAATTAAGCAGAACTGCACTTGGCACCATCAATTTATGGGTTGGTGAATGATATCAGAATATATTTCCTCATTATCAAATTCTAACTCTTCTGAATTTCTACCAAGAATAGAATTTCTACCAACAGCAGCAGCTGAGGTTGCAGATTGTCTTTCCTTGACCTGAAGCATGCTTTCTTCCAAACTTTTCTATGACCGATGTTAGAGTTTCTGACGCATAGATCTTATTCTCCAAGGCTCGGTAGACACCGGCTGCCCTCATGTGCTTCCCTGCTCACTTCACTCACTCTGAAACCTACTGAATAGACACAGGAACTGGGAATTCCAAAAGGGGGACTTTTGGCCTCCTTTCTCTCAGGGAATTTGTTTTCTCTGTATTTTGCCAAGAAGTTAGACATTTTAAACTTTCACAGACATCCTTCTTTCAAGGTGTCCCACAATACGTTTTCTTTACTAAAGTTTGTCTGTTGATTGATTTAATTGTATTAAATTTAGAATCTCCAAACTCTTGCTAGTTTTCCTGAATTATATAAAGAAAGTCTCCACTTATAACTACTTATTGACACAGAATATCACCGAAGTTATTGAGACAACTAAGATTAAATATGACTGATAAATAAAAATGAAACAGACCTTTTCACAGTGTCATTATAACTTTTAAGAGTTCAGATTTACGATTTAAAATACCTGATTCAAATATGATTCTTTTAAAAACATATTTAAATACTCATAACTTGTTTGTTTCTTATTCATCTTAATGAAAGTGTTGAGTCATGTGAAGATATTTAAATAGGAATTTACCAGCCAAATAAAAGTTTCAATGTCAGGTTGCTTCTGACCTTAAAGGTCTATATAACTAAAATTTAATTCTATAATATAGTGAACCTAATATGTCCCTTGGATTTTATAAAAGTTAGTCCAAATCAGATATCTGAAGAAGCAGGTTAGTTTAAAAATTGAAAATTCTGGATTTACTGTTTGTGCTATTCACGCACTTAAGTATCTATGGAATAAAGAATAAAGCCTAATATAGATTTTAGAAATTCGTTAATTTGTATAGAAGAAATCCTTCTTTCAAATGGTTTCACTATAAACTTTATCTATTTTATTGACTTCTATATATAACAATCTCCAAGCATTACAAAAAATGAAATCTAATATCCTAATGAAATCATATCAAAATATATTTTCAAATGGCTGTGTTGTATAGAATTTAGTTTGAAGGTTAAATCATTGCTCAATTTCTCCAAGATTAGAGATCTAAAATGTTTGCTTTCTGAAAATAGAGAAGAAAGTGCTTTACTATTTACCTTTGGGAATATTAGGCATTTAACAGGAGGGAGCAGGTATTAAAAAGACTGAAAGTGTGCTATCTGAAGCTTTTCTTTGCGGTCAGATGCTCTTTGCCATAAACTGAGGTGGTTCTACAGACTCAATTTCACATCACTCTTACAGAATCAAACATGATCAGACTCCCATCTATTTCATTCTTAAAATTAAAAGACTTTTAAACCACTCTATAAATTGATATAAACTTAAAAAATTCTTATAAATTAAATGAGAATGGAAATTAGATTGTTTTGAAGTACAAGTTATAAAAACTATTATATTTGGGAAAGAAAACTAAAACTAACTAACCATGCAGTATACTCTACAGTACATTAATTATTTAAATTTTAAAGGGATGATTATTATATATTATATCCTATTTTGCTTTTCTGGAATTAGTTCATTAAATTGAAATTCTGTGTAAAGATGAGGCATGGCAGATCAAACTTGGTGCTCGGAGCAGAAGAGAGCATTGTTATGACTATAGAAAATAATTTAGTGAAAAATTTGGTAGCCTGTACATTACTGATCTCAGCTTTTGTTATTTTAACTAGTTAATGAAAATTCATACACTACACACAAAAATATATTTTGCTTCTTTTTCTATCAATATATTTCAGTGTCATTGTTCTTTTTTAGCTGGGAAAATTGCAAAGCATTTAAATTGTCGCAAATTATTCTCTGGCTCTCTCTCTCTTTCTCTCTCTCTTTTAAATTTTTTTCCCTATCTCCTAGAGTTCAGGATCTTTTTCTCCATTTTATCTATATTTATTTGGTACCTAATACTGTGTTGGTATTACAGTGAGACCTGAATTCTTACTAAATAAATAACAGAAGAATTAATACTACTCTCTTTTTCCAAACTATGTAGGAGTAGCCCAGAGAGGGGAAAGTAATTTAAAGCAACAGTGACTCTAAGCCATTTTTGCCAACAATGAGAATGGCAGAATCTTCTTAAGAAGATAGTCTTTTGAATTTCAACATTTTTTACAATGCCAGAAGTTTTTTGAAAATGACAAATAAAGCACTCTGTACCTGGTCCTCTGCAAGGACCCAGCGAAGCAAAGTGATTCTCCGATTAGGAAATAAACAGTAAAGAGAAAGGTTAGGTCCGCTGGCGACATGTTCTTAGTTTTCTGCCTCTGACAATGCCATGATTTCTTTTTCATTCCTGAATATAGAATTCTGGATTGATAGTTCTTTTCTTTCAGCACTTGAATAATGCTGTGCTAATTCCTTCTGATTGCAATGGTTTCTTGTGAGAAATTTGGTGTCATTTGAAATACTTCCCCCCATATGTAAGGGGCTGTTTCACTCTCAATACTTTCAAAATCTTTTTTCTTCGTCTTTAGTTTTCAGAAGTTTGACAAATTCTGTGCCCTGGTGTGATTTTCTTTGAGTTTATTGTGTTTGGAGTGTGTTCAGCTTCTTGAATTGGTAAGATTATGTCTGGTGCTAAGTTTGGGAAGTTTTCAGGCCATTTTTTATTCAAATACATTTTCAGCCACACACTTTTCTCCCATTTTTTCTGAGACTCTGATGACACAAATGTCAGATATAAAGTTATAGTCCCACATGTTCCTGAGACTCTGACGGTGTATTTTTCTTCAGTCTATCATCTTACTGTTGTTTAGATTGGGTAAATTCTGTTTTAGTTTCTTCAAGTTCACTGATTCTTCCTCTGTACATCTCATTCTGCTGTTGAGCCAATCCATAAATTAAAACTAAATTTTATTGCATTTTTCCTTTCTGAAATTCCAATTTATTTCTTTGTATCTTCTATTTCTTTGCTTAGGCTTTCTGTCTTATGACAGGATGTCCTATCTTTATGATACAAGCTTTGATGTCCTTGAAAGGCAATTTTAACCTAAACATCCATAACACATGGATGGAGGAAAACATTCTAGTGTATATATATATATGCACAGTCATGCATTGCTTGCCAACAGGGACACATTCTGAAAAATGCATCATCAGGCAAGGTTGTCATTGTGTGAACATCATAGCGTACTTACAGAAACCCAGATGGTATAGCCTACTATATACCTAGCCTGTATGATATAGCCTATTTCCCCTAAGCTACAAAATCGTATAGCATGATACTGCACTGAATACTGTAGGCAATTCTAACACAATGGTAAGCATTTGTGTATCTAAACATAGCTAAACCTAGAAAATTTACAGTAAAAGTATGGTATAAAAGATAAAAGATGGCATTCCAATACAGGCCACTTATCATGGGTGGATCTTGCAGGACTGGAAGTTGCTCTGGGTGAGTCAGTGAGTGAGTGGCAAGTGAGTGTGAAGGCCCCGGACATTACCGTACGCTCCTGTAGACTTTGCCAACGCTGTGCGCTCAGGCGATACTAAATCTATAAAAAAAGTTTCTTTCTTCAATAATAAATTAACCTTAGTTACTGTAACTTCTTTACTTTATAAACTTTTAAATTTTTTAACTTATTGAGTCCTTTGTAATAACAATTTCAAACATAAACACATTGTACCACTGTACAAAAATATTTTCTTTCTTTATATTCTTATTCTATCAGCTTTTTTCTATTTTTAAATTTTTAATTTTTGTTTTTACTTTTTAAACTTTGTTAAAAACTAAGACACAAACACACACATTGGCCTAGACCTACATAGGCTCAGGATGATCAATATCACTGACTTCCACCTCCACATTTTGTGCCACTGGAAGGTTTTTCCAGGGCAATAACATACATGGAGTTGTCATCTCCTATAAGAACAATGCCTTCTTCTGGAATACCTCCCGAAGGACCTCCCTGAGACTCTTCTTGAGGAGGTGTCACTCTTTTCAGAAATGTGTCTGTGATGGTTTCCTTGATTTGTTTCTTTTTTCCATCATATATTTGCTTGTAAGCAGATAATGCAGCATGATATTTGTCTCTAGTGAAAACCTTCCAGTGTTGGGATTCCTCTTTTCAAACTTTTTAAGGAGCTTCTTGGAGTTTGTAAAAGCTTCACTGTGCTTCACCGTGAATTATCTTGGGGTTCTGCTTTTTCTTTTCCTGCAGTTTCCTTTTCTCTTGCCTCTTCTTCAGTTACGCCTTCTTGTTCTAGTTCCAACATCTCCTCGTTAGTCAATTCCTCAGGAACCACCTCCAGAAGTTCCTCAATGTCATCCTCATCCACACCCAGGTTAGAATTGTTTACCATCTGAACCACAGCCTTGTGGATCTTTCAACCTTCTCATCCTTGGCAAATCCTTTGAAGTCATGAGACCACCATCCTATATGCCGCCCATTGTTGACCAAAATGTCGTTATGCTGTACGTGACTACATAAGGGAATATTACTCAGCCTTACAAAAGAAGGAGATCTTGCCATTTGTGACAACACGGATGAAACTGCAGGACACTATGCTAAGTGAAATAAGCCATACACAGAAAAAAAAACCTGCCTGATCTTGCTGATATATGGAACCTAAAATGGTGAATATATAGAAGCAGAGATTTGAATGGTGGGGAGGCAAGGGAAACAGGGAGATGGTCAAAGGGTAAATAGTTGCAGCTATATAAGATGAATAAGTCTCAAGACCTAATATACTGCATGATAACTATACTTAACAATACTGTATTGAGTACCGGAAATTTTCTAAGACATTAGATTTCAGGTACTCTCAAAAAAAAAGTAGTATACAGGTGAAAATTGAGAAGCTAGTATGGATGTTGTCATCAAAATTAGAAGAAAATATCATCCAGAGCAGAAGACCTACTTAAAAAATAAGTAGAGAAACGTGAAAACCATTACAGTATCCCCTTGCATACACATATTGTTATATTTTTCTTAACAAAATGAGGAGTTTCTCCACTGTTGAATTGACTCATGTATCTTGGATAAAAGCTTTTAATAGATAGCTGGTTTATACAGCAATGTCTTTGAAGAATACCCGAAGCACAACCCTTGTAATTGCAGACACACGACTCGTGACTAATCAGGACAGTAGATCCATATTTGAACCAGCTCACCGGTGACCCAGAAGCCCATTACAGCTAGGTCCCTATAACAGTGTGTTAACTTTCCTGAAGCTCCTGGGTAATGAAGTGCTGTCCAGTAGTCATTCATTTTCATTATTCCCAATTAAACCGTTCTATGGGGAAGTGCATTAAAATTATCAGCTAAAATTAGACTTTGGGAATTCCTGCAGATTCTCTTTATATGCTTTCCACCATTCTGTATGATATGGACTAACCGAGGCTGAGTCTCTTGGATTCAGTTTAAAGATCATTTGTTCAGCTTTGTTTTCTTTTCTGTAATTCATGCATGAGCAAAAATCAAAATGACAATTGCTTGCATTCAATGTGAAAGAGTATTGGATGCTTTGTGGAAGATATTTTATCACAGTGAAAGGCTTTTCCTGCAACGTGAGTCCCTGTCATTTTTGGTTGTGACACTGTGTCTCACGTTTAGGTTCCAGCAAGAGCAATACCGTCAGATACGCTTTGATTCTCCTTTGGACATCAAGTTTTAAGTTTCAGTAAGATATCTACAACAAAACAGCAGTGCTGCCTTACGATTATCCACACTTAATAAATGCATAAACCATGAAACAAATGAAGATTTATAACACATACTTTCTGACTCCTAAATTTAGTAACCCTCGATGTTAATCCCAGATGCTAAAATCAAGCAGAGACACATTGTGAAAGTGGAGGCTGACTATGATTACATGTCTAAATTTCATTATTACTCTTTGTAAAGATTAGTAATAAAATTCAAAAGAAGAAACGAAAATTCTGAAAAAACATTAGCATGTGCTGTGCATGACTTACATAGATTGTCTTGTCTCATTAAAAAATATAGCTTCACGGGGCTGGCCTGGTGGTGCAGCAGTTGACTTCACACGCTTTGCTTAGGCAGCCTAGGGTTCCCCAGTTCGGATCCTGGGTGAGGACATGGCACCGCATGGCAGAAGCCATGCTGTGGCAGGTGTCCCACATATAAAGTAGAGGAAGATGGGCACAGATGTTAGCTCAGGGCCAGTCTTCCTCAGCAAAAAGAGGAGGATTGGCGGCAGATGTCAGCTAAGGGCTAATCTTCCTCAAAAAAAAAAAATTCAAGTAATATTAAAAGAAGTAAACATTTGAGTTTTTTACATTTATGTGTCAGTAAATATTGAGCAAAAGCTTTTTAAAATCTAGTCAACAAATATGTATTAAATACACGTTATATGCCAGGCATTATTTACTCACTTGACACTTCACTTCCAGATATTATTAGCTTTAAGTTAAAAACATCATAGCATTGTTTACTGCTATATCTTTGCTCCCATAAATTTATTTATGCAAAATTCTCTTCACCCACATCCGTGTCTGTTGAAGTCTTGCTCAGGATCATTTGCCACTTTCCCCCTAGATCTGTCTTTTGCTCAAGTTTGTAAAATCATCCGTGTTTGAAATCCCATGAATAAATCTCATTCTTTGAGTTCACTGCATTTTTCATACGTTATTCCCCGCGGCTGGATAAGAATGTGCTCGGGTCTCCACCCTCCTGATCTTTTCCCCTACTTCACATCTGCTCAGGGCCCACCACCCTCTAAAGACTTCTCCAAGGAGGAAATTACAACACAGAGTAACTCACAGCTGTAGGCTTGTGTTGAGAAAAATTCTGAGTCCTATTTATGTTTAGTTCAACAATTTCGTAAGTTATTTTCAGTCATTGCTCTTAATGCCTGAAGGTTGAAAAGCAGCACTTAAGGGTATGTTCATAGAGACTATGTGATTAAAGATTAAGGTAGTATTTTTAGAGCTTTGAAATAGGACGATTTTAGTTTCTAATCCTGAATCTGTGAATTACTAATTGTGGATCCCTAGCAAGCTAGTTTGACTCCTTGTCCCTTGGCTTCCTCATCCATTAATCCAGTAATAATGCATACCTGGGAGGTTTAGTCTGGGCACGAATGAGAGAACTCATGCATGGAAAACACTTCGTGCAGTGCTTATATGAGGTGAAGTAAAGAATATTCTTCATGTTGTTTTCGTGTCTACTGACCACTCAGCCGCTCTCTCTCCTTACTCTACGTTATCAAAGCACTTTAAATATAACTCTTACATATGCATTCCACTCTGTTTTGACTATATATCAAAGCATGGATTTCTACCAGTAAACTCTGAACTTCTCTAGGGTAGAGGATGCATCTTATTCGTTTGCATATTTCCAGCCTCTCTCTCAGTACCAGGCATGTAGAAACACACTCAATAAATCTTGAATAACTGACTAAATAATAGAACAAAGGAACAAGGTATTATACTCCCGGATCATGTCCAAACCCTTCCTCACTCACAGGACTTTCCTTATGATGCATTTTGTCCAGATGTATTCTTGTTCCATCTCAGTGGCAATACTTACTATAGATTTCCATTGCAATATAAAATTCAATGTGATACTTTTAAGTAAAAATGAGGGGACAATTCTCCATATTATTCATATTTGTACTTGCTGTTGTCTCACATATGGCACAGATTCAATGAGGGAGAAGGCACTGGAACAAGTAAGTATGATGCAAAATAGAATTACATGTATTATAATAATAATACAGAAACCAAGCAAAGTACTCTGAAAAGCAGAAGAAGTGACCATTGATTTTGACTGGAGATCTTAGGGAAAATGCATTGAATATTTAGCACTTGAAATAAACTTTGAAGCATGAGTACAGTTTTAATAGTAGAAATGAGAAGTAATTCATTCTCTTTGTCGAAATGCCTTATTAGAATAAATATTCCTTTCCTTTTCAAACTATGTTTATTATGATTTATATTAAACATATCTCCCTCCCATAAATACAGATTGGTAATTGGATGAAGAAAGCAAGACAAGGATACGAGTTCCACTTGTTCCTCCAATTTCTTTCTCAGAAGTGAATGTCATGGTATGATAGAGCAGTAACTATATTCTTGTATGGTTTTATATTTCCTACTGTTAGAAATACAGCAGTTATTTGCATAGCAAAAATTTTCTCAAAACAATAATAGATGAATATTTTGTTGAAATACAATGTTCAGAATTAACAAAATTTTCTTAAGGGACAAATCATGCAGAACCATGTGGCACAAAAATCTTCACATTCAGACACACTAAAGAAAAGATACTCTTCCCAGAGCCCAGCAATTTCTGCATAATCCAACTTCCTATAAAATTCCCTTTTTGGGATGCATTTAACGTAAAAACAAATTCTCACTTTTGAGGAAAACTCATCTGCTGGTCTTCCTAGAAAGTGTCTATGAGTGGTTCTGGATCAGGAAAATAGCCAGCCGCCTTAGAGTGTCATCATTTCCTGATTTCAGAAATAACAGCATTTACTTTAACTTATTTTGAGGTGTCCTTTTACTCTTTGGGTACCAGTTAAGATATAAGACAAAGTAAAAGGGTCTTTTGTAATCATGCGTAAGTGTAGCATGTAAATACGCTATCGTTTTTGCATAAGAGTTTTAATCACAGGCACAGAATCTGAAATTGATAGAAATCATATTGATCTTTAGTAACTCACATCACATTCATATTAATAATGAATGTGACAGGAGCATCATAAATATGCAAAAGAGCAACATATCAGTCTAAACATCACCAGTAATTTGTAGATTTACACTCATAGAAAACCACTAATGGAATAGAGTGCATTTTCTTTTCTATGAATAGTCAAATGCCATGCATAATGTAACAGGGCAACTGCTAATAACTGACTCAGGCAGAATCATTTAAACTTGTTATTATGGGCAGTATGAACTGATCTTTGAAGTGGACTATAATAAAATTCCTCTCTGCCTTCACCCTGTCCTGACTGTTCATTTTATCCCTGTCCCCAGAGCTTGTATTTATAGGAAGCACAAAAATGATTATTTCGATATTTTGGGTGTATTTATCATGCTCTATCAAATGTAAGAGAATAATGACCAGTGAATATCTAACAAATCAAAGTTAAAAGTTCCTGAAGCACCTGCTCAACCCTTTTTATGTCAGAGTATTAGAACGCTCTTTCAGAATATACGTTATCACAATGTACTGTCATGGTATACATTACCAAAATAGCCTTTGTTTGTATAAAATTTCTTGCAGAAATAGTAATACTGAAGTCATCTGCAAGTAAGTAGGAGCAGAGGCTTGGTTGTGGGAGTTCACAGGCTGATTAACAGCACCTAAACCTAGAACCAGTGTTGGAAATTCTAGGAAAATGCTCACTTACAGAGGGATCCTGTTTGAGATAAGTATCCTGAGGTTGTCTGCTCAGGCACAGGTTATACTGAGTAACAGAATAGTGGATAAACTAGATGGTCCTAGTATTTTAGCTCTGTTTGAAACTGCTAAGAATTCTGGAGCTTCTAGAGGTTACAGAATACCATTCTAAACTCTATTCTCAATGCTAAGAAGAGTATCTCTAGCGTCTATTTGGCTGAGCTATAAGAGCACCATAAAAAAATATTAAGTTGTGGAGGAACCCAACCTAGGAGTTTTAATGCTTTGTATGAGAGATTATTAATACTTTATTGTCTGGTCTTATGGTACAATAAAAAATTTTACCTTTAATAAAAGCAATTAATGAATGCTCTTAATGCATAATATCAAAACCATTAACTCGAAATTCATAAGAATTTCAATAAATATTTATTGAAATATAATATATACATATTTCAGTATCTCAAGAGGTAAAGCCCTGTGCATCACATTTCCTTCATCACCTCATTACCCTACTTTAGTGTTCGTCATGGAAAATTTACTACACAAAGTTATACTGTATTTTTATTTTACACCTTTATTGTCTGCCTGCATTTTTAAAAGAATGTAAAAATCATAAGGGTAGAGATTTCTTTCTGATATTTACTCCTGTGTTACCAGAACTTAATATAGTCCTTGGTGGTAAAACAATAAATTTTTTTTATGTAAATAATAGATTTGATTCTTAAATGACATTTATTTAGCACCTTTTGAATATTTTCCTGAGCTGGAAAAAATAATACATCAGTTAACTACAGAAGAATGCAGTATTTACATTCTATTGACTTGCTTTTTTGAAAAACAGGTCATTTCAGTGGTAAAGTAATTACATATGAATCAAAATACTTTTATTCCAGTCTTGACTCTGCCATCATCGCATTGTGGGATTTTAGGCAAAACATTGAGGTAGACTAAATCATTGTTAGCTTTTCTACTCTTTCTTAATTTCTTTTTATATAATTAAAGCCAGAACTGCTTTTTTAAAGCAAATTTATTATATATATTTGGATTATAACATGGAATTCTAAAGTTTATTCATTTAATCCAGAAGAAACCAGCTAAATAGGAAAAATGGAACAGAGAACAGATGAGATAAATTAAAAGAAGCAAGATGGTTGATAATTACACTAAATATTGTTCTAAACACCAGACAAAAATACAAGACCTAACTATAAGCTACCTATCAAAAACCTACTTTAAATATAAAGACAAAGTAGGTAAAAAGTATAAGCAAAGAAAAATATGCAGTATTTAAGCACCAATTACGAGGAAGCTGGAGTGACTAAACTAATGTAAACAATGTAGACATCAGAGAAGAGTACATGACCAAGTGTAAGAAGAACATTTCACAATAAAAAAGAGGTCAACTCAGAGGGGAGCACAGTTATCTAAATGTGCATCCCAAAGTGAAATAACAGGTCTTCGAAATGCACAAAGCAGCCACCAAGAGAAATATACATATTAATAATGATATTTAGGATTTCAATTTTTGTCTTTGAGTAATTGATAAATGAGTAGAAAGGAAATCACCCATTATAGAAGAGACGTTTATAGAACATCAAACCCAAGAACATCAGAATTTCAAATATTTTCAAATGAAAATGAAACATTCAACAAGATACATATCATGCTGAATGATAAAACAAGTCTTTCTAAATTGAAAAGAAGTGAAGTTATAATTTCTTTATAGACTCCAACAGAATTAAATAAGTAACAATTAAACTATGTGTAGACAATGCTCAAGTTCTTTAAAATTTAGCAATACACATAAATAAATCCTGAGACAAAGAAGAAATCAAACATTTTATTAGAGATACTCTGAACTTATTCATTCGATTAAAATTAAAACAGACAGAGGGCTGGCCCCGTGGCCGAGTGGTTAAGTTCGCAGGCTACCCTGCTGGCGGCCCAGTGTTTCGTTGGTTCGAATCCTGGGCGCGGACATGGCACTGCTCATCAGGCCAAGCTGAGGCAGCGTCCCACATACCACAACTAGAAGAATCCACAACAAAGAATATACAACTATGTACCGGGGGGCTTTGGGGAGAAAAAGGAAATAATAAAATCTTTAAAAAAAAAAAATTAAAACAGACAAAAATCTTTGAGATGAAGATAAAGCACTGCTTAGAGGGAATTTTGTAGTTTTAAATATATACATCATAATGAGAGAAAAATATAAAATCAAAGATCTAAGATTCTACCTAAATATTGTAAAAAGGAATACAAAGTGAAACCAAAACATGTAGAAGAAAAAAATAATAATAATAATAGAAATTGAACAATAAAAAATGGGCATGTAATAGAGAAAACAGCAAAACTATTTTATTTAAAAAATCAAAATTGATAATTCTCTAGCTAATACAATCAACATAAAAAGTGAGAATACAAATTACATCAGGAATGAAACAGGGGCATTGTTTAAGGGTTAATATGAACAACTTTCTGCCAACGTTTCTGACAATTAGATCAATTTAACAAATTTCTTAACAAATTGCTAAAACTGACCCAGGAGAGATGAAAAACTCAAACAACCCTATATCTATAAAATAAATTGTGTTTCAATAAAAACTCCCCATAGCAAAAAACCTCAAGCCCAAATCCTGCCACAGCTGAATTCTATAACACATGTAAGGAAGAAATAATATTAGTTCTATACAACTTTTCATAAAATAGGGAAAGGGGGAATACTTCTGAGCAGATAATTTTGACAATATTGCCATCCTCCAAAACTAGACAATAATAATAAAATAAAAGAATAACTCCAGGGAAATATCACTCAAGGCGGTAAATGTAAAAAAAATTAATGACAAACTGAAACTAGTGACATCTAAAAAGCGTAATTCATGGAATGTAAGTCTGATTTACCATTTGAAAATCATTTCAATGCTATTAGCAAGATTAACAGAACAAAAAAGAATATGAAATGATCATTTCAATACAAAAAAAACGTATTTTTCAAACGTAAATACACTTCTTGATAAAAAGTCTTGTTCCAAAGAACAAAATAAAGCCTCCAGAAATAGAATCACATGTGTGTGATGAATGGATTTTTTTTTACAAAGGTACCTAATGGCAGAAGCAAAGTCTTTTCAAAAAGTAACATTGTAACAAATGGATATCCATGTGAATTACTCTTAGTACAACAGCAATTAGACAAAAAACAGACTTCTAAAAAAATAACTGCCAATCCTTATCCCTAACCTAACTGATTTAAATTGGAATTAAAGATAGAGATCAAGATATTCTCAAATGAACAATGAGGAATATTATCACCAACATAAACATGTAAATAAGTATATTTAATATATATTACTGCCAACAGAAATGTATAAATATATGTTTAAAGATTTATTTAACATTTTATATTATATATTTTTATTTTCTGTTGGCAGCAATATATGTTAAATATATATTTAAACAAACTTTTTACTTTCGGAATGTTTTTAGAGTCACAGTAAAATTGCAAATATAACAGAGAGTTCCAGTATACCCTGCACCTAGTTTGCCTTACTGTTATTATCCTACATCATTGGATGCCATGCTATGTTTTTCACACAAATGAACTGATATCATTACATCAATATTAACTAAATTCTGTATTTTATGGCTATTTCAGTGGTTTTCTTTAATGATATTTTTTAATGATATTCCAGGGTCTTTCAGAAAATATTTTAATTAGGTGATTTAAAGTTTTGTTTAGAAAGTCCAATGTCTGGGATTCCTGAGGGACAATTTCTATTAACTGTTCTTTTTTCCCTGTCTGGGCTATGCTTTCCTATTTTTCAGTAGCTCTTGTTTTTTGTTGTCGTTGTTCAAATTTTTCATTTTAAACAATATGACGTGTCAACTTTGGAAATTACATTCACACCTCCCACCTCCGGTTTATTGTTGTTGCTGTTTATTTTTATTATTGGTGTTGTACTGTTTGTTTAGTAACCTTTAGGAACTAATTTTGTAAAGTCTGTATACTTTGTCATGTGCGGCTACTGAAGTCTCAGCTTGGCTAGCATAGTGGTCAATTAATAAGCAGACAAAGATCTCCTTAAATGCCTTGACCCCATAAGTCTCCCAGCTTTTGTCAAGGGACTCTGTGTCTTCAATGCTCAGGAGACAGTTTAGAACTCTACCCTCATCTTCACTTCCCGCTTTCACAAAACCTGAGTGTCAGCCAGATGAGAGAGACGTAGGCCATCTCAGATCTTTCCTGGACAAGTGCACAGCCCTGTACATTTATGTTGTTTTCTAAATTCTCAGAAACATGCCCCAGCTTTTAAAATCCCCCCATGGACCTCTCTTTGCCCAGCTTTTTGTTTTCAGCCGGTCACTTTCTTTTTGCCCAACTGTTGCTTCTTGCAGCTGTAGTGTAAAACAAGTCTACTGATTGTTTTCATCAGTACGTTGTGGAAAAGTTGTTTGAAGTGGTCAAGCTCTGAGTCAGGTAAAATAAAGGTGAGTCCTGTGTGTGTGTGAGTGTTTCCAGTGAACTGCCAGACAGATAAAATGACGGCAAATATTACGGGATAGGGCTTTCTGGGGGCGGCTCCAAATCTGTTTTGCCCCCTCCAGTGGCTACTAGGCTGCTGGTTTTCACTGCTGCTCTGATTGTGAGGCTGTCGGTTTTAAAGGCTACTGTGGAGCTGGAAAGAGGGTAATAGGAATAAGACAACTTAAGATGCTCCAAAGTTTACTGCGTTTACAGAGACTCAGTTTTCTTGCATAAATTCTCCTCAGATTATTTGCTAAATTTGCTAATTTCCAGAGTTCAGGAAAAGTTCATTTTGAAAATATTTTGATATACATTCTTATTTCCACTTTTAAGATTGAGGTAGTTATTTTTCCAAATGCTGGAAATGCTATAATCTAACAGCCCTCAGCTGTCATCCCTGTCTGGGAATTATCCTTGGGTACAGTGAGCTGTTTTGCCCAAGTCACACACCATTCCCAGGGATTATCTTCATGCAATGACTGAAAGATGCAAACATGTAAAGTGTAGCCGTTCAGTCCCAAACTGGGACATATTAAAAGAGCCATCTCAGAGCTGGACCTCCTCATGGGTTCTGCTGACATCTTTGTTGATATGGCCATGAAGCCCAAATTCTTCCTCTCCCCAGTTAGGCTCCCTTTATTTTTCTCACAGATGTTGGTTTCGAAAGTACTCCTTAATAGACTTATTACATGCTAATCTCCATCTCAGAGTCTGCTTCCTGGTTAATTCAAATGATAAGTCCTTTGCTTCAATTTTCTGAGAAGCAAGTATCAAGACACAATTAAATGTGCAAGGATTTGGTTAGGTTAAATGCTTGTGAGAACAAATGGAGAGAGACCCCAGAGAAGATTGGACAGTCGTCAGACCTTGAAGGAAGTCTGACCCCAAGTGAAGGAAAAGAGAAAGGATATCGGGGTGGAAAAGTTCTAGACGTAGAGTAGTAAAACGTTTGACAAAGGCTCTGGAGATTCTTCCGTCACAGTCAGCCCTCAGAGGAATCCTGTGCCCTCAGGACTCGGCTTGCTTTAATTTCTCTGCTTTAAGAGATCTACATTTTAACTTGCTTAATTCTCACAACAAACCTATGAGGTAAGTGTTCACATTTTCCATTCTCCTCATGAGAAGCTGTTTCACCGTTTCACTGTCGATTGTCTACACTTACCCAACCTGTGAGTTACAAAGTACACGGTAACCAAGGCAGTCTGCTCCCAGGGTTTGTGCACCTCAAAACTACACTGTAGGGGCCGGCCCCATGGCCGAGTGGTTAAGTTTGTAAGCTCCGGCGCAGCAGCCCAGGGTTTCACCGGTTCGGATCCTGGGCGCGGACATGGCACCTGTCGTCAGGCCATGTTGAGGTGGTGTCCTACATGCCACAACTAGAAGGACCTGCAAATAAGATATACAACTATGTACGGGGGGGATTGGGGGAGATAAAGCAGAAAAAAAAAAAAAGGAAGATTGGCAGCAGTTGTTAGCTCAGGTGCTAATTTTAAAAAAAAGAAAAAAAACTACACTGTAATGACACTAAGCTGCTCACAGACTTGGAATTCCTTGAAGCAAAGTAAGACTAGGTTACTTTAAGCAGGACCCTGAGATCCTCCCACAATTATACATTGTAAGTTTTTCTCCCATAATAAAACATAAGACCATGACTGGATGGCTGTGCACTGAGAAGAGGGAAATTCCGAACTTTTCAAGATTATTAAACACAGGCTCTGAATTGACTAGGCAATCAAATATCATTAATATTTCATATCAATTACCATTTTATTTCTGAATGCCTAGTTGGAATAAACTCAGTAATGGCAGAATTCCCATTTTAGACCCCTGAACCATCACATGAGGAAAATACATTAGGAAAGACTAAATGGGCGCCCAGAAAGTTCTCTACTTTACCAGAATAGAAGTAAAAAAGAAAAATACCACTTTGTCCCTGAGAGAATGGGAATGATTAGTGTTATCATTAGAGATTCTAAAGAAGCTATACTGGGAAGAAAAACAATGAGGAGTGATTAGGAGGAGAGAAATAACCCTGAAAAGAAGTTTAAATGTTGAATTGACTGAGCAATTATCTAGAAGACACTATTTAACCTGAAAGAATGTGTTGTTGTTTATTTTGAACCAGAAACTACTGTTACATTTATTTGGAAAGATCACATGTTTCCTCAACCTTGCTGTGCCCTTCTTAATCCCCACCCCCAAACCATACCGAGCTGAAAACTGGAGCTCCTAGCTTTCAGAGCTTTATAGAGAGAAAATAAAAACACACTTGTTCCAAAACTTTATTTTTGTTTTAAGCAATAATTCCTCTGCACATCCATATCTGTATCTCTATATTTCTCTCTCTGTCTATAGATGTATTTATGTAGAGATATAATAGACACTGTTCCAAGGACTTCTACAAGTGTTAACTGATTTAATCCTCATAATATTGCTACCTAGCAGGAAATATCATTAATCAAATTTTCAGCTGAGAAAACTGAGACCAAGAGCTACTAAGTAAATTTCCCTAAAATTCACAGTTAGTGAAGAAAATGAAGCAAGGTTTCGCACTCAGGGAATTAACTGGAGGGCCTGTGCAGGCATTGATAGGTAGTTGAGACATGTCTCTTTTGTTCTTATGGAAATATCAGTAAACTAGTCAATTTAATAGAGATTAGAGGCCAGATAGAATGAAAAATGTTTTACTCTATTGAGAACTAAGGCAGAGTTTTAGGATTTACCACTTTTTTCTTAGAAATAATCAGTCTAGTTTGGGTCAATATGCACAAATTGTATCTACATACATTTATACACATTCATATATATTTATATATGACACAATTAACTTTATTGATAAACAATTTAAGGTACTAGCTAGATCCACTGGGCATCAATTACAATTCTACAAGGATCTAGTACAGATTTACAGTCACAATTAACGGCATGTCAAATTGTTGGAAGAAAGATACTGATGTTCGATAATAAAGCAATCGCTTCTCAGAAGGCCAGATAATTTGAACATGTTTCGAGAAATGTCATTTTTCTAAGCTGACATGCAAAATGCTCTGATATTTCAAAAAGAAATGGTGGAAGTCTCAAAGTATATTTACCTTTGTGGCTGTGTTTCGTGGTACAAATAAAGGTGAATATTCAGGTCTATCCTCTGAATCTTTGGCTACATGTTGCCAGATATTCAGAAACATTTGGTTTGGTATTATATGGTGATACAATAGTGTGATATTAATAATTTTCATCCAGATGTTGTGGTATCATTCGATCGATACAATCTTATTGCAGCAAGCCAACTTCCAAGATGGTACCCAATGACCCCTGTCCCCTGGGATGCGTAGGCTTGTGTAATCCTCTCCCTCTGACTGTGGCTGGACCTAGTCACTTAATTTTAACTGATACAACGTGACAAAGATGATGAGATGTCACTCCTGTGATTAGGTTACAAAAGATTGTGACTGGTGTTTTTCTAGCATACTCTTCTTTCTGGCTCTGATGAAGCAACCTGTCATATTGAAAAATCACATGTGGCAAGGAATTGAGAGTGGGCCACTGGCCACTGAGGAGTTAAGCCTTTCAATGCAACAACCCTCAAGTAACTGAACCAGCCAAGAGCCAGATGGGTGACTATGAAAGCAGATTATTGCCCAGCAGAACCTTCAGGTGAGACTTCAGTGCTGGACAGCACGTTGATTATAGTCCTAAGAAAGACTGAAACAGAAGGCTCAGCTAAGCTGGATGTGTGTTCCTGACCCACAGAGCCTGGGAGATAATAAATGTGTTGTTTCTGTTGTTTAATTGTGGCAAAATATACATAATATTTATCATTTTAACCATTCCTAAGTGTACAATTGAGTAGCATTATATACATTCACAATGTTGTGTAACAGTCACCACTACTTAGACCCAAACCCTTTTCGTCATCCTCCAAAAGAATTTATACCCATGAAACAACAACACTTCTTCCCCTTGGCCCCCTAGTAACTACTCTTCTACTTTTTGTCTCTATGAATTTGCCTCTTCTACGTACCTCATGTAAGTTGAATCATACAGTTTTTATATCTGGTTTTGTATCCTTTCCATATCTGGTTTATTTCACTAAGTTCAATGATTACAAGATTCATGTTGTAGCACATATCAAAATTTCATTCCTTCTCATGGCTTAACAATGTTCCAATGAAGTATATAACAGATTTTGTTTATCCATTCATCTGTCAATGGACACTTGGATTGTTTCCATCTTTTGGCTATTGTGAATAATGCTGCTATGAACACTTGTGTACAAATATCTAGTTGAGTCCCTACTTTCAATTATTGTGGATATATTCCTAAGATTGAAATTGCTAGTCATGTATTAGTACTTCTGTGTTTAACCTTTTGTGAAACTGCAGAACCGTTTTCCACTACAGCTGCACCATTTCATTTTCTCAACAGCAACGCATGAGGGTTCCAATTTCTCCACATCCTCACCAACACTTACTGGTGTTTTTGATTTATTTGTATTTTGCTATTATAGCTATGCTACTGAGTGTGAAGTGATATCTCATTGTGGCTTTGGTTTGCATTTCTCTGATAACTACTGATGTTGAGCATCTTTTCACGTGCATATTGGCCATTTGTAGATATGCTTTGCAGAAATGTCTCTTAAGTCCTTTGTCCATGTCTTCTTTGGATTTGGGTTGTTTGTCTTTTATTGTTGAGTGTTAGGGGTTCTTTATATATTCTGGATATTAATCTTGTATTTAATATAAAAACATCTTCTATCATTCATTAGGTTGTCTTTTTGCTTTCTTGATAGTATTCTTTGACATATAAATGGTCTTAATTTTAACAAAGTTGAGTTTATCAATTTTTTTCTTTTGTTGCCTGTGCTTATGGTGTCATATCTGTGAAGTCATTGCCAAATCAAATATCATGAAGATTTTCTCCAATGTTTCCTTTTATGACTTTTATTGCTTTAGCTCTTACATTTGGGTTTTTGATCCATTTTGAGTTAATTTTTGTGTACAGTATAGGTAAAGTCAACTTTACTTTTTTGTTTGTAGATGTCCAGTTTTTTCAGCACCATTTGTTGGAAAGACTGTTCTTCCGCAATAGATGAAATTGACTCTCATGTAAAAAGAACAATTGACCATTTTGTGGGGATTCGCTTCTGGTATTCCATTGGGTAATATGTCTACCTTATGCTAGTACCATACTTTTCAAATTATTGTAGCTTTGTAGTAAGTTTTGAAATTGTGAAGTGTGAGTCCTCCAATGTCATTCTTCTTTTTCAAGATTGTTTTAGCTAAGGAGGGCTCCTTGCAATTCCATATGTATTTGGGGACTGGGTTTTCCATTTTTTTCAAAAATGGATGTGAGAATTTTGATAGAGATTGTCCTAAATCTGTAGATTGCTTTGGGTACTATTGACATATTAACAATATTAATTTATGCAATCCATGAACATAGGTATCTTCCCATTAAGTCTTCTCTAGTTTCTTTCAGCCATATTTTGTAGTTTTCAGCATATGTCTTTCATCTCCTTGGTTATGTTTATTTCTAATTATTTAATTCTTTTAGATGCTAATGTAAATAGAATTTCTTTCTTAACTTCCATTTTGGATTGTTTATTGCTGGTGTATAGAAATACAAATGACTTTTGTATTCTGATCTTTTACCCTGCAACTTTACTGAATTTGTTAATTAGCAATATTAGCTTTCTTGTGAATTTTTTGGGTTGTTCTATATATAAGATCATATAATCTGTGGGTAGAAATAGTTTTGCCTCTTCCTTTCTAATTGATTTCCTTGTATTTTTATTTTTAAAATCTAATAACTCTGGCTAAAACTTCCAGGACAGTATTGAACTGCAGCAGTGAAAATGGACATCTCTGTCCTGTTCCTGATCGTAGGAGGAAAGTTTTCAGCCTTTCACAGTTGAATATAACGTTAGCTGTGGATTTTTCATAAATACCCTTTATCATTTTGAGGAATTTTCCTTCTAATCCTAGTATTCTGAGAGTTTTTATCATGAAAGGGTGTTGGATTTTATCCAAAGCCTTTTCTGAGTCAATTTAGATTATCATGTAGTTTTTTTCTTAGTTCTACTAATGCGATGCATTACCTTTATTGATTTACTTATGTTGAACCATCCTTGCATATCCTGGGATAAATCCCATTTGGTCATGGTTAATAGTCCTTTTAATATGCTGTTGGATTTTATTTGCTAGTATTTCATAGAAGATTTTACATCTGTATTCATGTGGGATATCGGTCTGTAGTTTTGTTTTCTTGTGATGTCTTTATCTGGCTTTGATATTAGAGTAATGCTGGCCTCATGCAATGATTCAGGAAGTGTTCACTCCTCTTAAAATTTTCTGGACAGTTTGAGAATTATTGGTGTTAATCCTTGATTAAACGTTTGGTAGAATTCACTGGTGAAGCCATCTGGTCCAGCACTTTTCTTTGTAGGGATAGTTTTGATTATTGATTCAATCTCTTGCTATAGGTTTGTTGAGATTTTCTATTTCTTTTTGAGTGGAAAGTTAGGTTGTTGATTTGAGATCTTTTTTAATATAGTCATTTATAGCTATAAATTTCCCTCTGAGCACTGCTGTCACTGCATCTCATAAGTTTTGGAATATTGTGTTTTTGCTGCCATTCATTTTTAAGTATTTTCCCATTTCCCTTGTAATTTCTTCTTTGACTCATTGGACATTAAGAGTGTGCTGCTTAATTTCCACGTACTTGTGAATTTTTTAGTTTTTCTTCTGTTACTGATTTCCAACTTCATTCTGTTGCTGTCAGAGAAGATACTATGTACGTTTTCTATCTTTTTAAATCAATTGAGAATTGTTTTATGCACTAACATATGATCTATCCTGGAGTTCACTTGATCTATCCCATGTGCACCTGAGAAAGAGATGTACTCTGCTATTAGGGAGTGTTTGTACATGTCTATTAGATCTAGTTGGTAATTGTGTTATTCAGGTTCTCTATTTCCTTACTTTTTTTCAGTTTGGTTGATCTATTCATTATTGAAAGTGAGGTATTGAAGTTTCCAACTATTATTATGGAACTGTTTATTTTTCTCTTCAATTCTGTCAATTTTTGCTTCTTATTTTTGAAGGTTCATATATGTTTATAATTATTATATATTCTTGCTGTATCAAAATTTTTATTAATATATTATGTCCTTCTTAGTCTATTGTAAATTTTTTGGAATTAATATGTATTTTCTCTGATATTAATATGTCCACCCCACCTCCCTTTTGGTTACTATTTTCATGGAATATCTTTTGCCATGCTTTCAATTTCAACCTATTTAAGGCTTTGGATCTAAACTGAGTCTTTTGTGGAAAGCACATAGTTGAAACTCTGTTTAAAAATTCATTCTGCCAATGTCTGTCTTTTGATTGGAGAATTTGACCAACTTACTTTTAAAAGGATTATTGATAAAGGAGAAACTTACCACCCCCATTTTGCTATTTGTTTTCTATATGTCTTATAGCCTTTTCCTCCATTACAACCTTCTTTTGTGTTTAGTTGATTTTTTTTGGCAGTGAATGTTTTAATTCTCCTCTCATTTTCTCATGTATATATTCTATAAATTTTTTGTGGTTACTGCAAGGATTAAAGTTTTACTAAAGTTGTAACAATCTAATTTGAATTTATAACACCTTAACTTCAGCAACATGTAAAAACTCTACTCTTATATAGCTCTGCCCCTCTTTTCTGTTATCGATGTCATGTATTACATCTTTATACATTAAATGATCAAATAACATAGATTAATAAACGTTTTATGCATTCATCTTTTAAATAATGTAGAAAATAAAAAGTAGATTTACAAACAAAAAGTTCAGTAGTAATAGCTGTTATAATTGCATATATATTTACCTTTATGGGAGATCTTTAGTTCTTCACATGGATTTGAGTTACTGACTAGTGTCTTTTCTTCCATCTGAAGGACATCTTTTTGTATTTCTTTTTCTTTTTCTTTTTCTTTTTTGAGGAAGATTAGCCCTGAGCTAACTGCTGCCAATCCTCCTCTTTTTTCCAAGGAAGACTGGCACTGAGCTAACATCCCTGCCCATTCTCTTCCACTTTATTGTGGGACACCTACCACAGCATGGCTTGCCAAGCAGTGCCATGTCTGCACCCAGGATCTGAACCAGCGAACCCCAGGCTGCCAAAGCAGAACTTGTGCACTTAACTGCTGCACCACCTGGCAGGCCGTTTTAGTATTTCTTGAAAGGCAGTTTTAGTAGTAATGAACTCCTTCAGCTTTTATCAGGGGATGTTGTCATTTCACCTTAATGTTTAAAAGACAGTTTTTCTAGATATAGAATTCTCAGTTGATTTATTTTCGTTAAGCACTTTGAATATATTAAAACACTACCTTCTGACCTGAAGGTTTCTGATGAGAAATTGGCTCTGGATCCTTTGTATGTGTCAAACTTCTTTCTTACTGCTTTTAAGATTCTCTTATTGCCTTTGGCTTTCAACAGTTTGGTTATAATGTGTCTTGATGTGTGCAGCTTCAAGTAGATTCTTCTTGGAATTATTGACCTTCTTAGATTTTCAAATTCATGTCTTTCATCAAATTTAGAAAGTTCTCGAACATTATTTCTTCAAATATTCTTTCTGTCTCTTTTCTCACTCTTCTCCTTCTGGGGTTCCCACAATGTATATGTTGGTGTGCTTGGGGTCATTCATAAATCCCTTAGGCTCTGTTCACTTTCTTTCATTCTTTTTCTCTCTGTTTCTCAGATTGGATAATTTTAATTGTCTTAACTTCAAGTTTGGTGATTCTTTTTTTTATTTGTTCAAATCTGCTTTGAACCTCTCTAGTGTGTTTTTCATTTCAGTCTCTGTGCTTTTCAGCTCTAGAATTTTCTTTGGTTCCTTTTTACAATTTCTCTCTCTTTATTGATATTCTCATTTTGCTTATACATCGACATGATTTTCCTGTCTTTGTCTGTGTCTTTGTTTAGCTCATTTAGCATCTTTAAGATAGTGGTTCTAACGTTTGCCCTAGTAAGTCCACATTCTGGGTTTCCCTACTGACAGTCTCTGCTGATTTATTTTGTTCCTTTGAATGGGCCATCCTTTCCTCTTTCTTTGTATGCCTTGTGATCTTTTGTTCAAACCTGGATACATAAATCTTATAATATGGTAAATCTGGAAATTAGACATTCCTCTTGCCCATGGTTTGCTGTTATTTACTTATGTTTTTATTGTTGTAGGGAATCTATGTCCTGAACATCAGCCAGAGGTGAAAGCTTAATGTCTTTTCAGGTCTTTTCCAAGCTTAAATCTTTTCAGGGGCATGTGTGGTATTTCTAAATTCTCCCATATATGTAGTTGTGTGAGAACATCCAAAAAAATAAGTGTAGCAACTTATATCTCCTGGAAGCTGCTTCAGGTGGTGGGGGGTGCAACCATGGCAACCCACCTTGATGTATACACCTCTGCAATCAGAAGCAGTAATGCACAATTGGAATACAGAACCACAAACCTTAGAGGAAAAGTTCCTTTTTTCCCCCACACTGGCTCTGGCACACTGTACCATAATCTGTGGTTAACTCCCCACAGCTGCTGCCCTTGGAGCCGGATGATGGATAGCAGACAAATGGAGCTGGGGGATGGGTCTTGGATAGCAATCACATTGATCAATGAAATTGGCAGAAATTAACCATCCAAGCTCTCCCCTGGAAGCTGAAATGTTCATATAACTCCACAGTTTAACTCCAGCCTTAAAAATAGCCACTTCAGACTGTTTCTGCCAGTATAAAACTTCAGGCAGAGAACTGGAATCCTGGTGCTTTCTCCTTTACTATCTTCCTTGACATCAATCAAATATGTGATTTTTTAAGCCATTAGTATTTAGAGTAACTAGTTCCATAGCAATAGATGCCTAATGCACTTATGAATATAGCTTTGAATAGATTCAATAGGTGGGTACACAAATATTATTATGTTGCTGTAAAAATATACTGCCTTTAATAGGAGATATGTGAGAAATATAATGAGTTCTTAGAGGATGAGATATATAGAACCAATAAACGCATTGCTATGTAAATGAATCATGTGATCAACATCCTAACTGCATTAAAATTCAGTATGTATACTTAGAGCAAACTTTGTTCCCCCATACACAAGATTAGTATGATGGGTTATCTAATAAAACCTCAGGATAAACCTGGTTCTGGTAAACAGCAACCTGGCATACTTGAAATATGATTCTACTTTTATTGCATACTTTCTACTTAAATCCCTCTCGCCTATACTATAGTTGCATGGAAATATTTTTTTCTTCAGAATCTTTCAAATATGGTTATAGCTTCTAGAGAAGTTGGACAGTATACTCTTCTATGCATCTGTTGATGCAATAATATTATGAGGTGCTTACAATATGCAAATCACTGTGTTGGGAATGCTGAAAGAATCAGAGATGACAAATAGATGGTGCCTCCCTCACAAAAAGGTAACTAATAGCTTGGAATATACTATTTGCTCATATTTGTCTAGTTAATTGTAACAAAGATATTTCTATAAGAAAGATTGAGGGGATATCTTTCCACCTACCTTAGGATAATTATAGTATCCTGAAAATTGCATGGAAGATGCTGAACAAACAGCAATATTTAAAATCTCATTTGTTTTCTTATAAAACTATGAAAACATTTACATTAGCATTTCATGTAAATAGAGAAATAATAGCAAGGTATATTTATGTCTGTCTTCTAGGAAATAATTTCCACTATTTTAGTATTTTCATAACCAGTGGGACAATTTTACTAACAAGTCGTAATTATGACTCAACAAAATTTAACAGTTGAATGGTGACTCTGGTAACAATGTGAATCAAAGTTCATATATGGCTCACTTAGATCTGAGTACATTCCTTTGTCTTCTATCACTTTATGTAGCTTGAGATACAATTGACCATAAAGTTGCTCCATGTGGCTATGATGGGGTATTTGTTGTGTTCCTGTTCCGTATCCACACTTCTAGATTCCTATACTCTGTTCTATAATGTTGAGGCTATATTTATACTCCTTTGCTGCTAGATTTTCTGGTAGGAGGCACATGTGGCATATCAGAAAATGGGAAGAAGGGCATAAACTAACTAACTCTCCCTCTCCGATGCCCTCTCTTTTGGATGGCATCATTACATTGTGCCTCTTCTTTCAGTGATTTTGGTTTGATCTGTAGTAATGATCATCTGTGACTCTACTCACTGTCTTCATATTCATAACTACAGTCAACTCTCTCTGCACCAATGTCTCACCTTAGAAGAGATGGCTAATAGTCTAAAACATTTTCAAGATTTTACATATATGTATATAGAAGAATCTCAAAAATATGCAACAGATTTGTATTAGTTATCTTTTGTTCCTTTATAACTGATTCATTTGAGTAAACTAATGAATCTAAAACTAGCATTGATTGAGAGGGTATCCTGTTTTTCCTAATACACAGTTTAAAATAAAAAATTGACCAATACCCCATAATATGAGTGAGTCTAGGTAAATTCTCAAAAATAAGGTAATTTCTTCATTTCTGAGGGATAATTTTGGGGAAAATAATGGCTCCTTGTATTTGGGCAAATTGTTTTCTCATAAAATAAGTTGAGAACTTTCCACATAGTATTAGTAACTAATGTCCATAGAGGTAAATTTAAAATATACTCTGCTTATAATATATAATAATTTTAGATATTAGTAGTGCCTACCTCTACAAATATTATGCAAATGAGGGGCATGATTAGAATTCTACTGAAAATAGAAAAGCACAACACACAAATATTGAAATATATCAAAAGTGATTTTTTTTAAAGAAATGAAACTTAATTGTACTTCAAAGTTGCTGGTGAATAAATTTTTTGTCCTTGAATATATATGGAAACAAGAAAATTGTTTTTATAGATATCATCTACTTGTCTTTTAGTGCAAAGCAGTTTATAAAGAAAATAGATAAGCTGTGTAGACTTCAGTATGTATGTAGTTGTAGAAGATGATGCATGTTTGATAATTATTATTCTTATAATGAAAGATCTGGGTTATGACTAACAGTGTCCCAAGATTCTTCTGAAAATAGGCTAGTACAGGACCATGGATTTTTTAAGCAAGCATATTTTGGTGACTCTGTAAATTAAATATTTAAATAAGAATTGGATTATAATATATTCACTATATAAGGCAATATTTTTCCCACAATTTAATAAAGGAAAACATTTTAAAAATACGTGACTGCTATGGCAGTAAATATACTTTCCTAGAATCTGCTCTTGGTAAATGCTAATGTTCATTTTAATAATCAGTTATTGTGCATTTAAACTGGTATTATAAAATATTTTAGTCAATATATATTACAGATGCATTCATCTTATCAGTGTATGATAATTAATTTTTATCAACTGATACAGTTACCATAGAAAAACTTGTTAAATTACAAAAATAAGTATATGCATCCTTTATCTTTTCCATTACTAGGTACTAAAAGTGCTTTTTTCCCCAACCCTTATCTGGGTCAATCAAAGATAAGGATAAGGAAAATTACTTCAAAACTTTCTTGTCTTATAGGAAATCTAGTTTCTGTACTTGATTTTATTTTTTATTTTACCTATTGCTTTATGTCCTTTAAAGTTTTATTGCTTTATAGATAATAATGAACAGGAAAAAATGACAAAAGACAATATCATGATAATATACCTACTGGCAACAAAATAAACATTTTTTTCACCAGCTTGATAACCATTTCTTTATCTAGATTTCCAGAGTTCAGCCTGAGGTAAGGTAAAGTACTGAAGGAAGTGACAATTGCCCACTAAGTTGAAGCTATGTGAATGATTAACAATTTGTATAACTTTCTTTTTCACATGTAAGGAGTTTGGACATCGTCACTCCATCCCAACAAGTGAAAAACTGGATAGACAGATGGATTAACAACTTTTCTTGGATCCTTAAGAGAAGGCAGAACGTAGGGCAAAACACTGCCCCCACAATCAGAGAGATAGATAGGCAAGTACAAGGAGTTCCAATTGACTGGAGCAGAGACTCCCAAGCAGAAATCACCACGGACAATGCTGGGGTAGGAAAATCTGAAGTGTAATTGGCAAATTGCTAAAGGCTCAGTGTGGACAACTCTGAGAGTTAACTCTAGGAGGACCCACTCACAGGGGAATCCGCACAATACTGTGAGATTTACTCCTAGGAACTCAACCGGGTTCCCATAGTAAATATTGGAGGAAAATCCCCTTGTGCTTCCAGCAGGATGAGTGGCAAAGGAGTCATTTTGAAATACACCAGAGCACTCTGTTCTTCTTAAGAAAGCCTGACTTGAAGGGAAACTAGTTGACCAGAGCCTAACCTACTAGGGTTTTATCAGAGCCTAAGCGACCTGATGGAAGAGAAATATCCAACTCCAGCCAACTCTAGCCACCTAAGTGAGGGATAAAAAACTAAGAAGCACCTGCGAAATTCACAGCCCAGAGTCATAGGTTCACTGAAAGACTGAGACCTAATCCTAGGACTACAGAATTCTTGCCCTCCCCTACCCCAACCTCACCACCACATTACTGAAGGCTTATATACAGCAGTTCATTTTATCCAGTTCACCATTTCTGGCTATCAAGAAAAATTACAAGGCATACCAAAAGGCAAAAAACACAATTTGAAGAGAATGAGTAAGCATCAGAAGCAAGCCTATTAGGGAAGTTGGAATTATCAGACTGGGAATTTAAAACAACCATTATTAATATGCTAATGGATGTAATGGAAAAAGTAGACAGCATGCAAGAACAGATGGGCAATGTAGACGAACAGATATAAATCCCAAGAAAGAATCAAAAAGAGATGTAAGAGATGAAAAATGTGTAACAGAAATAAACAATGTCTTTGGTGGGCTTGTTAGTAGAGTGGACACAGCTGAGGAAAGAATCTCTGAGCTGGAAGACAGATCAATAGAATCCTCTAAAACCAATAAGCAATATGTGAAGAAAGGAAAGAAAATGGAATCATGGAAAATGTTCTATTAAATCCACAAAAGGTAGAAAAAGAGTAGAAGATTAAATAGGAACAAAGAATAAGGACAACAAATAGAAGAGAGTAGTGAATATGATAGATATAGGTCAACTATATCAATAGTCACTTTGAATATCAAGGTTTAAATGCAGCAATTAAAAAAAGAGATTGTCAGAAGAGATTTATCAAAAAAGAAAAAGACCCAACAACATGCGATCTACGAGATCACTTTAAATATAAAGACACATATAGAATAAAAGTAAATGGATGAAGGAAAATATACCATGTTAACATTAACAAAAAAGAAAGCAGGAGTAGTTAATTTCAGACAAAGCTGACTTCAAGCCAAGGAAAGTTATCAGAGTTAAACAAGGGTGTTACATAATGATAAAATGTCAATTCTCCAAGAAGACAAAATCCTTAATGTATATGAGCCTTACAACAGAGTGTCAAACTACCTGAGGCAAAAACCAATAGAAATGAAAGGAAAAAAAGATGAATCCACTAATATATTTCAACACTTCAACACCCCTCTCTAAAAAGGGACAGATCCAGGGGGCCAGCCTGGTGGCATAGTGGTAAAGTTTGCATGCTCCACTTCGGCAGCCCGAGGTTCATGTGTTCAGATTCCAGGCATGGACCTACACACTGCTCATCAGGCCATGCTGTGGTGGCATCCCACATACGAAAAACAGAGAAGAACTGGCACAGATGTTTGCTCAGGGACAATCTTCCTCAAACAAAAAGAAGAGGATTGGCAACAGATGTTAGCACAGGACCAATCTTCCTCACCACACACACAAAAAACCCAGATCCAACAGGCAGAAAATCCATAAGGAAATGGTGGAGCTCAACAACATAGTCAATCAACTGGATATGATTGAAATCTATAGACTACTGCATCCAACAGCAACAGAATTCACATTCTTCTCAAGCTTACATGGAGCATTCAACAAAATAGACCACATTCTGGGCCATAAAGCACACCTTAACAAATGTAAAATAATAGAATTCATACAATGTCTTCTCTCAGATCACCATGGAATTAAACTAGAAATCGATAAGAAAATTAACTGGAAAAATCCCAAATACACGGAGATTAAGCAGCATTTCTAAATATCATGTGGGTTAAAGAAGACATTTCAAGGGAATTTAAAAAGATTTTTAACTAAATGAGAATTAAAACACAACTTAACAAAATTTGTGGGATGCAATGAAAGCAGAGCTTAGAGGGAAATTTATAGCATTGAATCCATATATTAGAAAAGAAGAAAGATCTAAAATCAATAATGCACCATAGCAAACCAGAAAAAGAAGAGCAAATTAAGTCCAAAGTAAGTAGCAGAAAAAAAATTAATAAGAATAGAGTAGAAATCAATGAAATTGAAAACAGGAAATCAATAGAGAAAATCAACAAAACCAAAAGATGTTCTTTGAAAAATATCAATAAAATTGATAAGCCTCTAGCCAGGCTTCATAAGAAAGAAAGAGAAAGGACAGAAATTACTCATATCAGAAATGAAAGAGGAGACATTCCTACAGATATTAAAGGGTAATAAAGCAGCACAATTAACAACTGTAGGCCCAAAACTTTGATAACCTAGATCAAATGGATCAATTACTTGAAAGATAAAATCTGCAAAACACTTACAAGAAGAAATAGACTATCTGTATAACCCTTTACTTATCAAAGAAATTTAATAAATAATTAATAACCTTCCAAAACAGAAAACAACAGGCCCAGGTGGGTTCACTGGTGAATTCTATCATACATTTAATGAAGAAATTGTATCAATTCCCTACAATCTATTTTAGAGGATAAAAACAGAGAGAATACTTCCTAACTTACTCCAAGAGGCCAGCATTACCCTAATGCTAAATACTTAAAGGCATTGCAAGGAAAGAAAACTATGGTCCAATATTTCTCATGAACACAGATGTAAAAATCCTCAACAAAATATTAGCAAATTGCATTCAACTATGTATAGAAAGAATTCTACACTATGACCAAGTGGGATTTATCCCAGGTATGTAAGACTGGTCCAACAGTTAGAAATCAATTAATGTAATCCATCACATCAACAGACTAAAAAAGAAAAATCACATGATCATATCAATTGATGAAGAAAAACCATTTGACAAAATCCAACTCTGGTTTATGAAAAAACCTCACACTAAAATGGAAATAGAGGGAAACTTCGTCAACCTGATAAGGAATAGTTACAAAAAACCTGCAGCTAACATCATACTTCATGGTGAGAAACTTGAAGCTTTCCCACTAAGATCAGTTACATAGTAAAAATGTCCCCTCTCACCACTCCTTCTCAATATCATAGTGGAATTTCTAGCTAATACAATAAGGGAAGCAAAGGAAATAAAAGGTATATGGATTGGGAAGGAAGAAATAAAAGTGCCTTTGTTTACAGATGACATGTTCACCTATATAGAAAAGTCCAAAAGAATCAATAAAAAATCCAGGTACTAATAACCAATTACAGTAAGTTTACAGGATACAAAGTTGATATACAAGAGTAAACCACTTTCTTAAATAGTGAACAAGTAGAATTTGACGTTAAAAACACAACACCATTTACATTAACACCCTCAAAAATGAAATACTTAAACATAAATGCAGCAAAATACGTACAAGATCTGTGTGAGGAAAACTGAAAAAACTCAGATGAATGAAATCAAAGAAGAACTAAAGAAATGCAGAGATAATCCATGTTCATGGATAGCAAGACCAATATTGTCAAAATGTCAGCCCTTCCCAACTTGATCTATAGATTCAATGCATTCTCAATCAAAATTACAGCAAATTGGGGCTGGCCCAGTGGCTCAGTGGTTACACTCTCATGTTCCACTTTGGTAGCCCGGGGATAGCCAGTAGGGATCCTGGGTGCAGACTTACTCGTTGCTTGTCAAGCCATGACAGTGTCACTGTCTTCAGTGTACTCCAGATTCTGGCAGTCGAAGCCATGTTTGGTGGAATGAATCCTAAATTCTCACTGCTTTTTTAGGTTGTTAACATGAGAGTCAGAGTGGGATATTCACTCCAGGCTCCCAGTTCCAAGTGATACTGTGAGACTGGCTTAGCTTTAGTCACATACTGATGAGCTAGATGTTGGCCAAGGTCTCAAGGAAACAGAGAAGAGTGTCCAGTCACTGGCCAACAACACTAGTAAAAATTCCCAATATAGTTTACCACTTTGGCTGCATCACATCCATATACATGCTTCTTTGCATAATGTTAACTGTTTCTGCCTAATTTAATGCAATCATTCTGCATTCTGCCCAAAACACATTCACCCATCTACAGTTTATTATAAGTTAATAACTCTACTTCTGACATACTCTCAACTCAATATTCTTCATATCATAAAATTAAGCATCACAGTACATCTTATATAACAAGATCAGTGAATATTTAGGCAGAAGACAAAAATAGTTAAATTATATAAATATTCACAGGCTATAGCAATAAAGAAAATATGGATAAAAACTACAGTCTTCATCTCTACAACAAGTCATATACAAATTATTTCATGATTAATTTAGTTTCTTAATTACCATTAATTTACCCAAGGTTACAGCTACTAAGTAGTATGGCCAGATTCCAGACCAGGTGGTCTAGCTTTACAGGCCATGATGTTCATCTCTAGGCATTAGTGTTTCTCGGTCCTACTAGCTTTTGGTCCTTGTCTGGTTTCCGTAATAAATCATTTTCAGATGCTTATGTGTCTCAGGATCTTTAAGATGAAGTTTTCTAGTCCTCATACTTCTGTAAATTTTTTTAATGTTCTCATGTTCCTTCTAATTTATCCCTTGTATTTACTGAAATTCAAATGTGCAGCACTGTAATTAGATTTTATATTTATGGACTGGCAGAATATGTGAATTTCTGCCGCACAATTATTATTCCTATGAGCCTTCTCACCCTTTCTCCTATTTTCCCCTTTGCTTTCTCCTCAGTGAGAAATAGTCAATGTTGTTTCTCTTAGGGACATCTAACCAAAATAGGCAGGCAGCCTAAACCAGCCACACATTTGACCCTCTGTCAACTCTCTTGCTCTTACACTACCTTCCTGCAAGTGAGATTGTTCCTTCCTTCACCGTAGTAAAGGTAAACAATTTTGGCCTGAGATTTAGGTGTGGCCATTTTTTGGGAAGTCATTCGGAAAGCTGCAGTTCTTCTGGTCACTGGGTATGCGTCTCTCTTAGATAATGCTTTTCCACATCATGTAGCCTAATTTATCATAAAATTTTATTGGATTATAGCCCTAAATTCTTATAAAATTGATACAAATCCATTTGCTTAAGATGTACTCCATGCACATGTTTTATTGGGAGCATAATGGAAGAGTGGAAGGAAGGCGTTCAAGGAAGGTTCAAGAATTTAGATCCTTTGTATTGTCCATTTAGCTCTCAATTTTTTCTTCCTTTCTATCTCTGATGAGTGTTTGGAGGATGAGAGTCTTTGAGTTTCTCAAAAAAAAATGGATAATAATATAAAACCGAATACAAGAGTAACTGTTTTGACCTGATGTAATTAGAGTGATTCTAGACTCTCCCAAGTATAATGCCAGTTGTTACTTTTAGATGTACTTTATCATATTGGTGCTGTATCCATTCAGATCTAATTTGTCATGGAATGTTAAAGAATGTTTAAAAACGTTTTCTTGCAAATTTCCCTGTTGGTCAATTTTATTCCCCTCTTTCTTTTTCACACTCAGTTCTGAAGGACTAGATTTCTTCCTTAACCCCCTTCACATCTGAACTTCCTTTTAATCTGTCTTCCTAGATCGGGTCTTTATCATCTCTTAAATGTTCCATTCTAATGGCTTCCTCTGGGATGGATTATTAGTAGCATGAAGATGGGGACTATGTCTTTCTGGTTCCCCTTTCTATCCTGAATGTTGAGCATAATGCCTAAGTGTAGTGAGGAGGCTTTTAAAATATATCGTAAATTGATGAATGAATGAATAACGAAGATGCATTTTCTAATTAATTCTCCCCTTCTCTCCAAGAATTCCCAATAAATAATCAGAATAATCAACTGCTTGCATCATGGCACTTTTCTGCTAAAAAATAAAATTAGTGAATCATCATTTTCAGCAGGATAAATTATATTTCTTCTATTATCTTGAAAACTCATTGAATTTTTAAAATTATATGGGAAATTAATTTCACCAGACTAAATTTTTCTGCTTATGCTGATAGTGGATCACAGATCTGTAGACTGTCCAAGATACCAGGAAAAATAAAACCCCCATGTACAAAGAATACAGAAGGTGGCAAAATATGCAAACATTCAGATTAATGGTTACTATTTATTTATTTATTTATTTTGCTGAGGAAGACTCACACTGAGCTAATATCTATTACCAATCTTCCTCTTTTTGCTGAGGAAGATTCACCCTGAGCTAATATATGTTGCTGATCTTCCTCTTTTTGTATGTGAGCCACTGCAACAGCATGGCCACTGACAGACAAGTGATGTAGGTCCATGCGTGGGGACCAAACCTGGACCGCTGAAGAGGAGCATGCTGAATTTAACCACTAGGCAACCAGGGCTGACCCAGATTAATGGTTACTACTGATGTTTAGAAAATTATTTTCTGGATACTGCAAAAATTCTGGAAAATAATTACTGCTTGCATGGGTCTAATTTCCCCTCCCATGTTTCTTTCAAACTTGTCCATATGAAAACTTTCCTTTTCTATTTTCTTTTCTATGTTTTCCTTCATTGTTGAATGCTACATGTGAGAAAAGTGGTGGAATTCAAGCGAAATGTTAAGGCAATGAAGTGTTGTGGTTAAGAGCACGAACTCTTGAGCCAGACCATGTGACCTTGAATTCTTGTTGTGCAAATTTGGTACTTCTCTTAATCTCATGTACCTCACTTTCCTCATCTGTATCCTACGAATATCATAACACTCACTTTGTGGGGCTGATGGGAGGGTTAAACATGTGCCTGTCACATGGGTGATTTCCACACACTTTATCATCACATTTTTCATTTTAACACTGGTTTAGTCTTTACATGCAGAATAAAATTATTAGTTAATCAACAAAATATAGTGAAATTAAAAGGGAAGATTGCCTTTTTAAAAATATATTTCAACAAAAACTTTTTTTATGTATAGAATAGCGAAATGATCTCAATGTGTATTCTTCTTTGTTAGCAATAACTGAAAAGAACGTAACTCTAATTCGAGTGTCTCTTTCTCTCAATCAACTTAGATTAAAGAAAACCGGTATTCAATGTAAGTAATATTTAATTAAAGTATGAGTTTAATGTAAGTATATAATATTGACATATATTCTTATATGTACGTATTGCTAAAAAGATCTTCAAACCATATGTTTCTGGGTTTCATTAAATAAATTTAGCAATTGCTTCTTTTTTCATTATAGTGGAGCATCACGTTGCACGATGTGGGCTTTAATGCTTTGTCACAATTTGCCTCGTGTTCCTCTGGCTCATAGTTTGAGGCTACCTGCTGGAGACGGTAGGGCAGATAAACTTTGAAGGAGTTTCCTTTCATTGCATTTGGTCTATTTTTCCCCGACCAGCAATGTTAATCATAATCAGTTACTCATAAACAAAGGGAAAGAAAAAAGAGCACATTGAAATACCAGGACCCAAATATTCCTTGCTCTTGATGTCGAAATCTATTTGAAGGTAGTCTACAAACAGAAAAACCTCCATAGGCAGCAACTCTGTGTTTGCTTCTATGCTATTCAACTGGAGGGAAGTTCCAGTGAGAAAGTTCAAGCGCTTTGCTTCCTGCATACATATTCATTGTAAATCAACGAACATCTGCCCGAGTCCTCCAAAAATAGGTCCAGGTCCCAGAGGACATAATGGACAGAAGTTAGATATTCATTTTTTCCAATATTTGATGAAATTCAAGATGACTGGGCTTCGGGTAGTGACCTTTTCTTTAAAGTGTGTATACCATGTGATGCCACATTATAATCATTTTTTGTGTCCATGAAAATCAGCTTCTTCTAAATTGTTTGAGACAAATATAAAATTAGAAATATTTTTGATAGATTAAAGCAAGATTACTGTCATTTTTGTGGGAAGGTTTGAGGACAATTCTACTTCTAGAGGCAGAGAATTGAATTTAAATATGCTTCCTAGACATCGAGAAGCTGATTCTATTAAATATAGAGTATATGTTTGATGTAGTAAGTCCTAATGTTAACACTATCATATTCACATACAATTTTTGTTCATAAATCACATACATAATCCAACACATACATTCCAATAATAATAGTAAGTGTTATGTTGTTAGGAAAAATTTTTTACAGAATTTCACTAAACAGGCAACTATCAAATTTACTTTAGGTGAGAAGTCAAAAGAAGACCAAGGGAATTTCTGCCAGTTAATATACAACCCTATAAAGAAAATGTCAGATAAGAGTTGCTTTAGTTTTCGCCAATTCATGTTGGTTTGGGTAAGACATGCTAACAGAGTGAAGGACTAATTACTTGATGCCATTTCTGTCTTGCTGGAGGAAAGATGACGCTGTCCTTTTAGCAGAAGGATAATTCAATTCCCTTATCCTAAAATCCAAAGAACCATTCCAATTGAGTATAAAAAATGGAACATAATCCTGCAATCATCCTTAAAAAACTAATAATAATGTGCACATCATCCAAAAAACAAAAACCTCAACTCGCCCTACTAAATCATATCGTCTATTGACTAGCTAACAGCGGGCTGTGCCAAGTTAAGATTAGAAGATGATGTTTCTAACATACAGAAGGAAAAATATCAAAATGTGAGGAGAGGGCTAGGGAAAATTTATCTTAATGCTCTTATCTAACTTAACATCTATTAAACAACAGTTATAGGGAAATTTTATTTGTATATGTCTATCAGACAGGAAACATTTATTGAAAGTACATATGTTACAATAAACTTTTCTTGGTTTTATATGTCTTCATTTAAAAAGTAACAAACGATTATTTTATACACTCTAGAACTGCCATTCACTTCACTACTTTCTATCATTTCTGTCTATATGGACTGGTTTTAGTAATCATAGAAGCAATGGTAAAAAGAGTTTAAATTTATTATGTATTTACCACTTGCCATGTGCAGTGCCAGCCACTCTGCATTCATGTAATCTTATGTTTTCTGATGAGGAAAGGAGCATCTCCATTCTCCACATAATTAAACCCAAGTATAGAACAAAGTCAGCGTGTAGAAGAGCTGTAATTTGAATACAGGAAGTTCTGTGACATAATTATTTTGTTAATTCAAGTATCTTTGCCATAGATTCATGTTTGGTGCCATGCCTGAATAACAGATCTGCTTCTGTGGTCTCTGAGGGACTCAAAAGGATGAGGTGACACTTCCTGCAAGGCACTGTAGACGAAGTCAATAATAGTGAAGTGTGGTCTTGAGGTCTTCCTAATACCCACCTAAAAAACACTTCCCCAGAAGATTGCATTTGTTAATACAGAGAATAAGGACTGTCCTGGAGGATCTTCTTTCAGTCTTATTTTTCAACAAAATAACAGGCTGGCTTCATTAGACAATGGCAAGAATCTCTGGGTTGTCACCTTTAGTCCTTCCTACTACCAATGCTCCAGTCCAGAACTCCATTCCTTGTTTGAATTTTCCTTTGTGTGTCTCTCTCCAACTTCTCCCCACTCCAACCCAATCCTGCTTTATTTGCACTTTTTAAATTATAAAACCTGCCATGTCACTTTGTGACTTAAAATTTTTACATGATACTTCACTGCTTAACATAGTTGAAAACTGACCACCTGGGCAGGTATGGCCCTTAGAGTGCTTCATTGAGCTAAAAAAATAGTTGACTTTAAATGTCCTGCATCCAGGCACGCATTCTCCAGTGCCACAGCTCTCAATATTCCCCAATATCTTTTGCTATTTAGATTCATACATGTATGCTTGTTGCTGGACTTATGCAGGCAGTCAATTTTGTGACTTTTTAATTAATTAGATAAAATTGAGTATTCTTAGCCAAGCATTTATGGTCCAAGAGGTGGCATGGCCTCTAAAGTCATGCTGCCTGGCTTCAAATCCTGGTAAACAAATTTCCCATGTGTCTATAACAATTTTGTTGTGGCAACACAAGAACCTTGGGCAAATAACTGAATCTTTCTGTATTTCAATCTCTCATCAAACAGGTGGGATAATAAGTTACTTACTACAATTTCACAATGTCACTGAGATTTTGCAGCCAAAGAGCTTAACATAGTGCTTGGTCCACAGTAAGTGTTCATTAGACAGTAATTATAATAGTTTATTTTTATACCCTCTCGATTAAAAGTAGTGCAAATGGTCTGTACTGCTTCATCAATGCAAACATGTGTTCTAGCAACACAAGAATACTGTTCCTCACACACACAGATGTTTTTCTGCTTATGTTTATTCTAGTATTTTCATCTGGAATTGCCTTTCTTGCCCAATTTTCTCTTCATTCTCTAAGTCCCAGATCAAATGTCATCTCTCCTCTGTAGTTTTACCTGAGCCTTCTAGGGGGGATAATTTATCTTGTATTCTCATAATACTGTTTGCAAAATACTAATATGCCATTTATTAGAGATGCCTGGCTAGCTCAGTTGGCAGAACATGAGACTTTTAATATGCCATTTATCACAGTGAAATACAATTAATGATTTATAATAATAATAACATTTGTTGAACACTTAATATGTGCCAAGTGCTTTACATGCATTTCAACCTAAGTTTCAAAGTAACCCTCAATGGTATCTATTGTTATTCTCATTTCTCAGATTCATACATTTAATTCAACCAAATTTTATTGTGTGTGACAGAAAGAAGTAAATTGCTCAAGTACATACTCTTTGTAAGTGGCTGATCTGGGATTTAACTTGAGTCTTTAAAAAAGAGTTGTTTAACTCACAACTCTTAATCACTGTATGAGCCGTAAGTACCACATTCATCCCCAAACCCCAGAGCAGGGATCATGTCTTATTCATCCAGTTTAAACCTCAGCATCTAGATGAGTTTCTGACCATAGTAGCCACTCAGATATGTGGCAGATGTGATTAACTGGTCCTTAGAGGAGCTGAAGTACCCGAAAATTGCTAATAAAAGATTTAACAAACAAAGGGTCTTTAGCATCCCTGGAAGAAACTTGCTAGGAAACCATGTGAAATAGGCGATTATCAGAGTGACTCAAGGATCAGCTCTGAGTAATCTTTGTCTTTAATAGAAATGACTAGGACACCAAAAACAGGATGTCGAGAGAAGTAGTCATAAGGATATACTAGGGTAACTTTCAAGACTGATGAAATAAAAACAATTTGACTCGTTAGAATGAACATAGCTTAAAAGGCAATCAAGAGCCACAGCAGTTAGCTACTATTTGTAAAACAAGTTGTCACAAAGTGTTGCATCTTAAATCAATAGCCGTTTGCTTTTTCTCATTGATGTATAAATTAGCTGGGTGATTTGGCTGACCTGTGTTGGGCGCAGCTGACCTCGGTTGGGCTAACTCACATGTATGTGGACAGCTGGTGAGTTGGGTAGGGGCTGGCTTAAGATAGCCTTGCCTAGACAAGGTAGGAAGGTGCAAGGACCTGCCTTCCAAGAAGCTACCAAATAACTGAATATATGCTATGTAAAGAATCAAATCTAATTCAAGGCATTAAGTCGTATATGGTTCAAAAGTATACATGAAGCTATGGAGACTAGAAGAAATACTTTCATCATGATGATCGGAGATGATTTTGTGGAAGTCACATTACTACTGGGGCTTAAAGAAAGGCTAGGTTTTTGACAAATGGGTATTTTAGCAGATGGAATGACAACTGTAAATATACGGAGGCTACAAAGTGCAAGCCATACTCAGGTAAAGGCAAATTATCCAAACTGAGCAGAACATAGCCAAGGAATGGTGAGTTCAGCTGAGAATGGTAAATTGGGGCCTAGTTTATGCTGAGTTATTTTGGATATATTCGTATCTTTTATGTAGTTTCTTCCTCAGGTATTTTATATTTAATTGTGGAGCAGAAAAAAAGCTAAAGGAAGAAGCAATTACTCATTTGCTACTAGAGAGACTGCTCATTAGCAGAATCATGCATAATAAATGGATAGTAGTTACATGCCAAATTTCAAAGCAACAATAAAACCTTGCCTAACCTTTTTCTCAAAGTTTTGGATAAAAATGTTTGAACCAAACAGAGCAAAGACTGCCAGGCACTAATAAGAATATGTAAGTGCTCTTATTTCATAGAGTTTTTCCCTATTAGGAAATATGGGTAATAATACACTAAAAATGCCAAGTACTGTCTCCTGTTCAACTTTTCCTTATTGCTGCAAAGCACTTAGTGTTGGGATGTCAGGGACAGGGACTTCTTTGCTGATGGAGCGATTAAGCGATGTGGAGTCTGTTTTCACTATCGAAGGTGATAATTGCATGGAGAAGTGACAAAAGCATTAGTACGTATCCGTGGAACTCTCTAGAACAAAGACATGAGAGTCAGGATGCTTTCACAGACACTAGACTGCTCTTCATTCCTGCCCTGTCAGACTTCAGAAATTGATCTCTTTCATCAACTGTAACGAAATATAACAACAACAAAGAATGAAAGTTGTCTGGGAATTTTAATGTGACCAACTCCTTCCAGTCTTGCCTTACCTGCTGGCATTGATGTTAGCCACTTGAGGTACCATTAAATTCTGCCAATATCTAAATATAAAGATTTTTATTCTGAAAGTTCAAATGAGAAAGTAGATTCTATATTTATTTTCTATCCATTCAGAAACTTTAACTCATCCTTTACGTTTTCTTCCAATTCTTTTTCAATTTTACTTACAGAAAAAAAATTAGAGATTCTTCTTATCCCACTCTACATATTAAGACACTGCTACAATATTTTTATATATTCACTTTAATCCAGCTGATAGTATTTTCATGCCCATATACTTCTTCCTATTGTTGGATTATCAATGAGCTTTGAATGACAATCAGAGATTCTGAATGTCATCAGAAAAACAATTTTATTATTACAGTATTTCCTCCCTTCCAGGAACCATTGCCTGAATATTACAACCTGTTTCCCACACCAGAGTTTTATGACTACATTTTCTAGGCTTTCAGCATCATTAGAAATGTGCATGTTTAAATACGTATGCATTGTTTGAGCTTCTGTCATTGCAGATTTGAATAAAACTAATTACTGATTTCAGTAGCATAAAAGGTTGCTAAACAAAAACTATTATTACATTTTATTTCAGGTTTATAGTCCTTATGCAACAGTATTATTCAGGCATTTCTCTTACATTATACACATTTATCTATTTATATAATCATTCCCTAATTATGTGCCTGTGAATAATGAATTTTGCATCCCCATGACATTTAACTACAGTTTGAAGAACCACATAAATACTAAAATAATTCCGTTTATTTCAAACTATCTATATGTTTCTATCTGTTGATATCACTAAAAATGTATTTATGCACTTAACTCATCTTTGTTTGGTTCAAAATAATTTCCACCTAGCACAAAGATATCATTTGTCTGAATTTTGAAAACTGAATATGTTTGTCAAATAGTACTGGCAGTCTGTGAGTGTCTATTTTGAATATGTTGATCTCATATGATGAAAATGGAGAACTTTGCAAGGCAAAATTGCATAGTAGTCAAAGGCATAGACTCTAGAACCATATTCCCTGGGTGTTCCTCTTGCCTCTGCCACTTGCTAATTGTGTAACCTAGGACAAATTACTTAACCTCTCTGTCCCTCAACTTATTTAGGTATAAAAAAAATACGATGTTACATTGTGAGAATTAGACGACTGCGTGTGTGAGGGCGTGTGTGAGGACGTGTGTGGTGATTGTGTCTGTGTGTATGTGTATATTTATAAACAGTTTTATCTAGAATATCTAGCTTCTTAAGCCATAGTTTCTATTATTATTATTCATGATTTGTCCTTTTTTGTTGCATGAACTTAAACCAAAGATCAATTAGGAGCACCACAAAGAGCCTGCATCAGAGCTTTCAGGAGAAATCTCTGAAAATTTAAAACTTTGGCATGATTATTGAAAAAAAAGTTCCTCTATCTAGATGTGAGTTAATTATCATTGATAAAAACGAAAACATAATTTCCTTTGGGGCTTGGAGTCTAGGGTTAGGCATTAAGAAAACAGTGTATCGAGAAGCCTTTCAATCATAGCAATGTGAGAGCAACTCTTGCTCCATTCTCAAAGGTATGCATTATGTCTTGTGAGACTTACATATAGAAAGAATAAGCCTTTGTATATATTTTACGCATGACTAATACATTGCATTTTCTTTTGTACAGTAAGAATCACAAAACGGGTGCTTAAACTCTCACCATAATGTCGTTTCACACTGCCAAAGGATACTGTCATTTCTGATATATTCCTCTGGTCAGCTCTACTCCTCATCTTCACTGCAGTATTTAAAGTTTCTCTACTCTTCTCAAACACTACGTAATCTTCTTCTCGCTCAGCCTCAGCGGATAGCCCTCCACCCTACTCACAAGAAAGTGGAAAGCTAACAAATAATCCTTGTCTCAGCTTCCCAAAATGAAGCCCTGGGAGAACAATCCTCCCTCTTTTCTAGATCCTCCCACATCCAACTTTCTTTTTTAAACATTATTTAGTTAGCTTTTCTTCGGTGTTAGATAGAAATATCACTTCTCTTTCCTGGAACATAGACGTGTCTTCTGGATTGATTTCTACTCATTAGCACTCAAGCTTTTTAAAAAATGAAGCAAAACGAAATTTCAATACCACCAAAATAACTAATACTTCAAAACCTCTACGTGATCCTACTATCCTTCCATCACTTAGCTTTTGTTGCATAATAAACTACTCAGAAACTATTACTTTCATAATTCTCTAGGTTGACTGGGTAGCTCTTGTTTGGACTGGCGTCTCTGTGGCTTGATGGTCTAGGTGGCGTCACCCAAGGGTCAGACAATTTGCAGCCTCTTTGGTCTTATGTCTGGGTAGTTCATTTGGGAGGGCTCATGTCTGTTCTCTCATCTTCCGGTAGCTTTGCCTAACTCTTATAAACTATTCATGAATACAAGCACTATCTTGGGAGCTTCTGCCCTCTCTAAGAGATATTTGATAAGAGGTGCTGTACCATTTCATGGTTATATCAGAGTTTGATAATGTGATACTGGTATCTGCACAAATACAATTTAAACAATCATGCATGATTTACACCAGACAGCACTCTCAAGAAAGATATATGATGAACCAAAGTCAAAATCTCATAAAGAAGTTAGACAAAAGGTGGAGAATTGAATCTAAAATTTTGAGCCACAGGACAGCTGCTACTGAACATCCCAAGACCTAGAAATATTCATGATTGATTAACATTTTAACAACTTAAGATAACCTCTTTGTGGTAGCACAATTAATGCCAGTTATAGACCACCTTAAGAAAGACTTTGTTTTCTTTTTCAAATCAAATCAAAGTACTATTAATTTCTTAGAAATTGCATTCCCAAATGCACACATACTGCCTGAATCAAACAGTCTATTCACAACATAATACAGGAAGTTCAGTTAAACGTAGCCAAGGCTTTGGAAGGTACAGGTCAATTAATTGTTTCTCAAATGTATTGGCTAAAGTTCAGCAATGCAGAGAGAATAGCTTCTTCCCTTTAAAAAATTGGCATAAAAGTCATGTGAGTCTCAGGTAGGCAGAGAAATATAATAGAAATGTGATATTTCTATTGCAATAGACAATAATACCAAGGGAGAAACATAGAATTGCTAAAATATACATCAGATCTCTCCCAACTCATTTTCAAACATTTCTCCTATGACTTCTTCCTGGAGACCCAGATCCCCATTGAGTCGTTCTCCTTGGTGGGCCTGCGCCTCAATAAATTCTTTCTTATAATTTGAATCTACACTTACCTATCCCTATGTAAATCCCCATTTCCTCTCAGCTCAATGTTAAACTGGGAAATAGATACATAATCACATTTAGAGCAATGATAGAATTGTCAAATAGAAATCCAACAATTTGGAGTAGAAGAAGCCTAGAAAGTTTGCATTGCCCAAGTCTACAGAGTTACGAGCGAATCAAGACTTAGAGACGTGCTTTCCATTCAATCATACAGAAACTTTGCTAATGTCACAACAGTGACTGCCAAAACGTGCTTCCTTTCTGCAGCTTTGGGCTATTTTTATCTTACAAAGGTCCTTTGGAGTTTAGCACATTTTTGGCAAAAAGTGTCATTCATATTGCAGCTCATGAGGCTTTGCTTACCTCAAGCACTTGTAAGAGCAGTTGCAGCTTCGTGAAGTCTATGAAACTATCCTCAGTCAATTTAAAGACACAAAATAATAAATATTTGACTGCAAATAAAATCAATTATATGAAATGCCATTATAAACATAAAAAATGTGATATTGTAATATATGCTCTTAGATGAACTATAAAGAAAATATATTTAAAATATTGGCAAAGTGTGAAGTCTATTGACTAGCTTGAATGAGAACAGCAAACTGTAGAGTAGTCCTTGACTCACCTCCTTCCCCATAGGGATCAAACAGCAGTGGAAGTTAAGGAACAATGGAAAGCAACAGAAGAAACTGTGGCTTTATTTAAAGTTTGGTTGAATAACGTCTAGGCACAGAGATGTTCATTGTTGGCCAGCTATGTTACCTGGGCTTCCACAGAAGAGAAGACTATGATCACACGGATAATTTAAAGTAAAAATGAGAGTCAATGTCATTTTGAGATAAGTGCAACCAGTGTAATGATCTGAAGGTATCATTTACCTCTTGATTTATTGTCCTGCTCAAAATAAACAATTAATTCTAATTTCTCCTCATTTCAATCTAGCCTACACCGTGCCTACAAATCTTCCTAAAGTCAAAATAAGGTTATGCTACTTGCTATAACCTAACGAAAGCTAAACTCTTCCAATCCTCAAGTCAAATTCCTCCATTATACGGCCCTAATTTATTGCCCCTGATCTCTTTAAGCACCGTATAACACCCCCCCCCCACACACACACACACTGAGGTTTGCCCATTTCGATGTGTGTTCTGTGCTTTCTTCAATGAAAACCTTTCAGTATGTTGACTCCACTGGTTCAAAAACTGTTCAACCTATAATCACTTGAAGAAAATGACCAGATGGCACAAAAATGCAACTGTCTTTGAGTGTTTCTACATATCTTCAGCAGTCCTAAACAGGATATTTAAATTTAAATGTTTCAATTATTTAAACAAACAAATTTCACTTACATTATTCTGTTTAATAATCAATTTGGCAAAAGACTAATTTTCCTAAAAACAGCTACCTATTAAATGTTTGGGATTTTTAAAAAATCATTCATTGGGAAGTCTTTAAAAAAAAGTAAAATTTAAGTAAGTAAATTTTGTCTACAATATCATACAAATTGCACACACATATTTAGTGTAATTAAAAGCAAGCAAAAATAGAAAAAAATAGAACTTTCCTCCAAGTACACAAAAATCTTCTTATTTGTAAGATGGTAAAAACTTTGGTAAATACAAAAAAGTTTTTAGATTATCTCCAAACCAGTTTTTATAAAAGGTCCCAAAGGATACCTGAACAGATATTAAAACATTAAAAGGTGATTGAATGTAGGTGAAATGTCATTATGTCTCTAGTCAAATATATCATGAGGATAAATAATGGTTGAGTAGACTGGTATGAGGTGATCATCTGTCAACTGGTTTAGAGTGATTGTTGCTAGGAACAATTTATGGCCTAGGATACCTTCTTTCTCTCGGAATGGCTAAGCCCTACTTCAACTTCTTGTCCTCCTTGTCAGGCTCATGTCCTGCAGACAGTGGTCCCTGATTCCACCAGGCTGAAGTAATGATTTTTTCCCTTCCCCTGTAGGCAGTCTCACTTTGCACACATGAGGTTGTCAGATAAATCACATTGGATCAGTGAGATCTCGTCTCGTATATGATTACGGGAATGTCTCAATTTGTGAACCCACAGATTTTAATCTTTTATAGTAAATCTGATTTGAATCAGGCTGTTGACACAGTTACAAATCACTAACTGCCTTGTAGGAGGAGGAAGAGGATGAAGACACTCTGCATTCCAGGTTGATGGTGTCACCTGGGTCCTTTATTCCAACCCTATTCTCTCCCTGTTACATACAATGCAGAGTATAACACGCTAAAGGGCAAAGCCTGCAGCAGCCATTTGTGATCACTGCCAGAGGTCAGTTTACCCATTTACCGTTCACAAAACACTCAACCATATCTTTTTAGGCAATTACTTCTGTCGGTAATACTTAAATGTATGTGTTTATCCAGATGATAAATTCTGTTGTATAAGTGATGTGGGGGCTCCTGGATAGCACTGTTAAATGATAATTAATGCCTAGCTTTTAAGCATCTTCCTTCCCTATAGACATCAATGGGTTATTGATTTGCCTGGACATAAAATCAACATAAATCATTAGATTTCATCTATAAAAGATATTGTCAACTTATCTCAAAACCTTTAGAAATATGTCCCCTCACATGCACTAAAAGCATTAGGAACACCTATTTCTAAGAGTTGAAACTCAAGCCCCTGTGGTGTTTTCATTTAAAGGCCAAAGACCAGCATTTCGGGTCTAATAAATCTTCAAATGTTGAGCCTTCCAGCTGTCTGAAGAAACAGCTACTTTCTATTGGAAGACCCCCCCATAAGCCTGTTCTTTTTATTTGCTTACTGGTTTGCATTTGTGAACTTTCTTGAAACTTTATGGTAGGTATAATTCTAAGACTTTAAATCTGCCGCTGGCCTTTAAATAAAGATCAGTGTTTAGTGACTAAGTTCCTTTAGCTAAAAATTACCAAAAAGGGGGGAAATTTTTTCTATCACTAAATATGATTGAAAGAAAAACAGCTGAGGAAAGAATGTTGGCTAATTGATTGACTGATTTTACTCTCAACCACAAGAGGAGTATCCACTAAACTGTTTGGATCTCTCTCTATAAAATGAGCATGTCAGCTCAAATAACCTTTAAATTTCTTGTCAAATTTAACATTTTACCAGGACCTTCAGGAGACAGAACTTATATCTGTGACTATATCTGACAGAATTTATGAGATTCAAATACTAAAAGAAATTTTATTCATGCCTTTACAAAAACTTCTTTTCTACCCTTTTCGTCCTTGAATGTGTCTGTTTGTTATTGGCATCAATGCCAAAATATCAACATCTTTAATAGGCTTTTGTTTTCTGAATGAATTTTGAAGATCATTGTTTTTTGATCAAATAATTTTTAATTGTTTCTTTCCATTGAAGTTTACAGTGTACCAATTTTAAAATATATATATACATTTAAAATATGTATATACACAAAATACGTAAAATATAAATATATACAAAATACATAAAATATATATATACACAAAAATTTGTTTTGGAACCTTGCAGTAAAGGCATGTCTTTTCTTTCTTTATCCCCTTGCCTTCATTGAGCAGTGATTGAACTTTGGCATCTGTGACTTGTTAACAACTGCAGGCCCCAGTTACCTTGCCTGTAAAGTATCTGAGAGGAAAAAGATAAGTTAGTTCCCAGTAGAAAAACTTGGCAAATCCACCGGCAGTACACTTTTACTCAGATCTCAACTAAAACAGCAACAGTCAGCACTTAATGAATTGATATCACATTTTATGTCTTTCCAGACATCGCTTGATGTTTCCTTGTTTGCTGGTGCTTTTAGAGATTTCCCTTGTTGATAATGCTTTTGTGTGCTACCAAGCCTAATTTGGCTTTTAGTATAGCCTTTGAATTTTTTATAATAAAGTCATTTACAGATGCCAGTAGATAAATTAGCACCACAAATGCAGCTAAATTGCATAATCGCACCAATTGATTTTGTGTTAGACTTCAAGATGTATAGATACCTGGTGGCATCTCTGTCAAAGGAAGGCAGTGAAAGCCAGGCCCTTCAATTGCCAGAAAACATCTAAAAGCATATCCATGGATCAGAGGAAAACACAGTCTCTGAGTGAAATTCCAACATGTTTATAAACGCTCAACAGAGTGACATCATCTTGCCATGGCATTTAAACATGTGTGAGGGCTAACATGTGTGCACATGCACACAGACACATGCACACAGACACACACATTGATTCTTAAGGGAATACCTAACCATATAAGATGCTGTTAGAAATAACTGCCATGACTGACCTTGACTTCATCTTCAAATTTTCAAGGTGAAAATTAATTTATATTTTAGTTAAAGATTTTTTTTTTGCTATTTCCCCAAAAGATCTATCCTTCTGTGGAAATTAATAAACAGAAATCTCATTAAAATAGAACCGGAGCTCTCCTGCCCTACCTAGATAGCAGAGCCCAGCAGAAAGAAGAAAGATTTCCTCTTCCTGACAGGCAAGAAACTCAGCCAATGAGAGACTGTCACCACTCAGCAAATGAGAAGCCACTACACTTTGAACTCCCCATCTCCTCCAATGGATTCTTTGTTTACAATAGCCCTCCCAACTTCCTCTTCCCCTTTGTAAAAGTTTCTCCTCCCTTTGCTGCTGAGGTCTTGGTCATAGCTTGCCATAGTTAGGACCCTGAATTGCAATTCTTTGCTGATCCCAAATAAACCCATTTTTGCTGGAGAAATAGCTGGCTATTTGTTTCAGGTCAACACTTATAAGTATAAATAGAATGTTAGAGAATTAATGTGACCATTGGAGAATATCCTCATATTAAGCCAAAGTTCACAATAATTTTTTCATTTTATATCTTGATTCCAAACACTTGGGCAATTCTATATACTCTAAGAACGTAGCTGTGGAATGGTATGGCTGGTCATTGGAAATGATCATATTTGAAATCTCTTGAGAATAAAGAAAAATCGAATTCATGGTCCTGTTATACAGAGAAAATCATATTATTAGTACATGTCATACTGGCTTGCCTCTGGGACTGCCTGTACCAAATAATCCTAAAGTGCTTTTGAATCTAGCTTCTAAAGTGCTTTTAAGTCATAGAGTCACTTTCCCTCAAACTAAAATGCAACTATTTGTGGAATTAAAGTGTAATTTGTTCAGAAAAGAGTACCACAGAAAGATGAAGGAGATGGAAATAAAATAAAAATTAAGCTCTATACTTAATGTTTAAATATATAATTTTGTCATCAAATCCCTCTTAAAGTTAATTTAATTCCTAGCTAGTCTAGAAATACTATATATATAGCAGAGAGATCACAAGCTTGGGAGTCACATCAACTTAGGTTTGATTTCCCGCTTTAATATTCTCTTGCCAGCTTACCTTACAGATTCTCAATTTTCTCATCTATAAGACTGTGATAAGAAGACTCACTCTGTATGATTTTTGTGAGAATTAGAGTCACAAGTGATTTAGCGTGGTTTGGGACAAATAAGCACATTTAAGTCATACCATTTTCTCTGACTCTATTCCTAAAACAAGGCATGTGTAGTTGACCTTGTGCTGTGCTCTTTAGGTCCCCTTCAGGACAGAGGACTTATTCTCCCAGCTACTAGAAGTGCTCCTCATTGACAATCTTCAACCTTTAGCCTTCAGCCAAAGCACGCCACCTCTCCCAAGGTCAAGCTCCCTTCCCAATGGCAGCCTTCATTCAGTGATTGGTTGATGAAAAGTTTACTAAGACCTAGCCACCCCAGCTCCAAATCCCGCAGCTCGGAAGGGCTTTCTCGGCTTCCTTCCACCCGCTGAGTTGCCTGAGTCCTCATTGCAACTGTGGTGTAATCCACCTTGTCGCTTTCCTATATCTGCTTGCTTCCTCCTCCCTGCATGTACTCATCCCAAGAGTATTCCTCCCCAAAACTCCAGCAGCTAATTTCCACCTGAAGTGACTGTGCAGAGAACATGAAATCTACATCTTGTTGTAAAGTCTACTTTTTATATTTTATATTAGATATCTTCTGATTGGAGTTTTCATGATATTTCTTCCCTGTAACTTTACTTTTAACCTTTCTATATTATTATATTTAAGAGTATCTCTTGTAAGCAACATATAATTAAGTTTTTTTATCCAGTCTGACAGTCTTTGTTTATCCATTAATTATTCAGTCCATTTATATTTAACGTAATTACTGATGTATTTGGTTTGACAACTGTCTTTTTACTATTTTTTATTTGGTTCTGCCAATTTTGGGGGAGGGTTTTGTCATTTTTATTTCTTTCTTGCAGGCTAAGTATCATTTATTATTTATTTTTCCACTCTGTGAACTTATTAATTAAATATTACTTTCCTAGTTTTACATTCCTGACTCTTAATCAATATAAACTAGACTTTTACTAAATTCTATACAATGCAAGGCAATTACAATTCTTTAAATCCAGTTCTCTCCCTCTTGCTTTTGATATTTTGTTTCTGTTGCTAGTGCCCTGTGAACAGCAGAGAGGAACCCTGCACCATCTTTCTGCACCATTCTCTCACCTTCTGACATGATATCAGACAGTACCCCGGTGCTATTCATAGGGTTTCCACAGCCAATTTTTTCAGAAATGGGTGGCCAGGTCCTTCTTCCTAGTGTGTTTTAGGCTGGAAGCTCTGCTGAAACTTGTCCACCATGAGTTACTCTGCTGCTGTTTGAAACATCAGTGGCATAGCTTTCAGCATCACAGCAACAGGCAGCCACCACAGGCTGGCAACTGACAGATAGGTGGTGTGGTTCCCAGGCCCAGAAATAAACCCAGACTGTGACTGTGAGAACGCCAGATCTTATCCACTAGACCACCAGGACTGGCTTGCTTTTGTAATCTTGTATATTGTAGTCTTACATTTTTTAAAACCTTAAAAGTCATTATTATTCTTGTTTTATAGAGTCACTACTCATTTGCATTTACCCACTTGGATATCATTCCCTTTCTTCTTCATTCTTGCTTGTATTTACATGTTTCCATCTAGAATCAAATTTTATCTGCCTGAAGAATTCTATATTAGGTGTTTTCTCTTAATTTTCTCAGTTTTTTAATTTGTTTTTGAAAGTCTTTTTTCAGCTTTTTTTTTGAATGCCATTTGTGTTGGGTATAGAATTAAAGATTGATGGTTATTTCCTTTCTTGTCTTCAAATAGTCCATTTCCTTATATCCTGGCTTTCTTTATTTCTGTTTCAAAGTCAAATACCATTCTTATTCTTATTCCTTTGAAGTTAGTCCACTGCCCCCAACCTCTACGCAAGCTGCATTACAATTTTCTCGTTATAATTTTCAGCAATTTGACTATTGAGTGCCTCAATGTACTCTTCTTCAATTTTATCTTGATTGGGGTTCATATTCCTTTACTCCTTCTTAAATATATGCATTACACAGATTTTGAAAAATCCTCACACATCACTTCTTCAAATACTGCTTCCTCTTCAAGTACTTTACTTTTCCACCTGGGAATCCAGTCATGTGTGTGTTTGGACTGTTCTTTAGGTCTCATATGTTTTTTACAGTCTTGTATGTACTTCTAATTCTTCTTTTTTTTCTCTCTGTATTGTCCTCTCTTAAAATATGAATCATATTTTCTGTAACTCCAGTATGCAGACATCTTGAGAGTCTGTTTAAGTTATGTGGTTTTTTTCTGCTTCTTTATGTCAATTATTTTTGGCATGCCTGATTTTTTCTTTTTTGAGGAAGATTAGCCCTGAGCTAACATCCATGCCCATCTTCCTCTACTTTATATGTGGAACACCTGCCACAGCATGGCTACATAAGCGATGTGTAGGTCCATGCCCTGAATCTGAACCAGCAAACCTTGGGCCACCAAAGCAGAGCTTGTGAACTTAACCATTATGCCACTGGGCCAGCCCTCTGATTATTTTTTATTGAAGGCTGATTACTATAAGCGGTAGAAATAATTTAAGATCCTGCATGTATTATCTTTCTTCATGGAAGATTTATTTTTGTCTTTTAATGAGTAGCTAGTGTAAAGGAAGATCACCTTAATATATCTAAGATTTAGCTAATTTGAAAATCAGTTTTGGTATTGTTCAGCAATAGTCTACCCTTTTCCTGGAGTGTAGCCTTTAAGGGTCAAAACTGAAAGCTTGGGGTGTTTACTCATTTTCCTCCAGCCTGTGGTCTTGAATTGCAATTGTTTGTCTCCCTGTCCCCCGTACCATGTGAATTCTCTGATCAACTTCTTTGCTTCCCAGCCTGTCAGCTACAGCTTGCTAAACACAAATGCCATGAGGGAAAAAGAGGCAGAGAATGTCAGGCTCATTTCCATGAACTTCCCTTCTAGACAGGATCTTGGTCCTTCAAATTTTGTCTGTCTTGGTAGTTTTACAATGTCTTAAATGAGATTGCTTTCTTTTAAATAGAATATAGTAAATATAACAAGATGTGCTTGATTATGTGTACATGGTTGTGTTACACAGATTACAACGTCTGTTTTGGGAGGTGACTCTCCCTTACAGGCTTTGAATAAGCAAACTGCCATATACTTAAGAACAGGGCCATGTGGCAAAGAACTGAGGGCAGCCTCTAGCCTCCAGCCAGCAAGAAACAGAAGTACTCAGCCCAACAATCCACAAGGAACCAAATGTAGGCGGCAATCACATGACCTTGGAAGTAAATCCTTCCAGTTCAGCCTTTAGTTGAGAAGTCAGCCCTGGCCAGCACTTTGATTGCCGCCTTGCAGGGGACAAAACTAAGCTATGATTCCTTACCCACAGTAATTGTGAGATAGCAAAGTATGTTGGTTAAGTGTCTAAGTTTGTGGTAATTTGTTACACAGTAATAGATAACTCTTCAAGGATATTGGCCTATTTCAATCTTTTAGAAACATACATGGTACCACTAAAGAAGATGCCCCAGTGTTCATCAAGTTTGAACCCATTAGTTCACCTGTCATATCTAGTATCTGTTCTTTAGCTTGCATTGAAAGATTCTCCAGTGAATTATATATAATTTAGACCAAATAAAACCAAATAACATTTTAACTGTTAGCCATAAAACCAATGAATATCACTAAGTAATTTAATGATAAATAATATATTCATGAGACAATACTTCTACTAAATGTCATTGGCTTTTGAAAAATATTAGTTAAACATTTTGTCCTTTAGTAATCATGCATGCTATTACCATATACCTTTGTGCTTGTTATTGTGCTATATTTATGGGGAATTTTTGCATAACATTCAAGCCAAAATGCTCTTTGTTTTCACCTGAGCATTTATTAGATTAGTCCTTCTTTGTCAGAAAATGTATGATTTATGCTTAAATCTGTTCTGGGATGCTAGCAAGATAATCAAGAGCTTTGTGACAGTGTATTGTGAACAATACACGTTTGACAGCATGCATCATACTTCATCTGAAATGAAAGTTATTATATTCTTGCAGTCAGTAATCAAAGTTCAATTGCATTTTCCTTAGGAAAAACTTCCAGTAATAATAAAAATTACTTAGAAATAAACCTATCAAAGAAATAAATTCTCTACTTAACCATATTTTGGAAATGCATTCCACATAACGATAGCACTGTTAAACTCTGAAGTTTAAGCATTCTATTTTCCAAGTGAGTTAACACTTTCCTCTTAAAGTTATATTGCTGTATTATTTTTTTTCCATCTTAGGAAAATTTTATTTTAAAAAATACAAGACAGGAGGGGCCAGCCTGGTTACACAGTGGTTAAGTTCACACTTTCTTCTTTAGCGGCCCGGGGTTCATTGGTTCAGATCCCGCGTGCGGACATGGCACTGTTTGTCAAGCCATGCTGTGGTAGGCATCCCACATATAAAGTAGAGGAAGATGGGCACAGATGTTACCTCAGGGCCAGTCTTCCTCAGCAAAAAGAGGAGGATTGGCAGCAGATGTTAGCTCAGGGATGATCTTCCTCAAAAAAAAAAAAAAAGAAAAAAAGAAAAATACAAGACAGGAAACAGGGACATTTTTGGACTCACACGTGTTACTATGAAGCTGATTTTAATGCTTTCCATAACTGTTATGGAAAACTGCTCCCCACCTTCCACTTTGGAGGCTGAATGCCACAGAGAGAGATCAGTGCTCTATTTCATCTTCTCTTTAAAAGAATTGTGTTCAAAACCTCAGCAATGCAAAGATATTCCTTACTGAAATAAAACTGAATGTTGAATAAATGTGTTGTAGGTATTTAATGATATAAAGTTAGATAATTGATCCTCAAAATTAAATACGAAGCTTTGGTTCTGTTTTATCTTAATGAAAGCATTATAATTATATCAGACCATGCATTTTTAGAAAAGTTTGAAAGGTTATAAACTTTCTCCTTATTCAATCAATAAGTAGTCATAAAAATCTGATTTCATGACCCTCGCCTGAGATGCACACTTCTCTTTTCCCTGAACATGGTTTCCCCTTTCTGTCACCCGGTGTCTGCGTCTCCCCCCAGCTCCCCACATCCAATTCCTTGTTAGACTCTGCTCTTAGGAAAGGATCTGAATTACCTGCCCCCTCTTAGAGAGAAGCGGTGAGTCTTATCCTAACTTCTCCAAACTGCTCTCTTTTCTAGCTCTGGTAACTATTCTCCAGGGCAAACTTGGTTCTAAGGCGTTGAAACACAAATTTATCTGGCCTCACTTAAGGGGCAGGCCCGTGGCCGAGTGGTTGGGTTCTCGTGCTCCAATTCCGTGGCCCAGGCTTTCGCCGGTTTGGATTCTGGGAGCGGACGTGGCATGGCTCATCAAGTCATGCTGAGCTGGTGTCCCACCTTCCACAGCTAGAAGGACCCACAACTAAAATATACAACTATGTACCGGGGGGCTTTGGGGAGAAGAAAGAAAAATAAAAAATCTTTAAAAAAAAAAGAACAGAATGAATGACAACTGCTCAAAGCAAACCTTTTTATTTCTCCCTGACTATAACATCTGAGAAGATTAAGGGTCTTTCTACAAACAATAATATTTTATTTGAGTAAGATTCATCTTAGTAGATGATATATGTATATATACTTTATTTTGGTGAGGAAGATAATCAATAGTCTTTATTTTTTTTTAATTTACCTAGAAATCTTAGTTTACTCCTTTGAATGTATGATAATTTATGTACGTAATTCTTCCCTCACAAACTCTTTCCATACACATGGAGAATTAGTCTTATAGATTGTATTTCTAGATATATAAATATGTTAGCTATCCATATGACTTTATATTTGTAATAAGAATTTTCACTTGAAATGTAAAAGGATTTTCATTTCATAAACAAAAGTGATATTCATTATAATTTCTGGAAAATCGAATTCAAATAAAAGAAAAAGTTTTTTTTCTTTTACCACCTAAAACTAAATACCATATTCTGGTTTTCCCTCCTTGTTCCTCTTTCTATGTGAAGTATAAACTAAGTATAAATGTGTGACAGTTGGAAGTTTCCACTTTTAAAACTCTAATTCTCTTGACAGAGATGTCCTATAGTCAGAAATTTGCTTGCAATACATTTAATAAATTGAAATAGCAATTGCTTTTTCTTGATGTTCCGCCCGCAGCTCAACATGTAGATATACATAATTCACTTCTCGCAGGAGCTAAATTTTGGAACTATAAGAGAAAGATGAGCAAACCTCAAGTTTCTAACTGTAGTGAACGAGAAGATTGTTTTGGAAGGAAATATCGTAAGAGGAAATGAAATTCGAGCAGGTATGTTACAGAAAATACATATGCTGGCTAAGTTTTGATGAATTGCTTTTTTCTCTACAGAGTTTGTATCTTTTTTTCCCGCAAACGAGGCTGTCGTTTTAAAGTTTAAATTTCCTTGTTTGCTAAGAAATGAAATTTTGTTTTCATCTTTTTTCCCCCTCTTCCTCTCTGTGAAATAGCTGCACCGTTCATGTACATTTACCAGTCGGGATACTTCATATGTCTCCTCCTTATACATGTTAAACCTTCTGCTTCTCTCTTTGGTCATTCCACTGTTCTCAAATGGGCATGTGTGTCTGCACACACGGCATGCATAGAAACACATGCACATATCCATGGGGGAAAAAAGTGTTACTAACATAACTTCTGCTGAATGTGTTTAAACGGACCCCAGGGAGGAGAGAAATCTTTGATTTCTTCAAAGATCGATGATCCTCCAGAGTTGTTGCAGTAAGATCGATAATACTGCATTTTCCAGAATTTTTAGGCCGTTTCTAGCTTTGCCCCATGTATCCTTATGACATGACCTACTGGGCTGATTGAGTGCTCAAACAACCCCAGACAATACTACAAATTAATATAAAGGGTCATACCAGGTAGTTTTTTCTATGTTATTGCTTATTTTTTAATTTAGAAACATAAAAGATAGCAGGATGTGAGAAAGAAAGCCTAGGCTAGAATCTCAATGAGGATAGGGAAAAAGGAAGGGAACGTGTATCTCTGACTAAGGTTTTGTTCACTTTATCATGTTATTGCATTTTTCCTCTAAGTTGGAAAGCTTGCTCTCATCAGGTGTTTAAGCACACTGACCTATACGGGGTCCGTCAGAAGCTGGGGAACAAGTTCAAGCCGATCATAGCTATGGGAACAATTTAAAGTTGTACAGCTATGTTGTTAATATGATACCACTGGTCACATGAACCTATTTAAATCTAATCAAATAAAAAATTCAGTTTTTCAATCACATAAACCAAATTTCAAGTGCTCAATAATAGTCTATATGGCTACCGGTTATTCCATTGGAGGATGCAGATACAGAAATTTTTCATAATTGCATCATGTGTTATTAATCAGCATTATTTTATAGACATAATCTGTGTGTGACTGGGTGTAAGCAGTGATGATTTATGAATGCATGCAGAGAGACCAAGCTACCTCCCTATGGATTCTAAGTAGGAATGGTAGAACTTGCCAGCTGTCCCTAACATCTATTTTTCCTTTTCCTATAACTTTTACCTGGGCATATGATAGTTTAGAATAAAGGTCACATTCTCCATCCTCATTTACAGCTAGGTCAAAGATAGATATAAACAGAAGTGCTGTATGTCACATTCCTAGAGCTTCCCCTAAAAGACAAAGCTCTCCTAAAAGCTCCCCTAAAAGCTCTCATTTTTGTTGCATCTTCCTAGGTTTTTTCTTCCAGTCTGCTACCTGGGTAATATGTTCCAAGTCCTAATTGCCATATTTGACCTTTAGAATAATGTTACCCACTAGTGTTGGTGAAGCAATATGTGGAGAAAAGCCTGTATTCCTGGGGACATCAGGGAGCAGGGCCACTGTACTAGCTCGAGCAGCCTACCAGCCTCACTTTTACATGAAAAAGAAATACCTCCATTGGACTTAAGCCTTTGTACACGTAGGTCTCCAGCAGTTAAAACTAAACTGCTTTGCCTATGACTGACAAATGAGTTCTGTTTTTTGGACTTTTTTGACGGTTCATTTTTATTTTTTGGCAAGATGTGGAATATTTTTTGAAATGTTCTTGTTGCAGAGTTAATAGAAACAGACAAAACCCTGGATTTTCTACCTTATATACGTTAGTCTTTCTGGATAGACTTTTCATATTTTGCTCTTTTGTATACTAGAGTAATATACAGCTTTTTGATTTTAATGTCTGTCTCTTCTTAACAGGTTGTAAACTCCAAAAGGATAGGTCTAGTATTTGTCTTATCTTCTACCATATGGCAGCCACTTGTTGCATGCAGGCCGGCGAGGAGGAAGGAAGGAAGGAAAGAAAGCAGGAAGGAAGGACTAGATGGGATGAGAGTGGGCTGTGTAGCTTTCTGCCACAAGAAAATATGGTTGTGAGTGAATAGGAGGATTATGGTGTCTTAAATGAAATAGAAATCAGACCCTAACTTAGATAGAAACTACGTGGGAATTTTGAAAATAGCCTTGTCCTTCAGAATCACAGTTTGATAAGATCACATATGAGATTTTTTCATTTGGTTAATTCACACAGCTCCAAAGAAGACAGTCTTAGAGTACAGGTTTTTAAATAACATAATGAGAATGCTTTGTCTCTTACAGTTCATGCACACGCCTTTTTGAATAGTACTTACATGCATTCAAACGAAGCACAAGTCATGTAATTGACAACTCAGAGAGCACCCATGAAGACTGGAACAGGGACAGGAATGAAGAAATAATGAGATTATGTATAAGTTATATATATATATATACTTATATATATAATTATCGCCCCAAATATAAAATAAATATCCATGAGTGCATAGATAATTTTAAGTAAACTTTTTATTTAAGAAGAGTTTTAGATTTACAGAAGATAGTATAGAAAGTTCCCATACACCTCACACTCAATTTCACTTACTGTTAACATCTTACATTAGAATGGTCTATTTGTCACAATTAATGAACCAATATTGGTGCATCATTATGAAGGTCCAGAGTTTGTTCATATTTCCTGGTTTTACCTGATGTCCTTTCTGTTCCAGGATCCCAACCAGAATATCACCTTACATTTGGGGCCGTGTTTGTTTAGGCTTCTCTTGGCTGTCACAATTTTTCAGACTTTCCTTACTTTTGGGGAATTTGGCAATTTTGAAGAGTACTGCTCAGGTATTTTCGGGATGCATCTTTATTGGAATTGTTATTGTGTTGTATGATTAGACTGATGTGACATGTTTTTTTTGAGGACTGCTTGCCCTTTTCATCACATCACATCAAGGCTACATACTCTCAACTTGTCACTGTTAATGTTGATCTTGCTCACCTAGCTGACGTAGTGTTCTCCAGGTTTCTGCACTGTAAAGCTACACATTTTTCCCCCTTTCCACACTGTGCTGTTTGAGAGGAAGTCACTATGAGCAGACCAGACTTCAGAAGTCGGGATTTCTGCTCCTGATCCTTGAGGGCAGAGTATCTCCATAAATCATTTCAAATTCCTCTGCGTGAGGGATTTGTCGCTTCTCCTCCATTCGTTTGTTATTCGATCATTCATTTATATCACTATGGACTCATGGATATTTATTTTATATCTTGGGCTATAATCTATTACTACTTTGTATATTATTGTGTTCAAATTTTTCCAAAGCTCACATTGTAAGCTCTTTCAGTTGGCTCCTGTGGCCCTTTGACATATCACTATCATTGTGGCTTTTTTTTTCCAGCCCTGCCTTACTTTCTGGCACTACAAAAGGCTTATATTGTATATTCCCTATGTACTTCCTGCTCCAGTCCTAAAAATAGCAATGTCTCCTTTTATTGGTTTCTTTATTAGAAACCAAGGTATGAATGATAAGGATAATGATTGTTACTGGTGTGGACTTGCTCCTAGGCCCTCTCAGCTGACAGAGGAAGGAATATATGTGTGTGTACTCACCTGTGTATTTACACAGAACTATGACTATTTCTATCGGTAAACCTCCATATGTATATTAAACCAAACGTGAGTGGGAGACTTACGTCTTCATCTCTAATCCGTTACCACACAGATCATCATAGTTTCCTCCCTTGCTTACCTCTAAACTCCCACTCTGGCTCCCACTTCCCGCCATCCATTTCCTTAACTGATTAATTCCAGTGTATGTGTAGAGCAGTGTCAGAATTATGAACCTTTACTTTGTGGGGAACAATTTTGTCAACTACAGTGCAGTGAGTATGTGTAGTTCCTTTTTCCTTTCGTCTCACAGACTTCACTCATTTCCAAAGGTACAATTGTCACCAGAATTTTCTCCCATGCCACATCAGTGAGGACCTCTCATATATTTGTGATACACTTAAATTGTCACATTCTTCATTCTACCCTGGGATCCTCCAAACCTAAATATTTTTAAAATTTGTCTACATTAAGGTTCACTCTTTGTGCTGTAAAGTTGTGTGGATTTTGACAAACGCGTGGTGTCATGTGTACACACAAATAGTTTCATTACCCAAAAAATTCCCTGTGTGCTTCAATTCGTTCAACTCTCAACCCACCCCGCGAACCCCTAGCAACCACTAATTAACTTACCATATAGTTTTGCCTTCTCCAAACGTCCAATAATTGGACTCATACAGTATGCAGCCTTTTCACTTAGCAGTAGGCATTTAGCATTCATCCATGTCTTTTCCTGACTTGATAGTTTATTTTCTTTCAATATTGAATAATACTGTTTATTTGTCTACCCATTGGAGGGCTACTTGTTGTATACGGTTTTTAGAGGTTATGAATTAAAGCTGTTTTAAACATCTGTGTGCAAGATTTTGTGTGCACATGATTTTCCAACCAGTTGGGTAAATACATAGGAGTAAGATTGCTGGATCTCATGGTAAAATTACTTTTAGCTTTCTAAGAAACTCCCAAACTATGACAAAATGGCTATACCACCAGCAATGAATGAGAGTCCATATTGATCGTCACCTACATTAGCAATTGGTATTGTCAGATTTTTTTTTTTAATTTGAGACATTCTAATAAGTATGCAGTGGTATCTAATTATTATTTTAATTTACAGTTCATTAATGGAAAATAATGTTAAGTGTCAGCATTACATTTACCTTCCATCTGTACATCTTCTTTGCTGAGATGTCTGGGCAGATCTTTTGCTCATTTTTAAATTGGATCATCTGTCTTCTTATTGATGAGTTTTAAGAGTCATTTGAATATTTTGGACACAAGACCATCATTAGGTACATGTTTGACAAATATTTTCTCCATCTGTGCTAGTTGTTTTACCCTATTAACATTTTTTTCCCCAGAGCAAACTTTAAAAAAAAGTTTAATAAATTCAATTTATCAATATTTTCTTTTATATATTGTGTTTTGGTGTCGTATTTGAAAACTTATCACCAAAACCAAAAATCAAATATATTTTCTGTTATATATTCTTCTGGAAATTTTAGTGTGGCATTTATCATTCAGGTCTATAATCCACATTGAGTTAATTTTTGCAGAAAAACCTTGAATATGTTTGTGTTGGTCTATTTCTGGGCCCCCTACCATATTCCATCGTTCTATATATCTATTCTTTCATCAATAACACACTGTCTTTATTATTGTATCTTTACAGTAAATCTTGGTGCATAATCTTTTTTATACGTTTTATATGTTGTATGATTGATTTGCTAATAAATACTTGAAAATTTCTTTTTCTATGTTCATGAGACATGTTTGTCTGTTTTTCCTTCCTTGTAGCATTCTCATCTGGTTTTGATATTAGGAAAATGTTTGCCTCAAAGGAAGAGTTTGGAAGTGTTCCCCCTGCTTCTACTTTCTGGAAGAGATTAGGGAAAATTCATACCATTTCTTCTCTAAATATTTGGTAAAATTCACGAGTGACACGATCTGGGACAGACGCTTTCTTTTTCAGAGGTTAAGGTTTTACTTTCTTCAATAGATAAATGTCTTTTTAGATTACCTATTTCTCCTGTGTGGATTTTTGCCTTTCAAGGAAATGGTCTGCTTTATCCAAAATAGCACATTCTAGGGCATACAGTTTTATAGCATTCCTTCATTATCCATTTATTGGGTCAGCAGTGATGGCCCCTACTTTATATCTGATATTGGAAATTTCCGATTCTTTTCTTTATTTCTAGCTTAATGCAGTTAGAGGTTTATAAATTTTAATGAGCTTCATAAATAACCAGTTTTTCATTTCGTTGATTTTTCTCTATTGTTTTCAAGTTAATTATTTTCTACTCTAAATTTCATTATTTCTCTTTTTCTACATACTTTAGGCTGTAATGACTTTTCTTTCTCTTGTTTCATAAGATAGATGCTTACATTACCGTTTTAGATCTTTATTCTTTCCTAAAATATGCATTCAATGCTGTAAACTATCCTCTAAGCATAACACAAATTCTGATAAGTTGTATTTTCATTTTAACTTGGTAAAAATATTTTGAAATTTGTCTTGAGGCTTCTTCTTTGACTTTTGTTACTTAGAAGCATATTGTTAGTATATTGTTTAATCTCTAAATATTTGGAGATTTTTCAGTTATTTTTCTGTTATTAATTTCTACTTTAATTCATTGTCATCTGAGAGCATGCTTTGTACATTTCATCTTCCTTTAAATTTGTTATGATATGTCTTTCTGCCCCAAATCTTAACCATTATTACTTCAAATATTTCTTCTGCTCTATTCTCTTTCCTTCTGGTATTACAGTTATGCTTGTCATATTGGTAGTTTGCCTGGTCATTTCAAATATTTGGTGAGTCCAGGGAATATTATTGATAAAAGTTTCATCTTTTTCCTATGGTAAATATGGGCGTGATCACTTCCACACTGTTTACATGTTGGAGTGGAAACTGGAAGTCTTCTGAAAGTGTTAGGAACCAATAATACAGAAACTTGCACCAACCCTTGTACTTCCTTCCATTGCACGAGTATAAAAGGCCAGAATGGCAAGTTGACAGAACTGTCATTCTGTCATTTGAAATTCTTTCAGTTTGGTCCAGTAATAAGAGGGACTTTAGGGCAATGGAGTTACACAATCTTGAGGGATAATATCCTGTGACCTGAAACTAGCTGGAAAACATTTATTATCAGGAAGAACAGTATTTATGAAGTTTGGATTATGGCCAACCTTGAAAGTTACTTAGATTTTCAAGAAACAAAATAGTCAAGTGCCAGTGCACAGGATTTGATGTAAAACAAAACCGAACAAAACAAAAACTAGTTGCATTATTGATTGATTAAATTCAAAGACGTATGCTTTGGAAAAATTAAGCATCCTCTTTTTTGTGGAAGTTTTTTTCTTGATAATAAAAGAAGTGAAATAATATAAACTCTTTTCTGTAATTTTTGGGAATTTGCTTGGCACATAGAAATCACTCAATATTAGTGATGATGCTGGTGGTGGTAACGGTGATGGTAGAGTTTCTGTGTTGTTGTTTCTATAGTATCAAAGCACATCTCACAGAAATCTTTAGATGTCACAGTGTCTCCTCTAATGCTCTATAGTCTATCATTAAGGGCTCTGCAAAAATCAGACACAATCTTTAGAGGACAGGGCTGACTCTCACTGGTCTCCTTGGGGAATGATGAACTAGAACACTTCTGATTGTTAATGTACCAAACGAGCACAAAAGTGTCCAACCAATTAGGTGTGTTTTGTTGACAGAGACTCTTTAGAAGGCTTTTAGAGAGTATTTGATGTGATATTTTATTCCAATACAGGTGTGTGTTAAATTATCTCCTAATCAACAGTGACCAGTGAGGCACTGGACTCATTTGAGAGGGAGCTTTCTGAAGCATGGTTCATCTGGTTGACAGATGTTTGTTATTAGACAACTGTGTTTCCTTCAGGATTAATGGTGGGTGAGATTATAATTTATAATGGGTTTATAATTTCAGGGATCACTGGTGTCGAAGTCTAAATGTCACTTCCTTAGACAAGTCCTCAAGAAACCCCAAACTAAATCAAGATCCTTAGTTATAATTTCCATTACACCTTTCACTTTTCATTTCCACCACTTACCACAGTTTGCAATGATGTCACAAGATCAGGTTTTTGATTGTCTTATAGGCTAGACATAGCTCGTAGTCCCACCACTTTAGCACCTGAACTTATAAAGAATGAAAAAATAGTTATGCAAGGAGATGCCAAAATACCAACTATTTTGGTAAGGCTTTAATGGGCTTGTGACTATTTTTGCAAAAGAAGTGGCAGAAATGTGCTGTGTGACTTCTGAGGCAATGCAGTTTCCAGCTTAGCTTACTCACTCACAGTTGGAGCTCTAACTACTCTGAGGCCACCACACTGTAAGAAGCCAAGCCTCACAGAAAATCTCCAGTCAGCGTACCTGGTTTTTCGCCTCCAAGCCTAGGTGCTGGGCGTGTAAGTGGGTGCTTCTGGGTGTCACTCCCAGCCTTACAATCATTGCAGCTGAGGGTCCAGATATTGTGGAACAGAGTCAAGCTGTCCTCGCTATATCCTTTCTAAATTTCTGAGCCTCAGAATTTGTTAACATAATACGATTATTCTTTTAAGTCACTGAGTTTGAAGATCATTTGTTACACATTAGTAGTAACCAGAACATGGAGAATAATGAAGATGTCACAAGAACATTTTAGAATTTGGATGAAGAACTAACTCTATAGGAATTTAGAATCAAATGATGGACTCCGCGTACAGAATCTAATTGCATATAATAGGAACCATATAATAAGTGCTTAGTATATCCTAAGCACTATGCTAATGACTTTATGTGAATAATCACTATAATTCTCATAATAACTCCATGTACTATAACTATCTCTATTTTTTAAAAAAGAAACAGGAGCTTGGACAGGTAAAGTAACTTTTTAAGTGTCACAGATACAATAAGGCTTCACAGGTGTCAATGAAATGCTCTGAAACTGGAGTGGCCCTTCAAAATTTTCCCAGTTGTGAGCAGGGAGAGAGTTCAGCCCTTTATATCCGGTGTCAACCAATCATAGGACTCGGGCTGCTCCAAAGAATCCCCTTAATTCATATGAAGTTTGAATATAAGATAGTCTATTCTATGGTGACAGAAATCAGGAGAGAGTTTTTAATTGGTGGAAATGTTGACTGGAAGGGGAGATTAAGTATGTTTCTGGGGGAGCATCTATGGAGCTGTTTATCAATTTGGATCTTAGTTACAGCATTGAGTTTTGCTTTTGATTATTCTCTGAGCTACACACTAAAAGTTTATAAATTTTTTTGTATGTATATTGGACATGAACATTTTTTTAATCTGCTAAGGAAATCCTGATTACCCAGCAAGACAAAGCTGAGTTTATTCCAGAATGCAAGCTTGGTTTAAAATTCACCAGACTAGCAGAATGAAGGAGATAAATAATGATCATTTCAATAGATGTAGAAAAAACCTTTGATAAATACTATTATTGGCAAAAAGTAATTGATAAGCATTATCTTCTCACCAACAAGAACTTTGGGGCTATCTCTTAGAAATGTTCTTCTTTAATTGCCTTTCACCTCTATTTGTCTTCACTCAAGAGCAAATCTCCCAAGAGAAAATCTGATTAGCCTTATTTTGATTGTGTCCACACTCCTCTGATAAGGGTAAGAGAGTCACTCTGATTCCTGCTGTACAGGAAGTAGGACTAAATATTAAAAAGTAGACAAAAATAAGAAACAATCACTTCAACATTTATTTTAACAAATATTCATTTGAATAAAGGAAGGGTTACAAGGTTCAAAGATGCAGATACATAAAACTAAATTTCATATATTCTGCGCTATAAATGGTTCACTGTGATTAGAAAGAAGGATATAAGTGAGAAAATTACTGGATATAAAATAACAGAGATAGACAAGAACTGGATCTCTAGTGACCTGTTAGCCCATGTAAGTAATATGGATTTAATTCTAAAGCAATAGGAAATCATTGAAGCATTTAAAGCAGAATGGACATGAGCTAATGTGTGCTTTAGTTAAGAAAGAACATGCTGGTATCCGTGATGAGAATGAATATAAGAGTGAGCCTCAAGCACAGAGATTAATTGTAATAATCCAGGTGAGAAATGAAGGGGACCCAAATTAATTGGTGATGGAATGAAGAGAAAGGGATAGATTTAATTGCAATTTATAAGGGAGCAGCCGTAAGGCTTCGCATCTAGCCGATTACACAGAATTGAGGTAAGGGAGAATGAAGAGTCAAATTGAAGGGTGATAGAGTGGAGGTTGAGTCTCATTACCAAGAGAGAATGTAAGAGAAGGACTGGTGAGCGGGAAAAGGTAAAGATAATGAATAAACCATGTGATCCATTCTGACTTCAAGTCTTCTGTTGGTCATCCCCCTGGAGATGTTCAGTAGGCATCTGAATACATAGGTCTCTTTTGAATTTATGTATAAGCGATCAGAAGGTGGTGAACAACTATTTAAACTGTTCCTTTAGTTTGAAACTCCCTTCCCTTACCCTCTTCTCTTTGAATACACCATTCGTCCTTCAAGGATATATTCAAGCGTCGCTTCTGAGAAGCTTTACCTGTCATGATCCCCCATACCATAAGAGACAAGAGAGCACGTTCCATTCTTCTCTGCTGTATTTTCCTTAGTACATCCAGAGCTGTCCATATTTAATTCTAACACGGAACTTAGCAAAATTATTTATATTCATCTAGAATTTAAACTCTATAAGGGCAAGGATTTGGTACATCTCTTCCGAACTCTAACTTTAAGCCAGCATTCTTCTTTGTAGATGTTGGGTGTATGATAAATATTTGGTGAACCCAATAAAGAAACAATGAATGAATGAATGAATCTGCAAACACAAACAGAGACTCTATAGTAGCCCTATTACCTCTAGGGTTTCTCCCAGAGCCTGGAACATAATATATAGACAATAAATAGTTTTAATAATGAAAACCTAAGAACTACAAAATTCTTTAAACTCCATAAGAAATTCATAAATATATGTGAATTGCTTTCATTTTCTTTTATTATTTCCAGTATTGTCTCTCTTTTGCTAGAAATAATAAGTATATTTTTATTTTAGCTGGAAAAATATATTGAGGTTTGTGCATCATATTTTAATAATATACATCATATTAAGAATGTGCTTTTTGTATTTCCTGCCCTTATATGTAATTTGCCCAATGTTTCAGAGCAGTAGAATTTTACAACATTCTTTTGCATTTCATTGAAACTCTGGCCACTAGCAGTTACTCTACTTTTTCTTCATGATTTTACACTTTAACTATCAATAATATTGAGAAATAATGACAAGTAAAAAGCCAAATGACATTCTAATTCACTCAGGAAGTGGCTCCTTAAATGCTCAGTATCTGGCTAATGCACCAGAAGGGGAAATGTACAGCAGGTGTTGTGTTTCCTAGACATTGGCTGTCCATTTAATCTTGCTACATTTACATACACAGTCTTGATTTTATCTTCTTACATTCTAGTTGTGGTTGAAGACTGTTCACAAATGGGATTATATGAGAGTATGTATGGGTTTGTAGGTATAGCATTGCTGAGGAAAAACATACTGAGCACAATGCAATTTCCAAGGAAAATGAAGCTTAGTTCTATTAGTAATACTTTTATAATGGTAATTCATAGTCATCTTCATCAAAAGCATTATAAATGCAATGGTCTTTAAAAGCAGAGGACACTGAGGGGCTTGTCTGATGGGGTAGTGGTTAAGTTCATGCGCTCCACTTCAGTGGCCCAGGGTTCGCTGGTTCCAATCCCGGTGTGGACCTACACATCAATCATCAAGCCACAATGTGGCAGCATTCCACATATGAAATAGAGGAAGATTGGCACAGATGTTAATTCAGCAACAATCTTCCTCAAGCAAAAAGAGGAAGACTGGCAACAAATGTTAGCTCAGTGCCAATCTTCCTCATGAAAAGAAACCCAAACAAACAAAAAAGAGGATGCTACTTTCACGTTTTTCTTTGTTCTTTTTTTTGTTTTTCTGGATGCCTCAAGTTTTAATTTTGAGCATCATATTTTGTACCATATGTTTCTTTTTGAAATTATATTTTTTAAATTATTCTCATGTTCTTTGAGTCAGTCAATGAAAATTCAACAGTAATGATGCTTCTTTCAAATAGCTTTATACCTTTTCTTTAATCTGTTGGTGACTAGTAAAATATATATCTAAGCTTCTTATGAGTTATATTTTATATAAGAATCAATATAACTCAAAATGAAGCCATACGAGTAGAATGCAAGGCTTTAGTTGAAGAGCTTCGCAATAGAGAATTTTGTTCCTAAACATTTTGTTTCTCCTCATGTATTTTCAGAAGCATGTAGTTCTGTCAGACTTGCAAAAACTGAATCTCTGTAAAAGTGTGGCATTTCTCTACTGAAAAACAAAGATTTTACATGGAAATAATTATTTCCAAATTGTTCTGTGGCTGAAATCATGGGGTTTTTTCCCCTTAAATAGGAGGTAAAATAATCTAGTGAAATTAATACTTGCTTTGGAATCAGAAATATGAATTTAAGCCACAGAACAGGTAGTTCATTGATGATGTTAAGCTCTGGAAGTTAATTAACTTGTGAATTTCAATTGCTTATCTGTAAAATAGGAGCATAATCACTCACGTCACATTGTAAGAATTAAGTGAAATATCATAAAAACACTACTACCATAGTGCTTATTACGTGCCAGGTAGGTTCTAAACTCTTTACATATGTTAATTTATGTAAATCACATATATATTATGCATATACATGATTTTTAGGATAGAGTCTGGTATATATAGTCAGGATAAATCCTATTAGCCAAATAATGAAAGTTGGACATTTTGAACAGGCAAATCAAGTGAGAAGAAAATATCATCAAAGCTGTTTGGAGAATGAAACACCAAGTCTAATATTTCTTTTTCAGTATTAGGCAGGCATATAACACGTAATTCTTGCTATTCATAATCCCTAGGCAACAGGAAAATTGGCAATTATTGAGTCTTTGATATAGAGCTTATCTAGGGAGCCTCAAAACCCCAGAATAGCTCAGAATGCCCAGGACTGGAAAAAAAGATGAGCACATGATGAGAACCCCAAGTAATTCAGTAATTCTAAGGAAAATTTTCTGAAGACCCATGATATTCCCCCTGTGCATGGCCATAAGTAGCCAGAGTGTGGCTGCAAAAACAAACCCAACCAAACAAAAAACCAAAACAACCTAGTCTCTGGTTAGCAGGTTTGTGGATAGTGTCTGAAAAAAGAAAGATTACCATCAGTATTCTAGGATGGGACCAGGGAAGATAATGGTACAATTGTGAAAAATTCAAAAGACTGTAAAATTTTTTGGAGAAATGGACCCAAAGAGTATATGAAAAACTCAGAAAATATCACACTCAATTATTTAAAAACAGGACTTGGTTATCAAATGTCATTATTGTAGGATTAGAAATCATCCTGTACTCTTCTATTCCTGAGGAATTTCAAGATCCGTCTAAAGCAATAAAAATTGTCCTAGTATAATTTTTATATAGCCTGTACCTTATTATTTATTATTAGAGATTTATATCTGCCCTTGGCTCCTGTCTGAGATTTCTTTGAACACTTGCTGAGCAGTTATCTTCTTTGGCAGTGGGGAAGAAATGATAGGGATGAGAGGCATAACTCAAGCTACCTATTTTTCTTTTTTACTAATTTTTAACACTTTCAACAACTCCTTATTGCTAAATGGCCTAAGCTTCCACTTAATGGTGCAAATCAGTGCTCTCTGGCAGATGTTAACAGAGATGGGAACAATTAGACTGACGTAAATACGATGTTCCCATGTACCCTGAATCTAATTCCGGAATAGGTTTGAAAAACACATAAATTGAGGGGCAATTTTTTCAGTCTATTTCCAAACAGAACAGAAGCATAGCATATTAGGAATAAAGAATGAAGATCATAGGTCACCTTGATGTGACAGAGTTGTGGAACCTGAAGGGCAGGTCTTGCCACCCACGGGAAGGGTGAGCGATCCCCTCCTCCCACTTGGGATGACTGATGACTGTGTGCGCTTCATGTGTGCATTAGTCTCTTTGCAAAACGTCTCATTACTTCCAACACAGAAGAGACCATGAATTGACAGGGTAAAAGCAATAAACCTAGAAAGTAATGAGAAAAAGTTAAAATTATCCTAGTGTGAATCAGAATCAAATTGTTGTCAAGAGCTTTAAGTAGAGAAAGGTGATATGGATGAAAACAAACAAACAAAATCTCTCCAGCTTAGTGGTTATCCAATTGCATAAGGTCCATCGGTTTGGGAGGAACGTGTCAACTCGCTGACTAAGCATCAGTAAAGAAGGACGAAGTGTAATGTGCAGATAACAGAAAGCAAGAGGAAATCTGTTACAACTCCGAGAAGGCAGGACCTCTTTGAAAGTAGGAAATAGGTGAGTATTTCAGGAGTACGGAGAGCCATACCTGAATAAACTTTGGGTAATTTGGACAGAAGTAATGTGCCTGGTGTATACATTCTAGCCTTTTGAACCTCAGTTTCCTCATCTGTAAAATAGTGCTGATAACCACTCATATTCTCTTAATTTTTTCTGTGATGTACAACTGAGATAATGCATGAGAAACAATAGCAAAAAACCCAGAAGGTAGTAGGTATCCGATTGGAGGCAGATGTATAATGTCTAGGTTTTAGTGAGAATGATGTAATGTAGGAGAATACAATCAAATCTCGATACAGCTAAATCTGCAATAAAATGAAACATTATTTCCCTAAGTTTTGTTTTTAATTTACCAGGATTGTAAACAAAATCTAATTGTTAAATCCTTACTATGTTATTGATCTGCAAGCAAATGTTTTTACATCTAAAATTTTTACTGAAATATGAAGATATCATTATTTTTATATTTCCTTTTTAAAAAAATAGTACTAATGAGCGGTCTGCCCTCTAGCATAGCAGTTAAGTTCACACCTCCTGCTTCAGAGGGCCGGGATTTTCTGGTTCAGATCCTGGGTGTGGACCTACACACTGCTGTCAAGCCATGCTGTGGCAGGCGTCTCACATATAAAGTAGAGGAAGATGGACATGGATGTTAGCTCGGGGACAATCCTCCTCAGCAAAAAGAGGAGGATTGGTGGCAGATGTTAGCTCAGGGCTAGTCTTCCTCAAAAAAAACCAAGTAAAATAAAATAAAATAAAAATAGTACTAATGATAAAACAGGATCTACATTGTTGAAGGACATTGTGCATTTATTTCAAAAAGAAAGACAATATGGATGAATAAACAACTCTGAAATTAACTGCCAAGTAAACATCTAAAATCATCACAAAATCAGAGATTCACCTGTACTCTTTCCTACCTAGCAGTCTAGTGTGTGTTTGGGTGTGGGGTGTGTATGAGAAAGAGAGAGAAAGAGAGAGAAAGAGAGAGAATCAGCAGCCTGGCCTCCTTATTCAGTTGCCATGAACCACTTTCCAGCTGCCCTGCCTCAGATTATTCTTTATCAGCTGAATCAGTCAATTAGTTCGTACAACAGAATTTATTGCCAGCTTAGTTTTATTTCCTTACACACCCCCTTGAAAGGAATATCATTTTACATGAACAAACCCCTTTCCTGAGCAAATACCAAAATGTGTACTTTTGTTTTTTTTACACTCTGGGAAAGAGCACATACACAGCACACCCTTATTTATTTGTGTTTGGTGTTTTGTTTGCCACAAAGCAGCAATCATAAATAACAGCCAGGAGAGGACAGAGAGTCAGCCTTTAATAATATTGTTCTGGGAATCCATCACCCAGCATTGAAAATGTCATATAAAATTCATATCCATAGCTGTTTACAGAGGGGAACAAAGAACAGTTGCACTTCGCAATGCTAGCACAATTCTCCAAAACATTGAGAAAGACGTCGCGTGCTCTGTCTTTTTTTACGCTTGTTTTTGGTATCCGGAGCTACGTTTCAGGGTTATATTGATTTTCATTCTGGCTGTGCTTGATTAATGTTTCAGGAAGGAGTCAGGTGCATTAGTGCAGAGCTGGATAAAAATATCAGGGCATTTTCTCAAGTCAAAGTGGGGCAGGGGTGAGACAAAAGCAACCCACCCACTGGTTTTATCTGGTAATGTGTACACACAATAAAATGAATCTCTAAAATTGACAGCCACATGGCCTGGTTAACAGGAAGCCTGACGCTCTTTTCAACACTTGCTATTCTTATTAACGACCTGTCAGCAACTTTTGGCTACCAATAAAATATTAGTGTTTGTGAGAACATTAGTGATCTTTTTATTGTTTTTTAAGATTTAATCTCTAGGTTAAGTGTGTTCACCTTATAAATTTGCTTCCCAGAAGGTACATTCTTTAGTAATTGCTTTTCCTTGATAAGGATTTCTCACTCATTACAGGAAAACCACAAATGTAATAGTTAAGGGACAATTCCTTTGTAGCAACATTTTTCATCCTGACCCTATTCCCAAGGTTGAGAAATTGCTCGTCAGTTTAATGTTTTCTATTTGTTTCTTTGTCAGCTGCATTTTTCTATTTTAATAGCTCATTTTCTACCATCCACAATTCCTTTCTTCATATCAGTTTGGCTTCTGCATTATGTGACTGTTACATGACGCTCACAGTTTTCTCGGAAACTATTATAATGTCCACAGATTGTCACTCAGATAAACAATCACACACATCTAATTAATGTGATTTGCAAACTCCCATTCATCTCTAAGAAGGAAATACATTTTGTAGAAATAACAGATAACCATTTAGACCCACCGGTTATTACTAGCTTTTGAAATATAATATTTTATTTAAAGAAATGTTAATGATTACAGTGAATGAAAATGCATTTAATAAAACACACTCAGTAATTCAGTTCAGTTGTAATCAAAGGTTATCTTAATTAGAACTTTGGAAGAAATCAACACTTTTGTTATCTTTGGCAGTTCTCACATTTGCTGAAATTATACAGCCTACAGGGAACATGATTAAAAATTCAGCTTGAAGATGTCTTTAACACTGCCAAAAACTAATAAATTTCAGAAGTCCAGTAGCCATATAATGAGGAACTGATTATGAATGAAACACACTACGTATAATAAATGGAGACAGTCCCCAGCGTCGAGGTCAAGTGCATTCACTTACCATGCCCCAGTTCTTTAACACAGCATCACGTGGGAGTTTGCTCCAAATGAGAATCATGATTTTTTGTCTTCCTGAAATTACGGAAAAGCTTTCATTTCCTAATGCTGACAAAATTTAAAAAAATACAAGTAATGTAATTTCTTCAACTCATGTTTCTCTAGCCTTAAAATCATAGTTCCTATTGCATCAGGTCCGTTTATTTTCTCTGAAACATCTCTTCTGGAGCCCTCAAGATTTAATCTGGACTAATTATTTTCTTGACATGTTCCAAAATTATTCACTTCAGTGTTTTCCAGGGTTACTGGAAACTCAGTCTTCCTCTTTCATTTTTTTTCCTTTGGCATTGTTTTACTGTGGTTTATTGTCAACTATCTTCCTCTGAAAGGGATACAAGGAAGAAAATGTGTGTTCTTACATGTCTGAAAATATATTTATTTTGACTTTATGCCTGATTGTTCCTTGGAGGGATAGAATAAGTAAATTAAAAAATTATTAAAAAGTCATTTAATCTAAGAGGTTTGAGCACTGTCTTTTCTGTTCCATTGGTCTTTTGGGGGAGTTTCTGGATTTTCTATTACTTCTTTTTGGTTGAGATGATTGTAGATTCATGTGAGGTTGTAAAAAATAAATCAGAGAAACATTTTGCAAAACTATACTATGCTATCACAACCAGAATATAGGCACTGATACAATCTACCAGTCTTATTCAGATTTATCCAGTTTACCTGCTCTCCTGTGTGTGTGTGTGTGTGTGTGTGTGTGCAGTTGCATTCAATTCTATACAATTGTATCACCTGTGTAGGTTCCTGTTTCCACCACCAGTGTCAAGATACTGAACAGTCCCAACACCACAAGTATCCCTCCTGTTGCCATTTTGTCCCCACAGCCACGTACCTCCTACCTCCTACTCCTCCCCTCTGCAGATCCTGGACACGACTAATCCGTCCACCATTCCTAAAACTTCATCATTTCAAAAATGTTATATAAACAGAATCATACAGTATGTAAGCTTTTAGGATTGACTTTTTCCTTAAGCATAATTCCCTGAAGATTCATCCAAGGTGTTCGTGTACCAATAAATTGTTCTTTCACGTTGCCAAATAGCATGCCATGATACGTATGTAGTACAGTGTGTTTAACCGCTTACTTGCTGAAGGATATCTGGACTGATTCCAGTTTTTTGCTATTATCAAATAAAGCTGCTTTTAAAATATGCATACGGACTTTTTTGTGTGAGCCTAAGTTTTCATGTCTCTGGGATAAATGCCCTGGGATGAAAGTGCTGGGTCATATGGCAGCAGCATTTGTATTTTTTCCAGACCCTACCAAACTATTTTCAAGAGTGTCTGTACTATTCTACATTCCCGCCAGCAATGTATAAGCAATCCAGTGTCCACATCCTTATCAACATTGGGTGGTGCCAATATTTTCTTACTCTAGTCATCCCAATAGATGTGTGATATCTCATTACAGTTTTAATTTGGGTTTCCATAATGAACTAATGAAGTGGAACATCTTTTCATGTGCTATTTGTTGTCTGTATGTCATCTTCAGTGACAAGTATGTTCATTTATTTTGCTCATTTTCATATTGGACTTTTTTGTGTTGATCTTCAAGATTTATATACATTCTAGATGCTACTCCTGTGTCAGATACATGGTTTGCAAATACATTCTCCCAGTCTGTAGTTTTTCTTTTCATTCTCTTCACATAAGTACTCACATAACAATTTTTTTTTATTTTGATGAAGTCTAATTTTTAAACCCATCTTTTCTTTTATGGATAATGCTTTTATTCTAAAATTTAAGAACTCTTTGCCAAGCCTTAGATCCCGAAGATTGTCTATTATTTTTTAAATTATCTTTCTTTTTATGTTTTACAGTTAAATCTATGTTCCATTTTGAGATACTTGTTTAGAAAGTGTGAGGTTTAACTCAAGTTTCATTCTTTTGCCTATGGATATCCAGTTGTTCCGTGACCATTTATTAAGAAGACTATCTTTCCTCAGTTGAATTATTTTCCATCTTTGTCAAAAATAAACTGGGTATATGATGTGAGTCTACTTCTGCTCCATTGATCTCTGTAACTCTCCCTCCGCCAGTGATACACTCTCTTAATTACTGTAGCTAAATGTTAAGCTTTAATACTGTGTAGAGCAATTCCTGTGATTTTATTCTTCATCACAAGATGTTTTAGCCATTCTAGGGCCTGTGATTTCTATTTAAATTTTATAATATAACTGTCTGTATCTACAAAAAACCTTGCTGGGATTTTGGTAGGCATTGCGTTAAACCTATAGGCCCATGAAGGGAGAACTGACGTCTTTAATGTGCTGAGTCTTCCAATTCATGAACACTCTTTATATCTCCATTCACTTGCATCTTCCTTGATTTCTTTCATCAACATTTTGTAATTTTCTGCGTACATATATTGCATATATTTTGTTAAGTGTATATCTAAGTATTTAATTTTCTTTGGTGTGATTGTAAGTGGTATAGTGCTTTAAATTTCTGTTTGCACATATTCATTGTTAGTATGTAGAAATGCCGTTGATATTTATGTGTTTATCTTGCCTCCTGCAGCCTTGTTAAACTGAGTTCTCAGTGCTAGGAGTTATTTGTAGACTCCTTGGGATTTTCTATGTAGACAATCATGTTATCCACAAATAGAGATAGATTTATTTCTTAATTTAAATCTGTATGCTTTCTTTTTTTTATTGCTTTCACTAGAATTTCTGGTACTATATTGAATAAGAGTGATGAGAGAAGATATTTTGCCTTGTTCCCAATCTTTGGGAAAAACATTTAGTCTTTCACTTAAGTATGATAATAAATGTAGAATTTTTGTAAACACTTTCTTTCAAGTTGAAATAATTCCCCTGTATTACTAACTGGCTGAGAGTTTTATCATGGATGATTACGGAATTTTGTCAAATTTTTGCACAAATATATCAAAAATTTGCTGCTGTAACGTTTCTATAAAATTATTTGCTTAAAGCAAAACAAATTCATTCCCCTACAGTCCTAATGTTCAGAGGTCCTAAAACTATGTGTTAGCAGGGCTGTGTTCATGTAGGAGGCGAGGAAAGAAACTGCTGCCTCGCATTTTCAGCTTCTGGAATGCAGGCCTGCTGCATTCCTTAGCTCATAACCTCTTCCTCTATCTTCCAGATCGGCAGCACGTCATCTGCAAATTTCTCTCTCAATCTCTCTCACTTTATCTAGCTAGCTAGCTCTCTGCTTCTTCCACCTTTGCTTCTTATTATCACGTCATTCTCCAACTCTGACCCTCTTGCCTCCATCTCATAAGGACTTGTGTGATTACACTGAGCTTACCCAATAATCCAGGATAATAATCACATCTTCAAAGTCCTTTTTGCCAGATAAATTAACATATTGATAACCTTAGGGATTAGGACATGAATGTCTTTTGGGGAGGAAGTACTATTTTCTCTAACGCAGATCATATTGATGTGGGGTCGGTGAGCCGAGGAGTCGAAAGAAAGATTTCTTGGACTCTCAAGATCTGGCAGTAGTGCTCTTTTTATTTAGAGAATAGTGTGGAATAGCATGGGGACAGGACCCATGGGCAGTCAGAGCTCCTGCTGCTGCCCCGAGTTGAGGGTTAAGGCTAATTTTATAAGGCATGGGTATGTGACTTATTTTTACTGGAAAAAGAAAAGATGATGTAAAAAGTCATAAAATGATTTCAGTGCAGATGGGGTCTGGTTATCATGCGGTCATACAACTTTTAGATACGAATCTGGTCATATAGATCGGTATGTAGGTGAGGATGCCCTGGGCTTCTCTCCCTGGGGCAGCCCTAATTCATACCGTAAAAATCCACCAGGTCATATAGTTTGGCATGTAGGCCAGGTCACCTTGGGCTTCTCTACCTGGGGCAGCCTTAATCCACATCAATATGATTTGTCTCCCTTAGCTTGTTCATATAGTGGATGACACTGATTGATTTTCAAATGATGAACCAGCCTTGCATACCTGGGATAAACCTCACTTAGTCAGTTTGTATAATTATTTTTATATATGATTGGATTCTATTTGCCAATATTTTGTTGAGGGTTTTCAATTCTAAGTTCATAAGAGATATTGGACTATAAGTTTTGTGTGTGTGTGTGTGTGTTTTATCTTGGTCTTGTTTTAATATCAGGATAATAATATCTCATAAAATATATTGGAAAGTGTTCCCTCTTTTTCTATTTTTTAAAGATATTATGTAACATTGGTATTAATGCTTTTAAAGTGTGGTAGAATTCTCCAGTGATACCAAACTCAATTCAAATTTAGTTTCTTTGTTGGGTATAGACTACTCAGATCTCTAATTAGTCTTGCTTGAGGTTTGGTAGTTTGTACTTTTTGAGAAATTGATCTGCTGTTTTGGGAGAAGGGAGAGTTTTAAAATTATAAATTAAACTTACTTAATAGCTTTCCAGTAATCCAAATTATTTATTTAGGATTATGTGAGTTGCGTAGTTTGTGTTTTTTTCAGGAATTGGTCAATTTCATCCATGTTTTCAAATTTATGTATCTAGAGCTGTTTTCATTATTTCCTTGTCATGCTTTTGATGACTATAGGTTCTCGAGAGATATCCTTCATTTCATTCCTAATATTGACAATTTGTGTCTTCCCCCTTTTTTCCTTTGTTTTGCAAGAGGTTTATCGATTTCATTGATCTCTTCAAAGAATCAGCCTTTCTTTACTTGAAATTAACTATTACTTTAACGTTTTCCATTTCATTAATGTCCACTCTTTATTGTTTCCTTCCTTCTACTTCTAATCCTCCTCAAACTCTTCCAAAAACTGAAGAGTGGGACATTCCCAAATTCATTTAACCCTGATACCAAAGCTAAATGAGGACACCCCAAGAAAAGAAAATTACAGGTGCATATTTGTGGTGAATGTAGATGCAAAAATCCTCAAGAAAATACTAGCAAACTGAATTCAAAAGCACAAAAGAAGAGGAGCCAGCCCAGTTTCTCAGTGGTTAGGTGCACATGCTCCGCTTTGGTGGCCTGGGGTTCACTGGTTCGAGTCCCGGGTGTGTTAGGCATCCCACATATAAACTAGAGGAAGATGGGCATGGATGTTAGTTCAGGGCCAGTCTTCCTCAGCAAAAAGAGGAGGACTGGCAAATGTTAGCTCAGGGCTAGTCTTCCTCAAAAAAGAAAAAAAAAACACAAAAGAAGAATGTACATCATGACGAAGTGGGATATATCCTTGGGATGTAAGGATGGTTCAATGTACCAAATCAGTAAATGTCTTACACCACATTAACAGAATGAGGGATAAAAGTCATATGATTACTTCAATAGATGCAGAAAAATCATTTGACAAAATTCAACATGCTTTTATGATAAAAACTCCCAATAAATTGAGAGGAACATGTCTCTACATAATAAAGGCCTCATATGGCAAGCCCAACGATAACATCATACTCCATGATAAAAAGCTAAAAGCTTTTCATGCAACATCAGTAACAAGACAAGGATACCCACTCTCACCACTTCTACTCAGCATAATACTGGAAGTCCTAGCCAGATAAATCGGGTAAGAAAAAGAAATCAAAGGCAACCAAATTGGAAGAGAAGAAGTAAAATTGTCTCTCTTGGTGGAAGATATGATCTTATATATAGAAAACTCTAAAGACTCCATCAGAAAACTGTTAGAAGTAATAAATAAATTCAGTAAAGTTGTGGGATACAAAATCAACATAAAAAATCAGTTGCATTTCTATACACTAACAACAAATTATTGAAAAGAGAAATTAAGAAAACCAGCCAACTTACAAAAGCATCAAAAAGAATAAAATCCTTAGGAGAAAATTTAACCAAGGAGGTAAAAGATCTTACACTGAAAACTGTAGGACATGGATGAAAGAAATTGAAAAAGACATAAATGGAAAGATATTCCATGCTCATGGATTGGAACAATTAATATTATGAAAATGTCCATACTACCCAAAGCAACCTAGAGATTCAGTGCAATTCCTATCAAAATTCCAGTGGCATTTTTCATGGAAATAGGAAAAACAATTCTAAAATTCACATGAAACCACAAAAGACCCTGAACAGCTAAATCAATCTTGAGAAAAAAAGAACAAAACTGGAGGTACCATGCTTGCTGATTTCAAACTACTCTATAAAGCTATAGTAATGGAAACAATATGGTATTGATGTAAAAACATACACATGTACCAATGGAACAAAACAGAGAGCTGAAAAATAAACCAACCTGTATACTGTCAACTTATCTTTGACAAGGGTGCGAAGAATATATCATAGGGAAAGTACAGTCTCTTCAGTAAATGGTGCTGGGAAAACTGAATATCCACGACCAAAGATGAAATTGGGCCCCTATTTTACATCACTTATAAAAATTAACTTAAAAAGAATTAAAGACTTAAATATAAGCCTTGAAACCATAAAACTCCTAGAAGAAATATCAGGGAAAATCTCCTTGACGTTGGTCTTGGCAATGATTCTTTGGATATGATACAAAAGGCACAAGTAAGAAAGCAAAAATAAACAAATGGAACTATACCAAACTAAAACTCTACTACATAGTAAAGGAAATAATCAGCAAAACGAAAAGCAATCTACAGAGTGAGAGAAAATATTTGCAAACCATATATCTGATAAGGCGCTAATATCTAAAATATATAAGGAACTCCTACAACTCAACAGCAAAACATTCAAATAATCCTATTAAAAATGAGCAAAGGATCTAAATTGACAATTTTTCAAAGAAGTTATGCAAAAGGCCAACAGATCTATGAAAAAGTGCTCAATATCACTAATCATCAGGAAAATGAAAATCAAAACTACACTGAGATATCACCTCACACCTGTTAGATGGCCATTATCAAAAAGATGAGAGAGAAGTGTTGGAAGATGTGGAGAAAAAGAAATTCTTGCATATTGTTAGTGGGATTGTGAATTCATACAGACACTATGGAAAATAGTATGGAGGTTCCTCAAAAAATTACAAACAACACTACCATATGATCCAGCAATCCCACTTCTGGGTATTTATCCAAAAGAGTTGAAATCAGGATCTTGAAGAGATATCTGCACTCCCATGTTTTTTGCAGCATTTTTCACAATAGCCAAGATATGGAAACAACCTAAGTGTCCACTGATGAATGAATAGATAATGAAATTGTAGTATATACACAGAGTGGAATATTACTTAGCTATAAAAAGAAGGAAAACCTGCCATTTGTAACAACCTGGTTGAACCTGGAGGACATTAAGCTAAGTGAAATATGCCAGACAGAGAAAGACAAATACTTATTATTTGTTACTTATTATTAATACTTAACTTATTTATGGAATCTAAAAAAAAATGAATCATACAGAGAGTAGAATGGTAGTTTCCAGGCTCTGGGGAATGGAAGAAATGGGGAGATGCTGGTTAATGGGTACAAACTTTTAATTATACGATGAATGAATTCTGAGGATCTAATGTACATCATGGTGACTAAAGCAAATAATAATGAATTATAAACTTGAAATTTGTTAAGAGAGTAGATCTTAAGTGTTCTCACACATACACAAAAAAGGTAACACTGTGAGCTGATGGATTTGCTAATTACCTTGAATGTGATAATCATTTCACAACATATGTGTATATGAAATCATCACCTTGCACGCTTTATATACATACAGTTTTATTTGTCTGTTTTCCTCAATAAAACTGGAAGAAATAAAGAGTATATTGGTATCAGCTTTTTACCCATTTAGATGAAGTGTTGAAACTTTCTTTCAATTTAGATTCCTTTATCTTTCTCACTTTTAAACATCACTGTCACATATTAGACAGCAGTATAATTTTTGTTTTAATCATCAAATATAATTTATAAATCTAACGGAAAAGATAGCTATTATATGGATGTTTATTTCTGCTCTTTCTGTTGTTTCTTCTTTCTATCTGACACTCTAAATTTCCTTCTTCTTTGGTTTCCTTTCTTTTAGAAGAACTTCCTTTAGCCACTCTGTAAGACTGGATCTTCTAGCAACAAATTATTTTAGTTTTTCCTTTATCTGAGAATGCTTTTATTTACCTGTTATTTCTGAAGTATAATTGGATATAGAATTCATGGTGGATAGTTCTTTCTTTTCAGCACTTGAAAAATATTGTGCCATTTCCTTTTGTCTTCAGATGATAAATCTGTAATTTAAGTTGATGTTGCCCTGTAGGTAATTTGTCATTCCTCCTTGGTGCCATTCAAGATTTTTTCTTTATCTTCAGTCTTCAAAAGTTTAATTATGATGTGTTTTGGTGTGGATTACATAGAGTTTATCCAATTTAGGATTCTTTCAGCTTATTGGATCTGTAGATTTGTACCCATTATCATATTTGAGAAGTTTTTAGCCACCGCTTTCCAAATACTCTTTCAGCCTCATTGCTTTTCTCATTTTGGGACTTTAATAATATGAAAATTGAACTTTTGTTATTGTCCCTCAGTTGCTGAGACAGTTCTTGTTTTCTTTGGTGTATTTTTTTCTCTGTTATTCAGATTGAATGAATTCTATTGTTCTTCCTTCAATTTAACTGATTATATGCTGTCATCTCCACTCGACTATTAAGCCCTTTCAGCAAGTTTCTTTTTAAATTATGTGGTTATATTTTTCAGTTCTATAATATCTTTTTTATTCTTTTTTATAACATCTACTTCTTTTGTCTCTTTGTTTACGTTTTCATTTGTTTAAAGAGAATTATAATTGATTGTTGAAGCATTTTTATGATAGCTTCTTTCAAATCCTTGCCAGATAATTCCAACATCTATTTCATCTTGGAATTAGTGTCAGTGAATTGTCTTTTCTCATTAAAGATGTTACTTTTCTTGGTCCTTAGTATGACAGCGGATTTTTTGTTGTAAACTGGACATATTATCTTTTTTTGTTAGGAAACTCTGAATCCTGTTTAAATCTTTCCTTTCAGCAGGGAGTCATCCTGTTTAGCATTAGCATGCAGGTCTTAGCCTATTTCTGTGGACTGTCGTTCCAAATACAATTTGATTTTTTTTGTCTTTTGCAGTATTATTTTGGACTTCATTTTTCTGGTGCCACTGGGACTTCCACTGGTCCTTACTGGTGATGCCTGAGAGAATGGAAGGATTTACCCCATGCTGGGCTGCCAGATGTCTCTCAGTAGAGGAGGAATGTGGTGGAATCCTTCTATCACTCCCCCCACCATCTGCCCTGCTGTCTCTGGGCAGGAACAGTGAATCTCTGGCCCAAGGGGAAAAAGAAGCATCTTGGTCAGTGTGAATCTACTGCTGTAGTGGATCTCTCCTGTTGGCTCTGCCTACCTTCCTTCATATCTCTTAGGGGAAAAGGTAAGACTCGGGCCTGGTAGAGGAGAGTGCTTCCCTTTGCTGCTTATTTCTGTTGGAGCTCCCAACCCATCTGCTGATTACCACTGGTATCAGGCTGGCCTGCTGTTGTCAGGAGAACACTCATTCATCAAAGGGAAGAATAAGTCTACCTGAGCAGTCTTCTGTTGCTAAGTAGGGGGTCAGTAAACACCAGGTCTCGGTGGTCTTCCTCTCTTGAGTGGGAGCATCTAAGACTCTCTGCCACTATTCCTCCAGTTTGGGCATCTCAACCAGCTCACCTTCTTACCACCTTTCAGAGTTCTCCTTTTGTTTTTTGCATCTTTTCTGGGAATTATATAGATGTGCTTAGCAGGGAAGGGTAGGGAAAAACAGATCTACACCATTTTGTCCAAGCTTGAAGTCTTCAATTTTCTTTTACTTTTGTCTTCCCCTGTTATTTTGAAATTTTACTAGTGTGTGTCTAGGTGAAAACTTAAAATTATCTTCATCTATACTAGAAAGGGCCTCAAGTTGAAGCTCATGTTTCTTTTCAGCAGCAGGAATTTTCCTTCCAACATTTCTTTGTTAATGTCATCACAGACATTCCACCTATTCCCTCATCTTGTGACTCTTATCACTTGAATATTGGCCCACCTGTAATGACTATTTATAGCTTTTTAATTTTTTTCTCTTCTGAAGTTTACTACATCTTTATCATCTTGCTATATGTTCTAGAAATGTCACTATTATATTCAAGTACTTGTACACTTTTTTTTTCAATTTGGCAACTATATTTTTTAATCTCTGAAAATACTCTTGTTTTTCCCCATTTTTCCTAACATCATTATATTGTTTCTGCAAATCAATAGCAATATCTTTTTGAAAAGCTCTGAAAACTAATTATAGGTTTTGTTTTTAAGTTCTTTTCTGTCTCCTAAATTATCTCTGATTTCTCCATGGTTGATTTTTTTTGTTTATTTTCTCTTCTGTCTCGTATTTTTACTCTGTTGCTATTTTGAGTCTCTGCTAAGCGTGTAGTACACAGCTATTGTTGTACATGAAGCTTACTGATTGTTAACTTGATATATGAGAAGAGCATTTTCTTCCATTTACAGTGAGTTAGGTGTGCTGTCTATATCTGTGGTTTCTCACATGTTTCAATGATGAGAAGAGCAACTCCCCACAGGTTTGCTCAATTCTTCAGACACCAACTTTACCATTTTTTCATCCTGGGGCCAAATGCTTGACTGCATGGTATTTTTCACTTACATAGTGTACAAAAACTTGTTTTCTTTGTTAAACTTCAATCAATTCCCCTGTTTTCGGCACTCCTTCTCACTTTGGCCCTGTAACCAAAAGTTCGGTCTCTGAACCCGATGCCAAGCCAAATAACGAGAACAGAGTTTTGAGTGGAGAGGAAAGGTTTTTACTATGCCAGGCACAGGGAGCAAAGCAAGGGCTCATGCCTCAAAAATTGCTAGCTCCCCGATGAGGAACGGGTAGGGATTTTTATTTGGGGTTTTGGGTTGGGAAGGGGGGCGCATGTAGCTTGTGCAGTTTGGCATTTTCCCACTAGCCTGCATTTGGCCTTGAGAGCTGTTGTCTCGTCTTCTTGTTCGAGGCGGGTTCCAGCGCCGGGAGTCGAGAAGTTGAGGGCTGGGAAGCCTCCGCTCCATGATATTCTTGAGAAAGCAGCTTTCCTGGCAAAGTTCAAGGACACATGATTAGCTAAACTTTAGTGTGCCTCCAACTCCAGGCCACCTGGGCTTTGAACAATTTGTAACTCCCATTTAGTTGTAAAGCTCAAGGAGTCCAAGTTTAAAGAAACAGGTATTTACATATGAGTGGAGCTAGAGAAGCAGGAAAGGGGGTGGTGGGTTTTAGTTTTAACGCCATATACGCTGGGTTCAATGTGGGGGAACTGATATCAGGGCTGATGTTAAGAGCCTGTAACAGCCCTGTGAAAAACTACCAAAGAGAAGCCTAAAATCTTTCCTGGGTTTGACTAGGCAATCTGCATTCATGACATGCTGATATCTTCCTCTTTGCTTCATCCATGAGCATTCTCCAGAGTCCAGCTGCAGAAAATTTTAAAAATCCTCATTTACTTATGAAGACTTTGTTCTCTTTGCTGTGGTTACTGTATTATTTTTCTATTTCTATTATTTCTATGGAGCATTGGGTGTGCACTTGAGGGATAATGGGACATAGATGCTTGTGCTAAGTCTTCCATCTTAAATTGCAAGCCTATACATAAGATTTAAGCACTAAATTACATTTGTTATTAAGATATATTTGCCAACAGAGAAAATCTCTTGACCATAACATTTATCAATAGCATTTAGAAATGACAACAAAAATACTGTCTATTATATTGTTCTTGCCATGACAACCAAATTACAGCAACGATTTCCCCAAAGGGTTAAAAAGGGAAACTGCACATTGGATTCTCTTAAATTCCTCTAAATATTATAATATTTTTAGAAATCTCCTTTGATCTACCTTTCACCCAAGTAAAATAAAATATTCTTGAATTTCTGAATATTGCTTCTTTCCCTGATTTTATTATGGTTACATACATATTTGTCATAGAAAAAACTGAAACATTTAAAAGAGTGTCACATTAAATAATTTAAATGAAATTTGCTTAAATACCAGGTCTATCTATATGTAAAGCATTATACATAAGAAAATGTATACAATCCTCTTTTATATGTACATATTTTGAAACTAGACCCAGAATGTTCCTACTGTTTGATCTGTCATGCACTAAAAGTGTGACTTAAGAAAGTCATTTGATTTTCCTGGGTTCACTTCTCCACCTGAGAAAAGAAGGGACTTTGCTAGGTAAGTACACACTTTTCTCAGTATTTTACATTTTATAGAGTTACGTCTTGGTCTGTTTATGCAACTTATGTTTGGAACATCAGCAGTTAAGTTGAGGAATTTCTAGTTTTAGGGTCCTACTTTATTTGCTAATATTTAAACATCAATGAAATATTCTGGCCATTCTGGAGAATTTTTTAAAATGTTACTCAACTATTTAATTAACTTCAATAAGTGTTATTGAGTCTTTGTTTCTGTCAAGGCATTGAAATTATTTTACCAACTGAGAAATTATTTTACCAACATAAGTAACATTTTTTAAAATGTTACTCAACTATTTAATTAACTTCAATAAGTGTTATTGAGTCTTTGTTTCTGTCAAGGCATTGAAATTATTTTACCAACTGAGCTAACTGTGCTGCAACCAGTTTGACATTTACACACAAGAAAGATTAAAATTAGCGTACTTATTTGGCAGGACTATGTGTGATAGATACTTCAAGGTGCTTGCTACATATCCATTTTCATTTTTCTCCTTTCTAATTGAACTCTGATATTTTCAGAACGATAGTGCACCAAGCAGAAATTATTCAACCTTCTAGACCCCCCAGGCAATTAACTTTGTGTAACTGACCTGTATATAACCAATTAGATATAAGCTTCAGTCTACTGTTGGCACTTCCAAAATCCTAAAAAAAGTATCAAACTTGCTAGTACTCTTCTTTGGCCATTCACTTTCTCGCTTTTTAATTTTTTTACGGAGGCAGCAACCATCTTTCTAGCATAAGGCAACAAGTAACAGAGTAAGGATACTGGAAAAGAAAGATAGAACCACTCTTTGAGATTGATTACATTATAGAAGCATCCATACAACCTTTGGTCTCCTTTATGTCCGAGGTTTCCTGTTACATGAGAAAAGTAGACTTCCATCTAGATAAATTTCTGTTGGTATATTTCCAGTATGTGAAGCTAAACATTTTAATTTTGCAGTGTCTTCATTGTCCAATTAAATAAACACGTGCTGATTTAATAACATATGAATAGTATAGTATAATATTAAAATCGTCTGTTTTTTATTGTGAATAAAGGCAATCAGACGATACATCTGTTATGCAGATTCAAGTAACACCATATTTTAAACCTCTGAGAGGTGGCATGCACTTGCTGGGAGGTGTCATTTCTGCATGTAGGTTACAGTATTACCAAATTAGTGAAAGTCACAGTTGTAGAAAAAAGAAAGCTAGACATCTAATCACCATACAATTTGATCTGAGAGAAAAAGAGCAGTTCATTAGGTGGTCTAAATATGGAAGGACATTTAAAGCAGAAAGATCAACATGTTCAAATATATAGAGGCACAAAATTGCATACATTTAAAGAATGTCAAACAATTCAATAACTGTTTTCCTAGTAATCTATAAACTCTGAGGACAGTGAAGATCTTGTAAATTAAGTTCATCTGTAGCCCTTAACACTGTGCCTGAACACTGCAAGCACTCAGAAATATTAATTAAATAAACGAGTAGGTAAATGCATTTATGAAAAATTCCATGTGGTTTGGAGGTGATGGAGGAGAAAAAGACAGGAAATGTATTCATTCTTGTTTAATGATTAATTGTATTCCTGGCGTATTTCTCAAAATCAAGTTCTCACTATTTAACGTGATTAGGTTAATTATCTTAGGGAGGCTATTTTTCTCTGAAAGATAAAGCAATATGCCTATATATGTCCAATATTAAAGAATGGGTATGATTTATAGGGGTTTACTAAACACTTAATATTGACCATGTTAAACATGATGGAATTTGAAAAATAAATGTCAGATAATAACTGCTTAATTCACTAAATTAATTTCATGCATAAGATTTCACTATTTTATGCAATTTTTAAAACAACTTGGGGGTATTAGTAATAGATATGAATTTGAAATATATTTCAGTAAAGGATTTCGTAATGAAGTTACATTTAAGAAATATGTATGTGACTAGTACCAGGTCAGATGAGTTATTTAAAACAATTAATTTAGAGATTTGACTTTCTTAATTTAAATAAATATTTCCTGCAAGAAAACGTATATTCTTAAAAATTAAATCCATCTGTCTAGCCAATCTCTATTTCATCCTGAATTATAGCTTACTTTTACATAAAGTCATAAAAATTGCATTCTTCCAATTTCTGTTGGTAATCAACTGTGACATTAAATGGCATAAATCTTTGTTCAATTCATTACCTGCTTCTTTGAAGAAATGAAAATAAAGTACATCTAAAAATGGCGATTATAGCAAGCACAAGAGATTCTAACTTTTTTGATCAGTTCTTGGAAGTTTCTGTTTGGATTTAAACTTTTCCTGCCATTCAGCTGTAGCAGTAAAAGAAAACTGGCCTTATTTTTCAACTAAGGATGATAGCTTAAAACTTAAACTTTTTATTATTTCAGATCAATTTGAAAAGCGTCAGTCAAGTATAGTTCTGTGTTGTTTAGCTCAAACCTCAGGCAAAGCCAAGGAACGTAACAGCCTAATGTAAGGGTAGCTGGACAGCCAGAGCAGATGAGTCTAGACCAGTAACTCTCCTGAGACGGACCCACTCTGTTGCACTGAGTGCATTTCTAGACCAATCTATGCCTAAAGTTTTCATTACCCATGAAAGATAAATTATTGATTATACCAATAAATTGGGGAGATGATCCATAGGTCTATGACTTATAGAGCACTTTCGAATCTGGAAAATTTTTTAAATTGCAAATTTTAGAGAAGTTTTTTATGAAGAAAAATTTCAAACATGCCAAAGTGGATAAAAGAGCATAATTAAATCCCCAACACATATCAAATGTTCAAGAAGTATCAAGATTTCTCTCCTCCATTCATTATTATTAAAATTTCTTTACTAAAATTTTAAGATAAATCTCAGAACTTATGTAATTCTACCCCATGTACTTCCGTTGGCATTTTTTAAAAGATAGGCAGTTTATTACTAAACCACTCTGCCCACGTGACATACACACCACAGCACCAAAAATTTGGAATCATCAAATACTCAGCTGACTCTAGGACAACCATTAAAAGAAGTAAAAACGAAAGTATAATTGATGTGCTAAGAAAGGAGAGAAAATAGAATAATAAAAAAGTGCTCAATTAAAATCACAAAAGGCAGAAGAGTGGAGATGAAATAGGAACCAAAAGAAGAGTAACAAATAGAAAAAACCAACATATATTTTAGACATTAATCCAAGTATCTCAATAATCACTTTTAATATCAATGTCAAAATGCACCAATTAAAAGAGTGATTGCCAGCGTGGATCAAAATACAAGAGACGAGAATGTATTGTCTAAAAGAAACACTCTTTAAAGTAAAAAGACATATAGAGATTAAAAGGATGGAGAAAACTACACCATGCTAACACTAAAGAAAGTAGGAGCAGCTATATTAATTTCAGACAAAACAAACTTTAAACCATAGAATGCTAGCAGGGATAAAGAAAGGCATTATACAATGATAAAAAGAGTCAATTCCCCAAGAAGACATACAACCCTTAACATGTAGGTACCTAATAACAAAGTGTCAAAATATGTGAGGCAAAAACTGATAGAATTGCAAGGAGAAATAGATTAATCCACTAACATACTTCAGGACTTCAACATCCCACTGTCATAAATGAACAAAAGCAGCAGGCAGAAAGTCAGTAAGGACATAGTTAAACTCAATAAGACCATCAATCAAGGAGATGTAATTGATATCTATAGACTACTTCATCCAGCTGCAAGAGAGTTCACATTCTTCTTAAGTTCACGTGGAACATTCATGGAGATAGACCACATTCTGGGCCATAAAACACACCTTGACAAATTTAAAAGAGTAGAAACCATACAATATCTGCTTTCAGACCACTATGGAATTAAACTAGAAATCAATAACAGAAAGATAACCGAAAAATCCCAAACTACATGAAGAGTAAACAGTGCACTTCTAAATAACACAAATCAAAGAAAAAATTTCAAGAGAAATTTAAAAATATTTTGAACTCAATGAAAGTGAAATCACAAATTATCAAAATTTGTGGGATGGAATGAAAGCAGTGCTAAGAGGAAAGTTTGTAACATTGAATATTTATATTAGAAAATAAAAAAAAATAAAATCAATAATCTAAGTTTCCACTTTAAGATACTAGAAAAGGAAGAGAAAATTAAATCCAAAGTAAGCAGAAGAAAATAAATAATAGGAATTAGAGCAGAAATCAACGAAATTGAAAACAAAAAATCAACAGAGAAACTCAACAAAACCAAAGTCTTCTTCTTTGAAAAGACCAATAAAATCAATGTCTCTACCCAGGCTACCTAAGAAAAAAGATAGAAGATACAAATTATTCATATCTGAAATAAAGGAGAAAAACCACTACAGATCCTGTGGACATCAAAAGGATAATAAAAGAATGGTATGAAAAACTGTATGCTCACAAATTTGATAACCTAGATTAAATAGACCAATTTTTTGAAAGACACAATCTGCCAAAACTCACACAAGAAGAAATAGACAATCTGAATAGGCCTATATCTATCAAAGAACTTGAATCAATAACTAGTAACCTTCCATAACAGAAAGGACTAGACCCAGATGGGCTTACTAGTGAATTCTACCAAACACTTGACGTCAGTCTTAGCTTTATCTTTTCAAATACCATGTCTACTTAGGCAAGGGAAGCAAAAAGTAAACAAATGGGATTACATTGGACTAAAAAACTTCTGAAAGGAAAAGGAAACCAGGAAAAAAACAAAAAGATAACCCACCAACTAGGAGAAAATATTTGTAAATCATATATCTGACAAGGAGTTAATTTCTAAAATATATAAAGAACTCATACAACTCAACAACAATGGCAACAAACAACCTGATCAAAAAATGGGCATAGGGGGCTAGCCTGGTGGCATGGCAGTGAAGTTTGCATGTTCCACTTCAGTGGCCCAGGGTTCGCCGGTTCCATTCCTGGGTGCAGACATGGCACCAAGTGTCAAGCCATGCTGTGGTAGGCATCCCACATATAAACTAGACGAAGATGGGCACAGATGTTAGCTCAGGGCCAGTCTTCCTCAGCAAAAAGAGGAGGATTGGCAGCAGATGTTAGCTCAGGGCTAATCTCCCCCCCCCAAAAAAAGAATATGAATAGATGTTTTTCCAAAGAAGATAGATAGATGGCCAATAAGCAGATGAAAAGATGTTCAACAGCACTTGTTATTAGGGAAATGCAATTCAAAACTGCAATGAGATATTGCCTCACACCTGTCAGATGGCTGTAATTAACAAGGCAAGAAATAGCAAATGTTGGAGAGGATGTGGAGGAAAGGAAACCCTCATACACTGTGAGTGGGAATGCAAACTGGTGCAGCCACTATGGAAAACAGTATAGAGACTTCTCAGAAAATAAAAAATAGAAATATCATATGACCTAGCTATCCCACTACTGGGTATTTATCTAAAGAACTAGAAATCAACAATTCAAAGAAATGTATGCACCCCTATGTTCATTGCAGCATTATTCACAATAGTCAACACATGGATGCAACCCAAGTGCCCATCAACAGATGAATGGATAAAGATGATGTGGTATGTATGTACACAATGAAATACTACTCAGCCATAAAAAAGACAAAATTGTTCCATTTGCAGCATGGATGGACCTTGAGCGTATTATGCTAAATGAAATAAGTCGGAGAAAGACAAATACCACTTGATTTCACTTATATGTGGAAGATAAACAAATGCATGGATAAGCAGAACAGATTAGTGGTTACCAGAGGGAAAGGAGTTAGGGGGTGGGTGAAAGGAGTAAAGGGCCAGATGTGTATGGTGATGGATAAAAATTAGACTATTGGTGGTGAATACAATGCAGTCTCTATAGAAACTGATATATAATAATGTACACCTGAAGTTTACACAATGTTATAAGCCAATATGACCTCAATAAAATAATTTTTTTAAAAAAGAAATTATACCAATTCTCTACAATCTCTTTCAGAGAATAGAAATAGAATACTTTCTAATTCACTCATGAAGCCAGTGTTACCCTAATATCAAAACCAGAAAAAGGCACTTCAGGATTAAAAACTAGAGACCAATATCTGTCATAAGCATAGATGCAAAAATCCTCAACAAAATATTAGCAAATCAAATCCAACAATGTATAAGAAGAATAATACAACATGAACAAGTGGGATTTATCCCACATATGCAAGGCTGGTTCAACATTCAAAAATCAATTAATACAATCCATTACATCAACAGGCTAAAGAAGAAAATCACATGATCATGTCGATAGATGTAGAAAAATCATCTGATAAAATCCAGAAACTATTCATGATAATAATGCTCAATAAACTAGGAACAAAGGGGAACTTCCTCACCTTGGTAAAGAATATTTATAAAAAACCCCACAGTTAACGTCATACTTAATGGTGAGAAACTTGGAGTCCTCCCACTAACACCAGAATCAAGGCAAGGATGTCTCCTCTCTCCACTCCATTTCAACATTGTATTAGAAGTTCTAGCTAATGCAATAAGACAAGAAAAGAAAAGAAAATGGGAAGGGAGAATTAAACTGGGTTTGTTTGCGGATCACCTGATTGTGTATTTAGAAAATCTGAAAGAATCAACAACAAAACTCTTGGAACTAATAAATAATTATAGCAAATTTGCAAGATAAAAGTTTAATATATAAAAGTCAATCACTTTCCTATGTACCAGCAATGAAGAAGTAGAATTTGAAATAAAAACACAATACCACTAACATTAGCACCACTGAAAACAAAATATTTAGGTAAAAATCTAACAAAATCTGTACAAGATCTATATGAGGAAAACTATAGAACACTGATAAACAAAATCAAATACCCAGTTCATATTAAAATATCCCAGATTATCTCAACTATGTCTCTTTTGGAGCTCAAAGTAAGATGAAAAATAAAGTCTATATATTGCTTTTGGTTATACTCTTTCAACTCCCTTTTAATTTAGACTAGCCCTTTTTCCCCTTTTTATGTCACTGAAGAAATACAGCACTTTAATAAAGACTCATAGCTTTGTTTGTTATTACAATATTTCTCTGTCAAAATATGGTAGTTTATTTTAAATCTAATTTCCTAGGCTGAAAATCTTTGAATGTTGATAATATTAGTAACATGTATGCTTAACTTATGCCTTCTAGCTTTGAATTGCTCATAAGGACATCACCTTACCTGCATCTTCAAGCCTGCTCCAAATCCACCCCCAGAATGTCTTGTGTCTCATTATTTGTCAGAGACATAGGAAGGGAGTTGCAATAGTGGAGGAAGAAATCAAATAAGTTCTCAGAAACAAATCTACTCTTGTTATTTTATTCTAGCCTTTTAACTGAAAAGCCTCACCACCACACTCAGAGCCAGTGCTAACTGTTTGATTATGCTGTGGGAATCCACTCTGAGTGTCAGCATGAGGCGTTAGTCCACGATGGGCTGAGACTTCAGTGCAAAGTTGGAACAGAAGGCCCCTGCTGATGACTCCATTTTGCAATTTATCACACAAACGTCAGGGGAGCAATATTTGTGCCTCTAGTTTCACAGTCTTTTTCAAGACAGAATTCAGTTCACTTTTGCCCATCCCCTCTTCCCACAGGGCATTAAGACTATTGCACTAACAAGTGGAAAAGCATATCCTGTGCCATCTCCTCCATCCATCCTCTTTTATTTGCTTGTCCCAGATGCTCTTATTTTAGCCATCTGTCTCAAGAAATGGAAGAAGACTTCTCTTTCCTCGTCTCAAAAAGACTCCATCCATCTGACATCCTCAGGGATCACTGATCCTTCCCTTTAGTAATCAGAATTTGTTTGAGCTCTGCTGGAAGACCCTAATAATGAGTACTAGATGGTATTGAGTGAACAAGAAGAGACATACATAAAATAGTAACATGGACAATATAACAAAAACACATTCATAATTTGGGCTAGCTAAAAATGACATTTCAAATCAATAGGTAAATTAATGTGGGGAGAACTTGGTAGTCATACCTTTAAAAAAACAATGATGGGAACAAACTTCACTCTTTACATTAGGATTAATTTCAGATGTGTCAAAGATTTGGATATAAGAAAAGAACCACACGTTTTAGCATTACAATAAAATATTGATAAATTCAGCTACATAACGAAAAGTTTTACAAAGGAAAGACACAAATGCCCCTCATTTCACGGAAGAAGAGCCATTTTTCATAATATATAAAGAGCTCCTATATATCAACAAAAGAAAATGAATAATAATAGAAGAACGAGCATAAACTATAATGAGATTTCTCAGGGAAGGAAAGGCAAAAGAATCTTAAAGGATGAAAACTGCTTACCCTCAATCATAATAAAATAAATATAAATTAAAATTACACTGACACTTTTTTTCTCTCTTAATATTAGTAAACATTAAAAAGCTTGGGAACATATTGTGCTGACAAATTTGGGGGAAAATAGAATTTTATTTATACTATTGGAGGATGAAAAATAGCAAAAGACTGCAAACAAAATGTTTATCAAGTGGAGAATGGTTAAATAAATCATGATGCATCAATGCGGTAAAATTCTATGAAGTTGGTTAAAAAAATATAAGGACGATTTTCACATAATGAAATGAAATGATTTCTGAGACTCATTGTTAAGTAAAAAAGTCAAGCTGTAAAATACTGTGTGAAATTGTGTGAAAGAAGAGGGTGTGTGCATACATTATATGCACATTTGGTTATACAAATATAAAATATGTATGGAAAGCAACTATAGGAAATGATAAGATAGGTTGCATTCGAGGAAAGAAAGGATAGAATTGGAGATCAAGTATGGCAGATGGACTTTTTCAGTTTATTCTTTCATACCTTTGAATCTGATTTATGTCAATGCATTACGTCAACAAAAGTTACTAACTAAAAAGGTAAAAGTTTCAAGTAGGATGTGTGGAAAATACAACATACTAGCAGTCATAAGGGTTTTTATCACATCAGAAATCCATTTATTCAAGCAGCTGTATTCATTTACTCTTTTGCCTCCTCTTCCACGTTTAAAGGACACTTGTGATGACATTGAGCCCACCCACAGATCCAGGTTAATCTTCTGATTGTATAGTTAGATGATTAGCACTCAATTCCACCTGCAATCTTAGTCCTTCCTTGCCAAGTAACATCAGCTTTCCATAGGCTCCGGGAATTAGGACGTAGACATCTTGGTGGGATCATTCTTCTGCCTCCCACAATAGGCAAACTTTGGGAAATGTTTCCATTTTGCTCATGTGTAAAATGGAGATATTACAACCTCAACAACAGTTTAGCCTTGAGATCGTTTTGCTATGAGGAAGTCTGAATCATGCCTTATTATAAACAGCATAGAATTAGGAGTCAGAGAGGTTCAGCTACCAACTGTGGGTAGGTCTGTCACCTTCCCGAGACGTGACCTTGAGCTATTTCCTCCAAATTTCTTAGCTTTGATTCCTTACTGTTTATTCAGGAATAAAAGCACACACTTTTACTTAAATGTCATGTGTACCTCATGGAGCTATTGTGAGAATTAAGTGAAATATTATATATAAAGCTCAAAAGACACAGTGGTGAGACTATTTCAATTTAACAACATGAATGAATCTTAAAACAACGTTAAATTAAATAAATTTTTGAATATATACTTTCTGTCATGATTTTTATGTACACAAAAGTTAAATAAAGCTTTCATGTTTAGAGAGACACACATATATGGTAAAACTATCCAAAAAAGCAAAGAAATATAAACACAAAACTTAGAATCCTGATGGCTGCGGGAGTCGCATGGGCCACAGACTTCTGCATGAGCACAGAGTCGCCTTCATGTGACTGAAAACCTTCTGATTCTTAAGTCAGACGGTGAATTCACAAAGGATGAATTTATAGTTTTACTATGATAGCTCCAAACTTTATAAACAGGCTATCACTGCCTATCTATCCTTTGTATTTACCACACGTTATATAGCGAAATTTTTTCATTAGTAAAATTTTTTAAAAATTCAAAATACTAAATTAGAATGAGTAATTATAAAGCAATCTGGGAGAGGAGAAATGTCCATTTAGTATTGCAAAAATCATCATTGTATCACCTTCCTAATATATAAATTAACCTATTAGTGATTTAAATATAAAGAAAATAAGATCCTCTGATATAATAGCAGTAGGAACTTGAATAAAGCCAAATATTCGTAGAGAAACATTGATTCCATTCGTGTAAATCTTCTCAATTAAGCATTTTCATTAAATTATCAATACTCCTCTGTATCCTAATTTTCTCTTTTAGATTGGATCCCACAGTTCAGTTCAATTTCCCACAGTTAAATTTTATTGGATTTCCCCCACAGTAAATCCTTGTGAGTGGACTCAGCGTACACTTCAAATGAGGAAAAGAAAAACAAACCTGAAGAAAATTGACGTGCATCTTTCAACTGACTTTGAAACAATCACAGAGCATTTTAAAAATCAAGTTTAGCACTATTTATCCTAGTGAGAAGCCTAGAAAGAAAATGATCTTTACAGTAAAAGAAAAAAAACCTGGCTCCAAAGAAACATACGGATTAAAGGTTCTCACTAATAGGAAGGATCTAACTACTGTTGTCAGGAGGTCTTTTATGTAGCTCCTCAACACTTAAGAGAGGACACCATCTGGGCAGATTTCAGTGAGATGGTGAAAGTAACCTAGCAGAGATGCCAGTAACAAAAACTCCTTTCCCAAATCTTTCTGATGAAATACTCTAGCATAAATTCACTTGCAGTTGTTACAGAAACCATTGAAGTTCATTTGTTAATCCTTGAAAAGTTTCATCCTGAAATCCACAAATTGTTAAAAGTCTGCTCTGTAATATGATTCATGTTGTACGTCCTTAATTGAAACATAATTTTCTGTCCTTTTCAGTGATGTAATTAAATCAGAATGATTCAACTGTCTATGATGATTAAAGAAGCAGGTGGATTTAGTTCCTCCTTCCTTTTTAAAAGGTGATTGGTTTGGCAATGAATTGGAATCCACAGGACTGGATGAAGGTACTTAAATAGATCTGCCTACCAAAGGAAATGTGTTGTGGAATAAACTAATTGCCCTTGCTAAATCCACCTCTGGTATAAAAATACTCTGAGATATTTCTATCAAATGAAGTTTGCTGATTTTATTACCAATAAAAAAATCCTATTTATGGAATTATTCCGTCTCTTTTCCCCTGGAATCACTTTGATTTGAAAGAATGCCAGTGATGATTTGTAAACTCAACTTGGGGTCAGAATAGGATTTGTGAACGTGCAGGAATGCCAGCCAGATACCTTTAGCGATAATATTCTAATCTAATTCACATGCCCAGAAAAGAGGGAGAGCGTGCCCCCTTTTAAACCCATTTGGGAAAGACCTATTTTTCAAGCTTTGACTTTCTTATTTTGGTATTGCAAAAAACCGACAAAATTCACTCTTTTGTCCTTATTAATTTTACAGTTTTGCAAAAAGTTAGACTTTTCCTAAATTATATTATCTTCTCATTGAGCAGGCTGTCACTGAACTTGATGCTGGTCCTTGAGGTGTGTTTATCAAGATGAATAACCAAACACAGATTCTATAAATGATTGCCACCCAACATCCTTCACTACTTTTCACTAAATAAAGCTGCAATGGCCTGTCCGCTCTCTGCTTCCTTTACCTGCATTTAGCCATCTCCTTTTCCTTTTGCCTTTGAGTTCCATCATGGCCTTGAACCAACTGTTCTTGGTCAGTACTTGTAAGGAGACGTTTTCAAAATTGAGCAGACTTAAAAAATAGAGTAAAAACAATATAAGTCATCTGTTGATACAAGAATGCGTGTTTCCACTTTGCCCCCACATTGGACATTAAAGCCTAGGAGACAGAGTTCCCCACCCTACCCAGCCCCCTCACTCAAGTCCTGCTCTGAAACTGCACTTGTAGCCTAGGGCCCCACTCCCTGGTCCATTTCTTCCTAGAATGACGTGCTCCTGGCACTCGCTGGGCCTCTCCTACTCACACAGGCTGCGGTGTCTTTGTTGTGCTGTTCTGCCTGTGGGGACATTTACCTGTTCTTCTTCTTAAACCCAAACACAGTGACTGCTAGTGTGAATCACCAAGTCAGCTGTCATACCTCTCTGGATACCAGCAACCAATCACTATTCTCCTAATATCTGACTCCTCTAACCTGACCTAGCCCATCACTGATAGGACTTTAAAGCACATTTTTGAAAAACATTGACTCCAGTGTTTTTATCGAATTTTCTGGATAATTGAGTAACTTTTCAATTTTAAAATATATGTCTATTGATGACAACGTGGATGTTATGATCAATCTCTGGAATGTATATTAAAAGATAAGTTTCATCTAACGTTTATTCATTATTAACAAGTGCCGCCATGTGCTAGCTATGGGAGTCACATAAGGGATATGACAATGTCCCTGCTTTCAGGGAACTTTCTAGAATGACAGACAATATACCAGCAAAGTAAATTAACATGGTGATTTTTTAATAAGTTTTAATACTAAGAAGTAATGAACGAGGGAAAGATGAGAGTAATTGCTACCTATTAGCAGTCCACAAGGTCCTAAATGATGAGAAGGCGCCAACTACGGGACAACCTGGGAGGAGTGTTCCAAGGGAGAGAAGGACAGAGGCAAGATTTCTAAAGGAAGGATAAATGAAGATGAGACATATCATGAAAAAAGTTTTATTTCAAAATGAGGAAACTGACTTCAAAATAGATTATTTGACAGAACATAATTCTATAAGAAAACGTAAGATTAATGATTAAATATCATTAATAATGCTAAGTAACAATTTCCTCTAACAAGAGCAGAGACATTTGGAAGCTAGCAGTCTCAATCAGAACAAGTATTGTTCTCCAGGTGATATTCAAACTTCTAAAGATCCCTGGAAAGACAGTTTATGGTGCTTTTCTTTCTTTCCATTATATTTTTTCTTCTTTTTGTTCTACAATTAATTTTCTCTCCAGGAAAATGTGCACAACTCCTCTGAAGTAGCAAGCTAGACTTCCATCTCAACAATCCCACATTAAATGTCATACACCTGAGGACAAACACGAATAAAGAGAAAGCACCTGATCCAAACTGCAAAGGTCCTCTGGTCACTTGGTCTGAGTAACCACAGAAGTTTAGAGAGCTATGACTCAAGTCGGAACTGAAAGATGAAGGCCAATGTTTCATCTCTACAAACTTGAGTCTCTGAAAGATTCCTGGGAGAAATGCTTCAATCTCAACTGAACACTATGTTACAGGAAACAGTGTTTGTGAATGGTGGTGGCAGCTAGAATCTCTTTAACATACAGACAACAAGCTGCCCTTTCTGCCTTTCATCACGGTTAAGTTTATAAGTAGCATTAAAAGGCATTATACTATTTCAGCACAATGGGTTGGGCAGACAAATCTGAGTCCACTTCCAACTTTTGCCACTTCTACAGATCTACATCTATCTATCCTATCTATCAATCATCTATCTATCTATCTTTCAGTCTATTGTAAATGTTCAATACTGATCATGACAATCACATTCAAGAAAACCTAGTTTAAACCCTTTATTTCACAAATGATAAGACTTCATCGACATGATCAAAGTCATAGGCCTGCTGTGTTGGTGATAATCCGTAGCCCTAATTGCTCTCCACAAATCTATCAAGCTAGAGTAATCGCTGCCCCCATTAACCCGTCAGGAGTATGCTAAGAAGTAAATATTTTTCCATTACTTCTTTTTAAATGTAATTTCTTTAAAGTTGCCTTATCAATGATGATTTACTACCAAGAGAGTCCTCCTTTAAGCATTAGCACTATTTTCAGGTAAATTATTGAGTTGGGATCATATAGCAATTTAGTTTCTGAAAAATCTCTAATATGATTTCTCTTTAAATGTATAGGGCAGGTAGAAATTTTGCAAAATATTCAAGTACATGAAAATAATTGTCACGTATTATTATTGTTTGATAGATGAACTTACTGAGACTTGACAATAAAGTGATTCATTTTAAACTGTACAAAATTTCAAACAGACAAATGTTAAGTATAGTGAATCTGCATGTGTCTGTCACCTTGATTCAATAATCATTAAGTTATGGCCAAACTTTTTCATATTATAACCTTTCACCCCCTCCAGATTATTTTGAAGAATATTTCACACACATCATCAAATATTAAATAAGTATTCACGTTTTCTCTATTGTATTATAAATGTACATTATGAAAACACACAAGTGTGTATATTCTTAGCTCTACAGTTTATACATATGGTAGGTACATATATTGTAATTTGTTGATATGTTGCTTGTATCTATAAGCCTATATCCTAGAATTATTTGCTGCATCTCTTAACTTTTAACTTTCTTGAAATATTTTGTGAAGAAATCAAGTTCTTTCTGCAATTATTTGAATTTTACTTATTTAGGCCTCATAGTATCCTTTAGCATCTCTCCTCTGTATTTCCCTCTTGCTAGTTAAAACAAGGAGTGTGGTAAGATTCAGGTTTAATCATTTTAGTGAGACTATTTCTAACGTCTGCCTGCCTTTGTTTTTGTAATGTTAGTGTCCATAGATTATCGTGCTCAAATCGATGCATTATTAGAGGTTGAAAAATGTCGATGCTCTAAATCCACCATTACTTCTTCATTTGTTGGCTACAACACTTTCATAAACTTCATTTCATCAACTATTGCATTATCCTTATGTAAATATTATGCAAAAAAAGAAAGTTAATACCTAATTTCTCCTGTGAATTCACCTGCCTTAAAATAATGAATTGTTCCCTAGCACCCTCCAAATGTAAAATTGAGCTCATCTTTTGCTTCTTTGCTATTATTATGAACTTACGGCTTTCATGTACTTTATTCATTTTAACTCCTTGCAGTAATTATTCTTATCAATTCACATTGTTTGCTATCCTAGTTAATTCTCATTGGCCCCTGAGTTCTTTTGTCATAACCTAGTAGTCTTTAAGAACTTTCTTGTTTTCTGCTATGTCAAGATATTTGAAGTTCTTTCTGAACATTTCTGGCCCCAGATATTTAATCAGCCATTTCTTCAAGAAGCCCTGGTTCCTTTTAGTGAAAAACGGTATTTAAAGACCACAATTTATTAGCCAGTGTGTGTCCATTACTACTGAGTTGGTCATTGTTTCCAGGCTTTTTGGTAATGAAAACTAGGAAACACGTGCTTTCGTTAAAGTATAGTTTGGGTTCACAATCCTTCCAATTTCACATCAGGACTTCAGGATTTTTACTTAATAGCTATATATTTTTTGGCTATCTTTGATGTTATAGTTTTCAACCATTTAGCCTTTTCTCTGACTATTTTCCAGAAAGTACTCAGTGTTTACTAATCCTGTCTTTGTTATGGAACTCAGACCTGGGATCCATATTGTAGTTAAATTCTTCTTACCACTGCATGTACCATAAGAAATGCCACAAAATCCCCTGGGCTCAGTTCTTATTAGGGAATATTTGGAAAATTACCCATGGTATGTCTGAGAGGGCTTATAATAAATTCTACTAAATCTTAACAGTTGAATCAGAGCCTGGATCTGGTCAAGCAGAATGCTTTCACTGAGGATTGTACCAAAAATCTTCCTGTTGGAATACCCTGGGCTAAAAAGGCTATGATTCCAGGATAAGGTACTAACTAGAAAGTCTTAGCTATACCTTGTCTCCCCAGCTATTCCATTTTCCGTATGAAATAGCTTTTCTTGATGTAGTTTATTTGGGTTTGCAACCATGGAGTCATATGCTTACAAAGAAAGCAAATATTTATTTATAACTCTTGTGGCTGGGGGCTGGCCTTGTGGCCTAGTGGTTAAGTTCGGCATGCTTGCTTTGGCAGCCCAGGTTCGGTTCCCTGGGGCAGATCTACTCCATTCCTTGGCAGCCATGCTGTGGGTGCAGCTCACATACAAAACAGAGGAAGCTTGGCACAGATGTTATCTCAGGGCAAATCTTCCTCAAGTAAAAAGAAGGCAAAGATTGGCAACAGATTGTTGTTGAGGAACAACAACAACAAAAAGCAAACAAAAAATAAATGTGTGGCTAAAATAATGTCGATCATTTCTTTCTTATTCTTCAATCTGTAAATCGGGTATTTTTGCAAAGAAGTGGAGAGGATGGGGAAAACTAGGAGAGAAGGTGATTTCCTAGAAAGCATGGAAAATTAAGTGTGGAAGAGACTTAAATGATTATATAGTTCAGTGCTCCTAATGCCTGATTGTACATAGAATCACTGAGGGAGCTTAATAAATAAAAATCTATGCCTTGGATGTACATTCAAAGCCTCTGATTTATTAGAATTGGAGTAATATATGGGTATTTTTTAAAGGTCTTCAGATAAATCTAATGTTCAGCCGGAGATGAGAATCAATGATGTACTCTAAGCTCCTCATAAGATAATTGAAGCCCAAAGAGGTATGTGAAGAACACACATGTGGTTAATAAGAGGCTGCCTTATGCACGGGCTCGTATATATCATATGCCTGCATGACATGTTGCCTCTTGGTGCCTTTTTAATTTCTCTGCTGGGTGAGCTACGTTTTCTTCCTTTTGTATTTCTGTTCATGTACAGTCATTGCATATGCTAGATCCTCATGCAATGAGTAAGGAGACATTTCCAGTAGGAGACACTAGGCTGAACTTGGCGACAGTTCTTTGGCTGGTTCCCCCGGCAGCCCTTCCCATCAGGCTGTGTTGGCAGGGTTGTACATGGAAGCAGCTTCAGAGCTGACCGGCTTCTACTAATGTGGCTGTTTCCTGCACTTTACTCTGGAGGTGCATTGCATTGATAAAAGAGTTAGTACTTCTCAGTCTTCTCTGCATCTCCTGGAAATACATGAGCTCCTGTTAAATTATTTCACATGGTAATAACCAAAGGAAATGACAATCTGTAAGAAATTATGGCATTCTCAACAGAGATTTTCACAGCTTACAGGAGAAAAAAATAGCCTTAAGCTGCTCATTTCTTGTGAGATTTTTCTCTTTTTCTATTCTTTCTTGCTCTGCTTAAATATTTGAGGACTAGATGTTATAAAGCACAGGGCATATGTTTGTCATCTAGTTAAACTGAAATATATATGATGCAAATATTGGAATATTTTTTCCTAAGATGTCACAATTTCACCAAACCTTTACTGCGATAGTTTTCCAGAATTATCTGGAGGATTATTGAACATATGCCTAACTGAATTCCCACAGCTTAAGTCCATGACTACAATTTTCATTTAATTGAAGTAATGAGCTGGCAAGTCTCTTTTTTTTAAACCAGAAATAGTCTTTTCATTAGCTACGATCTGGGACAACAAAATTCAAATTTTATGCCTAATTGCATTAAGAAAGAATATGATTTGAGATCATCTTATACAATAGGAAAAAGTAAACAGTTTACTAAAACCAAGGTTATCATTTGCGCCAAATTTAACGGTTTATTTCAATCTTTTCTAGAAGTCACTGTGTTCTAAGGCAGTAGTACTTATAAGCTCTCAATGACTGTAAATCACCTGGGGATCTTTCCTAAAGTGAGTCTTGAGATTCCGCATTTCCAGCAAGCTCCCTGGTGTTCTCTGCCCGCTCGTACATGCCACCTTCAGAGACACAGGGCCTTCTTGAGTAAGAAGTTACTCGGGTGCTGAGAGAAGGTCACAAATCAAAGATAAATCACTTTCACTGTCCAGTAAATACAGTTAAATTTTCCAGCTAGTCTTTTTTTATTTTTTAAAGATTTTATTTTTCCTTTTTCTTCCCAAAGCCCCTCGGCACATAGTTGTGTATTTTTAGTTGTGGGTCCTTCCAGTTGTGGTATGTGGGACGCCGCCTCAGCATGGCTTGATGAGTGGTGCCATGTCAGCGCCCAGGATTCGAACTGGCAAAACCCTGGGCCACTAAAGCGGAGCATGTGAACTTAACCACTCTGCCATGGGCCGGTCCCCTCCAGCTAGTCTTTTCTTAACACTGTCTCGAGCTACCAACACCTACTTGGAGCTGGCAACATTTCTATTTGAAAAACCAAATATACTATGTAAAGGATACCTGAAAGAACTGGCAAAACTGGAATGACAGATCAATAACTATGGGTTTTTTCTTTTTTTAATTGATATATAACATTTTATTAGTTTCAGGTGTACAAGATGATGATCATATTGTATGTGTATATTGCGATAACCACATAGGTACACTTTTTTTTCTTGTAAGGAGAACCTTTAAGATCTACTCTCTTAGCAACTTTCAAATATAAATACAGTATTATTAACTATAGTCACCATGCTGTACATTACATTCCCAGGACTTATTTATTTTATAAATGAAACTTCGTACCTTTTGACCTTCACCCATTTCTCTCACTCCCAAACCTCTGCCTTTGGCAACTGCCAATCTGTTCTTGTATCCATGAGTTGGGCTTTGTTTTGTTTTGTTTTTTAGATTACACATATAAGTGAGATCATACAGTATTTGTCATTCTCTGTCTGAAATGGGTCTTTCTCTGCAATGGGCTTTTAAAAGACATGAAACAGCCTACAGTAACCTCCTCTCCTTCACTCTTATGATTAGAATCTTCTCTATGCTATAATTATCTATAAATTTGCTAACTGAAAATAAAGGGTTATGTCAATATTTTACATGTGTTTACTTCACAGTGCATTACTAAAGAAAAAAAAAAAACTCAGACCATGTCTATCCATATAACTCAGGTACAATAGATTCCTCTGCACTGCTTTTCCAAAAAAAAGTGAAAATAACATTGACATCATTTTATCAAGATTATAAACCAGTGTCTTTCTAAAACCATACATATTTTCCCAAATCTAGCACTATTTTTAGTGCATTTAACCACTAAAGGTGTTTCTAGAAACAAATCCTATTTCCAGGAGTGAGAGATCCATCTGATGTAGGTTTCTTCTCTTTTCCCCCACCTGCCTCTCTCTCTTTCTCTCTCTCTCTCACTTTACACATACATGCTTAGCTCCCCAGCCAAAGTTTCTATTGACTTTAATTACATCTTTTCATAAATAGCCCTTCAAAAATTTTTGAGATGGATATTTGGAAATCCTTGAAATTTCCCAGGGAAAAAACATTGGACCAAATCTACTACTGAAGATGGTCTAGCCAATTTGAAAGTATTTCTAGTGAGGAAACTAGTGACAGTAAGAATTCCATTGTTGAATGAAAGCTCAAAAAAGGAAAAAGACTTCACCCAACTCAAGGCCTTTATGTGACACATAAATTCTGCAGAAGTAACTAGATTTTGCATTTTTTTAAAAAAAAAGAACGTTGCGCTCTGGATTATACTCCAACTACATTTAGTTGGATTTAATTAGAGTAATAATGATCATCTATCAATGCGAAAGTAGGAACTTTCTGTTAGATTAACAGGTTTATTTTTACAAGCAAAAATACTATGAGATTTGATGCGAATCAATATTATCTGTATCAATAAAGCGTGAAGAAATTGACTTGCTAAAATAATGTAAAATATCTTCTGGTTTACTTGAAAAAATAAGTTATGAATGTGTTTGTTGTTTGGGGAAAATCAAAAAAAGACAAAGAACAAGGAAAGTTATTCACCTTTTTAATCTTTGAAAACGTCTGCCACATTTTTATGATGTGGTATGCCCTGCTTGACTGAAATAAAAACTCATTACCAGATGAGCACACTTCCAGGCTCCTCTACAGTGCCAAGAATCAGCATTTATAACCTGATCATTGTAATCACTGACTAAAAATAATCAGTATATCTTGATAATCATTACTGTAGCCTATCTTAATAAGTGAGGATATAATCCTTATTTTAAAAAAGCAAGTTTCTCAGATCCATTGTTTCCTTACCCAAGTCTCCTACAATGAACACAGCTTCCTCTTTGTTTTTTCTCAATGGCAGAATGTGAGCTCTATTACCCGCTCTCATAGTGGGAGACATATACTGACTTTGCAGTGCATGGGAATTTGAAAGACTACACACAAGGTAATGATCCGAGATATAGATTATTCACATTAGTGTAAATCTTCATTTTGAATGAATGAATAGCATGGGTTTCACATTTAAGAACGGCAGATGATTGTACTCTAAACAAAAAACAATAAAGAATGAGATAACTTCCTTTAAAACTTTTAACATTTGAGGGAAATTCAAAACTAATATATTTTATCAGAAAATTCAATGGAAATGATAAGATACAAAAGAACATCCTAAGCATTGAAGACTTTTGTATTTCATTTACCCGTGTCCTTCTCTGGTCTTCATTATTTTTCTTTCTTTTACATCAGAGGGAACTGTCACATATACTAGACACACAAATGCACAGACAGAAAAGAACACTATATATTTCCAAGTAAGCAACTGCGAATGAGAGGGGATATTTATTTGGCTTGGGAAAAATTCTCATAGGAACACAATGCTAGGAATTATAAAGCCATAAACAAAAATTGAGAAGTGTATTACTTTAAAAAAACTAAAAACAAACTAGCGTAGCTATCTATGGCACCAACTTTTAAATAAGATTTTTATGGAATATATCTTTTAGCTAATACAATGTTATGTTTAAAATTGGTTCCAATTAGAGACATCTCATCAAGATGGTGGTGTAGGCAGACTCTGAACTCATCTCCTCCCATGAACACAACCAGGTTGCAACTATTTTTGGAAAAATTACCCTGGATAGAAAACTGAAAACTGGATTAAAAAAAAATAATAATAAGGGACAATTGACTAAGGCAGAAGAGGCAGAAATTTCTTCTGGAGACAAAAAAAAGCCACCTTCAGGAGCAGCAGAGTTTCTCAGCCAGCCAGGCAGGAGCCATCCTAAGGTCTTTTTTTTTGAGGAAGATTAGCCCTGAGCTAACATCTGCTGTCAATCCTCCTCTTTTTGCTGAGGAAGACTGGCCCTGAGCTAACATCTGTGCCCATCTTCCTCTACGTTATATGTAGGATGCCTACCACAGCATGGCTTGCCCAGCAGTGCAATGTCTGCAACCAGGATCCAAGCCGGTTAATCCTGGGCTGCTGAAGCGAAACATGCAAACTTAATCACTGTGCCACCAGCCCAGCCCCCTATCAATAGCTACTTTAAATGTCAGTGGACTAAATGCTCCAATCAAAAGGCATAGGCTGGCCACCTGGATAAAAAAACAAGACCCATATGTATGCTGCATACAAGAGACACACTTCAGACCTAAAGAAACTCACAAACTGAAAGTGAAAGGATGGAAGAAGATATTCCATGCAAATGGCAAAGAAAAGAAAGTGGGGGTAGCAATACTCATATCAGACAAAATAGGCTTTAAAACAAAAACTGTAACAAGATACAAACAAGGGCACTACATAATGATAAAGGGAACAATCCAACAAGAAGATATAACACTTGTAAATATCTATGCACCCAACATAGGAGTACATAAGTATACAAAGCAATTATTAACAGACATAAAAGGAGAAATAGACAGTAATACAATAATAGGAAGGGACTTTAACACTCCACTTACACCAACGGATAGACCATCCAAACATAAGATCAGTAAGGAAACACTGGCCTTAAACAACACATTTGACCAGATGGACTTAGTAGATGTATATAGAACATTCCATCCAAAAACTACAAAATACACATTCTTTTCAAGTGCACATGGAACAGTCTCCAGGATTGATCACATATTAGGCCACAAAACAAGTCTCGATAAATTTAAGAAGATCGAAATAATACCATGTATCTTTTCTGACCACAAAGGTATGAAACTAGAAATCAGCTACAGGAAGAAAATCAGAAAAGCCACAAAAATGTGGCAATTAAACAAAGTGCTACTGAACAACAATTGGGTCAATGAAGAAATCAAAGGAGAAATTAAAAAATTCCTGGAGACAAATGAAAATGAAAAAACGATATGCCAAAATCTATGGGATACAGCAATAGCCATTCTAAGAGGAAAGTTTACAGTAATTCAGGCCTACCTCAACAAAGAAGAAAAATCCCAAATAAACAATCTAACAATGCATCTACAGGTATTGGAAAAAGAAGAACAAACAAATCCCAAAACCAGCAGAAGGAAGGAAATAATAAAAATCAGAACAGAAATAAACAAAATAGAGACTAAAAAAACAGTAGAAAAATTAGTGAAACCAAAAGCTGGTTCTTTGAAAAGATAAACAAAATTGACCAACCCTTAGCTAGACTTACCAAGAAAAAAAAGAGAGTAGCCTCAAATAAATAAAATCAGAAAGGAAAGAAAAGAAATTACAATGGACACCTAAGAAATATAAAAGATAATAGGAGAATACTATGAAAAGCTATATGCCAACAAATTGGATAATATAGAAGAAATGGATAAATTCTTAGAAACATACAACCTTCCAAAACTGGACCAAGAAGAAGTAGAGCATTTGAATAGACCAATCACCAGCAAGGAGATCGAAACAACAATCAAAAACCTCCCAAAAAATAAAAGTCCAGGACCAGATGGCTTCCCTGGACTTCTGCCAAACATTCAAAGAAGACTTAATACCTATCCTTCTCAAACTCTTACAAACAATTGAAGAGGAGGGGAGGCTTCCTAACTCATTCTATGAAACCAACATTATCCTGATACCCAGACCAGACAAGGACAACACAAAAAAAGAAAATTACAGGCCAATATCACTGATAACATTGATGCAAAAATCCTTAACAAAATACTAGCAAATCAAATGCAACAATACATTAAAAAGATCATACATCATGATCAAGTGGGTTTCATTCCAGGGATGTAGGGATGGTTCAACATCCACAAATCTATCAACGTGATACAGTACATTAACAAAATGAAGAATAAAAATCACATGATCATCTCAATAGATGCAGAGAAAGCATTTGACAAGATACAGCATCCATTATGATAAAAACTCTAAGTAAAATGAGTATAGAAGGAAAATACTTCAACATAATAAAGGCCATATATGACAAACCCACATCAAATATCATTCTCAATGGAGAAAAACTGAAAGCTACACCTCTAAGAACAGGAACCAAACAAGGATGACCACTATCACCACTATTATTTGACATAGTATTAGAAGTCGTAGCCAGAGCAATCAGGAAAGAAAAAGAAATAAAAGGGATCCATACTGGAAAAGAAGAAGTGAAACTGTCACTCCTTGCAGATGACATGATTTTATATATAGAAAACCCTGAAGCGTCCACTAAACAAGTTTTAGAAATAATAAATGAATATAGTCAAGTTGCAGTATACAAAATCAACACACAAAAATTTGTTGCATTTCTATACACTAACAAAGAAGTAGAAGAAAGAGAAATTAAGAATACAATCCCAGAGGCCGGCCAGGTGGCGCAGTGGTTAAGTTCGCACGTTCTGCTTCTCGATGGCCTGGGGGTTCAATGGTTTGGATCCCAGGTGCAGACATGGCACCACTTGGCACACCATGCTGTGGTAGGCATCCCACATATAAAGTAGAGGAAGATGGGCATGTATGTTAGCTCAGGGCCAGGCTTCCTCAGCAAAAAAGAGGAGGACTGGCAGTAGTTAGCTCAAGGCTAATCTTTCTCCAAAAAAAAAAAAAAAAGAGGAATACAATCCCATTTACAATTGCAACAAAAAGAATAAAACACCCAGGAATAAACTTAACCGAAGAGGTGAAAGATCTGTACACTGAAAACTATAAAACATTGTTGGAAGAAATCGAAGAAGTCACAAAGAAATGGAAAGACATTCCATGCTCTTGGATTGGAAGAATTTACATAGTTAAAATGTCCATACTTCCTAAAGCAATCTATAGATTCAATGCAATCCTTATCAAAGTTCCAACAAAATTTTTCATAGAAATAGAACAAAGAATCCTAAAATTTATATGGAACAACAAAAGACTCTGAATAGCCAAAGGATTCCTGAGGAAAAAGAACAAAGCTGGAGGTATCACACTCCCTGATTTCCAAAATATACTACAAAGCCATAGTAACCAAAACAGCATGGTATTGGCACAAAAACAGACACACAGATCAATGGAACAGAATCTAGAGCCCAGAGATAAACCCACACATTTATGGACAGCTAATATTTGACAAGGGAGCCAAGAGCATACAATGGTGAAAGGAGAGTCTCTTCAATAAATGGTGTTGGGGAAAAATGGACAGCCACATGCAAAAGAATGAAAGTAGACCATTACCTTACACCATGCACAAGAATCAACTCAAAATGAATTAGAGACATGAATGTAAGGCCCGAAACCACGAAACTTCTAGAAGAAAACATAGGCAGTATGCTCTTTGACATCAGTCTGAGCAGCATATTTTCAAGTACCACGTGTGACCGGGCAAGGGAAACAAAAGAAAAAATGAACAAATGGGACTACAACAAACTAAAAAGCTTCTACACAGCAAAGGAAACCATCGACAAAACAAAAAGACAACCTAACAGTTGGGAGAAGGTATTTGCAAACAACATATCAGATAAGGGGTTAATATCTAAAATATACAAAGAACTCATACAGCTCAACAACAAAAAAAAACCAACAATTCAATCAAAAAATGGGCCAAAGATCTGAACAGAGATTTCTCCAAAGAAGACATATGGATGGCCAACAGGCACATGAAAAGATGTTCAAAATTATTAGCTATCAGGGAAAAGCAAATCAAAACTACAATGAAATATCACCTCACTCTGGTCAGCATGGCTATAGTTAACAAAACAGGAAATGACAAGTGTTGGAGAGGATGTGGAGAGAGGAGAACCCTCATACACTGCTGGTGGGAGTGCAAACTGGTGCAGCCACTACGGAAAGCAGTATGGAGTATCCTCAGAAAATTAAGAATAGATCTACCATATTATCCAGCTATTCCATTGCTGGATATTTATCCAAAGAACTCAAATCCCAAATGCGTTAAGAAACATGCACCCTTATGTTCACTGCAGCATTATTCACAATAGCTATGACTTGGAAGCAACTTAGGTGCCCATCAAGGGACTAATGGATAAAGAAGATGTGGTATATATACATAATGGAATACTACTCAGCCACAAGAAATGATGAAATCCGGCCATTTGTGACAACAGGATGGACCTTGAGGGTATTAGGCTAAGTAAAATAAGTCAGAGGGAGAAAGTCAAATACCGTATGATCTCACTCATAAGTAGAACATAAAAACAACAACAAACACATAGCAACAGAGATTGGATTGGTGGTTACCAGAGGGGAAGGCGGGAGGGGAGAGGGCAAAAGGGGTGATTAGGCACCCCTTTTGTGATGTGTGATGATGGACTATAATTAGTTTTTGGGTGGTGGACATGATGTAATCGACACAGAAGTCAAAATATATTATGATATACATCTGGAAGCTATATAATGTTATAATCCAATGTTACTGCAATAAAAACAATAAATAAATAAATAATAAAATAAAATAATAAAATAAAAATAAAAATAAAAGTAAAATTGGTTCCAATTATGATAACAAAGCATTTGTCAAAGTACTGTGGAGTTTAATGATTGACTGATCTTTATTTCTTCACATATAAAATGAAATCAAAAGATGAACTAAGTATGTTACTGTGTTCCTAAATATTCAACACACGTTTGCTACCCACAGGAGAATTGAAGCTATATGGTACGGAGAATAATGTTTAAGCTAACACACTAGGATTACACATCTAAATTAGCGTTTCCTCCCAAATAGTCATCTTGCTTTTCCAAAATATTTTTAATTATTCTATCAAAATTGTCTTCTGTATCATAAAAACAATTCTATGAATAGATTGATGGACAGAAAAATTTTATCCTGTGAGACTGAACTCAATTTTATGATAATAGTTGAACATAATGAGGATAATGCTAACATCAAGCAGAGTATTATGATCGAGGAAAGATAAGGTATGACTGAAAAGATTGAGGGAATTTTTAAATGTTGAGTAGAAACTAGTTCTGAAAAGATTTCCAAACAGTGTCAGGAAACTTTCATTAGAGGAAGCACTGTAGGAATATTGAATAGCTCCCCGAACGCCTTTCTTTGTGGATATCATTTATGGGGATATAAATGTTCTGGACATTATATTTTAGAAAGCAAAAATCACTTGTATCATTTAGAATCTCATAGAAGCATGTGCATTTCAAATAATTAACATTTTAATTTTCACTGGAGAGGCTAGAATGAATTTTTCACTTAAATTATAGAAAAAATGAAAATATATACTGAATGGAGATAGACAATTATGGCCGCCTTTCTCCCTGCCTCCTAATATTGCCTCCCAGGGCGACACAAAACAGCATAAGAGAAAAGTCATTCTACATGGAAAATATATCTCAGGCTACACTGAAGAAAGAATAACGCATTTCAAGCTAACTCCGAGTAAAAGGAGAAAAGAACACCGAATCCCAGCCCCAACCTGTTGGTTCACAACGTCTGGAGTTCCCCGGGTGAAATCTGAAACTGCCCCCATACACTTGGGGCGGGGAGAGACCCAAGAAAGGGGCAGGCCACTCCACACGGGTTGGTGGCAGGTTTGACAAGCAAGGGAACTTAAATAGTTAGTGGCTTGTCTTGGGCCCCACAAGATAGATGATCTCTGCCCCCAGTCTGCCAGAATCTTAAGAGTTTACATAGAGGCCTTAACCAGGTTCAGTCTTGTGCACTGTCCAGACGGGCTGCCTCCTTGAAGTGGCTCCTGGGGGCAGACGTGCGAGGAGGTAAGGAGTCTCCCATTGCCTGGTCCAGCTGGACAACTGTTGGCCACAGGGGTCACATCCTCTCAATGATCTCCAATACAATCTCATGCTGGCAAAAGCCTTGGAGGAAGGTAGGAGAAGAAAGTCATTGAAGGGACCCAAGTTTGACCAGAAAATGCCACCAGAAAGATGAAGTCCACCCCAAGTCTGAAAATACTAAAATTGTAACCATGCAGATTATACAAGGAAGAAACCTCAGAGTATGGTTGATTCAAAGAGACAGTTATGCTTTAAAGGGAAAGGCACAATTTAAAAGTCAGATGCAGGGGCCGGCTGGGTGGTGCAGTGGTTAAGTGGGCATGTTCTGCTTGGGCAGCCCGGGGTTTGCCGGTTGGGATCCTGGTCCCAACAAGGCACCACTTGGCAAGCCATGCTGTGGTAGGCATCCCACATGTAAACTAGAGGAGGATGGGCACGGATCTTAGCACCGGGCCAGTCTTCCTCAGCAAAAAGAGGAGGATTGGCAGATGGTAGCTCAGGGCTAGTCCTCCTCAAAAAAAAAAAAAAAAGTCAGATGCAATTAAAGGTTAGAATTTGAAACACATAGATTCTAGGGAAGAAAAAAACAAAAATAAAGGGAGAAGCACCCTTTGGAACTTGGGTAGGGAAGGAATAAAAGAAATAAGGGAAATTTTTAAGATCCTGCCAGACAAAATAAATTTATAAAATAAGAAGACTTACACCCTCACCACGCACGACCAAGACAAACACGGCAAACCACCAAAGTGCCTGACTTGCTGTCCTGACAGAAAGGGAACTGCTAATCTAGAAACCTTGTAAAATGCCCGAAAATGTTAAAAATCAACAATAGGAGAGATAACTTCACACAAGCTAATTGTATAAATTCAGGAAAGAGCATGTCATAAAACCGAGGAATTTCATAATTTCAGCTGAGAAAACTCCACACCCCTCACCAACAAAATCCATGAAACCAGAAAATGGTAAGTCAACAGTCCAAAGAAAATTAAATGTCATTCAACAAGCATTTAATACCATGAAATCACTTTGAATCAGAAATTTACAAATTACAAACAGATATGGACAAAAATCAGGAAGAGAGAAAAGATTTGAATAAACTCAGCAAAGAAATATAAAAAGGAGAAAATTAGCTCTGAGATACATAATAAATTAGAAGGAGCACAAAGTAGAAAAGACTCAAATGACAATTTAATAAAGGGCTTTAAAGAAAGGCAGAAAAATAACCAAGGAAAGAAAATGACAAAGAAAGAAGTAAAAATGATAGGAGAAAAAGGAATAGAAATAGAAGCAAAAATAATATTGGAAGTAATGAAAACACAGGGAAGAATAATATATATAGTATCAGAGTCCTTGAATAAGTAAAATAAAGCAAGGGAATACAGCTACTATTTAAAACTATAAGAAAACTGGTTTCTGGTAACGGAAAAGAGCTGAATCTAACACTAAAAATCTCACTGGGTACCTAAAGAAACTAACCTCAAATGATAACTCCGAGACTTAGCAAAGTAAAACTTTTAGATTCAAAAGGTGAAGAATAAATCTTCTAAACCTGAAGGGAAAAAGTTCAAATAACTCACCAAGGCAAAAGAATTAGAATGGTTTTAGGCTTTTCAAATCAATTGACAGGATTTCTTGCTTCAGCATCAACATGTAAAGATCATGAAGTCATCACTCCAGGCCTTACAACAACAACAACTTAACGAACTTGAATCAATGGCTGTTCTTAAACAGAATAGAGAACTGAAGTTTCAGGACAAAGTGCCATGCTTAAATATGGAGAGAGAGGTAAATCCAGACAAAAACTGGGAAATCTACTCACTTGGACCAGAAGGTGATGGTGTCATAAATTGATTGGAAGACCTAAACGGTAATTTTAATAATTACTGATGTCTGCGAGGGGATTAGTGGGACAGTGAGAAACTTCAACGGGCCAGTCTTAGGGGAACCCTCAAACTTTTGTGAGATTTCTGTTAAGAAAATCCATCAGGTTCTCAGGGTAAAGATCTGAGAAAGATCCTCTCCTGGTTTGGACACCATCACAGCAAAAATCCGGTATATTACCAGTGGGTTATAGCTGAAAGAGTTTCCAGATACAGCCTCTTTCTGAGGGAGAATGCTTTGGGGAACCCAAAAACAGACAGTGGATTCAAAAACAAGCCCACTACAGGAATATAAAGCCTCTGGGAGCTTCAGCTACAGGAAACATTAAACAGAGCTCAAATATTAACAAGATAAATATAAAACCTCACACTAAATGTCCGTTTACCTCAGTTCCTATTATCCAACACAATATATGTGGCTTTCAAAAAGAAAATCACAAGGCATGCTAAAAGGCAAGGAAAAACACAGCGTGAAGAGACAATGCAAGCATCAGAAGCAGATGTGGATGTGGTACAGATATTGAATTTATCAGGAGGAAATTTCTTATCACTATGATTAATATGTTAAGGATTTTAATGGAAAAACTAGACAACAGGAAAAAATGATGAGCAATATAAGCAGAGAGATGAAAACTACTATTCAGTGATAAAAAAGAATGAACTATCAAACCATTCAAATGCATGAACATTGAATCTGCATTGTTAAATGAGAGAGAGGTTACATACTGTTTGATTCCAATTATATGAGATACCAGAAAAAGCAAAACTAGAGAGATGGTAAACAGACCAGTGGTTGCCAGTAGTTTGGGAGGAGGAGAAGAGGATTAATGGGTGTGGTTTAGGGGATTTTTATTTTAGAGTGGTAGAACTGTTTTCTCTGATACTGTAGTGGTGCATACATGACACTATGCATTTGTCAAGATGCATAGAAATTGAAAGAACCAAGAGTGAACCTTACCTTGCAAAAAATTTTAAAAAATCATTTAGGAGGTTAGAAGATCCTAGGATGGAATGTAGAATGTGATGAAACAATATAACTGTATTATAAATATCTGAAACAACATGAGGGGGAAAGGCACTAACTTAACTTTGTAAAAGGGTAGAGTCTGTAAGAAAAGGCAAAAGAAACTATGCGTAAGCACTGAACTCTACCTGATAAAATTGGTTTCCACATCGATACGGGTTAACAATTTTGTTACTAATATTCACAGTTAAGTGTACACAAACAGTTAAGTAAATGGATGACGTATGTTGGGAGCCACGTTTCTCATTGTTGGGATGGGAATTTACAGACAAGCAAAAGGAAGATGCTAGAATTATCCATATGGCAATGAATTATAATTGGAAACAATATCATGAAATAATGTTTAGCTTAATATAGATACAGATGGTTACATATAGGAATATTTATAGATATGTGTATGTATATATGGGTTAATATACACACACGTATTTCCTTTCTCTATCAATTGAGACGGCTTAGAAGCAATGACACAGGGGTATCTACAAGTAAACCTAACACTCAGATCTTGGTTTCTGTTACCATTCTCCAATAAAAGGATACAAGACTCCTGGAAAAATGACTGATTCTGAGGCTGGAAGAGGAATTATACGAGATAAACCTGGAGAATCTTTTGCTCAAAGCAGATAAACCAACAAAAAGTCTTACGATGGAATGTCAAAAAACACAGGAACCAACTGAAAAAGCTACCAAAGCTAAAACAATTTGAACAAGAAAATAAATAAAATAGTATAGTAACATATTCCAAAGTATATAATCCACTTCCATGAGTCTATACCAATATACATAAATGATCAAATAAATAGAGAAAAATAGATGAAACTCCTCTCAGAAGAATTCCATATGATTTCTGTACGTGTCCCCCTCACGAGGTGGAGCATAACTCCTCGCTCCATAAGTGTGGACTGCGTATAGTGAATTCTTTCAAAGAGCACAGTATGGAAGGGTAAAAAAATGACAGTAACTTTATGGTGGAGAAACCTGACAAACACTACCTCAGACAGAGATTTAAGTTTTACATCAAAAGGGATACTGTCATGTTGATAGTAAATAACCTTGATATGATATGATGAAATTAATATGTTACCTCTGTGGTCCTCCTCCCAAAAGCACTTACCCCCAACCTAAGCATGGAGAAAACATCATGAAAGTCCAAATTAAGAGCTATTCATTCATAAATAACAAGAAAAGTATGAGAAACTGTCACAGCCAGGCAAAGCCTAAGGGACATGACTACTAAATACAATGTGGTATCTTAGATGGCATCCTGGAACAGTAAAAGGATATTAGATAACTAAAGAGTTGAATAATGTATGGACTTTAGTTAATAATAACATATCAATTAATTTCACTAATTTCAACCATACTAATGTTAGATATTAACAGCAGAAATTGTTTATGGAAAACATGAGAACTCTCTGTACCTCTTCATAGTTTTTCTATAAATTTGAAGTTACTATCTTATTTCATTGGGATACACTCCATGCATTACCACTGAGGTCAGGAATAAGAAAAAGATGGCCACAGTCTCAGCTACTATACAACATTGCACTAGGGTATTTACCATTACGATTAGAAAAAATTCATCTATTAGATACGTAAAAATGTGTAAAGAAGAATTAAAATTATTTATATTTTCAGATTTCATAAATTACCTTAAAAACCCTAGAGAATCAATGATAAAATAACTTAAAAGTGTGTGACAATCCAGTAACATAGCAAGGTGTAAACCAGCATTCAAACGAAGATTAATAGCCTTCATATATACAGAGAGTAAGCAGTTAAAAGACATAATGGTAGAGAAAGCCCTATTCACAATGCAAAAAAAGAAGACTAAATACTTAGGAATAAACTAACAAAAATGTGCAAACCAAGATGAAGAAAATTTTAAAACACTCCTGAAAAGCATAAAAGTAGACTCAAACAAATGAAAAGGCATTCCCTTGCTCTTGCATAGAATGACTCAGCATTATAAAATTTCAGTTCTCCCTAATTGGAATCCTCATAAAAACATTGATAAACTGTCTCATGGAATTACACATGCTGATAATAAAGTCTGCATGGGAAACTAAGTGTGGATTTGTAGCCAGGAAAACACTGAAGAAAACAAACTATGTAGGGAATTAGTTCTTCCAGATATGAAAATGTATTATAAAGTCACTGTAATAAAGACAATGTGGTATTGGTACTCAAATACACAAAAAGGTCAGAAACATTGAGTAGAAAGCCCAGAAATAGACCAAAATCCATGTGGAAATTCAGTATATGATAAAGGAGGTATATCAAATGACTGGGCCAAAGCTAAAAGTTTTACTGACTGGTCTGGGACAACTGGGTAGTTATTCGGAAACAAAATTAGATCCAGATATCACACTATTCACAATAATAACCTCAGAATGGATTGGAGATTTGAAAATTAAAAACACAAGTACTAAGAAAAAATGAGTGTATTTCTCTTTAATCTTGGGGTAGGGAAAGATTTTACACTTGTAACAAATATAAATTAACAAATTTGATGTGTGTGGGTGTATGTATTGTGCAAGGTTTTAAAATAAGTTAAAAAGACAGCTGACAATTTGGGAGAAATATTTGCAGTATATAGATAACAGACAAAGGATAATATCCTTATATGCAAAGAGTACTCAAAAATTGGGTGACAAAAGACCAAAAACTGCATTTAAATTTGGGGAAACATGAACAGACAATTCAAAAAGAAATAAAAATGGCCCTCAGACAAAAAGAAAGTAAATAAACTCACTCAGAATTAGAGAAGTGAAAATTAAAATAACACTGAGGTAACATTTCTCATGTCTCAAATTGCCAGAGAGTAAAAAAACTCTGTGTGGTGCTGGTGAAACAGGCACGCCAATACACTGATGTTTGAAATATAAACCAGTAAAACTCTGTCAGACAGGAATATTTCAAGACCTAATAAAATGACGTATGCCCTTACTGTTTCACCAAGCACTCTCCTTTCTAGGAACCTATCCTGAAGACACATCTCTATCTATATGAAAATAGATATGCACAAAGTTATGAATTGCAGCATGCTTTGTGACTGCATTATATCTGAAACGTCCTGTGTTATGCAGAAGAGAGTGATTGAATGAATATTGGTACGTCTACAAAATGGAATACTAGGAGGTTGTTTAAAAGGATGGAAGAGGGAGGTTTTTATCAACTTAAATATGGAGTATTTTCCAGCATATACTGTTGTTATGGGCTGAATTGTGTTCTCCCAAAGTTCGTATGTTGAAGTCCTAACCCCCAGTACTTTGGAATGGGACTATATTTGGAGATAAGATCTTTAAAGAGGTGATTAAGTTAAATGAGGCCATTAGGATGGGCCCTGATCCGATAGGACTAGTGTCCTTATAAAACGGGGTTAGGACACTGATACACACAGAGACACCATGTGAAGGCACAGGGAGATTACTAACTGCAAGCCAAGGCGGGAGGCTTCAGAAGAAACCATTCCTGTCAACACTTCTAGACTTGGACTTCTAGACTCCAGAACGGTGAGAAAATAACTGTCTGTTGTTTAAGCGAGCCACTCTGTGGTGCTTTGTTATGGCGGCCCTGCAAATTTAATACAACTGTTGACTGAAAAAAGCATGCTATCCTTCATGTAAGGAAGACGAGGACACAGGAAAATACGCATTTATCTTTTCATCTTTGCAAAAGAAATGGAGGAAAAATAAGCCAGAAAATAAAAAGATTGGTTACTTCGAGGGGTTGAGGGGAAAGAAATGAAAAGAAGAGTGAAATGGGAATGGAGAAGAAGTGGCACTTCTCTTAGTAGGTTTTGTTTAGCCATGACTCTTAACATTATAGCATTGTTTCACAAACCTTCAAAAAAATAAACAAAACAAATAAGAATGGAGGTGGCAAAGTGGGATAAAAACAATTTCAAATGAACTGAGCTGTATTGCAAATAGATAACATTACTACACTGAGCAAGAAAAGAACGATTATTTTACTTCGGACAACAGCATCTTGACTACATACTGTAAAGCTGAAGACAACAGGAGCTGTACAGAAATACCGAAATCTAGTTAGTGAATTGGTTTTTCACATGGGTATGGTTTAGCAATCCTAAAATGCCTTTATGTATATACTAGAATTGATAATATAAGAATATATATTGTATATAATGAACTTAATTTTTTACATTTGGAATAAGAAGTTACAAATAAGAAAAGGGAGAAGGCTAAAATAAAGTTTGTGCTATTAGATTGAAAACAAAGATGTCTATATAACCTCATATTTTTAAATATATGGATAAAAAGATACAGAGGTAAATACAGATGTGTATATATGACTGGATTAATGTAAATACATATATTTCATAATTCTATCCACTGAGAGAGCCTAGGTACAATGCTACTCCAGCAGCAATGAGCACTCATAGCAACCAGATCTTGGTTTCTAGACACCATTCTCCACTAAAAAAGAATCAAGATTGCTAATTGTAGCATTGATCAATAGACCTTATCTGTAGCAATTATTATTGTGATATTTTCCTAAAGATAATTTTCTATCCTTCTTTCATTCTACATATATTAATTGGAAGTTTTATGTAAAAATGCATGTCCTCATTCCAATTAGGAGAAAATAACAGACAAATCCAAAACGAGGGACATTTTACCAAATGACTAACCAGTACTCTTCAAAGTGCTAATATCAAGAAAGGGAAGGACAGACTGAGAAATTACCACAGATTGGAGGAAAGGAAAGAGAGAGAACAACTAAATGTACGCGGGATCCCGGATGGGATCCAGGAACATTAAAAGGGAATTTGTGGAAAAACTGGTGAAATTTGAATGAGGTCTATGGTTCAATTAGTAATATTGTGCTAATGTTACTTTTCTGGTTTTGATCAATTTACCATGGTTATGTAAGACGTTAATATTAGGGGAAGCTGGTGAAGTGTATGCATGAATTCTCTTTATAATTTTTGCAAACATTGGTGTAAGTCTAAAATTATTTCAAAAGAAGAAACATTTTAAAAACATAAATTGAAAGCTTAATTGGTCTCTGCGGACAGAAGTTAAGGTAATAGTTCATCTTTCATATAAACTGGGGAACTCATTAGAAATCTTCACTAGAAACAAGGAGAGCAGAGAAAACATGTTATATGCTGTATGGGAGAAGGAATTATGATGGTCAGACTGAGGAGGGGTTAAAAGGCATATTATAATTATCTTTGAATATTTGAAGTGCTGACCAGTGATAATCGTTTTGAACTAGTTTACGCAATAATGCCTCCAAGGAAGTGTTGGTACAGTTTTGAACCCCACAATTCCAATAAAATTCTCGCTCTTATTGATACGGTCAGTCGATTTTACAAACCTCATGTGATGTTCTAGGAATACCTAGCTTCAGTCCTTACAGAAATTCTGGAACCTACACTAACTCTAAATTCCTTTTAAAGGAAAAGGTTCATAATAAGTCCTTTCATCAACAGCGTGCTGCCTTGCGAATTTTTTTGTGTAATGTCCAAAAATACACAGGGATTCCTGAATTATGCGAGAGATTGGACTCAATGACTTACTAAATGTCCTTCCAGGTTACAATTTGCGATTGTGATTTTTCACTTAAAGTGTAACTATAATTATGTGAAGAAACATATTGTTCATTAGAAAGCGGAACTTAGAATGCACAGTTTTCTGACATTTTATACATAAAAACTCTTTGCTTTTAAATTATTCAAATTTATAACAGAATTCTACCCAAAAGTTATGATTTGGTGATAATATAAAATCAGGGAATATTCTTGTTAACAGAAAATAATAGATTTTAAACATTATCTTTAGTGCTAGGTATTTGAAGTTTTGTAATTTAGTAATCCATATAAGCTGGATTTATAAATATTTATTTTTGACAATATTTTTGACAGTATAAACTATTTTATGTTTTAATGATAGTAGCAAATAGAAGGTTTAATTTTTTTATTCACTTCAACAGCTGTAGGAACAGTATATATTTTTGTAGGATGTATAATTATTTGATTTTGGTTTGCAACCTCCATTTTCACCCTCCAAAATGCTAATATGTCTTGAGTCAAGCAGAGAAAGGCAGGTACACAAAACAGGAAGTTAGTTGCCCTGTTAGGATTCATGAGAGTTAAGAGACATGGGCACCAGTTTCACGCCCCTTGATGTTTTCAGTATCTATTTTCTGATTCTGCAATTTGACCCATAACATGTTGTAACATTCAAAGAATGTTTGAGCTGTTAGAAGCTTTTCCCATTCTGGGTTCTTCCCGGCTAGATCTCAATAGGCAGCCTAAACTGTGGTAAGATTTACTATGGCACCGAGAATATTAAGTAAGGCTATGCCACACAAAGCAGAACCCAATTAGTGCCAGAGCCTGGCTCTGCCTGTACATTCACAGTCTGTTTAGACAACTAAAAAGTATTAGACTGGTTCAAATAATCAGGTCTTGCTTGAAGTTTCAGTGACCTAATTTCGTGGAACAAAATTGTGAGCCAACTGCTATCAGCAAAATGTCTCCAGTAGATTTACAAAATACTGATATAGCAAATACTATAACTGTTATCGGGAACGCTCTGGGACATTTTTCTGAATTTATCAGTTCATCTTGTCATTTGTACTCAGTGAGGACGGAAATAGACACTGTTTCGGGGATGCTATAGAGAAGCACGCAATTTCCATGGCTAAGCCAAGTTTGAAGCATTTCATTTAAATCAAGTTTGAATTTCTTTAGGATGGTTTACAAAGATTCAAAGTGCTCTTAAAAATTCAAAGAAATATTTAATTCTTATTCTGTGCCAACTGATTCGCATTATTCTAAAATTTACACAACTAATCCATGCTCATTTTATAAAAATTTAGCAAATACAGATAGCGAAAAGGAAGAAAAACGCAGTTATTTTCTCACTTCTAAGAGATAAGGAGTGTTAGAATTTGATATACATCCAGCAAGAATTTTCTAAAAATATATTGTTTAAAAATATTAAACCGTGTTTCATTGGCAACGTCTTGTTCTGTTATACATTTCATCATTATAAACAGCTTTTCATTAAGCTTTCTTATATACAATTTTATGTCTCCTTATCTGATTATTACCTTAGGACAGATTCATAAAATTAGAAAATGTGGATCAAAGAGAAAACATCTTCTAAGAGTTTTGATGCAAATTAGTCTAACTTTTAAAAATTATTTAATGTGATTGTTTTCTATTTTCAAATATTCGTTATAGATATTTTGAAATCTTTTTAATAATAAAATCATTTGCTAAGATTTTCCCATCACTCTTCTGGGGAAATGTGACCCTTTTTGACTTAAGGAGTTAGTAATAGACCAAAAATGTAAAGTCATATTTCTATGACCCCCAATTTCTTGTTCCTTTATATTATTTTACAAATGTAATTTTAAGATGCCTTTTTTCACTATAGTAATGAAGGATTTAGAAAGCTCTTCATACAAGGAAATTGGAACTTGAAGCCTGGAGAGTAGAATGTCTAATAAGAATAATAAAACTCTTTCCAAACATTTGAAGGTCTATTCTCAGTAAAAACAGAATAATTAAGGCAGCACTTCTCAAAGTGTGTTGTGTAAGATGTGAAATTATATCCTACAACAAGTAAAAACTAAACAAATGGTGGGCCAGCCCAGTGGATCAGCAGTTAAAGTTCTCACTTTCCACTTTGGCAGCCCAGGGTTCGCTGGTTCGGGTCCCTGGTACAGACCTACACACCACTTGTCAGGTCATGCTGTGGCAGGCATCCTACACATAAAGTAGAGGAAGATGGGGACGGATGTCAGATCAGGGCTAATCTTCCTCAAAAAAAAATAAAATAAATAAACAAATACCTGGTTAAACAATTTGGGGGAAAGTCTGAGCTACACATGATAATCAAGTTTGATTGCAGCAGGACTTTCCAGAGCCTTTAGATTTTCATTATACTTTGAAGACTTCAATATGAGGGAAACAATAAGCATAATTTCATGAATGTGTGTTTATAAGGAAGGTTGTAGGTCCAGTGCTTCAAGAGACACATTTTGTCAAAAGCTTTGGTTGTTTGAGTGAATGGGACTTGCCTAATACTATTAGGTCAAGCTTTCAATCCAGAATGAAGGGAGAAAGTACAGAAGCCTTTGTAATTATGACCACCAGGCTGAAGACAAGTGATCAACCACAGACCCACCCCAGCGCCTGCTATGAACTCCTACTGACCTTGCTGTTTTACTTATCTGCTCTGCATCTATGAAGAATAATTTGCTTTACTCAGGATATATCTATCTGCTTCTACTCAGCCATCCTCTTTTTGCTTTGCCCATTAAGTTGCTTCAGGCTTGATCTATCTGATAACATTTTGCTTATCCCCTGCTGATTCTCTCTCCTGCCCTTATTTCCGTCTTAACCTAGACCTCTCCGTCTCTACTCTCTTGGCTCCTGCCTTATAGTCTCAGTCCACTTCTGAACCATACTAAGTTTATCACTAATCCTTTGTAGCTCTCCTACGGTCCTTCTGAATTCCTTCAAAATCACGTATTCTCTCTTCCTGCTTTGGCAGGCAATTAATTAAAATTATGTCAAATTCTGTGTGTTTTCATCTTCACAAATTAACATAACACATTATATCCTTCTAGTTTGACTTTAGGACATCCCAAATAGCACATAAAAGATTAAATATCATCTGATTAAATTCATTTAAAATGGAATTAAGACCATTAAATGTTAAGATAATTTTATCTTTTAAGACATATTACTTCTGTAAATATGTATTGTCTTTCTTAGCCTTGAGATGACAATACGAAGTAAAAAGATGAATACTACAAGTCCTATCTACTTCACCTGCAGAAGCGAAAACATCAAGATGTGCTCATGATTTCCATTCCTGGAGGAACTAAGAATAATTTCCACAGCCTGTTCTTGACGGAACAGCATTGTGGTTTGCCATCACAGCAGTTTTAGAAGTGTCTGGATAAGTGATCTCTTAGCCTCAAGGTAAAGACCAGACCCACAGCTAATTAAGTGAACAGTGAGTTAGCAGTCTAAAGCAAGGAAAGCTGAAGTATAGTTTGAGGGGTGAGTGAAAGTTGCCTGCCTCCATTGAACACCAGAAGAACACTAACAGTGTTCAGTATACTGCTCTGATTAGAAGTATAGACGCACAATAATTTATATCTCCTTCTATGAGGGGACAGTCCACTACTGTAGAACCAAGGATCCAAGGCATGGGGAACATCTCATTAAGACCAGGAGATTTGAAAAGAAATATATCCCTACTTTCTTTGAGTCGTCTTATGTGAGGCGTATGCGTGGAAATCCTGCAAATGATAACATTAGAAGTCTGGAATGTGAATTTTTATCCAGCTCTACTACTGTTCCTCATAACAGGATTTACGCTCTGATTTTTCTTTTCTTCTTTTGTCTTTTTTACACCATTTAAAAAATAGTCTTTAAAAACTCTTTAAGTTGCAAATATTAGGTCCAAGTACAGATGGTTTACTGCAATTTTTATGTGGCCTGAGTCTGTTATCCAGACCCTCTACCTTCACATGCTCTTCCTTTTCCTTTTACAGAAATAGACATTTTCTCTAATGCATGGAAATACAGTTGTTAAATGCATTTAGTTCAGTTATTTGATGCTACAGTCAAGAGTTTATGAACAATCACCTTCAAATTACATTTATTTCATATAAGGACTTATTTTTGTCAAAATTGCACATGTAAAATGGGCTGTTGATATCCTGAAAATGTAATACATGTTCTTGTTGCATTTAACTTCATTTTAATTTAGAAAGCATTATTTATGTTTTCAGAAGAAAATAGGAGACATGATTTTTTATTTGGAAAATTTTGTTTGTATGTTTAGAAAAATTAGATAACATCTATTATTCATAAATTATAAATAATTATATAATTTAACCATAAGGCTAAGTCCTGTTCCACCCAATTAAGAAATCAACCAACACACTATTGGAACATGAATGCTAAATACTTCAAGGTAGGAAATGGTAAATAGTAAAGTAGAATATATACTTGGAAAATTTTCTGGATTAGAAGAAATATGAATAAATAAACCATCTATACTGAGAAAAAAAGACTATTGAATTTTTCGAAAATCTGCACAATAGGAGCTATAGGAAACAAACCCAAATTAGGGGCCAAAAAACTGTTACTAAATGTAAATAAATGAATAGATAGTGAGGAAGTAAAGTAATTAGCCTAATATCATGTTCTCAGTTGACCTCTGAGGAATTTTCAGGCTTGGACTCAACCAGTTTTTGTGACAACCAAACTTTGCAGTGAGTAAAATAATGTTATGGTTTGACACACAAGTATAGCCTTCATATGAAATATACACAAATGTTAGGTGATGGTATTATAAGTAAATTCTTCCAGACTTTCTTTCATAGTTGTGGCATATACTACTACGGTCTCCAAACAAAGAAATTGCACCAAGGATCCCAAGAAAATTAGTGAAAAAGAAGGATTTCAAATACATAGATCCTGATGCTATACTATTGTTTGTCTACTGAGAAAATAATCTCTAAATGTCAAAGAAAATTACATTCATAAGTATGGAATGGAAAACCAAGATTTCCCAAAATTATAAACAAGTTGTTTTAAAACACTATGCTACATTATATTAAAAAGTCCAATTTTTAACAATAACAAAAGTTATGAGATATGCAAAGATATTCGTAAATAGGACCCACACAGGAAAAATAATCAGTCAGTAAAACTGTCTCTGTGGAAGCCCTGATGTTAGATTTACCGGACAAAGACTTTATAAATCAACTATTATAAATATGTCAAAGAACTAAAAACAATGTATGAGAACAATGTATCACCAAATAAAGAATATCAATAAAGAGAGAGATTATTTTAAAAAAATGAAAATTCTGGCTTTTAAAAGTACAATAACTGAAATAAAAATTCACAACAGGGACTCAACCAATTTCTGCCAGAAGAAGAAAGCAATCAGTGAAATTAAAAATTAGTCAATAGAGATTGTCCAGTACATATAATAGAAATAAAAGAATTAATGGAGAAAAATGAATAAATCCTCAGTGACCTGTTGGAGACCATCAAGTTGCCAACATACTTATAATAGGAGTCTAAGAAGGAGAGGATAGACATATAGAGACATCATGGATATTTGAGGTATGATGTCAGAAAACATCTAAAATTTGTTGAAAAACATTAACCTATATGTCCAAGAAATTCAAAAAATTCACAGTAGGATAAACTCAAAGAGATCCTCTCTTGGACACACCATATTCAAACTCTCAAAAACAACGGGCAGGGGCCGGCTCCGTGGCCGAGTGGTTAGGTTCCCATGCTCCGCTGCAGCAGCCCAGGGTTTGGATCCTGGGCGTGGACATGGAGCCGCTTGTCAAGCCACATTGAGGCGATGTCCCATATGCCACAACTAGAAGGACCTGCAACTAAGATATACAAGTATGTACCGGGCGGATTTGGGGAGATAAAGCAGAAAAACAAGATTGGCCACAGTTGTTAGCTCAGGTGCCAATCTTTAAAAAAAGAAAACAGGACAAAGAGCACGATGAAAACAGTAAGAGAGAAGTAATTCATCATGTACAAACAATTCTCAATAGTATTAATGGCTGATCGTCCATCAGAAACCATGGAGGCGAAGATGCAGTAGGATGCTATGCTCAAAGTGTTGAAAGATAAACTGTGAACCAAGAATTCTATATTTAGCAATAGTATCTTTGAAAAATTAAAGAGAAATTATGATATTTTGAGGAAAATAAAAACAGAATTTGCCATTATCATACATGGATTATAGCCAATGGGCACATAAAAAATGCTCAACATCATTAGACGCTAGGGAAATGCAAATCAAAACCACAACGAAATGCCATTACAGACCCACTAGAATGCCTTTAATCACAATGACAGACAATAAAAAGTGCTGCTGAGGCTATGGAAAAATTGGAACACACATTTCTGGTGGAAATGTCAAATGGTGCAGCTGCTTTGGAAAACAATTCGGCAGTTCTTCAAAAAATTAAATATGAAGTTAGCATATGACCCAGAAATCTCACTCCTGGGTGTATACTCAAGAGCATTGAAGGCATATGTCTACACCAAACTTTGTAAATGAGTATTCACAGAAGCATTATTTATAATCGCCAGAAAGCGGGGAATACCCAAATGTCCATCAATTGATGAACAGAGAAACGAAATGTGGTGTGTCCATACAATGGAATATTAGCCAAAAGAAAGGAAAAGAAAAAGGGAATGAAATAATGATTAATGCTACAATATGAATAAACCTTCGAAAGATTATATTATGCTAAATGAAAAAAAGCACACAGAAAAGGACTTATGTGATTCTATTTATATGACACGTACAGAATAGACAAATTCATGAAGAGAGGAAGTAGGTTAGTGTTATCACGGTTTGAGGGCACATGCAATGGAGATTGACTGCTAATGGGTACTGGATTTTTTCCTGGGGTGACAAAAATATTCTAGAATTAGATAGTGGTGATGGTTGCACAACTTTGTGAATAAGTACTAAAATTTGTCAAATTATTCAATTAAATACAATTTTTAAAATTTATTAAAAAAATAATAGAAATAATAGAGAAATTCAATCAAATCCAAAGGTGATTGGTTGGGAAGATCACTAATATTGATAAGTCTTTAGCCAGATTGATCAAAAAGTAAAGGGAGAGGGCTCAAATTACCAATATCAGGAATGAAGGAAGAGACATCACTGTGGACTTCACAGACATTAAATAGGATAAAGAGGGATTACCACAAACAACTTTATGCCCATATATTGGACAACTTAAATTAAAATTCACCAAATCCTTTAAAAAAACACAAACTAGCTCTCACTCAAGAAGGAATAATAATCTGAATAGCTCTATATCTGTTAACTACATTGAATTATGGTTAAAAGCATTCCAAAAATATAAACCCCAGGCCTAGATTCCTTTCACTGGTGAATTCTCCCCAAATTTTGGAATTCTACTAAACATCAACCAAAAAAATAAGAATTCCACAAAATCTCTTTGAGAAAATAAAGGTGGCAGAAACTTCTCAGTTCGTTATATGAATCCATTACTCAAATAGCCAAACTAGACAAAGGCATTTCCTGACAACTATTGACCAATATCTCTCATGAATATAGATCCAAAAATTCTCAACAAAATCTTGTTAAATTGAATTCAAGAATATATAAAAAGAATAATAGATCATGATTAATGGATTAATGCTAGAAATGTATGTCTGGGTCAATACTCAAAAATAAATCAATAAAATTAACCATATTAGAAGGCTAAACCAAGAAAAAAATACGATTATCTCAATAAATGCAGAAAAAAATTGACATTTCATTATCCATTCATGGTAAAAATTCTTAGCATTCTAGGAATAGAAGGGAACTTCCTTAACCTAGTTAAGAGTGTTTACAAATCTTACTGTTAACAGCTTAATGACAAAACACTGAATGCTTTCCTCAAGGAGGTGGAACAGGCAAACACGTTTCTGTTTCAGCAGTCCTGCCTAGCATTGTATTAGAAATCCTAGGAGAAGGCAAGAGAGGAAGAAAAAGGAATAAAAAAAAATGTCAATTGGAACGGATGAAAGAAAGCTCTCACAGCTAAAATATTATCTATGTAGAAAATCTTAAAGTTTTACAAAATAGCTCCCAGAAGTAATGAGTTTAACAAGCAGTCAGGATACAAGAATCAATTGTATTACAACATACAAATGATCAACAATTTGAATTGGAAATTACCTAAACATCCCCATTTACAATGGAGCCAAAAGTTATATACTCAGGAACACATTGAACAAAATATGCACAGAATCTGTATGATGCAAACTATGAAACACTTAGGAAAGAAAGAAAAAAAGATGTAAAATAATGAAGAGATATACTATGCTCATGAATTAGAAGATTCAATGTTATTAAGATGTCATTTCTCCCCAAACAGATCTATCGATTCAATTTATTTACAATCAAAATCCCAGAAAAAAAACTTTGAAGATATTGACAAATTGATTCAAAAATTTATATGGAAAGAGAAGCAATAGAGTAGGTAAAATAAACAAAGTTGGAAGACACACGCTGAACAATAGTATAACATCCTCCAGGTCAGCCAGACACAGAAAGAAAATCCCGCATGATTTCAATTATGTGTGGAATCTAAGAAAGTTGAATACACAGAAGCAGACGGTAGAAAGGTGTTTACCAGGAGGTGGGGAAAATGAGGAGATGTTGGTCAAAGCGTGCAAAGTTTGAGTTATGTAGGATGAAAGCACCTAGAGATCTAGTATATATCACGATGACTACAGTGAATAATAACGTATTGAATACTGGCAATTTACTAAGAGACTAGGTTTCAGGTGCTCTCACCACACACACACACACACACACACACAAAACACACTCACAAAAGGTAACTATATGAGGAGATGGATATGTTCATTAGGTTGACTATAGTAATAATTTCACTATATATGTATATCAAAACATCATGTTGTACACCTTAAAGATATACAATTTTTATTTTAAAAAGCAGTAGTAAAAAAAAAAAAACAACAATGATATTGACAAAAGAATAGACATATAGATCAACAGAGAGCCCAGAAATAGATCCACACAAATACAGACGCCTGATTTTTGACAAAGAAACTGAAACAATTTAGTGAAGAAATGATAGTCTTTTCAGCAAAAAGTACCAGAACATTAAACATCCACATGTTAAAAAAAAAAAAATCTCAGGACGTACCTCACACCTTATACACAAATTAACTCAAAATGGATAATAAGCCTAAATATATAATTAAAACTCTAAAATTTTTAGAGGGAAAAGAGAAAAGAGATATGGGAGCTTGGGTTTGGCAATAGAGGTTTTTTCTTTTTTTTTTTTCAGGAAGATTAGCCCCGAGCTAACATCTGCCGCCAATCCTCCTCTTTTCGCTGAGGAGGATTGACCCCAAGCTAACATCTGTGCCCACCTTCCTCTAGTTTACATGCGGGACGCCTGCCACAGTGTGGCTTGATAAATGGTAGGTAGGCCTGCAACCGGGATCCGAACCGCTGAATCCTGAGCTGCCAAAGCAGGGTGCGCGACTTAACCGCTACACCACCAGGCCAGGCCTGGCAAGAGTTTTCTGATACCACACCAAAAGCATGATCCATTAAAAATATTGGTAAATGGCACTTTCCAATATTAAAAAACATTCACTCTATAAAAGACATTGTTAAGAGAACGAAAAGACAAGCCATAATTTGGAACAAACTAACTGCATATGGCCTATATGATAAAGAACTTTTGTCCCCCTAGAATAAATGAAGAACTCTTAAAACTCACAAGAAAAGAAATAAACAATTTTTTTGAAAAAAATATCTATAAAGACAGTTCACCAAAGGGAAAAATACAGATGACAAATATGCCTATGACAAGGTGCTCAATATCCTTTATCATTACGGAAATACAAATTAGAAACATACCTACTACTACATGCCTATTAAAATGACAAACATCAAAAATACTGATAATACTAAGAGCTGATGTGAATGTGGAAAATGGGAACTCTCCTATGTTTCTGGTGGTAATGCAAAATGGTACAAACATTTTGGAAATGTATTTGGCAAGTAAATACAATTAACAGAAGACCCAGCCATCTCACTTTAGGTATTTACTCAAATGAATTGAAAACATGTTCACACATACACACAATTCGTGTGCAAAATTTCATAGCAGTCTTATTCGTATCTCCAAAATCTGGAGTCAACAGAGATAGTCCTCAACAGGGGAATGGATAAACAATACGCAGTACACCCATATCACGGCGTACTTAGCAGTAAAAGCGAGTAACTATTAATCTATGTAAAAACATGGATGACACTTATCCACAATTTGTTAAGTGAGAGAAGTTAGTACCACCAGTTTCAGTACTATAATATTCTTCACAAATAAAAGGTGGATTCAGAAAAATGAGACCATTTAATTCAAAGATACATCTTTTTTTTTTTTTTTTAAAGATTTTATTTTTTCCTTTTTCTCCCCAAAGCCCCCCGGTACATAGCTGTGTATTCTTCGTTGTGGGTTCTTCTAGTTGTGGCATGTGGGACGCTGCCTCAGCGTGGTCTGATGAGCAGTGCCATGCCCGCGCCCAGGATTCGAACTAACGAAACACTGGGCCGCCTGCTGCGGAGTGCGCGAACTTAACCACTCGGCCACGGGGCCAGCCCCAAAAGATACATCTTTAAAAGTCCACAAGATGCTAATTTACCTGAATGAAGTAGGCCAGGTAAGATGGTAGGTCCTAAACTGATTGTATTATAACCCTGTTTTTATAGGTATTATGCCCTTTTAAAACACAACAGCCCCCATTCATAAATTGGGCCTCAGGTTTGACTCCTGATCTAGCCTGGAGAAGAAAAGGTTTATCTAGATCTCATTTATAAGAAGGAATACCAGCTTCAGAATATAATTCTTCATTTCCGCTCAGGTCAAGATAAAAATAAATGCGTGAGAATATTCGTGGGGAAACATTTCTCTAAAACATTTTTGACCACCAGGGTGAGTCATCACAGGGGGACACAGAACATTTCAGCTGAGATTTTTACAGCCATTTTAAAGCAGAGTTCCTAAATCAAACTCAGAGAGATTTCTGTGTGCTTATTTTAGCCTGCAAGTTCTGCGAATTTGACAATTAATTGAGATGTTCTAGTATGCATACTCAATTGTTCAACCTAAATCAATTCTGATATTGAATTTCTTTAAATATGCAACATGCAAAGTCAGCATCAAAATCAATAGCACCAGCTCCTTATTGTCATCTGCCAAGAAAACATCTATGAAATACAGCACAACGCCCATCCTCTCCTTCATTCACAGCCACTAGCATTCTGCACGTTAACATTCACCCGAACACTCTGAATAAATGCGTGCTATTCAAGTGATAATTTTTCAAGTGTGAGATCAGTTTGGGTTTGACAATTAAAGGAATATGCAATCCTTCAGGAAATAAAGCAATAATGCCACCAAACTTTCCTATTTTTTTTCTATTTATCAGCAAAATGATCCTGTATTGGGGCATTTCAGATGAAGGAGCATCATTCATAGAAGCTACATTTGATCCAAACCATGAAAACTTTTTAATGCATTGCAACAAAAATATCAAAATAACAAGTAATAGGCTAGATCTCTGAAAATATTTGACTTTGATGAGAGAGCCTGGATATCTAGAATATTTATACAAATATTGTAGCAAAACACTACTCATTCTATATTTATCCTCTGTTCACTGTGACTGCTGAAGCAATTGGTGGCGGCATTCACGATTCTGTAATCAGATTCTTTGTATAAGGCTTCAATAACTAGGTAAGTGGTACCTCGTGTAGTTATTTTAGTTAAAAGTTCAAATCACTGATTTTTTTGAATAATGACTAGCCAAGAAAGAAATTCCGTTTAATTTTAGACATCATATACATAAAACTGAGTAAGTTTTCTAAATGACATTAGTCAAGTCGTAGCCTTTTTGTTTTTCTTTTAAAAGCTTATATTGCTATAGAGCTATCTCTAAGACATTTTAAAGAAACAGAAGCAAGCTGCATGGTGGTGTATAATATCACTCACTTTGCTGTATAAAAGGGGAACAGTAAGAGTATATATTCTTATTTGCTATTATTTGTGTAAGCTCTGGAAATAGACACAAGAAACTAATAAAAGATGGAGCACAAGGGTTAGAGTGGGATTTTCTAATATATGCATTTTCTTTATATTGTTTAGGAAGCTTGTGAATGACTTCTATTTACAAATCAAATTCAAATGGTCTTAAAAAGAGAACCTTATATTACATTTCTTTTTCCTCTGGTTCAAGATAAACATGAAACTTGAAACCTGACAATAATTATACTTGGTGACATTGGAGTGAATTTGTATTATCTGAGAGTAAGCTCTTTCACAAAGAAAATTTAATGAAATTCAATGAAATACAATGCAATTCCTATATTAGCTTTAATGAAGCTCCCCCAGAGTTCAGATGCTTGGAGAGGTTTGAAGAGCAGGTAGCTTGAACGCCAGCTGGGTTTTCTCAGCTCGGTCAGATTAAGCAAAGAACACTTATTAACACACACAATTTAGCAGAGAAACACTCAGGCTTCTCTATTTCATGGATTGGTTGCTTATTGGTAATATGATTCCTGGGAGAATTCAAGGCTTTTAATTACGCTGGGACTAGTTTACAGTATTGAGCTACAGAATGGAAATTAAACTGAGGACATTTTATTTTGTGAGCCGGTTAATTAAATAGCAGACAACAGCAAGCTAGACTTATAGAAACCTCAGCAGATTTGGTTTGCCGACCATGTGTGAAATTTTTTTATTTTTAATTTCAAGTAACAGCCCACTGTGCTGAAATGAAACTGAGTCCAAAAAAGTTGACGTTTTACCTAGGAACATAAAATGACCTAAGGACTTTTAAACGTGTAGTAGATATTGACACTCCTAGTATATTCACTCTGGCTTTTCAAGTTTATGTTAAATGGATAAATCATGACTCCTGAAAAGCACAACTCATTGCTAACCTAACAATAACTCTAAAATCATGTAAACAGAGAGTATTTCCATGAAGTAATTCAATTTTACAGGGCTGATGAAAAAACTGCTTTCTAGTATTGGAAAGTAATAATGAAATTCTTAAAAACTTAATTATTAACCAATGTTGTGGCTCTAAATAATCTCACATACATTCAAAGGACATTTTTGAGCCTCTGCTATACACCACGTGTTGCTAAATGTTGGAGATGAGTAACATTCCATTTATTTTCTCAAGGCTCTTTTCCAAATCAAAATCTGATCATTGAATGACCCTGCTAAATATCCTTCAATCAGCTCTCATTTTTATTAGTATAAAGATCAATATCCTTAACAAGGCTTAAATGGCTATGGAGGATCCTGGTCCTAATTTATCTATAAGGCCTTATTTGCAACACTTTCCTGTAGTGTTCTCATGTATGACCACAAAGACATTTTTTCAATTCCTCAAATATACTAGGGTCCTTCCTGACTCAGAGTCTTTGCTGAATCTGTTCCTTTTTCCCTGAAAGTCCCTTGCTCCCGGCCCAGCTTCAACTTTTCTCCTGTATTCATTCCTTAAAATTTACTACAAATGTCACTTTCTCATGGAAAACTTCACTCCAGGTTATAATCCCGTTAACTGGTCTAATAATGGAGCCTGTGATTTTATCGTTGTTGAAAGGTAATTGGGTATATGAATCTAGAGTTCTGGAAAGAAGTCCACATTGGAAATATAAATCTGGGAGTCATCTGTATTTAAATGATATATAAAGCCACAAGACTAAATTACATCATCACGGAGAAAAGAGTAAGGACAGAAAAAAGAAGCGCTCTGGGACACTCCAAGCCATTATTATTATATTTGTCAATCCTAGTCTTTTAACTGGCAAGTTTAGTCCATTTCTATTGATTGTTAATATCAATATATTTAGATCTGTTTCAACAACATAGTTTATCATATAAGTTTGCCTTGATTTTTTATATTTTTTTCATCTTTCCTTACTTTAAAAAAATGACATTCTTATTTTCAGTGTAAGAATAAAAGAATTTTTCCGCATTCTTAAAACTCTAGGTCTCCTCCCAACGTCATCGTACTATTATGTAGATTTCTAAGACTGGTTTATGATAGAGATATAGTTAGATAAATAGGTGGCGAAAGAGAGAGACAACTAGATAAATAGATACAGATTTACGTATTTGAAGACAGTAACAAATGTTACTAAGGCATCTGTTCATCTTTTCTTCAGACATCTCCTGAATCCATCTCTATTATTGTTTATATACTTCACATTCATCTGTGTTCTCTGTGGTTCTAATGTAGCAAAACTTCTGAAGCCTTATATGGCCAAGAATATCTTTTCATGCCCTCTATTTAAGTGACAATTTGCTGGAATAAAATTCTTCTCCTTCAAACTCTGGAAATACAATTCCATCATCTTTTCTCACTCGTATATTTGTCTCCTTTGTTTCGCTCTTTTTTCTGTGCTCTTCTCTTTTTCCATACAATCTATTCTCTTTGTCTTTGATATTTTAATTTTCACTCTGCATGTAGACTTGAAGTGTTTCCTATCTTTCCTCTCTGGTGATGCACGAGCCCTGTCAACAGCATAAAGTCTCTGCCAGTTTTCTTGTTTTTTTTTTTTTCATTACAATACATTTACCTTCATTGTTTTTCAAATATTTTTTGGTCTTTGCTTTTGTCTTCCAATCTTTCGGACTCTCCTATGATCTGCATGTTACATTTCCATTTTTATTCATCATATCTCGTATATTTCCTTCTTGGAGTATCCTCTTCTATGAGATTTCTGATTCCGATTTTACAGTTTTCTACTCTGTCTCTAGCTGTATCTGTTCTATCTATTGAATTCTGTTTAAACTCTCAAATTTTTCACATCTAGCATTTTACTTGGTTCTTTCTGATATTTTCATGATAACATATTTCCTTATATAATTTAGTGTGATTACTATGACATTCTAGGCCTTTCTATATTGATATTTCTGCTCCTGATACAACTTGTAATGCAGTGCACTTTTTTCTTTTTTTTCCTGCTTTGTTGAGGTATAATTGACAAGTAAAGTTGTATATATTTAAACATGATTTGATATAGTACGTATACATTATGAAATGATTACCACAAGTAAGTTAATTAACACATCCATCTACAGATTCAATGCACTTTCTATCATAATTCCAATGGCATATAGGACAGAAACAGAAAAACAGTCCTAAAATTTGTATGGTAACACAAAAGACCCCAAATAGCCAAAAGAATCCTGAGAAAGAAGGACAAAGCTGGAGGCATCACACTTCCTGATTTCAAACTAGGTTAGAAAGCTATAGTAATCAAAACAGTATGGTACTGATGTAAAAACAGATAGACAGACCAATGGAAGAGAATAGAGAGCCCAGAAATAAACCCATGCATGTACAGCCAGCTAATATTTAACAAAGGTGCCAAGAACATGCATGCGGAAAGGATAGTCTATTCAATAAATGGTGCTAGGAAAACTGGATATCCACATGCAGAAGAATGAAAGTCCTGGGGAGGAGGCATCTGTCCTTGTTGAAGTGAACCTGGGTCTAAAACCTTCTTACAGCAAAGCCACCCCCATGCCTGGCTGGGCAAGTCCCCTTGGGTCTCTCAAAGGAAGGTCAGGGTCCTCTTGTACGCTCCTACATCCCTGATCTTTAGCATGATCATTGTCTTTATCAAAAACTTATATAGGTGCCGGCCCGGTGGTGCAGCAGTTAAGTCCGCATGTTCTGCTTCAGGGGCCGAGGGTTCGCCGGTTCGAATCCCAGGTGCGGACATGGCACTGCTTGCAAGCCATGCTGTGGTAGGTGTCCCACATATAAAATAGAGGAAGATGGGCACGGATATTAGCTCAGGGCCAGTCTTCCTCAGCAAAAAAGAGGAGGTTTGGCAGATGTTAGCTCAGGGCTAATCTTCCTCAAAAAAAAAACAAACACATATAGTACTTACTTTTACTATGTGCCAGTTGCTATTCTAAGTGATTTACTTAAATTCTCAAAATAGCCTGTGAGACAGAGACTACTGTTATAATTCCCATCTCACAGAGATGGAAACTGAGGCACAAAGTGATTAAATCACTTGCCAGAAGTCACTGATCTGGTGAGAAGTAGAGCCAAATTCAAACCTGGGCAATCTGACTCCAGAGGCCCCCGGGTTCTTAACTGCTGTGCTGTGCTGCCTCTGTTGTAGCTGCTGTTTTCTTGTCTGGTCCCCTCAGGCCTTGTGAGGACAGAGTCTATGCCAGTATGCCAGTTTTTTCATCTTTATCTCCATAGTAATTGGTGTAGTACCTAGCTCCTCAATGAAGAAAAAATGAAGAATACATACAAACAGCCAACAGCTACATGAAAAGGTGCTCAGTATCACTAATCATCAGGGAAATGTGACTGGAAACCACAGCGAGATATATCATCTCACACCTCTTAGGGTGCCTATTACTAACAAGACAAGTGACAGCAAATGCTGGCAAGGATGTGGAGAAAAAGGAACACTTAGACATTCTTGGTGGGAATATAAATTGGTTCAGCCACTATGGAAAACAATATGGAAGTTCCTCAAGAAATTAAAAATTGAACAGCCATATGATCCAGCAACCTCAGTTCTGGGTATTTATCCAAAGGAAATGAATCATTATCTCAAAGGCATATCTGTCCTCTCAGGTTCACAGCAGCATTATTCACAATAACCAAAGTATGGAGACTACCTGAGTGTCCATTGACGAATGAAGGATAAAGACTATATGGTATATATATACATATATATTTATATATATATAATGGAATATTATTCAGCTTTGAAAAAGAAAGAAATCCTCCCATTTTGCAACAAAATAAATGCACCTTGAGGGCATTATGCTAAGTGAAATAAGCCAGACAGAAAAAGACAAATGCTACATGGTATAACGTATATGTGGAATCTAAAAAAAAGGTCAAACGCAAACAGAAAGTAGAAAAGTGGCTGCCAGGGGTGGGGAAAATAGAAAGAGATTGGTAAAAGGGTACAAACTTTCAGTTATAAGATGAATAAGATCGGAGGATCTAAAGAAAAAGAAATGAATGGAACTGGAACCCTGTTTTACACCACTCATGAAAATTAACCGGAAATGCATTAGATTCCAATTTAAGACCTGAAACTGTAACACTCCTAGAAGAAAACACGGAGACAGCTTTCTTTATCTTTTCTTTTGAAATAGAAGTGCTTTGCAAACGTCTCATCATGTTGTTCTGTGAGCTCATTTTCCTCTGAGATGAATGGCTTCCCTGTGAAATAACGTACACACGGGGAAGGCCAGGCGCAGTACTGGTCAGCCTTTATGAGTTTAAGAGGTAGTGGCAGATGAGTTTCAGTCTACCCTGGGAGAAGAAGCCAGCAGTCCTGTTCTTTAGCATCTTGTCCTAGAGCTTTCTGAGTTGCAGAGGGCTCGAGGATGGGGAGAACATACCAGATCAGACTGTAGAGGAGCAACAAGTAGGGAAGAAGAGATCGAAAGAGACAGTGGTGTTCCAACCGAAGGAAGTGTCTCGAGAAGGCAGTGCTCATCAAGGAGAAGTAGAGCCACAACCATGGGAGGTGAGATACAAAGATGTTGTTTGTAAATCTGGAGAAAGTATGCACTTTACTTGCCAATAGTAAAGTTTTCCTCCAGAATAGTGAGTCGGTCATGTTCAACTTCATTAACTGATCATTTTATTTTAATTTGTAGTCAGATATATTCCCCATAAGTTGGCAGTGAAGCTGTATTCTTTATTTTTGGAAAAATTGTCTAATTTTTTTTATTTCAAGAATGTACATTTCATAAAAAAATGCCAAGCAAGCTCAAAAATATTTATACAATTTCATATTCCCTTTTGACTATAAGATTTTTCAGTTAACTATCTGTATAAATTTAGTAAGTATTAATACCTTTTGAATCCTTATTCTTAGCACCATTTCTGAGTCTCATGATTTTTAACGAACTGTGTGAGTAATTCGAGAAGGCAAATCGGAAAATGTGTCAGTGCTGATTTAATTGCCATTCAACTTTAATACGTGCTGATATATGCCTGTTTTGATTCTAGTTTATCATGCCATTAGGAAATAATGTGCTTGTACATATTCATCGTTATAACTGTCCTGTTACAACAACTGGCTAGCAGTAATGCCGAAACAGAGATTCATTACAAAGAGGCTAATTTATTTTAGTAAGTATCTCACTGCGCGACCCCATAATCATTCAATTTGACACGCCAGCTAAAAACGCCAAATAATTCTCCCACTACAACTACTTATTTTTTATAAATAAATAGTGAGTGTGAGCAATCTTGCCCTCTCTGCCTCCACCTTGCAGTTCACTGTCACACTTACATCTAAATCCTTAAATTGGTGGGCACAGCCTATGGATAAATAGGTGTTTGCATGGCTCCAAAATGGCTCTGAAGGCATATATTGACAAAAGCACTAATTAGTCAAGCATATTTCAAAGTAGATAATTTGATGTGGAGACTTTCAGCAAGCCTTGTTCATGAAACTAGGCATATAATTGGTAATATGGATCAGCAGGTGTTACTGTTGTCTTGTCAAATTCACATGGGCAATTCCAAACAATCTGAACAATATGTTTCGTATTTTTCTTTGAAATAAGTAAGCAAACTTTACTGAACTAATTTCACACAACCAATAAAGGGAAAAAGGGGCAAATTTGGCAATCTAGTGAAGTTACAATTTGCCTTTGGATTCATAAACACCTGAGTCCAGAACTTTCCTCTGGCTACAACTAACTGTGTAAACTTAGGAATATTACCTATCCTCTCTGAGCTTGATTTTTTATCTTTTAATATGCAGTTGCATACTTCAAAGAATTGTGGTGATTTATGAATAGTCAAGGAAAAAAGGACTCTAAGAGAGGACGTCTAGTGCAGTCCTTGTCACTCAAGAAATGTTAGTGGTTTACAAAGTTATTGTTCTGCCTATATTTAAGGGGTTGAATGAAGTAAGGACCACGTAGAATTTGTAAATGAGAGGTAGTCATCTATTTTTGTCTCCCCCTCTCCCTGCTTCCTCTTCCTCTTCTTCTTCTTCTCCTTCCTCTCTCTCCCTTTCTCTCTCTCTTTTTCTTTCTCTCCCAGAATCTGTAAACTTTTCCTACATTTGTGGTGTTCTCTTATTTTGATGATATCTACTCTGCGTTTTGTAGGCTTCCTAGGCTCAGTTGACCAGTTCCTGCTTGTGATCCCTCAAAGGGTTGCAGCTGTGTGTCAACTGGGACCTCAGTGGTCTTAAAGTTAGACTGGACTGGATATCTTAGATGGTTCAGTCACATGGCAGACAATTGAAACTGGTTGTCAGCTGGAAGTTCAACTGAGGCTTTCAATCAGAGCATCTACACATGGCCTCTCATGTGTCCCGGACTTTTCATAGTATGGTAGTTGGGTTTCAAAGTAAGCAACTCAACAGCAAACGTCCAAAAAGACTCAAGTAGAAGCCATAAGAAACGTTTTTTAACTTCACTTCCATCGCATCTTATTGGTCAAGAACAAGTTTCAGGGTCAACCAGATTCAAGGGGCAGATTCTTCAAAAGGACAGACACATGGAAAGGGGAAGTTGTATCTCTTAGATTGACTGCCAGATCCCCTTTACCCATCTTGGGGGAAATAATGCAAAGAAGAAGTTGAACGTGCCAAATACTTATTTCCTTGGCCACTTGCTGCTAGGGCACAGACACATGCCTTAGACTCAGCCAAACACACGCAGCTGCCCTGGCCTTAGAATCTGTAGCTAATAGCCCAAGAGAGAAGTTGCTATGAAAAGTCATTTTGGCAGTGGTTTCAACAGTGGCAGTATCATTTAGTTTCCAAAGGCAGCAGTGCTTGCATCAGTGACAGTGATGGTCTCCAATGAACAAATCAGAAAGGTCAGAGGCAGGGGCAAGGAGTGGTATCTAGTCCTCAGCCATGACAGCACAGGCTCAACTCGTCTCTGTCTTGATACTGGATGTGCTTCTGTCCTTACGTCTCCGAGTCTCACCCACTAGGCTCTTCAGTGATTCTTTTTTGCCACCATCCCATCTTTTAGCATACTCACTTTTTGCTTACTTCAGCCAGGTTTAATTTTTATGTCTTATATATAAGAAATCTGATTGATACAAAAATAATTATTTTTAATTAAAGGAAGCATTTCCCCCAGGTCTAATGCTACACTATACAATCTGATCACATTTCAACAATCTCTACAGTCAGCCATAAATATTTATGTTATCTAACATTTAAAGTCTTAGCAATATGATATTGAATTATTTTACACTTAACCTTTATTGTTTTTCCTTTTATTCAAGCTCTGCAAATATGCTCTTGTAGTAGGTAGACAGCTGAGTTAGTACACAGCTTAACTTTATGCTTACCCTCTGGGTTCATATGTTCCAATACAGAAATAGACTTGAAAAATAAAAATAAGATGTGAAAGCTACTATGTAATAGTTAACTTCAGTTTTTCCTAGTTTTGCCTTAAATTTAGTTGCATTTATTTTTTATTGTTAAAAATACTTTAGAAGGACCCTGGGAGGAAAGCTTGAGGCAGTGCAACTGCTAAGCAAGGTTTTGATAGAACCGAGTCATCTAGCCTACCTGTTGAAAGCCAGAACACTCAACACTCACAGGACTTGTGTTACCAGGAGAATGACCAATGGGATTACAATAAGTAAAGAAAAGGAAATGCTCCAGAAAAGATTCATCTTAAAATATTTGTGGCAGGGGCTGGCCCAGTGGCATAGAAGTTAAATTTGCATGCTCTGCTTTGGCATCCAGGGGTTTGGGGGTTTGGATCATGGGTGTGGACCTACACACAGCCCATCAAGCCATGCTGTGGTGGATTCCCACATACAATATAGAAGAAGATTGGCAACAGATGTTAGCTCAGGGCCAAGTTTCCTCACCAAAAAAAAAAAAGAAGAAACATTTGTGGCATGTTACTTATTGGTTACACATCAGATTCTTCTCACAGTACCAAAGATATTAAAATGAGAATCATGTAGCAGAGTACCAATAGCAAAGGCATGTTGAAATTTTAACTCTTGTTCTGATGTTTAAAGAAAAATTGCCAGCACTATGAAACCAATTGTGAAAGGACAATTGGATATGAAATAAAAGGAGTAAAAGCTATTAACAAATACTATCCAGTCCCATGGTCAATTGCAGCTCATTTACAGCAAATATCATACAAACAAACACCAAACATGCCTCAGGTTTGAACGCAGTTGTAGAGTGCCACAGTTTTCTGAACTTATACACTTACATGGCTCATCTGTCAATGAATAGACTGTTCAGATTCTCTGTGCAGAGTCCTTTACGTCAGATGAGTGTGTGTGTGTGCGTGTGTGTTTCCGAGGAAGAAGAAGAAGAAGGTAGGAAAGAAAATTAAGAGTGTAAAACCCTATGAAGAACCAAAATAAATAATGCAAATTTCACTCATGTCAATCCCTTTTTATTTTCAGCAGCAGGCCATTTACCAAAGCATAAATATTCAGGCATCAAAGTTCCAATGGGAGCATAATATTTCCCCCAAAAAATGCTTGTAAATTGGTGGTTTTCCCCAAGGAGGCTGCTAAGTTGCATGAAGGAGTTCCTCAGTTTTGATAAGACAACTGAAAATTCATTAGTAAGTAAGAATAAATATCATAAAGTATAACATAAATATTAACTGAATTAACCTACACCCGACTTCTGAAAAATAAACTATATTCTGAATACTCCTGTATCCTTTAGAGGACAACCACGTCATAAACATTTTTTATGTCCTCTATCACTCTCTTCTCAGCACTTCTCTCACTATTAGGCATGAAATATGGTGAGTGAATATTTACAACGGTCGTGTCGATATCACTTTGGAAACATGTTGAAGAGTAGTTAAAGAAGGCCAGGGTGTCTGATCAAGTCATCAGCAAGATATGGATAACTCATTTCTCTCACCTTAACTGTCTTTAAAAACTGACTCAGTGACGCCTCTGTAGAGATTTGTTTTAATGAATTTGATTACCATTATATGGAAATATTTCAAATAAACTGGCTAACATAAATGATCAAAACAACCTCATGTTACCAAAATAATTGGCAAATCCCATGGAAACAATAACAGTTATATTTTTTTAAAAAAAACCTTATATATGCTTATAATGAGCTAGATGTTCTATTCAGTGAATTCTTAAGGCACCCTCAGTGTCTGAGTAGTACTATTAATGCCTGTCTTATTTATAAGGAAATTAAGACCGAGGGCGTTAAGTAACTTGGCAAAGATTTCACAGTTAACAAGAGGTCTAACCGAGATTTGAATGTGCTGGTCTGGCTCCAAAGTCGACCTCTTCCAGCCTCGGTATCCTCTCTTTAAAGAGATCACAGCAGGTGACACCTCTCTTGACATGGCCTCTGAGTGCATTTCTGAGGATTTACTGACTTGAAGTTACTTTGTTTTCATTCATCATTAAAAGTAGTTCAATTATTTAAAATTTCAAGCACTGAAGAGTGCTTTAGTGATTAAAACAAGAATTCTATGTAGAAAACGGAGTGAAAGAGCACACTTAGAAGCGAAAGCCCTATTTTGATTTGACAATGTTGTGAATTAATGGAATAATATTTATAATTGTATTTCTACACTTGAGATTCTCTGATTATGATGCTATTATTTCTTACAGAAAGTCAAGAGGGCTCTTTAGTCTAAGAGGGTAGTCTCAAAGCCTTTGCTAATACGACATAGTTCATCAGAGAGAAATGTTGCATGTTTTATTCTAAAGAAAGACCATAAAATATGAATATTTAAGAGTAGTCATTTGAGTGTTAGCATTTTTCAGTTTGTTTGCCCAGCTCACACAATTTAACTGGAAGACAAAGTAAGTAACCTTACCGTAGTGGGATAAACCAAAATATAATTATCTTGTCTTTCATCTCAAAATGTCTGCTCATCAGATAATCAGAAAAGTGCTTAAATTAAGATACAGGTCAGGTAAAATGTCATTTTCCCCTTTATTTCTAAATTCACTCCTCTTCTTTAAAATGGGAACAAAATTATTCTTCAGACTTTAGAGCAATTTTTAATTTTGATTTTTACTTTCCTGCTTACATCGCCCTTCTCGGTTGCTCCATAATCCATTGATGATACTGGGTCGATACTCCCTAGGTCAGTAAATACTTAAAAGTCCTTTTAATTGTACAGCAACTCTTTAAAGTAAGTGTGTTTGGTTGATGTTATCTGTACAAAGTACCAGTTTAACCTGTTACAACTTGCATAGTTTCAAGATTGTTTGCATACACATTTTTTATTAAGTTTAATAGTTTACATCAATGTGACATTTCAGTTGTACATTATTTCTTGTGTGTTACCATGTAAGTGCTCCCCTTCACCCCCAGTGCCCCCTCCACCTCCTTCCCCTGGTAACCACTGAACTGCTTTCTTTGTCAATGTATTTGTTTATATTTCACATATGAGTGAAATCATCTGATGTTTGTCTTTCTCAGTCTGGCTTATTTCACTTAGCATAATTCCCTCTAGGTCCTTCCATGTTATTGCAAATGGGATGAATTTGTCTTTTTTTCTGGCTGAGTAGTATTCCCTTGTATATATAGACCACATCTTCTTTGCCCAATCATCAGTCGATGGGCACTTGGGTTGCTTCCATGTTGTTTGCATAGACATTTTATCTGACTTTAAATCAAATTTGCAGGCATATTCATTCAGCCATTTAACATGTATTAATTGACTAGTCATATTCCAGGGGCAAGTAATAGAAGAGTGAACAAACAGATAAAGCTCCTATTTCAGTAGAATTGTATTCTCGTAGGGGATGACAAAAATTCCCAATTAAGTAGGTAGATATTTATGATAAATGCTATGTTGAAAAATTAACAAATTAGACAACATGGAGTGATGAGACAGCGATGTTATTTTAATACTTTTGGTTACAGGAACCCTCTCTAATATGGTGATATTTAAGCAGATCTGAATGAAATGAGGACACTGGCCCTCTGGAGAGCCAGGCAGTTTGGGACAAGAAGGGTAAAGTCCTTTGATGGCAGAAGCTTAGTGTGTCCAAGGGAAGCGCAGAGGCCCAGGGAGCTGAGGAGCATGAGGCGAAGGGGAAAGTTGTAAGAGATAAGCACAGTGATTTGAAATTTCACAACTTATGAACAACTATAATGAAAACGAACCTTTCCAGTGACAGGTAAGAGGCTAACTTTGCAGTCATGGAATCTCTGCGTGATTCCATGGGAATCATGGAATTGATCATCATGGATCAAATCATGGCTCTCTTCCCATCAAAAAGACACAGAAAATACTACAAAAGTCTCACTATTATAACATGGTGATATGATATGCAGACATTATAATTAAGATACGACAAGGAACAAAAGGACCAAATGATAGTAGGTGGATGCATTTGATATCTGTAGAGTTTTCAGACAGAGGTAAGACGTAACATTGACTGAATATTCTATGTGACCTCATTCCAGTACTGCAGTATATTTTATATCATCACTTTCCTCCTTTTCAAAAGCCACCATGCTCGTACCAGTTCATCTTTTTGCGTATGTGTCTGAGGAAGATTGGCCCTGAGCTAACATTTGTTGCCAATCTTCCTCTTTTTCCTTGAGGAAGATTACCCCTGAGTTAACATCTGTGCCAATCTTCCACTCTTTTGCATGTGGGACCCTGCCATAGCGTGGCTTAATGAGCAGTGTGTAGGTCCATGCCTGGGATCCAAACCTGTGAACTGCGGGCTGCCAAAGAAACTTAACTACTATGCCACCGAGCTGGGCCCCAATTCATCTTTTTAAAGTTTACTTTTGGTAACATCTTTCCTTTGCAGAGTGTATGATTAGAGGTTGAGATTGAGGCACTGGTAAATGCAAACATTGTTATAAAATACCACTTTAATGTGAGGAGCCATGAAAATAACAATAGTGTGTTCTTAATATGATTTAAACACACTCTTAAACATACTACCTGGATTAGGTCCTATGGTCTTACAAGGATCCTATGAAAATGGTTTTTAAAGACTGTTTTAATACACATTTTCAAAATGAGGGACCTGAGGCAAATGATTCTTTTCCAAGATGGCATAGCTGGTGAACAACTGAGTTTGAATCTAAACCTGAGCTATCAGGTTTCAGAATCTGTGCTTTAGCCCATATATTTTATATTTTATACGATATAACATTATTTATTTTAGATTATTAATTAACATACACTATACCTTATATAATACATTATATAATATACAATTTTTATATATTTATATATTATACATTATATATTATTATGTACTTATATATGATATAAATTATTATATAGTAAATATAAATTATTATATATTATATCATATATAATACATACATAGTAATAATTCTTACCAGGCTGCTCTATAATTTTCTATTCTATTTCAAAACTCATTAAAAATGTCAACGTTAGTATCATTTTCAAAATGATTCTTTCAACATCTCTATAATACCACATTGAGTAGTATATCAGTACTAATTATTCAGGATGATTCCAGCATTATAAAAATCATCTTTTCTGCACAAAGATATCTTTGCTCTTTCAGAACATTATCTTGAGCAGAGATTCTAGACAATAGGATTAGAGTGTCTAAAGATACAGATTTAAGGCTCTTTACTCATGTGCTGTTTACAAACTTGTTTTGGTTTTTGCCTGACATCTCTTGTATGTAAAGCCAGCTGAGAATCAATACCTATATCTCCTAATCACTCCAGTAATATATTCCGTATGCTAAGGCTTATTTCCAGAAGCTGGGCCAGTCTCTGAGCCTTCGGAAAACAGCAGTGCAGGTGGTAAGACATGAAGTCAGCATTTAGGAACGAGTAAAACATTAAGAGCTTGGAGGAGAGAAGTAAATAGCATTCCAAATTGAGAATTTGGCACACCTCTTCTGATTGTTCTCACTTCAGAAAATATCCACAGGTATACTACCCGTCATAAGATTAGACAACCTCTGTATTTTCAAACCAGCTAGATAAAAATTTAAAGATCAATGCAATTCAAAATCACAATATTTTAAACATGCTTCTTCTTTTTCTTGGAATGATCAACATAACAATTAACGGGGGCTACTTGATGTATTGCCAGAATTACTGGGCTTCACTCAGACTAAATATAGATGTCTGCATATCCTGGCATGAATGTGACAAAACGTGTGCCATTCCAGAATGTCAGAACAAGGTATTAGTCTTTCCATAATTTTTAATATTTAATGTCTAGTGACTCATGTTGACTGATTTTTGTCATGATATATTATTGTATGTGTTAAAAATTAAGAGTGTTGCTGTCAGGAAACTTCATGAGGCATTTAACACATGAGCTAATGTTTTCCATAAATATTTCCATGCATTCCCGTTCACATCTTTACTTATCTCAGACGAAAGCCTATGGAAAGGACTTCACTAAAGCATTATGAAAAAGATTTTACTGACTGAAAGACAATATGATTAATCCATAGCAGTCTTGTAACACATTGGAGCTGACGGTCTTGCCATTAAAAGGAGCTATAAACAAAACTGCTTGAAGTGGTGATCTTCATTAATGTAACAGCGCCCTCTATGTTCAAGAGTTGGCAATAGAGAGGAGACTAATATTAATCTTTGAATAGTTAATGAAATTTGATTTTTCCGTATCAGTTTTTATACGTAAGGGTGAAATTAACTTCTTAACTTGTTTATCAGTCAATTTTATAGTCCGCCTCCATAAAGCCAAAAAGGATACTATTAAGATTTTATAAGCAAAAAAATGAAACAGAATTTTAAATCAGTTGTTAATTTCTTTGGAGAATAGCCACTCACCTAGCACGCTTGATTATTAAAAGCAGAAGCAATTCTGAGTGGGAAAATAATACATTTTTAATACCGACAATTAACATTTAAAAGTCTTCAAAGCAATAGCAAAATATTTGATTTTGACATGAACCATAAGCACAAATTATAGGTTTCATTTATAAGGCAGCTTCTTGACAGTTATAAGGAAACCTGGCTGAATTATATAGAAACCTTTTACAAGGGGATTTTATCACAGAACTAATACCAAAGGAACCGATGAAAAGTACTCGTTCAGAAATTACGATCTAGAAGTGAAGCCTTATTTCCTCCCCATCCTTTAGTATCTATAATGTATCTCTCAATTTCCCAATGTAAATCTTCAGATTATTTCACAAACTTTACCCTCAAAGTGTTAAATGTAAGATGAAAATTAGAGAAACTCAGCTTTGTGGAGAGCTGACTAAATAGCAATAGTTCTAAATGCTTATTTGTTTTTTATTAGTAACTTAAAATGTTTGATCTTTTAAGGTATCTGTTAGTCAACTTTAATTGTTGCTTATAAGTAGTTATAAATACTGAATTATCTGACAAAATGAAATTCACAAATTAGAGGTTTTGATTGAGGATTTTTATTAAAAGTTTTTATCATACACTTTAGTTTTTACACAGTTCAATATTATTAAAGTACTATGACAGTTTGAGGAAATAATTCTACATTTTTTTCCAAAACTGTCAAACTTATTCTACATGATTTATAATACAATGCTACTGAAGTTTGAGTGTCTAACATTTGAGATAGAAGAATAGACAGCCAAACCAAAACAAATAGACTTTAGCAGAAGAAAAGTGAAACACAAATATATTCAAATACAACCCTGTCATTTCCATCAAATGTACTAATAAGCTATAACATGACTAATAAAAAATGAAGGGCCAGCCCAGTGGAGTAGTGGTTAAGTTAGCACACTCTGCTTCAGCGGCCAGGGGTTCATGGGTTCCGATCCTGGGTGCCAACCTAGTACTGCTTGTCAAGCCATGCTGTAGCGGTATCCCACATAAAATAGAAGAAGATTGGCACAGATGTTAGCTCAGCACCAATCTTCCTCAAGCAAAAGAGAGAGGAAGATTGGCAACAGATGTTAGCTCAGGGTCAATCTTCTTCAGCAAAAAAAAAAAAAAAAGAAGAAGAGCATAGACGTTAAAAATTGTTAAGGAGTGTAAGAATAGAATTTATTCTGAAATTTGCTTATGTCAGATCTAAATATAAAGTTGGAAGCTTTCAAATCCCAAAATATCATTTTTTCCAAGAGAATGAGAGGCTGAAAACAGAGAATATGAATAAAAGACTCATGTTTTTGTTTCAAGAATCTGGTGGGAGAATGAACTGTTTAGAAAATTATGATTATTTGCTACCTTCAATATTTAGAAAATTGTTAAATAAATTGTCAAATGTATTTACTGTTCTGAAACCAAAAATGTAATTTTAAAGATATGCAATTTATAAACTTAATATAACTTCAAAAACTAAGAAAAAAAGAAAAGTGAATTTATTTACCTTTTCTTTCAAGGGTTGGGAAGAAAAATCAAGCAACTATTTGAACATTTCTGTTTTAAATACTGTGAGGGAGAGGCAACATTGGTATATGAAATATTATAGAGCAAACTTGTCGGTGCAAGAACCAGTTATGCAGTACAAAAAAATAAATGCACCAACAGTTACTGAAGTAAGTTATCAATTTGGGAAGCGACCATCTTATAAATTTTTGAATAGATTAGTAGATATTTTTAGGAAAGAGAGATCCACTAACCACTTATCACCGTGCCATGCACTATTTAATTGAATGTGGCTGTCTCCCTATAATGCTGAAAAGAAAAATGTCCAAAAAGTCAGGATATTCATTATCCAGAAACTTGTACTTATTAGTGAATTTAAAAAATCATGAAAGGTACCTGAAACCACCAAATTCAGTCCCATTTAGTAGCTTGAGCAGATGTTGGGTACACTTTAAAATCAAGAATGTTTGGCATCAACCACCTGGCAAAGATGACGATTGAGGGTCCAGGTTAATTTAGTAGACAAGGACTGGAAACGCAGTGATGAGGGCATGTAGCAGCTTTCCTCCATCTAAGCCCAACTTTGCAAAAAGAAGTTGGAGCCTAAATGCCTCCTTCATTCCATATATCCCCACCTCTGTCACCAAAGACGTCCTTGTTCCTAGACCCTGAGTCCTTAGCTCAGGCGGTCATCGCTGTCTGCTTCCTATGCCGGCTCCCTCTGTCTGGTCTTTCCTTTGCTACAATTGATTATTTATGTTGCAGCAGAACGCCCTTTCAAAACCATCAATCCAGATAATAAGCTCCATGAGGGAAAGGACCCTGACAGTGACGAATTCACTGCAGTCTGTGGCTCTTGACCCAGGAGCTAGCACCTGGCACACAGCACACAGAGCAAGCCTTTAATGAGGATTGTTGAATGAGTGAATGAACAAATAAAAACCCCACTCATTGCGTTTCACGCAGTGGCACCACATAAATTTCAACTTTATTAATGTGACCTAGAAGGCATTGCACACACAAATCTCATCCTTCTTTAATCTCTCTCTCCATGTGCTCATTTCCCCTCCGGTGGACTCATTATTATCCAACAACAGCGCACTTCTCTCATTTCCTCAATAAAAGGAAGCTCTTCTTCATTTTCTGTCCTTTTAACTTGATTTCTCTCAGTCTGGAATATTCCCACACTTTTGCTCTCTTTTTCCCTTTAAATTGATGACTCACCTCTCAGCGTCAGCTCTCTGTCAATTTATCACCTCAAATCCCTCTCTCAAAGCTCCCAAAACACCCAGAACAAATCTCATGTTGAGTTTAGCCTTGAGTACAATGCCAAGCACCTGGCGTTCTCTCAATGAATGTGCATTGAAAGAAAGAAAGAAGGAGAAATGTCAATTAATTGATAATTGGTCACTTTAAAGTTTTTTCTTTTTCTGTATATCAAAGTCAACTCACTTTTGCACTTATTTTTGCAAATTTAACTATTGCCTTCATGGCAAAATTTCACACAACCCAGTCCTTCTGACAAAGTTTCCAGGATCAAATTGTTGTCTCAGAAAATGGTGATCTTATCTTGTTCATATGCAATAAATCTGTACAAACACTGCGCAAATATTCAGACACAGATGTACATTCACGCATATTCATAATAACTTTGGATGCATTTAATAAACAAAACATCACTGATTGACACAGTGCCACAGGACAAACGTGGAATTTCAGTTATGCAGCCACCTGTGCTGGATTCTGAGTTCACCAATGCAATTTTTCTGACCTTGACTTGGTTACTTAATATCTCTGAGGCTCACATTCCTCATGTATAAAATAGAGATAAAATCACCTTGCTGTGTGATTAGAAGAAACGGAGAGAGCCTGAAAGGTTGCAGGTGTTCAAAAATGGATACCATTACTTCAAAGTCCTTGTGTTAAAATTTATATCATAGAATGTTTTATTTTAGTGGAAAGAGTTATTAACAAATAAGAGAGAGTACCACTCAAGAATACCATAATAGATATCTTTATAAGCCTGTTGTTTTCCTATTTAAGAAGATAATTAAGACTTGACCATGACTAATTACCTTAGAGATAGGTTTCTTGCCTCTATTGCAAATTAATTTGTGTCACATAAAGTGCACTAAAACATGCATTAAATTAAGTATTCAGTGTCTAGTAATCAATTCATCTTTTAAAAAAGATTTAAACACTTGTAAGTGCATCACTGATGTCTTTCATAATTTTAATAAAATTTTATCAGAGATCATGTAAGATTTTTAGAGGGCCTCTTCAAGCTTTTAACCCTTAATCCTTTACTCAACTGCATTTACAGTGAAATATTGAGAGCGAGTCTACAGGTCTAAAACAGTCTTAAACTATTCATAGTGTTTAGTTTATCAGGTTAATTGGAATTATTTCTGAAAAATCTCTTATGTGTCAGGCACAGTTCTAGGCACTAAGGATATAATAGTGAACAAAATGGGGAAAGATATCTCTACTCTCATAACCACTGAAAATATCACCCATTTATTTTCTCAGTTTTGTAGGTTGGAAGTCTGACTGGTGTTGGCTGGGTCCTCTGCTTAGGTTCTCACAAGGATGAAAACGGTGTCAGCAGCACTAGGCTCTTATCTGGAGTCCCTGGGAGAGAATCTGCTTCTGAGATCATTCCTCTTGTTAGCAGAGTTCATTTCCCTGCAGTTGTACGACTGAGGGCCTTGTTTCCTCCTTGGCTGTCAACCGAGGACCATTCTTATCTCCTTGAATGTGGCTGCTTCTTGCACATGATCTATTCCATCCCCAAAACCAGCAACGGCACATCAAATTCTTCTCTTAATTTGAAGATCTCTGTCTTTCCTCTTTGCTACCAGCCAGAGGAAACTCTGCTTTTAAAGGGCTTGTCTGATTGAGCCAATTCCACCTGGTGGATGGATAATCTCTGTCATCTTAAGGTCAATTGTTTGGGAATTTTATTACATCTGCAAAATCCCTTCAACAGCAGTAACTATATTAGTGTTTGATTAAGTAACCAGCAGACAGAAATCTTGGGAAGAGGGCATCTTTAGAATCTGCCTACCACAACAGAGGGCACTAACTCTTAAGGAAACAAACAAGTGAAATACATGTTATGTCAGATGATGATATGGGCTATAGAAAAAATAAAGCAATTAGGGTATAAGAAGTGCTCATGTGGAAAAGTATTGTAAGCTCATGGTCTATAGTCTGAAACGTAGGACATGCGCAGGGAGACCTGTGCTTCTAGAGGCGACAGGCTAAAAGGAACATTGAGAGTTCTCCTGAGTTGAAAGCAGAAAGTAGTGGGATAAAGCTGAACATGTCAGAAGGAAGAAGGACGGAGAGATCTGGGCCAGAGCATTTAGTGTTTGGTGACGCCAAACTTAAATCATAACTCTTAACAGTGGTTGTTCATAGGCTAAGGGAGGAGGTGACATCTTATAAAAAAAATATAAATTAAGCTGTTCCCAATTTAAGAAAAGTGCAAATAGAAGCTGTACTCATCCTCAATCGCATCTTCTGACCACAACCTGAATGTGGTGTTTATTATTCCAATGCATGTTCTTGTACTGAAACTTGAAACAGAAACCATATTTTCAAAACTGCATTAAGTCTCACAAAACAGACAAACTGTAGGAAAACATGACGTGCAAGATAAACCATCTAAGCTCAAACTCCTGTAACATTGGTTTGTTCAGACATATATGTTCCAAGCTAAAACACAGACCAACTGACCTAACAGTGACTCTATAGAGGCATATACTTTAAAGGAAAGACCACTGATCTTTCAGCAGTTACCTATTTGACAAAATCCATTCAGTCCCTGTGAACACTATCCTATGTGTACCTCCAGCACCCAGAATATTATAAATAAACTTTCCTGACTCCCTATTTTGAGAATCTTCATGGTTCCTCATGGTTTGCATTTTCTTTTGCTGTAGCAACCTAATAAACCTGACACCAGCGTGTCCCTGAACGTCTTAAACTGGTGAAGCTTAGCAAGCAGAGTCCTCAGCAAGATTTGGCCAAATCCCTCACTGACGCTGATGGGAAGCTCAGCTCTGCAATAGGGTGCACATCTGAGGTAGCTAGAGTTTTCCCCTGCTGAGCCACCCCGCCCATGAGTAAGAAGAAAGTTCTGTGCTTAATCTGAGCTCCAATTATTTCATAGAGTCCCCAGTATTAGGTTTTTCTTCTCTGTCCCGAGAAAAGAGTACTCCAGACTTCTTGGTCGTTGGTCAAATTTGTACACATTTTCCTTTGTGGTATCTTCCAGAGCATTCATTTGCCACTAACCATCCTCTCTACCTGTCCATTGGCTATTAGGCTTTATGTCTCTAACAAGGTTCAGCAAGAATCTTCCTGTGAAAGGCCAGATAGTAAGTGTTTTAGTCTCTGTGAGCCAGTCTTTGCTGCAACGACTCAAATCTGTATTGTAGCTGAAAACAACCATAACAATATGTGAAGAATGGACAAGGCTGTGTTCCAATAAAACTTTATTTACACAAACAAATGTTGGTCTGCATTTAGCCTGCTGGCTGCAGTTTGCTGACCCCTGGTTTATAAAATAAAGTTCAAAGGGCAAGAGACAGAGAGAGGTCAGAAAAATTGGCCTCTCAAATTGATTAGAAGCTGACAGTTTCAAAACATCGTGTCACACCAGTGTCCTTTGGCCAAATGATACGTCACTTCACCTTTTCAAAATTTTATAAGGACATTCCTCAGTATTGTCTTTCTGTTCCTGAGAATATTTTAATTTCCTCTGCCAAGGCTGGCGGCTTTTGGGCCACTAGTCTTTGGTGACGACTAGCCCTTGACCGGATTCTTAAGACACGTGATTTCACAACTATAATCCTTACTGACTATTGCAGTTCTCTGGAGTTTCTTAAATCTGTCTTCCCTCCAGACTGAAAACCTGCTTCCTCTGTATCTCACGTTACAATCCTAACTCATATGCAAATCTCTCCAACTGGCATGATTTCACCAAGGGCAGTTTGGAATTGCAGTGACAGAGGAAGTTTGGATGTGAACACAGTTGTTCATCTGAGAGGCTCCATAGAACGAGCATTTAGTGAGTTGGGCTTCAAGGTCTTTTACAGTCTTTTGGAGCTCAGGCTCTAATTGATACATAGTTAGGATTTTATAAATTTAAAATTCAAGAAATTAAAAAAATGATTAACTTTCAATGCTTTAAATGTTTTGACTCTTCTAAAGAAAACTTTTTTTCTCCCCACAATAGCTCCGTAAAAGGTAAGACAGTAATTTTATTTTTTCTGTAAAAACTAATTCGAAAATTCAGTGAATTCAGCTAATAGCCTTGGTTTGGTTAAAACTAAGAAGAAAAGTGTGATACTCAGAACTTTTAAACATAGTTTAATGAGTCTTTTAAAATCCAATTTGTGAATACAGGGGTTTATAATTTGTATTTAAGAAGTTAATTTAATCTTTCTGATAAATAGAAGATTCTTTTTAAAAATTAAAGTTACTAATGTTGGTTTTAAAACAACTCTTATGTCTTCTTCCTAATTTTATCACAGTGTAAACAATATTTTACTTTGTATATCAGTAAGAATTGTATGAGTTCCTTATATATTTTAGATGTTAACCTCTTATCAGACATGTGATGTACAAATATTTTCTCCCGTTCTGTAGGTTGTCTTTTCATTTTGTTAATCATTTCCGTCGCTGTGCACAAGCTTGTTAGCTCATCCCACTTGTTTAGCTTTGCTTTTGTTGCCTTTGCTTGTGTTGTCATATCCATGAAGTCGTTACCAAGACCAGTGTCAAGGAGATGTTCCTTTTATTTCCTTATAGGAGTTTTATGGCTTCCTGTGTTACATTTAAGTCTTTAATCCATTTCAAGGAAATTTTTGTGAGTGGTGTAAGACGTGGGTCCAGTTTCATTCCTTTGCATGTGAAGATCCAGTTTTCCCCACACCCTTTATTGAATAGACTGCATTTTCTCTGTTGAGTATCCTCAGTCTCCTAGTCAAATCAAAATCAACGACAAGTTGACCATATACGTTCGGGTTTATTTCTGGGATCCCACAGTTCTGTTCCACTGGTCTATGTGTCTGTTTTTATGCCTGTACCATACTTTTTATTATTATTATTTTAGCTTGCATTGTAGTTCGAAATCGGGAAGGGTAATGTCTTCAGCTTTATTCCTCTTTCTCAGGATTGCTTTGGCTATTTGGGGTCTTTTATGCTACTATACAAATTTTAGAATTATTTTTTGTTTCTGTAAAAAATGTCATTATTATCAATAGCAAAAAATCAGAAAACTTGATTTAAAAATGGGCAAGGAATCTGAACAGATGTTTTTCCAAGGATATTCAAATGGCCAACAGATACATGAAAAGGTGCACAGCATCATTCGTCAGGGAAATGCAAATCAAAACCACAATGAGATATCACCTCACACTTGTTACAGTGGCTTTTATCAAAAAGACAAGAAAAAAGAAGTGCTGGTACACATGTGGAGAAAAGGGAGCCCTTGTACACTGTTGGTGAGAATGTAAATTGGTACAGCCACTATGGAAAACAGTATAGAGGTTCTTCAAAAAATTAAAAGTAGAACAACCATCTGATCCAGAAATCCCACTTCTGGGTATATATATGAAGGAAATTAAATCACTGTCTCAAAGACACGTCTGCACCCCCATGTTCATTGCAGCTTTACTTGTAATAGCCAAGAGATTGATATAACCTGTGTCCATCGATGGACGAATAGATAAAGAAATCATGGTGTATACTATTTAGCCATGAAAGAGAGGGAAATCTTGCCATTTGCTACAACATAGATGAACCTTGAGGGCATTATGCTAAGTGAAATAACCCAAACACAGAAACACTAATACCATATGATCTCACTTATATGTGGAATCTAAACAAACCAATCTCCGGGAAACAGAGAGCAGATTGGTGACTGCCAGGGGTAGGGGTGGGAGGTGGAAGGAATGCGTGAAGGTGGTCAAAGGGCACAAACTTCCAGTGACAGGATGAATATGTTCTGGGGATGTGACGTACAGCATGCTGTCTATAGTTCACAACAATACGGTATTTTACATTTGAAAATTGCTGAGAGTACATCTTAAAAACTCTCATAAAAAAAGACTATTGTTTTATCATGATATGAATTCTAAATTTTCATATTGACTTCATGGATGAAGCAAAATATACCATTTCTAAAAATTGTTTATAAACAACAAAAATTGTGTTCTTATAAGAGAAATTGTAATAAAGGATGTCTTTTAAGGAGTTCATTCTTATAAAATTCTTACCTTGTTCAACCCATAAGGATGAGGACAGATATGTAAATTTCAGTGGTAATTTGAAGCAATTACAGCTTGGTAGCTGTAAGACCTTAAACTAAAATTAATTTATAAATTACATTCATGGAAAATATAATCTGTGCTCATATGTAATACATTATAAAGTAGCCTTCAGCTAAAGAGGACATATAAAGGGGGCCGGTCTGGTGGCACAGCAGTTAAGTTTGCATGTTCCACTTCTGCAGCCCCGAGTTCAGATCCCAGGTGTGGACATGGCACTGCTTGGCAAGCCATGCTGTGGTAGGCGTCCCACATATAAAGTAGAGGAAGATGGGCACAGATGTTAGCTCAGGGCCAGTCTTCCTCAGCAAAAAGAGAAGGATTGGTGGCAGATGTTAGCTCAAGGCTAATCTTCCTCAAAAAATAACCAAACAAACAAACATAAGAGGACATATAAAGGCATTGAATCGTGTTACACACCTGTTTATTTTGAAGAAATGTAAAAATGTGTATAAGGTACAGGGCATATGTGCAGAGTAATGGCTATTTATTGTTTATCTACAAAAAGAAGAGAGATGAAAAGGGACTATTTTGTTTTAAAGAAAGAAGAGTCTGGTTGTAACAAAATATGAAAGCAAATGATGAAATATACTTGAAGATGGATAATGTGTAGAAGGTATGAATAAAATGAATTTTTGTGTGCTTGAGTTTATAATAAGTGCAAATAATGAGTTAGATAAAAGCAATGAAATATACTTAAAATTCTACAAAGTTGGCTAAATATGGTAGGTTTATTCACAAGGGAAAAAAAAGGCTTGTGACTCCTTTGCTGCAGACTGTTAAACATACGATATGCAAACAAAAAAACGAGTAAGTAGAATTTGAGTTTTCTCTCTGCTAAATCCTAGTTAGTCTTGTACCCGAGTAACAGAGTTTCCTTTTATCACAAACATATTTTTAATTCTCTGTACTTTTTGACATATTTGTAAATTACCTTTGAAAAGCATTATTGATTTTTGAAAAGTTAAAAGTTTCTAATGTTATTGTCACTTATTGCTGAGTAGATATGTTTATGTGTGTGTGTTTGTGTATTTGAAAATATTATGTGTAACTGTTCCTTGCATATTGAATATTATATCTTATATTTGGATACCTGTGACTTATGTTTATATCTTTTTCCTCTGGCAATTTTTTTTTGATTTTTACCTTTCTCAAATTTAGGTCCCTAATTCAAAATAATTGAACTCCTGTCTTCTATACCTAAAATAGCTGTGTGTTTCCTAACTGACCATTACTAACACAAAGCTATGCTCTTTTATTTTATAAAAGGATGAAAAATTCGAATAATTAAGTTTGTCATGCTCTAAATTTTAATTAACTAAAAATTAAGGTGAGGCTTTGGCTGAGCTGAGAAACATTTCTGAAGCTTCCAAATACGTGGCTGAGACTTTGTTCTGGACATTGTCGCAATGAGAAACCCAGTGGGCAACGGCCAGCCAATGCCATCATGGTAACAGCTAGAGAAATTGAAGAAGGCTGCGCTTCTCTGGGACGAAGTATTTCAATGCTGTATGGAGGAAATCCAGTATCTTATGCTGTTGGTTTGATCATCCTGGATATAATTGAAAATGAAGACCATCAAGGATATGTCACAAGTGTAGGAAATTATCTACTGAGTAGCTGAATAAACAGAAGGCTAAACACATTTTGATAGGCGATAACAGGGGTGTTGGCCTTTTTATCAGAATTGACTTAGTTAAGAACCATCCGAAAAGGACTCCTGCCAGAGCTGAAACTCAACACATTGTCTCCAAGATGAAAGAAGTCCTGATGGACCTCACAGAACTGTGCTTAAAATAAAACCACCTATGCCCTTTACTGAACAAGATGCAAAATTTGTGGTGGACCAACTTGATAGGACTTTAACAGTTTTAGAAGAAGGCACAACTGAAAGACTCTGCATGGAGGCTGAGAATACTCCATGAAGAACAAAGTGACCTAACGAAGCACATCCAGAATTGCTCAGTGACAGCACCACTGACTCCAAGAAAATCTCAGTGGGAAGAGAAATGGATTGTGCACAGATGAACATTCACTGCTCAGTAAGAGGCTCAAGGCATGAAAGATTAGCACTTTAAAGCAAGATAAATGTCCAGAGTTACAGCGAATGAGTGAGTGTGTCTCTTCTGTCAACAGCTCTGCTGCACCATCTGAAAGTAGAATTTCCATTCCATTTAGATTTGTAAATAGAAAGATAAAAGAGTAACAAGAGCAAATCAAGTGATGATCAAACCACATCGAGATTATTAGTTCAACCTCTAGCCTGTTCATTCCTTACCTGGGATTTCTGAAAGTACTGAATTTATTCTGTAAAATTAAGCTTCAAGTTTAATGTTAACTTGGCAGTTTTTCTTCTCATGTTTTAATGTTTGAAATTAGAGAGGAAATTACAATAGGTTCATTAATCTTGGAGAGTTAGTGCCTTCAAATATGAATCTTATAATGATTTAATAGACTGTAATAAAAGAAAATATGTAAACAAAAAAATTAACATGAGAGTCTATTTGGTTCCTTGATTTAGGACAAACTAACAAACCAAAAATCCTGACAAATCAAAAAGCACTTCAGTCTCTTATATTTTTTAATCACCTATTAGTTGTCAGTGGTTTCCAAACCCAAGCATAGTATCTAACCTGAGAATGTGAAGTCAAACATAGACAATACACACTATTCATAGACTCAGACAAGTATAAAACTAAGATTATGAAAAATGCTTTACCAAATGTAAATAGTGATAGTATCATAAGACTACATAATTAAGGATGCTGGATTTATTTGGGGGAAGTGTGTTAGGGTAACTTTGAGGAAATGGCATTTGACTGGTGTTTCCAGAGAGTAGAGAGAAAGTGTTGCAGGAAGTGAGACTAGCATCTCCAGAGGCCCAGAGTTAGGAGGAAGTGTGGCACATTCAGTCAACTGACAAGTAACCGATGCGCCAGAGCTCAGAGAGTGAGAGGGTCTTGATGCTAGAGATGTGGGTGAAGAGATGCGTTGGGGCTAGATTGTCGTGTGGATTTTATTCCTTTTCACAAAAACAAGAAGATAACATTCAAGGATTTTAAGCAGTAGTGTTCATAACAATAAACGTAACAATAGTTCAACTAGATAACATAGGTTGTGCCTTACTTTGTCTTAAAGGTTTCCTTCCTCATTTAAGAACTATGGATAAGCTCAGATTAGTTCATCAAAATTAGGAGAGGCTGAGGAAGTTGCTTGTTTGAGCCAAGATTCATGTATGTGAGTCCCTAGGGATGACCACTTTAAAAAAATAGCAGTGTGTTCCTAGTTCCAGAGCTTCTGATTCAGTAAGTCTAGGAGTAGAGCCCAGGAATTTGGATTTTACTCAGCATCATCCGTGATCCTGATACAAAGAGTCCATGGACCAGAGCTGGACAAAGACGGGACACTGACTATGTAAAGCTCCTTATTTCACACACATAACTTATGATCAGATCCCTTAGGAAAGATCCCAGAGTATACATAGTCTGCTTTTTCACTGCCATCTTCCTACACCCCAGTTTCAAAAATAATAATATACAGAAGACAGCTGTTTGTAGATCTCCAAAGAAATTATGCACATTAAGCTAAAACAATGTCACTAGAATCTTGGCAAATTTTAATCAAGAAGATCAAGATGATGCACAAATTTCACAAACTGGTAACTTCATATCACGTATTCATATCAGAGATGTTGAACTTTTTCTCTGACAGAAATGTTCATCTAAGTGCTGAACGAAATCAGAAGACTGGGTGCCTGGAGTGGGCTGAGTGTGGGGGCTGGGATTGACAGGGAAGGCGCGTGAGCAAACTTCTCCAGGTGGTGGAAATGGAAATCTCGAGAAAGGTTTTAGTTACACCACACACACATTTGAACCAATTGAACTTACACTTCAGCTCTGTACATTTCACTGTATCTAAGTAATACCTTAATGAAACCAGTCAATCAGTAGATAAATATAATTACCTGTGACATAATGTCCTACGTCTTGCCCCACACTTACATCGCCCCTCAACTCCAGGCAGTTGTCCTGGCATTTTCTATCCCTGTGACCCTTCTGTGAGGAGGTCCTTAGACACATAGCAATTCTGGAAACCTCTGCCCTCATCCATTCATCCATTCTACGTGCACTTGTCCACTTCACCACAGCACATTATTTCAACTTACATGTTTTGAGTAAGACTAGCTAACAAAGTAACTTTAAGATATTGAGAGGTTGAAACAGATTTTCATGCACTCTTTAATTGAGTTTATATTTGTTTAAGAACTTGGTGAGAGGCAGGAAAAGATAAAATGACATTTCAGCGACAAAGGGGCTCAGGCTAAGAATGAAGCGATGCCAGTGAGAGTGAATAAGGTTGACAGTGGCAGGAGTGTTTGACCACTTTTGCTGTTCTGGAGGTAGAGAATAACTGATGTGCATATAAATTAGCTTCTGTACAGAAAAATTTAAAGTCAGTCGTGTTACAACTTCAACCTGTGGGCTCAATAAAGGAAAACCAACAAGCCACTATAAAGCATGAACTGAGTTATTGAAAGAAAATGTACTCAATATATGTAAAGAGAAACACAAATTACGATCAAATTTTATCCAATTTAACTGTTTAAAGATCAACTTTTCATTCTAATCTTTGATTTTAGAAATCTTCACTTTGCTATTTATTAAGTAACTGAGTAAGGAACTAAGTATATATTATTTATTCAAAGATCACATAAAATGCAAAATAGTATAAACAATCTAATAACTATAAAGTTATTGAATTGATGAGAACTTTAATCCAAGAAACTCAAAAAATGCACAGTTTTAAATTATTTTTTTAAGTTACTATTGGAAGAAAAATACTATTTTCACTGCCAAATGTCCAAACTACAACAAAATAGGATAGGTGACAACACAAAAAAACACTCAATTTTATTCAGATTTCCTTCCTCGCATCAGTGCTGACTCTTCTTTTTTTTAAGATTTTAGTTTTTTCCTTTTTCTCCCCAAAGCCCCCCAGTACATAGTTGTATATTCTTTGTTGTGGGTCCTTCTAGTTGTGGCATGTGGGATGCCGCCTCAGCGTGGTTTGATGAGCAGTGCCATGTCCGCACCCAGGATTCGAACCAAAGAAACACTGGGCCGCCTGCAGCGGAGCGCGTGAACTTAACCACTCGGCCACGGGGCCAGCCCCAGTGCTGACTCTTAAGTCTGGTGACTTCATAAATAACGGTAATCAATAGTAATGTCCTTTGAAATTAAGATTATGTGGATTTATTAACATTTTATTTATTCTTAAAGAATGAAAATCCATTTTCATGAAAAATAGTTTGTCTCCAAAGAAAATAAAGAGCATGACTGGAATCTAGATATACAAATGAACAAGCCTGTCATAACCGGATTTTTGAGGTTTTGTTTATGGATGAAAGAACCTATAAAATCATTATTTGAGGCTGACAGAGTTTGAAAATGTGAGAAGAAAATCTCGACATGTTTGGTATGGATGTTATTATAACAGCACATTTCAAATGATGAGCAAATACGATGCCTATTACAGAAGAGAAACACATGAAAAGATGAGCGAAAAGGAGCATGAATAAAACAGATTGTAACTCTATGAAAAAAATGGTGGGGAAACTAAACATAGATTGGTTAATGAGAACAACTTTTACAAAAGTTAAATTTGAAGTAACAATCTCACTAATATGGAATATAAATGATATGAAAAGGAAGTAACAATCTCACTAATATGGAATATAAATGATATGAAAAGGAAGTAACAATCTCACTAATATGGAATATAAATGATATGAAAAGGATAAGCACTACAGATACATAATAAAAAGAGAAAGAAAAATAATACATAAGAAAACTCCTCAAATATATGCATTACATTAAAAAAAATCAAGGAAGTGAGAATAAAGAACAATCATTAAGATAAACTTTCCTCCTTACGATTTGCAAAGAAGTTCCAATGACGCTTTGTTAAATTCTCTACCCAAAGCTGCTAAAAAGTGACCTGAGAAATTACATCAACGCTTCTTTTCTTCACCGTGGCCGGAGTATTTCAGACACAGGTTATCTGGAGCCTGTACTTCAGAGAAGAATTTCTACTTCACAGGAGCAAAGTGGTCCTCTGGCTCACGATGTTGTTTCCTAGTGCGGCCACTCTGCAGGAGCAGGATGGACCCCACCTAAAATGTGGTTAGGATGTCCAGACCATGGATGCCCATACAAACCGAGAGAGTATGAAAAGCTTTTTTACCCACATAAGGAAGCTTTCTGGGAAGAGAGAGGCAGACTTCCTAAGTTGTTCTGAAAATTGTTTAAGAAAGCAGCGAAAGGAGATTGGCTTGCTATTTTGATAATGAGTAGGGAGTGCGACCAGGTGAGGGTTCCTGTGTGGATGCATCTTTGACCTTCCCGCCAGGACTAGAGGTAGTAGCGCCAGGTTTTCTCATCAGCTTGCTCAGACGTGCAGTGGAGAGGGAAGAGGGAGGGGTGGGCCTTAAAAGCGGCCAGTAGTCAAACATCAAAAATGGACTCAGGCTGTTACACTAATAATGAGCAAAGTTTTGAGTCATTAACATTTCCCAGTCCTATAATAAAATTTTCACATCCATTTCCTCATTTGCACATCCCTAAAAGCTTATTTTTTTTTCCTATTTTACATACAAAGAAACTGATTTTAAAATTATTCAAGGTGAAATCAGGGCTTCTAACTCAGTTCTATTTATGTGATTGATTTATATGATTCACGTTGAAATTTCTCACAATCGTTTAATGCAAAGTGGCAAAAGTCTTGCCGTGGAGCACAGCGAGTACTATCATTTTGAGTGTTCATTTATTTGTACTGATGCAGCCCATCGTAATAATATTAACTCACCTTTTCTGAATATTTGATACATATTCAGGTATTATTCTAAGTTTTTTACAGGGATTTGCTCACGCGATCAACAAACCCATGAGGGTACTAGTTCCTAATCCTCATTTTACAAATGGTGAACCTGAAGCATTGAATGGTTCAGTAAGTTAGTAAGATATAAAATTAGATTTAGAGAACCACGGATGGCCCCAACTCAGAATACAGGTTCCTAACCACAACCCTATATTGCTTCTTGGTAGACATTCCCTAAGTTCCTAGACTACTTTCTCTTTGGGGTCATACAAACAAGGTTTGCTTCAGTGGATGTGACTCTATATCTGGTAACAATATAGTTCACTCTTCTCTTTGGTGTCATTTTCCTAACTTCAAACCTCAAGTACAGGTTGAATGTCCTTGTGCCCCATCTATACCGTGAGAGAGAGAATTCTACTAAAACAGACTAAAAAGTTAAATTTCTGTATAATAAACCAGAGGAATATGAAACTATGATAAAGTAACCAAAGGAATGTCTTGTCATTCAAGAATGAGAGAACACTCTAAAGGTCAGAGTATTTTATTTCTTTGCTATAATTCAAGGAATTGAATTTCTGATACATCCTCACAGAATAGATTTTTAACAGGTAGAAGAAAGGAAGTAATACATATCCCTATTTTTTCTGACAGTGAATAAGCAGTCAGAAAAGGCGATTAACTCTTAGCTCCCCCAGTTTAGTCCCTTTTCTTAGCATTTTTTGCTTGAAAACAATTGCTAGATAAAAATTTGTTCCCTGCTATCATTTCATGTATTAGCAAAAAGGTAAGTATAAGTATATACATATTTCCTATCTTGAGCATTTATTGTTGTCTCCCTATTTACATGTTTACCTGAACTATATGTGTGAAGTAATTCTAACTTCTCAGTCACCATTTTTCAGGAAAACTTATGAGAGTTTCTGTTCTTTCTTATACCTTTAATTCTGGAGATCAGTGCATCTCTCTCTCCTCCCCCCCGCCTCCCTCCTTCTCTCTCTTCCCTGCTCCGTCCTTTCCTCTGTCCTTGTCTTTGTTCTTCTCTTTCTCCTCTTCCTCCCCCTCTCTTCCTCTCTCTCTCCCTCTTCCTTCCTCTCTTCTTATTTTTCCCTTGAGGAAACTATTTTTTTTAAATAAAATATTTTGCCAACAACTCCAATATATTTAAGGAATAAAGTAATACTTCTATTAATTAGTGGGGGGTTGGGGGGTGGAGCCTTCTGCAGCCGCCCTCCTCCTTGTGCATCACACTAGGTCCTTTGATACTGTAAGTATAATTTGAAAGCTACTATTCTAGATGATTGGCAAAAGCAATAAGTGGACAATCTACGGAAATATCATCATCAGAGATTTAAGCATTTCTGAGGCACTCAGATTTTGGTGTCTGGGGTATTAATAATCCAGCAGAAAAATATGTCTTTTAAATGGCTCTTCTGCTTGCTTCACAAAGTTGTCATGAGGCTGGAGCTGGAGAATATCAGGGGAGGCGCACTAGGAGTCAGCCAGTCCAATTCTCCTGATGGTTGGATTCCAAATGCACACCGTTTGACATGCAGGTCATATCGGCTTGAAAAGCTCTAATTTTTATAAAATTATTCTTTATATCATCAAGATTTTTTTCAAATTATTTAATAAGCTGCATAGGGCTCTACAAACACAAGATATTATTACTCTATAGTGCCAGGTATCACAGTGGGTACAAAGATGGACAAGATATAATTCCTGTGGCCTGGAAGCTTTTAACGTTTTGGAGGAAGCAGCATATGAACATAAAAATAACTAAAGGGAAATGGGACATGATTTGTTCCATAAGAGAATAAAAGTTCATTCTGAGTGTACAAAAAGATGTTTCATATACAATTTAGAAAATCAGGAACAATCTTATGAAACTGAGGTGGACATTAAAGGATAAGAAAAGTTCTAGAAATTAATGCCTGGAGGTACAGGGCATCATTTTAGTAAGGATACTGAGTTGAGGAATGGTAAGATCTTTGAACAGTAATAGGTCCAATGCGTTTAAAGTGGGGCATGTTGAGAAATCAGGTATAAGGTATTCAATGTAAGAATTAATCATTTTCAATGCAGATCTAATACCACAGGCATTGTAGAATCATAAAGACTTGGGTTCAAGTCCCAGCCCAGCTATTTACTATGTGACGTTGACAAAGAATTTACCACTAGACTTTTATTCTAAAAATAGGGAATGGACTACAAGTGACCCTCTGGGAAACTAGGAAATTAGTATGAGCAAACTAAATGTTCATTATTATCATCAACTTTATGATTAATAATGACATGAATTATTATTAATAATATTCTGTCTTAGAGTAGGTGAAAATTTAGTGAAATAGGCTTTCTTTTTTCCTGTTCATTTTGTCTACATAACTGATGTTAATTTTACTTTTAAAGGTTCATGAAACACTAGCAGCTAATTCCTCTAAATTTGTCTGCAAAGCACTTATTAGAATAAAGATGAGAGTTTTAACCCAACATCTGTCAAACCAAATCATTACTGTAATAACCTTGCAAATGGTTATAACCTAACTTTTGTTTATACTCTTAATCATGTTTTCGAAAGTTAAAAGTAAATTTATCAACAATATTATTTTTCATTTATAATAAATTTAAAGCTTTTTAAAGTCACATATGCTAATGGCAAAATTTATCATGGAGAAGTAAGTGGCAGTCTTCCAATTAAAGTAAGGCTATATATTCATTCTACAAATGTGTCCTGAGTATAGAATGGACCATGACTTGCGTAAAGTACTGGAAGCTGAGAGATGAAGAAGGCACTCTTTATCACTGAGGATTTCAGAGACAGTAAAATGCGAATTATGATAAGGGCTTTAAAGGTAGCATTAACACGTGACGTAGAGGAACATAAACAGCTATAAGGAACTTTTCTGGCTTGATCATGGTGACATTTATTGGCATCATATAACAATGCTGTGCTTTGCAGATGAGCCAACAATTGTATTGAGGCTTAGAATAACTTGACTTCAATTTTGAATAAGGAACTAAAATATATGCAGATGATATTAGTAACTGCTTTCACCTCCCACCATCTACCATTTTTCCCCTGTCCTATGAAGATGAACCAATGAAGTAAATTTGTTCTTATGTCTGTGAGAGTTCCCATTTGGAATTCAATGCCCTTGCAATGACCCCTTCTACAGAAATGTTGATTGCCTTTAAGCAAACTTAAGACAATTTTAAAACATTTGTACCATTGGCTCTGATTTCAACTCAGCTATTAGGAAGTGTTTACTATGGGCAGTGAACTAGTGTATTGATTGAGGTAAAAGATTCAGAGCTGAATAAACCATAGTCCATGGTTCACAGTATGATTTATAGGTGTAGGGTGGGAAGAGAAATCCTCTACCCTCTAGGTCCTTCTGGCTGGCCTACAAATTAAATTGACATGAGACAGAATAACAGGAGAAAATCAAACAAAGCTTTGTAACTTGTATACATGGGAAAATCCCAGGAAAACTGAGCAACTTGACAGAATGACCAAGGTCACCACCTTAAATACCATCTTCAGCTAAAGACAAAGGAGGATGTTGAGGGTAGGGGGAGTCAGTTATGGGAAATTACGAGAAAAAGCACAGTAAACAAGAGTAAGGTCATTATGAAGATTTAAGTCCTTGCCTTCTTCATTGACAAGAGTTTCTAGAGATAAAGTCATCCCCCTCTTCCTGGTAAAGAGAGGGAAACATCTTTACAAATGGAGACTTCCCTTACAAATGTAAATGTCTTTTACAAAGGGTAACTTCCACTTGGTTTTCAGAGCCTTTCCCATATCTATAGTTTTTTAAAAAAAATAACCAGCCAAAAATAATCCTCATGCCAAAGAGACACATCTTGAGGTGTCAAATTCTGCTCCCCTACATAGGCATGTCCACAACAAGATAACTAGACATGATACAATATTCTACAATAAAGAGAAATGTCCTATGGTATGTTTAAAGATAGGAGATGATTTATTCTAAATAAGGATCTTGGAGAAATCTTCATGGAGAAGCAGACCTTGAAATAGAATTTCCACAGGTGGACATAGGCTGTGCACACAGTATGAATGAAGACACAAATATTAAGATCTTATTAATAGAAATTTATTAGAAGAAAACTATAAATAGGAAAACTTTGGAAATGCTATTTTATTTTACTCAAAATATACATTTTCACAAGATGTAATTTATAATTTTATAGGTAGAAAAAAGATATAAACACACATTCGTGTGTGTGTGTGTATATATATATATGCAATAATACTTATAATACTAAAATGTTACCAAAAAGATAAGCCAAAATGTATAACACCTTATTAAATACAATCATAACAGCAAAAACAATTGTTTTCTCTAAGCAGAAATGTTAAAAATAAAGTAGATACGAGGCATGGCTATCTTACAAAAGAAACACAGCCATATTTGAAAGTCTTTCATTAGTTATTTGTTTCTGATCAACTAACTTGTCTTGCAGTATGTAGTATGCAAGGCTAACTAATAACAATGCTTTCTGTGGGTGTTGTTCTTAATAATAATCTTAAACTTCCAGGGTTCTAAAAATACACTAATTTCTCATATACCCACAATTATAGTTGGAGAACAATGATGTTACAGACTGTATGGTATTCCTTCTAATCCTAATTTATGGTTTTATGTTTGACTAAAAGCTCAGATTTTTCTTTTTAGTCATCTCAAACAGCAATGATGGGATAACATGATTACTAAAAATATTTCACTCCTGATGTCCTTTGAAGCAGTCTACTGCATACCAATGCATGTTAGCTAGACAGTTACTTAAAGCCAGCTAACGTCATGTATGATAGAAAAAAAATTACTTTAACTGGATATTTTTCATTGAATACAACTTTATTGACTGTCTTAAGTGTGTAGATGATGTATACTTTTTAATGTATTTATTTTCACCAAAAAAGGCAAATTATTTTTTCCTCAAGTATCATGCAGTCTATAACATTGGTTCTATGAAAATTAATTTGACTTCCAAGCCTGGAATCTAGACAATCTACAGATAATTAAGAATGTCTAGCAATTTTACAAACAAATCACCTAGTTTCCTAGAGAACAGATCCGCAAAAAAAAGAAAAAATCAAATATTTATGTTTTTTCTATTTACTCAATAATGATAAAGATTGAACAACAAAAAGATGCTTTTAGAAGTCAAAAGTTCATGTTAATAATTTCAATGTATAAATAATATCCTTGATTATCTATTTCTGAGGCATCCTGTCATATGGTAGGAAAGTAGAATCCCACTTGAATTCATGGTGTTTCAATGTCTATTCAATGAAATAACTACTGCCTTAAAAAAAATTGAATGAAGGAGATCAAAATGTCTTGGGTAAATATGGAGAATCTTGAAGAGACAACAGGTCTCCTTGGAGATGAAAACTATATATTCTAACCATTGCCCCCTGAGATTCAAAGTTACTACAATCCCACTGTGGTGGGAAAGATAATAGGCCTCTATGATTAAGAAAACAAATCACTCTGGGAGGAGAAATAGACAGGACCCACAAGACTACTGCTGTTCTGAGTAGAAAAAGATGGTCTTCTGGGTGGGAGACCGCACCTAACCCACTGGGTGGACAGGCTTTACTCTGAAAATGTGGCAGTCTGAATAATTCCAGAGGTTTTTTTAATATTAGAAATTTAATTCAGTTTGGGCATGGGATGCCACTTGGCTGCGCATCATCGTGCAGTGGGGGAAATCATATTATTTCACATCTTGAAAAACTCCTGTGATCTGAGCATCATTTCACACCAGAGGTGGAGGTGATGGTCTGAACTGGAAGCCTGCCGAGGACTTTGTCTTGCATACAGGGTTATAGCTCCAACTGATGCCGCAATGTAAGAGCGTGACCAACAGTGCTGCAGCACGCAAAATTTCTTAAGTTTACGGGTTTCGGCTGTCTAGATCTTGGCTGCAGTACAAGAAGTTCAATGACTCTTTGAAGAAGGGGCTCATTCAAGAACAAGCTACTTTTAGGAAAAACTGATGAATTCTCTAAGTTCACCTCAGTCTCTTTTTGCCTCATGGTGAGGCAAAAAAACAGCAGGACTAACCTTTGGGACTCTCTTAAGCACCCACACATTCCTGGACATATTAGGGGAAGAGATATATAACTGGAGAATGGTACTGATGGCTGCACTTTGAGACTCCTTGGGTGGAGGTGGGGCATTATTCTTACCCTGATCTGTCAATCAAAACATTCTAGTTACTGCTAAAACATGTTTTTAACCTTACAGGCTTCATCGTATTTTCTCCACTGTTAAAAACAGGTTTCGTTTGACTCTTTTATCTCTTCTTTTTTCCTATCAAGCTCCCATGGGTACTGGTTGATTAGTGATTAACTGATGGATGGAAATGATACTAAAGATAGACATGCAAATGATATGCTTATTTTGATGGGTCAGAAATTTATTAATAGAAGTGACTGTTGTGCAAGTATCATATTTGTACTCATTACAATAATTGGAAAGAAAAAAGAATGCTTCCAAACTTCTTTATAATGTATTTAGAACCAATGTGAACAAGAAAATGAAAACCAACCTCTTTAGTAATGTAGAACAAGACACCAGCAAACTGTTTCCTCACTTCCAAGCATATTTTTTGTGGCTCAGCACAAGAACGATAATACTCTTTTATTGTTGTTGTTGCTGCTGTTAAACATCTTATTTTATTCCCTTGGGTAAAAATACTCATCTATAACAACAATTAGAGTTTCAGGAGTGTGCAAATCTTTGTCATTGTTATGATGATTGGATAACCATGGGGGTTTCTGCCTTAGATATTTTTGAGGAAACTGATTTTTTTTTTCTGCACACTCAAATAGAAAGAATGACATTTGATGCACAATGTTTCTATTGTAGCCACTCCATAAAAGCAGGATAGATCACCTTAATCAAAATTTGGTTCAGATGTCAAGATGTCATCAGATGTCACATACACACCAATAGGATGTAAAAACATTATTAACAACAGAATAAGTCTTCAGAGGTAAAGCAGAGTGGCATCCAAATCCAGCTCAAAAATAATATCAGAGGGTGGGAAAAGGAGACCAGCTCATCTTTTATGGTAATTGGAGGTGGGGCTGGAGCAAGGTTTCCCACAAACCTGGTCTAGCTTGCATGGTTTAAACTTCCCACTTGTGCCAAAGGAGGGAGCACCCAGGCTTTCTTATAGGATTGTCCAGATGTGGGGCAGAGGGTGAAGGCGGATTGGTGGGGCTTGAAAGCTATTAGCCATCAAGCATCAAAAGTGAAGTTAGGCTCTTTATTATAATTCATCTCAATGTTTGATGACTAAAATGCGCCAGATTTCATTTAACTGAATTTGAACTTAAGTAAGGCATTGTGTTGCTGTAGCCCAATGCTGACAAGTAGGGAAATGTTCCATTGCATGTGTTGTTTAAGAGCCCAACAGTGTGTATTTTGAGAAGTAAATGAGTGCCCTTGCCACTGCCAATAACGTCTAGAATTCAGGAGGGGTTGAGTATATTGATGAGACCTTGCATGAGACATGCATGACCTTGAATTATACTTTTAGTATCTGTGAGGCAAGAGTTTCCAAGAACTTTTTATCCAAAAGGCAGGAATATTAGATAAGGAATTGTTGCTGCCATTGGCTGGACCAGTTAACCAGACCATTGACAATGGCCAAAGAGACTATAAAAACATACAGATGGGGCCAATCTAGTATTAAGTTCACTGTCTGAAGTTCAGCCAATTGTGCTAACTCTTGGGTCCTATTGCTGATGAGAGATGTTCTGGTTAAGGTACAAGAAGCAGCAGCTCTCCAGCAAGCTCTGTCATATGTGAGGCTATTGCTGCCAAACGTAAAGTATAAAAACTGCTTTTGCTATTCATTCAATTAATCCCAAGAGGCTCTCCACATATAAGGGTGGGAGTGAGAGTGGCCTCCTATAGCACCATGCATCTGACAATGGACTGAAGACAGGGGAAGCCATTCCCCCTGCAGCTGGGATGTCAGAGAACCCAGATTTAGCTCTGTATTGTAGGTACATTTTTCATTTTAGCAAGGAGATCTTGGTGCTGCTTTCATGACCCAAGACATAATGAGCAGCTGAGTCTGGAGGATCATAGGCTTAGATCCTATCTGAGCCCAGTATGCAGCCGGCAATTGATGCTCTAATGATGTGTAGCGTCTGGAGGACTTTAAGAGGAATGCCTATCGTACTGCAGCTTGGATAGATTCCAGAGCCCTCTGTAGTAAGGTACCCCATTCGAAGGGGGCTGATTTGCAAATAGCAGCATAATTGGATTTAAGTAAAATTTATAAATTGAGAGGCTGTTGCCTTCAGAGCACAAAAAGGCCTAAAAGATGTTTGGCTCGTGTGACCATTGCTGGTGCTGAGTAGATCAATAGCTGCTTCTTGACAGTGTCAGTGACAGAACAAACCTTGACTGATCAAATAATGTTTTAGGCATTTAATCAAGATGGCCTTGTACTATGGTTGAGTCAATGGCCCATCCCCTTTTGACAAAGCTCCTTTGTGAGTTTTTATATGTCCTAAATGAACTTGTGAAATGAATCTCCTTGGAGAATGACGTCATTGATGTGATGTCATAACTGTGCTCCTGGAGAAAGTTGAATGGGGTTAAAACCTTTTCTGTAAAGGTTGTGTGAGATGGCAGGACTGTTGAGGTACTCCATGGGTAGTCAAGTAAAATTGCATTGTGTTTTTCTTAACTTAAGGGCAAACTGCAGCCAAGAGGTTGTTGAAGTAGGCACCAAACAGAATATATTAGCCAAATCTATGATGGTAAAGTGTTTACTAGCTTCTGATTGGATGAAGTCAGTAATTTCAATAATATTGGATATGAGTGCCTTAATGGGTGGAATCACAGTATAAAGGTTGCTGTAATCCACAATGAGTCTCCATTCATTCATTCCAAGTTTAAGATCAGGCCAAATAATGCTGTTAAATGGAAAAATGGTGGGGAAAGCCACCCCTATCAAAACAGGTTTTGTATAGCGGGTTTCAATCCTTGCCATCGTGTTTTAACTTATATTGGATCATAATAATTATTTTAATTGGAGGGGCAGGGGGAGCTCTACGGCAGATCCCAGATCCCATTTTGTCAAGCCAGTTGTTAAGTGCCAAAGACTTAATAATTTAAATGTATTATTAATTGGGTCAGAATGGCCATCCCCACTATGGCATATTTTAGGGTAATGGGTGCTATTACCATAGGGAATTTTAGACAAAATAATGGTTCAGGTAAGACTTTTATATTTGTTAACTCCCCCAAGAGAATAGGGGTACTTTATTTAAATTTAGTGGAATCCCAGATATAATTGTAACTTGAGCCCTAGTATCAATTAAAGCTATTAAAGTTTGCCAGTTGGTGCATTTAAGCAGATGTTAAAGTTAATTCAGAACCTATGTTGTAGAGGCATAAAAGGGTTATATTTTTTTGTATAAATTATTTTAATAAATTTTGGATTTCCAAATGGGTCAAAATTTGGACCTCTGTTTTGGTTTTCTGTTTCTTTCCTCTGTATCCAAGCAATAACTACTGCTTCCTCTCTTCCTCCTCCTCCTCCTCCCTCTTCTCTTCCTCCTTCATTGTGGTGACTGGATCCACTTAAGTGTAAGTTTCCTCCTCCAGAGAGCCTTAAACCAATATCTTCAGAGTTAGTGATTGCTTTAAAGGTCTTAGGAACCCTGAGTCCAAGTCAAGTTTGAACTAACCCTGTGCTTATGCCACAGGGGTACCATGGATATTTTTCCTTAAAACCCCAAGATTGAGGATCTTTTCTGTGGCCACAGAGACATTTCCAGTAGCAACCACAAAAGCATTTTATAGGGTCCTAGCAAGCCATCTGCCTTTAGAAATGTGACCTTAGCATGCCACATGGTGACTATCTTCCTCCACATAAGTGACCACGCAATGGGCCCACGTGTTCCAAGAATGTCAGTTTTTCCTCTGAGTACTCAATAGAACGGGGTGCTATATCTGGTTTGACACATAGCCAGCAGTAGCAGGGTCAGAGTTGTGCTCCTGCTAGCATCAGTCATGGCTTTTACTAGAATTGAGACACAGGTAATGGCAAAATTTATCACATGTGGAGGTCATTGCCTAGACAAACTGCTTACAGTGCCACAGCTGTAACCAACTCACAGAGATGGGATGGACACGCACTCAGCATTTGGTTCAGTTACTGAGACTAGTGATGCCACACACACAGCAAGAGGGTATGGAAAAGTTTATTACTTACAATAATGAGGCTTTGTTGGGTGAGCAGGATAACTTCCCAAGATGGTCCAAAAGGAGACTGGCTCTGCTGTGTGGTGGTTGGGAAGTGGGGCTGGGGTGAGGGTTCTTAACATGGGCCAGGGACTGCATGCTTTGAACTTTGTACTAGCACAAAAAGAGAGAGCACCTAGGCTTATTTTATCAGCTTGTGCAAACGTGGGGCAGAAGGTGGAGGGAAGTGGTGTGGCTTGAAAGCTATCAGGAACGAAACATCAAAAATGAAGTCAATCTTTACTGCAGTTCCAAATGATTTCCTGCTCTCTGATTACTATTCAATTACCTTGTGAAAGAGCATTATGGTAATATTAAATATTTTTGGTGAACAAGTAGGTAAAAATAAATATGCACCTATATAACATTAATACTAATATATGACAAAGGACCAAATTTAAAATGGAGAAACATTAAAAAATGAAAGTGGGAAACATTAAATGAGATTGAAACTAAATTAGAATTGTATGTGAAGGAGAATATAACAATTTAGATAATAACATGAGATGATATACTCGTGTAATTAAAGTTTCAGTTTCTTTATAAAGAATTATTTAATGGGTTGTACCAAGCTGCATATGATATTACCTTTCAATGATCATGTAATCAGATTTAATTCTGAATAGCCTAATTTGTCTGCTTAAATTATCAAGCATTAAAATTGAATTTAAATAATTTAGTACTGAATATGTATAAACATTAAGAAAGGAAAGAGTAGCTATTTATTTCACCACCAAGAAATTAAAGCCAGTTCAAATTCTAAATACCCAGCAAATTCTACATTGACCAAAATGTCAACATTCAAGACAGAAATAGAAATGTATTTTTTAACCTCACTAAGATTTAGATATCAATTTCATAAACAGCTCATTAGTCCTCTCTTAACATCTCAGATGTACATGAGTCATGCTTTGCACTGAATAGCCTAAATAATGTCATCATTTATAACTCTGTTATGAGCAACCTTATGTTTTAAATGCCATTTATCGCAGATCATATTCTCTGAAAAAATGCATTACAGAGTTCCCTCTTTTCTAAGAGGAAAATAAATACTAAAGTTAATTAAATGTCTGCATGCTTAAGTCTTTTGAGGATTATTGAGGGTAGTAGAAGGAAAAACTTACATTTTGCATAAATTCTGTGATATGTCTTTACTGTCGCTCAAACTGACTTCCATACGTAATTTTAACTAAATAAATTTTTTAAATATTCATCGCAATTTTAAAAAAGTTTTCCCGTTAGTAGATACTCTTTTAAATATTTTTCTTGTTTCTAAAGAGAAAAATCACAGAGGCATGGGTTTAAAAATCAATGAGAAATTTAAAAACTTGTAAACTATTTATCAAAATAGGATGCTTGTATTTTTAGGGAAGCCCAGGATACTGCAATGCTAGAGAAGCGCTAGCATATACTTACGACATCAAATATCCAAGGTATAATTTAAGATGTAGATTCATAAAGCTCTAGTTAAACAACTTGCATAAAATCAACAGCTAATTAGTCACAAAATCAGACTTCATTCCTCAAAGCAGTAACTCCAGGATGCCATTATAATCAAGAGACTAATGAATATCAACCCTTGAAGATAAAAGATACAACGTCTACTAGAAAAAGGCAAACAATTTAATTAAAAATGTGAATTTTTCCGTGCAATTAGTGACCAGTGTAAAATTATGAAAATAAGCTTACTTAGACAAAAGCCACAGTACATTAAATACTGTCTACTGAAAAAATACACTAGAAATAAAGCTATAGGGAGCAATTTTGTCTCTAAAGAAATATCCTCAATTTTGTATGGTAGGATTATTTCACTGGGTTTCCCAAAGTTTATGTCAAATATCCCTTCAAAAAAATAACAAATAAACATTTTATTGTCTTTCATATGATTACATGTTTACCATGTGTATCAGAGGGGAATACTTTTGGTTTCAGTTAACAAAATATCTGACTAATAATGGCTTGAAATATAAAGACATTCATTATTAAATTAACAGGCATCATAAAAGTAGAGGGTATTTACCCAGTTGTTAAATATTGTATTCAAGGAACTGGGATTTTTCTTTATTACTGCCTTACTCTCCTTAGCATGTTATTTTTTCTTCTTTATTCTGTCCTTCAAGTTTACAAAATGGTGGCCACAGCACCACATGTGCCCTAAAGGCAATAGTAAAAGGAAAGGAGTAATACCAGCTAGATTGTGAGGTCCTTTATCAATAAAGCAAAAGCTGTCTCAGAATCCTGTGACCCCCCAGACTTTGATAATTATTGATTATACCTGGGACACATGGCCTTCTTTAACTCAAGAGAAGGTAAGAAAGCCACTATAGTTGGAATTAGCAAGAGAGAACTTGCTTGCAAATGGGAGTTGTGCTACCCAACCAATGAGGTCAGTCACATCAATCTTTGACCACCAATTATTCCATAAGGAACTGTGATGAGAGAGAACACACTGATGCTTAGGGAGAAATATCTTTCGGTTAAGACATTGGCATTATGTTTTATATATATGTCTTTTGTAAATTTTATTTATATGAATCTTTCTTCGATAAAAGTAAACATATATGGGAAACAGAGAAAATGCAATTTCTGCACTGCAGGGCCATGCACACTGTATGAACAGCAACTATAAAGAGGGCTGCCTCTATATAGTCTTTCCTGAGTTAAAAGCCAGAACCCGTTGAGTTCATTGTTCAAACAATAAGTGTATAGTGTTTGAGGTGTGCTAATTATCATTACTCTTTCCTTCATATACATTCTGAATAAAGTGAGAAATAGATAATGTTTCAAATTAAGATATGTGTTAATGGTAAATCTGAACTGAACAATGTAACATTCAGGAGGGGCTGAATTTTGGTCTTCCTACTGTGTCTCTTCAGTTATAATTCACTCATGTTCATGGAAAATCGTAGTGTTATTAAAACTCCGTGTAATTAAAGAGATAGAGTTAGGTTTAGAGAGAGACAGAGAAAGAAAAAGGAGACACAGAGAGACATAGAGACATACATACACAGAGAGAGAGAGAGAGAATTTAACCTGCCTTAACTGGGACATTTCACGTCTTACAGGATCATGTGATGTGATCAAATCCCCCTTTGTTATCTGAGCAATTTCTCCGTATGAGTGTTGGTGACAAGAGCCTTTCTCCTGCCACAAAACCTGAAAAGCCAGATATTTGCTTTCTTAGGTACCCATGTGACTGAGGCTTAAGTACTAGCCCTGACCGCAATAATCAGCTGTCTCTCTCCCAGACACTGAAACAGGAACTAAGGAACACAAACTGCATAAAATCCATGACTGCAGTGGTTGTGGCAACAGCAAATCCTGTTTCTGGGACAACGATGGCAGTGGTCCCAGGACTGGGATTCAGTGTTGAGTTGCAATGGTGGCGGCAGTACCAGCTGTCAAACTCATCTTTCCTTGGAGGAAGAAACAGTATCCTCACTGAACTGACACTGTCACCTCATTTTGGATATGGTTCTGTTTGCTTCTGAGTGCCCTTTAAATGAGACAGTTTAAGCTAGATTATGGTGCTTAATAAACAAACCAAAACCTCAGGGGTTAAAAACAATAAGCATTTATTTCTTGGGACTCATAACTGAGTCCCTACTCATAAATCTTAATCCCTACATCAGAAATGCTGAGTTTGGGTGAGAGAGAAACGGGAGATGGAAGACCCTCTTAAAGCTTCTTCTCAGAAGTGATGTAAAACATTCCATTTACATTTCATTGTCCAAAGCAAGTCACAGAACAAAGCTTGGCATTAGTGAGGTGGGGAACCATGTGTTTGTTCTTAAGTCTTTCGTATATTTTTTTAAAATTTAGTTCTTAAAACATTTTTGTCAATCCCGTGAACTATGCAATATCTTTTCAGTAAAATGCTATTCTGCAAGAGTTAGTTTCTGTTGCTTGCAACTTTACTGATGGCTACTCCTGGTAGACAAAAACTAAGCTTTGACTTGGGAGCTCTGATTGCATGCAAACAGGAGCAGAGAAAGAGCCTATTACCGAGAGGAGAGAACAAATTGGTAGAATCACTGGCAGAAAAAAATGTTTCCCCATTTTTCAGTATAGCATAGTGGTTAAGAACTGGACTTTGAAGCCACAACGCTTCCATTAGGATCTCAACGGTAGTGTTTATTATCTCTATGCCCTTGGGCAAACTAATAAACTATGTCCTGGTTTCCTTGTCTGCAGAAAGGCAGTAAGATACTCACTTCCTAGGGCTATTGTGAGGATTAAATGGATTAATATACACACATAGAACAGCATGTGAACCACAATAAACACTTAATCTTAGATATTATTCCAATTATTATTATTGTTACTCCTAGAACATGGCTGAAGATTATTATCAGCCCCTATTTTATGAGTTGTGGCAGGACCCCAGGAAAATGCAGCAAACATCTCTCCTGTCCAGAGCAAAACAAGAAGTCAGAGCAGGAGCAGGATGAGGATGGCATGAGCCTGAGTAATGACTTTAAATTGCCTCGCAGAGAAGAAGTTAATCATGAGTTTATACTATGGCTGTTTTGCTTATCAGCCCCTCCAGTGGTTTGGAAAACCAACCAACCAAAAACACACATGGTACTCATGATAAGTTTCCACATAAATGCGATGCTTCGAAATATCCTCTGACTGGAAGAGATTTGTTGGAGAAATTATTTCACTGGATGGAACTTAGTGCCATTCCATTCTAAAAGAATGGCTGATAATGCAATGCCTCCAATCTTGGCTGAAATATTGCCTTGCCATTGTATATATTGAGCTTAATGACAATACTAGTGAAGAAAAAATTATATTCTGAACCTTTCCACAGTCCTTTGTGCTGACTGTGCCTATGCATCAAGCAAGGACACATGCATAGGGACTTAATGTTGTCATTTGGGCCTCATGTATTAAATTCCATTCAACACAAATACTATAGTCACAGAGAGAAAACAGAAAGGAAGGAAATGTGCTGTCACTAGGGACAGATTTGACAGTTTTTTTTGCAGTTTAATGATGGAATTTGGACTGGAGAGTGTCAGGACGTAAAGGAGAAAGGTGGATGGTAGCCAGCACTTGGCATTCCTAGACAGGAAACTTCTGCTGAGCGCATGTGTTTAGAAAGAAAATGAAATAACTACAAAAAAGAGAGAAGCAAGTATATCTGTTTCCATTTTTTTCACTTCCACTGGGAATAAAAAGAAATTGTATTATCCAATGAAAGGGGAAAAGCTCATGATAAAATGTTAGGTGGTTTAAAATTGGAAGTTGCAAAAGTATGGGAAGTACAAATGTAATAAGCTTATTCAAACACAGCACACAGCTATTATTATAAATTATTAGCTAGGCTGCTAAATGAACTGTTGGTTATGCAGTATGTATAATTTTAGAAAAGTAATATTATGAGAAATAACATTTGCATTTTTCTGACTTATGCGGAAATTTCAGATATTCTTGTGAATTAGTTTTTTTGAATTGGCTTCTTAGATTTTAAGAGAAAAGACTAAAAAGCAAATGACATAAACCAGAGAAAACATATATATATATATATATATATATATGGTTAAACCAGAGAAAACATATATATATATATGTGTGTGTGTGTGTGTGTGTGTATTTCAGGATGGTTCACAAATCTGTAATTATACTGCATTAGTATATTTTATTATAAAAACTCAAATGTTTAAAAATCAGTCTTTACATCCTGCTGGCTACATTTATGGAAACAGCCCAGCCCAAATTGTCTTTGATGACAAAGAGGTAGCCAGGACAACAGAGCTTTGAGAAACCAAAGAGCATGTATGATATACTACATATTGTTAATCTGTAACATGGATGGAAAAAAGTTCTCCAATTGGATGGAAATATTTATAAAAATGCAAGACTTTTTCAATTAAAAATTAAGACATATGGAAAATTTGACAGAAAATCTAAGTAATAAGAAAAAAGTGGCATGAAAAGTGAATCATTTATTGATTGAATTAATAAAATCAATAAGGCACATTGCTAGATGCTTTAAATGTCTTATATGATCCACACAAAATTTGTATAAGAGAGGTGAAGAGCCCTGTTTTTGCAGTTGGGAAAGCTCATGTTCAGAGAGGTAAAGTCATTTTCCCAATGTCACATGATTGGCAACGGGCAGATCTAGACTGGAATGCATTCATCATCATACATCAGACAAAGACTTTAAAACCAGTGACAAAATTTACACATACAGACTTCATGGAAGAAGAGAACTGGTATGAAATAGAATAGATGTTCCACAGATATGCGCTCTAAGTCAAGAAAAAAGAAAGGAAAATAGTCGCCCAAACTTGAAGTCCTCTAAAAGCATTTGCAGATGCAGGCACTGATGCAGTCCAGCTGTATGGTAAAGGCCATTCATCACAGTTCGTTCATTGAGATAGACTTACAGCATCCATATCTATGGCTACACTTAAGAACTCAAAGCAAAAGTTAGGAAAGAAAGGCAAAGAATATTAATGAAAGCAGATTTTATATTCAAAATGTATTTAAATTTATTTTTAACAGCTTTATTAAAGTATAATTCATATACAGAGAACTCTACACATTTAATGTGTAAAATTTGATGAGTTTGGTCATATGTAAATTCCCATGATACTATCACCATAATCAAGGTAACAGATACATCCAGCACCTCCTAGAGTTTCCGTTGGGGGTGGGGGAGGTAAGAACATTTGACATGAGACCTATCCTTTACAAGTTTTGAAATGCACAATGCTGTGTTCTCAACTATAGGCACTATTCTGCACTATGTTCCTCATCTAGGATAATGGAAACTTTATACTCTTTGAGTGACAACTCTCCATTTCCCCAACCCCTACCCCCGGCAACCTCTTTTGTGTTCTCTTCTTCTATAAATTTGACTATTTTAGATAGCTCATGATGCAATACTTAAAATATAACACTTTATGTATTAATTCTTGGCTACAGAGAATACCGTTCTTCCTCAATAACTCTTGCTCTAAGAGTTGCAGAAAAACAACAATTTACTCATATCCAACCCAATATTTACAATTTTCAAAGCTTATAAATGGCTAAAATTACATTGAAATATACTTGAATTCATGGAGTATTCAATCTGGAAGATTCAGATACTTTCAAGATCATGTTGTTCAATAAGCATATTACTTTACTAATTTTACAAGTGACACATCAACGATTTTTGTGAAAATTTCAAACAATACAGGCCAAGCAAAAGTACCCCTTACTATTACCTCCACACCACACTCCTTGATGGTAGTGACTATTATTTACTGTTATCATTTTAGTATATTTCTTCTAGAACTCTATGTTCATTAGATGTATGTGTACATATCGTGCATGTATGTGGGTATAAATATACATGCATACACACATAATTATATGTATATATATATATGTATACATACACTTATAGTTTTTGATTTGAGTTTTTGAGAATGGAAGCAAAATTACATTGTATGTATTTTGCCATCAGTCTTTCACTCAGGGTAGAGATTTTCCGTGGCAATTGTATGGATCCACCTTACTCTTGTAACTGCTGCATCACATTTCTGTTGTTAGAGGTTTTCACTATTACAAAACACTGCAGGGAACATTTTTGTGATAATTCTGTAGGTTAGATTCCCCAAATTAGAATTCTTTGTTATGCAACTAAGAAGTTATGCTTCAAAATATAGTAGATATAATGAGAACCTATACTGAATATGAGCATCCATTCACTCTAAAATTCAGCAATGTGCATATTATCATCCATCTAACTACTCTCCTGTTGTTAGGACAAAAAATATCACTGTATTAATTTGCCATACACTGTTTACTTGTGAGGTGAAATTTATTTTCATATTTTGTTAGCTAGTTGGTATTTCCTTTTCTGTAAAACAGCTCTTAATATTATTTGAACACTTAAATATTAGAGTGTGTTTTTTAATGGCTTGTGGGCAATACTAATATTATTAAGTATTAATATAAATAAATATTAATATATTTCCTTAGAATTGAGAACATTTTTCTCCTAAACTGTCACTTGTCTTTTAACTTTGTGATGTTGTTGAAATGCCCTGCCTTTTTGATGAAGTAGTAATAAACTGAGTTTTTTTGGTCCCTCTATATGCAGAGTTGATGGCAAATGCTCTTTTTCCTGAAGTCTATTTCAGAGGTTCCTGGTGAGTATGCGGCTCCAAGTCTATCTACATTAGTAAGTGATTTGTTTAGACTAGTTTGGCAAATCGATCAACAGAAAATTTATATTTAGCAATATCTAAAAGATGACAAAGAAATAAGTATTTTAAAACCCTAGTTAAATCATTTGGTAGCCTTGATCCTTCTAAAGCTTTCCTTCTGTGTGTGATCTCCAAGCTAATTGCTTAAGGCCAGATATGTTGATGGCAGAAGATTCTGAGTCTCCGACTACAAAGGCCCACTCCGACTTCTCAATCTCAAAATTTATCTACAATTTCCTTTTCAATAACAGGCTACAAAGAGAATTTTCTTTAACAGGTGGCAGGACAGGGGAAAATGCAGTCATAGAAGTGTGACTTGATATAAGCTTATCAAATGGAAAAGACAGTCAAGGAAAGGGAGTTTATTTTGTACCCTCCTTGTGTTGCTTTAGACGCTGTTACCAGGTTAACCTGCGTGAATCACTGCTTTTCACGCTACTCTCTACTACAACTAATAGTCCTCTGTTCCTGTACGTTGCTGGAAGACATACTGAAATTCAAGGCTCTGTTCAATCTGGTCCTGCTCCATCTGTCTCACCTTATTTCTCATTCTGCACTCCCTCTTTACTCCATAATGAGTCTTGCACTCCAGGTAGGCTAGGAACTTGGTTCTATTTGGACTAGTCATTTTGATTTTCAACGCTAAGATATAGAACAAAGAAGTTGAAGCAAAAGACCATAATTGTTAAGACTCAGACTTTATATTGAAGGCGATAAGAGGCTGCTGAGGAGCTCACCTTGTCTCCCAAGAGGAAGAAGCTGAATCCTCCCAAGCTTTCTATGGTGCCTAATGTTTCTTTTGATTGTCTTTTAGCTGTTGGTGAATAAAACATAAATAGTGCATTAAATAGATCACGCTCAATAGTTAATAATATCAAAAAATTTTGTTTTCATTAGATATCTGAATTCCAAACCAGAAAAGATAAAATACAAACAGAAACTTTTGAATGTTTTTCTCAGCATATTCTTCTTTCTGGGCTTTTGGATTTCAGTTATATAAGTGAGATTCTGATCGATAATTTATTGAATGGTAACATAATATAGCAAAAAACATTTTGTTGACAATGATAGAAGCTGAGGGTTTTTTTTAATCCCAATTTAATATATGTGAACATGTTCAATAATTTTCTGAGTTTCTCATGTTGAACATTCTAATGCTATACGTAGAAAATAGGATACAATAGCTAATCAGATTAATTAAACTTTAATGTGCCTTAATATTCATGTTTGTATAATGGATTTGTTTCATACTATTAGAATACTGTTCTAAATGAATTATGTTGAGTAATGCCTCTGTGTGCACATTAAATGCTCTATAAATATCTGGGGGAACCTCATTTTTATATTTTATTTTACTGAGAATTGAAGTAAACATTTTGAATGAATGGAGCACTCTTCATTAGTTTCTACTTCTACCTTTCCATTTAGGCAATCATTTGGGGTTCTAAATTTGATTTAACCTCCACGACACCTCTGAATGAAATTTAAGGCTGAAAAACATAGAAATGGAAGTTTGGACACATATCAATAATTTTTGATAGAACTTTACTCAGAGTTAAGTGCATTGAGAGAACTAGAAACAAGATTTGGAAAAAAGTGAAAATTATAGCCAAGACTATGACAAGAAGGTAAGTATACAAAATACGCAGATAACCAAATTCACTAATTTTGCCTTAGGTCATGTCCAAATTCATGAGAAGAAAAATGTTTAATTACATTCCAAGTCCATTCCAAACTCCTCATAAAATAACATTAAAGATCAGAAGCAAAATCAAGAAGTTACAAATAATTTATCCACCTGTGTTCCTATGCTCCCTGGCTTGGATAGTTAGTCGTGTAAGCACTGCGTTTGAAGATTGAACTCCCCACCACTGCCCTTGAACACTTTCTCAGCAGCTGGCTCTTTGCTGCCCTTGGGCAAACTACTCAACTTCTGACCTTGACCTTTCTGACTTAACAGAGTTTCTTGTCTTGGCTGCTTGATTCATATAGCAAGCATAACAGACATTTATGTAAACTAAATAGTGAGATAATTGTCTCCACGACTCTGGATGCCACATATCTATATATTCTCCCAATAGAAAACTTCAAATAGCTAAATCTCAACAGTGTCTTGTTCTCCCCATCTGAACCTTGGTTCCTCTACGGGCATATCTCCCTGGTTTTTTAAATTCTTATATGTGATCTAATGTCAGGACCCACTCCCTCTTACTATGTGGAACTCTCAAGATTCAGGATTATATTCTGTCTTTCTTAAAGGCTAGGTAATATATTTTTAATCACTTTCTTTAAAATATCTATAAAAGAGATGCCTTTTGTCAAGGTATCAGAAAATGAACAAATAGTAGTTATTTAAAAATGATATTGCTATCATCTCCAAAGAGTAAAAGATCATGCTTAGAATCTGAGATCAAGCTACCACCGAATTTTCTAAATTTTCAGACGTGACTCACAACTTAAGAATTTGGCTCTTAGAACATGTTTCTCCACTCTGCTGTTTATCTGAACTTAAAAACTATGACCATGAGAAGATATTGAATTAGCATGTCAAAAATAATATTAATTCTTATTTTTTGTAGTCTATTCCTTGAGTCATTTGTTTATAGTGATGCTCTTTGTTTAGAAAAAATCATAGCACACAGTTTTTGTCAACAAGTCTTTTAGGGTCTAGAATGGAGAGGCAAACATATGAGCAAATACCTTAATAAAGAATTGTGTTCTTCTCTTTATAATAAATTATTTTATGATACATTACAATTAAAAACAATAGTATCAGCTTTGGGATATACATATATTAGAAAAGAATATACGTGTTATCCCTTATTCTTCTCTGTAAATTTTAGAATTTAATTGGAACTCCACTAAATCTATGAATAAATTTGAAAAAAACTACCTCCTCTATAATAGGGTTTCTTCACAATTATCAAAATCTCCTTTTGATCTCAATAAAATATGAACACAACATAGAGATCTTCAATGTTCACAGAGTTAAGAAGTTTGCCTTCCATTCTCCTTTGCTGAAGAAATTACTTGAAGGTAAGCTCTAACAAAATGAGGATGCTGGAGGAGTCATTAGTATGGAAATTATGGGAGAATTCAGATGGAGGGCATGTGGGCTGAGCTGGGCTGGGTATTGAATATTAGCCTGGGAAGAAAAGAGAGGTGATATGAGTACCTTCTAGACCAAGGGACTAGTGTATAAGGAAGTGCAAGACTATAGTTTCAGGTGACACATGGGTTATGAGATGGAATCAAAGGAGATGAGGCTCTAGTCACTAGTTTAAGTCAAACTGTAAAGGACCTTGCATGCTATACTAGCAAGTTTAAATTTTATTCTATGGATAATAAAATCGGCTAGCAAATAAAAACACTCATTTAACAAGAACATGGTATGTACTAGAGATGGTACATACTTCTATCTAAGTAGAAATTGGGTAGCTCTATAAGTTAAACAATACAAATAGACACCTAGTTCACCACAAGATACAGGAATCACAAGGAAATACAGATTGGTCAAACACATGGCTTGACATCAGTCTTAGGCACTCAGAGAAAGAGAAACTACCATGCCTGGCAATGTATATTTACACAGACCTTCAAGGATCTGAATAGTATTAGTCCTCTTCTCTAGAGCAGGATATGATAGGAGGAAAGAAATGAATGCCTTAAGGGCCTGAGAAATTAAATCAATCAAATAGTCCAGAACCAGAAGACTACAAGTTACAAAAGACAATATTATTGTCTCATGATTTTAGTCAAACCAAGAAAATATGTATGGGGAGGCCAGCCTGGAGGCGCAGAAGTTGAGTTCACACATTCCGCTTCAGCGGCCCAGGGTTCGCCAGTTCGGATCCCAGGTGCAGACATGGCACCGCTTGGCAAGCCATGGTGTGGTAGGCGTCCCACATATAAAGTGGAGGAAGATGGGAAGGGATGTTAGCTCAGGGCCAGTCTTCCTCAGCAAAAAGAGGAGGATTGGCAGCAGATGTTAGCTCACGGCTGATATTCAAAAAAAAAAAAAGAAAAGGAAAATATGTATGGTTTAATTAACATTAAATTTTCCTCCTTTCTTTTTTGCTAAGTGACATGTAAAAATCAAAATTACCTCCTCTCTTCATGATTGGTTATTAAAAATTACTCAGACATTAAAAATAAGAACTATAGTTAAACATTACTTAATAAATAGTTCACTAACATCAAAATGTAACTTTAATGCTTAAAGGTAGACTAGTTTCAGATTTAAATCAAAGTTGATACATACTATTTTCCTACAAAACAATTTCTCAGTCATAAAGCTATCTATAAAAACATGTGAATAAATGTGACAGACAGAGGCACAGTTACTCGCCCTTAGTTTGATTTTCAATGCCCTGATGCAAATATTGCTTTGTATTCATTCACCTATTCTCAGTTTTTATCTCTTTCCTATTCAACGCAGAAGGTTAACAAGGATGACAGCACAGATGGTGTCTTTTTCTTCTGCACAAGTCAAAGTGATGAGCCTTATAAAAGACTGTCACATGCATCCTCTCACCTGTCTGGGCCCTTCTGTGCCCCCATCTGAATGGAGCTAATCTGATGACTTGTACTTCCTTGACCTCTTGAGAACCAGTCATTCAGAATCAGTTCAGAGAAGAAACAAATTATAGCCTTAGGTTATATTTTTAATTGTATGGATATTGTATTAGCAAATCAGTTTCATGATACAAGGTCATAGTATGCTATATAAGTTTTTTTAAAAAAACAAATTTCAAATACCATTAACTTTCATGATTAGTAGCTACTTTAATGGAAAGTCTAATGCTCCTTTTGAGTCAGCACACTCTCTTTTTTCCTCAGCATTATTGAGATATAATTGATATATAACCTTGTGTAAGTTTAAGGTGTACAACCTGTTGATTTGCTACACTTTTATATTGCAGTATGATTACTGCTGTAGTCTTAGCTAACACCTCCATCCCATCACGTAAGTACCATTTCTCTTTTTGTGATGAGAACATTTAAGATCTAGTCTCTAAGCAACTTTCAAGTATATAGTACAGTATTGTTAACTATAATCACCATGCTGTGCATTAGATCCCCAGAATTTATTCATCTTCTAAGTGGAAGTCTGTATTCTTTAACCAACATCTCCTCATTTCCTCCACCCCCAGCCCCTGGTAACTATCATTGTACTCTCCGTTTCCATGAGTTTGGCTTTTTCAGATTCCACATATAAGCGAGATTGTACAGTATTTGTCTTTCTCTGTCTACTTTTATTTCATTTAGCATAATGCTCTCAAGATCCACCCAAATGGTTGTCGTTGCAATTGGCAGGATTTCCTTCTTTCTCATGGCTGAACAATATTCCACTGTGAATATGTTTTCATATATATATGAACAATTATTTTCATATATTAACATGTATGAAATGTAAATAGCTTGCTCTCATTTACACCTGAAATGGGCTAACATTCTACTCTGTTCCTAACTCTGAATGGGTCACACATACTCTCCTTCTCCAAAAGTGCCAATCTTTTTTCCCTGTATCATTCAAGTCATACCTTCAAGTTCATGCAGGTCTGCCTTGGTCCTGGTGGTGAAAAAAAAAAAAAAAAAACGAAATAAATAAAACAACCTTCACTAGAAGCCTAATTCCTGTTTTGCTCCTCTCTCCAGTTTTTTAAACAATGGATTTCAAATGTTTTTCTGTTGATGGTAGCCTCCAAATATTTCTAATTCAGATTCTTTCTCTTGTCTTTCATTCTATTTCATTTACCATTCAGCTTAAATCGTTTGCTTCAGGGTATTTTGGGTATGTCACTCAGGGTATCTGCCAGGCCCAAATTATGATAGATGCAATTAACCAACATAGCCTCTCTGAAGCCGGAATTCTAGACTATGTTTTACCAAGTTTGACAGTTGATTAGTCTGTAATCAGGAAACTCACCCAACTGGAGATTACTTTTAGACTAGGTAGTAACCCATGAGGTTGCTAGAAGCAAAGGACCAGCTAGTCTATGAACCTATCAATCGGGGTTAGGCTAATTTGCAAGACCCTCATGACTGAGTCCCTCCAGAACATATGGAGACAACAGGTCCATTTTATGATAAAAGAATAGAAAAGACACTCAGACGCAGAAAATCATATGAGCAGTATACAGTCTTAGGAAGGTTAAAAGCATTGTTGCTAGAGTTTCCCTAAGTCTTTGTGATGTTCAGGTCTAATCTATGTGGGTCCTCAGGAAGCAAGGTGACCATGGGTGAGACTGAGTAATACCATCTTTTACAACAGAAGCAAACGTGATATTTTTATAATTGTAATTGAATGTTATCGAGGCTCTAGAAAAGAACACAAAGTAGCAGATACAGCAGAAATTTATTTTGCCCCAATTCATCATCGGAGAAGAGTTTTATCTTGCAGCAGCAACTGAGCCAGTCTCTCAACTCAGAGGATGAGGAAATTTAGAAAAATTTTAGTAACATTATTAAGTTTTTATTTTGATTATTTCTATAGTTACCTTCTATTTACGGTAAGGTAAAACTATTGTTCTATTTATAATAGAAATGACATTTCTTTAAAACTGCTGTAAGGGCCAAACTTCAAGGCTTGGAGGGGTCAAAATCATTATAGGAATAGAAATGAGATCCTTCTGGCAAAACAGAAACAGGTCAGGAAGTAGCATAACTCAGTACATATGCTTCTTTTCAGCTACAGCAAATCCAATCACAGGGAGGTGGCCAGGTGCTCCAGCAAGCTCCAACCAGCGCACTAGCAACGGACGCCACGGGACACAACTGACCGTGTTCGTTTACAGATTCACTTACAGAGTGAATGTAATCAGCAACAGCCATTTAGATATTAGGAGATGGGTTCCTTCCCCACACCCTCAAGGTTGAAATGGTTTCACCAACTGCCGTCACCAACTCCAAGCAGACTGCTCCAAGCAGAGTTGAAATGTCGTGAGTCTGAGGGACAGAGAAGAAGCTTGAAGAATGAATGAGAAGTATCTATGGATTCATTCTTAAGTGCAATTGAGGCACTACTCTGGGAAACTGTAATGTGGTAGTTTGTTTATTTATTCTTTTCATTAGAGAAGCACATACACAGAAGAAGAAAGAACTTCATAATAATATAGTAAAATCCCATCTGCCCACATCAACAGTGAACATTTTGGCAATTTTCTTTCATATGTCACCCATCTCCACTTATTTATTTATTTTTTTTAAATTTTGGTGAAAGGTTTGAAGTACCTAGCTTTGTTATTTTCTTAAAATTGTGAATTTACTTTTTTAGAGTAGCTGTAAGTTCACAGCAAAATTGAGAGGAAGGCATGGAGATTTCTCATAAACTCCCTGCCCCTATACGTACATTGCCTCTCCCATTATCAACATCTCCCATCAGAGTGGTACGTTGGTTCCACTTGATGAACTACCATACACGTCACAATCACCCAAAGTCCGTAATTCACACTACAGTCCACTCATGGTGTTGTGCATTCCATGGGTTTGGACAAACGTATAACGACACGCATCCATCATTATGGTATCATACACAGTATTTACGCTGCCCTAAAAATCCTCTGTGTTCCACCTGTTCATCCCTCCCCCTCCCCCAACCCCTGGCAATCCACTGATTACTTTGATTTTCTGAAAATGAAGATATGGAGGGGTTTTTTGCTTTAATCCTGCTTGTTATTCTCTAAGCTTCCTGGATATGCGGTTTGGTGTCTGCCATTAATTGGGGGAAATTCTTGGTCATTATTCTTTCAAATATATCTTCTGCTCCTTTCTCTCTCTTTTCTTTCTGGTATTCCCATTATGTGTATGTTACATCCTTTGTAGTTGTCCCACAATCCATGGATAGTGTATTCTGTTTTTTTCAGACTGAAAAACTTTTGGTTTTCAAAGTTTCTATTGGTATGTTTTCTAGCTCAGAGATTTTTCCTCATGTGTTCTATTTACTAATGAACCCATCAAAGACATTCTTCATTTCTCTTACAGCATTTTTTATCTCCAGCATTTATTTTGGTTCTTCCTTAGAATTTCCATCTCTCTGCTCACATAGCCCAACTGTTCTCACATGCTGTCTCTTTGTCCATTAGAGCCCTTAGCATATTAATTATAGTTGTGTTAAATTTACTGGCTGATAATTCCAACATTCCTGCCATCTCTGGTTCTGATGCCTTCTCTGCCTTTTCAAACTGTGGGGTTTTTTTGCCTTTTGGTTTGCTTTATAATTTTTCCTTGAAAGCCAAACATGATGTACTGGGTAAAAGGAACTGCTGTAAACAGATCTTTAGGGTGTGGAAGGAGAAGCATTCTATAGTCCTATGATTAGGTCTCAGATTTTTAGGGAGCCCAAACCTCTGACTGTGAACTTCACAAGCGTTTTTCAGTATTTTTTTCTCCCCACTTAGGTGGGACAGGATGGCTTGAGTGGGCTGGATTTGGTATTTCCCTTCTTTGTGGTAGGCTAGAGCTGGCTAGAGTTGGGTATTTCCCTTCCCCAGGTCAGTTAGGCTCTGATAATACCCCAGCAGGTTGGGCTCTAGTTAACCAGTTTCCCCTGATGTCAGGCCTTGCTAGAAAGGATAGAGTGCTCTGGTGTATGTATTTCAAAATGGTTCCTTTGCCCCTACCCCCTGCTGAAAGCAGGAAAGGATTTTCTCTGATATCTACTGTGGGACACTGGTTGAGCTCCTGAAGGTAAATCTAACAATTTTGTGGGCTCCCCATGTTGACTGGTTTCCCCTGGGGTTTTTAATTCTCAGGCTTATCCACACTGAGCCTCTAGCAGTCAGACAATTATAGTTCCGGCTTTCCTACCCAGGTGCTGGTTCCCGAGGCCGTTGGTGCTGTGAATCTGCTCGTCAGCCACAATGCCCTTGCCTGTCTGTCTCTCCAATCTTGGGGGCAGTGGTTTGCCCTGTGCCCTCTTCTCTCTTATGAACTCAAGAAGAGTTGTTGATTTCTCAGTCTGTTCCACTTTTTTCTTGTTGTTAGACTGGCATGACAATTTCCAAGGTCCTTACATGCAGAATTGGAAACCCAGTCTCCACTTGTTTTCATTTTCCCTTTTGTTTTTTTAATCAAAACTACAACTAGATTTGATTAGGATTGATCAGTAGATTCAAGTATTGTCAGTCGCAGTAGGCAGAATTCTAAAGATGCCCACTCAACTTCCTAGCCTCGGTTATTCAGTAAAACACTAATTTTGGTACAGCTGTGAAGGGACTTTTCAGATCTGATAACGATAAAGAGATTGTATTGGATTATATGAGTGAACCCAAATTAATCACCTGAGCCCTTAAAAGCCGAGAAGTTTCTCAGGCTATTGTCAGAGAGAAGAGGTAGCAGGAGGGATGAGACAGAAGAGGAAGTCAGAGATAGACACGAGAAGAACTAGAACTGTTGTTGACTATGAAGATGGAGGAAGGGGATCAGGAGCTAAGGAATATGTGGCCTTCGAAGCTGAGAATGACCCATAGCCAAAAGCCAGCAAGTAAATGGGACCACAGTACTACAACCACATAGAACTGAGTTCGGCTAAGAAACTTGGAAGTAGAGATATCCCCAGAACCTGCAGAAAGAAATGCAGGCCTGCTGACAGCTTGGTTTCTGTCCATGTGACATCTAGGTAAGAGAAACAAGCCACACTGTACTTGGACTTCTGATCTACAGAACTATGAGATAATAAATTTGTGTTGTTTTAAACAGCTAAATTTGTGATAATTCATTTTGACACCAATAGACCTCTAATACATCAGATTTATTCCTCTTTTACAAATTTCCCTTTCAGCATTTCACCAAATGCTTTCAGTATTCACTATTGATCACTGCCTACATCCATTATTTCATTAGAGACTGTAAAACAGTAATATAAAAATTCAGTCATCCCTCTTGCATTTATTACCTGTGATTTTTTTAATAAAGAATACTTTCTCTTATTAACTATTGGTTATCCAACAGTATAAACAGAGCAAAACCAATGCTCCCTCCTTTCACTTTATTTACCACTTTTCAGAATAATGAGTTAGTGTTCTAGCTGGTGCCTAAAATCTCTTTGAGTATCTTTATGAATTCTAGATTTTTATGTATTTGATGTGTTTTGGTCTATTGCATTAAAAAATCTCCCTTCTTTGTTAGCCTGCAAACTAACTCTTGTTTCCTTTGATAAGACTCAGTTGTTTTTTAATATCATCATTTCTTTCTGGTACAGCAAGATATCATAATTTAACTGTGTACATTTTCTTCCCTAGGCCTGAAATCAACAATTTTTGCACCGCCCTCCCCCGCCAGAACTCTTTTTTTTTTTTTTTTGTAGGAAACAGTATTTATAGATTATCATCTGGGTAATAGGTGAGCTCGTTACAAATAAGTTGTTATTGCTTCTTGGACTTTAAACTGCACAGAGCAAAAAAATGCTACTCTATTGAAAAAAATCCTGAGTTCCCCCTACTTCCATTGCAAATATGAGATCGTAGGGGTTTTACTTTATTTTTCTTTACTTATTTTGCCTTAAACGTATCAAAATAATTACTTTATTTGATATATCTTACAATATACACATTATAGTTTCAAAAATATACATACACCAATGTGACCCATAAAAATAATAATAGCACTGAATAGATTTTAGGATTTCTTCACATTCTTTTTGTTCTTAGGATACATTCCACTGGAAGTAAAGTTTAAATACTGTGTTTTAAAGTGTTTTGAAACATACTTTTGCTCTGTGCAATTGTCTTAAAATGTGTTATCCATATGGCCATCAAATTGTAACAATTGCTTTTTTTCTTCCGATTTAGTACATTTTTAAAGATATGTACAACATTAAATCGCTCTAAATTGAATATTATGGACAAGTTACAGTTAGAGAATTTAAACTTTCATTGCAGCCCTTCTATCCTATGGCCTCATATTATGATAGAAAACCATTTTCAATAATATTTTATTTATGCTTTCAGTGTTTCTCTTTGAATATAGGTATAAAACATGTTCTGCCAGGCAGATACCAAGGAAACTCAGGAATCTTGAGTCCCACATACCCACTGCCTTCTCCCAAATCACCAATCTTCCTTGCAGAGAAGCGAAGGAGGATCTTGAAAGAGGCCAGCGCTTCTGTCTAGCTCAGATGCTTCCAAAAATAAACAGGAGGTTGTACATCCTTTGTAATATGTATCTTTCCCTCTCTTGCCTAGTTTAAAACCAAGTTTGATACACTGTCTCGGCAACGAAATTATTCTTAAACTTTCCAATCAACGTTGTTTTTTATCTTATTTAAACTCCTCTCTTAATCAGCATATGAAACAACTTTTGTGAACATTTAATCAGGTTATAATTTATAATCCTATTTTTATAGATAAATACACTGACTTTAGTTAATTGGTTTAAAAGTTGAAACTGGAGACTTTAAATTTGAAAGAGTTTAAAGGATGAATATGACTTATATAACTTTTTCTTACTCCTCTAACATTTTCTCCAACTTCTGAACATTTAAATGGAGTATATGAGTCCTATATCCTTTTATGGCCAGAATTAAAGAGACACGCATATCATTAATAAGAACTTAAAAGTTTCACAAATGATAACTAAGTCTCATTTTACATTAATAAAATCCATTCATTTTAGAAAATCTTTGCAATAAAATTTTCATATATAAAAACTATTTTTTCTTAAGTTTATTTATTAGAAAATATTTAACCAAAGGCATTGGTATTTTTTTAATAAAAACTGTCTCCAATATCACCAATAAACATATGAACATTTTTTCATAACATTTACATATTTTTAAAATTTATATGGATCTTTTATTGCAGATCACCCCCCTCTGTCATCACATTACTTTGACACTTTTACCTCCAATTAATGAAGTTATTTTGGTGCTAATATATGAATACCTCTGTAGAACTAACTAATCCTCTCTTTCAAAAAGAGGAAACAGACCTCCATCTCAGAGGTTGCTTCAGGCAATAGTATTCAGATAAATTCTAATATCGCTATTTAGCATTTCTTTGCTTATATTTTTATTACCTTCTCCTTAAGGTTAAGTTAAATCAGTTTTTTTGTAGAGTTCTGAAGTACTTTCCTTTTCTATGACTACAGAGGGTGTCAGGTACACAGATATCCTGAAGCTATAAATCCAGAAAAATTAACCCAGATGGTAAGATCCTTGTATATTAATTCCCTAACAAACTCGATTCTCAATTCTTAAATTTACTCTCTAGCAGAAAAATGTGGAAAAAAGTTTCCCATAAGCTAACAATGAAAATGTGTCTCTTGTTTGTTAATAAATATGGGTTTATTTGTAACATTCTCTCACTTGAATTCCTCAGTTAAGAGGAACCCTGGTTAGAGATGCTACCTGCATGTAAATTAGTCCTTCATTCTCACTCAGCAGTGACCAACAAACTTCTTAGTAAGATTTTGTAAATCAACTTTGAAGCCAAATACCACAATTTCTCTCCTGGGGATTGTATATAGCCCTTATAGTATAAAGTCCTTGTTCTCCATCCCAAGTGAAGAGCAAAAATTAGATGAGAGGTGGTGAGTGCATACAAGGGTCATGAACAAACACACAAGCGTAAATTATAAACGGAGCAAATGGGCTTAATCTCAGCATTATTTTGTGGAGTAATATACGATATTTTGCTTCAGTGAGTAATGAAGTGTTCAGGCTTTTCCAAGGTACACACAAGATAGGTGAAACTGGGAGAGCGTCTAGAAAGCAAGTGGCTCTGTCACCTTGCTTTCCATGTTGATTAGGGAAGTCGTGATGTTAAATACCATTCTACATCATGCCACAGAATCTCAGATATAAAGACAATTTGTGAGATACAAAGGAAGCAGGAAAGTTGGACTTAGAGCTGGGAGTGAGAGAGGTTTTCTTCCACTGAATGCTTATAAATATCTTCAAGGATAGGCTGTAAAGGCAGAAGTTAAAAGCTGGCTTTTAAAAATATTTTTGTTGAGTAAAGAAAGTTACTCTAAGCCTTCTCTCTTACTCCGGAAATTATTTCCCAATGACTTTATTATGTGTAAAGTGGAACAAATCACCTAATAACACAAAAATAAGATTACATCTCGAGATGCCAATAATAAGATTGGAATGGTGGTAAGAGGGAAGACTAACAGAGCCATCATCTTATTCTAGAGAAAAATAAATATATTGAATAATTTTTTGTTAGAAAAATTTTTATTCAAATATATAGATTAAAATGTAAACATAACAACTAAATACTGAAAATGCAGTCTATGGCTTTCAAACTAATAGAGAAGCATCAATGGTGGTTATCAACATATGTATCAGTTAACAGAAGGCAAGAAAGGAGATAAAGGAGGAAGCAAAGAAAAGGGGTTATGAACAGAAAACACAAAATGAGATCATTTAAAAAAAATAAGGGGACGAGCCCCCTGGCATAGAGATTAAGTCCACTGCACTCTACTTTGGTGGCCCAGGTTTGCAGGTTTGGATCCTGGCCGTTGACCTACACCACTCATCAAGCCATGCTGTGCAGTGTCCCACATACAAAATAGAGGAAGACTGGCACAGAGAGAGATGTTAGCTCAGGAACAATCTTCCTCAAGCCAAAAAAGAGGAAGACTGGCAACAGATGTTAGCTCAGAGTGAATCTTCCTCACAAAGATAAAAGTAAGATCATTAAAGCACAGCAAAACAAAAGCAAAAAGATCAGTTAAATAATAAAAATATGGAAAATATACACCACCCAAACACTACACAAAGAGAAATTGTTGTTGGCAATATTTACATCAGACAAAATAAAATTTAGGGAGAAGTCATTAATAGAGAGGAATATTAGCATTATATGATAAAAGAAACAATTGGATAAGGATATATTAAAGTTATTAACTTATTGTCCTCTTCAAGAAATATATGAAGCAAAACCTGTTGAGACTCACATGGAGATATTAACAAACCCAGTAATCATAGTGGGAAATATTTATAATACTCTATCAGAAAATTGTGATCAAGTAGATCAAAAATTTTAGCAAGGATATAGAAGGTTTTAAAAACAAAACTAATAATCTTTCTGCATTCTGGGTACTACAATCAACAAATAGAGATGGTACATTATTATCAAGTACACATTAAACTATTATAAATATTGATCATGTGTTAGGTCACTCCTAAGCCTCAATACATTTTGAAGAATTGATATCAGACAGTCCATGTTATCTGAGCACAAAAAAGTTAAAAATCAAATCAGCCACTACGTTTTGTGTGTCGGAGAGAATCGAGATGGTATTAAGCCATCATTTCTGAAAGCTGAAAAAGTCTGACCTAATGCTGTTGGAAAGGCTATAGAAATAATAAATTGTGCTGCCAAGGGAAAATCAAACATTTTCTGAAATAAACTGAGATTTAGGTTGCAAATGCCTTTGTGGTTTGCAGTATCAACACTGAGTAATCATAGTGAAGAATTGTATGAAGTACTTTATCCCCTGGTTCAAAGTATTGCTGAGTAGAGATATTTAAAGAGGGAGGGGTGAACAGTGCTCACTCTTGGTTGCATCAGTCTTTCTTACCATGACTAAGAAATGAGAACCTTGCTTGAACTATGGATTAAAAGTCCTACGAGGATTCTTATTCTCCTTGCAATTGATGTCTTTTATCTTTTTTCTCCCCCTTTAAAAATGGTTTTGCTTTTGTAGCATTGGAGAATGCTTCTGCTTCTATAGCGTAGGAATAACCTTGAAATTCCATGGCATAAATGCTCTCTGTATTAGAAGAAAATATGAAATACCAGGAAGAATACAATATCATGAAAAATTGAGAAGAGAAATGAGAAGGAAACAATAGGAGGAAATCTGATTTTCTCTTTGATAGGAAAAAGAAAAAGTTTGAGTGCCTCCTCAGACTCTAACAAATAAAGACAATCAAAGGATGCACATTAGGCAAGTTTTTATCCTCAGGGTAGAAAAAAACTCTTGAAGTTTTGAATAGCGGAAGTCTTCCTCCTACTGCTAATTGTGTGTGGTGGCACTTTCTTAGAAGTGACAACACACAAGCAGAGAGGACTGGAGCTGACTTTCTGCGAGTGAATGGAAGAGTTTATTTTCTGTTCCCTCCACTGAACCAATTATACTTTTAACATTAGCTCCCCACAGAGACAGTTAATACGTGACAATCTTTTTCGGTCAAGCATGTCTTATTTAAACAGAAGTTTCTCTGGAGAGTTTAAATGGTTTGGCATGGAAATAAATTAGCCAGTGACAGCTCTGTTCCATTTTGTAGAACAGCATTAAGAAATGAAAGTAGCATGGATCCAGCTATGAATTTAATAGTTAATTCCTCCAAAAAAAATCATTTTAAACTTTCACTGAAAATGTGATGAAGGGACGTATTAATAAAAATGATGAATAATTGAACAATAATAATCAAAAAATTACAACACACCTGTGGGTCAATTAGATACCTGCTTGGTCTTGACAAACATAACTCTTAGGTCCAGGACTGAAGCTCTGTTTCTCAATGAAATGATATAAGGTGCTACACATTGATCCAAGAATTAAAAAGTTTATTTCCTGTTTCTCCTCACCAGAATCAATTAGGAATGACCTAGTTTTGTATTTGAAAAGAAATATGTCATCATAGAATTGAAATGATTAAAGAGTAATGTTATCTTAACCGTTCTAAGAACCTGCAATCATTTATGGGAGTATTTCCTAAATGAACACTATAGTACGTTAACAAGTATTTAGTAATAAAAAAGTTGTTGTGGCTAAATCAGTTTGAGAAATAATATGTATTCTATTCTCCTGTTTATAGATTCATAATGCTCATAATCATATTAATGGTGCTAAGAAATCCTGTAAAGAAAAACTTTGCTTAAATAAGCCCAAGCTTGTTGAAATGGAGCAAGCAACTTTCTTTCCCTTCCTTCCTTTCTTCCTTCCTTCTCTCCCCTTTTCTTCCCTCTCCTCTTTTCTCTCTTTCTTTTAAGAAAAGAGGAGGGGTGGGTTCTTATAAATCTAGTGTTTTCAGAACACAGCTTAGAAAAGCTGATTTGAGAATTCGAAATTTGAAATTCTCATCCAGACAGACATTTAATTAATTACTTGGATGTACGTCACCCGGGGAAACTTTATTTTCTTTTGGCCCCTGTGAATATATCTTTAGAATTTTTTTTTAAAAATTCTTTTTTACATATTTCTCTTTCTTATTTAATTCTCAGTACTTAAAAATTTATTCCTGTGACTTGGAAATGAAATGAATAATAAAATCATCTTAGATAGCAAGAATTTGAGTGGAACTTAGGAATTACCTAGTCCAAATTTTCATTCATAGATGGGGAAAATGGGTTTCCATTCTATATGGCATCTATTTATGAATATGATCATAGTTCCACATAATTTTAGATTTTATAGAGTCTCTATCTTCAAGATTCTTCTGTTTTTAAAGGTTTTTTTTTTCCAGATACTTCTAGGAAAACATATTATAATCCATTAACAGATCATAAACTTTTTGAAAGTACGCTACTAGTATGGAGAAATCAAGCTATCATTTTACCACAGAGGAATGTTTGTGTTTTATTATTATGTCAGTAACCAATTTATCACAGACAAATCTATGAAAAATATTCTTAAAATATTTATGTAACCATATTTCATGAGTCAGTGGGAGATAGGGCAGAAAGGTACAATGTCAAGAAAGAAAACAGAAATGGGAATCTGTAAGAAGTAAAGTGAAAAATAAGAAAAAGAAACAGGTGCCGTGTTTTGCTCATTTGACTTTTCCAATTGTTTTTGACAGCTGGCCGCATTCCCATGGGGTTTCTGGCCTGGGGCTAGAATTGATTATCAGGTAAGTTTGGCTCCACCGAGGACTGGCTCCCAGGATATCTAGACTGGAGTTTAGTTCTGTCCCCCAGACTATGAATGGGACGTTTCTCACATGTAATCCACACTGGGCTCCTCAAAACGTCCTCTCCCACTCCTGAGGTGAAAACACCGTGTCTGCAGTGAAACATTTTCAAGCGATATTAAGGTTAAATATTGGGTTTATTGAAGACCACAGGCAGGTTGAAGATCTGTTGCATTTTCAATTAATAAAACTCAGAGGAACTTTTCCCCATAGAAACACTAAAAAAGACAATATTTTAACATGTTATTTAGATACTAAACTTAAGCGTCAAATATATAGACTGTTTAAAACCAAGGAAGAGGTCTTGAATACTTACTGAAGTACGAAGATATCAATTAGCAAATATTTATTAAGATTCTATTTTATGCTCAGCAAAACCCTAAACACATTGAATTAATAGAAAAGCATAGAAAATTTAGAATTGCTTTTGTGACATCCCTCTCACTGCTAAAAAATAATAATAATGATGCATTGAATGCATTATTGCAATTATATTAAGCTTGTAAATTACTTTGGGAGCAAACAGCGATCTTTAAAATATTGGAAATGTTTTACCATTCAGGAATATGGTATCTCTCTCTATTTTTTCATTCTTCTCCAAGGTCCCTCATGGACTTCTTGTAGCTTTGTGTTTTCCTGAACATTTTGTTCAGTTTGCTACTAGTACATAGTTATTTTTATTGTGAATAAAATCTTTATTTTATGACTTTTTAAAGTTGGATATTAAAGGACAGTATTTTCAAACCTCACTGCATTCTCAAACCCACCTGCACGTTAAAAAGTCTGAAATGGAGCCCATTTAAATTCCTGCCCTACAAATTACTCGTTGCTCACAACTAAATTTGTAACTAGTCTGTCTCTAGTTTGAGCACGATCTAAATTCATTTAGTTCCTTTTTTCAGCAAACAGACTTACATTTGTAAATAAAAGCCAGCACACAAATTTATCCTTTAGTCTTTAAAATGTAAAAATATAAACAAACAAAAAACCACCATAAAATTAGACAATGACATTTGTGTTGTCAATAGCAGCAACATTGGTAATAAAAGTAAATATTTGCTCATTTGTATGTAAAGTCCTTTTTCATATTTCATTTGGAAATATGAATACATTTCATTCCTTTCATTTTGGCTCCCTTTCTGTTTCTGAAAAGCAGATTTTGTCTTGCCTAATGAAAGAATATCTGACTGTTTAAAAGAAAGTGATTGCTGTAATCTCTGGATGTTTTTAATATTCTGCTATGGTCATCCTTCATTCTCCCAGGATGAGGAAAATACCATTTTTTATTATAAAACATGGAAGGATTAAATCAAAATTTTGGTTGGGGGCAATAGACATCAATATATTTTCTCCAAATTCCTTAGGTGATACTCCCATGCAGTCAGAGTTAAAGCAACTGTTGTAGATTTACTAACTAGTTATTTATAAAATAACTTTAAAAGTTTCTTGTTGTTTCTTTTTAAAGATTGGCACCTGAGCTAATGTCTGTTGCCAATCTTCATTTGTTTTTTCTTTCTTCGTCTTCTCCCCAAAGCCTCCCGGTGCATAGTTGTATATTCTTGCTGTAGGTCCTTCTGGTTGTGCTGTGTGGGACGCCGCCTCAGCGTGCCTGATGTGCGGTGCTAGGTCCACACCCAGGACCCAAACCAGCAAACTCTGGGCCGCTGAAGTGGCCTGCGAACTTAACCACTCGGCCTACGGCTGGCCCCTGTTTATTTGCTTTTTTAACTATAATATTCTGTTAAGCTTTTCAAAAGCAATTGACTTAGTTCTCATGACCTCATCTTCTAACTCCTAGGAGCAAATGATACTAAACAGTCACTCTGACCAAAACAAACATTCCTTTCTTAACATGCTCTCAATTATTCTCTTTTTGCCTAGGACAGAGCCCCAGTGTCCAAATGCCTGGCAAAGAACAGGAGATTAATATAAATATATGTGTCATATTACTTTGCTGTATGTTTTCATCTTTTAAATTCGGTTATACATTTTCTTATTTCATTGCCCCTGTGACTAGAAACACAGGCTTATAAGACAAGCTATCAGGGTGAAGAATATTCTCAGCATTCATCAGGCAAAATGAAGTAAATTGGTCCCTAGAGAAGTTATTCCCCATAGCACTGATCTCATAAGCACACGATTTTAACCTACTGACTTACTAATATAAGGACTTATGATTCCATATCACATACATAACAGCTTTGCACAAAATGCCTTATACAAGGAGGCGGGGCTATTGCTATGGGGATGGGATAAATCTGAGGAATACATTGATACTGAACTTCTGACACAAGATTATCTAGTTTCTCCAGCTCTTCTTGGGAAAATATTAGAAAGAACACATTAAACACAGAGCAGTTGAATTTTCACTGAGCCTCGGTAGATTGTTGCAGCTCTCTTAGGGAAATCAGGAAATCAAGAAGGAATCTCTCCCACTCCAGGGCAGGAGGAAGTTAATGCCCTCCGGAATACAAAGAAGAGCGTTGAAATGTTAACACTGGAGTAAAATAAACATTTGTTTCCTTCAACAAACACTCAACAAGTAATAGCTCTTTCTCAGTGACTATGTAGTGTTAAAAAAAGACAGCTGAGTAAGTCCATGATTTATATCCTCAGAGTGCTCACATTTGACTGTATTAAACAGACAAATTGTGACAATATGGTGTGTAAGTGCCAAAATAAGGGATATGCATCAAGGGCCATAGGAACACAGCAGAGGAAACACTAACTGCTTGGAGAAGTTGCCATGGGGATTAATTTGTAAAGTTAACTAGCCATTAAGCTCTCTTAGGTCCCATCCATGTTCTTTCTTGCCATAGCATTCACCCCGTTGATCATTCATTTCTATTTCTTAAGTACAGTGGTTCTTACAATCTGTACGGATACACACCCCATAATAACTCTTGGCTTAGACCCCACACTCCCAGATTTTCTGCTATGTCTCAGACCACTTACTCTGACTTTGCATATTCTCCTCCTCAGTCCATTCCTTAATTCCTTAAAGTCAATCCATCCCCAAACTTCTGTCTTTGGATTTCTTTCAACTCCATATTTTCCTTTGATGCTCCCTTGGGCATTTGCACCCTCTACTCTACCGGATATCTCACTCAACCCCTCTATTCAGTTATCAGATAATCTTATATCTGTCTCAGGATATGTTTTGTAAGATTTAAAGATTCTTTTGATGGCAGAACACAGCACAACGACACTCCAATGAATGGAAGGCAGAATTTTTTGTGACTTTATAACTCTACAAGAGAGGGCTGCCAGGCAGGGCCATACAGGACGTTCTACCTGGCAGCCGAGTGGCAGCAAGCTGGAACTTAGGGGCAGCTTCTGTGTGGCAAGAAGGGTGGTGTGAGCTGGGATTCACAGGCTCCCCGTGCATTGGCTAATTAGAATAAATTTGGGCTCAGTGCCTGGTGGCTTCCCTAGTTGTCTGACCTGGCTCCAGGGGATTAGGGCAGGTGCACAGTGGCACAGAGTGTGAGAACCTGACAATGGATGTGGTTGGGGTGTGGACTTAATCAGTGGCTCAGGAAGGGGAACTGATCATTCTCTAGCTAGGGCCTCCAAACTATGTCAAGAGGAAGAACTTAGGGGAGAGTGATGTCAACAAGATGGCAGAATAGGAGGTCCCAGCCCTCATTCCCTCCCAAAACCAGTGATTTAACAAGTATCCACAGGTGAAAGTGCCTCTGGGAGAGCTCCAGAGTGCAGCCGACAAGCTGTAGCAACCCAGTGGAGCACAGGGACCGAGGATGGCAGCACAGGAAAGAATAGGAAGCATTTTACCTGTGTCACCCCATCCCCCAGACCCACACAGCCCAGCACCAAGAGGAATCCTCTCTCCGAGAGTTCCTCCATTGGGAAAAGTAGAGCAGGAGGAGCCCAGTAGCTTGCACCCTTGCTACAGGCTCAGCTCGCAGTATCCATCACCAGCGAGGACCCCTGCAGTCTTTGCCAATGCGGACTCCAGGGGCTGGAGCTTCCCACAGACAGTGCCTTTGTGCCCTCCCAGAACTGGGGCTGGCCCGCTTCCCTCTGCTGGCCCTGCATGCTAGACCCACCAGACCTAGCATGTTTCAAGCAAAAGTTGTTTCTCTACTGAGCTATTATTTAGTATTATTCTAGCAAACTCTTAGGTTCAGTCTTTCCTGATACCAATACCCCCCGTGTAGGGTTATGAGAATGTACTTTAATTCTAAAGTACAGATCCTCTCACATTAAACCTAAATTCAAACTATAAAGCCAGTGTTTCTGAGCACTAGAGTTTACTCTAGTTAAGTACCCTCCATTCTATGACTTTCCCTTCTATGGTTATCAAACTTCTGGTTCCTGAACATGCTCCCTTTCTTTACTTCTATACCCACGAGTATGCTCTGTACTCTACACAAAATACCTTTTCCCACAACCCCATTTCCTCATGTAACAAGATTCCCACTCTTAATCTGAATCTCAGCAGAATTCTTCATCTTCCAAAAACTTCCTCAGATTCGCCCATCCAAAGGAAATCTTTTCATTCTGGTTTTCCCTGGCAACTTATTTGAACATCTACTGTAGCATTCATTTATTTATTCACTTATTCAAAAAATCTAGGCAATGAGGATACAAGATGAAGCAAACAGATGAGTCTGGGCTTCTTAAGTATGCACAGCAGCCCTCACACAAACGATATTACTGATATCACTACAATTGTGGCTTGACACTGTCTGGGAATTAACGGCCTAGATTCATGTGCATTTGGTTTCTTTTTAACTATGTGATCTTACCCTCTCTGAATCTTATTTATCATACTTGTAAATGGGCTAAGAATATATTTGTTAAATGGGGCTAACTTAGTTTTCCTAAGAAAGCAAATAGAATGTGAGTGTTCTACATTCACCTCTCTTCACATAGTGGGAATGCAATACAGCTATCAAATTGAAATGGCAGTAAACAATCTAGATCCAATACCAGGGCAAAGAGATGTTAATTTTCCAATTTCCCATGCACGCCTTTAAATATTTTAATATAGCTCTAAAAACTCACACATTTACACATAGCTTCACACTTTGTACTTTAGTGGCACTGACATTAATACTCAGATACAAATTAGTTTTTTAAATGATATCAATCATTGCACACAAAATGACAAGAGAAAGTTTACAAGAAAGAATGATATACAAGTGCAATGGCAAGAAAAGCAGAGGAATTACTGCTTTTGCCTCCACTTACACCTTCAGACAAGCTGTGAGTCAAGAGTTCACGTTCCATGTGCCAGGCACTAGGGATAAATTGGCAAATGATATGCCCTTTTCTTAATGAATTCACATAAAATTTTGCATAAAACTAAAGAACCCCTAATCAGAACACATTCACAAACATTAATATTTTTCATCCTGGCACTTTTCTTGGAGAAGGTGTTCATTCAATAGATATATTGAGTAATCATTCTATACCAGGCACTATCCTGGGTATTTGAAATACAGCAATAATCAAAACAGACAGATATTCCAAAGGGGGCTTATCACCCACATTCCAGGGAAAAGAGGTTCAGGGAGATTAAATAATTTGCTCATATCTAAATACCCAAGGAATGATAAAGTCATGACCTAGATGTTTTGATTCAGAACTCCATGCTGCTTCTACTGTTGTACAATCTGTTTCTCAAACGACCTATTCTCAATACAAAACAAAATTCACTTATACTTCCAAAACTATCGTGCACAGTAGAAGCTAATTCATACAATATAACATTTAGCACTTTACCGTAAAATGTCACTTTCACTTATTTCAACCACTGTGGGAGGGACAATTTTAAGGATGAGAAAGTTTAAGAATGAGATCAATCATCACAAATTTATGAATACTTAAAATCATATTGATATGAGGCCAGCCAACCTGCATATATTTGAAAACTTAGTATGTGCAAGGCAAAACTTTGAGCAGTGTGGGCATAATTAGTAATCTAATTGAGAAGAAACTTTAAATGTGAAAAAAATCTGCACATAATAGTCACTTAATATGTTTATTTGGTAAAGCTGGTGCTAAATATTGTGAAAAGTTACAAAATAGCTAAATAAAAGAAATTTCAATGCAGGAGATATCCATTATAAGGAGAATATGTAAGACAATTAGCACAATAAAATTTCAGGAAAGGAAGGCTCACAGAAGTCCCAGGAGGATGTCATGATGGAATAAGGTTCAGTTGAAGTCTAAAGGACTGTCAGAAAGTAAGTAGGTCAAGTCCTTCTAGCCAGAGGGTGAGAGGACAAACAGAAATGCAAATTTAGAAAAGATGCAAAATAGGGCTAGGGTAGGAGATTCTGCTGAAGTAGTTGAAGATCTATCTGGAAGGTGTAGGTTCGAGTCAGATTTTGGAGCTTTATCTCAGAGTTTTTCAAAGTTTATAGAGAAGGGTAGGACAAGGATGAAGTATTTCAGGGAAGACTTGACAGCAATCTGCAGTCTGGACCAGAAGGGTGAAAATCAGAAGGAAGTACATTAGTTAGAAGATTAGTTAATGATAGATCCCAAAAAGGTCAAATTACTGGAAATGTAATTTTAGTAGAAAAAATGAAAAAAAAATGCAATTAGGGAAATATCACTAGAATCTAGAGAATGCTTGCACGTGGGTTGTATGTGAGTTATGAAGGACAGACTAATAACAATAACAATAGTAACAGTAGTCGTAAATAAGTTTACTAGGTACCGCTAGTTTTTTTAAGAACTTTGTGCTTACTCATTTAATTCTACAACAAACCTAAGAAATGGGGGCTCTTCTCATTTCCATTTCACAGATAAGGAAACTGAGGCTCATAAAAGCGAAGTGATTTCCCCTAGGTTCATGGCTATGGAGTGGCAAAGCCAGAGTTCAAACCCAGGCAGTTGGCTTTCAGAGTCGACAATTACTCACTATTCTGCCCCTGAAATTTAAAGCTTGAGCGAGGAGAAGACTAGCGTGCAATGTTCAAAAACAGGAAAGTTGACAAGATGCCATCCGTCCCTTTGACACAGGAGTTTGTGTGAAAATGAGTGACAGGTTAAGCTCTCAGAGCTTGTGAGCGGCAGAAGTCAAATTCAAAGCCAAGTCTTCATGGCTCTGAAACCCATGCTCGTTCCGTTGAGTCCTGGTGCCTCTCCTCATGCTGAAGTTAGTTATCAAGTGTGATGTAGCAGTAGCAACTGGTAGCAGATTTCACAGTACATAAAGAAATCAGCGTCAGAGGGAATTTGAAGTAACTCAGGGAAATCCAAGTAAAAGTATCTTTTCTTTTGCCAACTGTGTCATTTCAGAGCAGAGGTAATATCACTACGTGCTGAATTAGAATAGTTCTCCCCTTTGGAGGCACCACATTCTTTCTAGTTCTACTACTGAGAGCCGGAGAATGTGAATCTAATCTCTCTTCCCTATGATAGGACTTCGAATTTCGGAGCTAAGTACCATATTGCTGGCAACCTTCTTGTCTTTATAGTAAATGTTCCTTGTTCCTTTAATTGCTTTTCATTTTTATCGCCCTTTTTGTTCTTCTCCAAATGCATTAAAGCTGGTCAATAGCCTTCAAGGTAAGGAGCATAGAACCGAACGTAACATTACAGTTATGGTCAAACGAGAAAAATAGAACAAATGTGGGGCTCATCCTAGATACCATACACCCATTACCAAGCTTAGATTTATATTTGCTGTCGAGAAGCCACATCGCTCTAGGCTTTTACAAGGCATTTAATTTATCCAAAACTCCAAGCCTTTTTCTCATTAATTCTACTTGGTAGTTTTAAAAGGAAGAGGTATCAAGCATCCAAAATAATCTATGAACTCTACAGAAACACTAGGAAGGATAATGGTGTTTTCCATATATTTTTAAAATAATGTGTTTAAATAGTTGCTATTACAGTTTTACTCTAGGATTTTAATTACCATTTTTCTCAAATGGCAAATTTTTAAAGATTTCATGTCAAAAGCATGCCTTGAGTTATTTAAAAGAGTAAATAAATTCTTACTTATAGTACAAATAGTTAAAATTACCTCGGAATTTGCAAAATATATATATTTATAAATCCTTTGATGTAAAATCTATGTTTACAACATACATAAGTCCATAATTTGTACACCTATAATGAGTTTTAAATAGCAAAACTAGATTATTTATTCCTAAATACTCCATTATTGAGAGTTGAACTATTAACAGTTTCACATTTAAGTTTTAGGAGAAATCAATAAGTGTACAAATATCCCTTAAGAAAGATTTTTACTACGTATTTCTGCTCATGAGTTTGTCACATACAACTGCATTACCGTTTATATAAATTCACAATTTATAACCTATCTACTCTAAAGAATTCATTAAAATTTATGACATGAATGAAAACTAAATGTGGAAAAGGTGGCTAAACACTACACATTGATTCAATGGATAAATTTATATTATAAAATAAATTACTCAGTTCATGCTTTCTGGCAAAATCAGATCTTGCTATCATTTTATTTTAAATGCACTATTAAAATCACACATACCACATAATATATTCCTTCTAGCATATAGCATTGCTCAAGTCTCTCTCGATTTTATATGCATTTCACTGTCAAATCTTCTATTAATAGCACTGAAATGGAAAAGTGTTAAGTCAAATTTGGTTGGCATCAGAATTTCAGATCAAAAGACAGATTTCGTTTGCCCACTATCAATCAGATGATTTGATGTGCCTTAGAGAGAGAGAAAGAGGGAGGGACGGGAGGAAGAGAGAGAACTATCTTGTGACGGAAGGACTGGACAATCCCTAATTCCTTATTTGAAACACTAGATGTTTTCAAACTCTGGAAATTCAATTAAGCGTTATCCTTGATTTTCTTCCTTTTGATTTTAACACTGCTGTCAACCATCTTGTGCCTCCTGATATGTGTTATCCACAGAGATATACTCAGCTATTTTCTTCTTAATTTTTTTCTTTTACGCAAATGCCGTATTCTCAAGATTTGAATGACGTGGTTGCTGTCAAATCTATATCTGTCATCATGAAATCTCCCTTGAATTCTGATCACTCATTTCCTTCTACCTCATTGGCTATTCCACCCTGAAAACATCCTTTAAACATTTTTTATTTGTTTCCTTTTCATTTCTTTTTAATTTGTTTAATATTTTAAACTGTATGCTTCTCTTTACATGAAGTTTGTGTTATAAACTCTCTGAGATTGTTTCATTATTGCCTGTTTTAGGAAAATATTATTTCTCTCTTTTTTTGTAACTTGAATAATATTTCATAGTAATTCATAACTCATTGTGTTATATTTTATTATTATTATTTTTCCACAATTACTATTATCGTCTGTGAAGTTAGTTGTTTTATTTTATTTGTGGGGTTCTAAGTTTTCCTGAGTCCATGATATGTCTTAATAAAGCAGCTATGTATTTGTGTATGTCAGGGTCCCAGGATTTTACTGTTTCTGGACCAACTTTTGGGTTAATTTTTCAGTCTGGAGTTTTGCAAATTACAAAAGAAGATGTTAGAATGACTCCTCCATGTATGATTCCAACCTTAGAGATTCAGTTTCTCATAGGATAGGCCCTGATCGCCCTTCCTCTAAGTCGGATCCTATATTTCTCGTCAACAAAGCTCTATACTTACTGCATTGACGTCCTAACTCAACTGTTGCTCCTTCAGTGGCTCCAAACCATGTTCAGCTACCATCCATCCACTGAAACTTTTCAAGGCCAATGACGATACGCCTGAGGCCAAATCTGGTCATTTTTCTGTCCCCATTTTACACAACATCATGGTAGCTAAAAGTGCTGGTGAATCCAAAATAGAGTGTTTATCTACTACTGCTGAGCTATCTCCTCTGAGATCCAGACACACATTTCCAACAGCCTACATTAGATTTGAACTTGGATATAGATAACCACGTCACACTTAAGATAAAATAGAATTTTCAAGTTCTGTCCTAAAATGTGTTCTTCCCTCTGTCTTCCCTGTCTTGGTAAATGGCACAATCATTCCACCCATTGCAAAAGCCAAAAATCCACTCATTCTTCTTGACTACGTCTTTCCCTGCACATTTAACCCAACACTACATCCTGTAAGTTTTAACAAAAAACACATATCCTGGATCTGTCTGCTTCTCACTTTTCCATTGCTTTCTTCCTACTACATGTCGCTATAACCTCAAACTTGAACTACTGAAATAGGTTTCCTATTTAGGTTATTCATCTATTTTGAGACCATTTTTGTGCATGTTCTGAGACAAGGGTCCTATTTCATTCTTTTGTGTGTGGATATTCAATTGTCTCAACACTGTTGAAGAAATTGTTCATTCCCCCATTAAATAGTCTTGACACCCGTATTGAAAATCAGTTGTTCACAAAGGTACAGGTTTATCTCTGGACTTTCAATTCTATTCCATTGGTCTAAATATCTATCCTTACACCAGTACCACATTGCTTCGATCACTGTAGTTTTGTACTAAGTTTTGAAATTAAGTGTGAGTCCTTTGACTTCATTCTTATTTTTCCATATTGTTTTGGCTATTTGGGACCCCCTGCAATTCCATATGAACTTGAGGATCAGTTTTTTTCATTTTGACAAATAAGGCCATCGGAATTTTAACAGGGATTGCGTTGGATGCGTAGAATGTTTTGAATGTTATTGTTATCTTAACAATATTAAGTCTTCCAATTCATGAAATCCTCTAATCACTTTTTTTATTTCTGTAAAGACAGTAACAAGGTCCCCACTATGATTTCTGCTTTTAGTAATTTGAGACTTCTTTTTATTTTTCCTTCTCAGCCTCGCTAAAAGTTTGTCCATTTTGTTGACCTTTTCAAAGAACGAATTTTGGGGGTTTCTTTCTACTTATTTAGGACTACTTTAAGTTCTTTTGGCAATTTTTTGTAGTTTTCAGTGTACAAATCTTTGCACCTCCTTTGTTAAATTTATCCTACTGATTTTATTCTTTTAGATGCTATTTGAAAGGAAAGATTTTTTTCATTTTTTTTTCAGGTTTTTCATTGCAGGTGTGCAAAATTACAAATGATTTTTACGTCTTGATTTTGTATCCTTAAATCTTGCTGAATTCACTTATTAGCTCTAATAGTTTTTCTGTGTGTGGATTCTTTTGATTTTTTCGTATATAAGATCATGTCACCTGCAAATAGGGATAGTTTAACTTCTTTCTTTCCAGTTTGGATGTTTTTTCTTTGTCTTCCCTAAAAATTTCTCTATCTGGCATTTCCAGTACAATGTTGACTAGAACTGGCAAAAGTGGGTATCCTTGTCTTCTTCTCATTTTTAGAAGAAGGCTTTCAGTCTTTCACCATTGAATATGATGTTAGCTTCAGGATGTTCATAAATGCCCTTTATCAGTTTGAGGAAATTCCCTTCTATTCCTAGTTTGTTTTCATCAGGAAAAGGTTGGATTTTGTCAAATGCTCTCTGAATCAATTAAGATGACCATTTTATTTTTACCTTCCTTATATTAATGTGATGTATTACATTGATTAATTTCCATATGTTGAACCATCTTTGCATTCCTGGGATAAATCCCACTTGGTTATGGGGTAGAGTTATTTTACTGTGCAGCTGTATTTTGTTTGCCAGGATTATGTCAAGGATTTTTGCATATATTCATGAGGAATATTAGTCTGTGGGTTTCTCTTCTGTTGATATCCTTGTCTGGCTTTGGTATCAGGGTGACATGCCCTCACAAAATGAGTTAAGAAGTATCCCCTTCTCTTCTGTTTTTTGGAATAGTTTGAGAAGGTTTATTGTTAACTCTTTAAATCATTGGTAGAATTTACCAGTGAAGCCATCTGGTCCTGGGCTTTTCTTTGTTGGAAGGTTTTATGATTACTAATACAATCTAACTGCTCGCTATAAGTCTGTGCAGATTTTCTATTTTGTTTTTAGTTTATTTTGATAGTTTGTCCGTTTCCAAGATATTGCCTTTTCTTCAAGATTATCTAATTTGTTGGTATACCATTATTCATAGTACTCTCTTATAATCCTCAATATTTCTGAAAGTTAGTGGTAATATCCCCACTTTCATTTCTGATCTTAGTGAGTCTTCTCTCCTTTTTTCTTAGTCAGCATATCTAAATGTTTGTCAATTTTGTTGACCTTTTGAAAGAACCAACTTTTGATTTTATTGATTTTCTTTATTGTTTTTCTTTTCTCTGTTTTTTTAATCATGACTCTAAACTTATTATTTCCTTCATTCTGTATAAATTTCCCTCTAAACACTGCTTTTACTACTTCCCATTCGTTTGGTATGTTGTAGTGCTTCTTTCATTCACCTCAAAGCACTTTCTAATTTCCCTTTTGATTTACTTTTTGACCCATTGGTTGTTTAAGGGGATGTTAATTTCCACATATTTGTGATTTTCCCACTTTTCCTTCTGCTATTGATTGCTAGTTTCATTCCATTGTAGTTACAGAAGAACTTTGGATAATTTCAATCTGTTCAAATTTATTGAGGCTTGTTTTATGGCCTAACATATGGTCTATACTGGAGAGTGTTTCATATGCACTTGAGAAAAATTTATATGCTGCTCTTCTGGGGTAGAATGTTCCATATAAGTCTGTTATGCCTAGTTCCTTTATAGCATTATCCAATTCCTCTATTTCCTTATTGACCTTCTGTCTGGATGGTCTATCCATTACTGAAAGTGGGATGTTGAAGTCTCCAACTATTACTGTAGGACTGCTTATTCTCCCTTTAGTTTATTAATGTTTACAGTATATATTTTGGAGTTCAGTTTTTGCTGTGTATTTTTTTTATTTTCTTGGTGAATTTACCATTTTTATCAATACATAATGTCCTTATCTGTCCCTTGTAAATTTTTTAACTTAAAATGCACTTTTTCTGATATTAGTATAGGCACTCCAGCTCTCTTTTGGTTACTAATTAAATTCAATACATTTTTCCATCTTTTCATTCCAACTTCTCTGTTTCTTTGGGTCAAAAGCATTTACTCTTGTAGACAGCATATTGGATCACGTTGTTGTTATTGTTTTAAGTGTATTCTGCCAATCTCTGTCTTTTAATTGGTGAGTTTAATCCATTCACATATAAAACGGTTACTAATAATGAAGAACTTACTTCTGCCATTTGTTTTTTTCTGTTTTTCCTATATTATTTTTGTTATTTTTAAAGTCCTCCAATGAAACCTTTTTGTTTTTGAGTTTGTTCATCCCAGCATGCCATTTTTATCTAATTTTCATTTCCTTTTCTGTGTATATATTTTTAGTGCTTTTTTTTGTTTGTTTGTCCTGAGAAAGATTTTCCCCGTGTTAACATCTGTGCCAATCTTCCTCTACTTTGTATGTGAGTCACTGCCACAGCATGGCCACTGATAAGTCCTGTAAGTCCACGCCTGGAACTGAACCTGGGCTGCCAAAGCAGAGCACGCCAAACTTAACCTCTAGGCCATGATGCCAGCCTTTTCGTTATTTTATTAACATGAGTTACAGTTAACATCCTAAATTTATATCAATTTAGATTGACTTGATGCCAGTTTATCTTCGATAACATACATTACCTCTGTCCCTATCCAGCCTTGTACTCCTAATTTATCTTATGTCACAAATTACATCTTTATTCATTGTGTGCAGATTAACATAGACTTGTAATTATTGTTTTATACATTTGTCTTTTAAATAAGAGAGGGAAAAAGAGACGTTACAAACCAAAAGTATAATAACACTGACTTTTTCTATATCTATGCAGTTACCTTTACCAGTGTTTTCTGTTTCTTAGTATGACTTCAAGTTACTGTCAGATGGCCTTTCATTTCTGCCTGAAAGACTTCCTTTAGCATTTCTTTTAGGGAAGGTTTACTAGTTTGAACTCTCTCCTTTTATTTATGTGGAAATATCTTAGTTTTCCTTCATTTTGAAGAGTAGCTTTTCTGTGTATAGAATTCTTGCTCGATTGGTCTTTTCTTTCAGAAACTTAGATCTCTAATCTCGCTGCCTTCTGGCCTCTGTGGTTTCTACTGAGGAATCAGCTGTCCGTCTTATTCAGGATCACTTGTATATGATGATTTACTTCTCTCTTGCTGATTTTAAAGATTTGCTCTTTGTCTTTTCTTTTTTTTTTTTACCATTTGATTATGTCTTGGTGTAGATATCTTTGTGTTTATTTTTCTTGGAGTTTGTTGAGATTCTCTGCTGTGTAGATTTGTGTCTTTTATCAACTTTGGACAGTTTTAGCCATTATTTCTTCATGTATTCTCTTCTCCTTCTGAGATCACCATCACGCATACATCGGTAAGCTTGATGGGGTCCCACAGCACTCCAAGGCTCTGTTCACTTTTCTTTATTTTTTTTCTTTCTGCCTCTCAGACTGGATAATTTCAATTGACCTAAATTTGCTGATTTTTCTTCCTGCTCTAATCTGCTGTTGAAATTCTGTAATTAATTTTTCATTTCAGTTATTCTGCTTTCCAGCTCTAGAATTTCTGTTTGGTCTCTTTTTATAATTTCTATCTCTATTGTTGTTCTCTGTTTGTTGAGACATGTTCTCTTGGTTTCCATTAGATTTTTTAACATAGTTTCGACAGTTTTTTAAGCCTTTGTCTGGTAAGTATGTCTGTGCTCCCCAAGGGACAGTTTATGTTTATGTTAATTTTTCCTACTAATGGGCCATAACTTCTTGTTCTTTATATGCTTTATAGTATTTTTTTCAACTACTGGACATTTTGAAGATTATATGTGACAACTCTGGAAATTAGATTCCTTCCTCCTGATCAGATTTTGTTTCATTGTTTGCTACTGGTTGTAGTTGATTATTTTTTTATTGGCTTTTCTACACAATTTTTGTAAAGTCTTCATTCCCTATGGCGTGTAGCCTCTGAAGCCTCTGCTCCTTTAGCTTGTGGTCAGCTAGTGTCTTGATGGAGATTTCCTTGAATAAGTTGGGAAAGAAAGAAAGGAAGTCAGGAAGGAAGAAAGAAAAACAGAAAAAGAAAGAAAGAAAGAGAAGAGAGAAAAGAAAGAAAACAACTCTGCCTTAACTTTGCTTCCTGCTTGCGCTGAGCCTAAAGACCAACCAGAAGCAAAAGCTTGGAGATGTGCAAGGGCAAGTAAAATGCCCAATATGTCCCAAAGCTTTCCCATCATTTTGAAGGTGCATTTTACTTGATTCTATGTTTACTGAGTTGCTGTGTTTGACTTTTTCCAGAATTCTGACAAAGTTGATTCTGAGAGTTTTTGCTTAATTTTTCTGTGTCTGTGAAGCAATGAGCCCTAGGGTTGACCTGTTGTGCATTTTCACTGAGGTTGTCACCCTGTTTATTTAGTTTTAAGCAGAAACTCAGAAAAGTATTCTACAGTTAATCAACTACGTTTAGAGATTTTTTTTTTTCCCTCCTCTGGTCAGTCTTGCTATAGATGCTGTTCAGAAGGAAAAACAGAGAAAAAAAGTAATTTACGTGGTACGATTTTATTCATTTTCTGTTCCTGTGTAAGAAAAGAGCGTTAAAATCTCCAGCTATGATTGTGTATTGGTCTATTTATCTTTCTAGCTGTACTTAAGTTTTTGCCTCATTATTTTGAAGCTCTGTTATTATATACATACACAATTAAGACTGTTACACTGTCTGAGAATTTCCCTTTTAGCATTGTGTAATATTCATCATTATCCCTGATAACATTCCTTGTTCTGAATTCTTAACTGCACCTAGATTTGACTATAACTACTCCACCTTCTTTGGGATAGTGTTCATATGGTTTAGCTTTTTCTTTTAACCTGTGTATATCTTTACATTTAAAGTGAGTTTTTGTAGATAGCACATAGTTGGCTCTTGCTTTGCCATCCAGTTTGAAATTCTCTGTGTCTTAACTGGTGTGTTTAGACCATTGACATTAATGCCATTATTGGTGTGGTATGGTAATATAATAATCTATCATATTGCTAGCTATTTTCTATTTTTCTCATCTATTTCTTCTCTATATTCTACTTTCTCTTGGGTAATTGAGACCTTTTATAATTTTCTTTTAGCTTCTCTGTTTCAAAAGTTAGGAGTTACCTATAGTTTTAAATATATATTTTAATTAATCCAAATATTGACTTCAATTAATATTATACTGCATCATTTGTATAACCCAATTATAATAGCATATTTCAATCCCTTCCTCTCATTCCGTGTGCTATTATTGGAACCTATTTTGCTTTTACACATGCTACAAACACAAAATATTTTGCAATACTTTCGCGTTAGAGAGTCAGCAATCTTTTAGAGCAATTAAAAATCAGAAAAAAATGATGTTTCATTTTCTTTTGTTCCATATCTATGTTCCTGTCATCTCCCCAGTATTCACCTGAGCCCGGAACTTACTCCTACCCTTCCTCCAGGTGGCGTAGAGAGTTTTTCCCCCACCTTTTCTCTTCCCCCAGCTGCGGCGCATTTTCACTAGTGCCCTAAACAGGATCATGTTTTTGCCCTTCCACCCACAAATTAAGGCTTTTGTTCTGGGGGAAGTAGGACAAATGGTCCAGGTGGAGTTTTCTGCCCCTTCCACGATGCTGCTGTTCCCTTATTCCAGTTCTGCACTATCAGGGAGACATCTTTAGAATTCTCCTGATATTTTCTGTGAGCAACTAGTGGAGTTCATTGGAGAAAAAAAGCCTGTAGACAGGTTCAGACTTCCATTATTTCTACAGCCTCAGGAGTTTGTCCCTCTCACCAGTGCACACTAAGCTGGCCTTCACCAGTTCACCAGTCACCCTAGCTGAACATCCCTCGTCAATGTCCAGATTTGCCTTGCCCAAGTAAGTGCATGTTCGCATCCCATCTGTATTTGCAGGCACCTGCCTCTTCACAGATTATGGGATTAGTTGCCCTGTAACCTTAGCACTTCGAGGGGTTGAAGAAAAGTCATGAACTTACTGTCTTAAGGTTAGCAGTAGCACTCTTTAAAGCTTACTACATCCCAGAGTGGCACCAAAATACTATTTTTGAGGCACAACTTACTCAAACAGTTTTTACTAACAAATCTCCTTATGCTCTAACATTGACTATTCCTTATTTTGACCTTCTTTGTGACCTCTATCAAAATAGACATGAAAGGGGCTGGCCCCGTGGCCGAGTGGTTAAGTTCACGCGCTCCGCTGCAGGCAGCCCAGTGTTTCGTTGGTTCAAATCCTGGGCGCAGACATGGCACTGCTCATCAAACCACGCTGAGGCAGCGTCCCACATGCCACAACTGGAAGGACCCACAGCGAAGAATATACAACTATGTACTGGGGGGCTTTGGGGAGAAAAAGGAAAAAATAAAATCTTTAAAAAAAAAATAGACATGAAAATTTATTTTATATTTTTATACATTGGTCTTCTATTTTTATTTTATGTCCATTAGTCGTAAGAAACATGAGCTAGTGAAATATAGTAGAAACTTAAATGTTTGTTGATTGAATAAATGAACCAGAATTTTAATAAATATTTGTTGGCAGAGAACTCAAAATTGTAAATACTGAAAAGATCTTAGAGTACAGATTTTCTGTCTTGATAATTAGGAAAGAAGTGATAGTCAATGTATTAGGGTAGAGGATTAAGATAGAACTCGGAAATATTAATAATTACATACAAAATATAGTCCTGAATTAATGCTTGTCACTTCACTTATATTTTTGATCCTTTTGTGAATAATTTCATTCTCAGTGAGAATTTTGCTTTGGATGCCAAGCAAGGATGAGAATATTAGAATAATTTATTGCAAATTAAATTAACACGATAGAAGTGGGGAAGATGGTAGAGTTAGAAAGTAGCAAGTACTGCCTGGAAAATCAAAAAAGTAGCCAAACCTTGTTATTTTAATTACCATGTATTGATTGTGACATCGTCCCATATTGTCAATTATTATCATTATTTATTTATGTAAAAATACTAATTAAACCCAGATTTGCAAAGAGTTTTGTGTTAAGACAGCCAGAGAAGGAAGCCACCACAAATCTATGCTCGGGGTTGCCTTTGTTCTTCCTAACAATGACCAACAACCCATGGGGGACAGGCTTCCGTGAATGTCAGCCTCTCTTTGAGGTGTTTCACGCCATGGAGTTCAATAGGAATGTTGTTCCTGCTTGTCGCTTCTGAACAGAGCGAGTCTGTTTTTATTTTCGTTTTGCCTGTAGTTCACGACCTCTATAATTGATTAAGACTGGTTCTGGCATCTTCATCAGTTTTAAAGCAACTGTTCGCATGGGCACAATAATAATGGGCAGTTTCTATCATTTTACTTCTATGACAAATATAAACAGCTGGAGAATATTTTAAATATATTTGAAATAAACATGCTAAACAAAGAAAAACTTAAATTAAATATAAGTGATTCCAGATAATTGCATTTATTCACATACACGTATATGAATAAATATCCACTCTACCTTCTGGTTTACCCCTGATCTTCTCGCAAATGGTAAAGAAAACTCTATTTTCCAGAATTACTTTTTCAGAGAATAGTAAATAATTAAGAAGAATTACTTTGAGAAGCTCCTTGAGATGGGTGTTCTCGCATCAAAGGGGATCGCTATGCTGCTGGGGAGGATGAAAGAGAAGTTTCTTTTGTTCCCAAAGGAACAGGAGAAGGAGAGAGAAAAGAGTATCTCGAAAGTTGAGATAAAAGGAGAGAGTCAGAGAAATGTCACAGAGCGCTAAGTTCAAGGATGTTAACCCATGACCCCAGACTTTCAAATCCTCGGTGTGGATGGATTTAGAATATATAGAAACCTGTAGGCAGCTGATTTCACATCCATATTGACATCAACTAAGGAGAAACTTTACATGGGATTGTAAAAACTCAGAGGCAAGAAGGCTGACAAGCCTTACAGACATCAAGGTCAATGACTAAGCAATCAAAGAATTAGATGTTATATGAAATGGACAGTGGCCACGCAGAGCTAGTGTCCCAAATACAACTAGTTCACAAGAATACTGATGTGTCAACGCAAATAGAAGCCTGGTTTCATCTACTTTAATTAGAGAAAAATAAATATGTCTTTGTATGTTGCCTTCTTTTTCCCAAATCCCTTAGAATTTAAGCAGGCAAAATTGGAAAATGAGAAAATGAAGCAATGATCAGTGCACTGGCTTCTCTATTATTTCCCTTGCATGCTATATGAGGGCTTAAAGAGCAATCAAATGAACACATGTGCTCAATAGTATACTTTGTGTATCTATAAAAGCAAGGTAATTGGGGTTCAGGTAGTCGCAGCATAAACAGACCAAAGGCATCCCTTGTGTACTGGCCCCTAGTTTGTTTATTTATTCTCTATAGGCTTAACAAATTTTAGCTCAAGAGCCCACCAGTGCCAAAATCAAATTTGTATGCATCTGATTATTTTTAAAATGGTCACAAACAAGCAGATTTCTAGCCATTTACAGGCTGCTTGCTTTGCAGACCCTGTGAAACATCATCCCATATCTTCTGGCTTTTTAAAGACAGAGGCTTGTGGCTGTACGAGCCCCAAACTGCTGTGGCCCTTCAAAGTTCTCTGACCCACAGCCTTCCCACCATACTTTTGAGCAACATCGCTACACATGTAATCCCCCTCTCTGAGTGCCCTCACTTCCCAGGAGTTCCTATGTCCTCCTCTCCTTCTGGATGGTGGCCTCCTTGCTCTAAGCCCTGGACAGTCTCATGCTGTGAGAGAATTTCCCCTCACTTACAACCTTGTCCAAGCACCATCCAGTAAAGCTAGTTGTGCATTATTGCCTCTGGTGATCACGTCTTTTTCCTTGATCATCCCAAATCTCTTGACCCTCCCATATAGTTATACAGAAAACCACAAAACTCATTTTGGCAATGTGGGAGACTAGATAGTGTGAAAAAAATGCAAAGCTATATAAACACTAAAAAGTGTGAGAAAATATAGTCTACCCTCCGTATTCACTGGTTCCCCATCCACAAACTCAGCCGACCACGACTGAAAGGTCCATGATGGTTACCTCTGTACTGAACATGTGCAAACTTTTTTCTTGTCATTCCTCCATAAACAATACAATATAACAGCTATTTACACAGCATTTACACTGTGTTAGGCATTATAAGTAATCTACAGGTGATTTAAAGTATGCTGGGAAGTTGTGTGCAGGTTTTATGTGAATACTACACAATTTTATATAAGGGACTTCAGCATCTGCAAATTTTGGTATCCGTGGGAGTCCTTGAACCAATCCCCCATGGGTATCAAGGGATGATTGTATAGCAAAATCCCCCCAGCAAAAATGAATAGGAAACTAGAAACAAAATGATGTTGAAATTGTGGCTTCCTTGGAGGCATTTGTGAATCTTAGCATCCAAGAATCTCTAGTTATAAAGACTGCCTAGGGTATCAAACATAAGAAACTGAACGTACATGTGAAAGAGGATTAAAACATACAACCTCAAACACTCCTTGAATATTTGGACAATTAAAAAAATATGCCAACCATCCATGCCAGACATTGAACAACCTTACCTGTCTAGACCCGGGCATTGTGTAGGAAAGAAAATCCCCTCGATAATTTGTAATCAGCTCTTCCCTCACTTGTGGTTAGAGTTTGAAATTATAATTTTGCATGCTTCAAAAATCCTCAAGATGGGAAATTAATCTGAAGTTCCCACAGGTTGGCAGCACTCTGGTATACTCGGCTTCCATGGTGCTCAGTGGTCCCTGGAGAGATGCAGCCCGATTCCCACAGAAATCGCAATGGCAAAACCCTTGTTAACATTAGAGAAACAGAAGGAAAAGCCACCATGAACAAACAAACAAACACAGCAAAACAAACAAACGAACAAAACCCCTGACTAATGAGACCCAGATGGAACTATCAGACACAGAATAAAAAGCAGAGATATTTAGAAATCTAAAGAACCAAATGATTAAAAGAGAAATTATATAACTAATAAATTATAACCTTTAAAATATGAAATTCATTAGACAAGTGAAATGGCAGATCACACGTAGCTAAAGATAGAATTAATTGTTAGGAAGAGAGATTTGAAGAAATTACACAGAGTAAAAGAAAAATAAAAAATAGAAACAGAGGTTCAGAGGGGGAAAGAATAAAGACTGAAAAATAAACTAATTGAATTCTAGAAGGAAAAAATATAAAGAATGAAGACGAGTTAACCTATCAATAAACACTGGCTGAGAATTTATGTAACTGATGAAAAGTGAATTCTCAAATTCATGTCTCAACCAGTCTGAAGCAGAATATTAAAATGGTAGCCACAAATTAACTACCCCTTTGTGAAAACACAGAGTAAATATATATACATAATCTTTAATATCAACCAGAGGAAAAAGATAGACAACCAAAACTAATAGTAGACTTCTTAATATGGTAATGAAAGTGAAGAGAGAACACAAATTGACTTTAAAATGAAGAGAGCAAACTACATAAAATTCACCTCAGAATTTTATGTCAAATTAATGAATAATTCAGGATTAGGAAGAGGAGATAAAACTATTTTCACACACACACACTCAAGGTAATCACCAATATTCTTCACAAAAAAATTCTAAAGACTATATCTCAGGAAGAGAAAATTGACCTCAAAGCCAAAAACACAAGAGAAAGAATGAATTATGAGTAGTTAAATTGTTAAACAAGTGGAAAGCTAAAAAAAAATTTCTTAATAAAAATAATAATGCCTGCTTTTGTAGAACTGAAATACTGGACCAAAATATCATATAAGTGAGAAAAAGCAAATTAAAACATTCAAAATGTACTAAATGAAAGCAACCTACATACATGGGTTAATTTGTTTTTATTGTGTGCATGTTAAAATGTTTATTTTTAAAAAGAAGAGAAATAGATTGCATAAATGTTAAACCAATAAAGGAAGGTGAAATTAAAAATAAAACTGATGAATTATAAAAGAAGAGGAAAAAGAAAAATGGAAACAATTCAGGGGGAATGAAAAAATTGAGATACAATATATTAATTAATGTACATCCGTAAGTTAATTAGATCACCTACTACAGATAGAAGATATCAATTATAAAGAAAACAAAATCCATCTATATTATGTGAATACTAATCCAAAACAGTTTTTACCACAGCACATTGGCTCTTCAGATCTTTTTGACAAAAGAATCAAAACTCATCTCTGACACAAAGGTTCTACAGTGACATTTTAACACGTCAGTTCCTCAATTGTGTATTACTGACCTCTTTCATCAGTCAGCTATTGCCGCAATACGTTGCATAACAAAAAATCTCAGCATCTCAATGACTTACCAAACATTTACCTTCATGCTCAAGGATCTTCAGGATGACAGTGGGTCAACCAACCTGGGCTGACTTGACTGGGCCAGGCTGGACTCCAGGCATCCAGCTAAGTTCAAATCTGGGAATCCGCATTCTGTAGTCCAGGCTGAAGGGGTGGTGTTCGCCTAGGGTGGGTTCTTCTAGAGGTAGGTTACAAGAGTGTGAGAAAGCAAAACGAATCCTCAAACAAATGTAAAGCTGCTTGTGTCGGATATTCTACTATTCCACTGGCTGAAAAAGTCACTTGGCCAAGCAAAATGCCAATAGGGTGGAGAAGTAAATTCTGTCTCCTTTGTTAGGATAAATAATTTTCTAATTGGAAGAGAGTGAAGAATTCGGAATAATCATCTAATCTGCCACAGCTCTTTAACGAACTGGTCTTCACACTTTTCACTCTTACATTATCCTTAGGTCATCTCCAATTTATTTAATTTAATTTGTGAGACTAATGTAAATAAATTCATAGTTACACTAAAATTTTTCATGGGATAGATCTCCACATGGTGGCAGGGGAGGAGTGGATACTATGAACTCATTTATTCTACTTCTACTTTTATTCATTTATCTTTAGGCATACGCAAAAATATCTGAGCCATTTGGTTTTGCCAAGTAAATCCAGAATTAAGCAATAGTCAAAGTATGACACAGTCATACATCACTTAGTGATGGGAATACGTTCTGAGAAATGCAATTTCATCGTTGTGCAAAGATCATAGAGTATACTTACATAAACCTAGATATATAGCCTACTGCACACCTGGGCTATATGATGCTAATCTTATGTGACCACCGTTGAATATGCGGTCCATTGTTCATGGAAATGTCATTATGTGGTGTGTGACTATACATGCATCATTTGAAAATTGCTTATAAACTACTTGGTAAAAGAGGCTCTGTTATATATTTGAAAAATAGCCCCAGCTTCCAGGTGGTTTCAAAAGTTCCTTCAAATAATATAGTTTTCGCTCTTCCTTTCTAATTACACCAATTTTTTTTTTTTTTTTTTTTTTTACTGTGAAGGGCCAGTTTGCTTTCTAATAAAAATCCCGGCAAAATTCCAGTCCCACTCCAAATTTAATAATTATTGACCTCTTCGCTCTTGCCTCAGTTTGAGAATATCCTTCAGCCCTAAACTTTATTTCTCCCCTTCTCTGATCAGTATCTTAGATACCTGCTCCATTGTGACTCTTCTCTAAGCTGTGAGTTAAGTTAGAAGTAAGCTCTTCAGAATGAATACTCTCATTTGCTATAGGAATGAGTGTATCTGCATTGTTCACGTAACGAGAAACAGTTCAATTCAAACTAGTTTCAACAATGAGGGTAGTTTATAGCCTCACATAACTGAAGCTCTCAATAGCATCTCAGTTTTCAGACACAATTTAAATCCTGGATTCACAGTAACATCAGGGGCCCTGGTCCACTGGTCTGAGAATCTCTTGACTACTCCCCTCTTTAAATTGCTTGATCTCCTGTTTGCCTCCCTCCTTGCCTGGGTTATGATTGAACGAATGATACCCACAATTCCAGGATAAAATCCATATAGCATACCACCCAGAGGAAAAGAAAAACTCTTGGCCCAGTGTTCCAAACAAATGTATGTAGAGTCTCTTTGATTAGATCGGTTTAGATGCGTATGCCCATTCTCTGAACCAACCGCTATGGCCGAGAAGATAGAAAGGAGCAACAGATTTAAACTAGGTCCCAATCCGAGAACCCAAGTTTATCAGAAAGTGAACGGATTCTCAAATGGAAATGAGAAGACATTGAGAACAATTGATGGAAAATGTATCCTGATTTGGTGAATATTGACTACAAATGCAATGAACAAAACTGTTCTTTTCCAACCAGACTTCACGGGGAAAGACCTAGCTGGGGCTCGCTCCGCAGCTTTAGTGAAATGTTAGGCATCTAACTTCTGATTTCTTGACCAGTATTTCCCAATATGTGTTCTACTCAGCCCCAATTCCTCAAGAAATATATAATTTCTATATGAAAAAAAGAGAAAAGGTGTTTGATGTTTAAATAATATTAGAAAATGTTCACTTAATAAAGCTAAATGAATTTTCTGTCAATCTCCCTAAAATCATTAGAAAGTTAATATGCATTTTAAATATTTACTAACAGGATATATTACTTATTGGATCCCAAAATATTTAACCAGGGAAGCCCTTTTCTGGAATATTATTGGATTAATTTCTGAGAAACATATCTAAATAATTGCATTTCTAAACCCATGTGCCGGCTTTGCCGGGTAAGCCAGCTGGGGAGCGCTTTCTCTGCCCTCTCTAACTTCTTACAGCCAGGAGCCAGCCCAGCGCACACTCCATTGATGTCTCAACAAAATGCAGTCTGAATAACAGACCAGGCATTTGTTATTTTTCTGATACTGAGTACATCTGATTTTCTAATTGTGATGAATTACGTCAGGGAGTCCTTCATGTGCACAAACTTTGAAATTACTGAATTTGCATTTAATGATCCGAAAATAATATATACGACAGTTATAGTGAGTTTTGAGTTCCAGAGTATTTTAATAATCTAAGGTTTGTGGGGTGCTTGGAGTTTATCTGTTTCAAGAAAGAAAAACTTGTCCCAAACTTAAAACCAAACATATTCATTCTAGGACACGGTAACACATGCTCCACTTTCTACTGGGAATTATGTCCTAGTGTTCATGAAGAGCCAGTTCTGCTGGAACTCAGGCACTAGCAGAGCCAAGTAATAAGTGTTAAGGGGAAAAATTGAGCAAGAAGGGGAGATCGAAGCATGTGTGTGTGTGAGATTTATTATTTCTGCTTTCCAGTCTCAAATGCCATTGCTGTCTTTGTCACTTCTGTTCTATTTGTCCTTGACATTTTATGCCTTCTCAAAATCTCTTTATTTACATTTTAGTGGAGTTTCAGGAAAGAATGGAAGTAAACATGTGGTCAATCCTAAGTGTTGAAACCAGTTTGTGTTACATCCAGAGAAATTATTTATATAAAGAAACTAAACCTACACATCACTGGAAGCTGAATATTACATGACTAACCGCCAAATTTTGCACTGACCATTAGTTTCCAACTTCTTCTCTGTCAACTCCAAATACAACATAGAGGTATGCACAAAAATAAATAGGGAATCTAAACAATAACTGTTCACAAAAAACGGAGACTTCAATGTATACAAAAGAAGACATTAACAACCGTTCTGATTTCTTCCTTCTGACAACACTGGAAACAAAGTCACTTACAGCAGGGCTTAGCAATTTGCATATTGAATAGACAAAAACATTATTGAAGAAAGCAGTAGAATCATGTTGAAAATCTATTTGCTTGAACTGGGAATTACCATATGAGAAAATAAATATTGGAAATGGAAGTGCATGAAAGTAAATGTGGGTTACCTGGATTCTTGCAAACTTTAGACAACACACACATTAAGAAAAAGAAAATGTGTCTTTTGAAGGGAATGCAAGGCACATATCAGTGATTTAAATGAGCTTTCTTGTACACAGAGAAAGGGGCATATTTTTTGTGCTAAGTGATCATTTCTCTCTAAGTAAAAAGACTTCAAAAAAATATTTTTTGTAATTTTACTGGAATAACATAATTACAGCTGGACCGTTAGGCTTCCTTGAAACAGAGAACCAAAAATGTTGATTTCAGAAAAAAGAATTGATGTGAGCTGTTACTTTTTCCAGATTAAAACTGGTGAGGTTAAAGGAATCACTGTGTTTACAATACAGAAAACATCTATTTTGGTGTAGGCTTCTTTCAGATCAGTTGATTGTCATCAGATTATCTGCATGGCCTTAGCCAGAGCCTTGACGGAATCAGCAGAAACTTTATTCTGCAAAGGGAGCAGCAAGCCAAATAAAAGTCAGTCTCCAAATCCATTTGCTCAGCATAGACACAATTTATGTTTTTCCTTTTGCTTAGCAAGCAGTTGTATTATGAATTTTATCTTGAGAATTTTGGTGGTAATGAAACATTGCTGTAATTTAAGACGAACCAAGCATGTATAAAAATAAGTGAGCAGAAATCTGTCTTTCTTGGCCCACCAAGGCATTTTTTAAAACATCTAGCTGAAATATGTATGACTTCTCTGAGCTTTTTGGCATAATTCATCATTTAAAAATACCAATAAAGAAGATTTTATTTTCAATTAGTAAATATTTATCTCCCAAAGAATCAGACAATCTTGACTTCTCTATTACATTTTGGAAGATTTTACAATACAAGAAAGAATATGCGACTGTCTGGATTTATATAACAATACATTAAATAAATTGTCAGCTAATACCCCATACACATATGGGAAAAGACGAATTGTTAGATCACCGTATCAGGGAAATAGCAGATGATCAGTAAATGCTCTTTTATTTTTATTGCTTAAGTTTTTTTCCAGTCATACTTCCTATAAAGTATCTGACAAGGAAACCGGAACTGCTTCCATTTTAACATCGATATTTCTATATTTTAAAGGATATAGAGAAATATTGCCTGAAAAAAATAACATTGCAAAGAACAAATTGCTTCCTATTTGTTGCAATTCATCCATCAATATATTGATTTAAAAAAAAGTGCAAGAAAAATGGTAGTCATAGCGTAAAACTATAAAAACTTTCTAGAGAAAATTATATGAAGAAAATCTGTTTTGATTTCTTTTATTTGAATATTTTATATAGATAGTAAATCATTCTCATGACACTAATAAGTTCAATCAAAAGTTTCACCTATTAGCTGGAAAATATACGGAAGCAGTTATTAATGTTTCATCGACATCCTTCTAAATACTTTGTAGTTTTAACATAGACATAAAGTTCTTTCTCTATATAAGAGTAGAGACAAAATAATTTAAAAATGGAAGGGAAATGTACATAATAAATCTGAAAACAAACACTAGATGATAAACTGATAGAACTTATTTCCTCAAGGGCAGCTTTCATAGGAAGATTTCAAAAGTTCATAAAGCTCTGGAAACTTCTTAAGCTTTTGGGTTTTCTGAGGCACAGTCTTCAGCCAAATGCTTGTTCAAAGAGAATTAATGCCACTGGTCATTATATAATGCCCTGGCTTGTCCAGAAGACTGTGGAATAGCTTACCGTAGAATCTGGCAAAATATGATGAAATACTTTATATTCGACCAAGTCAAGAATTGTACCAGCCCTTCTCTATTATGTACACAGTGTGACAAAAATACTTAATGGCCATATAATGAGCAAGGATGTGGGGAAGTGAGCACACTCATGCCAGTGGCTGGAATGTATATGCATAAAGCTTTTTGAAAGGTACTTTTGCAGTTCCTAATAGATTTTAAGACTTTGTACATTTGAGAGGGTAATTCTACATTTAGAAATCTAAACCCCAGAAATACAAGTTCACAAAGATTCTAAAAGAATGTTCATTGCAGATTTTGTTTGTAATCGCTAAATACTGCAAATGACCAAACTGCTGATGGAGAGATGGATAATTATACAGTACACTGTGGGATGCTATGGAGCCATTAAGAAAAATGAGGTCGACCTATAAGCACAGGCATGGAAATATCACCCCAACTTAGCTATTGAAATACACAAGTTGCCAAAAAGTGTATAGACCATGATCTCATGTAGGTAAAAAAGGTACATAAGTTCTCCATTTGCATGTAAATATATATAAATGCACAGCAAAAGAATATACACCAAACTCTTAAGAGTGGCAGTCACTAAGATGAAAGCAGGCCTGGGAAGAGGAAGAAAAGAGAACTTGCACAATTCACTCTTTATGTGAACTTTGACTCTTTTATAGAGAGAAAATATTTATATATTAGTTGTATAATAAGCAAGGACTATATATGAAAGCCAAATATGAATAATGTTGGAATTTGCCATAGTTTTTATAGTATTGATACAAGCAACAAGAAGCAGCTACCATTTATTAAGTGTTAGGGATGTCCTCGGCACTGAACTAGGCACTATATATATATATATATATAGTATGTATAAATCCAACATGATAGGCTGAATCTCTACTAGCTAACTCCCACTGGATAATTGAAAATAACAATTTCTTTAGATATTTCTGCCTTTCTGCCTGCTACTTGTCTGTTCTATTTAAATTAAGAACAGCTAAGACATTAAGACATATATCTATTATATATACACCTATAATAGATATATAAAACCTACCTTACTGGTGTGTGTGTATATATATATATCACATTTATGAGTTTGAATCCTCACACATATCCTCCAAGGTAGGTGTTATAATCACTTTCACTGCTCCCTTTAAACTAGTGATATATTCATCTGCAGTCAGAGAATATTTTCTAACTTATTTAGTACAGAATGTTTAGGAAAACATTCATACTAAAGGGATTATCTAAAACTGTTATTTTTCTTTTACCTACAAACCACTTTGAACATGTACAGTGTGAAAAATGTGGTTGTCACCTCCTGACAGAGGCGCTACACTCCTGACACCTCTTTTCAGGATCTAAAACCCCGGAACGTGTTCTTCCCATTAGGACCTAATTATGCAGCTCCAACCCTGTCATTACATACTCAGTAATGATAGAAAAATCATATTCTTGTCCCATCCACACTGCTTTGCTTTAAAACCAAATCGACAGTGTCAGGTAAGGCACCTCGAGATTAATTTCCTCGGTTGCATTTGAAGTTTACTTGAAGATGTACTCTGCCTTTGGGCTCAGTTAAAACAGTATTCCGTTCAGCTCTAGTTTTATTACTGACGTCTATATACAATACTTAAAAAGAAATGGAAAGGTGAAGCGACCAATAAGAAGCAACAAAACACGCCCTTGGCAAGGATCCATGCCGTGCCACTTTGTTCTTTTGTTTTATCCCGAAATGCTCTATTTAATCCATACCCTCAGAAAAGTCTTTAAACAGCACCATTTCATGGCCATACATAAGATGTTTCTAAGTTACCATTATTTGAATGAGATGTTCTGCACACTAGGCTGAATCCTACAAGTTAATTCCCTCTGGAGAACTGAAAATAGCTTGTTTTCTCTGGGTAATTCTGCCTGCTAATTATCCGTTCAATTCAAATTAAGAGCAGTCAAGACTTATATAAAAAGGGGTCACTCAAAGTGACTTGTTTCTCTAAAATGGTACTAAAAACTATTCTTCCTCAACATACAAGATTAGCGTTTTCTTCATACACACATTTGGGTCAATCAATCAGTTTGGGTCAGAGTCAATCAATAATTCTAAGACACATGGGCAAATCACATTTGAAAGAATCTAATGGAATGTAATATTCATTACAGTATGGTAAAAGTAAAATTTGAACACTTAAAAGGTTATTGTTACTAGCAACTGTCTCAACCATGTGCTGAGTATTTATTTTGTGGTATGTGCCAGTGTTTCTTCTATCCTTATTTTTGTTCTTGTTCATAATTACCTAAGAAATGTTTTTAAATCAAGTGCATAGTGACTCTCCAAACAGATTGAAACCATACGTGATTTCTGCCATTTGAAGCAATAGTCAAGAGCTTAGTGACAAGACTAAACATCTACAGATAATCCTGTGATTCCGGCCGGACCAGCTCATCTTTCCTTCGTGTTCTCTTGCTCATCTGTAAAATGACAAAGTAGAGCTTGACATTACATAAGATTGCATTTAACTCTAACAATGAATGATTCTAACTTTCTTTCCTTTTGATATCCTTTCAGACTTCCACAGAATAGATAACGTTGAGGTGATTGAAACATGTTCGATATTCAAGGAGTATTTGTTAAAACCAAATGGTCTTGCATGTTAAATATGTGATGACTAGAGCCTTGGCAAGATTTTAGACAAATCTCAATTATTTCTCCAACTATTATTATCTACCTCGTAAATATTAGAAATATCACAATCACCAATTATTATGACAAATATGTGATTGTGGCTATTCGAGGTTAGGGAATATCCTGTATATTCTCTTTCTTCACGATGCTTAATAGTAATTTATAAATTGTGGGTTCTCAATTACTAAACCAAAAAATATTTTTATAGATATTTTTATTATAACAGTCTATAAAACAATAACCACCTCCTTCAAATTTTGGAATAGAAAAACTACTTTGTCTTCTTGTCAGTAATCGAGATGAGCCAATGCAATGAAAGGAATAGAAACCAAATCTCAATAGAAAAAAACCGTCCATGTGATCAAGATGGTCTCAGCCTTTTCCTCAACTTGACCAATCTTTAGTCAGGCTTCTTCCTGTTTCTAGGTCCTTGATCTCTCTTTCCTTACAGCATTTACTTTTCTCTGCCCCTTTGAAATGTATGTAAATCTTCTCCAAGCTTCCTGCCAGTTTTCAACCCAGGAACGTTTTCTCAAGGACCTGAGAGCCATCCTTTTGAAATGTACACATCAAGGAAGATAGCACCCATATCTCCCAGTTTCTGAGGGAAGGTAGGAGCCTAACTTCTGTGGGCAACTTGCTCCAAGTTGTAAAAACTACCCCTTGTCATGAAGATACAGGAAAGTTTACTTTTCCTTTGAGTAAAGCCAATTAGCAAACAAGATGGCCTAGGACCCCTCCATTCCAGCTCTTAAAAACTCTTCAGCCTTCTGTTTCAAATGGAGTTGAGTTCAATCTCTCTATTGCAATAGCCTGAACAAAGTTTTGCTTGCCTGTTTGCTTTGGTGCAATTTTCACTTTGACACATGAGAACCACAGTGAGTAAAGAAAAGATGTATAGAATTTGTTCAATTTGGGGATTTACAAAAACAATTCCAAAAAAATCATAATCATGACATCGAGAATGCATTTTAACCTATTTAAATCTTATCCTTATAAGCTATTCAGCTAGGCTTACCTTATAACAAATATTTTAAGTAATTTTGAATTAACTTCTGTTGGAGACAAATTTCACATTGTAGTTAAATTATTTTCTTTATATTGAAGTCTCAGGCATTAGAATCACCACAATTCTGAGCTTATATTCTGTTGATTTAGAATCCACAGTAAATGGTTTCTTGCTTGTAAGAGCTTGTATTTTAATAGAAAGGACAAATATTGATTTAGAGAGAATTACTAAAAGCCCATGTAAAAAAACTGAGACAAGTCTGAAGGTGAAGCTGAATGTTGCTTACATGCAGGCTTGGTACATTACGTGTCTAACAAAGAATAGAAGAATGTGTCCGTGGCATAGTGAAAGAACACTAATAGGAAATTCGTAACACGCTGATCTTAAGTACAATTCAATAAATGTAATGCTATTTAGTGCTTTCGAGCTTCACCTCGGATTGCTTGTTTTCCAAATAATGGCTAGAGTTATCTTTTAACAACTAAAGATGAAAGAAGCTACCAGGCAAAAGAGAAGAGATTGAAAAAGCAAGAAAACGGACAATAGCTACTTCTGGTGGGGAATGATGGGATTGGACTGTTCTTAAATATGAGCGAGGCGACAAGTGAGAATAAAGAATAAAAGAAGCCCGTGGATTTCTTTTTACTTTTGTTTAAAAGATGTTTCATGGTTTCACCTCCATGTATTTCATAAAATTGGTGGGTGTCTTTTTATCTCTTAGCTTCTCAGTTCTCTGTACAACTTCTACTTTGAAAGAGAGAGAGAGAGGCTGAGAAAGAGATCTTTTTGCTTTTTTACAGATTAAGTTAATTAGTTAACAAAATATATTCATCATTTTTGATCAAAGTGTATTTTGCTATGTCTATGCAACATCAAAAAATTAGCAATACAACCTACTGAGATATATAGGAAGCCAACGATTGCCCAAAATCATTGTATTTTTCTTCCTCCAATTAACTGAATCAAATGGCTGTTTAGCTTTCACATAAATTTAAGCTGGATAAAAGTTCATTGAAACAATTAATAAACTTGTTGCCTATTCATTATGGCTCACTCGTTAATTTATGTATAGTTGCCTAACTCTTTTTGAATTGATACACAGATTCCATTGTCTGCTAGGAAACTGAAAAAGAAATCAACTAAGCAGAAAAGTGATCAGGGTAACTAGACAAATGAAACAAAATTCATAAAAATTAATTAGCTCTGGCACCAGACAAAATTATAAATAACTTGTTTCTGTTTTAACACAATTCCATGTGCAGCTCTTCTCATTACTTAGGATCGAGCAGATTGCGTTTGGATAAATGCTTTAGCCAGATGAAATACCAATAGAATTTCCTTCCAAAAGCAGTTGGTCTATGGGAATCTGTGGAATTGGGATTTAAAACAGCAACAACAACAAAACAACTCTGAAGAATTAATTTGACAAAGGCTTTTCTTGTAATTTTTTTTGTGTGTCTCATACTGTTTTACATCTAAGGCAATCTAATAAACAAAAAATCAGAGAACCTTAACACTTGAAGAGAATTTGAAAGTCATTTTGTCCAAGAACCTCTCCAGCATTTAAACCTGCTCTGTAGCATTAATGATTTTCCTGCCTTAGCTCAGTTCCTGAAACTTATCCCTTACCGAATGGTCTCACCAACGGAGACAGCCAGTGATGCTTAGCGAGCTGGTATTCATGCTACCCCTTAGTCTACCTGATGGCCATTTGGTTTATTGGTTCCAGTTTTACCCACATAAACCAAATGCAGGAAACATACAGTTCTTATTTTATTTAACATCTCTCTAAACACTTAAAGAGACCTTTACATGATGAATCAACACAATTTAAAAAGATAAATTATATACGATTTAAAAATATATCAGTTTTCTTTTCTCAGATATTTTTGCCTTTAATAATCTAATCATTCTTAGAACAAGTGTGGTCCAAGACCCCTGGGTCCCTGAAAGGAGCCTGTGAGATCAAAACTGTTTTCATGACAATCCTAAAATATCTTTTCCCCTTTTGTATGGATGTACAGAAACACTGATGGATGATACTCTAACACCTAAGCATAAATCAAGACAGTGGCAGCAAACCTACTAGTAGTCATCGAATTATTCATTATCATACGTTCTCTGTTAAACAAAAAACAAGCCACTTTCAGGGCCGGTGCAGTGGTGCGGTGGTTAAGTTCATGTGCTCCTCTTCAGCAGCCTGGGGTTCGCAGTTTTGGATTCTGGGCAAGGACCTAGCACTGCTCATCAATCCTCACTGTGGTGGCGTCCCGCATACAAAACGGAGAAAGACTGGCACTGATATTAGCTCAGGGCCAATCTTCCTCACACATACATACAAAAAGCCACTTTCACTTAAAAATAATCTTAATGAAGATGAATACTCATTAATGTTGTCTTATTTCAACTCTTGTGACTATATCATTTTAATATTCTATGTGGTAAAATGGGAAGTGTGTATAAAACACTCCTGAAGCACTTGGCAGTCGTTTGATTCGCAAACTGAAGCAGCCGCTCTCTTGATTCAACACCATTCCCACTTGAAAGAACAACTGACAGACAAAAGACGATTATTCACAATTGGGTGTTTGCCAAGAATTTTCTCAAAAATGGATGAAGCAAGCCTATTCATAAAAAATGCGATAGCATTTGTTGCCAATAATAAAATTTTAGCTTTCAATTAAAAATTAGAAACTTGTATTTGCCCCCATGTACTTGTTACCCTCCCAATACTTAAAGATTTTCTGAAGAGACAAATATGGGATAAGACAGTGAACCAATATTTTCCAAATGACCAATGACTGATCATGCAAAATTGTACATGAGAGAAAAGATTCATTTAAAGTGCAAAATAGACCAATGAATCCTAATGTAACAGTATATGAAAATTTCAGGGGCTGGCTCCATGGCCGAGTGTTTAAGTTCGCGCACTCCGCTGCAGCGACCCAGGGTTCGGATCCTGGGCACTGACATGGCACTGCTCGTCAGGCCACGTTGAGGAAGCATCCCACATTCCACAGCTAGAAGGACAGGCAGCTAAGATATACAACTATGTACTGGGGGGGGTTTGGGAAATAAAGCAGGAAAAAAAAAAAAAGGTTGGCAACAGTTGTTAGCCCAGGTGTCAATCTTTAAAATAAATAAATAAATAAATAAAATTTCATTGATATGGGATCAAAACTCACATTGTGACTAACTTTTAAGGAACTACTCCTTGCTCATTTTTGGTATAGTATCAAAAGGAGACTGCCCATAATTATCTGCAAAAGGTATTAAAATACTCCTCCCACTTTCCTACTTCATACCTGTGTGAGACTGTGTTTGCTTCCTACGTGTCAACAAACAAAACATCACAAAAGCTTGAGTTCAGAAGCAGCTATAAGAATTTAGCTATTTTCTATTCAGACAGATTTGAAAGAGAATTGCAAAATGTAAAACAATGCCACTCTGTCATTATTTATGGAAAATATACTTTTCATAAAAATATGTTATTTATGTTAACACGTAAAGAGCTTGTTGCTGTTTTTAAATAAATTAATAAATAAATGCTTTAAAATTTTATTTTAATTTCTAATGTGGTAAATATTGATTGACATAGCCTATGGTAATTTTTCAGAGCAAGCAGAGGTTGTGCAACCAAAAAGTGTGAGAGCCACTGATCTAAGCTTGCTTCTCTCTCTGTGTTTCTCTCTTGTTTCAACTTCATGCTGCCTATTCAGCTACATATAAGTTATTTTAGTTGCTTGAGATCACCATGCTCTTTCATTCTTCTGGTCTTCTCTTTTTCTCTGTAATACTATCATTCTTTTGGTTTTCCCTGCTAATTTCCTCTTTTTATTAATATTAATACTTAATATTTTTTATAAATACTACCTTCTCCCAGAAGCCTGTTCTTTATCTCATGACTGCCTCCTCTATTTCATTATGAGAACACCCATCCTACTTATTGTAACTTACATGTTACGATTTAACTTACGTGTTAAATTGTCAGTCTCCAGGCTGAATGTCTCACTGTTCATCCCTAAATCCCTAGAGTTCAAGAATAACATTTACCTAGCATTTCGCCCTGCTTGACATTTTGCATATATTATTTCATTTAATCCTAACATCAAGCTTATTAGACAAGTAGCCATATTCTCCTTTTTTTTCCTCCTGAGGAAGATTAGCCCTGAGCTAACATCTGTGCCAATCTTCCTCTCTTTTATATGTGGGTTGCCACCACAGCATGGCTAATGAGGAATGCAGGTCTGCACCTAGGATCTGAACCTGTGAACCTGGGCCACCGAAGCAGAGCACGCCAAACTTAACCAATAGGCCATGGAGCGGCCCCCAAATTCTCCTTTTTTAAAGATAATTAGCAGAAAAACATAAGAAGTAGTCCAAATTGCATTGCTAGCAAATATCAAATCTTAGATGCAAATTACATTTGTTCACACATTAAGATAAACTTTGCCTCCGTGTCTGGCACTTAGTGAGAATTCAGTAAGTATTTGTTTCATACGATTTTCTTTCAAAGACATTTTCTATCCTCTGGTTGGTTTCCTGGATAGTATAATATTAGATATTTTCCTACAATGTCATTATTCAAATAGTTTTTGCTATTAAATAGGAAAAACAAAACCTATAGACTAATAAAATTTAGAATATTATGTGTACCTATATATACATATATATATATATACTCTGTTTCTTGGAATTGGTAAAATACTATCTAGCTTCAAGACTGACAAGAAAAATGAAAATTATTATATTATTGAAGTCTACCTGGGGTGATATTTAGGAAAGAATATTCAGAAACATACTCTATTTTATTGTCCTTAGAGTCACCTAATACTACAAGTGGAACTGTGAAACACCTCATAAATTTCTTTCATGCTTATTCTAAAGAACAGGTCTCAAATAAATGAGTGTGAAATCCACTGACCATAAACTATGCTAGAGAATAGTAAATTTGAAAGTTTGATATTAGCTGTTCTATAAGGAATCAAATAGCCAGCTCTCAATAAGAAAACTACCCATTTGATATCCCTGGATTCAGCCTTCTTTGATGATCAAAACACTCTTTAACATTTTAAATTAAGACTGAAAGATACACACAGAATGTACGTTCTTTTCCACACTCCCTGGTGTCAATTCATTTTGCTAGAGCATCTATTACATTTTCAGCATCACCATGATCTGGAGATAAAAGGGATGAAATTTAAGTTACATAAAAGTAACCAAATCTAAAGAAAAGTTTATAGGACAAAAAAAAAATGTGTGGCCCAGATATAGAGAACATACTTAAATGCAGACATGTCCAGGAGTGCAGAAATTGGAATTCTGTAGGGAACTGAGTCAGTGAATCACTTGGGCCAAAATCAGGTTGAATGAAATATATTAAGCAAATATTCTTGTGGGACACCATTCAACTCCACATTTGCATACGGACACTTACGGCATAATGAGGCTGTAAAAGTAACCTAGACAATCTCCCTTTAGTTCTCTTATATTTTATATTGTAAAAGCTCTTAAAATTTAAATGAAAGAGAGAATGTGAGACATGGAAAGCAGAAAATCCAATAAAGTGTGTGTTAGTTAATTGGTCACTTCTGTGGAAAACTAGGGCTCATTCCCCCTGCGGAAACTATGAGACACTACATAGAATGCACCTCCAAATTGACCCATTTCTCCAGAGGATGAAGAGGCTGGCTGAATTATACACCAACTCCTGATCCTTATTTGTTCAGAAATGACCAGGGGTGTTTCCCTACCTTGAAAGCTCACGTTGCAGCAGCACACTGCTAAGCAGCCTTCTGCAGCTAAGGAGAAAGTCGCAAGGCCGGAAAGCGAAGAGACCAATATATTGCAAAGAGACCACGTATGTTGGATATGACACTCAGACCAGGAAAATGAACAGTGCACCATAGCTATGCTGGATTCAGGTGGGTCGAGGAGGTTTAGCATGGTGCATGCGAGCACAAATCTTCGGTTATATCTCTTGAATCTGCTTATGTCCCATATTAAGTTCACTCTGTTGCTGACTTTTCTAGGAGGTGCAGTTTGCAACCTCTAAAAATAAGATTTGTTTACAGTAGAGTTAAGAAAACAAGCTATATTCATCTACCCACTCTAGATTTTCTTCACTCTTGGCCAGCACCTCAGCTGGTGTAGGTTGTCTGGTGGAGTCACCAGATGTTCATCCCTGGGGCATCTGAGTCCTTGGTGCCCTTCACCTTGTCAGATTAGGCTTCAGCAATAGTCCATGCGCTATTGTCACTAGTCATGAAAGTTCAAAGAGATACCTAGTAAAACCTACAAGTTTTAAAGGTACTCATCCCTGTTCCCATTATATAGCACTAACTGAAGTTTCTCACGAGAAGTAGAGTTGATTATCCCCATTAGCATAGTAAATCTTTTTTTCACCTACTCATCCACTGGCATGAGGACTTCAAAGCGACCAGGCAACAGGAATAGTTTTATATTCAGTGGAACACTCAAAGTATACCCTGATAAAGGCATACCATCTGGGACCAGGTCCTCTGACCCTGGAGAGCCTAGTGTTGCATGGCCACGAAGCTCAAAGTCTGACAAGTCACTGCGAATGGTGATGAGTGGAACTAACTCTGCTTCCAATCCTTGGTTCGGGGATCCACTTATTCTAGCTACTGGGCAAATGTGCCACATGCATGTTTTGGTCCAATGCCTATTCTTCTTCCTGGAAAACAACAACCCAATCCTACAGGCTGTCATCCTGAGACTCATTTCTTGATTCAAAGTGGTTTTACACAGGATCCTATGTCAGATTTTCTGTAAACAATCACATAGTTATTCAGACCTAAACGATGTAGGCAGGAAGGCAAACTCGTATCCATAGTAGATGAATTCTCAATAAGATCAAAGCTTTGTCCCCTCTGCAGTGAAAGAATACAGATATAATCAATGGGCTCCCACGCGCCTGGCTAGATCCTTGAGAGCTGTTATGACATCTGGGGCTCAGCATTTGTCTCTCCTTTTACAGTCCAGGAATTCAGGGCCAGCGAGAACAGCCTTGGTGAGAGGGAGCTCAGGCTGTGATGTTTGTGTATAACTTCTGTCCGTGGTTCCAAAGCTTCTCCATCAAATACAGCATTTCAGCTTCTCTTAACACCTAAAACAATCACAGAGAGAATAAAACTGAACTTCATAATACTCCTTCCAAATATTTCCTGTTAGTTTCAGCAATTAAAATATATATGAATAAAAATGTCTTTATAAACAAAAAGCAAGAAATAGAATTTACTCAAGACTTTTTTGACCTTTCAGTAGAAAACATAATTTCTGAAAGCAGATATATTTTCATCTACTTTCTAAATATTTTAAATTACAATTACTCTTTTAACTTCAGCCAAACTTTGCAGGGAACACCAAAGATCTCCACTCAAGAAAAGATTTAAGTTCACATCTATTTAAAAAATTCAATTACAAACTAAAATCAGAATTACTCTCCATAAAGCAAGGGAAATTAGAGCTTTTCAGAATGTCAAATCTGGAAATTTCATCACACCAAGGCTGTATTTACACATATCAGATATTCTACAGTATTTTAAGCACAAAATTTTTAAAAACGCTCATTATCAACCAATATCATTTTCTGGAGAAGTGATTGTTAATGTACAAATTTTCAAAATATTTTCCTCATAAAACACGAAATTTGTCAAAGATATTACATATGTATTTTTTCGCCACTCTCCCTTGAAAATGTGAAGTAGAATGATATTATAGAAATGAGAAATTACTATCACCAATAGGCAGGGAAAATGCATATTGGAATTAAATGCATGGCTACCAGATGAAGATGTAGAGAAGTATTCCCTTCATTGCATTAAAAGCCTCTGCTTTCTTTTTCTACCGGATTTTTTTAAGCCTACTTTTTTAGAGCAGTTTTAGGTCTACAATAAAATCGAGAGGGAAGTACAGAGATTTCCCATATAACCCTGTCTCCACATATGGGTAGTCTCTGCCACTATCAACATCCTCACCAGAATGGTCCATTTTTGACCAAGGATGAACCTACTCTGATACATCATAATCGCCTGAAGTCCACAGTTTCCCTTAGGATTCGCTCTTGGTGGTGTACATTCTGTGAGTTTGGGCAAGTGTATAATGACATATATCCACGGTTACAACATCATACAGAGTGTTTTCACTGCCCTAAGAATCCTCTGTGCTCTGCCTTTTCATCTCTCCCCACTCCCCACCCCTGGCAACAACTGATCTTTTATTATCACCCTAGTTTTGTCTTTCCAAGAATGTCATATAGTCGGAATCATGCAGTGTACAGCTTTTTCAGATTGGTTTCTTTGACTTAGTAGTACGCATTTAAGATTCCTTCGTGTCTTTTCATGGTTTGATAGCAAGAACCTCTGCTTTTAAAGTTTTGGTCAGAGTCACAAACCACCATACACTTTCACACATTTATGAGCTTGCGTTAAATGATGGAGAGGTATATGTACCCAGTTATAAGTTGCTCAGGTCAGGCCCTATCTTGTTCATCACTGAATATCCAGGGATTAGTAAGGCCTAACCCAGAGAAGTTTATATATATACACACGTGTTAAGTGAACGTACCTATTATAATTATTATTATTATTTTGCTGAGGAAGATTTTGCCCTGAGCTAACATCTGTGCCAATCTTCCTATATTTTTGATATGTGGGGCCCCTCCACAGCATGGCTGGTGAGTGGAGTAGGTCCGGACCTGGGATCTGAACCCTCAAACCCAGGTCCCAAAGTGGAGTGCACAGAACTTAAAGCACTAGGCCACAGCCAGGGCAAGATTTTCACATCTCCCTTATCCAACTTCAGAGAATTGATACAATTGCAATTATATTGTCTATAGCATGTTCCAGTCTGTAAAGTGCTTTCCCATACCGTGTCTCGTTTCCTTCTCACAACAATCTTTTGAGTTGGGCACAGAAAAGAATGGAATGCCTAATTTCTAATGAAACTAAAGCTTTGGGAGCTAAATTCCCATGCACAAGCTTGTACGTTTATTAAGTGGCATAGTATTCTTACTTCAGGGCATATACTCCGTCCACTATGTGACTTAAATAGACTTGTCTCTTTCTTCTTTATAAAAAAAAACGTAGAAAAACTTTTATATGGAGAAAAGTTCCTTGGATGAGAATGGGGTGTTTGGGTAGGAGGAAAGAGAGCTACGACATTTTGAAAGAACACTTAATCTAAAGCAAACTGTTGCTATTTCTACCAGCAAGAGCAGCTCTAAATTAAAGTAAATAAAGACAACATTTTCCTTAAAGGAAGAACGAGAAGTATAGATTTTGGATTTCTCCATGGACAGAAGTTTGTAGCTTTCACAGTGATGACAGCTTGTCTTGGTAAAATGACACTTTTTGGCTAAGAAAATGCACTTCTATTTTCATGAAAAAAATTAGCATAAAAATGTTGTATGTCGGGGCTGGCCTGGGGGCACAGTGGTTAAGGATGCACGTTCTGCTTCGGAGGCCCGGGTTCGCTGGTTCGGATCCTGGGTGCGGACTTGGAACCTACGTATAAAAAGTAGAGGAAGAAGGGCATGGATGTTAGCTCAGGGCTAATCTTCCCGGAAAAAAAAAAAAAAAAAGTTGTATGTCTCTCCAAATTTGGAAGCCATTTTGAAAATTGAGAAGGCAACAGGAATAGTAAGGGATACTAGAAATATAACTGTCAGAAGCCCGACTGGGAACTGGCTTGAACACCTGCTTCTCAGTCACTAGCAAGTGTTCTTATGTGACTGAAAGCAAACTGCTTCACCTCCAGGAGCATGTGAAGAAAATAGCCTTCACTAAATGATGCCTAAACTTTCAACCAATTCTTACATTCTAGGATTTTAACTCATGGAAAGCATTTATTGCATCAATGAGAAAACGTAGTTTTAATATTCGTGTTCATTTTCCATTACCGTTGTTTTGAAGAAAAGTTGGCAATGAAACTTAAATGCTTTCAAACCTAATAAATTTCAATCCTGTCTTTTAGTAAATCTTAGAAATGAAAGCATATTGGTAGGACTTCCTTTTACATAAAAACTTTAAAATTTTATTAGAAACAATTTGGAGAAGATTATATTCCGAAATTCACAATTATGAAGCTTGGGCATCTTCATTACAATTCCTTAGAAAGGTACTCTGAAAGTAAAGAAATGTAACGATAATATTAAAAGATCAAATTAACAGAGAATTTAGCTTCAACACACTTTCTGTACCACGGAACCTTCTTTAGGCACAGATTCATCCTGCGTCAATAAAAACCAGTGGGCGCTTGCGTTGATGGAACACAACAAGCTGTCATGAAGGAGAAGAACATCACCGTAACTCGTATGGAGGCCACACACAGTCTGCAACTTCTCTTGAACATTTTTTTCATTATTTTGCTCTGACATCCTCAGCCGAACACCTATACTCTAAAATCTCAAGATTCTGGAGGTGCTAGAGTTGTGCACGAATGTTCTCAGCAACTTTATTTCATTAAAAACTGGAAACATCATGAATGTCCATCAACAGATGAATAGATAAATTGTGTATCCCCACAAGGACATCCTACTCAGGAAAGAAAAAGAAAGTAAATGAACTATTGATACGTACAACTCAGAATAGTTATGCTGAATGAAAAAAAAAAAACAGCAAAAAATAGTACATAATGTATGATACCATTTATAAATGGTATTCATAAATATCATTATAAACGGCAAATAGTCTATGGTTACAGAAACCAGATCAGTGACTGCTTGAGTGTGACGGGTAAGAGCAGGAGGAAGAAATCACAAAGCGACAAGAGAAGACTTTTGGGGAGTGATGAACATGTTTATTATCTTAATTTTGGTAATGGCTCTATGGGTGTATACAAGTGTCAAATCTCATCAGTGTACACAGTAAATACATGCAGTTTATTGTATGCCAATTATACCTCAATAAAGCTGTTTAAAAAAAAAAAAGTCTGTGGTTGAATACAATGATCCAAAATGAGTTTCAAATATATTTATGTCATCGATAGTTAAGGTTATATACAGGGCGCACCCCTTTTGGGAAAAAATTTAGGACAGAATTCTAACTTTTGCTTTCCTTTTTAGCGTATACTTTGCATGATAAGTTCAAGGTTTTAAATGTACTACTGAATTTAATTCCTAAATGTAAATCAAAGAACTGAATGCTATATGTGATTTTCACTTTAGGATTTGAGCTTATTTTTATTGCTTTGGGGCATGTCATTCAAATTATTTTCACTGGTGCCACTGCATAAAGATTTCTATACTACCATGTCTCATTGGGGTTTGGGGGAGCTTGAGAGGCTGTTAGGGAGTAAATTGAGTGTTTATCCTTAATTTGGCCTTCTTCACAGGCTCGCACTTTGTACCCCAATTTTTGCTGTTCTTTTGTTCTGTAAATAAACTGTTGTTTTATCTCAGTCCTGGTAACTAGTGTCCTATTTTTCTTCCATGATACAAGTACCTTCTTACTACAAAAGCCAGATCTTGCAGATCAGATCTGACATTCTTCTTCTTCTTCTTCTTCTTTTTTTTTTTTGGTGAGGAAGATTGGCTCTGAGCTAACATCTGTGCCAATCTTCCTCTATTTTGTATGCAGGATGCCACCACAGCATGGCTTGGTGCATGGTGTGTAGGTCCACATCTGGGATCTGAACCCATGAACCCCAGGCCACCAAAGCAGAGCATGTGAACTTAACCACTACACCACTGGGCCAGCCCCATGACATCCTTTTAAGAGGCTAGCTTCCTTTGTCTGAACCACCTCACTAAGCAACTACCTTTTCCCCTCAACTTTATTGAAGTATAATTGACAAAATTGTATAAATTTAAAGTATACAACATGATGATTTGATATATGTATATATTGTGAAATAATTACCACAATAAAGTTAGTTAAAACGTATATTACCTCACATAGTTACCTTGCGTGTGTGTGTGTGTGTGTGTGTGTGTGTATGTGTGTGGTGAGAACATTTGAGATCTACTCTCTAAGCAAATTTCAAGTATATGATACAGTACTGTTAACTATAGTCAGCATGCAGCACATTAGATCCCAGGAATTTACTCATTTTATAACTGCAAGTTTGTATCCTTTGACCAACATCTCCCCATCTCCCCCAGCCCCCAGCCCCTGGGGACCACCTTTCTACTCTCTGTTTCCATGCGTTGACTCTAGGTTCATCTACATTGTTGCAAAAGGCAGGATTTTCTTCTTTTCTATGGCTGAATGATATTCATGTTTATATATATACACATACCCCCACATACATTTTCTTTATCCATTCATCTGTCGAGGGACACTTAGGTTATTTCCATGTGTTGGTTATTGTGAATAACGCTGCAATGAACATGGGAGTTCAGATATTCCTTTGAGATATTGCTTTCATTTCCTTCAGAGATACACCCAGAGGTGATTACTGGATCTCGTGCTAACCAGCCACGTTTAAGCTTGCAGTCGCCCAGTTGTTTTGGAGTCCCTGATGTGTTTTTACCCTCTGTAAGGTCACCACCTAGTTTGTGACTATTACTGATCCTTCTGAAGAGCTTTCAGTTCTCAGAATCTGTTCTGCCACAGTGCTGAGACCTGATTTTGACAACATAAGAAATGTAAATAATAATGTAATATAGTTTCCTATTTACAAAGCAGAAATTTCTAATGAGATTCTACAGCGCTGTGTGAAAAGGGCAACATATCACTTGCCAGGTATTGCCTTAATCCCAGAATAAATAACTTGAAAATATCGCTACTCCTGATATTGATTCATTTCCATGTTTTCAGAGTATTCCAGGGAGCTCCACTGAGGAGTAAATGGAACAATGTTCAAGGCAGTGATCTTCTCCTTTTTCTGACTTTTTGTTACCGATATCGTGTATTTCACTTAACTTCCAATTCTTCAGAATTTTCTAAGCAGATAAAATTATTTGCCTACACTCACCTGAGGGATACAGACTGCCTGCCTCTATGCATGACTCCTGGCTGGAGAAAACTGTAAGAAACCCTTACTGAACTGTATCTTTGGTTTAGTAAGTATCCAGATCCCCAGCTTGATGGTCCCTCAAAACCAACTATTATCTTCAATCACTTTTTCAGTTTCTCGAGTCCTTCTCGTCTTGATCATCCACCATCACCGCCACCACTCTTTGTGAGACTGATATGCCAGCTGACATTCTGATTCACCCATAGGTCAAGTGCAATTCAAGGGCGCTCCTAAAATACTGTCTTGCTATGTAATTTCTTGGCCCAGGACCCTCAAATTATTGCTTTGCTGTGGAGTGCCAGTCCAAACCTCAGTCCCCTAAATTTGAAAGCTGTGACACCCAAAGGGTGACACTGCAGACGACACTACTAATCTGGCATTGCAAAATCAGTCTGAGAAAACTGACTCAGAAATAACACTAAGCATACAGTTTCTAGAGTCAAACCTAAACTCTAGAAATTTAGATTCAGGATTTACTGATATAGTAGAGAAACTGTGTACCAAAAGAGGTTCTCTATCTGTGTCTAGATCAGAGGTTCTGAATTCCAGCTGCAAATAAGAATTACATAGAGAGCATCTTAGAAAGGGTGACACCTGGGCCCTGCCTCTGACTGACAGAAACTGAAGTATTAGGGATTATATGTAGTATTTACAGGATTTAAAATCCCCTCATTATTTCTGAATTGGGAATGACAGCTCTATAGCAATACTCACCTACTAACATACTGAGGTATAAAAAAATAAAGACATATGGGGCTGGCCCTGTGGCCGAGTGGTTAAGTTCGCGCGCTCCGCTGCAGGCGTCCCAGTGTTTCGTTGGTTCGAATCCTGGGTGTGGACATGGCACTGCTCGTCAGACCACGCTGGGGCAGCGTCCCACATGCCACAACTAGAAGAACCCACAACGAGAAATATACAACTATGTACTGGGGGGCTTTGGGGAGAAAAAGGAAAAAATAAAATCTTAAAAAAAAAAATTAAAAAAAAAATAAAGACACAAAAGGAAAGAATACTCAGATGCCACTATTCAATAATGAACACCCTGTGTCCTCAGGAACACTTCTTTCCTGAATTCCCACGCACTCCTCCACATGGTGAGGCACGTTGGACCCCTGAGGAGCTCCCTTCTTCATGAGAAAGGCTAGCGACTTGTTTCCCTTCCTGATTCTCTCCCCTGCCTCTCTTAGTTTTCCAAAGCCAAAGGAAGTACCTCTAATCTGAAGTCATCTTCATTCCCAAACTTTATCCCTAAAACAGTAACTCCAGAAAGAAGAAGAAAGAGAAGGAACCAGAGCAAGAGAGCGCAAGAGAGAAAGAGAGAGGAAGAATGAAAGAGAGACAGGGAGATCTACACACCTTCTGTCTTTTCATCAAAAGTCTGGCTTGTAGTCATCTATTGCGTGGCCTTCCTTTGTGACAGATCAACTCACTCAGGAGATTTGAGCGAAATGTGAGCAGGTGGCCAAAAGAAACATCCGGATGTAAATGCAGTTATCTTTTCCCGTTACTTTCATTGTTAGCTTGACAATATAAGGTCAAAAAGATACTTCATAAGGCACAAGATTCAGCTTGTTAATCTCCAAGTGGCATTTCCAAGACTTGCGGTGACAAACATACGTACCATCAAGTTCCACAGCTCCTTTGTTCTCTCTGTTGCTACACGACTTTGTGGTATTCTTATTGTGAGTTCCTCTGACTTCCTGCTTCTCCCCCTCAAGGCTCATTAATCTATTTTTCACAATTCCATTCTCTTTTCCAGTGTTCACCATGTGTTTGATTTTAGTCCTTCCCTCATCTGACACAACCCTAATAATCTCTTCCTTTACTTTTCACTTTCCTGTCAATTGCTTTCTTGAGTTTTAGCTATGAGGACACTGAAGTCCCATTTGACCAAATTGAACTTAGTAGAGCAAGATGAGGGAGCGTGTTATCAACAGTCAACCTGTGAACACTAGGCCCTCGGAACAAGCCACCAAAAGGCACACGTGTCCAGGATTTAGTGAATTTTTTTCTGAAAATGGGGCTTGAAACTGAGAGTAAGGTAACTTGGAACTCTGAAAATTCGCATGATTCCTGAGGGGACAGACCCATACAAGGTGGATTGAAAGAGCCTGCATCTCCCTAATGCCCCCTCCAATTTTCACCATTTGAACAATGTATAGTAAAAGAAAGCAACGAAATGGACAGTTCAGAAAGCTGTCCACTGTCCTGTCTCAAAGCGATATCATTGGAAGCATCTGACAAAAATGGAAAAAATGACGAGGGGATGGTAGCAGCATGAAGAACTCACGCGGAAGGGAGGAGAGCAGCCACATGAAGTAACTACAAGAAAACCCTGGTGGATGTATACCGAATAAAATAATATAGTCTATGAAATGTGGGTTCCATTTGTAATAGGCTAGTAAAGCTTAAGTGTTACAAAATAACTTCTAGGTCAGCTAGAGGAGTCAGAAACGATGTTAATCTTCCCCCACCTCCCCTCCAGAAGTATCACCTGAATTTAGCGCTCAATACCAGGCATTAAAATCAGAAAAGAGGCTGTATTAGGTGTAGGTAGATGTGGTAGCAGCAATTACGAAAATCTGTTGAGTGCTTACTTTACGCTTAGCACAGTTCGAAATGCTTTCAAAGAGTTGGGTCATTGAACTCAAACTACTTTGTGAGTGGGTACTATTATAGATAAGGAAACTGAGAAACAGAGGCGTTAAATAATCGCTCGTATTTCCCCAGCTAGCAAAGAGAAGATTTGAAATTTGGTCACAGACCACTGGCCCGAAGATGTAAGCACATTGCCACTGCCTATGCGCACCTTGTCCCCAGGCCTCACTTCTGGGCAGAATCCTCTGCAGATGCAGGCGCCTGCTGTGTTGGGATTGCTGTAGCTGACTGTGGGTGTAGTGTTAGGGGCGCTGCTTGTTCCATGACCCATCTGCTTTAAGTCTCTGCCAACGCACAAGACCAGGGAGAATTAAATGAGGGGTGAATCTCAGTGAAGACCTGAACAGGGATGATGTTCCAACAGCAGCCTCCTCCCCTCAGGGAGGGGTTCTGAGCTCCTCAATGTTCTCTCTACTTGTCTGCATCAGAGCAGGGCATAGCTTCTCGCTTCACTGTTTTTCCTAAAAATATTACATCAGAAATGGGGGGCTTATTTCTTTATCTAAAGACCCAGAAAATTAGTTATTGACTTAATTGCTGTATCTTGCTTACAGTGAAAATGATTACTAACCATTTAAAATTCCAACAAATTTTATGTTCAGTCCACTGAGGAAAAATTTTTTCTGAATGACAGCCTCAGAATTTTAAATTCTTCACCAAATTAAGCTGTTAAATACCTATTGCTTATTCCTTGAATATATGCACTCATAAATAGTATTCTGGGTGAAACACCTGATATATTAACACACCTAAGTGACATCATTATTTTAAAAATATCAAGAAAGTCACTAATTTCATTTATATTAACATATCTTCCATTATATTAAGATATGAACATATGTTAATACATCTTGCATTTCAACTGAATGACAACTATCAAAAAGATCATCCACTAAAAATAGCACATATGTGATTAAACGCATCTCAGAGTCATTTCACAACATCCACAATTACAGAAACTAAAATGAGAAAGGAAGTTTTGAGCCTTTTGGGTCATTCTACTGACTCTAATATTTTCCAATCTCATATAATCTAATCACAAATTAAATACCTTTACTGAAATCTCATTAAATAAATTGCTCTTCTGTATAATTATACGTCTAATTGCTATTACCTCTAGAAAACATTTTCTGTGTCTAAGTACATCAAATAGATATCAAACACTACCGTCTTTGCTTCCAATTAGTTTCAAAAGGAGGAAATTAAAAATAAGTTTGTCTTATTGAAATTAAAATGAAATAGCAATTAATAAATTACCTCTTAATAATTCATAATAAAATTGAGTTATTTTACTAATAAAGAAGTTGCAAGAATGGTAACCAAAATTATTCCATTTTTTGATTCAGAACGTGAAATATTTTCAAGGTTTACTTTACAATCTCAACCTGTGAGGGGTGTAGGTGATTATATTTTGGATGAATTTTTAAAAATTAACCTCTCCCTCTAAAGGAGAACTTTTTAAAAACCCATTTATGTCTTTAGATTAACCCACATGAAATTGCTGATATGACCCATAAAACATCACTTTCATACGACTCAATCTAACATGTTTATAACTGAAAACACATTATTTATGCCAACATTTTGAAGTTGTCTGATTTAACGACTATTTCCTACACATTATTTATGCCAACATTTTGAAGTTGTCTGATTTAACGACTATTTCCTATATCCTTCATTTTCTCTTGTTACATTATCTATTTTTGCTTTGATGTTTTTACTCCTCTGATAATTAATTCTGCTAATAGCTACATAAAAGTTTTTAATGTAATAGCGCTTGATGTGTAACCAGATTCTGTACAGTCCTCTAATTAGGAATCATTACTAGCTCCATTTGGCAGATGTGAAAGCTGAGGTAAAGAGGGACTGAGCCCACAGCTATTCAAATTGTAGAGTCATGATATAAACTCATAGTGCAGGTCCACAGCCTGTGCTCCTACTCCTCTGATTTTCTTTTTTAAGATACTCCTCTGAATTAGGGTGGTCTCTCAGTTTGTCATTGATGTCAGGATATCTGCTACTCCTCTTATAGTTTGAGCAATATTTTAATTTCTGGCCTTTATTCATTCATTCATTGCTGTTTCTTGGAGTCCGATCTTCACATGCAGTTTTCCACGCCTCCTTGCCTTGACTTTAGATATATGATGTCTCTCTGGGCCTCCTTCCTGCTCATAGGGAAGAAATCTGCCCCCTTAGGGAAAATACGAACCCATGAAATGCCATACAAGTTTCCTTTTATAGAATTGGCAATGTTTGCCCTTGGACTGCCCACCTCAGCCAATTTCCAAATGGCTCAAAGCATCTCTCTCACAACTCTTCTTTATTTCTGAAACTAGCCTGTCCAAAAGTCAGGGTATAAATGGATTTTGTCAAGACTTCTCACTTTTCACAGTCTATATTATTTTCTTGAGAATGGCTATTGATATTGAACCTTGCTAATTGCTTCAGTTTGCTGGATATCTGGTGCAACACTGACTATATTTCTAAGAGTAATGTAAATACTTTTTGCTATCTTTTAAATTTCCTATAATTTCTTTAGTTGACTTCTAGAAGGAGCTGGTGTACTAGTTGCCATCTTTTCAATAAGAAAAGAGTGGTCTACATGTGTGGTGTTCCCAGAACATCCCCTCTTATCTCTCTACATTTCGTAGAAGATATTCCGATATACCTATTTCCCAGATTGTTTGATTTAGCCTGATGTAAAACATTAAGCTCAAGGTCACCAATACCCTTTCCAAATAAATTTCCCCAAACCATTTAGCCCTCATGCCTCCAGTAGTTTCTTAAGCATAGTTCTTCTCACATACGGTATAATTTTATTCAGAAGTCACAATTAAATTCCTAGCACAATGCCTGGCACATAGGAAGTTCTCAATTTAAGACAATTTAATGCTCCTAGTACAGTACCTATTGTTTAGTAGGCATGAATGTGTTTGTTAGTTATTTTAATATGTGCCCAGACAGACAATCTCCATTCACAGTAAGACTCAGCACCCTGATTCTATTTGTCTACCATTACAAAATTATAATTTAAGTGGTTATTAGTGTAAATGCAGGTAAAATTTTGCTAATGAAAATAAGTCAAAAGTGGCAAAAGGATTTTATAACAGGAAAAAGTCTTATAGGGAAAATAAACAAGATTTCTACTTAAGTATTTTATTTATTTGCATCATTGATATAACAATTTTACTATGTTATCTGTATTTCCTGTTTATCTGTAATATTAGAATGTGCATGTATAGCAATGGATGAAACATTTTTAGAAGTTTATGAGCATGGCAGATGGTTGTGATATTAAAATAAACCAAAACAGGAACTTTTTTGACCAGATCTCCTCAATACGTAACCTTCAGTGTATCTACCTGACAAGACTCCCAACAACAAGCAATCTGGAAAACTTGACTGCCTTCTCTTTTTGACATTAAAATGCAGAGAAATAGAGTGGAGTGAGCACAGGCAATAGTTCTTGATCTTAGCTTTATGTCAAAACCCCTTGGCAGCTTTTCAAGCACGCATTTGGAGCTCCTGCCCCAGCATACTGAATCACAATTCCCAGGTACATAGTCCAGCATCTTAATTTCTTTTAAGCTCCAAATGTGTTTCTTATGTGTAGCCAGGAATGGGAACTTCTGAATGAAGTCTTTGAAATAGATCGTTCTGTAAGTCAGTCCTCGGTCTGTCATTTCTGTGCAATACAGCATATTTGAAAACCAATAGCATTAGCTCATACTTCAGAGGCTTGCTATAAGAATTAACAAACATAAAAATACCTGGATCATAATGGACATTTAATAAAAATATCTATTGTGTATGTATAAAGACACAAATATAGACAGACATAGATGTAGCTATAGACACAGATACAGATCTTGTTCCGTCTTGATTAACAACGGTGAAAGTGCCTCTTCGTTCCGGGCTCTAGGGCAATCAGTTGGCACAAGATACACCCTTTGCTCTCCTCAGTCTGTCTGTCACCAGACACAATTCTCAATATTTTCCTGTGTATTTGTTTTCAGTAAAGAACAGGCAGTGGTCTGATAGTGATAGAAGGCCAAAAGTAATTGCAGTTATTGGGCTCAGTTCCATAAGCATTTCTCACCACACGTTGTGGAATCATCCTGCAGTAGTAATTACGTTGAGGCCTTACTTCTGATTCCTGCCTGGCTCATTCAGCCACCAAGACTGCGCCAGCCAAGGAAGAATATCATGAACCAGATCACATCAGTGCCTTGTAAGTGTGGAGGAAGAGAATGTTGTAGAACTGTGTGATTCACTGGGTAACATTACTTGAAAAGGCGGAAGCTAGGGCACGGGCAGGGTTAACATACATCTTTAGATTCATGAGTAACCTTTAAGTGCTTAGTTTCAGGCTTCTAGACAGCAAATTAATTCATGTTAGATTAAGGATTTGAGTGAATGGAGCCATGTGCTTGTCTGGTGGAAGATTTTCAGAAATGGACAGATTCTATTCTTTATAGAATCAGTATTTATATCTCTCTCTAAAGTATGGAGATTGAAATACACCAAAAGCAAATATTCCAAAGGACCATTCTCGTAGAAAACTTGGACTAATTAGATGTTTATTAAAATATAATGGCAAAATATTCAACAATGGGGGGATGATTAATTAAATTATGCTATGACTCAATGACAATTTAACTCTTTGAATGAAAATTGTTCCTTACTTACCCCACAATGCTGACACTGCCTTCTTAGAGAGTTCAGATTACACATGACCCTTCGCCTCTACTTTTTTGCCATCCTTTATCATGGTATATTGCCTAGACTGCCTTCCTACTCCTTTCAGGACTGAAGCATTCATTCTTTCAGCTGCTGGAAGTACTGGTTGCTGAATGCTTTCTGACACGTCCCACTCTGGGGATTATTTATTAAATGATAGATATGGTGGTACAAAAGCTGGCTCCCTTGCCCCAATCCAGGACAGCTCTGAAGGGTTATGTTAGCTCCAGAGCTCCCCATAGGATGCTTAAGGCTTTGTTACAATTGCCTTGTAGTTCAAATTCTCCCTCTGCCCACTCAACTCCCCACGCATGTTGATCTGAAAGAACTCCCCGGTCCATTTCCTGAATGCAAATCCTTCTCTCAGACTCTGCTATCCAGGGAACGAGATCACCAAGTTGCCTGGAGTGGACACCTCAAACCAGCTGGACCAATGCAACTCTCTCTTCTCCAATTTTGGGATTCAGTGACTGGAACTTGGAAATCACGGCACAAATATTTTTTTCGGGTTTTTACAACATATATATCTTCATATTATAGCTTTACTTGTACTTTCACTTTTCAATAAATCAAATTTGAATTTAAACAATGTAGAGCCAATAATTTACGAGAATCATTAAGTAGAAACAAAAATTGGTTTATCTTAGTCCACCTCTATTCAACTTGAGGTCCTGGAATCAGGTTAGCTGGTTTGCTGTCATGAGCTTTTAACTGGTCTGTCTCAATTATTTTCCTTATCCCATCAAACTAATGCAGTGCTGAGACAGGGGCACCCTTTTAACACACACCACAAAACTTGTCAGCCCCAAAACTTGCAGTGGTCCCAAACTGCCCCAGGAGTAAGAAAATTAACTCTACATTATTCAATAATCTAGCCCCAACCTAACTCTTCTAACCTCTTATAGATTTTGGTCTGGTTTTGGTTTCTTACTAATGATTTTTCTTTTCTCCATTTCTATATTCATACTTTTTGCTTCTGCAAAATGTCTTTTTCTTATCGTCAATGGTGTGATCTACCTGTTAGGGTCCAGGTCAAATATCATTGTTTTTTGCAGTCTTACTGTGACCCCCTGGCCAGAGGGAACTTTGCTTATTTCAAGACCTGTATTTTATATTTATACTTCTCTTATCAGCTATAATGTTCTATTTTTATATCAAGACAGTGGAAACTATGTCTATTTATCTTTGCATTTCCACAGTGCCTTCTCATAGAAAGTGCTCAAAAACATTTTTAAATGAATCATAGAAAGCGAGAAGATAAAGGACAGCATAGCCTACTCAATGCAGAACTTTTTCTATCAACGTAGCATCCTTGAAAAAAATAGAATTGTTTCACCAAGTCAACACTATTTTTTATCTTTATTAACAAAAACTGCTTTTCTCTTGCTGACTAAACCTTATGTACTAAGTGAAAGCCATTAATAATATTTTTTCTTCAATACACTGCAGCAATCATTCATGAGGGAATAGCCCCAGCAATTTCTACTGCCCATGTCTTACACCATGAACTCAGATGCAGGTTTGAGGTGTCATTTTGCTGACAGTAAAATAAATCAATCAAAATAATTTATGTATTTGGAACTTACTTTGGCATTTCAACAATCCAATTGCAATTGAGCCAAATTATGAAACATCCAATTACTTGACAGAGGATATTATACCTTCAAAATTCAAGGAAATTTATATTTAACAACTTATATATTTCAATTCCTAAAGGAAAAGTGAAAGATGTCTCTCAGTTGCTGTTTCTGTAAAACTACAAAAACAAGGAGGAAAAAGAGGAACTTCAGCATTCTTTATTTGTCAGTTTTTGTCAATTGAATTTATTATTATTATTTGCTTAAGGAATCTCTTAGCATTCTTCTCACATTATCTCAGATTATTTATCCATAATGGGGTAGCTGGAAGGGAGATAGAGTGTCTAAATTTTAAAGAGACAGTAATAAATAGATAATACTACTTTATAGATTCTTTTTTTTTTAAGATTTTATTTTTTCCTTTTTCTCCCCAAAGGCCCCCAGTACATAGTTGTATATTTTTAGTTGTGGATCCTTCCAGTTGTGGCATGTGGGATGCCACTTCAGCATGCCTTGATGAGTGGTGCCATGTCCATGCCCAGGATCTGAACCAGTGAAACCCTGGCCCACTGAACTGGAGTGGGCAAACTTAACCACTAGGCCACAGGGACAGCCCTTATAGATTCTTCAAATTCACCTCTAAAAATAAAGGCATCCTGGGGCTGGCCCGTGGCCCGAGTGGTTAAGATCGTGCGCTCCGCTGCATCGGTCCAGGGTTTCGTCGGTTCGGATCCTTGGCGCGGAAATGGCACTGCTCATCAGGCCACAGTGAGGTGGCATCCCACATGCCACAACTAGAAGGACCCACAACTAAAAAAAATATACAACTATATACTGGATTTGGGGAGAAAAAACAGGGGAATAAAAAAGATTGGCAACAGTTGTTAGCTCAGGTGCCAATCTCAAAAAAATAAAAAATAAATAAATAAAGGCATCCTTTGTATTCAACCTACAAGTGGGAATAATTTATTGTGAGCCAAGCATGGTGCTAAGAATTTTCTATGATTATCTTACTTAAGCTTCGCAATTACCTTATAAAAGAGGTATACGTCTGGGTTAATCTAGTAGCATGGAGCACAGCTAAGTTTTCTACTCAGAAAATTCATTCCAAGGCACATATACTCAAACTTTGTGCAAGACTGTCTTTTGGGGAGCTAAAATATTTAAGAAAAATATGATTTGTACCCACGGTTTAAGAATTCTGGGTGATTTAAACAATCGATGTACTATCATTTCGTCAATATTATTACCTTGATTACCTTTAAATACATGAACATTATGTGAAGGAGTATACTTTATCTCAATACTAAGTGGGTTGATACTTAAATAAAAGAAGAATTGATTTGCTTTACACTATTTAGGTAAATCAATCAGAAATTTTCTTGAGCAAGAAAGAAAGTATTTTTGAGTGTGAAGCAAATCATTTACATCACTCATTTATATCAGTAACGCTTGAAAGGAAATACCCATACAAGCCTTTATGGGAATGAAAGTGTACAGTAGGTGGAGGGTTAATTAAATGCTTATAGTGTCCATGTTTGGAGTGCTGCTATGGGACACCTTAACGTTCACTATATTGACTTATGTGGTCACCAGAAAGAAGTTAAACTGAGGCCGCAGTAAGGTGAGATTTAAAGGGCAACTGCCATGGCCCTCTAGCCCCACCTTCTAGAGTGACCTCACATACAGGGAGTACATAGGGCTGTCAGTGTTTCCGTCACGCTTCTCTCTCACCTGGACTATTTCAACGGTCTCCTGAAGTCTTCTTCTCAGTCTTACTGTTTTCTCTTTTAGTCTATTCTTACCCAGTATTCAGAGTGGAATTCTAAAATGTAACTCAAGTCATGTAATTCTGCTCCTCTGTTCAAAACCCTCCATTGGGCCTTTTGCTTGCAGCTGTAAAAGAGTAGTTTACCTTGGACTAACCTTTCTACTGAAAACAAAAATAAAATATTCCCAAGAATATAAATGTTTTGTGGCAAGTCCTATACTTGCCATACTGTTTTTTCCCTTAAGATCACTTGCTACTTCTATTTGTGAGGCATAGAAACCAACCAGAAAGCACCATCCAAAAGCTGTGGCAGCCTCTCTGGGCTGGAGAGAGGAAAACTGGAGTTCAGAGCTACCAAGGAAGTCAAGAAAAATGGGTCAATATCTTAGACAATATAGAAGTGCCCAAAGTATGTCCAATATTCTCTGTGCAATTTTCCATTTCCGGCTCCTTAGCTGTGCAGGCAGCTGGTGACAGACTTTAATATTTGTTAAGGAAATTGGATCTATTTCTAAAAGAAAAATCCGGTAAAGCAAACTCTAGACCCAGATGGCTTCTGCACTGAGTCATTTTCATTGTGCTGCCCTCTTCCACGCTATAGAAATGAGCCACTGAAAAGTGGCTGAACAGCCAGGGATGATGTTTTCCACAACCATATGACCATGTCACCTTCCTTCCTAGCTCAGCACCTAATAACCTTGTATCGGGCCCATTTATTATTAATGAGATAAACAACTATGTTCCCTCATATAACGTTCATCTATTTACAGATACATCCCATTGGCTGGATTTTACACTGGAAAAGATCAATACAAAGATGCGTCTTGGGAAACGACTCTGTGTCAGATATACAGACTTGAGCTTATTCTAAAGCAAGGAGAACTGAGATCAAAGTGGTGGCAATCCATAGATCAGTGTTTCTGAAAGGACAGTAGGCATGAAAGGATGGGCAGCAGGCACTGGAGAGAAGAAAGATACATCTTCAGGAGCAGGAGATATGGAAGAGACAGATAGGAAAATACAGAAAAAACCAGCGGTGGGAAGAAAGGAGGTAAAAGGTGTCAAACTGGGGCCGACCCTGTGGCCAAGTGATTCAGTTCATGCATTCCGCTTCTGTGGCCCGGGGTTTCGCTGGTGGGGATCCTAGGCATGGACATGGCACCGTTCATCAAGCCATGCTGAGGCAGTGTCCCACATAGAGGAGTCAGAAACCTGCAACTAGAATATACAGCTACATACTGGGGGGCTTTGGGGAGAAGAAGAAGGAAAAAAAAACATTGGCAACAGATGTTAGCTCAGGTGCCAATCTTTAAAAAAAAAATTAAAAATAAAAATAAAAGGTCTCACACTTTGTAGTAAAGTAGGAGGCAAAGCCATTTGCTAAAGTCAAGAGTAGGTTATGAGGCTGCGACTGAGCAGCCTGGTGAAGACTTGGGACAGATATTACAGTAAATAAGATAGAATATTAAATAGACATAAATAAAAGAAGTAGTAAATAATGATGCAGGCTCAGACGAAGCTAAATAGCCACACCTGCTAAAACTAAAGAATAGTCACGAACCAGGAAAATCAAGAGAAAAGAAACTGGCAACACCAACTCATTATCAATGAGAGCCTGAGAGAGGTGGGGGCAGAGGGAATTTCAAAGTCTCTGGAACACTGGCCCACAGAGCATTAGGCACATGCATTCTACAGCATAAAAAAACAAAAGCGCTATATCTGGTCTTTGAAGGATTTTAAAACTATTTAAGGGCACAAGACTTACATACATTGTATTAAAAGGAGAATTCAGCTGAAAATATATGAATAAGTGTCCTTATTGTAAATCTCAAACAAAATGCTTTGGGGAATAATTAAGGTGGATGGGCTTGCCTAGAACATGTTTCTCGAAGAAGGTGAATTTCAAGCAGAGATTTGGAAAAGAGGAGACAGGTAGGCAAAAGGAAGATTCCAGGCTGGCAGAGGGATAGAGGAAACTCTGACATCAGAAGGAATCATCAGAGCTCTGGGAGAGTTGGCTTCAAGCTTTCCTGAGGCCCCGTTTGCAGCATTCTGCCGGGCAGGAGACGAGCCAGGGTCAAGGAGAAAGAGGAAGAAGACAAAATCACGCCATTTGCAATAACATGGGTGGGCCCTGAGGGTATTATACTAAGTGAAATAAACCAGACAGAGAAAGACGAACACTGTATGATTTCACTTATATGTGGAAGATAAAGAAACACATGGACAAAGGGAACAGATTAGTGGTTACCAGAAGGGAAGCGTGTGGAGGGAGAGTGAAAGGGGTAAAGGGGCACATATGTATGGTGACCGATGAAAACTAGACTGTTGGTAGTGAACACGATGCAGTCTATACAGAAACTGAAAAGTAATAAAGTACACCTGAAATTTACAGTGTTATAAGCCAATATGACCTCGATAAAATAATCTAAAAAGAAAGAGGAAGAAAAAGAGGAGGTACGTATCTCTGTTCAACTCCCGAGGGCAGCGCAGTTAGCACCCTCATCTACAAGAATGGAAAAGCTTTATCTACGTTAGAAACAAATCATTCCTATCAGAGAAATGCCTCAGCTGCCTACACGAAATGATTTATCCTTGTCCAAACTGGCTGTCTGTTTAGTGCAGCTGTGGAGACTGAACGGCGCTCACGACAACCACCCACCTCCTTCTCTGCCACCCAGCCCCCACCGCCCCAAAAAAGTGAAGATAAGAAGAGTCAAAACCTTGTTCATTTTCCAAAAGTCCTAGAAGCACTGTCCTATCGGAAATCAGAGGGCGGCAGGAACTCACCCTTCCCGAAAGGCAATTTTACATTCATTTCAGTCATTGCCTGTAATTGGGTTTAACTGCGGAAAATCCTTCAGTTGACCTACAGTCAATCTTTTACTTTTTCTTTAATACAATTGCTCAGAAAGTAAACCAGACCATCTGAATTGCTGGAATGAGAGCAAAGTTTCAAAAAAAAAAATCAGAAGCACAAACAAGCAGAAAAGTGTCAAAGCCATCTGTTTGGGGAATATCAGAACTGATGCAGGTAAATAATTAAAGCAGTTTATGTGGCCTTTTTTTCCATACAAAAAGAAAATTTCAGGACTACATGGTATAAACGTAGCACATATGGAAACTAATTAAAACCCTGTCAAAGGAAGCTTGTCATCTCTTATACTTCAGTAAGTGAACAAGAAAATAGGACAAGATAGCTACAGAAATGGGCAAAATAATTTGCTTTTAAATTTGTCATTATTTAAGAGAAACAAATCTCATGAACTTGAGTTGCTTATCCTAGGAATGTTACTGCTGATTTGATCAGAAGTAAATTCAAGTTTGGACTAAGTTAATGCAGAATAGTTCTAAGTTATAGAAGGATTTGAACATGCTATCACACGGCATCTGAAGTTCATATGGTCAAATCATTGCATTAACTTAAAACAAAACAAAACGAAACGTGCAAACAAAAAGCCAAGGGCTCTCATTCCAGAGGTGTATGAAAAAAAGATAAAGTGGCTCTGAATTGAGATTCAGGTCAACCAAGTTCAATTTTTAACTCACTAGGTGTTTTGGTTACGTGGTCTGTCAAGACTTGCCATTATCACCAATCCGTGACCCTCAATGGGGTATTCTACTTGTATGTTCCGTTCCACTTCCATGGTCCCCTGGAGATTTGGTGCACACAGTTAAATACATTTCATTGAATTGAGTTTAACAAGGTGTAAATTCCTAATACCCAGCATCTCCATATCTTACAAACCATCCCCCAACCTTACACATAGACTCTCTCTTCCTCCTTTGTTTTAGGATTTAGATGTCTCTCGTGGATTCTTAAAGACAAACCTGTGAATAATTATTCTCACCTTTCTCCCTGGGCATTCCCTAATTAGAGTCAAACTGAGAAAGAATATTATTAGACCCCCTACCAGGTGTTTTATATGTATGATCATGTGTTATCCTAAGAATAGCCCTGCGAGGTATGAAATATTATTATTCCAGTTTAACAGACAAGACAATGATGATTGAGAGAAAACCTGACTTGTCAGAAGTCACAGAGAAGAAAGTGACATAACTGGTACCCTATGTGTCTTCCTAAAAACTCTATGTGTCTTTCTGAAATTCCTAGATAGGAAAGCACTATGTTATACTGTCTAATTTTAAAAGAAATGACTTGATACAATTGGGAGGGTCCTCATTTGTGACAAGAGCTTACCTTAAGATCAACAACCCTTGCCCAGAATCTGGAGCTGTATTTGCTTTTGGAAGTAAGTCTTTTGGTCTTAAGTGGGTCTGAAATATTTCTTATGGAACAACTTGTAAAATAAATGAAAGGAAGAACGTATAACTAATGAAAGCATCTGGGAAGGGAATTTGGTTGCCAAGTTGGAATGTTAAAAGTTACTGACAGTAAAAATTACAATATTTTTTTTTTAACACAACCTAACAGGTATTTCAAATACTGGTATAAAAGCAATCTTAGTTTGTTTGGACTCATACAAAATAGGATGATAGGAAATCATTATACACTTATATACCCTCCTGTTTGTCACATTGCAAGACTCTCCATAAAAAATATTTTCACACTCTCATTTGGTAAGCTATCTCATTTTGGGATTATTCTAAGAAACCAATTTTGTTTCCTTTTTCTTCCCAACTATAAATCTACATGGATGAACAAAGTTCTTTTAATCTTGCTTAGTCTAATTAGAGCATTATTTAGCACTGTGTGAGTTTTTAAAAATTTATAAGTTCAAAGTGTGTGTACCTTCTTTTTCCCTCCTTAATTCTACATTCTATAAGTATCTCCCCTAAGTGAACACAGGCTGAAAAATTTCACAATGCAAGACACTTAGATGCCATTATGTGATTTTCTGTGGTGCCAAGGAGAGTTGCCACTTGCACACGTAGATCACTAGAGCTATCAAGATTCAGAGGTGACCTTTTGGTCCAGGTGGTCAGAACTGATAAGATCAGGATGCTAAGTCTGAGCCTTACTTTGCTTTAGGTCCCTAGCAGTGTTCACCATAGTGCTCGGCTCACTCAGGAAATATTTATTGAATTAATGAATGAAGCAATGTATGCTGTAGGAGAGCTGATAGCTTTGCATACGGCAGTAGCTTTTTTCTTTTCTTTTCTCAATGAGAACATACTGGAGTCAGGGAATTGTCTCTCCATTATGGAAAAATCCTAACCAAAGAAAACAGGGATCCACCTCAGCTTTTGGACTCTGAGAGGAATATTGCCAGCACCTTCTGATTGTAAAAGGGACTGTAAAATACATTCAATTGCCTCTTAACCTCTTATGCAGACTAAATAATCTTCACTGTCAGTGGACACCTCACTCTTAGTGCCATGATAGTTGGGTTAATCAGAGTCAGAGGATACTCAGGATTGGATATACAAGCAAAGCTGTCATGTAGAGAAATCACAAGTCAGGAAAACGGGGGAAGCTGTGAAATTGGTGAAGCAAAGGAATCAAGACTAAGCAGTCAGCAGCAAAGATAATGGAAATCATAATCAGGGTGAAAACAAGACTGGGAGGTTAGACACAGGTTTGCACTGGTGGGAGGAGCTCACTTTAGTGCCTTTATATCCAGCAGCTACTGGTGATGCTTCCTCCTGCTCTACCTGACTCTCACTCAGAATTCAACATCCTAGGGTTCAGCTCGCTTCCTACACAAACCTTCATATCGATTTTCAAGTCGTCCCTTTCAACATTTTACTATTTCTTAGTTTTATTCTTCCACTTTTTGTTTTCAGAATTATTCTCTTAGACAAGATTGCTTTTTCACAAAGGAAATATAAAGAAATAAATAGCTTACACTGCTTTTGGTTGAAAATCCCTTTCGAATTGCTCTTTCTGATCCCCATCAAGGCAGCTGTTGAACACTTCCCAGTGAGTTTCTATAAGACCCTGGTCAGTTTCTTTCACTCAGACATGACTATCTTACTCTTGATCTCTTTTCTCCAACTTTTGGAACTGAACGTGTTAGCTTAGATAAATGATTTGTCATTTTTCTATCTTACTTTTCATGACCGTTGATGTGACAGATACCAGAATAGAATCCTTCTTTTCATTTTCTACATTATGCTGATAAAGAGGGCAGAAAATACTGTCTTTAAATGGAATCCAATGTCTCCTGAGTATTCATGACTTAAAATGGCTGACACTGGCAAAGATTACAGAGTGAAGAGCCCTGATGATAGGTCTATAATAAAAATGAGGTTTTACCAGAGAAGACATTCTGCTTGCCTTGCTTCCTTCATCTGACATCTAATCAAACTGGAACCAGATTATACCAGGAAAAATTGTATTTGTAGCACTGAATGCCATTCGTTTCTATAGGCTGAAAAGTGGTCATGATTCCTGGCTGGCCACATCTTTTTCTTTGCAGGGTAAATTATCCCACTCATAATGTACCTTCTAGGAAATTAACACCATAAATAATACTTGGGTGTTCATACGGCTATTGTCCAAGTAATGATTAAGAAACAAAACTTTCCATCGACTTGAAGATTATATAAAGGTTGAGAAAATGAAAGTTTCTCTTTGTTGAGACTTCCACTACGTAAAGGGCCTAAGAAACATACTTTATATTTCCTATACATGTTTAACATGATTCTTTATTTTTCAAAAGCAATGCTAGCATAAAAAACAAATTTAATGTACTGAGACCTTATTAGTTACACTGCCAGTGATAATACAACTAATACTTTATATTTTGATATTTCTGAGTTTGTAGAAATTTTCCCATGCCTCATTTGAATCTCACAAAAACTGTGAAATTGGCTGCATTTTTAAGGGAGAAAAAAATTCCTAAAACTTATTGAATCTTTACTTTGTGTTGGCATATTTTGGGTACTTGCAAGTATATTACCTTTAATCCTTAAAACAATCTGGCAGGGTAAATTTATAGATTAAGAAAATGAGGCTTGAAGAGATTAAGTAATTTTTTCCTGAACACATGGCGAGTAAATGAAATTCATTCATTCATCTATCCAACTCTCTACGCATGATTGCCCTAGGATACGTTTGATTTATCTCAAACTTTACATGTCCAAGCTGAATCGTTTATTGTCACTCTTAAATCTGCTTCTCTTTGTTTTCTACTTCTCAGTAAATGGCAACACCATCCTCCCAAATTGCGCAAGCCAAAAATATTGGAATCATAAATATATTCTTTTATTTTCCCTCATTCCACATCAAATTCATCAGCAAATGATATTAGTTCTACCTTATTTCTCCTGAATCGAACCACTTACCATTTCTACTTTAATCATTTTGCTCTTACCTTTATCATCATTCACCAGGACCATTTTAAATAGCCTCCCTAGTGGTCTCTAATTCCATACTAACTCCTTCTACAGCCTACTCTTTGTCAAGCAGCCACAGTGTTCTTTTGAAAAAGTAAATCAGATTATGTCACTTTTGTCCTCATAACCCTGCAACAGCTTACTATTTCACTAGAAGTCCTAAGCATGGTCTTAAAAGCCCTACTCAATCTGTCACCTGCTGTTCTCTTCCCCTCTCTCACATGTCCCAATCCATGTGCACCGGCCTTCCTGCTTCATACCATTTGAAAAATCCTTCTTTCTGGATTGCTCTTCTCTTAGCTATCCACTATGGCACCTCATTTCATTCAGGTCTCTGATCAGATGCAATCTTAACAAAAAACTTTATTTAAAATAGCATACCAGTTATTCTTCCCTTTTCTGGTTTAATTTTCTCCTTAGCACATTATCAACTAATAGGAATTTATCTTGTTTTATGATCAATCTCACGCTACTAGCATGGCATCTCCAAGAGAGTAACAGCATTGTTTTGGCTCACTGCTGTGTCTCTAGCACAGAAAACAGTGTCTGGAGTACAGTAAGCACTCAATAAACATTTGAAACATTCACACATTCAGTAAATATTTTTTAAGTCTCATAAATGTGTTAAACACCATCTTCTGAAAGATTTAAATGTAGTGGGAAAAAATTAACGTTGATTATGTAGTTGCAAGAGCACTGAGTGGCGAAGTCAAGACTTGCACAGCGGTACAGGAGCAGGCAACAAGTGGGCAGAACCTACACTGGGGTATCTGGGAGGAAGGTCTCCTCGATTGACGAGGGGTGTCACTTAGATAGGCAGGCAGGGAGAAGCAAAGGAAGAGACTTCGAAGAGATGGAACAGCAGGTGCAAAGGCTGCCAAAGATGGTGAACACAAGCAAAGTTCATGTGAAAAAGTTAAAGAACGTTTAAATGGAACAGTTAGGCACATTAAGCAAAGGGAGAAGAATGGAAAGTAAAGTCGAGAAGACTTGCTTCATGCATTAATCTTCTTCCTAAACTGAGCTAGAATCTACATAGACTAGAGCTTTTTCAAAGGTCGGTCTAAAATATGAAGATTGGATTAAAATATAAAGTGCGGATATGGAAATATCATTTAGGAAGCAATGGCAATAATAAAGTTTGGTAGCAGTGAACATGGGAAAAACAATGGGATTCTACACGTGCCGAAACGGCACGTTTTGGGGTAGCATATTCTGCTCGCCTTCAAAGTGTGTGGTCGGGAGTCTTAGCATTCACTTTTTAATACCAGGTCATAGGGCTCCTGAATTTAGGGCCACTTCTTGCTTTGTGTCTCTGTTCCCTCCCTGAAAACAGCAATGGATTCTAAAGAAATACTCTTGATTAAAACAATAGCTTTATTTGAGATAATAAAGAAGTTCTGTGGACGGATGGTGGTGAGGGTTGTACAACAATGTGAATGTGCTTAATGTCATTGAACCGTACACTTAAAAAAGGTTAAAATGGTAAATTTTAGGTTATGCATATTTTACCACAATAAAAAAGTAAATTAAAATATAGGAGGAAGAAAAAACAGAATAAAGCACTAGAAATATTTTTTTTAAATCAGTATTTAGTTTTTCTTAGAATTGGGGAGTAAGAGGCTATGGAGTAAGCATGATTCGTAGATTTCTAGTTAAACAGTTAGATGTGGCTGATTTTGAGATGATTTTGATATATAAGAGGAAATGTCAAGTAAGCAGTCAGATAGGAAATCTGAAGCTCAGAAAAGAAGGCTGAAAATAAGAATCTGGGAATTGTTGGCATGGAGGTGGCAACTGAAGCCTTAGGAACGAATGGTATAGCTCTGGAAGAGGATGTAGGACCCACAGTGAATCCTGAGCAAACTCAACCTCTAACAGGAAAGTAGAGAAGGAGAAGAAATGGAAACCAAGAGAATATTTAACTGAAGAAGAATGTTTCAAGGAGGGACAAGTTAGGTAAAACTAGGCTGAGAGGCCATAAAAGATAATATCTAAGAAGTATCTTTTCATTCAGTGACTAAAGGGAATATTAACGATTTTAATAAAAGCACTTTAAGTAGAGTAATAAAAGTCTAAAATGGAATGGGGCGGGAAGCGAAAAAATGAAGGAAGGGCAATTTAGGGTACCTCTCAAGAGCTTGTTATGAAAGGGAACTGGGCAGCCACTGGATTACTAGAGGGAGTGAAGGGGGCACTTACTTTTCCCTGATGGGAGAGAGTTAAGCGTGTGTAAAGTTCATGTAAGAGTGCCTGTAGAAAGACAAAGTTTCAGATAAAAAGAGAGTGCTTTGGATTGATCCTCAAGATGCTGGAAAACAGAATCAGATCCAGGTCACAGCTGACCTCTGAAGGAAGACCACCTTCCTCCTTAACACAAGAGGAAAGAATGTTCTCTTAGAACTAGGCACTAAACCAAGAAGGTTGTTTTTTTGTTTCTCACAAACCCATTGTTTTTTTTTTTTTTTTTTTTGATGAGGAAGATTGTCCCTGAGCTAACATCTGTGCCAATCTTCCACTATTTTGTATGTGGGATGTCTCCCCAGCATAGTTTGCTGAGCAGTGTGTAGGTCTGTGCCCAAGATCTGAACCCACTAACCCTGGGCCACCAAAGCAGAGCACGCAAACTTAACCACCACGCCGCCCGGTTGGCCCTCCCATGGCTATTTTTATATCATAATCAGCATTTTCTCTGAGAAAAATATTCTGTGATACCCAAATTGATTTTTAAAAAATACTTAGAATTTTACCAAAATATTTTACTTGGCTAGTATTGAGGCAGCCCCTGTTCGACTCGCCCTTCTGGATGTCTGCTACTTTAATTCCAGACACACAGGGCGCTTGTTCCCTGAACGGGCCACCTCTTCCCGAGTCCTGGTGTCTATTTCCTTTGCCAAACCAAATCTGGATTGCCTTCGTGCCACGCTGAGAGTTTGTTGCTAGGGATGCAAAAAGGAAGAAAATACAATCTGGTGGAGATTCTGAAAGAGAAACATAAATAGATGATTATAACCCAGTGTGTAAAATGCTAGAATGAGGGAAGTATTTTCACGATAACAGCCCATATTATTAAGAAATGAGCTCCTGAAGTATGGAACATGTCTCATTTATCTTTGCAACCTTTTTAGCACAATAACTATTATGTATATCCAAAGAATTCAAAAATACTTATTGAACTAATGAATAATTGAAAACAGTGGTACAAGCTCTGTTTACGGATAGTGTCATTAACGCAGTAAAAGAGCTTAAAGGTTTTTGTCACCATTCTATTTTGGTTTTTTTGAGTTATCAATAATTCCCAGGTAAGGACTACTAAGAAGACTAATTTGGCTAAGAAGGTGATGGATTCGAGTGCTCAAAATCAATGCAGTCCATGTACCTTTACCAAGACTATGCCTTTGATTTTAATCCCAAATACATGGCTTCTGTCTACATTGTGGTACTCATCTACTTCTCTAAAATGACAGTGCATTTTAAAGGCTAACAATAGAGATCAGAGTATTTTTAAATACTAATAGTCATGCTGCATTTAAAAATGTATACCTACTATTAATTTTGAAATACTAATGTTTTTGTTGTGTACTGAGGTAGTTTATAATTCCAGAAATAACTTGATAAAAACTTCATTTCTCCTACAGGCTCATCTGCAACTCAGACTTATAGAGCATTTATATTTAGAGACAGAGAGAAGGCAATGCCTTGTATAAAATCCCTATGTTTAAATTACCATTTCAAAGTATTTAGAGAAACAGACTTGATCATTGTTTTTACTCCAAAGGATTGATGAAATTGGATGGATGATAATATTGATTCATTGAGTTCTAATTATACTTCTGATTTTAAGGTGGAAGCTCCTAGATGGTAGAATTTTCTCTATGTTGAGTTAAGCAAGATACACAAGGTAAAGAATACTATATATAATTAATAAAATGTACAATAAAATGTTGTTGAACATAGTCTTCAGATGTAATTTCATGCTTATGTGGACTTTTTTTTTTTTGCTGAGGAAGATCTCCCTGAGCTAACATCTGTTGCCAATCTTCCTCTTTTTGCTTGAGGAAGATTTTCCCTGAGCAACATCTGTGCCAATCTTCCTCTATTTTGTACGTGGGTCACTGCCACAGCATGGCCATGGACGAGTGATGTAGCTCCAGACCTGGGAACCAAACCCAGGCCACTGAAGCAGGGTGTGCTGAACTTAACCACTAGGCTACGGTGTTGGCCCCATGCTTATGTGGACTTTTACCACTGTACAGTTTTCTTTGAAACAAGGGCTTGACACAACATCTCTGCTGGTGATTTTTGCATTTTAGGCCAGCAGCAGCAAGAAAGCACAAATAATAGAGAATCTTTAACTCAAAATTATCTCCTTAGTTATTTTTTTATTTCTTTTGGCTTTATATTTTAGGCACTGAGAAACAATATAGCAATATGCTTGAAGGAAGATTCTAGAAACTAACTGCTTGGGTTCAAATTCCAGCTCTGCCACTTATTCTCTCATCTTCAATAAATTTTCCAACCTCTCTGTGTTTTGGCTTCCTCACCTGTAAAATAGGGATAATAATTTTCCATGCCAATGGTAATTAGAAGAATTAAATAAATTAATGAATGAGAAACACAGGAAGAGTGCCAGGTGCACAGGAGGCACTCAACATGCCTGAGATGTATTATCACTTTGGCCTTTGAGCATATGGCTTTGGACTATTCTGAGCACTTTACCTCAATCTTCTTGGTTTGATTGTAGCAATTCCAGTACATGGTTAACAGACAATCAATACTAGGTTCAACTTAGAAATATAAATAAACAAGCACACACAAAAATAAAGTTGAAGAAAATGTATTGGAAACTTTTGCCTAATAGTTGACACAACAATAGTCTCATGGGCACACCTGCCGCTATAATATGTTTAGAGAACAAAACTATATAAGATCTTTGAATTGCAATTTCCACTATTTCAAATTACAAATTATTTCGTCTCTGACACTTGTCACATTCTATGTATTATGTTGTATTAGGCCATTATCATAGACTGCCAAGTAGAAAGCAAAATACTCAATTATTTTTTTTCCAAAGGATCATAGCAAAGTAAATATTTGCCATTTTCAGAGTAAAATGTGTATCTCACTGGACAGCAAGGAGGGCAAGAGGACTAACAAACTGACCATTCAATCTGTGTAGTTAGAAAAGGATACTTAAAAAAGGAAAACGATATGAATTTAAAGAATTGAAAAAAACTTAGTCAAACTTTCATAAACTTGATGGTAGATTTATTTTTCTCTTTGTGCCTTTAGGAATAATCATCATAATTTACACTTCTTTTGGAAAACTAACACTGGTCCAGGCACAGTGCTAACCACTTTCCATTAATTATCTTTTTTGGCCCTCAGTATAACAATCTTGTATGGTACTACTGTCATCCTTCACTGAATTAATGACGCACCCAAAGCTCAGAGAAGCTAAGAGACTTGGCCAAGATAACCCAGCTAATAAATAGCTAATAAGAAGATAAGATGAAAGTCTAAGTGGTCTGTCTCTAGGACCTGTGCTTGTAAACTTTACGCTATATTACCTCTGTATCTATTAACAATATTCAAACCTCAACATTTTCTTTAACATAAAATTATTTTTATTCTGATATTCTGAATAAAAGTCTTGATTTAAGTACAGAGATTTCACATTCTTCAGTATATAGGATCTGAAGCCAGACAAACTGAATTCAAATCCTAGCTTTGCTACTGAACAGCTTTTTGATCTTTGGGAGTTTATCTAAAGTTTATGAGCTGCAGTTTGCTCATCTGTAAAATAAGTATAATAATGGTGCTTCCTACAGTTATTGTAAATTTTAAGTGAGTTAATATATGTAAATCATGTAGATCGATGCTTGGAAAAAAGAAAATATTCAATTAATATTAGCTGTTATTAGTCAAAAGTAAGAGGTTGGGCTCAAATGTTATTGTATTAATTAAAATTAGGTTTGCCTGTGTTAGTGGTAGGAAACTTGAAATGACAGTGACTTTAAAAATACAAGAGCTCACTTCTATTTCATGTAAAAGTTTGGAAATAATCATTTTGGGGCTGGTGTGTGTTCTGAGTCAGGAATCCAGCTTTTTCCATCTTGTTATTCTGCCGAGTATGCTGTCCATCCCTTCAGTCAACTCATGGTCAACTTTGGCTTGACTGTATCCAGGCTTTCAAGTCAGCAAGAAAGGGAAAGTCTAAAAAACAAAGGGCTAAAAGGTGTAGACTGACTACCTCTTAAAGAAGGTTCCCAGAAACTGATGCATGTAAGTTGATCTGACATCCCTTTTGTCAGAACGTGTCGACAAAGCCACCACTAACAGCAAGGGAAGGCGTGAAACAGCCTTACTCCAGTCATATAAGAAGGGACAAACATTTGGGGCGGGGTGGGGGGGGAGCCTGTCTAGATCTTTCTTAAAGAGTTAAGAAATGAAGTGTGGGTTTGAAATTTGTTTCCATAATGGCTGGAAACTTCTTTTCTCTGATATATCACTTTTCCTAATAGAGGATTTCTTACAAAGTATTAGATGTCATCTTTATCCTCTTTTAAATTTTTAATTACATCCTCTGCCATAGTTATACATTTTCCTGTTATTTTCTCTCTGCTTTTTTTTAAAAAGTGGAAAAAGCAAGAGTTATCAGTCTGAGAAGGGCACACAGCACGACGATAGCAACGTTTCTGGGATAACACATATGGAGAACCATTAACCTCTTTACTTTCTTAATCTCTTGTTCTCAAAAGTAGGTTTATTTTATGAAACAACTCATATTTTTGCTACACGTAAATATTTTTGGAGAAATATAGGAAACTAATTAATATTTTTCAATAACCACTGCATGTCCTGTTGAAGCTTTTAGATAGATCACCAAAATGATGGACAAAATACTGACTTTTTAAGCTAATGTTGTTTCTTGATCCATTTAAAAGATCAAACTTTTGTTTTTGGTCAATAAAACTGTGTAAATTGTATAGTTCATTGGCAATCTCTAAAAATTATGTTTCTTACGTTTCAAACTTTATGTTGGTCTATATTCGGAAACGTATAGAAAGGAGGGGAAAAGAGTGACTTTAGAGTTGAGAGACCTGACAAACGCTGCCATAGCCCGGCGATTCAAGTCAACAACAGTGATAAATCATATTGACAGTATATACCCTTGATATGTTGTGATGAAGGCAGCATTTGTCTCTGTAGTTTTCCTCCCCAAAACCCATAACTCCAGTCTAATCCTGAGTAAAACATCAGACAAATCCCACTTGAAACACATTTACAAAATATCCAACCAGTCCTCCTCGACTGTCAAGGTCATCAAAAAGAAGGAAAATCTAGGAAATTGTCACAGTCAAGAGGAACCTAAAGAGACATGAGAACTAAATGTAATGTGGTCTCCTGGATGGGATCCTGGAACAGAAAAAGAGCATTAGGGAAAACGTAGGGAAATCTGAATACAGAATGGACTTTAGTTAACAAAACTAGATCAATATGATTCGTTACTTGTGACAAATGTACCATACTAATGTCAGATGTTAATAGCAATGGAAACTTGGTGTAGAGGTATGTAGGAGTTCTCTGTACTATCCTTGCAAATTTTCTATAAATCTAAAACTATTCTAAAATAAAAAGTTTATTTAGAAAGTCAATATTATTTTGTAATTACAATTACCCTTTATAAAAATACAGGTGCTATTTCTCCTTTTAAAATAGTACCAGCTTTAAACTCAGACAACTCTCCAGAAAATAGTCAAGAGAATGCCATTTTTACAAATAAAAACATTGGTCATGCAAATGATGCAAAAATCATAAAAATATATTAGTTTTGGAAATGCCAGAAATCTGTGCAATATTTCTGCTGCTCATCTAGAGGCAACCTGAGAAGTAAAAGAAATCCAGAATCCTCTTGGCCCTAAATTATTCTTGGTCATTATAGTTAAAGGACATTCTAAAAGTCACTCAAGATAGTGTGCAGGTATCTTGCCTACCGACGTCTCTTGATAGAAAGAACTTTAACTGATCATAGAACAACTACCTTTGACATCTAATTACCTGTTAGAATCTGCCTATCTAGAATTGAAAAGATTTCTTGTTGGTTTATTTGTTCGTTTTACCTTCCCCAGCTGTTCCAAAGAAAGAGCAGTAATAAGTAAATATTATTTGAAAAAATATTATAGGCAGTCAGGAAAAATTGGCCCATTATTGATAAATGAACTTCCTGTTTAATAAAAGATTATTTAGAATTACTGGTACTGGTCTCTCCAGCATTGTTTGGAAGGTTGATTTTTTTTTTTCTTTTGGTGGCTTCTGTACAGCAGAAGTATTAAATAATTCTGACATGGCTTAATATGTGCTCTGTCACACGATAGAACTATGTCACCTACACCAAGTTATATCTCTCTAAGACTCAGTTTCCTCCTCTACAAAAAGGGGAACTTAGCTCAGGGGGCTGTTGTGAGGCATAAATAACATGATGTGTGTAAAGCTATTTCTATAGTTCTGGGCATAATATTGCTGTTCAGTAACTAGTTGCTTGAAATGGTGGGAAGAGGATAAGAGAGTATTATTCAAAGTTGGTATTTTCAAATAGAAGATTTTTCTAGAAAATAAAAAAGAAATGATGATTCCATTTTTGCCTCATCCATTACCTGGGACTACTTATGTCACTTCGGTTAGGAATTGCAAATTTTTCAGAATGAAGACCCTTCTTAAAATGAAAACATTTACTGATTCCCACACAAAAACAATTAGATAGACATAAACCATGACCATATTTGACCATAATCTATATTTGGATAATGCTTTTAATATGCATGTAATTTATTAATCGCAATAGTATCTATTTACACTTTAAAACCTGTAACATACATATATGCAAGACCTAATATTCCTTCAGCCTGGAAAAAAAATTGATGTACCTATAGATTTTTGCATGTACTCCTTGCAATAACACCAAGGCCTCTGTGAGTTCATGTCCTTCTGCTCTGGAACCACTGATTGAAGCTACATCTTTTGAGTAACTAAAAATCTAAAAATCCCTGGTATGACTGTGCTATCCTGAGACCACGTCATACTCTCTATTTAAGTGAGAAAGACTTGAGATGTGCCCTTGCTTCCCCACGGCTAGCGTCTGCAAACACTGACACTGAGAATGCATCCTGGATGGCATCCCTCTAGTATCTTTGCAAACAAAAAACATAACATGCGACAAAGCCCGATTGCCAGTCTTTGAGACATTCTGCATTATCAAAAAGACTGAGGAAAAATGAAGTAGCAGGGAATTCCATTCTGTATTATAGACAAAGCAAATTAAGTGCTGACACAAGAAATACGTAACACAAGACAGTACTTAAACTCTCCAGCTCTAGTCTCTATTGGGTGCAGATTGGAATTTGTGACAGATACTGATGATGACAACTGTCACTGCTACGCTTAGCCTTGTAAAACAGGACATCTATATATGGTCTATTGCCTGTCGATCTTTCTAGAGGGCCACAGATTATAGACTCAGAGCCTGGCTGCTGAGGCTTATGAGACTTATGACATGTCTATAAAAGCACTACCCCACAAGCAATAAAGACTACTTGGCACACAGAAATATATAAATGGTGCCTGCCCTGGGAGAACGTGCAGTTTTCTTGATCCAGTAAAATGATTAGGAAATAGAACTAAAAAATGAATTACATTTTGAGGATATGTTAGCTTATCACTTTTATGTTCTCTGCTAACTCCACCCAAAAGAGACTCCGCTAATGGAGTGATCTGCTTTGAAATTTGAGAAGAGAAGCTACATCCATCCTGAGGATGAGGTCTGCCAAAATAACACATCAGTCTGGAGGTAAGTCTTGCAGAATGTGAGCAGAGTAACCAAGGATGCACATACATTAATGCTTATCACACAGAGTGTGGCAGATTCCATGTGGGGACACCTCTCTCAGCCGTAACACAGAGTCACAGGAGGTTCTGTAGCCTGTGCTCAGAACCCTATTATCTGTGGAAGCCAAAAGAGGCCAGAAGGTGAAGGAGAATCACGTCAGGCACAAGTTACTATAACGGTAATACTTTCTCAGTGCATTTTTCAGTCTGGAACCTTCTGACATGCTGACCTGCGGTAGTTAGATGAGGAGAGCCACATCAGTCGCTTGGCATAAAAGGAAGTTGGCATGTGTGAGACAACCAGAAACTACCTTCCTTTTTCAGCCAAAGGAAAAAAAAATGAAGGTCTGGATTAGCTGTTGTGCTATTAAGATGCATCTTGAATACAACTTTATCAGGTGATCTGAGAAAGTGTGGAGACTTACAGATGAAAAGCATGGAATCCTTTCAGATAGAAAGCATTGTGAGAGGACAAAGAACATAGAATTAAATTCCAGGTGAAGAAGTCTGAGAGGACAGTGGTAGAGAAAGAGGCAGGGTAAGAGAAGAGACGAAGCTTGTAGGACGCCAGTGACTCTCAAATCATTCTCCTCAGATCCACCCCTTCCCTACTACTGGACATTCCCTCCTGACTAAATCACAGAATAATCCGGGGGGATAAAGCCAGCACACTTCACTCACCTCTACCAAAGCACCAAGGATGCTGCATTAACATTGTAATTGAATGCTTACCAACGATCCTCTCAGTTGCATTGAGCATCTCTGAGTTTTGTTGATCTCTGTATCCTCAGTGACTAGCACTGTGTTTAATTCTTTGAAAATTCTCAATCAGTATTTGTAAAATATATAAAATATTGGATCAATGAAAGGATAGTTAAGAAAATCCTGCTTTCTCATTGCTCAGATATATTTTTAAATAGAACTGATACCAGAATTTATTTTTACTTATTAAGATTATGGGAGAGACATTCTGGCACTCTGGGATGTTCAAATTAAAAAATGCAAATATCCCCTTCTCCAGTTGCGGAGACCACTATTGCCTGCAGAGGCTTGAACATTGCAATGAATGGGTTTTTCAAGTTACATAGTAAGATTGCAAAAGTAATAGTTCTTACTCTTGCCACTTTTCCTGAAGTCTTTCAAGTTAAAGATATTTTGCACACACAAAAAGTTGTATTCACTACAACTTAAGGTAGCGTTTGGAAATCAGATTTGTCAGAAGTCAATAAAAGTCATATACTAGAAATATACAAACACGGCAATGTCTTCTTTTTGTTTAATCTATAGTTTTAGGGGCGTTTTTGAAATAAGAAATTTAAATGAGTTGTGGATTTCCATATGTTAGCTGTATGTAAAGTCTCTCTTTGATTGCTAACGATGGTTCTACTCAATATAGAATAGCGAACACTAGTTTGCATGGATCCATTCCATATGATTACAACATAACCACAACGTATGCTTACCTGTGCTCCCATTTCTCCACAATGACAACTCTCATGGTGTTTTAAATTCCCTTGACTATGTATTTCATTCATTTCTTCTGCCCAAGAAGTAGGCGTGGTATCATATGATCTCCTATTGTCTCACCACTTGAGAGAAGCTAAATTGGAATGGTAAGTATTTGATGAACTTAGATTTCATCAATGATACTAAAATATTTTTCTTATTCTGTTTCACTAATAAGACGTTGAGAGATCGCATTTCAAAAATATGTAAGCCACAGAAGACAATTCAGCCTATCTAGGCTAAAATCATGAGAATAGCAAATAAGTGCACAGTAAAAGATTGTTTACTTCCTTATAAACTCTAAAGTACTCATCTTTGGGAATGTAATCCTTAGAAAAACCACGGCCATGTACCATTCCTTCTTCTAACCCATAGGTGAGACTTATGAAGCCAGTTAATTTGTTTTCATAATGACATATTTTTAAATACCCCTTGTCTTCTCTCTTTTGTGTACTAAGTATTCTCGTTTGCCATTACTGTTCGCTCTCTTGATGTCACTCAAGCCATACCAAGGGGTACTTTATCATACCCCAAAGAGACAGGTAGGGGAGCAATTACAAATACATAATAGGTAGTATACAGGGAAGTACTCATTGTTATGTAAAGTGCCCACCTCTTTCTTGATAAAGCAACGTCCTAAGCAGTCGTGGAACATAGCACATGCTATTTAAAAGTTACTGACCCTAGGATTCATTTCACGACATAACAATATAAGAACTTAAATTATTTCTCATTACAACTTGGATTGCATGTTTGCTTTCTTTTATCGATAATTCATCTCCAAGTCCACTGCTTAAGGTTGGAATTATCAGAATAAAACTCAAGTTAAGTGAAAGAAGTGGAATTATACAGGAAAATATTATCAGCTATAGATACTACTTTAGACTTTTCTCAATACAGGACTAAACCCCAGATAATGCTAAAAAACCTCCGAGTTAGGGATCAGTTTCAAAACACTACCAAACATGAGCCATCTGTATTCAGTTGAACCAAATGCTAAATACTGAGGTGATATATAGTATTCCAGAGAAATAGGACATCACTTTTTGGCAAAAAGAGAAACACGTGCATAAAATTGAATGTTGCATTTCATCAGTCCACATTCTTTTCAATCATCAATTGACGTTTCGTAAAAACTAATAAATTATGAGCCAAAAAGAATATCGAAATTCTTAGGAACAATAATGATGTGTTCAGTAAATAAAATTGCATTTGGTGGTTTTTCTGAACAGAAATATTTGCAGAGAGAGTGGCACTAGCTAACTGGATGTCCACGTCCTGCATAATGCAAGAGCTGTCACACATCGCGTACTTAACATTTTCAAATTCGCGGACTTCTAATAAGAGTGTAACCTTCAGACAACATTTAAAAAAAATTGCATTTTTTCCTGCTGGACACAACTTATCACTTTCTAGAAAATATATAGTCCCCAAAAATGATTTTATTAGAAGCATTCAGTGAAATAGAGATGTTGCAGACTTTGGGAAGAGAAGAAAAAGACCAAGTTTGAAATAATGAGAATATCCCTTGGGTCAGGCATTTCCTGTCACTTAATGAATATCTGTGTACGAGAACCCCAAGGCAAAGCTTTCTCCTTAAACAGTGTCGTGGATGGCTGATAAGGGTTTTCATATTGACATTTGCTGTGGTTTCCCACTGGTCTCTTTTTAAAGCTATGGTTCCTATTGATCTATATCCCCATGTTCCCTTTAAGATATTCTTCTCAAAAAATATACTTTCATGGATTAGTAGATGTGTGCACAAAGAGAAAAACATGTCCTCAGGAAAATATCACTGGGCAACAGTAACAGGTCTTATGCAAGACGTCTAGGGAAGGAGGACTGGAAGTGGAAAGGGCGGGGAGACATCCCGGGGAGAAAGTCTGCATTTCTAAACCAAACGAAAAAAAAGGATATGTTTCACAAATAATGGCATGTTTAAACCTTCATGCATTATTTCTTAAAAAGGATTTGGGGTTAATTGAATGTGGGGCTTTGGGCATCATGCCAGCTGTTCTCATTATGTATTTCCGTATTTTTAATTAGCTACGAAGAGTTGCAAACAAGCTTTCCCCAATATTTGGGAAAATTTACCATGAAGGCTAATATATTGATAACAAAATCCCGAGACTACTAAACAGGCTGGTGATCAAGCATAGTTTAAAATCTTTCTAAACTTCTCATATTCTAAAATATGAGAACTACACATGTAAAAGGGAGGTTTTAGGTTATTCTAGGTCAGATTCTTGTTTCAGAAGGGCAAGTTAAGCTGCAGAGTGATTAACTGACTTGCCAGAGGTCAGAAATGCAAAAATATCACACAAAGAAATTAGCAGATATCAGAGTCAGTAGAGTGATTGCCTGTGCATTATTGTTAAAAGTTTAAATCATTTCCTAAGACTCAAAGATAGAATCAGGTTGGAAGGTGGGTACCAGTTATGCAAGGCCTTACTCTTATGTCCAGAAACAAAGATAAGGGGCAAAGTAAAAGGATTAGACATAATAATGTTTGACTATGGCCCCACAGGGGACAGGAAGACTGATTCACAGATTTTAAGCTGCTTAGGAATAGCCTTTTTTTTTTTCCTTGGTGAGGAAGACTGGCCCTGAGCTAACATCTATTGCCAATCTTCCTTCTTCTTTTTGCTTGAGGAAGATTGTTGCTGACCCACGTCTGTGTCAATCTTCCTCTATTTTTTATGTGAGATGCTGCCACAGCATGGCTTGATGAGCAACGCTTAGGTCTGAGCCTGGATCTGGGCCCACAAACTCTGGGCCACCAAAGCGGAGCTCATGAACTTAGCCACTACGCAACTGGGCTGGCCCCAGGAATACCCTTTTTATAAACCAGTATTTTGTACAATACATCGTATCACAATTGTTCCCTTGAGGAACCTAGTGAATAATCAGTGAAGTAATACATACATAAATATACAAATACACATCCACATAACCATACATAAACAAATAGATACTTTAAATATGTTTATAAACCCATACTCAAGTATGTTTAAGAAATGCTACAAATTATAACCTTCCTAGGAAATTCGCACTAAAATATTAATTAAAACCTCTGAGATTTCCTGTGATAATTAAAGTCTTTGTGAATTCTGAGAAGAACCTCCCCTCCCCCTCCCAGGCCCTGCCTGCACAGATTCTAACCTGATATACTCACTGTTTGCTTAACTTATGCTCACTGGAACCCCTTGTTGTTACACCTATTAACATTCTGTAGAAATAGTGACCCAAAGAGCATGTTTGGGGAGATAATGTTTTAAGCATTCGCCTCCTTACATTGAACCATTTGGGCTGAAGAAACGTAGAGAGAAAACATGAACTAATGCAATGAACACCACACGTTCTGCTTCTTTCTTCCATCTTAGAAATAAGGGATCTCTTATTCTATTGTCATCATTCGTCTCTCGGTGGGGAGTATTGATCAGCCCTGGCAGAGAGTTCCATGGGGCTAAAAATGACAGAAGATGCCTCACAAATGGAGCCCCAGAGAAAGTGAAAATGAGGTATCACGTGGAGACGAACACCCAGAGGACTGCTCGAAAGTGGAGTCCAAGTAGGTTTCCAAAGCAGATGAGGCCAAAAGAGCATATGACAAGCTAGGAAGGACAAGGATTCAGGGATCCCAGAGCTGAGGAAAGATGCAGGAGCTGCCAAGAACAAGCAGGTCATGACTTGGGCCAACTTCCTATGACAAAGTGGGATGTCCAACATTAATTTTTGTGTTCTGGTCAGTGCGTGTTACATGGGCAGGGACTCGTTTGGTTCAATGTGTTATCATAGTGATTAGGCCTGAAATCTATGCCAAAGTTCACACCAGTGCAGTAAGAGATGTCAACTTACTATCAAAGGAAAATACAAAAGATGATCCCAGAGGTTGTTAAAGCAGTTAAGTATTTGGTTTTTCTCTCGTACAAGGCCCTGTGTTTTGTTAGTCGACTTTGCATACCACTAGTGTGTCCAGTGTTAGCAGTTGTGTGAGGTGGGTCTTACTCTCTGAAAACTCACCATGGTGATGGAGTTGAGCCTAATATCACACAGCCTAAGCAGTTACGTTTATACCCAGATGTTTATAACTCTTGCAGAATAGCAGGAAGGAGCTGAAACCATAGTTTCACAAAATCCCTCTTGTTTATTTATTAAGCATTCTGCATTGGTGCCTAGAAGTTAATCTTCAGGAATCCACTTCATAGGAAGGCACATTTACCTGTACAGAGACCAAAATCCCTGGGGAAGAAGTATAGCATTTTGATGAAAGTGACAACAATCTCCAGGCTTATGTGAGAGTGATGATGAGCAAATTTTATTGTCATAGTGCTCCAAAGGTTGGTTTTTTTAATATTAGAAGATAAGGAAAAATTCTTTGTGCCTTCAGGCTGGCCCCTGTCACAGATACAGCTGGTCCTTCTCACAGAGTTGTACTTGACTGACATGATCAGGGTTAAGTGTAACAAATTTCTGTTTGTTTTCTATTTAGCCCAACTGGGTTTCCACTGGTTGGGGTTCCTTTGATTCAGTCTTTTTCTTATTTCCCTCCTTTCTCAATTTATTCTGCATGAATTGAGTTTTTTTAATATTCTATTTCCTCTGTTGACTTTTTAGTTATCTGTGTTTGTTATATTTTTTAGTGGTTAATCTAGGAATTATAATATGTATCCTTAACTGACAATAGTATATGAAGAATTATTATACTATTCATGTACAATAAGGTATAACGAAAAAACCTAAAAATAGTATTCTTTCATTATCCTTGTCTCATATTTTGAGCTAAATTTTTCACATATTTTACTTCTATATATCTTACAAAAGCCACAATTCATTATGATTTTTGATTTAAGCAATGCATTAAGTTTAAAGAAGTTTAGAAAAATTATTTTATATTTATTGATGTTTTCCATTTGTATACATTTTCCATTTTTATGTAGCTCTAACTTTCTATCTGGCATCATTTTCCTTTAATTTAAATGTCTTTAGCATTTCTTGTGAATTCTATTGGTCAACATTTCTCTCAGCTTTTGTCTTTATCTGAAAACATCTCTATTTTCCCCTTACTTATTAAGTATGTCAGTGCTGTGTAGGTCATTCTAGGGGGACAATGCTTCTTCTTTCAGTGATTTGAAGACAGTTTTTGTTTTCTTCCAGTTCACACTATTACTGATGAGAAGACAGTGGTCATGCTTACTGCTGATCCTCTGTCTACTATTGTTTATTTTCACCCTCTGGCTGTATTTATGCTTTTATCTTTATTTTTATTTTCAAGCAATGTGACTATAATATCCCAAGCAATTTTTATGTTAATAAGCTTGGGGACAATGAGCTTTTGGGATCTTTGAATTAAAAATATTTCATAAATTTGAAAGTTTTTCAGCCATTAATTCTGTAAATATTTTTCTTCCCCAATTTCTCTACTCTTTCTGAGACTTCAGGTAATTAGGTTAGACCACCTAATATTGTCCATGGTCCCTGAGCCTTTGTTCATTTGTTTAAACTTCTTTCTCTCCGTGCTTAGTTTGGATGCCTCCCACTGCCCTGTCTCAAATGCACTGATCTTTTCTTCTACAGTGCCCAATTTACTGTTAAGCCCAGCAGGTAAATTTTTTATTTCATACACTGAATTTCTCAATTCTAGAATTTCCATTTATTTGTTTAATAGTGTGCATTTTCTATTGGTACTTCTAATCTGCTCACTCATTGTGGCTGTCCTTTCCATTAAATCCCTAAAAGCTAAAGACTTTTAGAATAGTTATTTTAAAGTTCTTGTCTGCGAATTACAATATGTTTTCCATATCTGTGTCTATTTCAATTGACTGATGGTTTCCCCAGTTATTAGCAACATTTTCCTGCTCACTATCAAATAAGTTTTTATTTTATGCTGAATATTGTAGGTGTTATGTTGTTGAGAATCTGAATATTACTATTTTCCTCTAAATTGTGCAAAGTTTATTCTGATAAACAGTTAATTTACTAGCAAAGTAGCTTAATACTTTCAAGTCTTCTTTTCAAGCTTTTTAAAGTCACATATAGAATAACCTTAACTCTAGTGCTGGAGTAGTCCTATTCCTAAGATGCAGCCTTTCCCGTATTTCAACTGAATCTCAAGTGCTTAGTAATGTCTCTTCACTTTGGATCATCATAAATCCGATGTCTTCCAGAAATTTGTCCCCACCTAAGCCTCTATTCAGAGCACAGCTCCCTGGTAGCTATTCTCTGTTAGGTCTCGTGGAGTTTCACCCTGCACAGGCCCAGCTTAGTAATTCATCAAAGACTTAAGGGACCTCATTCAGATTTCTGCAGCAGACTTCTCTGAACATCTTGCTCCTCTAAGGTACCCAACTCTGGGCTACCTCAGTAGACCCGACCTCTGAACTTAGCTTCCTCAGCTCAGCAAGGCCATTCTGCTCTGTTTAAGCTCTATTTCCATGGACTGCAGCTCATAAACTACCTTCAAACAGAAAACCTGGAAGATTATAGGCCTCACTTTGTGTGTTTCCCATCTCTCAGGAACTGAAGTCATGAGCTCCCTATCTTCCAATGGCTGAAAAAAATTGTGTAGCAGTGAATCAAACAATGCAAATTTATCATCTTATAATTCTGTAGGTCAGAAATCCAACACAGATGTCAGTGGGCTCAAATCAAGATGCTGACATGGCTGCATTCCTTTCTGAAACTTTAGTATATATTTTTTATCTTTGCCAGCTTCTAGAGACTGCTCACAATCCTTGCCTCACAGCTCCCTTCCTTCATCTTCAAATCCAGCCAGTGCAGGTCGGCTCCTTGTCATCTCACATCTCTTTGACCTATCAGGGAAAGGTTCTCCACATTTAGGGACTCATGTAATTAGATTGGGCCCAATCTGATAATCCAGGATCATCTCCTTTTTCAAGTTGCCCTTAATCACCTCTACCTATACCCTTAATGGCAACTGTAAAGTCCCTTTTATGATGTACAGTAACATTCTCAGGTCCTAGCAGTTAGGGAATGGACATCTTGGGGTAGTCAGCATTCTGACTACCACCTTCTGCCTTCTGGACCTTGAAGATATATGTTCATCCACACGTAAAACACATTCACCCCATCCTATGGTCCTGAAAAGTCTCACACACTATAGCATCAACTCACATTCCCAAATCACATCTAAATCTAAAGAACTCAAAAGTTCCAATTCTCATTACCTATAGCATCCAATTTAGGTATGGGTGAGATCCTGGATGTGATCCATTCTGGGACATGACACCTCCTCACCTGTGGGACTGTGAAGCTGAAGAAATAAGTTATCTGTCCCAAATACAACTATGGAACAGCCCTAGGATAACAGTTATAGACATTCTGGCTCAAAAAGGGAGAAAGTTGAAGAAAAAATGAGTCAATGATCACAAGTAACTTCAAAATCCACCAGGCAAATTCCATTAGGTTTCAAAGTTTGGGAATAATCCCTGTGGCTTGTGATTCTGCCCTCAGACATTTCTAGGCTCACATCTCTGCCCTCTAAGATAACCTTCTTTTTCCATGGAAGATGATAGCTTATGTTTGCAGCTGAGTAGTTTTATCAGCCTGTTTCCTACCTTTAGAATTTTGGAGGATCTAGCAACTTTCTTTCATTTGCTATTGCTTCTTTCCTTTTTGTCCAAGCTGGCAGAATTTCTGATGATATGAAATTCTCAAGAACTTCCTAGGTCTCCCAGGTGCCTCATGGGGATTCACTCCATTAGATAAGGGACTCATCCACAGATCTTTCCTAGATAACTCCCTCTCGCTTTTTTATTCCTTCTGAAATGGCTGACAGAATCGATGTCACACTATTAATCTCTTCAAATATCCATTTGTGGGACTGAATACGCTGCCTTTTTGATTTTTCAGGTCTATTAGCAAAAAGTTGAACAGAGTCTTGGGTTTTTTTCTCGAGCACATTCTTTTCAGATTGCAAATCTTTTAAGTTTAGCATCTTTTGCCATCTGGGTAGGCTGAGAAACTCCCAAATCATCAAATATTGGTTTCATTTCAACAGTTCCACCTTCAATTTATCTCTCTCACCTTGCATTTTATTATAAACAGCAAGAAAAAAATATCACTCACCTTCAACACTTTGCTTGGAAATCTCCCTCAAATACCCAAATTCATTGCTTAAAAATTCTACTCTCACATATACACAGGCCTCAGTTCCACTAAGTTTTCTGCCACTATACAAGAAGTATCCTCTTTCCTCCAGTTTCCAATAAGATGCAATTCATTTCCTTCTGGGACTTCACCAGAAATGTCTATAATGTCCATAAACTACCAATGGTCATTTCACGATGACTTAGGCTTTCTCTAGAATGATTTAGGTTTTCTCCACAATGCTGCTCACTTCCTTTTGAGTCCTCAGTGGCCGTCATTGATGTCCATATTTCTACTAACAGTCTGTTTAACGCCATCTATGCTTTTTCTATCATCGTCATCAAAATTTTTCCAGCCTCTGTCCATTGCCCAATTCGAAAGCCAGTTCCACACTGTTAGGTATTTGGTACAGCTGTACCCCTCTTATAGATGCCAAATTCTGTATTAGCTTTCTGTTGCTACTGTACCAAATTCCACTTAAACAATGCAAATTTATTATCTTACAGTTTTGTAAGTCAGAAGTCTAACATGGGCCTATCTGGGCTAAAATCAAGATATCAGCAGGGCTATGTTTCTTTCTAGAGGCTTAAGGGACAATCCATTACCTTTTCTTTCCCAACATTGTTAGAGGTTGCCAGCATTCCTTGGTTCATAACTCCTCTCTTTCGCCTTTAAAGAAAGCAACAATGAGTTGAGTCCTTCTCACAACACATCTAGCTTCTCTCTTCCTTCTCCTTCTGTCTCGTCTCTCTAATCCAGCCTAGAAAGGTTCTCCATGTTTAAGGATTCATACAATCAGATTGGGCCCACCCAGACAGTCCAGAAGGATGTCTCCCTTCTCAAGGTGCAGAGGCTTATTCGCATCTGCAAATTCCCTTTTTGCCGCATAAGATAACATATTCTTAGGTTCTAGGGATTAAGGTACGGAAGTCTTTGTAAAACCATTTTTCTGCCTATCAAAATGTTTTTCCTAATATTTTTGTAACTTTTACGGTTGTTTGCTGCAAAAGAGCTAGTCTGTCAGTAGGTATTCCACCACGACCAGAAGTTGTAAATAAAGAATAGAAGTTTGTGGGATAGTTTTATGTGACCATGTTTTTAGTTTTAAAAGGGACACTTTATTCTTATAGTCAAACACAATTTCATTTCACGTATTTATCATATCATTTTACATATTTGAATATTATTTTGGGAATGTCATATTTTATAAATTTGAAAAAACGTATGTTGATAAATCTCACTTCATCAACAAAGATTGAAATAAGGAGAATCCCCAAAATGTAAGTCTTTAAAATTAGCATAATTCCAAAGCTGAGGAATAACGAATGATCGCAAAGTATGTTAATGCTATGTGACACTATTCCGTATACTAAAAATATTCACTATTTTTGTCGTGATCGGTCTTGAATTACAGAAGGTTTGAATTATGCAAAGACTTTGGCAAGGCAGACTTTGCATAAACCGTAACTGTCTCATGCTAGTAAAACACTTTGTTATCGAGATTACTGCTGATTACAGAAAGCATCAAGATAAAGACAAACGTAAATAAAATGCACAAAATATTTTGCAAAAATATAACAAACTTTCTGCATTGAAATGGTTTCAAGTGTTTAAGTAGTGAATTGGAGAGAAAGATGATTGCAGAATGCCTTAGGAAATATGTAGGAAAGAGAAGAAGAGATAATATTATACAAGTTTGTGTTGGTTAAAAACTTAGGAACTATTAGCACATTAATACTTAGGGATGTCTGAGGATATATTAAAAACTACCCAAAAGCAGAAAAGTAAAAGCATCATTCTAATTTGTTTTATGTTTTATTTTAATTAAAAATAAAACATTTACGTATATTGAACAAGCTAATTAAACTTGGAAAATCATGATGAAATAATAAAAATGGAGAGACTTAGTCATCTTACACATGTAGCATCATTTCTGTCCAGAAGTATTCTACATTTATTCTCAGTGATATTTGTAAACATCAAGATGTTTTACTAAATTACAGCATAAATAGCAAACTCTGGATTTTTAGAAGTTGTAAATGAAGTAGAAGGAGTGGCAAAGAGCCAGAGGGTAAACTATTAATGGTTGCCCTTGACGTGTAATTACTAATGCCTTATTTAAGTATGTAGAGTTTTATGGTTTACAAAACATGCTCGTAATTCTCACTTTTCCCCACAATTCTGAGACAGCAGAGGAAGAAAAGGCTTAGGAAAGCGGCTGGTGGATTTAACGTTTACAGAGGGCTTTTTTCTTTCTTCCAATTCCTTTTTAAAATTTTAATTCTTTCCTTCAAATTCTGATAATATTTGACAGATTGAAAGCTGAAAGCTTTTGAAGAAAATGTTCCTTGCCCCACTTTCTAAAATAATGCAAGGATAGAATCAGAAATGCCCTTAACATAATTAATCCCATGAATACAAAAGCAGCAAAGAACAGAACAGGCCAATATTATGAAATAGCATATTTTGTGGAATCAAAGAACAGCAGGTAAAATTTCCGGCAAACTTGTCTATTCATGCCAAGGAACTCTCTTACCTAAATTCTTCCAATGTTATACCTGAGACCACCTAAACACCTAGGCTATTATAAAATGCAATTTCAGATTTTAATTAAGAAGCTCAATGTTTTTCTTCAAAGTCTCTTCTAGCAAGCTATGTGGCTCCTTAGAGAGTGATTGAATTACGTATTTTTGGAGAACGAAGATAAAGAATATAATGTGTCAAATAAGTTGACCCAATTACAATCACTCGGGTTAAAACGATGATACCGTGCTGTGTTTTACAGAGCCAATTCTCTAGGAAATCTTGACGCTGACACATTTCCTCCAAGGACTTCTCCTTCTCCTGGGTTGGTCCAGATCTAGGACAAGAGATGTGTTCTATTTTCCTCCTTTTTTCTTTTTTTTCCCCTATACTTGCTACAAATTTTCATGCAATTAATGATCATGGTATACACTGACACTTCTGGCGTTGAAATAGTCCCAAGGGCTGTGATTGGGAAGTTGGAAAGGAGAAGAAGATGGTAACTCCTTGAAATGTCAGGACATGTCATAAATGCCATAATACAGAAGTCTCAGAGAAATCAGATTGAAACATTGCTCTTCCTTCAACCCCTCCTCCTGGCCCCTGCCCGAGAGGACTGGTCTTAATACTCTAGTATTTGATTTCAGACCAATTTCCATTTTAACAGGAGGCAATAAAAGCATGAAAACCTTTCTAAAAGTAAAGAAAGAGTATCGAAGAGTGCATTCTCATATGTTGGGAAAATATATTTTGGTGTCACTGGGAAGTGATCTCAATAAAATCATTCAATTTGGGGAGTGTTCTATCCTGCTTGGACAGTAAACCAGCCAGGAATTTGTGTCCATTTTGCCTAAAGATTTCATTACAGGATCATAAAGACTGATTCTATCAAGTTTCCTAAACATGCACACAAGGAAACCAGACTTAAACTTCCACTATAACGAATAACTCAATCCAAATTCAGCCTACATCATCAGAGTTTGTTTGTTTTTCCAGCAAGAGTGCAGAGGGTGAAGGTCCTGGTTTTTGTAAATCATTCTGACATTGTGTCAATACGTTTTTACTCGAGCTCTTTGGGAAAAGAGACAAAAAACATTTTTCATTTATTTTTTTTTAATTATTTTTACTTACCGTTAAAGATAGGATGTCTCAAAATGAAATAATGTTAATATTCATACAAAAACTTAAATCAAGGTAAAGAATTGTTAATTTGAAAAAACTACCTATGTCCCTAGTTCACTGAATTTGCATTTATTAAATTATTCTGTCTTTAACTTTGAGATCAGCTTCTTTATGATGGCTTCATACAAATGGAGGTACATTCCTATCTTTGCTTGTGGCATCACTAATTTAAAATACTTATGAGCTCATTGTACTATACTAAGACTTGACCACAGTATATAATTCATGTATCCTCATTCTATAAATAGTATAGACAAATTTTTTTAGTGTAAAAAAAGTAAATAATAGAAATCTCACCAAATGAGGAGACTATAAAGAGCTGTTCAGAACAATAAAATTCCACATACATACCTCTGCTGATAAGTGCACGTGGGGCCTTTCTCTGGATACAGCATATACTTTTCTTTGGTAGATGGCACTGAGATAATCTGCCATTTACTTTAGCAGGTGGTTAGAGAATCAAGCTTTGATTGGTGGATAGAGAAACAATCTCTAAGCAGCCAGAGTTAAGACCCAACCACACAAAGGGGTGCTCTAGTGGCAACACTGCCCTCCTCACTCAGCAATGAGGACAGTCAAGTTCAAATGCAAGAAACTTCACCTCCGCCACATCTAAATCAACTAAATAGTTTTTAAACTGTGAGTGAAAGGAGAAATATTCCTCGCCTCCCAACCCAAATGAGTCCACCTCTCACTTTGTTCAAGTGTATATCTTCAGCATCCTTTGAAGTTACCTGATTGAAGGATCCTACTTAGGAGGCCAGCTCAAGGCCAAAGCTCTATGTGTGATTTTTCAGGCCCAAACACAGGCAATGACAAAGGCTATACCTGGCAGGCCTAACAGAGGAAAGCTGCCCTTTTCACACCAGAACTGGTGTTCAAGCAGTAACTGCAGTCTCTGAAGGGAGTTGGCAAGGACTCAGGCACCCCTGGCTGGCCACGCCCATTGGCGTATCTGCTTTCCTAGCCCAGGTGCCTTCATTCAGAGGCCTCTTTTTTCCTGGGTCCTTTACAAAGGCCATCCTCAGGCGTCTCTTCTGTGACCTTCTAGGGAAATGGGGTAGAGGGGAAGCTTGAAGACATTTTTCTTCACTCTGAGTCAGTACTCAGTGCTTTGCCACCCCTAGCTCTTCCTCCTTGCCCTCACTCCTCTGCTCCCTGTGTCCACAGCACCGCAGGAAGCTTTTCTTTGGGGATCTCTCAACAGTAAGACTCCCCCCATGCCTATGTTGTCCACCTGATCATTGACCTGTGCACATTCAAGGGAGGAAAATGGAAGAAGGTGGGGGCAGAGGTCAGTGCTTCCTCTGGTTTAACCTTTGCTTGTACTATCATAGTGAATGATTGAAGGCTTGCTTTTCATTTCATTTTTGGCTTGTTGCTTGAGTCTACTACTTCTTCACCAGGCAGCTCAGCTCTCTGCAGCTCAGCTGAGCTCCTACTAGGGAGCCATATGGCCATATGCCATCTCTGGATACAAGAGAGGCTAAGAATTCAAATTTTCTGGCTCTTACTATGGCAAAATGGGTGGCTAATGTGGGAAATTGCCAGTATGCAGGAAGCATCTTCTAAGGTGCTGGGTAGCTACTAACGAAACTAATAAAAATTTAAATTAGCCACTATGAATAATGCACCACAGAGCACAAAGAGTATTTATGTCACTTTTCACTATACCCCTTGATATTAGTCTTAATACTATTACCATTTATTTGTAAGCAAAATAGAACTCAGGGCGACTAACTACTAAAGTTACAAAGTTAGTTTCAGAATTAGAATTTGACTAAATTCTCTCTCATTCAAAGCTCATTTTTTGGGATCTACTGTCATATACCACTACCTCTCTAATAGCTGGATGCTCCACGATATTTGTTTAATTAAATTGAAATGCTAATATTTCTTGATAAATGGAAGCTGATCTTCAGGGCTAGTCTAAAATTAGCTCATCTTCTTTTCTTCTAAGATTAATTAAACTATCTTGCCCAAGTTTCAGCAATGTATTTTTCAGGACTGAATATTACTTAGTCTTTCTGATTTTCTTATAGCATCTTTTGTTATACAGCTCTGAAACTAAGAAGTAAGATGGACGGGCATTGGCCTGTCAGATACATCTTAATTCTGAATCATTGAGTCAGCCAGCCAGTCAATTTTCAAAAACGATAATAAAGTACAAAAAAATAGAAGGGAAGAAAAGGTCAGGCACATTTTTTTCCTTCACGAGTGTACTTGTTTCTGCAAATGGTTTCAATGAATCATTTCAAAACTGAACAAGAAACAGATGTCAGTTAATTAGAGATTTGAATTTAATGACATGGTTGCATAGGTATGGCACACAAAACATCTGTGTTCTAGTACCTAACATTAATTTAATTTCCTTACAAGAATCATTTACATTTTTCTTCATTTTCAATAAATTGTTTTTCACCACAAAAAATAACATTGTAGCTGTGAAGTCGTTGCCATCTAAGCAGACCGCTGTGAGGCTACTTAGACTCCGCTTAGGAAGTTCCGCATTCTCACAGAGAATCATACACAAGAGTAATAAGCAAGAATATATTGACTCACAGTGACGTAGACATTACATTCTGTGTGCCATGTGAGGAGATTCAAGGACTAGTAGGATTAACAGACCCCACCACGTGCAGCTGTAAAATGTCAGTTTAGGGTTTGAACGTTTGCAAATTTCACTTTACTCCTGCTTCGTACCATTACGTTTGTGAAACACAAGGTAAGAACCATTCTAACGCTTGATGTCTAAGCAGTAGATTTGGGTAAATAATGCAGTTTTATTCTTATTAAAAAATCTAACTTAAAAATATACACATGTTTATTGAATATCCACCATGTGTCAGGCCCTGGGTAAAGCCCTTTAAATATGTTGTTTCATTTGCTCCTTTAACAGTCCCATGAGAAGATAATGACCATCCACACATACGAAAGAGGAAACTAAGTTTCAGCAAGGTTAGAGTCACTTGCCACGGGTCATAAAGTTAACAAGTGACCAGCTGGGTTAAGAACCAGGACTTCTCTGATCTCAGCATCTGCTCTTAGCCTCTAGGTGCACTGCCCTTGAGAATTGTGCCGAGCTCCTCGCGGGCTCAGGAAGTGGGACAGCTCCTATCCGTCTCTCTGCTTTTAGTTACACAGTCCATTAACTATAGAATTCAGGACTGTTCAACTTGCTTTCTTAGGTTATCCCAGAGTCACTGTCTGGATCCACTTTTCAGTGCTTGTTTCAGAAGTCATGAGAAGTTGAGTCAACATCAATATTTTCAAAAGAGCTGCTAAAATTCAAGGGAAGTATATAGAGAGCGGACTTCAGGATCTAGAACAACGTTCCTCACATTCAGACTAAAACAACCCCTGCTCTGAGGGGGAAGTGATGGCAACTTGTCAGCAGCCCCTTTACAGAGACCTCGGGAAAGGAAGACACGCTCCAGGGTCAAGTGCAGTGCCAGAGAAAGTGGTCTCTTTCTTTAAAACGCAGACTGATTGTTGTGAGGTGAAGAGTTAAAAACAGTCTTGGTCACTCTCCTGGTGATTGAGCCCCCACTGTAGTTGATGAAAGCTGGGATCTCAATGCCCAAAGAGAAGGAATTGCTCATTGAAACAACTTTCTATTTGCAAAGAGGTGTTGTACACACAATAGAATGGAAAATCCAGTGGAGGCCAATGGGCTGGAGGAGAATCAAGTTAAACGGGGCTGGCCAGAGAGAAAGGCCTGAGAGCCCAGACAGGAGAAACAAGGGCGGAGGCAGAGCTTGTGCAGAGGCACTGAGAGCCGCAGTGGAGGTTAAAGAAGTAGAGAGGTAAAGAAAGCAATAGGGGCCCGTAGTGCAGAGGGCAGAGCCAGGACTCTAGAAGGGGAGCCGAGCTTTGAGACGGAAGTCAGGACAAATTTCCTTTTTTAGTTCCACAAAGGCCCACAGAACATTTTATCTAACCATGAGTGGTCCCACTGGTATTTGGAAAACAGCCTGTAGGTTTTTCCTTTTGCGTAATTTCTTTCCTATACATTTGAACTCTCAAATGTTGCTTGTGGGAATTCAAAATAGCATAGTCTCTCTGGAAAAGAGTTTCACGTTTTCTTAAGTTAAACATACACTTACCATATCACCCAGAAATTTCAAGAAATCTCATTCCCATGTATTTACTCAGGAGAAATATACATACAGACTTATTTCCAAATGTTCATAGCAGTATAATTCACAATAGCCCAAGCCCGGAAACAATTCAAATGTTGTGATCTGGTAAATGGATAAACAAATTGTGATATATCCACGTAAAGGAATATCACTTATCAATAAGGAGAAACTAAGTATTGATATGGGCATCAACATGGACAAACTAAAACATCACACTGTGGAAAAAAGAAAAAAACACAAAAGATGACATACTGATGATTATAGGAAATTCTAGAAAAGGTGAAGTGACAGAATTGGTTAGCGATCACCAGGAGGCAAAAGTTAAAGGACAGTATTGACTCTTAAAGGACTCAAGGGGATCTTTGACTTGGAAATAATCTATATTTTACTATGGTAAAAGTTTCACGACCACCCACATTTGCCAAAACTCATCAAACTCTACATTTAAGTTTAAAATGAGTGAATTTTATTGTAGGTAAATTATACTTCAGTAAAGCTGTTGAACGAATACTATATGTTAACACTATGCATTAAATTCACTTGAAATAATGTTTTTCTTTTTAGATTATGCCACCAACTTTATATATAATAAGGTTCATTTGTTTCAATATGTTTTCAATTTTTTATGGATTAGTTTTTCTCCTATTTTGGCTTAATTTTATTTTTTCTTAAAATTGTGAGATGCAATTACACGAGTTCAGAATGAAAACTCTGAAACAATTTACATTCACAGAAGCATTGTTCTATTCTGTACCTTTCACATTGTTCCTCCCCCACCGAAGATTATAACTATTATTGATTTTTGGTTTACTTTTCCATCTTTCCTTTTTGAATACATAAGCATTCCTCCCGCTTTATTACTTAAAAATCCTCCTTTGATACTTAAAAGGTACTATAAACAGTATCAGCACTTTGCTTTTTTACCCAGTAAGATACGCTGCAAATTACTCCATGGAAGTGTATGGAAATGTTTTTATCCCTTTTTACCATCTATGGTGAAAAGATTAGCCTCAGGCAGGGCGAATGGAGACAGTATTTAGAGAATAGAGTAAAATTGCTGATTGCTGCATAGATTTCAAATGTAAACAAAATTATATCATTTTAATTTGAAGATTGGGAGAAGGAAGGCATAGGAAGAAGGGCATACTAGCTCATTTTATTATTTTTCATATTAGCTGACAAATATAAATACACAACATATACATGTAAAGAACACAATTAGAACACAACTATAAATCTTTCTGAATAGCAAAATATAAACCTTAGGTATTTATGCTTTTTGGCCAGTAATCTAACTAGTAGAAATGCATTCAGAATACACATTGGCAAAAATGCAAAATGACTTTTTGTGTGAGGCTAATCTTTGTGCCATTAATTGTGATGGCAAAAGACTGCATGCAGCTTGAGAGTCCGTCACTAGAGCATGGCGAGGTGAGTAAATGATGGTCCATTCAGACACGGAGCACCATAGATGGTGACAAGGTGTGAGGAACATTTCCATCCACTTGTATGGAATAATCCACAGCATATCCTTCTCATGCAATTCTTTTTGCCAACCAATCAGTTTAGTTCATCTTCTTCTAATATGATCAAGAAAAATGTGCAAAATATTAGCTCCTATTGGAATGCCAGGCTAATAGTCTTCTGAGACCCTGAGTACTTTGAGTAATTCCTTTAAAGAGCATTTTGACATAGTCTTAATATACTTTATCCATCAATTAAGTAATTTTCGTACTTTTTCACTTAATCACACGATGTAGTACAGCACAGAACTCAGACTTTCTCTAGCCCTATCCACTCATTTTATAGATGAAAAACCTGAGGACTGAGGGTTGAACTTCTCTTCTATAATATTTTAAGAATCATGTCTACATAGAATGTGCTATATGCTTTTTTACCTTTTTTAGGTGTGTACATAAGATACTAGATCTTTGAAAAGATGGAAAGTCAAACTTTAAAAATTACTTTGAAACATGCATATGATAAGTGCCCCAAAAGAAAGATATGTTCTATAAATAGTATTCTATTTCTCCATTTTTCTCCTTTCGTTATCTCTTCGCTCTACTCATCATTTTTGTTTTAAATTCTGAGGATGTCTTTGATTAAATGTGAGTTACTCCTTTAGGTTCTCCACTTCTTAGTAGCACAAATGGGTTTCAGAAACTTTTCTTGGGTGCTACAGATTTTCTGCCGCATCTTACTTTCACTGTATCAGGAATTCTGAGATTCTCTCTTTATTCAGCTAATCCATGATTGAAAAGTTTTAGGAGTTCCCGTCTCACAAAAGGGCAGAGCTGCACTTTCTTAAAAGAAAGTACACTTTATCAGTAACATTTCCTTTTGTCTTACTGCCCCTGGGCTGCCCACGGCTGAGTGCTGACTTTGCCTCCCACTTTGGACTTAATGACTTTTTCTCATCAAATATATATTCCTCACAGAAAGATAAATTTTCTGATATTATAATACTTGGGAATCTAAATCCGGTACATATTCATCACAGATTTCTCTTTAACTCATGAATGTGAGTGAAAACATGAGAAAATGGATAACAGTATAACATTTAGCCAAAGGCCACCACTTATTGACTACAGGAGAATCTTAGCATCCTAATTAACGTATTTTGGAAGTTTCATGCAAACCTGCAGCAGGACCACATGAACGCAAGGAATGAAACTTTGCCAATGTGTAGTATAGATTCAAACAAATATCTGGGATCACAATGTGCTATTCTACTTGCTGCCTTCCTTTGCATCTAATGTGAATTATCTGCTTTCTCCCATCTCAGGGGGAAGGTAGGTGGTATAGTGGTGACCCTGCTAGCACTTTTTGGCAACCCAGTGAGCCCAGAGTGACATTCTGCCGCATTAAGTGTGAAGGCTTAGCAATTGGGAGTGTGCTTTACTAAGGACATTTGTGACACTGTGGATTATGCGTGGAGCATCAACTTAGTCCCCAAGATACTGTAAAATTAATACTTTTTCACAAAGACACCTGGACACCAAAGCCAATTTGTGTGAGCACTGCATTTCTTGTATAATTCTGCTATGCTATTTCTGCCTTTGCTATAAATAGCATCACAAATAAATGGCAGTTTTATAGTCTAAAAAAGTTGGAATATTTCTTTTGCATTTATTTAACGCATTCTTATAAGTCTTAAAACATGAGGAAGTGACAACATAATTAGCTCTTGCTTTACCCATAATGTAAAGATAATATCATCAGTACCTCTACTTTGTGTATATAAATCCTTTAGTGATCACTGATAGATCATCAAAAAGTAGATATAAAATAAGTTATAATTACTATAAAGGAGAAGTTAACAAAATGATTTTAGAAATGAAAAGAGTTACATTAAAAAGAACTAAAACACTTTCTAAAATGACTCCCAGTATGTTTCATGAAGGAGAAGAGAGCTTCAAAAAGACAGTTTAATTGAGATTAAGACATATTTTGCTTTCTAACTAGGATTTTCTCTTTTAAAGATTTCTATGATTGCTTGTCCAACTCTCTGTAACTTCCTAATATATCACAACAGACATTTGCAAGGATTTTTACCCATTAACTCTTCTTCTGGACTCAGGTATTGCTCAAGAAGTAGTATCTGTTTATTGCTATTGGTAATTTCTAAGCATTAATGACAAAATCTGTCTCAATGACAGATTTCAATACACAGATTTCTAAATGATAAATCAAATTCTCTGAATCTTAACTGAAAATTTGGCAATATCCCAAAAAAAAGCAATATATACACTTTTGCTAAGCAGACAAGTGCTTTCAACAAACCCATCTAGATGAAAGCTCGATCCATTTGGCTACTGGAGGAAGCAATTCTAAGCATACTTACTAATATCCTTTTCATAAATGGACAGAATAACTAAAAGGCTGTACAGACACAATCCATTTAAACCATTTAAACTCTAATAATCACCACATTATTTTTAATATCATTGAACTAAATTTAGTATAAACCATTTAAAATCTGATTTCCATTTTTTTTAGTATCATCAAATGTAAATGAGTCCTACATAAAAGCAGTTAACTTAACAAATGCTTATTTAGCACTTACTATTTGCTAGATATTGCTTGATATATAGATTATTTACAAACGAATCCTGTGTATTTGTTGTTTCATTTTTTTCTTGCAATAATGTTTGATTAAAAAACAAAACTCCACGTTCTCTGAGGATTACATCAAGAGCATTCATTTCATAGTCATAGTATTACAGATCAGTTGCAGTTTGCTGATACTGGCTACACTCAGAGTGGCTTAGCTGGACCAGGTAGGACCCCAGACTGTGGGTTAGGGGCTCTTCCACATAGTTTCACTCCTGGATTCAGGACGAAAGACCTACCTGCTCTCCTGATGGGGGAAGGGTGAAGCTCTCTGAGTCTTGGTAGACACTTGCCATGCCTCTTAAGGCCTTAGATCAAAACTGTCACAAGTGTCATTTCCACATTCCATTAGTTAAAGTAAGTTGTATGGTCAAGCCTGAAGTTAATAGTGTAAAAAAGCATACTTCACCATCAGGGAAGCGATGGCAAGAGGAGGCAGAGATGGAAGAATTATGGAAAATTAATACAATCTGTCACACCTTGAAACAAGTTTATCAGTTCTTAGGGAAACAGAAACTTGAATATCATCTGTTTCTCCCAGTGAAGATGCATGTAGGTCCAGGTAAAAAGGGATGTAGGCAACAATGCTCTTCAAGCCAGTGTTTCAAAATCCTGGCTACACATTAGAATCACGTGGGGAGATTTTGTTTGTTTGTTCGTTGGTTTTAATACCAAGGCTCAGGCTTATTCCCATAGATTTTGCATTTAATTATTCTAAAGTGAGGCTCAGGCACCAGTATTTTTTAAAAGCTCTCCAGATAATTTTAAAGTGTAGCTGGATTTTTGAAAGCCACCAAGATATGTTTCTCAGAATGCTTTTATTAATAATGATTTCTAGTCTCAGAGTTTTGAGAGATCAGATCTTGTTTAGAAAGTCAATTCGATCAGATGAAGATGGTTTTGATGAAATCACT